>NW_024467106.1:60203621-61403621 GCF_017591425.1 Ochotona curzoniae
ACTGCTATTCAACATAGTCCTAGAGGTACTTGCAGAGGCCATAAGACAAGAAAAAGAAATCAAAGGCATACGTATAGGAAACGAAGAAGTCAAGCTTTCACTATATGCAGATGACATAATCCTATACATAGAAAAACCAGGAGACTCAATACAGAAACTGCTAGAACTTATACGAGAGTTTGGCAGAGTGGCGGGATACAAAATTAACGAACGAAAATCAACAGCCATAGTGTACGCAAATAACACCAAGATGGAAGAAGATCTAACCAACAGGATACCATTCAAAATAGCTGAGAGAAGTATGAAGTATTTGGGAATAAATCTAACCAAAAGCGTAGGAGACCTATTCGAAGAAAACTACAAACTATTTAAAAAGGAAATTGAACAAAACCTCAAAAGATGGAATAACATCCCGTGCTCCTGGATAGGCAAAATCAATATCATTAAAATGTCTATACTGCCACAAGCAATATACATTTTCAATGCAATTCCAATCAAATTGCCCAAAACATTCTTCACGGAACTGGATACAATGATTCAAAAGTTCATCTGGAAACACAAAAAACCACGAATAGCTAGAACCATTCTGAAAAATAAGAAGTTAGCAGGGGGAATCACAATCCCGGACCTCTGGACATACTATAGAGCAGTGGTTATCAAAACAGTCTGGTACTGGCACAAAGACAGAAAGGAAGATCAATGGAATAGAATAGAAGCTCCAAAAGGGAACCCACACAAATACAACCAATTAATCTTTGACAAAAAGACCAATGACAACTCAAGCAAGTGGGAAGTCCTCTTTAGTAAATGTTGTTGGGACAACTGGCTGATAGCCTGTAGAAACAAAAAGATAGACCCACATCTATCACCATACACCAAGATCCAATCTACATGGATAAAAGACCTAAACCTACATCCAGAAACCTTCAAACTCTTGCAAGAAAATGTAGGAAATACCCTGCAAGACCTAGGAGTAGGTTCCGACTTTCTAAGAAGGACACCAAAAGCAATAGCAGTTGAGAACAGAATAAACAAATGGGACCTCATCAAACTAAGAAGCTTCTGTACAGCAAGGGAAACAATCAACAAAGTAAAAAAGCAACCCACAGAGTGGGAGAAGATCTTTGCACACGATATAGGCAACAGGGGGCTAATTTCCAGGATATACAAAGAACTTCAAAACAACCAAAAAACCAAAACAAACAAGCCACTCAAGAAATGGGCACGGGAAATGGGCAAACATTTCACAAAGGAACAAGTCCAAATGGCAAACAAACATATGAAAAAATGTCCCAGCTCCCTAGCAATAAGGGAAATCCAAATTAAAACATCGATGAGGTACCACCTAACACCAGCAAGATTGGCCCACATAAACAAGAACACCAACGACGCTTGCTGGCGAGGATGCAGGGAAAAGGGAACCCTACTCCACTGCTGGTGGAGCTGCAAATTGGTACAGCCTTTATGGAAATCAGTCTGGAGAACACTCAAACAACTCAAAATCTGCATACCATATGACCCAGCAATAGCACTCCTAGGAATATATCCAAAACACCTGTTTTACGACAAACCAACATGCACCCCTATGTTCATTGCAGCACAATCAGTAATTGCAAAAACATGGAAGCAACCAAAATGCCCATCAGCAGAAGATTGGATAAGAAAGCTTTGGTTCATCTACTCCATGGAATACTACTCAGCTATTAAAAAAAACAAAATGCAGTTCTTTGTGGCTAAATGGGCACAACTGGAAACTATAATGCTAAGGGAAATGAGCGAATCCCAAAAGATTAGATACCACATGTTTGCCTTGATTTAACCTGTAACTTTTTGTTTGGTCGTTTGTTATTTTTTGAACCTGTCATTGATACTGTCTCAACCCAGATGTTTCGAAGAATGGAACTTGCATTATTTTTAACATATTGTTTACCCAATACTATGTCAATTAATTCCATAATGTTGTATATTGATACTGAGGCCTTGTTGGGCCTTTTAACTGACCGGATCTTTACTCTGTTAGACCTATCTTCAGACCATAGAAGGTCTCCCCAAGAGGCCACTGAACTTATCTGGACAATAAGACGCTGAACTTTATGCTAGGCATGTGTTTGCAAGGAATGAATCTCAACTGAACTTGAACTATGGTTATGCAACAAGGTGGAGGAATCCACCATGGGGGGAGGGGTATGGGAGGGGTGGGGGGAATCCCCAGCGCCTATAAAACTGTACTACAGGGGCCCGGCGCGGTGGCGCAAGTGGTTAAGGTCCTCACCTAGCACGCCCGGGATCCCATATGGGCGCCGGTTCTAATCCCGGCAGCCCCGCTTCCCTTCCAGCTCCCTGCCTGTGGCCTGGGAAAGCAGTCGAGGACGGCCCAAAGCTTTGGGACCCTGCACCCGCGTGGGAGACCCGGAAGAGGCTCCTGGCTTCGGACCGGCATAGTATCGGCCCGTTGCGCTCACTTGGGGAGTGAATCATCGGACGGAAGATCTTCCTCTCTGTCTCTCCTCTCTGTATATCTGCCTTTCCAATGAAAAAAATAATAAAAATAAATCTTTAAAAAAAAAAACTGTACTACATAATACAATGTAAGCAACAATTAAAAAAAAAATCATGATGTGGTTTCTTTGTGTTTTAATGCCTTTCACATGGTTGTTTGGGTTATGTAATGCTAATGTGAGTATTCTGTTTTGTTTCCCTTTCCATTGTTTGTCCTGTCTTTTTCCCTTTTTGGACTTTGCGTTTCTGCCTAGCTTTGTGGGTTGATGAGGTGCTTTCTGTGTGAGCATCACATAGAATTGTCATGTGTTTGGATCCATTCTGCTGTTCTGTGTGTTTTGCTTGATGAGTGTTAGCCTTTTGCATTCAGGATTTGCGTTGGCAGCTTATGATTTGTTCCTGTGATTTTTTACCTGAGGTTTTCCACGTCTTTGGTTTCCGGTCAGTGTCAATTCTTTTTCTTTCCTTTTTGTTTGTTTCTTCTCTCTCTCCCCCCACCCTTTCCCTCGGCCTTTCCCTTTTGCTCTCTCAGTCTCTCTCTCTCTCTCAATGTCTATCTCTGTCTCTCTCTGTCTCTCTTTCTCTCTCTTTATACATGTATATATCTCAATGTGTGTGTGTCTTTCATCACTGTAACATATCTCTAGGCAGCATTAGTTTGGCATCTGTTGGAGGAGTTGAAGACTTTTGTGTTTTTGTTTGTTCTGGATGCTTTTAATTCTTTCCCAAATATAAGTGAACGCCTTGTTGCATTTGTTGTGCTAGTCTAGCAGTTTTGTTTTCACTTTTTTCAGGATCTGAAATATGCCACTGCATTCTCTTCTGGCCTGTGAGCTTTCTCTGAGAAGGAATGTGTGAGTCTGATTATGTTCCTCTGGGGGTTGCCTGGTGTATGTATTTAACGATCATTTTTTTACATTGGGCAGCAGAGGCATGATGATGCCGTTTAATGGCAGGGGTGACTTGTATTCACGTCCGTTTAGGATTGTCAGCCCTCCCTGTGTTGGAGTCCCCATCCTTGCTTTCTGCATGTGAGGGAAGTTCTTGTTTGCCGTTTCATTGAGCAAATAATCCTTCCAGCCAGCTACTCTTTGCACACCCTCAGGGCCTCCTATGACATGCATGCTTGTTCTTTTGAAGGTGTTTCCTAACTCACGGGCGAATTTCCTCCCTTTGCTCAGTTCATCTTCCAGATTGAAGTATGCTGGTGCCTTTTACGATGATGTGTCTACTAGCTCCGAGCATCTTTCTTCTGACCTGCCGTTTCTCTTAGTCTGCTGCGAGGGAGATATTGTTTTCTCATTGTTGGTGTTTGGAGTTCTTCCTTGAACCTTATCCTTGGCACTTCAGGTGAGCATGTTTTCTGCTCAGGCAGATTCTGTCTTGTTGCTGTGTCCTCTGCCAGTCTGCAGGGCACCATGACTGTTCCTGTTTGGAGCCTGGTTCCCTGTTTGTGGCACTGGCTTCTACATCTCCAAAGGCTCTCAGCCACCTGGCTGGCCACACGCCCTGCCACAGCCATGACTCGGCAAATGGCAATACACGGGGTGCCTCTCTCCATCACCTGCACTCCTCAGTTGTGGCCACATGGCTGGTCTGTTGAGCTTTTCTCCAAAACTCACCTGGCGCTGGCGTGGCAGCAACTGTATCTTGAAAGTGTTGTGGTCATGGCTCTACTGGTGGCACCCTGTCCTCTGCTTTCTCTCCACTCCATGTTGGATCAGTACAGAGCACGGGTTTATTATCATTATTACTTTTCTTTGCTGGAATCTGGCAACCCTGGATTGGTCAGGGTATGATTCTTGCTTGTTTCTGGATGGAGCTGATAAGTACTAAGCTGCTGCAATATTTCCTGGTGGACCAGTGAAGTGCTTGCATTCTGTGAGAGTACTGGGCAGTCCCTGGATAGCTGGGTTTGGGTTTGTAGCGACTTTGGGGTATGCCTGGATCACTGGTTCTCAGGTGCTTTGACTCTCACCTCCAAATGGTGCCTTATGTGCCACCTGTAGCAGCAGAGCAGCTGCCGTGTCACTAAGCCACGCTCCTGTGCCCATCTGCAGAGAATCTTCTTCTCTGTCTTGGTTCGTGTTTAATCCAGAAATTCAGACAGATCAAGTGTTCAACATACCAAACATTTTTCCCTCATTGAGGCATGTTCACTTCCAGGGAATCTGGCTGCTGCAGTGTCGCTCTGCTCTCTCCCACTGCTTCCCTGTGTGCACGTGTTGGCAGCTGTCTCTCTGGCACTGATCTGCCTGCAGGTGTCATCCAGGATTCCATGCTGTCTGCTTCTCTTCTGTTCACCCTTGTCTGTCCATCTTAACGTGTCCTGACCCTCTGCCTCCATGTTGGTTTCTGCTTGGAACTCTTCCACCGTGCCTCAGGGTTCTAGTTTCTCTGCAACTTTCAGTGCACTGGCTATGCTCATGCTTCTGGTGTGCTTTTGCTGCATGATCGTGATTTGTGTTGACCCGCGTGAGTGAAATGGAGCACATTGTCTCCTGCTTATTTTCCATGTATGTGCATTCTTTGGGGGAAGTGACGGTTGCTGTCAGTTGCCCAGTTGAATGGGATGATGACTCTTCATTTTGCTGTTGAGTTGGCATCGCTTACCTAGTTGGCCATGAGCCCTGTAGTTGACACCCAGTTTGAAATAATGTTTTCTCGTGAATTGTAGTGTCACTGGCGTTGGCACTCTGTCGGTTATATGCTTTATGGTGCAGCAGCCGCTTGCTTGGCTATAGTCTCATTTGCCTCTGTTTGGTTGCTAGTTTGGTGTTTTTTGCCTGTGCTTTTGGTGTTACCTGCACGCAATCATTGTGAAGATTACCATCATGAATCTCTTCGCTCATGATTTCGGGTAGACATTTCATGATTGCAGGTCACGTTTCCATGATTCATCCATTTTGTATCCTGCTTTTCTGCAATTTAACATGTAAAGTGGGAGCAGCAGCAGCTGTTCATGTGAGGCCTTCCTTTGCTACCTGGATTTTGTGGTCGGAGATTGGCCTAAGTCCTGTTTTGTTTGCATCCCCCAGGTATGTGTGTTTTGGTGGTGGGTTTTATATACTTCCCATCCAGGATTAGACACTGCGATGTGTAGAGTTTGAAGGAGAGTGGCAGAGCATGAGGCATGGAGGGGACAAGGGCAGAGGGAGGTCAGGAGGGAGACAGAGCGAGAGAGACGCCAGTGGGTCTTGCATCCACTGGTTCACTCCCCAGACGGCTGCAGCGACTGAGCCCAAACCACATTCAGCATTCTCTGACTGCATCCATCTGTCCAACACAGCTGCAGGGGCTGAAGTAGCAGGCTTAGCTCTGCTGACTGGAAGAAGCAGGACTGGCACCAGCACCCTTGTGGGATACACGTGTTGCAGGTGGTGCGTCCCAATGCTCTGCCACTAGAGCAGCACATCCCACACATTGTGAAACCTTGCATGCTCAGGGTCACCTAATTTACAATACCTTCTAATGTTCTTTTCTGTGTCTGTCTTTGGGGTTAGTCAATAGTGTGCACTTTGCTTTAGGATTCTTGGAGCTCTTGTAGCTGTGCACCTACGAATGCTTGTCGCTTTGATTTCCTTGCACAATATGGCCACACTCTACTTGATTTCAATGAAGATTTCTATGGACAAACATAGGGTAGGTAGCTCTTGGAAGGGTAGCTTAGGACAGCACGTGCTAAGATGTGTGTCAAAAGCATATAGTATAGTGATGTGGGATGGCATGTTGTGTTCCTGTGAAGCAGAATCTATCGAAGTGCATGTTTGTTCAAGTCTTCAGCGGATTGGTGCTGATTTTCTGAGTGTTCTTTTGGTTCTTTTTGTGCATGGTTGAGAACCCAGGGTATGCAAAGAGTCAAAGAAGAACTCGGCCGTGGGGGGCACTGCGCACTGCTGTGTGTCCCTGTGCAGGACAGGTTTTGTGAAGAGAGCAGGAGAAAGAGAAGCATGAAGTGGAGGGGAGGGAAGGCCTTGGCTGGCCGCATGTGCAACCAGCAGCTGGGAGTCCTGATCCATGTTTCCTCACTTGTTCAGTGTACTGAAGCCAGAACAGAAGAGAGCATTTTCTAGTTCCGTTTCTTTATTGAAGCAAACAGTGTCCCTCAGAAAAGGTCCCCACCCCACCCTCTAGATCCCTCCACCTGGGAAGCCCACCCCCCTCCCTCCCTGGGCACAATGGGTTTGAACAACAAGAGTGGCGGTGGTGCAAGAGACAAGGATCCATGTCCTTTTGGCTGGCACGTAGTGGGGCAGCTTCCCAGAGGCCACAGGCTCGCGCCTGGCCTCAGTATCGCATCTTTTTGTTTATATCGCCCCAGGAGTCAGCCTTCCTCTTGTGAGCCTGGCAGTGTGGCACAGACTCCAGAGCTGGGGCCTGTTCTGCAGAGGCCTTGGAGCAAGCCCTCGGGCAAGGCTTGTTTAGTCTAGGGCCTGGGTCCGCTAGAAGAGCCTGCTTCTTGCTATTGGTAGCAGGTGGTGGAGGACCAGTGAAGGCCCTTCCAAGATTGGAGGTGGGCTTGTGTGCTCTGCCTGGTTTCCCAGGTGCAGGACAAGGCAGGTCCTCAGCAGAGACCTGGCTCTGGGCAAGTCTCAAGGGCAGCAGATGGTGCTGTGAATCAAGGAAGAAGGCCAGGCTGGGCAGTTCCTCGTCGTCCTCACCAGTCAGATCCACGACTGGTGGTGGCTCCTCCACAGAGCATTGTCCTTGTGAAGCCCTGGCTGCCTTGGGCACCCGTGTGGAAGGGGCTCTGGGAGAAGTGGGCCTAATGTCCCCCAGTAAAGGACATGTCTTGTCCCCAGAGAAGCCAGCATTGTCTTTGTGCATGGACAGGCGGGTGTCTGGGACCACGCATCTCTCAGGCTTCCAGCAAGACATGCTTTGGGCGGAGGTCTCCGCACTGAGCCCAGGGCTGGGAGCACGGTCATCTCTCTGTGTGCCTTGCAGGGCTCTGGAATCCGAAGTACTGGCTTCCAGTAGGGGTGTCGCAGGCCTGGGTTTTTCCCGCATGGTGCCATCCGTCTTCAAGGGCCAGAGGTTCTTGTCCACCACCTGCAGGAGGAAAGAGGCACTGAGTGGCTCTGCAGCTGGTGTCAGAAGGACCATGGGGTCCAGAGCAGTGGCCAGGGGAGGAGGGAGGCAGGCCAGAGTCGCTGGGCTTTCTTTGTAGAAGGAGGCAGCTGCTCTGCTCTGCTGTCATCGTGCTGGGGCTGGTTGCAGTGCAGTTCTGCACACTCACCTGACCCTGGTTCTCCTGGCTCCTTGCTATATGTGTGTACCTGCACCACACTGGAAGCAGTTCCTTTGCAAGTCCCGCATGGCCAGCATGTCGGGGGAGACAGGCTCTCGGGGCCTACTGTGCTGGAGACCCACTTGCACACAGTTGACCTAGTTGCAGGCCTCGCCCAAATGTAGCTGCTCTTCCACAGCGCCCCTCTTCTGTTTTCCTGGTGCGTATCCCTGCCCTGTCTGCATGCTGCGCCTTGCTGCCCTTCCCTGCTTGAGGTTCCTTCCTCCCTCCCTCCTTCACCTGGTCAGGGTTCAGCCCTTCCTCCTTGTCCTTGTCCAGCTCTTCGGCTAGGGCCACGAGATCCAGCTGTGGATTTGGTGAAAGGAGCTCTTCCAGGAATCGCGGATGGATGATGGTCTCCACCTAGCAGAGAAGGAAGAGGTTTCTCTCATTCTTTCCAGAAGTCACCAAACTATGGGACTTGAAGGAGAAGCAGAAAGCAGTGAGCAGCAGAGCGCCATGCCCAGCTTGGGATGCCCAGTCGGCAGGGCTGCCAGCTACTCACGCACACTGGTACACCCAGGGGTAGTAGCTAGGGAAGTGAGCTTGATCCAGGGGCATGAGATGGTCACGGCCCAGATTGGACAAATCGTAGAGTGGCACAGCCCACCTTGGTGACAAAGTCATCTTGGGAGCACAGCTGGTCAAGGTAACTCAGGAGCTCTGGGTCGGGGCCCAGTCCCTCCTGCTGGGGCTGCAGCATGCCGTCCTCTTCTGGCTGTTCACTGGGCTGGCCCGAGGCGGAGGGCCCCAGCTCCAGCAGTGCATCCATGATGTCCATGTACTCGCTCACGGCCTCTGGAGGGATCTCCTTGGGTGTCCTTTCCCGAGAGGCCTGGTGTCTTTGTGGCAAGGGTTTGGTGGGCAGAGCTTTGGAGCTGTTCTTCTCGCGGGCATGCTCTATGGGAGGAAAGAGGCGAGTGAGGTTCAGGGGCTCGAGCTCCGCATCAGCCACATTGCAGAGGGCGGTTGTTGGGCATGTGAGCTGGTGGGGCTGGTCTAGCACAAGCTGCCCACGGCACCTGGAGTGGGCTGAGGTGGAACGTGTGAGGCACTCACTGACATGCCCCGTGGTCTGCCGCCAAGCCCATGTCCTCTGCAGAAGGTGAGGATGTGTGTGGTGTCCCTAGACAGAGGCACTGCCGGCGTGGTCAGACAGCTACTACCGAGTTGTGACCCAAGGCTCAGGCAACGTGGGCTGTCAGGGGCACATACTGAACAAGAAGACACGAGTGCTGCTCTTGCAGGAAAAGGTCCAGAGGATGGGTTAGTCACACCCAGAGAACCTTGTCCTGTGCAGTGTTGTGTGTGGTGGCAGGGGAAGCTCACTGTACCTGGTTGCTGGAGGGCCACAGGGCTTGGGGGCCCAGGAGGAGCCAGCTGCTGTGGTGTTGGCAGGGGCTGGCACAGGTTCTCTTTCTTCCACCCCAGGTTTTGAATTTGTATCTCCTCCTCTGCCTCAAACTCCGTGAACCTGGGAGAAGGAAAGGCAGGTCCCACTTGAGTGATCGAGGAGGCCCTGAGCCAGCACAGGGCAGCAACTGAGGAGCGAGATATGGAAATGGGCTTTGTGGTGAGCCTGGGCCTACTGAGTTGCAGCGCTGGGAGGGACAAATGTTATGGGAAGCAGCTAAGTGACATGTGGTGTGGTGTGCACTTTCAGACCTGCAACAGGCCTCGTTGACTAAAGCAGGGCCAAGCTGACGCCCTGAAGGCCATGTGGGTCTCGAAGCCAGGCCCATGAGGAGAGCTGTCAGCAGAGGCTGGCCAGCACCTCATTTCTCCTAGTCTATTCCAAGGTCCTGGCCCAGGATTAGGGCCTGAGAGGCTGTGGGTCGTTGAGTGGAAGTGTTGGAATTGAGGCTCGAGCGGCAGGTGGGAGGCTGGGGAGTCCTAGCTAGGAGGTGGTATATTTCCATGTCACAGTGGACAGCATGGAGTGGTAGAAAAGGCCCTCTCTGGACCTTGGGGTATCTTAGACACCAACTCTCCATGGCCATGCTCTGAAACAGCATCTCTGGGATGGTGTGTCTCACTTTTGGAACATGGGTTTGAGTGGATCGGGCCAGTTCAGTGCATGAGCCTGAGGGGTCTGTGTGGTGCAGCTGGTGCCATGTGCGCAGTGCCCACGGTCAGAAGACAGCCAGTGATGGTGCTGCTTGTTCTACCTCAGCCTTCCAAATGAAGGCAGGTATCCTCAGCTGAAGCTGTGGGAGGATGTTCTGTGCTTGGGGCAGAGTGAGAAGAAAGCAGCCAGAGACCCTCCACAGCCACGTGGTAGGGGCAACACCCTGGGATGGCAGGGCCCCCAGATGGGCTGAGGCCGGAAACAGGCCTCTTGTCAGCCTGTGAGTTGCCAAGTGCTGCGTCCCCCCCCCTCCGGAGGCCTAGCCTCTCTATCCACCCTCCTTCAGCACACGTGGTGTCAGGTGCAGGCATCTTGACTCACTTTTCTGCCATTTCATAGTAGATCATGCGATCAAAGTTGCTCTTGTGCTGCCATTCCCACATGGCAATCCGCATGCCATCATCCAGTGGCATGCTGGGCTTTCTCTGGGCCAGCGTGCGCAGCACCGGGCTGTAATTTGGCAGAGTCAGTCACGGGGCAGCAGTGCTGTCCCCACGCCCTGTCCCCTGCCACAGCTCCCCAGCTCACCAAGCTGAGTCAGGCCACCTCCCTGCTCTACTTCCATCAGACCTGTGGTCTGCCCCTGTCTCATCCTCCTCTGCAGTGGCCACTCTCCACCCTCCCGGACCCCCTTGCATGTGTGGCACATCAGCAGCCAGGGCTGTTTCCTCTGCTTGAGACCTCGATGTCATTGTGCACAATGGCCTGAATGTCACCTCAACATGATTGTGTTGTCAGGTGTATTCCTGTGCGTTTTATGTTATGTTATTTGGAGCTCCGAATTTGTGTGCATTTTCAAATCACGTTATGATGGGAATATAATCATAACGTCTAGATGTTCATAACACTGCTATTGTGTTGGCTTCAAACTTCGCTGAATGAATGAGTCCACTCACTTCCTGGATTTCGGTTGTTTTATATCTGTTTATGTTATCTGCATTGCCTGCTCTTATTATGATAATAGTAAGTTTTATTATTTTTCAGCCCATATACCTGTCTTCCCTCTACTAGTTAAGTTCTTAACTGCATTAGTAACCTTATCAGCTACCCTCTTTATATTGTGCACTCTTCTGTGAGGTGGATAAAATTACTTTTCCAATACCGACACCCATGATACCAGTCCCCAAGTATGTTGTGTATAGGCTGTTTTTGTTTTATTTTTTATGAGGATTTTATATTGTTGACCAGAGTATGACTATTGTTTCCAATTTCTCCCCTCTTCCTTCTATCTTGTGATGTGGGAAAATTAAAGAAGTCTCACCCAGCCTTCCTGCTACCCCAGGACCAGATACCATCCCAGGGTGGCCAATGTAGAGTAGTTTTGATTGCTGGAATATTTCCATCCAGAACCCCATCTTTTACATAAACCAATGGGTGCTGTGATTCAGCTTAACCCTGTCCACCACATATTCAGCCCTCAGGTTCACCAGCATGACCTACCGTCTAGTTCGTGTGACCCCCAGTATCCCTCTCAAAGGCCTGCCCCCAGCCCTGATTCCTATACTTGCCAGTATATGTAGCTAGTTTTCTCACATCCCAAGTAGCTTTCATATACATGTTGGGAGTTGAAACTAAGCTTAACACAACTGTCCCCACTTTCAAGCCCATACTCACGCCAGTGGGTGCCTCCACCTGTCTAGCCAGACCTGTCCCCAGTGCTGATTCTCATGCTCACTAGTGGGAGTTTCAGCACATCAGAGAGGTGCCCACAGTTTTCTTTACAGACCCACTCCCAGCCCTGTATCTTGCACTCATTAGGTGGTCTGTAATCTGGCCTGAAAGGACTTGTTCCCTGTCCCCCTCCCAGTGTTTTCTAGCTGATGCTGAGGCAAAGCCCAACCATCCTGCACTTGCTCTGGCTTATGTATGTACCAGTGGATATAGTCACGGTAACACGGTTTCTCCCTCTAGACTGAAGGCCCTGCCTGCCCTCACATGTAATGTTAAGAGGCTTACAGTACCAGGTGTAATCAAGGCAACAAATTTTTCAGCGAAAATATTAATGACTTGGTATTTATTGGAATTATATGTATTAAATACCTTTACTATGCAGAGTTAGCAGCATAGGAAAAACTCTGTGAGTCAGGAGCCTGAATCCCTCATTGCCCACCCTGTGTAAAATTCTTTGCCAGGCAGTTCTTTTGTGGAACTTTAGATGCACTATAGTAAAAGATCATAGCATGTCCATAAGGCAAGGCTAGTCTAGGTTTAACTAGACTGTAGTTAAATGAATGGAATTCATGGTAATGACATTTCTTTGCTTCAGAATTTCAGTTCATACTAGATTGCCACTGTGGCTTTTCATTTGCCCCTTTACCAGGCCTTGTATTTCTGCAGCCAAAATGGCAGACCCCAAGGGAATGCACAGCTCCCAAGGTGATGGCCCTCAGGGAAAACATGTGGCTGCCAATATGTTGGCTGCCTGTGGGGTTTGCACCCATACTAAGAAATGGGCAGTCATCAGTCTGACTTTTTTTTTTTTTAGTTCACTGGCTTTAAGTGATACTCTGCTTACCACTCTGGATGCATTTAAGCCTTAAGGTTTGCCACTCGAATTTTCTGAGGGGGAAAAAAGAACCCTCAAGGCTTGGGGTGCTAAGACACAGGGATAAACCTCAGGCATGTGTCACTTTGCTTGTCATCCCAAATGGGCTCCAGGCATGAGGTTTCGCCACCTCTGACCCTCTGAGGGTGGCAAAGCTGCTCTTAATGCTTAAGACACTGGTAAGACTCAGAGAGAGAGAGACGTATTTCAGATGTCTGTTTTTTATTTTAGTGTGTTATTTTTCATGCTGCTCTTGGCCCTGGAATATTTCCCAGGTGTAAACTCTGTCTGTCATGCATGTGCTTTCAAATGTACTGGAATTTTTAGCTCTGCCACTGTGGCTGTATAAACATTTGGTGGGCTCGTTAAAATTGGTAGAAACAAACCCCTTGACAGGAAAGTCAAGTAGAGAGTCCCCACAAAGCTAAGTGAAACAGTGGATGCCAGTTTTGGGAACAAGGAAAAGAACCTGTGGAACCCTCAACTGCAGTTACTATACAATGAATGCAAGTCGAATGTGAAAGCATAATTAGGCTCGTGGAGAGCCATGTTTACGTTTGTCTTCTCAGATCCTACAAAGAGATTTTTTTCAGCTGTATAGTTCCGCCTGCAGTCTTATGGATTCACTTCTAAAGGTATGGTTTCACAACTGGCCATGGACTCCCAAATCCCTATGAGCTATATGATAAAACATGTGTGTATATGTATGTAAATGCTCAGGAAGCAATTCATACAGTTAACTCATTGTATGACAATCCTAAGTAGTTCTAAGTAGCTTCAGAATCTGCCCAAAAAGTCATTCTGATCAGGCATTCCAGCTGTCTTCATGGAGGAAGTGACAAAGCTGGTTTTAGGTCAGCCACTGAGGTTCAAACACCACACTAGGTGCAAGGAATTTAAGAAATTAAGGGACAGTCATGGCTAGTAAAAGGATTTCTCATGAAATATGAGCCTTTACAGAAAGCACACAAGTCTGTAGGAACTCTGTCTAAAGTAGTTATATATACTACTTTAGTATACTTTAGTAGGGTATATCCAACAGGCCTTAGAACATGTATTCATAGAACAAGGGGAAAGTATGCTACCTCTACTTTAATGCCAGTGTCTTCACCTCTATGTCCAATGCCAGGGACATTTAAAGCCTTTATGCTCAAGCTAGACGGTTTTACTGTATGCACAGGGACAGTCTGTAAACACCCAGTACATGGGAAGAAATGAAGTATATTTCATTCTTAAAGGGCAATTCATTTGTGATTTGTTGTGTCCCAGTCTTGCTCATACTGACAGATAAACTTGTCTGTTTCAGAATCAAGCAACAACTCAGACTAACGAAAACCATGTAGCCATTGTCAGTGACTGCAAATTCTCCAGCTCGTGAGATGGCTCCATTAGATGAGATAGAAAGAGATTTCTGAATCTGGGATAGGCAGGGCCTACATCCCTAATCAGCAGGAAGCAGCTACAGAAGATACGAATCTGCATCCTTCAGCAACCCTGGAGAGTAAGGCTCAGAAATCTCTGAAGTGGGAATGATATGGTCTAGGCAGGCAACTAGTTCAGGGTCACGAGTCTGGAAGTTATACCTTTCAACTTTTTGCCCACATCTGCATCAGAGAATGTGTACCCATCATTACCTGAGACCCAGGTGGCAGTGTTGCATTGTTACATGACCTCTGCCATCTCAAGCCCCTAAAATCCCATGCTGGTGAGGGAGCTCACTCTCCTGTGTGTTCTGTCACTCACACTTTGGCTCTCTCCAACTGTCAGCCACACTACAGCTTTTGGCTTTTGGCCTCCCCTGCACCTGCCTGATCTCTTGCTTCCTGTGGGCAGACTCTAAGAACAACAACTACAAAAAAAAAAAAAAAAAAAAAAAAAACTAGCTATCAAACTCCCTAACCCTCTCATTTTCTGGCTCACTCTTCCTCAACATGGTCCACATTTGTTTATATTCCTGACTCTGAATAAACTTTATCACTTGCTTAAGCCAATTCAGCACCTGTGCTTAAAATGCTTTTTAAGAGGTGAGAACCTAGGAAATAAAGTTTACCCTAATATAAACCACATAATTCCATTACAACAGTGTCACCTACTGCACACCAGTATGTGTGTGCATTTCATTATGTTTGGGGATCAATGCATATAGTTGACATGTAAATCTTCTTGTTTGGCTATGTGAGATTTGTGGGTTAGTTGTGTTATTTGAAAGTGTGGTGTGTTTATAAGTGCCCTGTGCCTGCAGAAATTTGGAGGAAGTATTTTTTATTCAGAGATTTTTTTCTTTTTTAATTCAGGGGATCAGAAGATGCTTTTATTATTAAAAGAAAAATTATCCTTTTCAAGGACTACATGTAAGATACCACAGTAAACTTCATCATGTCTATGTGTATGTCTTAGGCTTCTGGATCCATTTTCCTGCTGATGCACACCATGGGAGGCAGGAGTGATGATTCTGTGTGTGGGTTCCTTTCACTCATTCAGAGACCTGGATTCAGATTCCAGCGTCAGCTTTGACCTACAACCATTGCTGTAGAACTATCCATGTTACTTTTTTGTGATATTACTTTGTATTACCCCAGGAGAAGGCTAATAGACAAGAATATAATGAGCAATTTGGGAGGAATAAAGGCAATGAATAAATTGATAAGAGAAACCAAAAAGGTGAAAATATCTTGAATGGGTACACTCGCAAGCAAATTGCACTGTGACTCATTGGGTTTCCTTTGTGACATTTCAGTAGTCACTGTATAACATGAGCCTCAGAATTATCCCAAGCTACTGATTCTATAATCCACTCCTTTCAATCAGTGCTTGAGCACTGTCAGAGAGTAAGAAAGAATAATGAATTTTCTGGTCCTTCCAGTGTTTTCTGAACAGACATCTTGAGCTCAGAAAGATATAAACTCATATTCCTCAGGCAAAGAGGCAGAAAAAGGTTGACACCTCTGGCAGGTTGCCAGCACACCTATTGAGATACAGCTGGGAAAAGCATGTACAGGAGCTGTCTCCAAGTCTCCCACATAGATGAAAGGAAGAAAGTTAATCATAATCAATGATGGCAAAGGGGAGGATCTTCCCATTAAAGCTCACAAAAGAAGCCAGGGTTAAACAGAGACACCAACACACACACACACACACACACACACACACACACACACACACACACACACACACTAAAGGACTAAAGCACAAAGCTATCAATATTGAGTGAACACAAGTGGCCTAAAATGATCAATCAAAAGACATGGATTAACAGAATGGATCAAAAAGCAGGACCCATGTATCTGTTGCCTACAAGAGACATCTAACCAACAAAGATACAGGAAAGGTGAGAGTGAAAGGATGAAAAAGGATACTTCATGCCAATAGAAAAGAACAAAAGAGCTGGTACAGCCAGTCTACTATCAGTCGATACAGACTTAGGGATAAAGAGGGACACTACATAATGATAAAGGAAGCCATCCACCAAGAAGAAATAACAATAATAAATGTATATACACCAAATGCAAGAGTATGTCAACAATTATTGACAGACCTCAGTGGAGAAGTAGATGCCAATACAATAGTTCTGGGGGACCTCAACACTCCATTAACATCAGTAGACAGATTGCAGAAAATTTGCAAACAAGCAAAAGACCTCACACAGAAAATAGAACAAATGGACTTAATACATGAATACAGAACCTTCCATGCCACGGACACTGAATTCACATTTTTTTCAACTGTACATTGAACCTTTCCAGGATCAACCACATGACAGGACACAAAACCATCACCAACTTTTAAAAACACTGTAATTAGAGATTGATAAATCAAAATATCCCCAGGAAATTTGCAAACTATTGGAAACTGAACACCATGCTACTGAACAAACAAGGGGTTAGAGAAGAAATTTTAAAATTCCTTGACAGCCTGGTGTAGTAGCCTAGTTGTTAAAGTCTTTGCCTTGCATGTGCCAGTATCTCAGTTAGGGGCTGGTTAGTATTTTAGTAGCTCCACTTCCATTCCAGATCCCTGTTGTGGCATGGGAAAGTAGTGGAGGATGACCCAAGGCCTTGGAATCCTGCACCCACATGGGAGACCTGGAGGAGGTTCCTGGCTCCTGGCTTTGGATTGGATCATCTCCTATTGTTGTGGCCTCTGGGGAGTGAACCAGTGGATGGAAGATCTTTCTGTGTTTCCTTCTCTGTGCAACTCTACCTTTCCATTAAAATTAAATTTAAAAAAATTTCTTGAAGCCAGTGAAAACTCAAACGCAACATGCAAGAAGCTGAGGAAAACTGCCAAGGCAGTGTTAAAAGGCAAATGTATTGCAGTTGGTATCTACATTAGGAAACAAGAAAGACATCAGGTACATGAGCTAAGTATACACCTGAAGGAGCTAGAAAAACAACAGCAAGATAATCCCAATAACAGAAAAAAGAAAAAAAGAAATAGTTAAAAATAAGAGAATAAACCAAATGGAAATCAAAAGAACAATACACAACATCAATGAATCAGAGTTGGTTCTTTGAGAAAGTAAACAGAATAGATACTGCAGTGGCCCCAGAGATTTTTTTTAAAGGCAGGAAAAGACAAGAATTAATAGCATCAGAGATGAAAAGGGGACCATAACAACAGATACCTCAGCTATAGAGAATAATGAAAAATTGCTGCAAGCAACTATATGCCAACAAATCAGAAGACTTCCAAGAAATGGATATATTTCTGAGCTCATACCATCTACCAAAACTAAGGCATGAGGCAACAGAAAATCTTAATAGACCTATAACTGAGGCAGATATCGAATCAGTAATTAAAACCCTCCAAGCAAAGAAAAGCCTGGCTGGGCCCAGGTGGCTTTACTGCTGAATTCTACAAAGCATTCCAAGCATAGCTGACTCCGATTCTACATAAAATATTCAAACAATAGAAAGGGAGACAATCCTCCCACACTTTTTCTATGATGCTGGCATCATCTTAATACCAAAACCAGACAGAGACACAACAGCAAAAGAAAGCTATAGATCGATATACTTGATGAATATTGACACTAAAACGCTCAACAAAATACGAGCCAACAGAATCCAACAATACATCATACAGATCATTCATCTGGACCAGGTGAGATTCATCCCTGGCATACAGGGATGCTTTAAAGTATGTAAATCTATAAGTGTGATACACTACATCAAGAAACTGAAGAACAAAAATCATGATCATCTCAGTAGATGCAGAGAAAGCATTTGATAAAATACAACATTCCTTCATGCTAAAAACTCTAAGCAAGAGTTACAGAAAAAAAATCCACAACATAAAACAATTTATGAAAAACCCAGTGGAAGCATCATACTGAGTGCAGAAACATTGGAAGCTTTCCCACTAATATCTGGAACTACACAAGTATGTCCACTATCACCACTGCTAACTAACATAGTACTGGAAGTACTTGCAAGAGCTATTAGAAAAGAAAAAGAAATTAATGAAATTCAAATTGAAAAAGAGAAAGTCAAGCTATCTCTATTTGCAGAAAATATGATTCTATATATAGGAGACCAAAAAGCTCAATAAAGAGGCTGATAGAACTTATACGAGAGTTTGGTAAAGCGGCAGGATACAAAATAAACTAATGGAAATCAATGGCCCTGGTGTATGCAAATAACTGCAAGGCAAAAAAGAACTAATCAGGGTGGTACCCTTCAAAAATAACAGAGAAGACACAGAAATACCTCGGAATTAACCTAATTAAAGACACAGGAGATCTCTATGAGGAAAATTACAAAACATTGAAGAGAATTAAGAACACTTTAAAAGGTGGAGAAATGTACCATGCTCCTGGATTGGCAGAGTTAAAATCATCAAAACGTCCATTTAACCCAAAGCCATATGTAAATTCAATGTGATTCCAATCAAAATACCAAGAACATTCTTCACAGAGCTGAAAAAAAAATGATACAAAGCTACATCTGGAAACACAAAAGACCACAAATAGCCAGAATTATCCTAAAGAATAAGAACTTAGCTGAAGGGGTCACAATCCCTGAATTTTGGACATATTATAGGGCTGAGGTAATCAAGACAGTCTGGTTCTGGTACAGAAACTAAGAGGAGGACCAATGGAGCAGAAAAGAAACATCAGAAGGGAGCCGGCACATGTACAGCCATCTAATCTTCAATAAGAGAACGAAAACAACCAAGGAAAGAAAGATGGTCTCTTCAATAAATGCCTTGGAACAACTGGATAGCAGCCTACAGAAGTGAAAAACAAGACGTCACCTTTCATCATACACAAAGGCCAAATCTAAATGGATAAAGGATCTAAATCTGCACCCAGAAACCACCAAACTTTTAGAAGAAAACATAGTAAATACATACATAAGTAAATACATAGTAAATAAATAAATACATAATAAGTAAATACATAGTAAAAACATAGTAAATATAGGTGCAGCCAAAGACTTCCTAGAAAAATCATCAAGACCAATATTTAAAAATAGCACTACATCAATCTAAGAAGCTCTGCAAAGAAAGGAAACAATTGACAAAATAAAAAGCAACCAACAGAATGTGAGAGAAACCTTTGCACACTACACAACAGACAGAATGCTAATATCCAGAATAACCATAACAACAAAACAAGCCAGTCAAGAAATGGGTAAAGGAAGTGAGGAAACACTTTCGAAAGGAACAAATTTAAGTGGCTAGCAGATGTATGGAAGAATGCTCAAGTTCCCCTAGCAATCAGGGAACTTCAAACAAAAACAACACTGAGGTCACACTTAACTCAGTGAGAATGGCCCACATAAAGAAAACTAACAACACCCGCTGGCATGGATGCAGGGGAAAAGGAACCCTACCCCACTGCTGCTGGGAATTCAAACTGGTGCATACAAGCCAGTATGAAGAATACTTGGGCAACTGAAAATTCACCTTCCATATGACTCAGCAATCCCACTGCCGGGACTATATCCAAAGGACCTGATACCTGAGAAAGAAACGTGCACCACTGCAGTCATTGCAGAACAATCAACAATTGCAAAAACATGGAAACAGTCTAGTTGTAGATTGAAAGAAGATTGGGATAAAAAAAATGTGGTACATCTACTCTATGGAATGCATAAAAGAATGAAATTCTATCACTTGCATCCAAATGGACCCAACTGGAGACCATAATGCTAAATGAAATGAACCAATCCCAAAAGAACAGATATCATATTTCACTCTACTGTAAGACAACTTCCATCAAAAACACAAAACAAAAAATATAAAGGAGAATGAGTGCACATGTGTAACCCTACAAATGAAAGATGAAATGAAGACCATACTAGCAGAGATCAAGGAAGATCAATGGAATGCATCTCTACTAAGGAATGAAGGTAGACTCACATTGAAACTTCTAAATATACCTAGACAACAACAAAAAAAATTACAATCCATTCTATAGCCTATGCCAACAGTGTCATGACCCACGTAAAAAGCAAAAAGTTGGAACCATTTCTTTTCATCTCTAATTCTATGTGGTTGTCCCAGCATGATACACATTGTTAATATGGCTGAGGGATTGTTCTGTTCATTTTCTTAGAGAATGGCTCTTTCTTATTTCAAGTGGCAGTTTTTTGGTGTCAAATTAATTATTTTTGCTTGGATTTTACCTTTTCATACTTCCTAGTCATTTGTATCCTTTTTAATAAGCCCTTGTGATTCATTAATAGATCATCCATGAGAGACTTATTAATTGATTGTATACACCCAAGGTTTTTTTTCATATTTTTATTATATTTATTGTTTCCTTCATGTTTAAAGGGAGGTATTAAGGGAGAAGGCCCACCCAATTTCCCACCCTTCCCAGGTCCCGAATGTAGGGTATGCTCTGAGGTTCTTGCTCAGGTGGTTTGATAATTCAGCAGTTATGAATCGCTGCCAATCTTGCCACTCCAAGCACTATGAGGTCTTTGAAGAATCCACTGGTTGACATAGTCCATCATAGAGTCTCTGTTTGCCCCGTATTTCGCTGCTAAGATATAGGTGAGATGGTTGGTTGACCTGTTCTGTCTTCTCTCTTTTTGGTTAGGGTTCTGAGTCCAGCATTTTGATTGGGGAGATCTCCAAAGAGACTTTGTCTGAGGTGTTCTCAAACCAGATTCTTGTATGTGCTAGCAAGTACAGGGCCTGGCACAGTCCATCGCCCCAATCAGCTGGTGTTCGCAATTGCTGGGTTGGTTCTGTTTTCACTCCCGACTTCCACTGGAATCAATGGGTGTTGCAGTCCAGCCTGGTTCTGCCCAGCACATACTCGGCCCTCGCATAGACCAGTGGGAGCTGCAGCCTAGTTGGAGCGACCCGCAATAACCCCCACCAGGCCTGGCCCCTACCCTGGTTTGCCAGTATGTGTAGCAGTAGTCCAGTCTGTCCCACACCCCATTCCGCCCCAGCCGCTGTCCTAGTTTTATGCCCTTCCATACACCCAAGGTTTTAAAAGTCTCTTTTAATATTGTTCTTGCTAGATATCTTGGATAATAATGGTCTTGTTTTTAATTGACATTTCTTCAGCGCCACATGGGTCATGCAGTAGCATCAATCTCCACAAGAAGGTTTTTGATTTTTTTCATCACCTTAGTGATGCATTGGTAATTCTGTAGCATGTTGTTTAACTTCATACTGAAGAAAATTTTCTGTTTTCCTCCCTAATATGGACCCTATTTTCTGACTCTATATTTAAGGGGATGTATAATAGAAGTGTAGCAGATATTAACATGTCCAGATGTGGAGACATAGTGCAGTATGTTTCTTTGCATCCAGACTAAAGATGGACTCCCAGTGAAACAGTTGAAAATATCCTGACAGTAGGATTCTGGACTCTATGACATTGTTCATGCCTACAATGTCAGGAAGCACTTCAGTAACAGCATAACAGCATGATAAAACTTAAAAAAAAAAAAAAAGATTGAAACGACTGTTCATGAAGCATCAACCATTGTAATACTAGAGGGGAAATCAATAAGTTGGGGGAGGGTGCTTTGGAAGGGAGCAGGAAATGCCAGAGCCTGTGGAATTATATTGTAAACAATTTTTTTAAAAATCTAACCGAAAAAGAAACATAAATCCAAAAAAAAGTATGTGTGTATCTGAAGTTTATGAAAAGCACTGTGAATTTGTATAATTTTTTCTTTTTCTCTTCCTTCTTTCCTTTTTTTTTTTTTTTGATCTTGAATCTAGCTTGTTTTGTTTCTTTGCTTGTTATTCTAACTAAAACACATATTACTGACAAAGATTTGTTTCATTGGTTTGGAGGTGTTTTGCCAACTCAGAACAGGCATGGTTAGTTGATTTTTCCTGCCAGATGGCCCTGACTTACCAATCATTACTTACAATGAGGCTTGTAAGTCATAGTTTCATTGCTAGAGTCAATGGCAGATCAGTTTTCCACCTCTGGAAACATCTAGAAATCTCAGAAAACGTTTACAGAAAAAAAATTTCTCTGGCCCCATATTGCACACTATGTAATTTGAAAGTCAATCAGGAAATCCTAATGTGTATAAATAAGTAGCAAATCATAAATGTTTTTCTCTGTGTAATATGAATCTTAAATTTAGAACTTAGCAGGAAACTTCTGCATATTTTTCCCATATGTTCCTTCAGCATTACTTTTTGAGACTGTTATTTGTACATCAGCCTGTTTAATAAGTTATTTTATGTGCTGTTAAAAAAAAGACTAAAACAATTAAGAAGCAAATAGACATTTTAATTGATGTCAGAGAAATAAAAGGGATTATAAGAGAATATGAACAATATTATGCCAACATATTGGGAAAACTAGAATTGGATAGATTTTGAGAAATGTGATATATCAGGACTGAATTGAAAATCAATTTAAAACCACTGAGAAGATCCAGGAATGAAATTGAAACAATGATTTTAAAACTGTAAGGGTAAAAAGGCCAGGATAAAGGCTGGGTGTTAGATACGAAAGATGACATACTACTTAAGGTGAACACATCCCGAATCAGAGCATCTGGTTCAGATTCCAGCTACATTGCTTCTGCTCCAACTTCCTGCTAATAGACATGACGGATAGCAGCAGATGTCTGCTCACGTAGTCGGGTAACTTCCACACATGAGGAAGATTTGGATTGGGTTCCAGATTCCTTACTTTGTACTAGATCAGGCCCAACTATTGCAGGCATTAGGAAGTGAGTCATGACTTGAAGAGCTCTCTTTTCCCCCTTTCCTTTCCTCCCCTGCCTTTTCCTCTCTCCTCTCCTTCCTTCCTTCTCTTTTCTGTTACTCCCCTCCTTTCCTTGTTCTTCTTCCCTGTTTGGCTTGGTCTCACCCCCCTTTTCAAATAAAATGAAGACAGTTTTTCTAAAACAAAATCTAACAGTAATCCTCAACTCTTCTGAAGAAGTGAATAGATAGGAGCATTCCCAAACTAATTTTGTGAGGGCTGCATTATCTTGATACCACAGTCAAAGCAATGGTAAGTGAAGGAAACGAAAATCTTTGTAATGCACAAAGGATGTTGCAAGGAGGGGTGATAGCCTCAGAGGTGGGATTCATCCTACAAAAAACTGAGATGAAGCTTGAATATGAACCATCTAAGTGTGGCCTTAATCATTAAATACTTGTCTAAATGAGGTTAAAGTTTGGCACATAAAGCATCAAAGATGGTAGTTGGGAGTTAATTGACAGCTTCTGAAGTTTATGGTGGGATACACTAGCCTGAGAACACAATGGAGCATGAGTAGCTTGAAAGTAAGGTCATGAGAGCCCCAAAGTGGAGATCTTCCTGTTCTTTCTTCCAGAAACTACAGGAGCAGTGACAGTCCTTAGATGCTTCATTGTGTCTCCTACTAGCCATCCCTGTCCATTTTACCCTAGGAGGCCTACCGTTGCCAGCAGTCAAGTTATGAGTAGACTGTTCAGCTTTTTCGTGGTACCTGGGCCATGATGAAGGCAGCTTGGTATAGACACATCTTCCCCCTGCAGCCAGGGAACACTAATCAGTCATTCCCAGTGCACAGAGCTGTTGATGATCTCTTATGCTGTAGAGTTCTACAAACAGGGCTTCCAAGAATTACATCCTATGTGGTGACTGAGAAAGCATAGCCTTTCGATTTAGGTCACTGTCATGCTACTCAGGTTGTCCATTAACATCACTACAGATGCTGCAGCTTCTGATCCCCAAGCCAGGGCTTTCAACTCAAACCCCGGACTCAGGAAGGATCAGGTCTACCAGTCCTACCTTAAACAGAAAGATACCCCCCTATGAGGGGTGCCATCTCCACGCTTGTGGGCTGGATAATAGGGTAGGTTGGGTTGAACTAGGTTTCGATGCCCATTGACACAAGAACTAAATGAGATGCAGGACAGACTAAACGAGTCTGCAGTACATACTGGCCAGCCCAGCCAGGGTGTCTTCTTAGCTCCCCAATCATACCTGTTCCCAATCATAGATCATGTGCATGCCAGTGGTTGCTCTGACCAGCTTGGCATAGCCCTCACCTGATTTGGCCTTTGCCTTCAATGCTGTGGCCTAGTATCTTTGGCTTATGCAGACCAATTGGTGTAAGAACCTAGCTCGGAATGACCTGTGCTCCATCCTAATTTCTTTTCTTTCTTGTGAGTTAAGGTTTGCTCGGCCCTGCCAGATCTGCTCCCTTCC
This sequence comes from Ochotona curzoniae, assembly GCF_017591425.1. Taxonomy (NCBI): domain Eukaryota; kingdom Metazoa; phylum Chordata; class Mammalia; order Lagomorpha; family Ochotonidae; genus Ochotona; species Ochotona curzoniae. The sequence continues at coordinate 60,227,725 of NW_024467106.1, forward strand.
ATTTGCAGCTTTGCCCACCCCACATCCTGTTTTAGGAAGCACATTTGGGTGGTGCTGCCTTGACCTGCCCAGACTGTTGTCTGTTCCTTTACCCATGAGTGATGACTGATACATGCTCACACCTAGCTCAACCCATCACCACCCCAATGCACAAGTTAACCAGCTGGACTTGTATTTCCACAGAGTTGGGCCCACACTTTCCCCAGAGAATCTACCACCCGGATCTGGTTCTCTTGCATGTTGGTTAGTGTCTTGACCCTGCCAAGTGTAACCCATCCCATGTTCCTCCACCCAGTCAGGTACTAGTACCTAGCTCTACCAGACAGGCCCCCCGCCATAGCTTTCATGTGGACTGGTTTGTGGCGGTCAGTGATGCTCTACACTAGCAGCCCATCTCAAGATTCCCATGTGGCTTGATGAATCAGTTTGGCCCAAATAGTACCTGTGGAATCTCCCCTCCAAATCCTCAGATTAAGATCTGCAAGCAAGTTTGGTGACCCCATTGCTAGGAATCACACAGAATTCATCTCTCACCTGCACTCACAATAGCCTTATCCCTGGATGTCCCTAGGCAGCAATTACATACCCCAAAAACCTTAGAGCTTGACACCTGGTGGCCAGCGGGCAGAGCCTGGGGCCAAATTGGTGCACTGACCGCCCAAAGCCTAAGACTCAGTCACCATGGGGCTACTGTGCCCATGGGCCGAGTCCCAGGCATTGGGTCCAACCACACGGGTACTCTCTGTAAGTGGGTTGCCAAACTGCAAAGAGCTGCTGTCACCAGAGCCACCAAGGTAGAACTCCCACCCCCTGGTTTCCTGCTGCCACAGGTGATGGTTGCAGAGCAGGGCTTGTGGCCTTAATCCCATCCCAGGATTTGCTCAGGGTGTACTCACCATGGGGGGAGAAATCTCTCTCTCCAGCCTCCCAGCAGCCAAGACTCGGTCACCATGTGGCAATGGTGCCCATGGGCCGAGTCCCAGGCATTGGGTCCGACTTGGCCCAGATACTCTCTGCAAGCAGGTTGCCACCACTGAAAAGGGCTGCTATTATTCGAACTGCCAAGGTCTAACTCCTAAAGCAAGACATTCTTGAGGGGATGGGAAGGTCAGTCCCTAGGGTGATTTCAAACAGGGACATGATGTCTCTGCCACAATTCTGCTGGGCCTCATCCCAGCTCTGCCTCATCTCCTGTCCAGGCTTCCTAGGTCCTTCCCATGTGTCCACACTGGCACACATGCCTGAAAAAGCTTCTTGAAGAAGTTGTTCTTTCCAAGTGATGTTGGAGGATACCAAGTGGTCTGGGTATACCATGCTGGGTCGTTCCTTCTATCACCCATCTACCTAGGGCCATGTCTCCATCCTGCTCTTCAGTCCCTGGTTCATCTGGTGCACCTGCCTACCCTGTCTTCCTGCTGTGCCTGCTTCCCTGGTCTCCCTGCGACCAGCCCTTAGTCCTTTACCTGGTCAGAAGTCAGCCCTTCCTCCTTCTCCAGTTCCTCTTACAGGACATGAGATTCAGTTGTGGATCTGGGGAAAGCAGTTCTGCCAGGGCAAATGATGGCTTCCACACAGAACATAATGAAGAGGGACCCCATCATTCTTGCAAGAAGCATCAGAGGAAGGGAATTTGAGCCCTTCTCAGTGGTGGCAACCTGCTTGCAGATAGTATCTTGGCCAAGAAAGTGATGATCTCATCACTGTCCGTACCCTGGGGTTGTAAATCAACAGAGCAATCATTTTCATTTTCTCACTCATTCACTGTCTCCCTCCATCTTTCAATAACATAGTGGCAGTGGCGCCAGAGTTGAGTTTTGTTTAAAGGTCTAGGAGGGTCATACTTTGGGTCTTAGAGCCCAGTGCTGCATCCCAGCCTACGTGGGTAGCAAAAGCCTCCTGGAAACAGATTTTCAATGTAGGACAGGATTTATGGATCTGGGTATGTCCCCTCATTCTCCTTGAAATCCTCAATTCTGTTCATTCTGGGTGCCCCAGAGCAAGAGTGCTGGCCCCAGCAGTGTGTCCAAGATTTCTATATACTCGTTCGTGTGCTCTGGAGAGATCTTCTTGGGTACTTTGTCTTGAGGACTTTGGTGACTGGGTGGCACACAACAGGCAGGCAGGGACTTGGAGATGGCTGTCCTGGGGCTTTACTTGGATGGAGAATGTAGTGTGAGTACAGGAACTTCAACTTTATGTCAGCCAGGCAGGGGTCAGCAGAGTTGTTAGCACTGGTCTAATTCTACTGCCCGGCTTCCCATCCAGCTCCCTGCTTGTGGCCTGGGAAAGCAGTAGGATGGCCCAAAGCTTTGGGACCTTGCACCCATGTGGGAGACCTGGAAGAGGCTCCTTGCTCCTGACTTAGATCGGTCTAGCTCTGGCCATTGTGGCTACTTGGGGAGTAAATCATCAGACAAAAGATCTTCCTCTCTCTCTCTCCCTGACCATGTATCTAACTTCAAAATTTAAAAAAAAAAAAAGTAAATCTTAAAAAAAGAAGAAGAAGAATCAATGTCCCTGAGGCTAAGACTGAGTCCTTGTAAGAGAACCAGGAAATGAGGATCCATGGCAGGCAGGAGAATGGGGAGATCTAGCTGGGAGATAGGACATTCCCTCTGAGATGTGTGTGAGAAGATTGTACAAAGTGACAGAAAGGCAGAGATGGGGTCCTGATGTGTCTAAAATAGCAGCTACTATGAACCAGTTCTGGCACCCAACATATTCTAGGATGGCATTTCACCATTTCAGAACCCAGCTATGCATAGCTGACATCTCCAGTACGTGAGGTCTGATGGAGTTCCCGATGATAGGACACACAAAGGTTGCACTGCTAGCCTGACCTCAGCATTTAACGTAAAGTCATAGGTAGCCTCAGGCATGGGTAAGGGGTGAGCTCTTGTGAAGTGGAGAATGCACAGAACCCTAGCATTCAGGAGGTGGTGAGCACTTCCTGGCATGGCGGAGTCCAAGATAGGTCTGTGCCAGGAAACCATCCCTCTAAGCTTTGTGCTGAACATGTCCAGTCCTTCAGATACAACCTCTATTTGCCCTCCTCTACCAGGCTTCCCCAGGCCCTAGCCCCTGCCTCACATTTCTGTCACATCATAAGTCAGAATTGCTCTTTGTGCTTCCATACACACATGGCAAACTGTAGGCCATTTCTCTCAGCCAGGATCTGCAGAACTTGGCTATAATTTCTTGAGGTCAGTCCTAGAGCATCAGCCCATTCTGCTTCCTAAATTTGGGTTTGACTGCTCTGCTCATGTTTCTCCTCCCCTCTGTCCTTATCACATCCTCTCCAGTGCTTGCTGTCCTGCCTCCAGAACCCCTCCCGTACATGGCATATCAACACCAAGGGTTGCACTGGCATCTCTGGCTTCTTTTTGAGGCCTTAATAGCACAGGCAGCATGGATTAAATACTTCTGTCACCCAAAAAATGCATGCATGCTAGTCCTATTCTTCAATGTGATTATTTTTAAGATGCCACTTACTGGATTTAATTAAGATTAGGGGTCCTAGGTATGCAGTTCATGTGTCAGTGTTGCTGTCCTTAGAGGAAGAGCAAGAAACACCACAGCAGCACATTCACCCTCGTATGAAAAGGTTCTAACTCAAGCAGGAATACCAGCCTTACAAGGTATCTGAATCCTGCCCATGTCTTACTCTCAGACTTCTGGCCTCTGGATGTGAGACATGAATATCTGAGCCTGGAATCACTGTTTATGACATTGGGCATTGCAGCTCGAAATGAATGAGACACTTCACAGAATGACCAGGGAGTCATGGCCATGATGGAGGTTCCTGGTCCCAGGGCTGGACCACTATATTTAGAGGCCATGGAGCTGCAGCCTCAGGGTTCCTGTGAATGGGGAGCAGGAGTGGGAGCCTAGAGCAATAGGGTCCAGGGCCCAATTAGGGAACCAGGACTCAATGTATGAGTTCGGGGAGTTGGTGGGAAATGGAAGAAAATGTGCTTTCAGGGGCATGCTGTGGGAATGCTCCCGGCTGTGCTCGCTTCAGCAGCACGTATACTAAAATTGGAATGATACAGGGAATGCTCAAAGCTGTGGGGTAATAGAGCTTTTAGCATCCATGATATGGGGACCCTATCATTTACAGGCTGAGTGAAGATTCCCCTGAGAGGACAGAGATTATGGTGGAAAGTGGGATGTATCTGTTGTGGTAGATACAGAGATACCAAGGGACCTATAGGTCAAAGGAAGTGAGTATGGCATTGAGGAAAAAGTCTTCCTTCTGCTACTGTTTTCACTACACCAGGACAACAGCCTGCAGGCTGAGCTGAGGGTCATGGATTCTACTCACACTTTAACCATAATGTTTGCATTGGGGCTCTTCATGACAGCAAGACACACTCATCATTTCATGCAGCATTTCATGTACCTGGCATCTGCCAAGGACACCATCTTCAGCTCTTGTGACCATCCCAGCTGTCTTCTGAGTGGCTGCAGTCATTTATTCTGTGAGGGCTCTGAGATGGGAATGTCAATACTCACTCATGCCAGATGCTAGGGATGAGGCCCCCATGGCTCCATGTTGGTTCTAGACCCCTTTCTGTCTTCCAGAAATTTCACAGAACAATGAGAGTGATCTGTGGTTAGTCCTCCCACCTCTGCCATCCCCCGCCATGTGAAATCTCTGAGGAGTTTGACCTCTGTGGATGGCAGGCGGTACGCAGAGATTTCTGTATGGACTCAGAGATTCATATCTGAAGTGAGCCTCTCATGATATCCGTGTCCCTTCTGACATTTAGTATTCTCTACATGTAAAGGTGAGTATTGTCACAAGATGGTGAAGATCCAGTGAGAAAGGGCCCTGAGACTGTCACTGCTGAGAACAGCTTCTCACAGCCTGTCAGGTACCCTTAGGACTTTCCTCCATACTCTTGACTTTTCCCATGTCATGGTCCTCCCAATGTGGGGCTATCAGTCCTGGAGGCCATCACGTGAGAAAACAGGACAAAGCTTTGGCGTCAGGGCTCTGGGAAGGTGCCTTGAGGTCCTGCCATCGCTGCATTGGAGTTGCAGGAGTTATCCAATGAGGCTTTGGCCATGGATGTAGCTAAGGAGCCCTCTCTGTTTGTACTGTGTGCTGGAGGTCTGTTGTTTACTGAGAACACCACCAGGACCATCTGGACAGCTGGTAGTGGGGCTGGAGCGGGGATGTCTGGTGGCTGGACACCTTCCCAGGTTAGCTTCCCACCATGGTTGGTATAGGCACTACTGCCTGAAGAAAAGAATTAGGGATGTGGGTGGGAACAGAATTCACAGCTGCCACATGGAGCTCCTCTGGGGCATTCCAGTTGATAGTGGTTTGGTTGAAGACCAAGGTCTGAGAATGTGGGTGTTCCTCTGGCTGTTCTCAATCTGAGTGCAATGTTGAATTTCCCAGCCCCACTTGGGTCACATGCACTATCTCCTGCCGCCACAGGCATCCTAGACAAAGCAGCAAGAAACCTAACACAGCTTTCATGGACGCAATGCTGCACTCAAAAGGGATAGCAGGGACTGCCACAGAGTGGCTGGGTGCTCTGCCATGAGCTGACTGGGTAAAGGATAGTGACTGAGGAAGACACAGAGGTGCCGGAGTTGAGGACCATGGTTGTTCCCAACACTGGAGATACTGTGCAAAGAAAAGGAATAAGTACAGTACGGGAGCATCGTGTTCCCTTGTTACTCATTGTGGGGAGAGGGGAGCAATCTCAATAGATAAGGCCTGGTGGGTGTGTCAGTGTTGCAGCCCGGGGTGGATTCCAGGCACACTGTTGTGGATCTGCTGGATTTACCTAGACCAGCTGAGTGCTTGGAACAGCAGCTGTAGAAGTTTCCTGCCCAATGCTAAGGACTGAGGGGCTCAGTGCCTCTCCAGTGACAACCTTAACACAGGCCTAGGGAGATCCTTGTGACACTTAGCAGGGGTCTTCCATGACACTGTGGGGAAACTAGAAACAGTTGAGAGCTCAGAGTTTCATGCTGGCAAAAATGGGAGGTTGAGAATTGGTGAACTGGGAGGTCAGAGTCTGCTGGATACTTCTCAATTGGAGGATCAGAGATTGAGGTTCACTCAGGGACACTTGCAGACTCCAACACTGTACAAGGGAGTCCCAAGTGACTGGCAACAATATGGCAGAACTCAGAGTCTGACAAGGACTCACAGTGATGTTTAGAGCATTCAGAAATAAAGAAGGCTTGCTACTGAAGTGTCTGGCCACTGGGCACTAGTGGTTTCCTTTTTTTCTGGAACATTTGCCTTCTGGCACGGTTTTCAGGCAGAGAGCTGTATTCCCACAGATTGTCCGCTTTACTAATCAGCAACCACCCATAGGTGAGGGTGTTACAACTCACACTGTGATTCTGTTTTCCATCCAGACAGGACTATTATAGAACATGAAGAACTAAAGTCGGGGCATTACACAGTAACTCCGTAAGCTTTTCAGGCCTGCTGGTATTATTTATCATGCCCAGAGGAGTCTGCTTTCTGGCCTTTGAACACACCATAAGGTTTTGTTTTTGTTTTGTTTTTTATTGGCCCAAATCTGGTTTCATGAATCGCTGTAAATGTTTCCCTGTGTTTGTTGAAATGAGCTTCCTGATTCCCATTCTGTGGATTCAGGGAAGAGTCCTTCATCCTTAGATATTATAAATCCATCAGCATAGGGGCACACCTATACGCCTCAGACCCTGGCTTCTTAATAAGTGATATAAACATTTACAAGGAAATATACAGAGCTTAACTGATTCCCTGGGGTCAGGGAATATTCTGGTTATTGCCTCAGACTCAGAAGATGTTGCTTAACTGAGGACAGTGCCAGACTGTTTAGCAGTGTCTTCAGTTACTTTAAATTGTCTCATTTATTTGAAATTCAGAAAGAGGCATAGAAAGAAAGACATCTCCTACTGGCTCACTCTCCTAGTGGACACACGTTAGTCAGGCTGAAATTGGAAACCAAAACATCAGTCAGAGTCTACCACGTGGGTGACAAATTCCCAAGTAAGTATTCCCCTCTTGTTGCCTCTGGGCTTCGAAGCAGAGCTGGGACTTAAACCAACATGGGCATTGCAAGGGGTGTTTTAACAGCTGTCTCAAATTCCCACCTCAACTTGGAGCTTTATTTTTAACAGGTTGGATGTTGACAGCCTCTACCACTTGATCCTGAGTCCATAATTCTAGATTACCCTGGGATAAAACTTCTGTTTGCAATGATTTTGAAACATTTAGGTATGTGATAAGGGGAGAGAGTCGAGGATTCTTCACCTGGTCCCTTGGAGTTTCCAATTCTACTGAGTCTTATCTTCAGCAACCAGTGTCAAATAATCTAATCAGAAGGTTTCTTTCCATAGTAAGAGGAGACATTAAGGATATTTATAATGTATTAAATCAGAGAATTACACAGGATAGAGGCTCCAGAAATCTCTCTCTCCTTCCTCAGGCGGTCCTTTTTATCAGAGGGGGAGTAGGAAGCGGGAAGGGAGGGGAAGCAAAGAGAGAAAGGGAGGGGAGGGGGAAAGAAAGTGAGTTATTATATGGTATAAGAGTACAATATAAAGGAAAATATTATCTTTCTGCCTTCTATTGCTAATGCAGAGAAGGGGATCCTTTTCTTGGACAAGGCCATTTGGCTATTAATATCATTCACCAACCACACAAAATTACCAAGTTAAAAATTAACCTGCTACAGACTGCTAATTTTTTTTAGATTCATTTATTTTTATTGGATAGTCAGATATACAGAGAGGAGGAGAGACAGAGAGGAAGAGCTTCTGCCCAATGATTTGCTCTCCAAGTGACCACAATGGCTGGAGCTGCGCCAATCCAAAGCCAGGAACCAGGAGCTTCTTCTGGATCTCGTACATGGGTGCAGGGTCCCAAGGCTTTAGACTGTACTCCACTAGTTTTCCAGGCCACAAGCAGAGAGCTGGATGGAAAGTGGAGCTGCCAGGACTAGAACCAGCACCCATATGGTTCCTGGCACCTGCAAAGCAAGGAATTTAGCCACTTGGCTACTGCGCTGGGCCCAGGTTAATAGATTTTGCGTCCCACCTACTGTTGCAATGTCAGCACAATACCAGGGTATATCATGAAGAGCCAGTTGGTTGGGGGGAGGGGGCTCTGTCTCTAATAATGTTATTCTTAATGTCAATTAGAGATTTAGAGATAAAATATTAGATTTGTCCTGCATCCCTCCTCCCCCTGGTGGCTTGGATGCCCCGGAAGACATTCCCTCCCCCGCTATGGAATGTACACTGCTTTGGCCATGATTTGCTGTGGTCTGTCTTTGATCCCGCACTGGGAGCATGGCTAATCACTTACTGAAGTTTCTCTTGTCTTCAGGTTGTCTGGGGTGTGCTGAGAGCAGTGGACACCATAGCCTCCCCATCTTTCTGCAATCTCTGTCACCCTCTGCCACTTCTTGCTTGTTGGAACCCAAATGACAATCTACCAACTGAGCAGCATTAGTCTCAGGGGTGATTTTCAATTTCTAAAGCTTCGTCTAGATGTTCCCGAGTGTGCTGAGATGTGAAGTATGTATTTACATTTAAGTGATTTCTCTAGGATTCGGGCTACTAAGAACATTAGTGTCTGTGGCAATATCATTGTGTCTATCAGAAGCAGAGGGGTTTTCTTCTGTATCTTTTTGGTTTTCTCCATTTTGTGAAGGCCCTGTTTGATTTTGTATGAATTTCAGAAATATAACTCTATAATGCTTTGATTTCTTTCTGTCCATAAGTGTTTTTTGACTTTTCTTTTAGGGGCTGTACTGGTGGTTAAGTTGATTGGCCCGCTGATTGTGAACTTCCTCCCTGGACATAGCTGAAAATAGCTGATACTTTCCCTACTGCCAGAAGTAGCCATTCTATTTTACACAACTCCCCGGTATGCATGAGCGGAGTTCCTTTGACATTCATCCTTAACTGACCCTACCAAGAAATGACAGGAAGTTAAAAGAAAGAAAATCAAGAAGGAAGAGAAGGCTTAGAGCCAGTGGAGGGTCAAAAGTCATTCTATCCAGCAAAGATGAAAGAGTGCTAAGATAATTTTTTTCCATAAGAATAGTTAGGAAAATCAAGATGGCAGAATAGGGTAAGGACACATATAAACAGATGGAGAAATATTAGCCAGTGTGAAGCAAAGGGGCACATTTCAAGAAATAGGAGAGGACAGAACAACAACAGAGAGGTACCTGGAGACTGACAGACACAGGAAAGCAGCAGACACAACAGTGTGGTGTTGCAGTGACTGATAACCCAGTGGCATTCAGCAAGTAGCCATCCAAATTGTACCAGCAGCCAGAACTCCACCAGCAACCAGGTGGGAAGGAATTTTCACTGGAAACCCAGAGAACTGTCTGTCTTGCTTGTCTGTTTAATTTTACCAGGAGCAGAGAAAGAGCAGTAGATGTGGAAACTGGCAGTGTGGAACAGGATGGATTTCACAACCCAGTCTGCCTCCTAGAGCTATATCGGATGCCATTTTGTTTAAGGAGGCAAAGGCTATGGACAGTACTGCGCATGCACTGAGCTGAGAGTGAACTCATTTCTGGCTCAGTGGACTACAACAACGTTTCATCCTACAGGTTCCACCCAAGATAGGTCCGGGTAGCCCTAAGACCTGACTGCCAGCAGATCAAGAGCTCTAGTAGTGGCACATCAGGTGCCATTTCTTACAGTGCGGCAAAAGCTTTAAGACTTCAGGGGACAACAGTGAGTTGCACATGCGCTGGGCTGGGAGTGAACTCATTTCTGGCTCAGTGAAATCTCAAAGTGATTTTTGTTTGTATTTCCCAGAAAGCGAGGGAGCCTGAGCATTTTTACATGTTTATTAGCCATTTGAGTTTATTCTTTTGAAAAATATCTGTTCATTTCCTTTGCCCATTTTTCAAATGGATTGTTTCCTCCTGTGATTGAGTTTCTGAATCTCTGTAAATTCTGGCTATTAGTCCCTTATCAGTTGGATAATATGCAAAGAATTTCTCCCATTCTGTTGGTTACTTCTTCTCTGTGTCGATTATTGCTTTGCTGTACAGAAGCTTTTAGTTTTATGTAATCCCATCTGGTTTGACTTTGACTGCCTGTGGGGTTTTTTATTGTGTGTGTGTGACTTTCCTAAGAAGTCTTTCCCAGTTCCCATGTCTTAGAGAGTGCTTCCTATGTTTCACTCTAATAGTTTGATGGTTTCTGGGTGCAGATTTAAGTCCTTGATCTAATTAGAGCTGATTTTTTTTTTAAATAAGGGGTAATCTTGCAGGCTGCTATCCAGTTGTCCCAACAGCATATGTGGAAGAGAACAGGTTTTTTTCACTGACTGTTTTCAATTCTCTTGTCAAAGATTAGTTGGCTGCACATGTGTGGCTCCTTTCTGAAATTTTTGTTCTATTGCATTAATCTTCTGTGTTTCTGTACCAGCACCAGACTGTTTTGAAGACCACTGTCCTATAGTATGTCCAAACTCTTTCTGTAAAGCCAAATCATTTTAATGCAAAAGCCAGATAGAGACAATATTGTGTTGAGGATCATTGCTTCTATTTTCACAAGGGAAATCGGTCTGCAGTTGGATTTTTCTGTTATGTCTTTATTTGAATTTTGTATTAAACTAATTTTGACTTTATACTTTCTATTGTTTGGAATAGCTTGTGGAGACTTGGGGTAAGTTCTTGAAACATTTTGGTAGAATTCTTCCATGAAGCCACCTGATCCAGGGCTTTTCTTGGTTGGGAAGGGTTTAATTACTGATTCAATATCTATCCTTGTTATAGGTCTATTTAGATTACTAATTGCCTCATGATTCAATTTTGGTAGATTTCATGTGCCTAAAAACTCTATCCATCTCTTCTAGGTCTTCTGATTTGTTTGTATACAGTTGCTTGTAATAGTTCCTAATAATTCTCTGTATGTCTAAGGTATCTGTTGTTATATTTCCTTTTTCATCTCTGATGCTGTTGATGCATATCTTCTCCCTCGTTATGATTAGTTGGATTAGAAATGAGTCTATTTTGTTGATTCTCAAAGAACCAGATCTTTGATTAATTATCTTTTTATGCAGTTTGGGGGGGGTCTTTATTTTATTTACTTGCTCCCTTATTTTGGTTTTTTCTTTTTTCCTGCTAATCTTGGTATTTTTGTTGTTGTTGTTTTTCTAGTTCCTTCAGATATATAGTTTTCCCATTTACTTGGTGCTTCTATAATTTTTTAACAAAAGCATTGATTCAGATGAACACTGCCATGATTGTGTCCCATAAGTTTTAACATGTCATGTTCATACCTTAATTTGTTTCAAGCATTTTTTATTTCCCATTTGATTTCCTCTTCAGTTTCCAAGTGCTTGCCTATTTCTGGAGTATTTTGACTTATTGGTCTCTGGTTTCACTCTATGATGGTCTGAGAAGATGAATGGTATGAACTCAATCTTTTTTAAATTTGCTGAAGCTTGCTTTGTGGACTATAATATGATCAGTTTTAGAAAAGGTCACATCTACTGATAAAAATGTATTTTGCATCTGTAGAGTGAAGCACTCTGTAGATATGAATTAAGTGCATTTGTTCTATTGTCTGGATGAGCTGTGTTGTTTCCCTGCTGAGTTTCTCTCTCATCGATCTGTGCGTTGAGGTTGGTGGAGCTATTATCTTGAATTCTATTACTCTCTTTAAATCCATTAATATCTGTTTTATATAGCTAGGAGCCCAAACATTTGGCTCACATGTATTTATTATGGTGATTTCTTCCTGATAAATACATCCTTTGATCATTATGTGGTGTCCTTCTTCATCTATTTTAATGTTTTTCATGTCAAAGTCTTATATAATCTGATATTGGAATGGCTGTGTCAGCTCATTTTTCCTTTCCATTAACATCGAATATGTTTCAACACCCTTTCACTTTCAGTTTTCACTTACCTTTGTTGATGAGATATGTCTCCTGTAGACAGCGAATAGATAAATTTTGCTTTGTGATTCAGTCTGCTAATCTGTGATATTTGGTTATGAGCTTAAGCATGTCTGATAGAGGTGAATTCTTTGAGATTTTCTTTACTATGGAAGAATCTCTCATTTCCAAAGAGAAAAGAAAGCTTTGCTGGATAAATTATTCTGGATTAACAATTTTCTTTTCTTTTAGGATCTGGTATATGTCACTCCATTTTCTTCTGTCTTGTAGCATTTCCTGTGAGAGGTCAGCTGTGAGTCTAATTGGCATTCCTGTATAAGTTAGCTGGTTTTATGTGCATATTTTAGTATCTTTTCCTTATGTTTGACTGAAGAGAGCCTGGCTATGATGTTTTGTGGTAAGGATTGTTTTTCAGTGATTCTATTGGAAGTTCTGTCGTATCTCCAATATAAAATATAATTCCCAATTATATATATATAATCCCCTGGCTCACTGTTGTCTCTTCCCCAGCACCTTTGCTCCAGTTCACAAAATAGTGCCCAGTGTGACATTGGTGGAGACTGAGCCATGAAATCTACCCTGTCCCCACACCTGACTTCCTGGGCTGTACCACTCTGCTTCTTCCCATGTTCTGCCATCTTTTAAAACCAGTGTATTTCTTCAGTGGTTTCTTTGGCTTTGTAGGTGATGCCAGAACTATAACACAGTAACTATTTCCTCTGCTTTATTCAGCATCAACAATGTCTGTCACTGTTATTATTTCCCACTCCATAGAAGTTTGTGGAGAAGTCTGTGCATATCAGCCTCCTATAGGTAGAGGCTCACTCTCAGTGTCGAAGAACACAAGGGGGCTGAAGGGCAAGTGTCAACCATTAGCTGTGGCATGAGGACTGTGCAATATGTGTGGGTCATTCCCTGATCTGGGTGAAACTGGTGCTGATGCATGTAGCACCAATATCCCTAGTCCCAGTAGTGGGCGGGCACAGGAGAAGGGGTGAGATCCAACTTTTCCTACTCCTCCAGGATGAATATAGTGTGTGTTTAGGATTTTTAATGGGTAGGTGTTGGCCTGAAGAAGTATAATTGATAAATTCTTCCCTAGGTCTCACAGGATAGATTCTGGTGACTTACAGAATTTAGTCATGCAGCAGGGTTGTTATAGGGTGACAGCCAGGTATCTTAGGTGCTATGGGACTGGCACCCACCAGCCTAAGACAGGAATGTACATGAGGTCCTGAAATACTGCAAGTGAATATGACTTACTCCAGGAATTATCACACCAACTGTGGCATTCCCAGGCCTGCCGAGCAGGGGATTAGTTCCCACAGGGTATAGAAGGGTAATTCTGGGGCCTAAGCCCTGGGTTCTCACTATCAAGTGCTACAAAATGCAGAACAGCTTTCCTGAGACCTGATCCTTTTCAATTTTTCATGGTACTGAGCCCCAAGAATCTGAGCATAATTGCCCTAGATTGCCTGTGCCCAGAACTCCCACACCAATAGGGCACAGGGGGCCCTTTCTCTAGGAAAGTGCCATGTCTCAGCTATGGTGCTTTCCAGTAGCAGCAGGGCTGCTTTGCATCCCTTAAGTGAGAGAAGAGTTTAAGAGTGAATCTACCACAGTAGCTCAGGTTTGGGCACTTTAGGGTCAAGGCGTAGCAGTGCTGCTGGTTTTTCTCTAAGAGCCAAGTGGTTGCTCAGACACCAGTCTACTCTCTTGGCTGGATTTAGTTTGTGAGGACTGTGTGGTTTTCTCGTAGTAAACACTGATTGTCTCTAGTGGTGATAATGGGAGACTATGTCTCAATCCCCATTGGTTTTCCGAGCAATATGGCAGTCTCCAACAGAGGAATTTGTGGGGAATCTGGCCACTGCAGGATGCGTTGCAGCTCTCTGTTGGCTATTTCCCATTTCTACCACTTCTTCATTGAAATTTTCTTTGAGTCTGGCACCAAATATGTGGTCCATCTTTTGTTGCTTTCCTGTTTTTCTGTGGCTGAAGTAAGTGAGGCTTTTCTCACTTCAGCCATCTTGATCCCTCAGCACCCTTACTCTGTTGACATAATAAATTCTATCTTCATATGTGGATACTCACTGGCATAGGTATACAGTGTTTATGCTCTTTTCTTTCATTTCCTATAGCAAACCAAGAGAAGTGAAAATTACAATAATAATGTTTTTACATATCTGCATTTATTTACCATTATTGGAGAACCTTACATTTAAGATTTTGAGTTACTATGTAGCATCCTTTCCTTGAGCCATGATGCAATTTAGTAAATGTGTCAGGTCTAGTGGGAATGAACTGAAATCATTTGTTTATCCAATGATGTTTTTTATTTTTCCCTCATTCAGGACAATTTGCCAGATATCAGGTTCTTAGGGGGTCAATTTATTTCTTACATGATCATATTGTGTTACAACCTCATAGGATTCATAGTAGGTCACAAAATGCCAGTTTATTTGGTTTTCTCAGTTTTAGTCTGATTGGTAGCAGTCTCTATGGTTTTATGCTATTTTGAGTTCACTAAGTTTGTATTTATGTATCCACATCTCCTACCTAATTTGGGAAGTTTTCAGCCACTGTTTTTTGGATGAATCATTTGCCCTTCTCCTCTTTTGAATTATGAATTATGGTATTACCATGATTCAAATATTGTGTTACTTTAGTGTCTATCTCTCCCTTTGATACTGGTGCTTTTTCTTCGTTCTTTTTTCCTTGTTTATTTCAGAATTGATGACTTCTAATGGTGTGTCTCCATGATTACAATTCTTTCTTCTAAGTTAAGGTTACTTTTTATGAGTATTTCGGTTAAATTGTTGTATTTTTCAGTTCAGAATCTGTATTTTGTTCTTGTAAAGGTTTACAGTGTTCTTCATTGTTTTCTATGGAAATGTCTTCTCTGGCTCTGTGTGTCCTTTTTCTCAATTCCTTTGTTCATATTTATGTCTTCAAATGTTTTAATTCCCTACATAGAGGAATCTATAATAGAATCTCACAGAGGATTTTTCTCTCTGATATATATGTAGTAAAAAATTTAACAACATTACATAATCTTTTTAATTTTGGCTTTTACATTTACATTCTCTAAACTTCAGGTTGCCATTAGTCTGTGTTCCTCATGAGCTTTGATGCACTCTGTGACTACTATTGTTTTCAGTCTCCACATCTGCTATTTAAAATGTGTCATGCTTTGTGCCTGGTATGCTAGCGTAATGGTTAAAGTCTTTGCCTTGAACATGCCAGGATCCCATGTGGGTGCTGTTTCTAATGCTGGCGCCCCGCTTGCCATCCAGCTCCCTGCTTGTGGCCTGGGAAAGCAGTTGAGGATGGCCCAAAGCTTTGGGACCCTGCACCCATGTGGGAGAGCTGGAAGAAGCTCCTGGCTTTGCATTGGCTCAGCTCCAGGCATTGTAGCTGTTTGGAGAGTGAATCATCGGACAGAAGATGTTCCTCTCTGTCTCTGTCTTTCCAATAAAAATAAATAAATCTTTTTTTTTTAATATGTCATGCTTTCTATATAAACTGAGTCAGGAGGGACAGAAACTGGTCCCTCAGATAACTCCATGGAAAACCAGAATATTTCAAGTAAGTTCAACTCTCAGTCTTTTGTTATGAGGAAACTGGTACTGATTTTCCCAACTGTGTTGTGCCATGCTCTTTCTTTTTTTTTTTTTTTTTCATTTTATTGCAAAGTCAGATATACAGAGGGAGGAGAGACAAAGAGACAAAGATCTTCCATCTTCCATCTGATGATTCACTCCCCAAGTGGCTGATCCAAAGCAAGGAGCCAGGAGCCTCCCCTGGGTCTCCCATGCAGATGTAGGGTCCCAAGGCTTTTGCCCACGCTTGACTGCTTTCCCAGGCCACAAGCAGGGAGCTGGATGGAAAGTGGCACCATTGGGATTAGAACAGGTATCCATATAGGATCCCAGCACATGGCAAAACAAGGACTTTAGCACTAGGTCACCACGCCAGGCCTGCTCTCTTTTTAAAATTTTGTTTATTTTGCTTGAAAGGATTAAAGGGGGAAGGACACATGCGCACACACACTCACCATTGATCCACTGGTTCAATATCCAAAATGCCAACCATGGCCAGAGCTAGGCCAGTACGAAGCAGGAAGCCAAGAGCTTCTTCTGGATCTCCCATATGGGTGCAGCAGCCCAAGGCTTTGGGACATCCCTCCACTGCTTTCCCAAGCCATGACCCAGGAACTGAATCAGAAGTGGAGCATCCAGAACATAAGCTGGTGCCATTCGGGAGCCTAGCTCTAAAGGCCTAGCATGCTAGGCCACCATGCCAGCCCTGCTGTGCATCTTTAAATTTCACCTTTAAAATTAAAAAAAAAAAAAAAAAAACCTCATGCTGAATTGTAATATCATATATATTTCATAGTGTGTATTTTTTTTTCTGTTGCAAACAGAAAAGTTTATTTGCGAAGGGACCAGGGGAGCAGGGAAGGGAGGGAAGGGGAAGCACCTCCGGAAAAGAAGCCGGGAGGTGGGGTGCTCTCGAAAGAGGAGGGAGAGAGAGACACCCCATAGTGTGTATTTTAATGAAAATAAAATATTGGGATCCTAAAAACTGGAATAAAAATATATGGAAGATAACTGTTGTGGCTGAGTACAAACTATAAGTTCTACTTGGTTTCGTTCTTCAGCAGAAATAGCCATCCTGCCACTCTCTGAGGTTAACATTGCTTTGCTTGAAAAGAAGGTGTTCATACTAGCTCCTCCAAAATGGTTGGCATATATGATGATGCTGATTCACCTTAAGAACTATTCTCACATAACTTGTTCCTGATCTTACGCCTAGATTTCATTTCTATTAGGTCACCAAAGTTATGGTAAAAAGTGTGGCCCATTGGCCCGGCGCGGTGGCACAAGTGGTTAAGGTCCTCACCTTGCATGCCTGGGATCCCATATGGGTGCCGGTTCTATCCCGGCAGCCCCACTTCCCTTCCAGCTCCCTGCCTGTGGCCCGGGAAAGCAGTCAAGGACGGCCCAAAGCCTTGGGACCCTGCACCCGCGTGGGAGACCCAGAAGAGTCTCCTGGCTTTGGATCGACATAGCATTGGCCATTGCGCTCACTTGGGGAGTGAATCATCGGACGAAAGATCTTCCTCTCTGTCTCTCTTCTCTGTATATCCGCCTTTCCAATAAAAAAATAATAATAAAAATAAATCTTTAAAAAAAAAAGTGTGGCCCATAGAGAAAAATGTCAAAAGGGCTGACAAGTTTTTGCAATTTATATAGTCACATATTCAGGCTATATGTGTACAAATACATATAAAGACTTCAAAATATTTTGTCAGAAAGAATATAGTTATATCAGGACTGTTTTCATTTTTAAAAAAGATTTAATTTTTTTACTTGAAAGAGTTATGGTGAGAGGGACAAATACCTTCTCTTCCTGGCTGACTCCCCACATGGCCACCATGGCCAGGGATAGGGCAGGCTGAAGACAAGAGGCTTCAACCAGGTCTCCCCTGTGAGAGGCAGGAAAACAAGCACTTGGACTAGATTCCACTGTTGATTTTTTTCTAGGCACGATGGAGTACCGGGTCAAATAGTGCCCATGTAGGATGCCAGTATCTCAGGCATAGCTTTACCTGCTATGCCACAGTGCTGCCTCCCACCACTGCCCCTCCCCCCAAAAAAACTGTCTTTTCATATGGTCCCAGTAAGCAATGATTCTATGATGAGTATTGTAGCTTAAAAGGTTAGGAATATCTTTCAGTTCCTGTATTTGGTATGACAACTAAAATCATCATAAGTGAGGTTGAGATGCCATAAATTCCTTGTAATATCAGGGAGAAAGATAGGGACACTGAAATGTTGGAATGGATTCATATGATTCCTTCTCACCTATCCTGGAATATTCCATAGCACACATCTTTTACCATCAGTGTGAGAATAAAATTTGGGAACAGAATCCCAACAACTCCAATGTTTATGTGGCTTTTCTTTTTAGATGTGAAACTACTGTGAGACTGCTGCTGTTGAATTTGGATCATTGTATACAGCTGGAATAACTGCAGCATGAGGTGACTCAACACAAGTGGCAGCACCAAATTTTCAAATACATACTAGATTTGATTAAGGAAGATAAAGTCAACGTGGATAATCATTGGATATTTGCTCATGGAGTCCCTATAAGAGAAGTATATGGGCATTCTGTTAACTTGCTACTGGATTTAAATCAGCAAGTTGAACAGTGTCTCAGTTGCACCATGACAGTATTGTAGCCTTATTGGATCAATTTTCCAATCTCACTCAGGCCAGTTTGTACTCCTAAAACTTCATGAATGAAAGGAAATATTAGAATTATCTTGACATAACATTATTGCTGTGTATTTTAGATTTTCTCTCAGTCTTCCTGAATCAGAGACACGGCTCTGTAATAGAGCAATTTGTACACAGACTTGACATTAATTACCAGAGATCCAAAATGACATTTTGGTCAAATTTGGGGAGTAACATTTTATGAATGTCAGGTGATTAATGTACTTCTAAATTCAGACCCATCTCAGTAAATCCTAAAGCTGATCTTGAGGTTATTTCTTCAGCGAATGAAATATTACATACATAGATACCACAGCTTTTCAAATTGGATTTATAGTCACAAAGGCTTTATTAAAGCCATTAGAACTTCCTCTTCCCAATAAAGCAGAAAGTCTAAAGCACATCAGGGATATAGGCATGCGGATGTCCAACACATTGCCATTTGTTTCAGCTGATTTAATCTGTGTAGAAAATAGATAGGTTTTGAGGAATAACAATAGACTGTGGAAGTATGACCATATAGCAGCTCCAATCTCAGTGACTGTTTCAGATGTGGTTCCATTACTTGAAGAAGAATGTGTTTTCTGGTGCCTGTTAAGATGCTTTTATTCTGGAAAAAAAAATGCCTAATATTTCTTAAGTAAGATCACTAGAAATAATTTACTTTTATCAGGGAAAGTCAAAAGTACACACTCCTTCATGAGACATCTAAAGCAGTTGTAACTCAGAGGAAACAAACAGCATGTGTTTACATTGACCATACATGCAGGGTAGAGTCATTCTTTGCTCATTAATAATCAGATCAGGAGCAAAACATGGCAAGTTTGCACTGGATTGTCTGTATGAAAAACTTACTGCTTCTCTGTATAGCTCTTAAGGTTTGAAGAGCCAAGAGCTATTTGATGAAATCAGAATAATCTACATTAAAGAGCTAGAAGAAGCCATTGTCAAGAGGGAAGGAAACTCCAGTCAGAACTGGCAGCGGTTTTATCAACTGACAAAACTCCTGGACTCTATGCATCAAGCGGTTGAAAAGCTCCTTCACTATTGCTTCCAAACATTTTTTAATAAGACCATGAGTATTGAATCACCAGAGATGTTAGCTGAAATTGTAACCAGAAATCATAATCAGATAGCAAAATATTCAAATGGAAACATCAAGAAACTTCTGTTTAATCAAAAGTGAATGCCTTTACAAGAAATGTTGCCTTAAAGAATGTTGAATATAGCTTTTATTGTACAAACTGTCACTTCGTCCTGCAGAGGTTTTATTGTTTTATTGTCTTTCCTCTTTAGTTGTGTCTATTTTTGTTTTTGGTACACACTACACGTGGTTTATAGTGCCAGCACTTGGTGACAGAAGCAGGTGCCATCACTCTTTCGGTGATGGGAAAGTAGACAGTGAATTGCATATTGGTGTCTCCCAGAAAGTAGGAACAGTAATGTGGGGTGACCTCTGCCGTCAGGCAATGGCACCTAAACCACCAGGGCCCCAAGTCTGTGTGCTGAGCTCTCTGCTCCTGTTTCTCACAGCTGGCTTGATAAAATTTTCTCAACTTTTTGTTGATGTATTTTCCCTGTATAATTAGGATAGCATTTTTGATTTATGCATGGAAACCTGAAAAAAGTTTACAAGTGTATATCAGAAAAGGGAAGTCAGACCTTTTATATCTTTTACTGTCTGGTTTTAACACTTTATATCCAGTGAACTACACTTGCTCATTTTTTTCATACATAAGTTTTGTATCCAAGTTATTGTACAGCTGTTTAAATTGGGCAGCTGGTTAAACTACACATTAATCTTTAAAAAAATATAAATTCCTAGCCTACCAGGAGAGTATATATGTACATCTGTCCTCTGTCATAATTTATTCTACAGAGACTCTATCAGTTCATCTTATGTTATTAACACAGTGCCACAAAATTAGTAAGCTATTAAGTGATTAATTTTGGTTCATGGTTCTCATATATGATCAACAGACCACATTAGATTATAGCTTTCTTGCCAATCATCATATGGGAAGAATAATGAGGTGTGAGTGTACATAAGGCAGAGGGGGCTATGGGAAGGGAGAGAGGAATGGAAGAAGAGAAAGAAGGAAGAAGGGAAAGAGAGAGTAAGCAGCTGATCCATCCCTTAAAGTCACCTGCATTCAGTGTTGGAACCCTATCCTCTCAGCACCTTACCTAATACTGATTATTTATACCACAGTTTCAAGATGTTATACAATGTGCTTTGTCACTTGGGTCATTTCGTGCAGCAGAGATTCAATGGTGCTTGCAGTATCAGTAACAAGTAGAGATTGGTGAATGGAGTCTTTTGAAGGCTGTTTAGGTAATTCACATAAATTGTGGAGTTGGCTTGGCCCTCCTCCATGGATAACTTCAGAGTCTGAGACCACTGAGGGGACAGAGGGCAACCTCACCTCCGGAATAGTGTGCATGATGGTCAGGCTTCCAGAAGACATTGAACTAGAGGTGATTTGGAAGAAAGTAGCAGCTCCAGGTCGTGGTATGGGCTGAGACTCCCGCATGAGCTGTGTTGTTACATTGACTCACTGACATTTGAGGTTCTGAGCAGCTCAGCTGCAAGAGCTTACACATGATCTTACCCTTGGATAGAAGGCAGTGTGGGCTGCCTCTTATGCCTTTCAGAGACCAGGGAGCATCATCGCTGGATCTGGAGACTATCGGAAATTGGCCTTTGGTAGTGGGCACTGAAAAGATACTTGCTTGATCCCTGAAGACAATTTTCAAGTAGGACTTCCTGCCTGCACAGCAAAGAGGATGCGCTAGTGAGATTCCAGTAACAGTGCGCATGAGACCTCTTGAGCCCTCTGGTAAGAAGGGCCCAAGACAACATTCATGTTGGGAAGGATTCGCCAGGCCCATGTGGACCTCTGCTCATGGTGTCTGACCACCCCATGGAGATATGAGCACACCAGTTTATTATGGCACTGAAGTGTGGGATAGGCCTCACAATGCAGCCTTTCAAAGTCCCCCTAACTGACAAGGATACTGTGTTTGGAAAAGTGAATAGAAACAGCTTAAGAACTACCTCAAGGCTTATTCCAAGGATACTGAGTCTTTGGTCAGCTGGGGATGCCCACTTTCAACCAGGCAGTTGTGTAGATGCCTGAGGCAGGCACTGTCTGTATCTCAGACAGGAGGGATTACATCCATGCGAGAATGATGGCAAAGGATGTTGACAGCAGGCCAGACCCTTGCAGATATGAGTTCCTGTGAGAAAAGTGATGAGAGTCTACCCAGGAGCAGGTGAAGTGGGAGCTTGGAATTACCTCGGGATCATGCCTCTGGGCATTGCTGGCTTTCACCTCTGCTCTTTGACCTCAGTGTCTCCTCCATCTGCTTGCAGCCCACATTCCAGTACCCAAACCCATCTTCCAGTGCTCCAATTTCAAGCCAGGTTCTCGTTACTCATGACATGATCCTGTGCTCCAGCCCAGCTCAATCACTCTTCGTGCTCAGGCATTTCCCTCCAACCAGCTACACTGGAATTCAGCTCTCCCTTCACCAAACCCAAGAACTAATGTTTCTCTGCTTTGGGACAACCATTGATTTCTTGAGCTGTGCGCCCTGGATGTTAAATCTCATGCCCTCTGACAGCATTTACAGTCTAAATGCAGAGTGGCAGCCTTCTTCCCTGACAGTGCCCTTTTAGTGGTCTCCTGCACCCCTACTTTCTCCTCAGAGCCCACACTTGAGAGTCTTCCTGTGAGGTCCAGTTTCCTGAACTGCAGCCTGGTGTTGACTACTGGGAAAGGAAGATGTTGAGGAGCGGGAGTGTCCAGAACAAGAGCAGGACAGCTGTTTTATTGGGTCTGATCCTACCAAGTCTAGTCAGGGTGTGCAGAAAGGCCAATCACAAGTAACCATTTACAGAAATAGGTAATTTCAAACATGGACACTGATACATAGGATGAAAGGTGTTGAATGCTACAAGGTCAGTTCAGGGCTCTCTGGAGGATGAATGGCAGCAGATGCCAGGTACGTGCAGGCCTGAAGGCTGTGTGAGGTCCAGACGAATCAGCTGCCCTCACAGGTAAAGATGAGCTGGTGTAAGACAGAGTAGATGTAAGTTCTGGTGAATGAGTGAGCCTTTTGATTCCATTAATCCAGTCGATGAAGTAGGAGACTCTGGTGAAGACGCTGGGATAGATGGGGTGCTGGCAGTCCAAGCCCCAGCTGGCCAATCCAACCAGTACCCAGGCATTGGTAAGGTAGCAAACAAGAGGACTCCCAGAATCACCCTGTAGAGAGAAAAAGGAGGTAGCTTTGGAGGCTGAGCAGATTGGGGAAGGCATGTAACAAGGTCTGGGGTCTTGTGCCTGTCTCTGAATCAGGGCCCCACATTAGAACAAATCTCAAGAGTGGAACTCTGGGTTCCAGTATCAACAAATTCCTGGGCTAATCCCACCTCAACCTACTGATAGGTCTTCCCCACTCTGCACCACACACTTGGGGGCCAGTGGCCAGGAAGGGACAGTGTCTATGGTCAGGAGAGACAGAGCCCAAGAGAAACTATGTGTGTGAGTTCAGTGCACAGCCTCTGCACAGACCCCAGATGCTAGACACCCTGAGCTGCATCCGTCCAAGCCTGCTTCCTTTCTTGTTCATCTGGGCCTAAAGCTTTCTCTCAATCTCTTAGTTGTTGGTCTTTAGAAAACTCCTAGACCCAACTCAGGTGAAGACAACCCACATGGGCAAGGTCTCTGAAAAGTTTCTGTGGTCACCGGTTTGTGAATTCTACCTCCTGGACCCAAGAAGTGAGACTAAAGCAGGCCCTCTATCCATCTGCCCAGTGTGCAGGCTGGGCATCAGGGTGACATAGACAGAAAAAAACCCTGCTCCATGGGACTCACACCAACCAGGCATTGATAAGGTACATTGTGTCAGTGTACATAAATCTCCCCAGCTACAACTGGAAAGAAAAAGCACAATGTGATTGTACCAGCCTTGTGGGTAGAAGTTTTAGGTGGTAAAAACAAAGAGGGGAGGGGTGAACCAGGGTTAAGTGGATCACAGGAGGCCACTGGCAGTCTATGGGTTAGTCCAAGGATATACATGGGATACCCAGTTGATGGGCACCAGGTAGAAATAAGACCAATCAGGTGTGACAACCCTCTCACTGTCCTCTTCCCCACCCCTGGAACCTGTGACTATATTACCTTACATGACAGAAGAAGTTTTGCACTTAGGATGATGGAGAGGGTCTTGAAAGTGGACATGACCCTGGAGTGGCATGGTGGGACCAACCCCTTCATTCGCAACTTCCTGATATGGGGAAGAAGTTGGCAGGGGATCACAGGCAGACAAGATGTGATAACAAAAGCAAGGGGTTGGGTGAATGTGCACTGAGGACAGAGGAAGGTACTACAGCAGCAGCCCTGAGAAGCCAAAGAAGGCAGGGCTGGAAAACCCTCCAGAGCCTCATAGGAAGCAGATTGCCCACACCTGGACTTTGCACTTCGGCCCTCCAGATCTGAGAGTCTCTCAATGTCAGCCAGTTTAGCCTCTCAGTTTCTGATGACATGACTGTGCTGGTAAATTTCCCTTAGCCTTCTTGAGAGTAGGACTGTGTCTTTGCTGTCCCTAGTGCTTTCCTTGGTGGCTTCTCACCAAGTATCTGGTCCCTCTTCACACCATGCCCCCACCCAGCTTGTAAGGCAGCAGGAGCCCTCTACCTGGTGGTTGCTGTCTGCTCCAAGCCTCTGCAATTCATGCACATGAACCATGCGGCACCAACCTCACACTGGATTCTGGATCCATGGGGAAAGCACAGAAGGAGTCCAGGAAATTCAAGGCCACTGGGGAGCTCCAGGAAAGTAAAGGAAGTCAAGCCAAGGGAGCTTTGGTTCACACTAACGGAGAAAAGAAAGAGGGGGAGAAAGAAAGAGAGGTGCTAGTAGTGGTGAGGACAGTGTGGTGATTCGCATCATGGTTACAGAGGGCAGGTCTGAGACAGGCATGAAGATAAAGTGCAGGTCAGACAGAGAGGAACAAACAGAGCCTGAGACTTTAGGGCCAACACTTGATCAGCACCTGCCAGATACCAGGCAATGTACTTAATTTTCTATAGGAACCTTAAGACAGGGAGGCTGGCAGCAACCCCATTTCAAGCTGAGGAAATGCAGTTAAGGTAACAGTGCAGACTGCACAGGCTGGCCTGGACTGCCCCACTATCAGAACACTGAGTCAGTCACCCTGCACAGCTGTTCTTGGTGCTGTGGTTAGGAAGAGGCGATACTTCACAGAGGAGAAAGGAGCCCTCAGGAAAAAGTGGAGACCAGGACAAGTAGGGGAGGAATCCTGCAGGTTTTCAGACAGGCTGAGGAGGGAGGCTAATGCACAGGGACAGAGGGTTTTCTTGGATTCCCATGGAATCCAGTTCTGTGGTGTCCTTGGCTTAGTGAAGGAACATGAGGCACAGACAGATGTGGGAGCACAATAGGGTATCCACCAGATGTGCAGCGGGGGGGTCACTGGCTGAGGCACCAGCCCATGACCTTCACAGGAGAAGGCAGAATCAGAGCAAAGTTGGGCAGGAGGTACAGGGCCCGAAACTGTATTCAGCAGGCCCTTTGCTCCACCTACAGGAGGCAGACCGGATGAGACAGTCTGAAGGAAGGATTGAAAGGTATATGACAGGAAATCAAGAAACCTGAGGCCTCTCCTGGCCAGAAGGGCATGCTGGGGTCCTCGCTCCAGCTCAGCCCCCCAACCCCACTAGGTGGAAATGAAAACTGAATTTCCAATGAATTATTCTCACTACATGGTGACTCAGTACTCAGAATAGGAGCAAAAAACACAAGGTTCTAGTTTTTAATCTGTCATTTTGCTAGCAGCATGATCTTAGATAAATGTATGCAGTTTCAAAACTTTCCCAAATTAAAGTGTCATAAACTAAGCAATTTGAAAATAAGAAGAACTGATTCTCATGGTTCTGGTAGCTAAAAATTTATAAATCCCCTGTGTCACTCTAGCTGCACAGGAGAGAGGAGGACCACTTCTCACCTCGTCTGGCACTTGTTGGTGTTTCTTCTTGTGGTTGCATCACTCCAACCTCTACTCCTGTATCCACATGACCATATTACCTGAATGTGTCTCTATGGATGCTCTTCTAAGGTAAGATAAAGTAAGGTAAGGCAGGGTAAGGTAAGATGGAGAGGAGGAGGGAAGAGGAACAGAGGAGAGGAAGGAAAAACAGAGGAGAGGAGGAGAGGTGAAAGGAGAGGAGAGGTGAAAGGAGAGGAGAGGAGAGGAAGAAAAGAGGAAAGGAAGAAGAGAGGAGAGAAAAGGAGGGGAAGAGATGAGAGGGGAAAGGAGAGAAGAGGAGGGGAGGGGAGGGAGATGATGGGAGGGGAGAGGTAGGGAAAGGGGAGTGGAAGAAATGAGAGGAAGAAGAGAGGAGAGAAAAGGAGGGGAGGAGAGGGAAGAAAAGACAAGAGGAGGGGAGGGGAGGAGAGGAGGGAAGAAGAGAGGATGTGAAGGTAGGAGCTGAGAACAGAATCCAAGTCACCCATGTGAGCAGCAGGGACCCAACTACCTGAGCTATCACTGCTGCCTCCCACTGCACACATTAGCTGGAAGCTGAATTCTAACCAAACCCAGGCACTCTGATGTGGGACCCAGGCATCCCAGGCGACCTCCAAACTTCTGCATGAAATGCATGCCCAAGCTCTCTTTCCTTAGCAGTGTCAAATATTGAATTTAAGATCTGCTATACTATTGCATCTTTAGACTCTTAATTACATCCATAAAACCCCTATTTTCACATAAGACCCCCTTCGGAGACTCTCAGTGGACAGGTCACACTATCAACAACCACCTCAGGGAGGCTTAAGAATCCCCCATTACAGAAAACAACATTAGCTCAGAAGGTGAAAAGTCCAGGCGAGGCCACAGAGCAAGCCTATAAGGCAAAACAGGGGTCCAAAGACTTCCTTCTCCAGTCCTTGCTGCCAACCTGTGGGACAGATAATTTGGGAACAAATGTCTCGCCCACTTCCCCCTAATCCTTGACCCTTGCCATCCTGATCAACTATGTAAACATCATCAAAAAATAAAACTAATAAGAAATCATTAAAATCAGAGATGAAAACATAAACAAAATTAGAACCAAGAAATTATATAAAAGAACAGTGAAATGAGCATCCAGATTCCTGAAAAAGTACACAAATGCATTCACCATTAGCCCAACTAATGAAAAACAGGGAAACCCAAGGTAATTGAATCAGAGCTGAGAAAAGCATAGCTATCAGAGAAGTTGGAGGCCTTTCCACTAAGATCTGAAACCAGACACCGATGTCCATTCTCACTACAACTATTTAATATAGTTCTGTAAGTTTTAGCCGAAGGCAATAAGCAAGAAAAATAAGTCAAAGGGATACAAATGGCAACGGGTGGGGGGGAGAGGAGTCAGATTATTCCTGTTTGTAGATGACATGATCCAATACATAATGGAAGCCAAAAGACTCCACAGAGTCTTTGAAACTCATAAGAGAGTTTGCTAAAGTTACAGGATGTAAAATCAACACACAAAAACCAATTGTCTTTGTGTACACAAACAGTGCCATGGCTGAGAAAGAAGCTGTAAGATCAGTCCCATTCACAATACCTACAAGAATTTTAAGATTTAAATACATTGAAACCAATTCAACCAGGAATATGAAAGATCTCTACAATCAAAGCTACGGAAAAAAAATTTTTTTTAGGAAATAGAAGACACAAAAAATAGTAAAACTCTTCCATGTCCATAAATTGAAAAAATCACTATCGTCAAAAATCCATATTTCCAAATAAATTTGGAGATTCAATGCGATCTAAGCACAGTAGTAATGACACTCTTCTCAAACACAGGAAAAAAAAAAACCTAAATTTCTGATGGAAACACCAAAGACCCCAAATAGCTAACGCAATTTTAAACAATAAAAAAAGCTGAAGGTACCACAACACCAGATTTTAAGACATATTACAGAGCAGTTATAATTAAAACAGCCTGGTAGTGGCACAAAACACAGACATGTAAAGCAATGGAATAGAATAGAAACCCCCAGAAGTAGTCCACATAATTTCAGCCAATTAAACTTTGACAAATGAGTTTAAAAACTTATTTGAGACTGACTTAGTGAAATAAGCCAGTCTCAAAAAGACACATTGAATATGTTTTCTGTGATGCATAACAGTTAATGTAGAGTCATCCAGAAACCTTCAAACTCTTGCAAGAAAATGTAGGAAATACCCTGCAAGACCTAGGAGTAGGTTCCGACTTTCTAAGAAGGACACCAAAAGCAATAGCAGTTGAGAACAGAATAAACAAATGGGACCTCATCAAACTAAGAAGCTTCTGTACAGCAAGGGAAACAATCAACAAAGTAAAAAAGCAACCCACAGAGTGGGAGAAGATCTTTGCACACGATATAGGCGACAGGGGGCTAATTTCCAGGATATACAAAGAACTTCAAAACAACCAAAAAACCAAAACAAACAAGCCACTCAAGAAATGGGCACGGGAAATGGGCAAACATTTCACAAAGGAACAAGTCCAAATGGCAAACAAACATATGAAAAAATGTTCCAGCTCCCTAGCAATAAGGGAAATCCAAATTAAAACATCGATGAGGTACCACCTAACACCAGTAAGATTGGCCCACATAAACAAGAACACCAACGACGCTTGCTGGCGAGGATGCAGGGAAAAGGGAACCCTACTCCACTGCTGGTGGAGCTGCAAATTGGTACAGCCTTTATGGAAATCAGTCTGGAGAACACTCAAACAACTCAAAATCTGCATACCATATGACCCAGCAATAGCACTCCTAGGAATATATCCAAAACACCTGTTTTACGACAAACCAACATGCACCCCTATGTTCATTGCAGCACAATCAGTAATTGCAAAAACATGGAAGCAACCAAAATGCCCATCAGCAGAAGATTGGATAAGAAAGCTTTGGTTCATCTACTCCATGGAATACTACTCAGCTATTAAAAAAAACAAAATGCAGTTCTTTGTGGCTAAATGGGCACAACTGGAAACTATAATGCTAAGGGAAATGAGCGAATCCCAAAAGATTAGATACCACATGTTTGCCTTGATTTAACCTGTAATTTTTTGTTTGGTCGTTTGTTATTTTTTGAACCTGTCATTGATACTGTCTCAACCCAGATGTTTCGAAGAATGGAACTTGCATTATTTTTAACATATTGTTTACCCAATACTATGTCAATTAATTCCATAATGTTGTATATTGATACTGAGGCCTTGTTGGGCCGTTTAACTTGCCGGATCTTTACTCTGTTAGACCTATCTTCAGACCATAGAAGGTCTCCCCAAGAGGCCACTGAACTTATCTGGACAATAAGACGCTGAACTTTATGCTAGGCATGTGTTTGCAAGGAATGAATCTCAACTGAACTTGAACTATGGTTATGCAACAAGGTGGAGGAATCCACCATGGGGGGAGGGGTATGGGAGGGGTGGGGGGAATCCCCAGCGCCTATAAAACTGTACTACATAATACAATGTAAGCAACAATTAAAAAAAAAACAGTTAATATAGAGTACAAAAAAGTAATGAAACAGACACCTTGTGAAATATTGTCAATTTTAGCACTTGTTTGTACTCCTGTGGAACTGTGATCTTGCTATTTTTTACTTGCTGATTATTACAATTAGTGGTGAATTAACCCTGTGAATATAGTCAGTTGAGTCTGTATTTGGGAAACCTGATGAGACAGAGATAAAGAGAGAAGGTGTTTGGGGAGGAGAGGGGAGAGGGTATGTGATCGTCTCCTTGGAACTGTACCTATGGAATGTATGAATGTAGTTCATATCAGTAAAAAATAGTAAACATATTTACCTCTGAAGATAAACACAAAATGTGCATAGCTCTGCTACACAGTATACTGCCAACTTAGAAACTATTGCAAATACTCCCTTCAAGTAGAGAAATGATCATAGAATTCATTCTCATGGCAGCATATGATAGAGTAATGAAAATGAACTCACCATACATCAGCACATCATGTGTGAATTTCACAAATAAAACACTGGGCCCGGTACAGTGACCTAACGACTAAAGTCTTCGCCTTGAACATGCCGGGATCCCATACGGGCACTGGTTTCAATCCTGGCAGCTCCATTTCCCATCCAGCTCCCTGCTTGTGGCCTGGGGAAGCAGTGGAGGACGGCCCAAAACCTTGGGACCCTCCACCCACATCGGAAACTTGGAGGAATCCTGGCTTCGGATGAGCACAGCACAGGCCATTGCACTCACTTGGGGAGTGAATCATCAGACAGAAGATCTTCCTCTCTGTCTCTCTCTATATATCTGCCTTTCCAATAAAAAAAAAATCTTTAAAATATATATACATACAACACTAAGACAAAAGAGTACATGCTACAGATTCTGGTAATAGGAAATAAAAATATGTAAGCTGAGTTTTCAAAGCACGTCAAGGACAAGAAGATGGTAAGAAGTGAGGCGAAGTGAGGCATCTGCGGGTGCTGGAAACAAGCTGTGTGACCGGGCAAAGGTTATCAACAGCACACTTGGGACGTACACACTCTTGTGTAGCTTGTCATGCTTCAATAAGTTTAAATATTTAATGAAAATGAATGGTTTTGGGCCCGGCGCAGTGGCACAAGTGGTTAAGGTCCTCACCTTGCACACCTGGGATCCCATATGGGCGCCAGTTCTATCCCGGCAGCCCCACTTCCCTTTCAGCTCCCTGCCTGTGGTCCGGGAGGGCAGTCGAGGACAGACCAAAGCTTTGGGACCCTGCACCCGCGTGGGAGACCCGGAAGAGGCTTCTGGCTTCGGATCGACATAGCATTGGCCATTGTGCTCACTTGGGGAGTGAATCATCGGACAGAAGATCTTCCTCTCTGTCTCTCCTCTCTGTATATCCGCCTTTCCAATAAAAAAATAATAATAATAAATCTTAAAAAAAAAAAAAGAAAATGAATGGTATTTTAAGCCCCTTCCATCAAGTGCCCTCATGCTAGGAGGAGCCAGAGACGGGGTGATTCTGTGGGGTAGACTATTGAGGGATGCAGCCCACGGAAGTCAGAGGGAAGGAAACAGGAAATGCAGGGTGCCCACAAGGAGAGTTGGTGAAACACAGATCTCTTGAGGAACCGTGGGCCCAGAGAATAAGGCAAGGAAAAACAGAAAAGGCCTTACATTGCAGATGGACTTGGCTTTCGAGAAGTTCCCCACACAAAGCATCTCTTCATGGACACCATATTTGTTTGAGTCGATTCTCTGCCCATATAAGAAGTTACAGAACGTGTTCTCAATGATGCCCACCTCACTCTCCTGGAGATTGAATGGTGGTGAAAGATGCACTGCAAAAACAAAACAAATGGGTGGGAAGGGTAGTGGCATGCATGTTGACTTTACCAACGCATCCTCCCTGAACCTACGTTACACTGAAGCCCCACTCTGCTCACCACAGGGATTTCCTCATGACATCTGAGCATGAACACTGCCTCAATATCCTGCCCATCCTTGAAACGCCTCTCCTTCTTCTCAAACCTCTCCAATTTACCCAGTTCCCTTCACTTCTCTTAACAACAGAGCATGCCTCTTCTGCTATAGTGGTAAGTCTCACCAGAACATGACCCATTCAAAGGGGGTTAGCAATCATTCAGTGACCCACCTGCCCTTTCATGAACCATCCAGTTCAGTCTCCATCCATTAGTAAATTTTGTTTCATCTCTTCACCCACCCATCACCACCATCTACACTCAACCATGGATAGATATTTTTTCCTTCACATCATCATTCATTCACTATATATCCTTCCATCCATGCACTGAAATTGTTTATCAATCTCTCCATTTCCCCACCAGTTCTCCCTCCCACCTATCAACGCATCCAGCCATACCATCCAGCCACCTACTCACCATCCTTTTATACATATTTCTACCCACCAAAACCACATGCGATAAAATTTCCCTTCCACTGACCCTTCAGTCCACTCCCTAAATCAAGCAATAATCTATTTACTCATGTATTCATCTATCCACATTAATGATAGAAGGGAGCATTTTTGGTATAGAGAGAGCATGTAAACAGATATATAGAATTATTTAGGATCCTTGGGTGATACAAAGAAAGTAAAACATGGAGATGTGATCATTGTTACTTATTTTAGCTTACAGAGTTCAGAAAAAACTCCACAACAGAGGATATGAATCTTAAATGAAAGAAGAAATTGATTCTAAAAGAATTGGAGGAGACAGCAAGCCAGGCCAATAAAGCAACAAAGCTAAAGTGCCTGAGATGGGAATTGCCTTGGAGTAGTGAGTAAATAAGCCCTGTGGTGGGATGATGTGTGTGAGGGATAGGAGATGAGGGAAAGATATCCGGATGCTAACATCATGCAAGGCTTATAGTCAACACAGGAAGTTTTGGTTTTATTCTAAGTATAAAATAACAAGGTACTGGACAGTAATGGACAGTGAGCAGTTAGGACTTAGTTTGAAAAATAATACTCTAATGACTCTGTGGAGACTAAAACAGAGGCACACAAGGTGGAAGGATTCTGGGAGACCAGTTCAAGGGCTACTGGACAGAAATGATGGTCTACCCTGCCAGTGAGGTAGCTGTGCCATGAAGTACCACCACACAACTGGCATATTAAAACAGGCCTGTTCACAAGGGGTCTCCACTCAAGGAGGTGTGTGTGTGTGTGTTTATATACAGAGGGCTGGTTATCACCTGATTAGGAAGTGTTTTTGATTATTAGCATACAGCCAGTATCCAGGCAGTGGTAATAAATGAAGACTCATTCCGTCCAAATATCTGTAGTAACTTTGCTGAGAAACACTGCAGTAAGTTATGACTCTACAGATAATTACAAGGACATGTTCATATCTGCCTTCCCACTACACCAAAACATTTCTTCAAACTCACACACTCCTTCCACAAGAAACTCTCTTGTCTTTAAGTCTTTCTCCATGTTTCTTTAATCAGTTAATCAGGAAAACAAACTAACTGTGCTTCAGTTCAGCTAGCAAGACTAAGAAGCATCAGCCAACCTGAGTTATAACAAGGTGTGGTTTAGAGAGGTTAAACACCCAAAGATCATGGTTACGTTAATTGTATTGTATCACATAGCCTTGTATCAGAAGGGCCATGGTCCAGTTCAGTCCTGCTCTCACAGGTCATAGAAAGGAGGCACTGATTGCCAAGATCTAGCCGCTTCGGAAACCAGCCTTGGCCTCTGCAGAGCTGAGCCATTCTTGCTTTATTCCCTTGCAATTTTCTCCTTCCTCCCCTCCCCCAGCCTCCCGTCTCTCCCACACACACTCACTCTTCTTGGTGAGCATTCCCCAGCCAGTAATCCAACAGGATTTGAGACTGGACAGCTGCACTTCTGGGAATGGGAGGCAGACAGGAACAATGGAGGATGTGAAGTTCACAGGCAGGTGCAGCTGCACCATGACAATGTCACTTCCGAAGGAATGGAACTTCTCAAAGTCTGGGTGCATGAAAATCCTGCTTACAGGTATCTCCTGGGTGTGCTGGCTTGGCTGATACAGCTGGGTGTTTCCCAACAGAATCTTATAGTCCGTGGGGATCTGTGATTTGCTGGAGGAAGGAAGGCCATTATCATCATCATCTCTGAATGTTGGACCAGCCCACTTTCTCTGCATCTTCCTCTCACTGCCCATGCCACTATGGGTCCATGCACCCACCATGACTCTAAGCAGTTTTATCTACCCCTTCTTAGCTGTCAGGAGCCTTATTTCTTAGGGTTCATGGAGTTTTTACAATCTCAGGACATGTGATTTCCTATTAACACCCTAAAATCTGCAGAAAAGACAATACAGGTCCTGAAAGGATCCATTGGGGGCTCATCAAATCAAACCTCTTGACTCTACAGACAGGAGTTCTGGTTCAACCCCCATCCCCGAGTGATCCTTCCCAAGCCTTCCCAACACCCATCTGGTGACCCTCCTTTCCGATCCCTAGAAGACCTGCTTCTCCACTTGGTAGTAATGACTCCTATAGGACTTGGGAAATTCACAGAGCATTAAGGAAGCTTTCCTTGTTGCTCAACACGAGGAGGAACCACACTACTGTGGTAGCTTTGTTCACATAGTTCACTACCTACACTCCCATACCTAGTCCTTCCATCTTGTAACCCCTGCAACCCCTTAGCCCTCTCATAAAATCTAGAACAAGGGACACGAAATCAGGCCCCTGACTGTCCATGCTGTTCTCCAGGTCAGAAAAGTCCACACTTCCCACTTGTGCAGCCTAGCACATGACCACGGTGAAAACCAAGTGTCCTCCCAGGAGTTCATAGAAGTAACAAAAGAATGGCCCAGCTTAGATTGTCTGGGCTGAAAACTAGAGTGAGTCACTGGTGCATGCTATGGTAAGGAGATACTCTGGACTTGACGTGGCCAAGGCAGACATGGCCAGTGCTCTCACAGCACATGTGAGCTGGGCCAGACACAGGGGCTGGAGGTTTCTGCTGGATTTCAACAGAAAGAATGAAAGGATCCAGGCAGACTGAAGGACGGTGAAAAAGTTTAAACTATGGGTCAAAGGTAGGCACTGCCCCATTCTCTCCTGTCTCTCTCTTGCATCTTCCATCCCTTAGGGGGCTGTGGGGAGGACTCACTTCAGGAAACAGTGGGCAGCAGAAAGCAGCCAGTGCCTATCGATGAGGACCGCTCCACAGAGATGCACGTTGTGGTAGAACAGGCTGGCCTGCCATGGCCACTGGGCAGGCGCCGCGTCTTGGCCACCATAGAGCTTTCCCACCATCTTGCGTTTCCCACACACTGTGAAGACAGCCCATAGCCACCCACCCATCAGACATCGGACTGATCCTGAATGCCATCTCAACAAGGCCCGCCCCAACTTCACAGGTAGAAAGACCAAAGTCTACCGACAGCTGCCGTAACCAAAATCATACAGGGCTGCCACCAACCTCACTTCGAGGCATTGCTGCCAAAGCCCAGGTGGCCCTGGAGCCAAGCAAGCAATGTGGGAATGAGGACCCAGAGATGTGGGGGTAACAAGGAGTGGCCACAGCAGCCTGTGCTTAAGCAGGACTGTCAGGGTTGGAGGACTGGGAGCCAGGTCCAGGACACCATTCCTTCTGCTAGCACACCTCCGCAAAGACTTTGGAGGTCACACAGTGGAAGCCTCAGGGGCTATCGGCTATCCTGGCTCAAGGTCATTGCTTCTCAGAAGCTGTGCCCCCTCCCACCTACCCCAGCACCCCAGGAAGAAAGATCCACAGGCATGGGTCGGTGGTCAGAGGCTATAGGGAGAGTGGCTCTACTTCTCTATGCCAGGCAGACGGTGAGGTTAGAAGGGAAGCACTGCTCTAAAGGTCACACCAGGGAAGGAAACAGTAAACCCAGACCCCTCAGCAGCAGAAGAAACCCCTGTGCTGCCTAGCCCTGTGCGGGTTCTCTCTCTCCACCCAGCCCCCAGCGCCAGCCCTCGGCTGTTATTCGCCAGTCCTAGGGTCCCACTCCAGGTCATGGGCGCCTCCTATCCAGCAAATGTTTCCTGAAGAGTGGGGAGGCTGACTCACCTCGGCTGATATCATCTCCAGGGCTACCTGCTTGGGTGGAGCCAGAAAGGACAGGTGGGGTGGCCACCGGCGCTGGCCCCGCCCACCGGCCTTCAAACCGACCGTGGACCCCGCCTACAGAGTGCTGGGGCCCACCGGTCGCCAGCTCGCCACT
Source organism: Ochotona curzoniae (assembly GCF_017591425.1). Lineage (NCBI taxonomy): Eukaryota > Metazoa > Chordata > Mammalia > Lagomorpha > Ochotonidae > Ochotona > Ochotona curzoniae. The sequence continues at coordinate 60,262,657 of NW_024467106.1, forward strand.
GTCCAGCACTCCCTGACCGCCACCTGTCATCCCTGAAGCTTGAGAGAGGTCGGGGGCCACCTGCTGCCGGGTGGCCGCAGCCTCGGTATTCAGGGGAAGCAGTACCGAGCACAGCAGCCAGAGCAGGGGACTCCATCGTCCTCTGGGCCATGCAGCTCCCATGTCCATGCTGGATGCCGGACATAGAGGAAGTGTGATGAACGGGGGCGGGGGACTGAACCCAGCCTGACCCCATCTTGACCCCACCCTGACCTCAGCTCCAAATAGGCCCTGATCCACGCTGAGACAGGTCAGGCTTGAAAGCTCCTGAGAGAAGTCCCAACTCCAGGCCCTGGCCTCAGGGTCATTCTGAGCCCCCAGCACTGACCCCTCCCGGGGCCGGACGCTAACACCACCCCACCCAACTGCAGACATTTTAGAGTGAAAGAGCCCTTGGATCTTCAACACATCCTTGATTTCCCCATAACGGTGGGAAGCAGAAGGATCGAGTTTCATACACATGCTTCTAGTTGCTGCTTCAGGATGAAATGTCCTGAATTCATTTCTACCAGGAATGAGATTCTAGCATTTTATGCTCTTTCTTCGGCCTCTTTTCATCCTTAGATTGTGAACTTCATCCTACAGAGAAAGGACTTTGTCTATCCCTGTGTCTAGGTGACCACACATTATAGACACCATAATGTCAGTTTAGTCATGGCTATTAATAAAACAAGGAGTCACACAGTCTTCTTTAAGAACTTACATTACCAAAACGATATAGAGTTTGGCAAAAGTTTACCGATGTTAGGAGTTATCTATAGTTTCATGTGGAGATTGGAAGGAGAATTGCTAAATATTGTAAAACAGGATGCAAGGTTGGCGAACGCAAAGACAGGGATGTTAAATGAAGCCAGGCTGTGATATCTATGACATAAATGCTCAAATTTCCCCAGTAGTGCATGACGAAATACCAGTTTTGACTTTGGGAAGTGGATCTGTTGGGGAGATAGACATCTGAGCGGTTTGGGGCTTCAGGTGACAGAAGAAGACAAGGAGTGGATAGAATTTCAAAGGCATGTTTAGGAAAGTTAAGGACTATGATAAAGGAACGAACAGGAAAAAGGGGCCCATACGATATGAAAGACTTCCAGGGATAAATTTAAAACAAAGGGGATTAAAGCAGGAAGCCATATAAGGCTTCTCATTAACCTTTTAAATAACAGCATTGGAGTATTCCTCATAGACTGTAAAATTCATGCTTTGCAAATGAGCAATCAGATGATCAAGTTTAAATAATTGTGTACAATCCTCAAATTTACAGTTAATCTCCCCTTTTTACCGCACCTCTAGGTAACCACTGGTGGGTCTCTTTTATTTTTCCTTGAATTTGTAATTTCTGGGCATTTCATACATACAGACATGAATGTAAGTTTTTAATTAATAATTAATATGGGGCCTGGCGTACTAGTGTAGTGATTAAGGTCCTTGCCTTGCACACCCGAGATCTCATATGGGCACCAGTTTTTTTTGTTTGTTTGTTTATATAAGCTTTTTTTATTATTTTAGAGGATGCTTACATAGTGATCAGGGTAGAAAGTATCTGACATTAGACAGAAGTGGGTGTGATCACTGTTTCTATATTTTCTATTTCTTCCCATTTCTGAAGGGAGGGGAGAGGCAAGGGGAGAGGCCGTACCCAGCCTTCCAATCATCCTAGCACCCGAGGATGGGGAATGGCTACCCAGTATCAACCCAGGATCTTTTTTTTCTTAAATAATCTTACTTAGTTGATTAGGGTACAAAGGGTCAAGGGCTACAGGAAAGTGGGTTATACCATTGTTTCCACACTAATATTTTTTTTCCCTGTATCTGGGGTCAGGAAAGAAACAATGGGAAAAGCCCCACCCAGCCTCCCACCCATGAAGCTGTTTTGATAGTTCAACAGGTCTGAATTGCTGCCAATCTTGCCATTCCAAACGCAATGAAACCTATTCAGAATCCACTGACATAGTCTCTTCATGGTTGGGGTTTTGAGATCAGCACTTCAGTTGGAGGAATCTCCAAAGAAACTTCATCTGAGATGATCCCAAATCTAATTCTTGTGTGACTTTGCCAGTACAGCGTCTGGCACAGTCTGTCGCTCATATGGGCGCCGGTTCTAATCCCAGCAGCCCCGCTTCCCATCTAGCTCCCTGTTTGTGGCCTGGGAAAGCATTCGAGGACATCCCAAAGCTTTGGGACCCTGCACTCTCATGGGAGACTTGGAAGAAGCTCCTGACTCCTGGCTTCGGATTGGCTCAGCTCTGGCCATTGCAATTCACAAGAGTGAATCATTGGATGGAAGATCTTGCTCTCTGTCTCTCCTCCTCTCTGTATATCTTTCCAATAAAAATAAATAAATCTTTAAAAATAATAATATGTAGGTTTCCACATCTGGATTATTTCATAATAATTTTAAAGTTGCTTTGTAATATTACATACATAATTATTTTGAAGTATTTTATTCTGATGTTTGTGTCATGTTTTTGAGTTTTTGTGTTCTCAGCTGTATCATGTTTTTACTCTGTTAACATGTTGATGGACTTGTTTGTAGTTTGGGACTATTATGAATTATACCGGTATAAATGTTCTTGTTTAAGACTTTGCATGAATATACAAGTATATTTTTGTTTGTCCTGGGGAAATTCCTAGAAATGGGTCATGTGATAAGGACATGTTTAACATTTCATCAGTTTCCAGACTGTTTTGCAATGGATGCATACCATTGTACGTTTCCATTACAATCCACAAACATTCTACTTTTTCACATACATGTTTGTCTTGGATATTATGGCTTTTCTATTACAGCCATTCTACTGGAAATGAAGTGTTTATCTCATTGTAGTTTTAATTTGCATTTCCCTAAAATTTAATGATGTTAAACATGTTTTCATGTGCTTCCTTGCCATTCATTATCTTCATCATATTCAAAACTATTTCATTTCAACAAATGTTACCCATCATTTAATATGAAAGTTGTCCATATATTCTCTCACAAGTTATTTTCCAGGTATAGCTTTGTGAATGTTTTCCTCAAGTCTGTGTTTTGCCTTTTTGTTCTTTTAACATTGGCTATACACAGTTTTAGCAATCATATAGATGAATACATTCATCTTGGAAAACACTAGAGATTTCTTTTCCAAGCTAAAAGTGGCCCTGACACATAATCCAGCAACCTTGCTACTGTGTATATATCTAAAAGACATGAAATCATTGTATCAAAGAGATGCCTGATCCACCGTGTCAAAAGGAGCAGTATTCACAATTGCTAGACATGAAATAAACCAAAATGTCCATCACTAGATGAATGGATAAAGAGAATATTGTACAAGTACACGATGAAATATTACTCAGCCATAAAAATGAATGAAATTCTGTCATTTGTATCAAAATTGGTAGAACGAGACATTGAGTGAAACAGAGATGGGGAGATAAATAGGACACATTCTCTCCGACATGAGGGAGTTCAGAGAAGTCAATCTGAACACAAGCTATTTCCTGAGTAGCAAGAGGAGAGGTGTACTGAGATTCTTCATATTACTACTTCACGATTTTTTCATAAGTTTTAAAACTTTTTCTATAAAAAATTTTAAAACTATATTGACTACTGGAAAGCAAATTTGTTTTACTTCATTAAAGTTCAGTTTATCATTTGCTTGCTGCGTGGGCCAAATTAAAGGGATCGCGAAGATTTTTTTTCTATGATTTTTTTCAAAAGTTTGAAGGACTAGCTCTTAATGTTAGGTCTATGATAAGTCTAGAGTTAAACTTTAAGTTTTTTTGTTCTGTGATATTTTTTAGTTTTTGTTTTATTTTCTGTTGTTTCTGAATGCCTGCTTCCCTCAGCACCATTTATTGGTCACAAAAATGAAAAATTAGCCTTTCCCACTGTAGAATTCTCTTGGAATATTTATTAAAAATCAGTTGACAATAAAATATAAATTTTTACTTCTGGTTATGTTCCATTGATATATATGGTTATCCTTTGCTGGAATCTTAAATCTGGACATAGAGTAAATCTCAAAATGAGGTGGTTAAAATTCTCTCACTATTCTCTTTTTTAAAATTTTTAGGTTTATTTTCCATTAAACTTTAAAATTAGCTTGTCAATTTCTATCCCCAAAATGTCTACTGAGATTTCATAGGGTCTGAAATGGATATATAAAGTTAATTTCAGGAGAGTTGCTATCTTAATCCTAACAGATGACCAATGCAAGAACAGGGAATATTTCCCCACTTATTTGATCTTTAATCTCTATAAGGTATGTTTTCAAGGTTTGAGTAGATAAATCTTGCATTTTTGATGGATTAATTCACTTTGTTCATTCATTTTTAAGAATCCTCCTTTACCATCACATATCAGGTACCAGACAGTAACAGCAGAGTAATCGAGTAAAATGATAGAATCCTCATTGATTTTATATTTTAATCGTCTCACATGAACAAATATATTAATGTAAAATAAATGTATGTATATATTTCTTTACATGTGAAGATATGCATGTGTAGTACTTTGTGTATTGGTTGTCTTATATCAGAAAGAACATACAATATTTGCTTTGGGGAACTGGCTTACTTCACTAATCATAATGGTTTCCAACTGGGATCATTTTGCTGCAAATGCAGTTTTCACTCCTGTTTGCCTGAGTAGTCCAACATGTAGATATACAACAATTTATTTATGCATGCCTCTGTTGATGAGTATCTGGGTTGATTCAATGCCTCTGCCATTGTGAATTGTGCTGCTAGAGATACAGGGTTGCAGGTTGCTTTCTTGAATACAGATTTCATTTCCTTTGGATGTATTCTGAGTGGGTCACTTGGTCATGTGGTAGATAGATTCTCAGTTGTCTGAGCATTCTCCATATTTATTTCCAAACTAGATATATTAGTTTACATTCCCACCAATAGATCAGGATATGTTTTTCCACACATCGACATCAGCAGGTGTTATTGGTAGATTTCTGAATGTAGGGCATTCTCACTGGAGTTATGTGGAACCCAACAGCCAATATCATACTGAATGAAGAAAAGCTGAAAGCACCCCCTCAGATCAAGACAAGGATGTCAATTTTTGCCATTCTCACTCTGAAACTGAAGTTTTGAGAGAACAATGGCCAAAGCTGACACCAGGAGGCAGGATCTCATTGTGATGCTTCCGTGTTGGTTGCAGAGGTCCACCACTTCAGCCATCTTCCTATGCTTTACCAAGTGCATCGGCAGGCACTGGATTAGAAGTGCACCATACAAGTCTCAAACCACAGCTCTTACAGGAATTAAGGTTTATCTACGGATAATGCATCTTTTCTTTCTGGATGCCTTCACGATTTCTATTTTGTCTGTTTCAGAATTCCAATTATCATTTTTTATATATTTTTATAAGTTTAGTTTACATTAGTATTCCAACAGATTCTTGGATTGTACGTTAACATGTGTTACAAAATTGAGGATAATGTTTTCAACTATTATTTTTTTCAAATACTTACTCAGTGCTATTGTATATTCTCCTGGTATGCTGATGATATGACGTTAGCTTCTTTACATTTCAAAGGCCTCTGTGACTTTTCCTAGACATTTTCATTATGTAGTTTAGAGTTGATAAGTTTAATTGCTCTGGCAAGTATGTTAGCCCATTAACAGTCCATTTAAAGGTTTTTAAATTACTAGTTTTATTTACTTTTTAAAATTTTCCTATGTAGCAGTTTCATAGGTTCTTGAATTCCCCACCCCCTCAACACTGATTTCCCTTATACTATTACAATAGTATAGCCCTTCAGCAACAGTCACAAGCCCTTCATTATGCTAATTAAGTGTACCCTGACATTATATGTACACACAATGGCAAAAAGTCCAACATGCAATTAACAAGACATAATTAACTGTTTCATTCAGAATCCATCTTTGATTTGGGAATAAGAGATGTATATTACAAAGTATCTTCACTTCTCGGTATGGTAGTTTCCTCTGCTGTACAGAAACTTTTCACCTTGATGTAGCCCCATTTGTTTATTTTGTCTTTGACTGCCTGCACTTTGGGTGACTTTTCTAAGATATCTTCAATGCCTATTTTTTGGAGAGTGATTTCCTCCAATAGGAGATTATACATACAATTTCTTCCTCAGCCATGGAGTTATTTGTGTTTACTAATGTCATCAATTTATATTCATTAATTTCCTTAAGAGTTCCAAAAGTGTCTTGACTGAATCTTTTGCTTCTCCTACGTAGAGAATCAGGTTGTCTGCAAATGGATGCCAGTTTGTTTTTTTCTTTTGATTAGCCTGGAATTATTTTTCCATCCTTTCACTTTTAGTATCTGCAAATCTTTGTTGTTGAGATGTGTCTCCTGTAGGCAACAGATAAATGAATTTTGTTTTTTGATCCAGTCCACTAATATATGACATTTGATTGATGAATTTAAACCTTTTATAGTCAGGATTAATATGGATAGTTGGCAATTTGGTCCTGTCATTTTAGCAATGGGTTGTTCATAGTTTGATTTAGTCTTCTTTTGTCATTTTAGTAGGAAGTTTTCCATGTTTGCCTTTGGTTTTGGCAGGTTAACTCTGAGGTTGACAAAGGCTTTTGCTCCTTTGCAGAGGAAGCATCAGTAACATTCACTGTGCCTCATGGACATTGCACTTCTGGCTAGCAGATTCTTCTCCCTAGGACAGGTTTCTAAGCTGTGTCACCCACAGGTCTACAGGTTAAATTTACTGATTGTGTTTAGTACCCTTTGTTCACAATCACTTGTGCCACTCCTTCCAGCAAGTTTCAGTCCCAGACTCTTGTGCTAGGCTTCTACCATGGTCTCCATAGCCTCAGCTCCTGGCTTGCCCCTCTCCACCCCTTGTGATCCCATGCTGTGACTGTATGGTAGCCTGCACAGCATTTCTCCCACTCCTGCTTGAACAGTGCCCAGGACTAGAGAGATGCCAACTGTCCTAAATCACTGGGTGCTTATCTTGCTGGAACCTGCTGGCTGTTAGGTCTGAGGATCAACCAGATCTTTTTGGGGTGAAACCCATATATTCCCAAGTCAGTACTGTTTTCCCTGTGGGACCACTGCAATGCACTGGGTTGGAAATGAAATCACTGCTGGCTTAGCATATGCACAACTAACTGTTGTCTCTCCAGCCCCACAGCCTTTTCCTCAATACACAAAATGGCACCTGACATGGCACTGGTGGGGTTATGGGTCTGATGCCCATTAAGTCTGGGAACCATCCAGGTCTGTTTTGGACAGAACCTATAGCATACCACATTGGTATGGCTTTCCCAGTGGCACCAGTGCAGTACACTGTCCTGGAAGCAAGTTCACTCCTGGCTTAGCACGTGCACAGCTCACTGTTATCCCTTGAGCTCCATAGCCTTTGCCTCAGTGCACAAAAAGTTACCCAATGTGGCACTGGTGAAGGTCTGAGCCATGAAATTCACCCTGTTCCTGTACCACCTGCTTGGGGTCTGCCACTCTGTCTCTGCTTGCTATCAGGTAAAACAAATCAGTAGGATGGGCAGTTCTTTGGGTTCACATGGATTCACCTCTTGAGCTCCCAGTGAACACACCTTTCCTCATTGCTGCCAGTGGATATCTGGCCACTGGTGGAGCTCTGGCTGGTGACCTCTGACCACAGCTGGGGTATCTGGTCACTGCAACATCACTCTATTGTCTCCACTGCTTCCTCATGTCTGTGGCTCTCCAGGTACCCCTCTGCTGTCAGCCTGGCTACTTCTATTTCCTGGAATCTACCCCCTCTGCTTCACCCTGGCTAATGATTCTCCATTAGTTTAAACTTATCTTCACTCTATACTGCCATCTTGCTCTTCATTTTACTCTAATCCACCTTCTTTCACTCAGTCTGTCTTTAAAATGTATTTAGGGTAGACAAGATGTAGTAAAATTTTACTTTTTAAAATCCATTCTGAAAGTCTATGCCTTTGGTTGATAGTTTATCTTATGTAATTACTAGTATGATTTATGTCTTTTCTGCCCTGTTTTCCTTAAAGATGTAGCAGGACATCTTCTAAATGCAATACTAAGGGATGTTAAGGAAATTGTTACTGAGGACGATGATATATACTAGGGTTATTTTCTTTATACTCCTAAGAGATACAGCAAGTTAAGCCACTGCTTGTGAGATCCGTTGTTTTCCATCCAGCTGCCAGGAAATGTACCATAGAAAGCAGAGGAAGATAACCCAGTACTTGCTGGACCCCTGCCATCCACAAGAATGATCTGCATAGAGTCCCAGACTCCTGGCTTCAACACTGCCCAGACATGACAGATGTGGCTGTTTGGGTAAGGAACCAGGTGCTGGATGAGCTCTGTCTCTCTGCCTTTCAAATAAATAAATCTTTAAAAACAAGATAAAAGAAAAAAGGAAGGAAGGAAGAAGGAAGAAAAGAAACAAGACAAGACACAGCTGTGCCCCAAAGCACAAATGAATGACATCTGGAATTTTAAAAAAATAAGTGCCAGATGCAAGCTTTACTTCAGCCCACATTGGCATTAGTTCCATGAGGTTGCTTCTTGCTCAAACTGACTTCCCTCCATCCCCTTCATGTCCCCGAAGCTTGGAAAGCATTCCTTGGCTCTGACGTCACTACCTCACACTCCTGGAAGAATCTCACAGCCTGGGCAAAAACTGACAACCTGGGGCCCGGCGCGGTGGCGCAAGTGGTTAAAGGTCCTCGCCTTGCACGCCCGGGATCCCATGTGGGCACCAGTTCTAGTCCCGGCAGCCCTGCTTCCCTTCCAGCTCCCTGCCTGTGGCCTGGGAAAGCAGTCAAGGACAGCCCAAAGCTTTGGGACCCTGCACCCGCGTGGGAGACCCAGAAGAGGCTCCTGGCTTCGGATTGGCATAGTATCGGCCGTTGCGCTCACTTGGGGAGTGAATCATTGAACGGAAGATCTTCCTCTCTGTCTCTCCCCTCTGTATATCTGCCTTTCCAATAAAAAATAATAAAAATAAATCTTTAAAAAAACACTGACAATCTGGTTACCCAAAGCAACCTGGGGATGACAGACCCATCCAGTCCCTAACCAATACACCAAAGTCTGCAGGCCCCCAGACGTCTGCCCTGGGTTGCACAACCTGTATCCAGCCCCTACCACAAAGGTAAGTCTGGCAGTTTGCTCCCTAAAGATCCTCCCTGTCAACTCAAGGTTGCCCAACAGGCCAAGCCACGCCTCCACAACAGTGCATGCCCCCATCAGCATGGATGTCTTGCCTCTTCTACTCACTGAAACCTACCAATCCAGCAGTTCCCAGTCTGATGGCAGGGTGGGAGTGCTAGCTGCTGTGCAGGTGTGCCCCCACCCCAGGCAGAACCCAGTTCCTGGATTGCAGAGCACAGATTGAGATGCTCCACCGGATTAGCCCAAGAAGCTGCTCTTAAATCAATCCTGTAGGACAGAGTTCTGGGTGACAAGCCATACCCCAAGCAACAAGCAGCAACATCCTCTACCAGCTGCAGGAGCTCCCACCAAGATGCCCCTTGGTAATAAGCTGCATAGGTATCACTTTTGAAAATCAAACAGCCAAGGACCTGCAGCTGCAAATTACAGCCTAGTTCTCCCCACCTGCTATGCCAGAGCTTTTCCCACCCTCCTTTCCAAGGGTAAGAGAGCCAGGAATGGGGGCCCATCTGCAGGCTTCACCTACCAGAAGCACAAGAGGACTGCTATCATACAACATAGGATGAGGACAGGATCTGGATGTGTGAGGGGAATGATGACTTGGGTGGGGAAGGACCTGGGATACCCAGGCTGCACCAGGGCACAGGACTACAACACTCAGAATGCCATCTGGGCAGGACCACATTGTCCTGACTCCTCACAGCTGAGCTTGGCGCTTCCTCCATCAGCCAAATGACCACCTGGGGTCTGTGAGGAACTCAAGAATCAAAACAGTGAAATCAAACTAACTTTGAAACACATGAGAAGAGTGGTTCAGGTGCTTATGATGTATTTGAACTCTAATTTTCTTTAACACTTATTTTTCTTGTTAAGGAAGATTTTTACACAGAAGAAGAAATAGATCCATCCTTTGATTCGCTCCCTAAGTGGCTGCAATGGCCAGAGCTGAGCCAATCTGAAGCCAGAAGCCAAGAGCTTCTTTGGGGTCTCCCACATGGATGCAAGGTCCCAAGGCTTTGGGCCATCCTTACTGCTTTCCCAGGCCAAAAGCAGGGAGCTGGATGGGAAGTGAAACAGCAAGGACACGGGAACCAGTGCCCCTATGGATAGATCTGAGGCATGCAAGGCAAGGACTAACATCAGGTCCTAGGCTCTGTAATTTTAGCTTTTTTCCTTTAAAAAAAAAATGCTATCTGGATGCTTGTCCTCTATCCTGCATATTCACCCCCATGTTATAAATGGCAGAATATATGAATGCAAATCTAAAAATTTCAAAGTGCTGGGTGGTCTTTTTTTTTCTAAAGAAGATGACTCTGGAGTTGTGTGTGTGTTTAATTCAAATGATAATAAAAATGATGAAAACTAAAAATGAACACATTATTGGGTGTCACAGAAATCCCAGGAACATATCAAAATCTCTTTCTCTCTCTCTCACACACACACAATTTTTCTATAAGAATTACAAAGCAATGTGTTTCCAATTTACTTTCTATTTGCTTTTCCTCCAAATGAATCAATAGGGACCAGACTTAACTATTCATGTACATTGACCTTTTTAAAGTATTTATTTATTTTTACTGGAAAGGCAGATTTACAGAGAAAAGGAGAGACAGAATGAAAGATCTTTCATCTGCTGATTCACTCTCCAGATGGCCAAAATGCCTGGAGCTGAGCTGATCAGGATTTTCTAGGTCTCCCACACAAGTGCAGGGTCCCAAGGCTTTGGACCATCCTCTATTGCTTTCCCAGGCCGCAAGCAGGTAGCTGGATGGGAAGTGGAGCTGCCAGGATGCAAATCAGTGCCCATATGGTATTCTAGCATTTGCAAGGTAAGGATTTAGCCACTGAGCCATAATGCCAGGCCCTACATCAACTTTTTATTTTATTGTATAAATTTTAGTTTTGATATTTTTTATATATTAGGGTGTGAAATGTCAACGACTAGAAGAAAGTGGGTGTGATCATTGTTTTGACATTCTCTTTTTTGCTTCCTGTATCTGGGGGGAGGGGAGAGATAATAGAAGAAGCCACTCCTAGCCTCCCAACCATCCCAGGGTTCCCAATGTGGGGCGCACTCTGAGGGGCCTTCACAAATGGTTTTGATAGTTCAACAGCTCTGTATAGTTGCCAATCTTGCCACTCCAAGCATGATGAAATCACTCCAGAATCCATCAGCTGACATAGTCCACCGTTAGAGTCTCCGTTTGCTCAGGTATTCACTACCAACTCTTTGCTAGGGCAGTTGCTTGATTTGTTCTGTCCTCCATCCTCTGCATGGTACCAGGTGTCCTCTGCAGGTTCTAATGTACTGCCAAATCCTCCATTTGCATCTGGATATGCTGTCCACTGCTCCATCTAAGTCACTGAGGAGGTCCAGCTCTGACACATGCGTTCCACAGTCAGATCATGGAACCAGCAATTTCCTCCATGGTTGGAGTTTTGAGTCCAGCAGTTCAGTTGAGGGATTCCCAAAGAAACTTCATCTGAGGTGATCCCAGACTTGATTCTTGTGAGTGCATGCCAAACAGCTTCTGGCACAGTCTGTCTGTCACCCAAATCAGCCTACCACACACTGTTAGTTGCAATTGCTGAGTCAGTTGTGTCCAGCAAACTAATGGGTGTTACAGTCCAGCCTGATCCTGACAAGCAAACACTCAGTCCTCACACAAACCAGTGAGAGTTGTAGCCTAGTCCCAGAGCAACCCACTATAATCCCCACCAGGCTGCCCCCTGCCCTGGTTCCCATGCTTGTCAGTATGGGACTGATCCTGTCTGTCCCACATCCCATTCAGCTTTCATACGTGTCAATGGGCATCCTTATCCAGCCACACATGTGCTGGCGGGTGCCACTCTGTATTTAACCATGCCTGTCCCAGTCCTGGTTCTCATGCTCAGCAGTTGAAGTGGCAACCAGGGGGATGTCCACTGTTTCCCTAATGGGTCCACTCCCATCCCAGATCTTTGTACTCCCCAGTTGGTACTGCAGTTTGGGCCCAGCATGATAGTGCAGTGGTTAAGGTCCTCACCTTGCACGCCCGGGATCACATATGGGCGCCAGTTCTAATCCCGGAAGCCCCACTTCCCATCCAGCTCCCTGCCTGTGGCCTGGGAAAGCAGCCGAGGATAGCCCAAGGCTCTGGGACCCTGCACCTGCATCGGAGGCCCGGAAGAGGCTCCTGGCTTCAGATTGGCTCAGCTCCAGCCGTTGCGGTCGCTTGGGGAGTGAATCATTGGAGGGAAGTTCTTCCCCTCTGTCTCTCCTCTCTGTATATCTGCCTTTCCAATAAAAATAAAATAAATCTTAAAAAAAAAAAAAACTCAACAGAGTTCCCTGCCACCCCCCTGTGTCAGCATCTACTAGCTGATGCCATGGCAAAGCCCAACCTACCCTCACCCCCTCTGGTTTATGCATGTACCAGTAGGTACAGTCCACCCAGCCTGGCTTGTCCCTGATCCAGATTGCATGCAGCCCAACAGGTGTTGTAGCCCTGCCCAGCCTGGTCTGCCCACAATCCCAGTTCTCACATTCACCAGTGGGAATGGTGGCTTAGCAGGTGATCTCCCTGCAGCCCTTCTACCAAGTTTACCCACTCTCCTCCAGGCCTCAAGTTGCTGGTTGCTTACATCAACTTTTTTTTTTAAGATTTAGTTTTTATTTTTCCTGGAAAGGAGAATATACAGAGAGGAGAGACAGAGAGGAAGATCTTCCGTTCAATGATTCACTCCCCAAGCAACCGCAACGGCCGATGCTATGCCGGTCCGAAGCCAGGAGCCTCTTCTGGGTCTCCCACACGGGTGCAGGGTCCCAAAGCTTTGGGCCGTCCTCGACTGCTTTCCCGGGCCACAGGCAGGGAGCTGGAAGGGAAGCGGGGTTGCCGGGACTAGAACTGGTGCCCATATGGGATCCCGGGCGTGCAAGGTGAGGACCTTAACCACTGCACCATCGTGCCGGGCCCTATATCAACTTTTAAAGACCCAAATATACATAACCTCAGCTTTGAAGAAATGGTATCAGATGATAAAAGGCCCTGATCTCTGAGGTGTGAGAGAGTAGCAAGGGTCCTGGGCCATGAGACAAAGAAGTGAAGCCCCAGCAGATTGTGGACTTTAGCTTGATTTGAAGAGCCACAGCTGGACACCTGGGGTGCCAAGGCAGCTGGAAATCATAGGCATAGTTCAGAAGCATCCAGAGGATGGTCTCACGTAAGTACATGGGAGAAAACCACTCAGCCCCAGGAAAAAACCACTGGAAAGAGAAGAAAATATGATGATCTCCACAGAGGGACAGGACCACTGCCTATCCCCCCCAAACACAATGGAAGTCTTCATAAAGCACATGTCATCAAATAAATTACTCAAGGCAGATGCTGCCTCATTATTGATGATTATGATGAATCTGATGATTCAGAATCAGCTTTCTTGTTTTAAGTTTTTGTTCTTTCTTATTTTCTATTTGTCAGTTGTTGGATATCTTTGCCTAGTGGAGTGTTAAGCCTGTAATTGTAAAATCAAATGAAGATACGCTATTGTAAAAAAGTAGAAAAGAAAGAAAGAGTGTGGGTGGGGAATGTGGGCAGAAGGTGGGGAAGAAGATGTAAATTATCAATAAACTCCTAAATCAATGTTGTGCTATAAGTTAAATGTGTTACATTGTATAAATAAATAAAATTTTACTTTTTAAAAAGTAAAATTTTTAACAGTATGCTCCAAAACACAGCCTCATTTCTCTCTGAAAGCAGAGCAGAGCCATGCTTGGGAGACACAGGCCATCAGTTAACAATGAGCCACAGAGCTGTTGTTAGGTGTCACAGATTTTGGTGTCTGCATGAGGTAGACCTTGCAGAACAGCAGGTTAGCTAAATCTTTGGATGCCCATATCCTCTCTTGGAATGCTGGTTCAAATCCCATCTACCCTACTTCCAACCCAGCGTCCTACTAATGCAACCAGGAAGAAAACAGTAACTGCCTTAGTACTTGTGCTTCTGTCACCCCTTGTGAAAAACCAGATGAAGTCCCTGACTCCCGGCTGTGGCCTTGCCCAGATCCATCTGTTACATGCATTTATGGAGTCAGTTGGTGAGTGGAAGGATTTTTTAATACCCTTCTCACCATCTTCTTTTTCACTCTGTCTTTCAAGTAAATTTGAAAGGAAGGAAGGAGGGGGAGAGAGGGGGAGAGAGGGGAAGAGAGAAAAGAGAGAGAGAGAAAGAGAGAGAGAGAGATAGAGAGAGAGAGAGAGAGAGAAAGAAAGAAAGAAAGAAAGAAAGAAAGAAAGAAAGAAAGAAAGAAAGAAAGAAAGAAAGAAAGAAAGAAAGAAAGAAGAAAAAGAAAAGAAGAAAAGAAAATGAACCTTGTTGAAGCCAGCACTTGGAATAATGGCTTAAACTGCCACCTGCAACCCTGGCCACAATATGGTGCCACTTCAAGTTATGACTGCTCCATTGCCAATCCAACTCCCTGCTAATGCACCTGGGAAAAGTAGTAGAAGATGGCCCAAGTGGTTAGACCCCTGCATTCATGTGGGAGATTTAAATAGAGCTCTTTGCTTTAGTGACAGCCAGTTGAAGAGTCATCCAGAAGATGGAAGATCTTTCTAAATCTTTCAATTAAATAAAATTAAACTTTTTTTTCCCTATAACAGCCTTGACATGACAAGACATAAGGAAGTCCAAAGTTCTAGGAATGGCAGAGGAGGAAAATTTTGTTTAAGGGAGTCACATGATAGCAGCGTAAATTTTCAACCAGGATTGTGAAGTAACTTTAAGTCAAATCTGATGGATACAGAAGTAGTCACAGTTTAGAAGAGAGCCAGGTATAATTAGTACAGAAGAGAACTTAGGGATGATACTTTTGGAGGTAGCACTGGGTATGGATTAGGGAGATATGAATGCAATGGTGGAAGACCTACAAAAGTAAAACCTGGGAAAAGCTGGAATTTTAAAATGCATGCTGTGTGGCTAATTGTGCCTAAAATTCAAATTAGGACCAGGAATTCATTTGAAGTCTAAAGAATCTATGCATATTTGATGTTATTATTTTAAACAAAAATCCACATGCAAAATTTTGTAGCCCTTCCTGGAATGTATTCCTATTTCAACTGGCAAAACAAACAGCCCCCACAAGGTTCCTAGCATGGAACCTGCACTCAATTCATGCATCTGAAATTGAGATCTCTTGAGTGTCAACCAGCCAGAACTAGGTCCTTCGGGTGTATCATTGCTGTCTTTTAAAAATATTATTTGTTTTGAAAGAGTTACGAAGAAATTAAGGAGGCAGAGACAGAGAGAGAAGCAAATTTCTCATCCACTGTTTTATTGCCAAGATGGCCACAAGGGGCAGCACTGGGCTAGGCTAATGCCAGGAGCCAGGAGCTTCATCCAGGTCTCCACGTGGACAGCAAGGGCCCTAGCAATTGGGCCATTTGCTTTTGTCACGGTGTCAGGATGAGGCTAGAACAAACCCAGAACAGCCAGACATCAACTAACACCCACACAGGATGCTGGCATCTCAGCAGAACCTTTACTCACTCTGCAATAACACTGCTCACAGAACTATGTACTTCGCACCCATGCTATTTTGTCTTTTAAAAGTAACTCTTCCTCCTCCTGGAATACACTTTCATTTTGTATTAATGACCATGACTTCCAGTTTGCAAAATGTTTGTGAGAATAACGCTTCCATTTCACACTACTTTTTTTGATAGATTTTTAGTTGGCACACTGCAGAAACAATAAAAATGGAAATTATGATGACTTTGGGAATGATAACCAGAAACCTTCTACCCATGGCCCAATAAAAAGTGGAGCTTTGGCAGCAATGGGAAACATCAGGCTGCCATATCCTGGAGGAAACGTAGTCCACACGACAGTGGAGAAAGTGGTGGAACTGGCACTGAGATATCTCCAATTTGCCATGAATATCATCTGAGAGCCCAGAAGTACCAGAACAGCATCATGTTATTGAGTAGCAAACTTAAGAAAATCTTAGCTCCATGTATATTCAGTAAAGTGGCAAAAGCTGCAGCCATTTTGTCAGCGGATTCAATTATGTAATAAATTTATCATCATATGGAAGAGTGTTTGAAAAATAAATATTTGTGGTTGCAGCCTAGTATCTGCCTATATTGCCAGCATCCCATTTGGCTGCCATTCTCAATCCTAGCTGCTCCATTTTCAATTCAGCTCCCTGCTTATGGCCTGGGAAAGCAACAAAGAATGACTCAAGTTCTTGGGTCCCTGTATTCTCATGGGTTACCTGGAAGAATCTCCAGGCTCCTGGCTTCAGACTAGCCCAGATCCAGCCATTATGGCCATTTGTGGAGTGAACCAGCAAATGGAAGTTCTCTGTCACTCTCTTTGCCTTTCTTTCTCTGTCTTTAAATATACCTTTCAAATAAAAATAGATTTTAACAAAAAATCAAATCTTCGAGACTGTATCTTAGCTTCTTAATTCCTATTTCTTTTTTAGTGATCCTTACAAGAGTAGTTGGCACTGCAGCATAGCAAGTTAAGCCACTATCTACAGAACAAGCATTCCATATGGATGCTGGTTTGTGTCCTGACTGCACCACTTTCAATCCAATTCCCTGATAATGAGTCTGTGAAAGCAGCAGAAGATATACCCCATGTTCTTGGGCCCCTGTACCTTCATAAAACAGCCAGAAGAAAATCCTGAATCCTGGCTTCAGCCTAGCCCAGCCCTGGCCATCACAATCATTTGGGGAATGAATCAGCAGGGATGGTCTTTCTCTGTCTCGCTGTAACTGCCACTCAAATAAATAATTAAATATTGTTTAAAAAAATAGCATAAAGATAAAACTCCTTCAGTAACATGAAATGTGTTAGTTTCAGGTGACATGTGAAGCCTTTTCAGTGACTTTTTTCTCAAATTTTAAGCTATTACTAGCCAGAATCATAGTGTAGAAAAAACAGATATCATTCTTAAAAAGAAAAAAAATGGGGGGAGAGAAAATGACTGAGCACAGAAGGTTGGTGTAGCTGAGTGTGTGGAGAGATGGGGACAGAATTTGGTAGAGCAGAGAGCAGGAAGTGCACAATTGTGGGGAAAGATGTCTGAAGCTCCCTGGGGTCAGTGGGACTGAGGCAACTGCCACACAGGTAAAAAAGGACCATGAAAAACTAAGATGACAAATTGCAGCCTGAGCAGGTGGAGGCGAACACCATCCAGGGCAAACAGGGACTCAGACAAAAATCTGAGTTGTGAATTGATGCAGGGAAAATGCTGCTGGGACTCTTAGCCTACCCATTAGACATAGAGGGAGGCAGAAGGACTCTTAGATAAGGACATTGGTGGGAAAAAAAACAGCCCATGGAGGAGACTACAGGCACAGACTGAGGCAGCCTCTGCCAGAGGAGGGAACGACATTGGGGAAAGGGTAATTGGGGAGTGAAATGTGTACATCAGAGACACTTGGGGAGAGATCTGAGCTCACCTTCACCCAAGGGTTCTCAGACCTGAGCCACCCAGAGCGATGCCAGAATCGTCCAAAATGGAGACAGAGTCCCTTGGGGTCACAGGTTTTTCTCAGTGACCCAGTAATGTGAGGGCAGACTCCAAGGGTGCACAGGAGTAGGACAGCACCATATTAATGCCCAGCAGACAGTAGGTGAACCCCATGGCAAAGGTACAAATTCAAGAGCAAATCAAAACCACACAATCCCCACATCATCGCTTGCCCATTGGAGCCAAGGGAAGGTGTGGTGCCCCCAGAACATGGAGAATCTTGCTGCTGGTTACATGCTGTGCAGCAATGGCTAGGCCATTCCCGCTCTAGGCAATTGCCCAGCAGAAAGAGGCCATAAAGGTGCCAGGCAGCTTGTGCACAGAACTGGAATGTGCAGGCCCTGGATTGCAAAGTTATGTACCTGCCTGAGACTGGGAAACACAAGTGCTGAGGAGAATGAATGCACCGGTCACCCACAAGGTGGCAGCAGCTGACAAACATCCTGGTTGCCTGGTCGTCTGCCGGGCCTCACAACCTGCAGGTCAGCGGACAAACACAGTTGTCCCAGAAACCTCCAAAAGCAAATCAGGGGCTAAAATCACAAAATTACAAGAAATCACATAAAAATGGGGAGGGGTACCAGAAAAAGTAATTATTCAGATGAAAGAGCCAGCACTGCCCAAAAAAATGTCCAAAAAATAACCTCAAACTCAGAGTCGCAAGATAAGACATCGAGGGCTACCAGATAAGGAATACAAAAAAATCATCATGAGACTCTTCAGAGACTATGAGAAACATGGGGAAGAGCTGAAGTAATTCAGGAATAACATATCACAGAAATTAAGGAGGTTCAAAATGAAATATTAGGGTTGAAAAACATGGTAGAAAGTTTGACTAACAGAATGAATGCTACAGAAGAAAGATATCAGACATAGGAGATAATCAAATTCAGGAGCGACAGAGAACCCCAAACAAATTTGATCCAAAAAGACCCTCACCCAGACACATCATTATCAAACTCCCATCAAATGAATATAAGGAGAGAGTATGGAAACAAGCATGAAGAAAAGACAAAATAATATTTAAAGGAAAACCAATCAAAATTCCTGCTGACCTCTCAGAAGAGACCCTTCAAGCAAGAAGAGAATGGAGTAACACTTGTCACAACCTAAAGCAAACAACTTTCAACTATGAATATTATATTCAGCAAAGCTCTTGCTTCTATTTGAAAACAAAATAAGATACTTCCACAGTAGAGAAACTGGAAGAATATATCAGGCCTGGAGCAACAGCATAGTGGTTAAAGTCCTCACCTTAAATGCACCATGACCCCATATCGGCACTGGTTCAAATCCCACCGGCCTCGCTTCCCATCCAGCACCCTTCTTGGGGCCTGGGAAAGCAGTCGAGGATGGCCCAAAACCTTGGGACCTGGAAGAAGCTCCTGGCTCCTGGCTTAGCTTGGCACCATTCCAGCCATTGCGATCACTTGGGGAGTGAATCATCAGATAGAAGATCTTCCTCTCTGTCTCTCCTCCTCTCTGTATATCTGTCTTTCCAATAAAAATAAATAAAATATAAACAATATATATATATCAACAATATATATATAAACAATATAAACTATATATATATCAACACTAACCCAGCCCTAGAAACACTCCTCAGAAATGTGCAGGAAGAAATAAACCATAATCAAAGATGGAAAGGGGGAAGATCTTCCCATTAGGTCACATAAAAGGAAACAAAATTAAACAGAGACACCAACACACACACACACACACACACACACACACACACACACACACTCATACACAATCATCAGGGCTAAATCATAACATCTCAATACTAACTCTGAACACAAATTGCCTAAACACCTCAATCAAAAGACACAGATTAACAGAATGGATAAAAAAACAAGACCCAACTATCTGTTGCCTACAAGACACACACCTAATCAAGAAAGATGCAAAGAAGCTAAAAGTGAGTGCATAGGAAAGGACAGTTCACGCCATTGGAAAGGAAGATAAAGCCAATGTAACTGTTCTAATTTTAGATGTTATACACTTCACCATGAGAGATATTGAAAGAGACAAAATGGATACTACATAATGATAAAGGGAGCTATAAACAGAGAAGAAATAACAATAATAAACGTGTACATGCCAAATACAAGAGCACCCAGCTATATGAACAATTATTGACTGACTTAAGAGGAGACATTCATGTCAACACAATCATTGTGGGAGATTTAACAACCCAGTAACACCACTAGATAGACCAATAAAACAGAAACTCAGCAAAGAAACAACAGAACTCACACAGACAATAGAACAAATGGACTTAATTGACACACAGAGAACTTTCCATCCCACAAACACAGGATATACCCTTTTTCCAGCTGTACACAGCACCTTTTCCAGGATCAACCACATGATATGGCATAAAAAAGTCTTACAAACTTCAAAAAAATAGAAACCACACCATGCATCTTTTCAGACCATTATGGAGTAAAACTGGAAAGCAATAAATTGAAATACCCCAGGAAATTTGTAAACTCTTGGAGGATGAACAACATGCTTCTAAATAAACAATGGGTCAGAGAAGAAATTAAAGAAAAAATCAAACATTTTCTTGAAATCAATTAAGACTCAAGCACAACATACCAAAACTTGTGTGATACTGCCAAGGCAGTATTACGAGGTAAATTTATTGCAATTGATGCCCAGGTCAAGAGAGACAACAGGCAAACCAACTAAGTATATGCCTGAAGGAACTAGAAGAACAACAACAAAACAAGAGAAGAAATTAACCAAATAGAGAACAAAAAATCAATATACAAAATCAATAAATCAAAAGGTTGGTTCTCTGAAAAAATAAACAAAATAGATACCTTACTGGCACAAATGACAAAAAAAAAGGAGAAAACAAGAATTAATAGCATCAAAGATGAAAAGGGGAACATAACAATGGACACTGCAGACATACAGAGAATAATTAGAAATTACTACACACAACTATATGTCAACAAATCAGAAGATCTCCATGAAACGGAGAAGTTCCTGGACTCCCACCAGGTAACAAAACAGCCACAAAGCAATGGAAAAACCTAAACAAACCTATAATGGAGGCAGAGATCGAATCAGTAATGAAAGCCCTGCCAACAAAGAAAAGTCCGGGCCCAGACAATTTCATTGGTGAATTCTACAAAGCGTTCCATGCAAACCTAACCCCAATCCTCCATAAACTCTTTAAAATAATAGAAGAGGCAAAGCTTTGCCTTCAGACCAGAGATGGTCTCCCCAAGAAACCATTGAATTTATCTGGACAATAAGATGCTGGACTCTATTCTTGGTATATGCTTGCAATGAAAGAATCTTGACTGAATTTAAACTGTAATACAGCAATAAGGTGGAGGAATCCACCATGGGAGGAGGGTATAGGGAGTGGTTGGGGGAATCCCAGAGCCTATGAAACTGTGTCACATAATGCAATGTAATTAATTAAAAAAAAAAAAGAAGAAGGGGAGGCAATTCTTCCAAACTCATTCTATGAAGCCAACATCACCTTAATCCCAAAACCAGATACAGATTCAACAGAGAAAGAAAACTACAGACTGATATCCCTGATGAACATCGACGTTAAGATCCTCAACAAAATTAGCCAACAGAATACAAAAATATATCAAATAGATTATTCATCTGGACCAAGCAGGATTCATCCTGGGCATGCAGGGATGCGTCAACATTCATATATCTATGAATGTAATACATCACATCAAAAAAACTCAAGAACAAGAATCATATGACAGTTTCAATAGATGCAGAAAAAACTTTTAACAAAATCTGACATCACTTCATGCTAAAAATGCTAAGTAAGGTAGGCTTAGAAGGAACAACTCACAACATAATCAAAACAATATATGAAAAACTCCTGTGCCAGCATCATATTGAATGGGAAAAGATTAGAAGCCTTTCCGCTAAGATCTGGAACAGACAAGGCTGTCCACTATCATCACTGCTATTTAACATAGTACTGGAAGTACTTGCAAATGCTAACAGACAAGAAAAAGAAATCAAAAGAATTCAAATTGGAAAGGAGGAAGTCAAGTTACTTATGCTTGCAGATGACATGACTCTATACAGAGGAGAACCAAGACACTCAATAACGACACTGTTACAACTTATACAAGAGTTTGGCAAAATGGCAGGGTACAAGATAAATGAAAAGAAGTCAACAGCCACAGTGTACACAAACAACCCCAAAGCTGAAGAACTAACCAGCATGGTGCCCCTCAAGTTAACAGAGCAGAAAATGAAATACCTGGGAATAAATCTAACAAAGGATATGGAAGATCTCTATGAGGAAAACTACAAAACATTAAAACAA
Source organism: Ochotona curzoniae (assembly GCF_017591425.1). NCBI lineage: Eukaryota > Metazoa > Chordata > Mammalia > Lagomorpha > Ochotonidae > Ochotona > Ochotona curzoniae. Next base: position 60,284,664 of record NW_024467106.1, read on the forward strand.
GAAATAGAAGAAGACTTCAAAAAGTGGAGAAATATACCATGTTCCTGAATGGGCAGAGTCAACGCCATCAAAATACCCATATTACCAAAAACATCATATATATATATATGTTATATATATATATGGTGTGATTCTAACATATATATTATTATTATATATATATATATTCAATGTGATTCCAATCAAACTACCAAGAACATTCTTCACAGAGCTGGAAAAAATAATACAAAGGTTCATCTGGAAACACAAGAAACCATAAATAGCCAGAACTATCCTGAATAATAAGAACCTAACAGGAGAGATCACAATCTCACTTCTTCAGATATATTATAGGGCGGTAATTGTCAAAATAGCCTGGTACTGGTACAGAAACAGAGAACATCAGTGGAGTAGAATAGAAATATCAGAAGGAAACCCACACAGGCACAACCATCTAATCTTGAACAAGAAAACAGAAGGCAATCCAGGAAAAAAGGAAGGGCTCTTCAATAAATGCTGTTGGGACAACTGACTAATAGCCCACAGAAATAAGAAAAAAAGACCCACACTTTTCACCATACACAAAGATCAAATCTAAACGGAAAAAAAGATCTAAACCTATACCAAGAAACCTTCAAACTTTTGAAGAAAAAGCTGGACATACTCTGTAAGATATAGGTATAGGCTTTGATTTCCTAGAAAAATCATCCAAAACAAAGGAAGCCAAGACCAAAATAAACAAATGGGAGCACATCAAACTTAGAAGCTTTTGCACAGCAAAGGAAACAATCAACAAAGTAAAAAGGTAACCAACAGAATGGGAAAAGATCTTCATACACTATACAGGAGACAAAGGACTAATTTCCAGAATATACAAAGAACTCCAGAAAACCATAACATCAAAACAAACAAACCAGTCAAGAAATGGGCATACACTTTGTAAGAGAATAAATTCAAATGGCTAACTGACACATGAAAAAATGTTCAAGCTCCCTGGCAATATGGGAAATTCAAATAAAAACAACACTGATGCCAGAAACAATTACCCACATACAGAAAACTACCAACAACTCCTGCTGGTGAGCTTGTGGAGAAAAGGGAACCCCACTCCACTGCTGGTGGGAGTGCAGGCTGGTGCAACCATTATGGAAGTCAGTATGGAGAACACTTAGGCAATTAAAACTCCACTTACCATATGACCCAGCAATACCACTTCTAGGACTACATCCAAAAGACTTGTTAAATGAGAAAGCAACATGCACCCCAATGTTCACTGCAGCACAATCAACAATTACAAGAACATGGAAGCAACCTAAATGCCCATTAACAGAAGACTGGATAAAAAAAAAAAAACTGTGGTTCATCTACACTATAGATACTACCCGGCTATTGAAAAAAAAAAAAATGAAATACAATTCTTTGTGCCCAAATGGGCCAACTAGAGATCATTATGCTAAGGGAAATTAGCCAATTCCAAAAGTTCAGATATCATTTGTTTGCCCTAATATAACATAATACGATGTCAAATCTAGGGATATTACATGTGTTTCTTACCTTATGTCACTTCCTACTTACCTGTATCTTTTGTAATAAGATTTTGTGATATAATTCATTAATCAACTATCCATAAAACACTGATTGTTTATAATTACCCAAGATGGTCAATGTCCCTTTTATCACTGTTATTGCTACTGCCCATAAATAATGAAGATCTAGTCCTCATTGTACATTCATTAGGGCCCTGGGATACAAGAATGGACTCAACAATTAAATGACAATCTCCTACCTTGTTGGAAATGCTACCAGCGGCAGCATGATGGAATTATGAAAATTCACGAAAGACATCCATAGTGAGACTAGAGGGGAAACAGAGGGCAGGGGAGGGGAGAACTCAGCACCAACTAAACTATCAAAAAAAAAAAAAGAAGAAGAAGAAGAAATCAACTACAGGTCCAAGCCAAGATGTTATATAATACTTACAATGAAATAGAATATTTCTTGAATATTGGATAAGCTATGCAAACCCCTTTCTTCCCCAAGAACTCCTTAGAATTGAAAAGCCTGTGGGCCAAAGCACTGAATAGTAAGAGCCAGAAAGGTGGTGGATCAAGTCAGGGCCCATCAGTGTGCACAAGATCTGCCATTGGGAGGAGGCCTGATAGAGGAGTTTGGGGAACTCTTCTGTCGGGATTCAGTCCCTGCAGGTGAGCACAAGAACCAAGGCTAGGAGAATCCCTGATCAAGCCAGATTATAGTATTCACCAGCATATGTGTGGGTCAGGTCTGGCAACAGGCCAGCCTGAGTGAGTTCATAACTCCCACTGACAGGTGTGAGAACCAGGACAGGGTACAGGACAGGAAAGGCTGGGACACAATGCTAGCCAGTTCAATAGAGCTGGGACTGGACTGGCTGGGATAGGCTAGGCTGTAGTACCTGCCAACATGAGCTGAAACTTTGGGCCGGCTGGGCCAAGCCAGGCTACAGCACCACAAGTGAATGCCAAAGTGAGGTGGGCCATGCCAGATGGCACTGTAGCACCCACCAGCACACATGAGACCTGAGGGGAGAGGTGCAAGCCCAATAATGGAGCAGCGCAGGTTCCCCTGCTGGACTGCTGCTCCCACTGGTGAGCATGAGACTGGGAGAGAACTGGAACTGGGGACAGCCAGGTTAGGCAGAACTACTACACTCATTGGCCTGCATATGAACTGGGTTAGCTGGTTGGGCTTTGTCACAGCATCAGCTGGCAAGTGCTGGGACTTGGGGGGGTGGAGCAAATCCTTTCAAGCTAGACTGCAAAACCACCTGGAATGTACAAGATTTGAGACTGGGAGTGAGCCCAGGAGACAAACTGTGGGCATCTCTCTGATGGGCTGCAACTCCTACTGGTGAGTATGAGAACCAGGGTACCAGCCTGGCTAGACAGGTGGTGGCACCTGCTAGCATGAGTATGGGTTGGGCAGTGGGGTTGGTTGGGTTGAGCTAGGCGTCAATATCCATTGATGCGTACGAAAGTTGAATGGGATGTGGGACAGATTTGACCAGCCTGCTGCAAATAGTAGCATACACAAGAGCCAGGGCTGGGTATGGACCTGGTAGGGGTTATTGGGGGTCACTCCAAATAGGCTGCAGTTCCTACTAATGTACGTGAGGGCAAAGTGTATGGTGGACAGGGTTAGCCTGGACCTCAGCATCCATTCATTTGCCTATAATGTGGGGCTAAGGGCAGAACTGAGCAGCTGTATGTGTATGCAGGCTAATGTGGATGATGGACAGAGCAGGACTCCATTGGCACACACATGTGTTAGGTTGGGGTCACCTCTGGCGAGACTTCTTCTTTGGGGACCACTGTGGGAGATCGTCCCTGGATCTCTGCCTGCATAGCCCATGTGGAAGGTCATAGTGAGGGAACCCCCTGACAGTGGTCTTGGTTAACCAAAACCTCAACCTGGCCTGTTCCCTGTGCATGCATCAAGACATTGGGCTGCATCCCACTCTCTCTTCTCTGTCCTTGGATGAGCTGTGCTAGAACTTCCCTGATTTTAAAAAAACAAAACTCTAGAAAGTTAAATGCTACACTTATCCTGCTTTTCAGTCACATGTAATGAGTTTTTCCTCAAGCACAATTTCCTACCCTATGTGCAAAGCATGACCTATAACTTGATTGGAAGGTGCAAAGAGATAGACATGCCTACCAGCCAGCCACAGTGTCAATGTTGAGTGGAAGTACTGTCAGGAGCACCTTTCTGCCTGTCCCATTTCCTACTCTATATAAGCTTGTAACTTCTGAATAAATGGATATCCCTCACTAGTTTGTCTCTGGTGGTTCTATAGCTGAAGAATACCGACCATCTCACTCTTCTGTGGTCTTGGGGCCAGCTAGACAGAAAACCCCCAAGAAACCACCCCAACTGGATAACTGGACTCAGAATTTCAGCCATAGTGAAAATCACAGGATCTGGGATTTGACCATGCAATACATGTGACAGAACTGGATCTGCACAGTTCCTGGGGCCTGTAAGGTGGAGAGCTTTCCCAGATGCTCATGGGGGACATGAAAACCAGTTCATTGAGGCCTGCAGAGGACAACTAGTACCATGGAGGACAGAACAAACTGGACAGCTCTCCTGAACAAGTATCTGGGCAAGTGGAGACTCTAAGGTAAACTATGTCAGCTAATGGACCTTGGAACAATTGCCTCAACCTTGGAGCAATGAAATTAACAGCATCTCAAAACTATCAAAACCAAATAAGCAGTATCCCCAGAACATCCTCCACATTGGGGGCTTTGGGATGACATTCCTGAGTGCTGATGTGGTTGAGTTGTTAGGAGTGGCTGCCTCTCTCCTTCTTTCCACTTTCCCCAGATTGCAGAAGAAAAAAGATTGGAGGCAGTCGTCTCAGCCAGTTTCCCCCATTCCTCAACCCACCCCACCATAATTGATGATCCACATGGGCATGCATCCCGCTCAATTATAAACATCATCAAAAATAAAATGAGTTTATTTTTAAAAAAAAATAATAATTGAAAAGCCTGAGAATTACATAATAAGCCCATCCAGACTCTGAATGGTGGGAAGGAAAGGAGACATTTCTGTGGACTTGGAGATTTGAGGAATGACACAGTATATTTCCTGCTGCCTCCCACTTAGCCAGTCTCACAGCCTGGGCAAAAACTGACAATCTGGGGCCCGGCGCGGTGGCGCAAGTGGTTACGGTCCTCACCTTGCAGGCCCGGGATCCCATATGGGCACCAGTTCTATCCCGGCAGCCCTGCTTCCCTTCCAGCTCCCTGCCTGTGGCCCGGGAAAGCAGTCGAGGACAGACCAAAGCTTTGGGACCCTGCACCCACATGGGAGACTCCTGGCTTTGGACTGGCATAGCATCGGGCCGTTGCGCTCACTTGAGGAGTGAATCATCAGACGGAAGATCTTCCTCTCTGTCTTTCCTCTCTGTATATCCGCCTTTCCAATAAAAAATAATAATAATAAAAATAAAATAAAATAATACATGACCTACCCAAATGAAAATTGTCAAATAAGTGAAAAAATGTGCTATTTCAAATTTATTATAGTATTCTTTGGTTAAAGTGACTCACATTTTAACAGTTGGGAAAAAAAGGCTGACAAAAATGGAACTTACAAGTCTAGTCAACCTACTGATACCTTCTAAAAAAAGAAATTTTAAGAAGGTCACTTTAAATGTTCTTTGCACTTTAATATTATCTTGCTGATAGATTTTATCTTTCTTGTGCCCCTAAAATAGCTTTTAAGAAAAGCCTTCAGGCTGACATTGTGTTGCAGCAAACTAAACTGCTACCTGCGACACCAGCATCCCATATAAACACCGTTTTGATCCCTGGCTGCTCCACTTCCAAACCAGCTCCCTTCTAATGTATTTGGGAAAGGAGCACAGGATGATCCAACTCTTTGGGTCCCTGAAATCACATAGGAAGAGTTGTATAGAATTTCTGGCTCCTAGCTTTGACCTGGCCTACTTGTGATCATTTGGGAAGTGAACCAAAAGATAGAACACACCTCTGTTTCTCTCTCTCTCTCTCTCTCTCTCTCTCCCTCCCTCCCTCCCTCCCTCCCTCCCCCCACCACCACTATCTCCTCTCACTGTATCTGCCTTTCAACTCAATAATTTAAAAAAAAAACTGAAGTGAGGGAGGAAGGGAGGAAGGAAGGGAGGGAGGAAAGAAGGAGGGAGGGAGGGAGGAAGGAAGGAAGGAAGGAAGGAAGGAAGGAAGCAAGCAAGCAAGCTCATCCTACTCCAGTTTCATCTCATTCTTTCATGGGTAGAAGCGGGAAGTGCTACAATCCACCCAACACCAAAACAGCGTCAATAAGATCATATAATAAGCTGACATTCCACCCAACCTAGCAGCAACAGAATTGCATAAGGATTTGTACTGCGGGGCTAGTCACACTATCCTTTCCTGGCACTAACACCATCACTCCCCTCACCTCTCCTACCAGTAGAACTTACCACCAACATTCACCCTAGAATCCAGATTGTTCAATGCAGCACAATTGTGGTACAGAAAATACTTGACAATTCCCAAAGCCTGGTGTCATTAGGACCCAAGAAGTAGCTGGGCTGCCACATCCATCTGTCAGAATCAAGGTAAATGTGAGGCATGGCTGGTCAGAAATCAGGTGTCAGCTGACCCTTGTCGAGAGTGTACAATGAGGAACTGAAAATTGATACCACAGGGTATCAATAAAGCAGGAAAAGTGATACATGATACAACTGACACCTTACTTGGCCCTCTCCATTCCACACGTTTTAGTAGTGTCCACACAAGTGAGCTAACATTGTTGGCACAGACAAGATGCAATTTGGCAGCCCAATTTGTCCAGTATGAGTGTCAACACAAAAGGAAGAATATGAACTTCCACCTAGCCATTAGTAATGACACAGTGACATACTCCACTTTTGCCAGTGTTACTGGAGCTAAGACCAGAGAACACCTATACCTACTGGCCCTTTTGCTGTATCTTAGGGCTAAAACAGGAAAATTCAACAGAACTCAGTGGATCCACTATAGTATCAATTACTTAAAATATCATGAGCGGCACTGCACGTTAAACCACTGCCTTCAATATCAGCATAGCATAGCAAAGTACCAGTCCAAACCCTATGTACACCATTTCTGATTCAGCTCTCTCCTAATATGCCTTAAACAGCAGAAGATAGGCCAAATGCATGAGCTTCTACCACCCATGTGAAGATGAAGGTCCAGTTACAGTCTCCTGACTTCAGTTCCAGGCCTTAATCCCGACAATTGCAGCTGTATTAGGGAGAGAACCAGCAGGCACAATACCGTCGTCTCTATACATAGTCATTGCTCCATCTTTCAAATAAACAAAATGAACATTATTTTAAAATGACATCAACCACTCAACTGAACTTGAACTGTGGTTACGCAACAAGGTGGAAGAACCCACCACGGGGGGAGGGCTATGGGAGGGGTAAGAGGAATCCCAGTACCTATGGAACTGTGTCGCATAATACAAGGTTAGGAATAATAATTTAAAAAAATGACATCAACCAAAATGAAATGCAGAAGGGAGTTACTTCAAAAGGATCTTGAAGCAACCATTATAAAAATTGTGTTATGGGGATAGTACTGTGGCATAGTAGTTTAGGCTCCATGTGTGGTGCTGGTATATATGCGTACCTCAAGAAAGCACTAAGAAAACCACACAAATCAACATGTTATTATCATCTCAGCACTACTACAAGGAAGTATTTGAAGCAGCCATCTTCATAAGGAAACGGCTTATATAGCCCCTAGTTTTAGAGACTAAAAGTCCAAATAGCATAATGTAGGTTGAAAGGCCACTCTGGAGTGCATCATCTCAGAGTTAATGGTAATGATAGGACCACAGGAGGAAGCAAGTGCTCACATCTGAAACCAGGAGCACACACAGAACGAGTTCTCTCAGCAGAACTCAAGTACCAGCAAGGGTTCTGGAGTTGTAAGAGCCAACAAGGGCTGTACCTGGATTACCTTGTGCTCTGCTAACAAGGTCTTCCAACATGGTCTCATCTCTCAAAAGTTCCATCATCCACGCATAATATCACCTGAGAGTGCCACTAAGATGTAAATATTCCATCAACCTTTATTTTCATAAAATGGAAGCTATGTAACATTTTGTATACTTCATTAATCTGAATGTTCAATATAACTAACTAGAAGGATGCAATTTTCTGTGGATGAATGAGCCACATGGTGACCAGTAAACAATTGCTTTTATATTGCAAGACCAAAATTGAAGAAGAAAAACCTCCCAAAACAAACAAAAAATCATAGAATTTGTCACCACTTGTCCAGCCTTACAAATCATTCTTAAGAATCACACAAAGACAGAAAATGGCAGTCATCGTTGCAAAAGGAAATAAAAGCAGAAAATCTCCAGTTAAAGTACAAAGGAAATACAAAGAAAAATGATAAGAATGTATGGAAAAATGAAAGGACCAAGTTTGTACTTATGAATAATAACCTTGAATGTAAAATTGCCTAAATTCTCCAATCAGAAGATACAAAGTGGCAGAATGTGTTGAAACATAAGACCCAGCTATTTACGTCTACAAGAAACACATTCCACCAATGAAGACACATGTAGACTGGAAGTGAAAAGACGGGAAAAGATACTACATAGTAACAGGGAAAAAACAATCAAGCCTGGTCATCCTATCAGATAAAACAGACTTTAACACAGAAACAAGCCAGGAGGTCAATTTGGGTTTCTCACATGGGTTGTATGAACCCAGCCATCCCCTACAGTCTCACAGGGAACACAGGAAGCCCAGCCTGGATGTTAATCCAGGCACTCTGATATAAGATGCAGACATCCCAAATTGCATCTTGGCTACTGCACCAAACACCTACCCCAAGAAGCCTTTGTTTACATAAGATACAATGATTCTAAAATTTATATGGAAACATAATAGAGAAGGCAGCACAATTCTGAAAAAGAACAAGTTTGGATGACTGCCCAGTTGCATGACTTACTATAAAGCTATTAAAATCAATACATGAATTTGTTGTTAATCAGTGGAATAGAATAAAGAACTTGGACCAGTGGAAATTAGTCAACTGACCTGTCTTACAAAAATAAAATACTGTTTTCAGCCAAGGAAAATGTAGCAGACAGACCTCACTGAAGTTCATGAGGGAGATTCTGTGCTTTGTGTCCTTGGAAATGAGGAAGAGTAAAGACAGAAGAACATAAGCTGTTCTATAGCTGATAAAATTGTTTCTCACAATATAGGTTAATAATTCTGAAACCCAGATACTTGTTTGGGGAAACTGAAAAACCAAGTAAATGGATGTCAAATGGTAGGGGCCAAGTTTCTCTCTGTTAGAAAGGGAGATCAGAGAAAAACAAGGGGAGAATATAGTTAACCACGTGGCATTGTACAAAAGCCAGATACGTCAGCCTGAATTCACATTCACCTTTTTTTTTTAAGATTTATTTATTTACTTATTTATTTATTTTAAAGGCAAAGGGAAAGAGAGAGACAGAGAATAAAGATCTTGCAGGCACTGTTTCACTTCCCAAATGGTTATAATGTGACGGTTATGGATATACATAGATAGATACACACATATACACACATACTCACATATATTGCACACATATATGTAAAGTGCAGGCATGAGTGCACACAAAGGTTAGTATGTGCACATAGATTTTCTAGCTCTATCACCTGAGAGGACCCAGAAACAGTCATATCCCAGGAGCAATGCAGATACCCAGCTCCCAGATCTTGGTTTCTAATATCACTTTTTAATGTAGGACCTGGAGTACTGAAGTGATACAAACTATTGATAAGAATAATGCAGGAAATCTCATAGTACCAGAAAGTTGGGCAGTGCTCAAAAGCAAATGGATAGGGCCTGGCGGCATGGTCTAGCGGCTAAAGTCTTCACCTTGAACGCGCTGGGATCCCATATGGGTGCCGGTTCTAATCCCGGCAGCTCCACTTCCCATCCAGCTCCCTGCTTGTGGCCTGAGAAAGCAGTCGAGCATGGCCCAAAGCCTTGGGACCCTGCACCTGTGTGGGAGACCTGGAAAGAAGTTCCTGGCTCCTGGCTTCAGATTGGCGCAAAACTGGCCGTTGAGGTCACTTGGGAAGTGAATCATCAGAAGGAAGATCTTCTTCCCTGTCTCTCTTCCTCTCTGTATCTGACTTTGTAATAAAAATAAATAAATATTAAAAAAAAAAAGCAAATGGATGGTATACATCAAACAGACACCGGAATCCCCTGGAGAACATCTTCCTCCCCAGGTCCTCTCAGTGCTGAAACCGGAGAGTAGACACACACATGTGCACAGCCATACAGATGCACATGCATGAAGGTATATCTATAATTCTAGTTTTTTCCCTTTCAGGACTGAGAAGCCAGGTCCCCACATTATTCTTAATATTAATCTTCATGTAACAAGCCTCCCATCCCTCTCAATGTCCTTTCCAACAGCTCCCACCAGGGCTTCCCTTTCTGCCACCATATTAACTTTCACTTGTCTCAGGTAAAATGCCAGCGCCTAGATGTCTCTTTCATACAATTATACCCATCTCCCTGCGTCTAGCCTTCCCTTCTTTCCTGGGCTCTGGTACCTTGTTTAAAGGTACCCTTCTATAAGAATGCCCCCTATTCTGCTAGTTTTTAAATTCTTAATCCAGCACATACACACATAGCATATATACAGCTGTTGACACGACTTATTTTGTTTGGATTCTGCATCCCACACTAGTCCACCAATACTATCCCATTACTCCCTTCTTCCTATTGTTTAACATGTAATGCACAACTACACTATATGTACAAATTCTTGAAAGTGTGGGAGAGGGGACTCCCCAAGATGGCCAACACTGGAGAGCTGGTATAGGGTGGAGTGCAGAGAGGGACCAATCCCGGCAGAAGGACAAACCAGGAGGCATAGAATTACAGGGAGAGGAGCGGGAAAGTCCCTGGACATCGCTAAAGTAAAAAGATCCACACAGCTTGGAGGGACAGCCAGAAAAAGAAAGAAAGGAAAGGCAGCACCCTATATGAAACTTGGTGAGTTACGATCCCAGGCAGGGGGAAAGCCGGCGGGTGTCTCAGCCAATCCAGAGAATACAAAAGCAGCTAGAAGAACCTTTTACAAGTACCAAAACCAGCAGGGGCCACAGACCACTGGAGTGCTGGAGACCCCAGAGGTGGCTGCGTGACTGACCATAGAGGTCACCAACCCGGGCAGAGAGAGAGGACAAGCAGGGGAGGGTCCCACCAGCGCACTTCCCAACAGGAAAGCACCTGTGAGAGAGTGTAGTAGGGAGTGAAACCACACTCACTGTGGTTGCAGACAGAGTGCCCTGACCCTGCTGGGGAAGCAAGCAGCTGGTGGCTCGGGCAGAATTCCCTACTGCTCAGCATGGGCCCCAGGGGTGCAGGCGCAACTGAACAGAGGCTATCAATCCAGGCAGAGGTAGCGGCCTTGAGTTCAAGGAATTCAAAAATTATGTCATTGCAGAACTAAAACAAGTCAAAAATGGAATCCTTGACTTATAGCGCACAGTTGAGAGCCTAATTAACAGAATAAATACAGCAGAGGACAGAATATCAGAAATGAAAGACAATCATTCTGAAAGCAAGCAGCTCATTAACAGCTGGAAACAAACCTGAACAAAGCCAGGAGGTCCATATAGGAAATGAAAGACAACCTCAAAAAGTCAAATATTAGACTAATAGGCCTTCCCAAAGGAGTGGAAAAAGAGATATGTTTGCAATGGGTGCTCAATGAAAAAATACAGGAGAACTTTCAAAATACTTGAAACATAAATCCAGCACGAAACTAGGAAGGACAGAGAACCACCAACAGATTCAACCCAAAGAGATCCTTACCCAGACATGTGGTCCTCAAGCTCCCCCTCCAGTGAATACAAGGAAACTATTCTGAGACAAGTACGAAGAAAAGACAAGATTACTTTCAGAGGGAAACCAATCAGAATCACGGCTGACATCTCAGAAGAAGCACTCCAAGCAAGGAGAGAATGGGGTAAAACCTTTCAGATTCTGAAACAAAACAACTGCCAACCAAGAATAATGTACCCAGCAAAGATTTCATTTTTATTTGAGAATGAAATTAAATTCTTCCACAGGAAAGAGAAACTAGAATGCCAGCATGACCAGCTCTAGAAAATCTCCTTAGGAAGGTGCTAAACCCAGGAAGAAAAAAATGAAAACCAAAATCAAAGATGTCAAATGGGAAGACCTCCCCACCTCCACACGAGGAAAAAAAATTAATCAAAGAAATATACGCAAATACAAACTCACACACTTACACATGTTCATGGCAACTCAAAATCGCAACCTCTCCATATGATCTCTAAACACAAAGGCCTAAATTTATCAATCAAAAACACAGATGAACAGAATGGATCAACAAACAGAACCCAACCATCTGTTGCCTACAAGAAACACATCTTAAAAAAAAAAAAAAAGATACTAAGAAACTGAAAGTGAAGGGATGGAAAGATATTTCATGCCAATAGATGAGAAAAAAAAAGGCTGGACTAGCTGTTCTAATCTCAGAAGACCTAGATTTCAACGTGACAAACATCAAAAGAGATAGAGATGGGCACTTTTTTTTAAAAGATTTATTTTTATTATTTTATTTTTATTGGAAAGGTGGATATACAGAGAGGAGAGACAGAGAGGAAGATCTTCCATCCAATGATTCACTCCCCAAGTGAGCACAACGGCCAATGCTTTGCCAATCCAAAGCCAGGAGCCTCTTCCAGGTCTCCCACGTGGGTGCAGGGTCCCAAAGCTTTGGGCCGTCCTCGACTGCTTTCCTGGGCCACAGGCAGGGAGCTGGAAGGGAAGCGGGGCTGCTGGGATAGAACCGGCGCCCATATGGGATCCCGGGCATGCAAGGCGAGGACCTTAACCACTTGCGCCTCTGCGCCAGGCCCGGGATGGGCACTTTATATTACTGAAGAAAACCTTCCAGCAGGAAGTGATTAGCATTATAAACATCTATGCACTGAATACAGGTGCACCCAGCTACATGAAGCAATTGCTGATGGACTTAAGGGGGACATAGATGCATATACAATAATCGTGGGAGACCTCAACACTGCGTTAACACCAATAGACAGATCAACAAAACAGAAACTCAACAGAGAAACAATAGAACTCACACAGACCTAGAACTAATGGACTTGGTAGACATTTACAGAACCCTTCACCCTACGGACACAGAATATACATTTTTTTTTCAGCAGTGCATGGCACCTTCTCCAGAACTGACCACATGATAAGGCACAAAGCAAGCCTCACTAGCTTCAAAAAAATCAGAATCATACCAAGCACCTTCTCAGACCACCAAGGAATGAAACTGCAAATCAATAAATCAAAATGCTCCAGGAAATATGTAAACACTTGGAGGCTGAACAATATGCTACTAAATGAGCAATGGGTCAGAGAAGAAATAAAAGATGAGATCAAAACACTTATGGAAACCAATGAAAACTCAGATACAACATTCCAAAACTTGTGGGAAACCGCCAAAGCAATGTTATGTGGTAAGTTCATAGCAATTGGCACCAATGTCAAAGCCCAAGAAAGATACCAGTTATAAGAATTAAACACACACCTCCAGAAATTGGCAGCAAAATGAATCTACAAACAAAAGGAAACAAGAAATCATCAAAAACAAGGGAGGAGATAAACCAGATTGAAATAAAAAAAAAACTATACACAAAATCAACAAATCAAAAAACTTGTTCTTTGAGAAGATAAACAAAATAGACAGCCCACTGGCCTGATTGACAAAGAAAAAAACAAGAGAAAACAAGAATTAATAGCAGCAAGGATGAAAAAGGCAACATAACAACTGACACTGCAACCATTAAGAAAATAATCAGAAATTACTACGAACAACTGTACTCCAACAAATCAGAAGAACACCAGAAAATGGAAAGGTTCTTAGACTCCCACCACTTACCAAAACAGCCACAGGCAACAAAAGTCCTTAGCAAATCTATAACTGAGGCAGAAATCGAATCAGGGATTAAAGATCTCCCAACAAAGAAAAGCCCAGGTCCAGACGGTTTCACTGCAGAATTCTATAAAACATTCCAAACAGAGCTAACCCCATTCCTCTACAAACTCTTCAAAACAATAGAAAAGGAAGCAACCCTTCCAAACTCATTCTATGAAGCCAACATCACCTTAATTCCAAAACCAGATAGAGAATTAACAGAGAAAGAAAACTACAGACCGATCTCCTTGATGAACATTAATGGTAAAATTCTCAACAAAATCCTAGCCAATAGAATTCAAAGAAACATCAGACAGATCATTCATCCAGACCAAGTAGGATTCATCCGTGGAATGCAGGGATGGTTCAACATTTGGAAATCCATAAATGTAATACACCACATCCAAAAACTGAAGAATAAAAAAATCATATAATAGTATCAATTGATGCAGAAAAAGCTTTCAATAAAATCCAACACCACTTCATGCTAAAAATCCTAACCAAGGTAGGCATAGAAGGAACAATCCACAACATAATCAAAGCAGTATACGAAAAACTCAACGCCAGCATCATACTGAATGGAGAAAAACTGGAATCCTTTCCACTGAGATGGAGAAAAACTGGAATCCTTTCCACTGAGATCTGGAATAAGACAAGGATGTCCGCTATCATCACTGCTATTCAATGTAGTGCTAGAGGTACTCGCAGAGGCCATAAGACAAGAAAAAGAAATCAAAGGAATCCAAATGGGAAATGAAAAAGTCAAGCTTTCACTGTTCGCAGATGACATGATCCTTTACATAGAAGAACCAAGAGACTCAATACAGAGATGCTAGAATTTATACAAGAGTTTGGGAGAGTGGCAGGGTATAAAATAATGAACAAAAATGAACAGCCATAGTGTATGCAAAGAGCCCCAAGATGGAAAAAGATCTAACCAGCAGAGTACCATTCAAAGTAACGAGAAAAGTATGAAGTATCTAGGAATAAACCTAACCAAAAATGTAGGAGACCTCTTTGAAGAAAACTACAATAAGCTTAAAAAAGAAACTGAGGAAGACTTCAAAAGATGGAGAAACATCCCATGCTCCTGGATAGGCAAAATCAACATCGTCAAGATGTCCATACCACCAAAAGCAATATACACATTCAACGCAATCCCAATCAAAGTATCCAAAATATTCCTCATTGAACTGGAAAAAATGATACAAAGGTTCATCTGGAAACACACACACAAAAAAAAACACAAATAGCTAGAACCATCCTGAAGAATAGGAAGTTAACAGCAGGAATCACAGTTCCAGACCTCTGGACATACTATAGGCGGTGGTTATCAACACAGCCTGGTCCTGGCACAAAGACAGAGAGGAGGATCAATGAAGCAGAATAGAAACAATAGAAGTGAACCCACACAGATAGAGCCAAATAATGTTTGACCAAAAAAACAGACGACAATTCAAGCAAATGGGAAGGTCTCTTCAATAAATGCTGTTGGGACGACTGGTTAATAGCCTGCAGAAACAAGAAGATAGACCCACATCTCTCATCATACACTAAGATAAAATCTAAATGGATAAAAGACCTAAACCTACATCCAGAAACCTTCAAACTTTTGAAAGAAAATGTTGGAAACACTCTGCAAGATTTAGGTGTAGGCCCTGACTTCCTAAAGAAGCACCAAAAGCAATAGCAATCAAGTACAAAATAAACAAATGGGACTACATCAAATTAAGAAGCTTCTGTGCAGCAAGGGAAACAATCAACAAAGTAAAAAAGCAACCCACAGAATGGGAAATCTTTGCACACTACATAGGTGATAGGGGGCTAATCTCCAGAATATACAAAGACCTTCAGAACAACCAAAATACCAAAACAAACAAGCCACTCAAGAAATGCGCAGACATTTCACAAAGGAAAAAACCCAACTGGCAAACAACATATGAAAAAATGCTCAAGTTCCCTGGCAATAAAGGAAATCCAAATTGAGACACCAATGAGGTACCACCTAACACCAGTAAGAATGACTCACAAACAAAAAACCACCACCAACACTTGCTGGTGAGGATGTGGGGAAAAGGGAATCCTTCTCCACTGCTGGTGGGAATGCAGGCTGGTGCAGCCTCTATGGAAATCAGTATGGTGAACACTCAAACAACTGAAAATCTGCATACCATATGATCCATCAATAGCACTCCTAGGAATATATCCAAAACACCTGTTTCACGACAAACCAATGTTCATAGCAGCACAATCAATGACTGCAAAGACTTGGAAGCAACCAAAATGCCCATCAACAGAAGACTGGATGAGAAAGCTATGGTTCATTTACTCCATGGAATACTACTCAGCTATTAAAAAAATGAAATGCAGTTCTTTGTAGCTAAATGGACCCAATTAGAAACCATTATGCTAAGGGCCGTTCTGTTTCCAATGCAGCGGTCTGCTGATGCTTCCATTAAAACTATCACATTTGTGGGAAACCTGGATGGGGTCTCAGGCTCTGGCTTGGCCTGGCCAGCCACTGCAGCCATTTGGTGGAATAAACCAGCAAACGGAAGATCTCATAGTTTCTCTTTTAAAAAATAATAATAACAATAAATCCTATTCTTAGCAGTTTCCAAAAAATGCAAATTGTATTACAATTTATGCCCTTAAAAATGTCTAATTTCATGCATTACCACATCATACTAACTTAATTAGCAGTTTATGTCTCAAATTCCGTCACACAAAGCTATAAGGCATATGCTATGATCAAATTAAACCTGTCTCAAGGAGAAGAATCTGATAACCAGAAGTACAATGACCAAGAGCAAAAGAAGAGACAGAGGCAAAATGAATATTACTGAAAACTCCCCCACAAAGGAGCAAAACCCTTTGCCAATCTCAGAGTTCACTGAGGAAGACATCGAGAAAATGGTGGATACAGAATTCAAAACACTTGTTATAAAGCTTCTTATCAACAGTAAGAGGCACGTAATAGACAGAAGTTCAAGAAATTTAAGGAATATGTCACATAGGAAATGAATCAAATGAAGCCTCCTCACTCACAGACTGGTCTCTTGTAGCTGGCCCTTGGGACAGCCTCCTCACTGACCAAGTGGATGGTGTTGGTTTGCTTTTGCTCACCTGGTCTCTTCAAGTCCAAAGCTGCCTGCGCACTGACGGCTGGGGCTCCCTGCTGCCAGGGCCTTTCTTTCCCTCTGCAGCACTCTGGCAGTGGGCCTGCTTCTTGAGGTGGGGGCTGAGATTGGCCCAAGGTTTGGAGTTGCTGTGGATTGGGTCTTTCCCCTCAACACCTGACTCATGGCCTTTAGCAGCTATTGTTTCATTTCCTCTTGTGGTTTTTATCCCCACTGCTCCTTCCCCTCTGATGCCCTGGTTCAGGTCATAGAATTTTCTCTCCACATTGCTCTGGTTCTTCTGAAACCAGAAGCCCCTGCAGGGCTTTGAACTGGTCAGGCAAGACCTTGACACGCCTCCCACCTGCGGCCATCCTATTCTGACATCACCTTTTCATCCTGACATCTTGTTGATACTCTCCATTGGAAAGCTGTGACAGGACTGAATCTTACTGAGATGCCCTATTTCTCAGACTCCTCCCGGAACTCATTTTCATCAAGTGGCACCTGCTTCTGCAGCTCCCCAGCCAGCCCTGCCTTCCAGCTCCATGATCTGGGTCTGGAGATTCACATTCTCAGAGCAGCCAGCAAAAGAGGCACAACTTCATGTTGCACCTCCTTCCCAAATGCATCATCTCAAAGTCAGAGCTGAGCATCTCATGGGGCTCTGTCCCTGCTGCTACATGCCCCCGGGGCCCACTGAGGGTGCTCGACTGCTCTCCCACTCCAAGTTTTCTTTAATGTACACCTTAGGTATCAAAATGTAAGTTGTATGATGTTTACACATAACTTAAAAATATTTTCCAAGACAGCTCTCCAAAACAGCTGCCCCTTTCCACATTACATTTCGTAATTTAACTCCCAATATCTCTGATACAGGTATTATTCAATATCGTTAAACTTTTCACCAAAAGTTCTTAGTGTCTTCTAAACCAAACATCTTTTCGTACTTATTTCTCTGTCAACTGCCTGTTTGTAAACGTGCCTAGGAATGGGTGTTTAGCCTGCTGATTAAGACGCCCATGTTCCATATCAGAATGCCTGGGTTCAAGTCCCAAGTCCGGTCCTTGTCTAGTTTTCTGCCAATGCAGACCTGGGAGGCAGCAGTCATGGCTCAAGTAATGGTGTTCCTGTCTCCAATATAGGAAACCTACAGTGCATTCCTGCCTCCTGGCTCTGGCTCCAGTCCAGCTTCAGCCATGACGAAAACTGAGACAGGAATCACTACATGGGAGCACTTGGACTCCCCGCCACTGTGTGTGTGTGTGTGTGTGTCTCAAAAAAATAAAATATTCTCACGCTTCCACTGTGCCTAAGTTGAGTCCTCCAAAAAGCAGATTGTTGAGATCAGTTTAGAAAGCAAAAGGGATTAATAAAGAGTAGCACCTATAAAACTGAAAGAGATACACATCTTATAAGATGTGCCCTAATTCTACAGCCGAATGGGAAAGTTTTTTGTTTTTTTTTTTTAATTGTTGCTTACATTATATTATGTAGTACAGCTTTATAGGCGCTGGGGATCCCCCCCACCCCTCCCATACCCCTCCCCCCATGGTGGATTCCTCCACCTTGTTGCATAACCATAGTTCAAGTTCAGTTGAGATTCATTGCTTGCAAACACCTGCCTAGCATAAAGTTCAGCGTCTTATTGTCCAGATAAGTTCAGTGGCCTCTTGGGGAGACCTTCTATGGTCTGAAGATAGGTCTAACAGAGTAAAGATCCAGTCAGTTAAAAGCCCCAACAAGGCCTCAGGAATGGGAAAGTTTCATTGCAAAAGCTGCCTGTGGAAGAATCATGTTGGGAATAAATGTCTGATTTTTCGGTTTGGGTATCTTCTAGCCTTTATGCCTTTTTAAAAAGCTTTCATGCTTTTGAATTACAAATATGTATTGTTTGAAGGAAATGAAAACAAAGCCAACAGAAAGGAGGGGAAAAACAGAAACAGAGCCAGCACTCACACGAGATGCCACCACTGCACCTAGACCCATGGTACCATAATGCCAGCTCTAGTACTTTCAGATTTTGAATCATATAAACATATTAATTACATATTAAAACAAATTTTTAAAGCACACAAACCTTTTTCAAGCGACTGCTACGGGCTAGATGAAAGGGACTGCTGGGTTGGCTGAGGGTATCCTCAGAGCATTTATCCCATGGTCCAAAGCATCACTCGCCCTCTCATCCCATTTATGGAGGACCCTTTCTTACAGCCTCCTCACTTCAGATCCTACAGCAGTGCAAACATCCTTCTGTCGGAAGCTTCGCACCCTTTGCTCTGAGCTCTTGAGGGCAGGAATGATGCTCTGCCTTCATCGCAAGCCCAGTCCAGCACAGATGTCTGATTGCTGTATGAACAGGCAGCCACTAGATGGCAGCATGGCTTTGCTCCCAAAAGACAAGTCCAAGAAATTGGATCTCTGAAACATGGTAGCCATTAAGCAGGTAAGATTTGAGACTGAAGATTTGGTCAATAATAAAGTACATAAAATGCACATAAATAACGTTTTAATATTGATTACATATTCAAACTGTAGTTTATATATACGAGTTACGTAAAATGTTAAAATTACTTTCAGCTGCTTGTTAGTGTGACAAAAACAAAAGAAGGGGCCATCACAACTGACAAATCCTCTTCCTACAAGTGCCAGGATTCCATATGGCCACCAGTTCGTGTCTCAGCTGCTCCGCTTCATATCCTGCTCCCTGGCAGAAGATGACCCAATCTGGCAGAAGATGACCCAAAGCCTTGGGACCCTGTACCCACATGGGAGACCTGGAAAAAGTTCCTGATTCATGACTTTGGATCAGTTCAGTTCCAGCCACTGTGGGGAGTGAACTAACAGATGGAAGATGTATCTCTTCTCTCAAAAAAAAAAAAAAAGAAGAGAGAAAAAGAAAAGAGAAAAAATATAACTTTCAAGTAAATAAAATATTTAAAAACAAAACAAAATCTAACTATACATTATTGACATAATTTTCATTTTAGATTCAACCTAATAAGTAGAAAATGAAATAATAACAACAATATAAATATATAACCTGAAAACAGTAGTCAAAACAGTTTGGGTGAATAATATAAAATACTTTAATAAAACATTGTTACAAGATATAAAGGCCTTGGGAACTTGCACCCACATGGGAGACCTGGAAGAAGCTCCTGGCTCCTGGCTTTGGATCAGTTCAGCTCTGACCATTCCGGTCACTTGGGAAGCGAACCAGTGGATGGAAGACCTTCCTATCATTCCTCCTCTTTTTTAAAAGATGTAAATATAGTCATCATACATTGTTACAAGTGTCAATCAAGAAGGTCTAACACAATGGGAAATTGGAGTGCCTTTGGAAGCCGAGAACTCTGAGGTCATCCACTCCCATTTGAATCTCCCACATGGGATGGAAGAAGCCCAAATCCTTCTTTGCAGGATCCAGGGTCATCGGAACAACAGCCAGGAGCCCTGAGCAGTTCGCAGAATCAGAAGAACAGTAAACTTCCTTCTGGACTAGGGAGAGGAACTTTCTCTGGTCCTTACTTAGTTCCAACTTTGGATCCCCACACTCTCCTGCAATGACCATCAGGATTGCTCCGGAGTCCCCCAAACACACACACACACACACACACACATTAGAATAGATACACAGGTGGGCCCGGCGCGGTGGCGCAAGTGGCTAAGTCCTCGCCTAGCACGCCCGGGATCCCATATGGGCGCCGGTTCTAATCCTGGCAGCCCCGCTTCCCTTCCAGCTCCCTGCCTGTGGCCTGGGAAAGCAGTCGAGGACGGCCCAAAGCTTTGGGACCCTGCACCCGCGCGGGAGACCCGGAAGAGGCTCCTGGCTTCGGATCGGCATAGTATCGGCCCGTTGCGCTCACTTGGGGAGTGAATCATCGGACGGAAGATCTTCCTCTCTGTCTCTCCTCTCTGTATATCCGCCTTTCCAATGAAAAAATAATAAAAATAAATCTAAAAAAAAAAAAAAAGAATAGATACACAGGGAACAAGGAAAGCTTAGAATCAGTGAGGATTCACATAAACCTTACTAGGTAGGACACAAAGATTAGTTACTCCTCATCAAAATATTGAAGATTTCTCTGCACATCCCTCCTAAAACTGATCTGCACCTCAATTGTTGACATAAGCCTTAGAGTTATAAGCCAGTTTAGACTATCCTAAAATCTGCAAGTTCAGTAAAAATTATGCTGCAACACTATAAACTGCTAAATACTAAAATGAAAATAGACACGAGACAGCTGAATAGTATCCTATAGCCATTTTAAGGTGGATAGAAGCCGGTTCTGTGTATAAACTAAAATTGAAATCTCAATGAAGTAGTCACAGGATGTAGTTAAGAGTTTGCTTTCTTTTAACATACTGCTTATACAATACCATCTCAATGAACTCTATAATGTTGTAAACTGTTGTTGATGTTATGTTGTGGCTTTAATTTGATCGGGATGATATTCTGCCAGCTCTGCCTTCAGGCCAGAGATGGTCTCCCCAAGAACCTGTTGAATTTACCTGGACAATAAGATGCTGGACTCTATGCTTAGTATACGCTTGCAATGAAAGAATCTTGACTGAATTTGAAATGTAATACAGCAATAAGGTGGAGGAATCCACCATGGGAGGAGGATACGAGGAGGGGTTGGGGGAATCTCAGAACCTAAGAAACAGTGTCATATAATGCAATGTACTCAATAAAAAATATTTATATAAAAAAAGGTCTAGCAATTATAAACAGATATTTAGAAAAACAAAACAAAACAAAAAAACAACTTGAAGCAACAAACATGGCCAGATTTCTTGTACTCACAGTTGGAATGTCAGCAGCCAGTGAACTGAAGGAAAGAAACAGCTGATAAACACCGCAGACCCCAACAGCCCATTCTCCATAACATTTAAAACAGCCCTACAGAAAATCAACAAGGAAATACTCCTGACAAACGTCTATAAAACATTCTACTCAACAAAAGCATAATATATCCTTCCGAAGTACACATGAATGTTCTTCAGCAGTCAGCATATATACTAGCCCACCAAAAATGTCACAGTGCATTTTCAAGGTTTGGGACGAGGGTTGTGGCACGGTGGGTTAAGCCGCTCTGCCCATGGCAGCACTAGCATCCCACAGGAGCACTAGTTTAAGTCTCAGCTTTTCTGCTTCCGCTTCAATTCCTCGCTAACACACCTGCAAAAGCAGCAGAAGACGGCCCACGTGTCTTGGGGCCACCCAAGTGGGAGACCCAAATGCAATTCCTGGCACTTGGTTTCTACCCAACCCAGAGCCGCCCATAGCAACTGCTAGGGAAATGAACCAGCAAATAAACAATGTTTGTTTCTGTTTTGGGGTTTTTTTTTTCTGTCTCTTTTTCTCTATCTCTATCTTTCGTATAAATAAGTCTTTTTTTAAAAGTTTAATGCTTGAAATCATAAAACTATATTTACCAAACTTGACAGAATGAAGACAAAAAACAGTAAGAAGGAAACTTAAAAATTGCAAATACCCATATATCAAACAGAACACACTCAAAAACTAAGTGGGCAAATCTGGAAGTCAGAAAACACTCTGAGGGACCAGACACAGTTAAGCCACCACTTGAGACACCATCATCCCATACAAGCACTAGTTCAAACCCTGCTCCACCTCCAGGATTCACGGACTCACTGCTAGTCACCTGGGAAAGGAGCAAAAGGTGGCCCAACTTCCTGGGTGCCTGTGGAAGGCCAGGATACTGCAGGCTCCTGGCTTCAGCCTGCTCCAGTGCTGGCCATGGTGGCCGTTTGGGAAGTGAACTAACAGATGGAAGATCTTCATCACTTTACCTTTCAAATACACCACAGGGGCGTTGGGGGGACACGGAAGAATCTATTTTGAACCAAGTAGGATGCTGCAAAAGCAGTGCTCAAAGGGAAAATGATAATTCCAATGACTACATTAAAATAAAAATCTCGGGCCTGGCACAATGGCGCACTGGTTAAGGTCCTCGCCTTGCATGCCCAGGATCCCATATGGGTGCCGGTTCTAATCCCGGCAGCCCTGCTTCCCTTCCAGCTCCCTGCCTGTGGCCCGGGAAAGCAGTCGAGGACGGCCCAAAGCTTTGGGACCCTACACCCGCGTGGGAGACCCAGCAGAGGGAGATCCTGGCTTTGGATCGGCATAGCATCGGCCCGTTGCGCTCACTTGGGGAGTGAGTCATCGGACGGAAGATCTTCCTCTCTGTCTCTCCTTCTCTGTATATCTGACTTTGTAATAAAAATAAATAAATCTTCAAAAAAAATCTATAAAAAATAAATAAAAATCTCCAAGTTAGTAGCTATACTTTATAACTTAAGAACATATTTTAAAAAGAACATACAATTGAAGACAGAAGAAAAAACACTAAAGAAATGGAATAGAGAACCGTAACGTAATAGAGGCCCCCACATTTTACCTAGACTCCAAAGGAAATGGGGTATCCTCATCAAAGTGCAACCCTTTGAAAGCTTGACACCATGCCCCCTATGAAGTTCCCATGGAGAAACTAACAAGGCCCTCCCTATCCAACTCTACTGTCAAGCCAGCTGTCATTCCAGCCCAAGGAAACACTGATGGATCATTGCAAAAAGGTTACTGAGCTTGTGTGGAGAAGTGATGGAAGCTCTATGTCAGTACCCCCAGCAACACCAAGAGCACAGGTTCTGGAGAGCACCGAGAGAGATGGGCAGAAGTCACCCAGTGTGGACATCAAGCCTCCTGCCCATGCTCCAAACAGCAGCCAAGAATCAGGACCATGGAATGAATAAGGGTTACTTGCAGAAGGCTCAGGTCTCTGACAAGAAAACAAACAGCAAAGACACAGAAGCAGAGCTCAGACCCAGCCTTATCACTCTAAGATCAAGAATTAGCAATAACTCTTCTATCAGAAGCATCTCTAAAAACACACAGGGGGCTTCAGTGCCCATTGACATGCATGAGAACTGAATGGGATGTGGGACAGACTGGACCAGTCTACTGTACATACTAGCAAGCACAAGAAACAATGCAGGGGGCAGGCCTGGTGGGGGTTATTGAGGGTCATTCTGACAAGGCTGTAGCTCCCAGTGGCTTGCATGAGGGCTGAGTGGTGGGGTGAATCAGGCTGGACTGCAATACTCCTTAGTTCATGTGGAAGACAGGGCTAGAAACACAACTAACCCAGCAATTGCAACCACCAGCATGTGCATAAGCTGATTGGGGCAATGGACTGTGCCAAACCCTGTACTGGCATATACACACAAGAATCAGGTCTGGCATCACCTCACACAAAGTTTCTTTGGGGATCCCTACAACTGAACTGCTGAACTCAGAACCCCAACCATGAAGAGAATTGCAGATTCCAAGGTCTGACCATGGAGTGCAAGTGTCAAAGCTGAGCCTCTTCAGAGGCTCAGAAGGAGCAGTGGACAGCATATCCAGGTACACACGGAGATATGGCGGTCCATCAGAACCTGCAGAGGACACCTGGTACCACAACAGAGGACAGAACAAATCAATGAATTACACCAGCTATGTGTTGGCAGTGAAAATCTGGAGAAACGAAGATTCTAAGGTGGACTGTGTCAGCCAGTGGATTCTGGAGAGATTTCATCATGCTTGGAATGGGGAGACTGGCAGTAATTTAGATCTGTTGAACTGTCAGAACCACTTGAGCAGTGCCCTTGTAACATGCTCCACATCAGGGACCTGGGATGGATGGGAGGCTGGGTGGGGCTTCTCACTTTATCTACCCCTAACCCAGATACAAAAAAAAAAAAAAAGTGGACACAAAAAAATAATAAAACAATGGACATACTTAAAAAAAAAAAAAAAAAAACTCTTTCTGTACTGAATACGGTTACTTCTATTTGCCTTTCCACAAGGCACAGACCTGGGCTTTTGTTGTGAAGCCTGCAACACCAACATCCCAGTTAAAATTGTGGTTGCTCCACTTTTAATCCAGCTTACTGTTAATGCACCCAGGATGCCAGCAGATGGTGAAACAAACACTTAGGCTTCTGCCACCTATGTGGAGATCAGGATGGAGTCCTTGGTTCCTGCCTTGAGGCTGGTCCAGCCCAAGTTGGCACAGCCATTTTGGGAATCAGCCAGTGGATGGAAAATGTCTCTCTCCCTCTCTCCTATACACTCTCTTTCAAACAAATTGATTTTTAAAAGTTTCCATTAATGCCATTAAAGAATACTCTAGCTTCGTAGCTAGTTACAAATAAATTCTAAGTAATTTTTATAGGTTATTATTTTGACAATAGCAGATGGCTCACTTCTCTTGAAGAAAACTGTGACTTGCTTATGTTTCACAGGTCTCAGTCTAAATTATTAGATTACTAGATTATTAGTATGACAGTCTTTGTCCAGAAAACAAAAGCACTAGGTATAAAAATTCAAAATACAATTAAGTAAATGGTGATTTAAACAATTACTTAACTTCAGAAAAATCAAGTGCCAAGCAGTATAATTTACATATATTTGTTACATATTTTACATACATATAATTTACACATATTTTGAGTAAGAATCGAAAAATTAGATCTCCTAAGTACTGCACCATGGGAGTGTTTAAGGTAACCTTTGGTCATTTTGCTTCAGTGTATGGTAAAAAGAACATATTCCCATAAACAGGAACTATGCCCAGTCTCAAGGAAGGTATATTTCAATCTTAATTCTGGTATTTTTAGAAACAGTAACGTATTTAGATATAATCCAATATTTCCTAATTTTTTATCACATAACTAATAATTCAACTACACTTAACAGCAAGTGGTAAAGATTTTTATGCCCACTATATCTCTGTGCTTCATAGAATCTATCTGGGTCCCATATAGATTTCCTTCCTATTGGATGAAGCTGGTTGGTTGGTTGGTTGGTTGGTTTTATTGCTTCAAACTGAAGCTAGCCAACAAAGTCATCAAATTGAGTTATGTGCTGATCCATTAAAATCTGGTCAGTTAACATTCTATAGTATTCTTGAGGTTACTTGAATTGTTTAGAAGTACTCATGAACAATCCTGGGTTTTTGTGTTGTTTTTGTCTTGTTTTGTCCCTAATAGTTAAGGCTCAGGGACTTCCCTTCCACTCTCCCCATTCCCTTCCCCGACCAGATTATCCCTATATTATTACAATAGTATACTTCTTCAACAACAATCATAAGTCCATCATTTCACTATATTGTAGGTATTGACAAAGGTACAAAGGTTCAAAGTCCAGCATCCTATCGTCAAGATATGTTTAACAGTTTCCCTGGGAGTCCATCTTTTTATTCAGGAGTAGAGATGCAAAATGCCATTATAGCTTCACTTCTAGTCTCCATTATATGCAGTTCCTCTAGATGAAAACATACCTGATTTCTCTTTAATGTGAAAGCCTTGGCATTTTACATTTTGAAAACTGAAAGTTTATTTCATTCTACTCAGGAAAAAGCATCATCTGAAGTGTTTTCATTATATCTTTATCCTCATAAAGTGAATGGACTTTACAGTCAGACTAAAAATGACATGTTTTAAGATTTTCATATTTACCCGTTTTAAACATCCCATCGGCTAGTTCATGCCCCCCATATGCTCCCAAAGATTGGGTGGAGGTGCGAGGGGCCTCAGCTGAGAACTTAATCCTGATCTCTCACATAGGTGTCAGGAACCCAGTTATACAGACCATCACTATTCCATCCCACAATCTCTGTTACCTATACCCTAACATAGAACACAGGCATCCTAACCACCATATCTAACTAGTAGACCAAATACTCACTCCCTATTTTGAAAGACACTGGACAGGTCTTTGGCTTGCTGGCTAAATAGTTTAAAACATCATCAACTTAACCCCAGCCTTAGACACCCAATGCCAGCTCCCCGCCAATGCATTTCCTGGGTAGCAGTACATTGCTGAAAGCAGGACTCCTGTTAGCTAGCTGGGACACCTGAACTTAGTCCCCAGCTCTTGGCCTTAACCCTGGCCCCAGTCCAGCCTCAGGCCATTTCAGGAGTCCATTAGTGGAAAGAAAAATAGAAAAAATAGAAAAAAAAAAAGAGTGCTTTTAAAAAAAAAAAGCTAAAAGGACAAATAACTTCACAGGTGGAATTTGGCAGCATGGAATATATTTTCACAGCTTAGTGAAAAATTTTTACCTTAAAACAAGCAGAGGAGAGTAACAGCATTGTCTTAAAGCCATCTGAGGTCTATCAACTTTAGTGTAAATTCATTATCATTTGAAAGGCAGAGTTATAGACCCAGAAATCTCTGGTATGCCAGTGGTTCATTACTCAAAGTAACAGCTGAGGCTGGGCCAGGCTGAAGCCACAAGCCAGGAGCTTCTTACAGCATCCCTGGCTGTTTTCCCAGGTACATCAGCAGAGAACTGGATTGGAAGTGGGAAATGGCTGGGACTCAAACCAGTGCCCATATGGGATGCCAGCGTCACAGCGATTTTACCTACCACACCATTTAAGCCAGTTACAATCTCCAAACGACATCTCTTCATGGAGTGTGTATAGTCTGCATGTGAGCTGGGTCCTTACTGGCTCCCACTAAGATCCAGGCTTCTGAAATGTGTTTTATGGCAGCAGCTTCTCCACACTGCACGCTGTGCTAATGATGGTCAAAATCCTACTATGAATGGCAAAGACGTATTCTCCATTATCCTTACTTAAACCCCCCGCCGATGCCCTTACCACCTTCACTCTTTCCTTTCTTTGGGGGGATTTTCCTAGCATTCCATGTTGTATGGATTTGATAACAGCTTTCCTCAAGTAACCTAATGCCTACTTACCGTAAGGACATTCATCTTCCTCATCTAACACAAAGTGTGCAGGATAATCCGTTCTTTATCAGAATCTAGGTTGGCATCATCAAGCTATCTTCATGCCATGGTAGCAAGATCGCTGCAGCAGACCAAATTAGACACAACCATGTTAAAACATAAAAAGCTGGGGGCAAAATAAGCCCGTTTCTCTTGGCAGAATTTGATAGAAGAGATTGTCAGCAAGCGCTCTTCCATTTCCTCGGGAACTGGATCATGTGCTCATTCCTGAGCCACAAGGGATGCCACTTTTCCTTACATCAGGTTCATGCTTCCTAGCAGGAAGGCAGTTGGGCAAGCAACAAGCAGTGCCTGCCACTTATCTAGCCTCTCTGCATTGTTGGCACAATGAACACAGCTCGCCTACAAGCTGTGGTCTGCAGGTTACAGCCCATCATTTTCTCCAAGTATCAGTTTCTACCATTAATTTCCAAGCTTAGTATTAAAAACCAAGAATATGACCCTTGGTCATTGCTTTGTTGCACTCTAACACCGGGAGGCAATAAGCTAAGCCTTGCACCTCAATTCAAATGGTGACAAATTTCCAAAGGAGATAATACTGCTCCATTAAGTACCACTGTGGTCACAGAAATAGGGAGCTGTTATGTGCATGGGAACATAAGGTGCATGAACTTTTCCCACCCAATTAAGCTGTAATCTCAAACAGCTCTAGGGATTAATTTCAAGTTTTTAAGATTTTTTTTATTGGAAAGGCAGATCAGATTTATAGAGATAGAGCAAGACCTGTCTGCTGATTCACTCCCAAAGTGCCCCAATGGCCTGAGTTCAGCCATTCCAGAGCCAGAAGTCAGGAGCCTCTTTTGGGTCTCCTGTGCTGGTGCAGGGTCCCAAGAACCTAGCCCATGCTTTACTGACTTCCAGGCCATAAGCAGGGAGCTGGGACACAAACCAGCCACCGTATGGAGTACCAGCACTTGCAAGGTAAGGATTTAGCCACTGAGACATCATACCACACCTTAATGTCCATTTTTTAAAAAATGTTTATGGGTAACAGTTCTGGACAAGACCTTGTACTAGAGGTAATACACTTACAGGGTCCAAGTATAAGGGGAAGCCTTTCGTCTTCTAACCAGCTTTTTCTACTTCTGCTGAAAATGCAAACTGTCCCCACATAACCCTTTCTAAGCCTCCCTCAGATGTCCATTAGGTATTTATCAAACTCATGGCTGGAAGGAGCCTTGCCCCAACTGAAGCAACATAAACAATAGTAGTAAATAGGGCCTATGGACTTCCACTATGCCGATCTTTTTCCATGAATACTCACATCTACTCTGTGGAATACTACTTGTCTGCAAAAAAAAAAAAAAAAAAGAAATTCTAACATTTACAACAAAATGGTTCAAACTAGAGACCATTATGCTCACTGAAATGAGCCAGTCCTCAAAGAACAAATTTCATTATGTTCTAAGTAAATTGCCATGCAAAATACAAGATCAATATATACCATGTTTCTTTACTTCCAAGTAAGGATACACTCCCAATGAAACCATTAGATACATCTTGACAATAGGTTGCTGGATTTTGTACCACTGTGTATATCTGCAATACCAGGATACACTTAAATAACAGAATGAAGGACTTGTGACTGCTGCTGAAGGACTATACTATTACAATACATGGGAGATTGGGGGTTGGGAAGGCTAGCGGTTGGGATAGAGGGGTAAAAGAAATCCCCAGGGTTAACAGTTCAATACCATGAAAACAATTTTAATTATTTTAATTGAAAGTCAGACAATCTCTCCTCCACTGACTTACTCGCCTGAGTGCCAACCTAACAGGACCCAGTCAACCCAAATTCAGCAACCTTCATGTGGGGGTGTACTTGGCACTCAAGTACACGACTGACTTGGTGCACATGAGAAACTGGACTGAATCACTGACATAGAAGGCAGAGAACTTGTCACTGTACCACACACCCACCTTGCTAATGTTCACTTCAAGTATATACTTACCTTACCATTCCCTCTCCCATCTCACTAATCAAACTTTGTTCATCCCAGCATACACAGACTGGTATTTAAATAAAAAACATGCCTTTTGGTGCCAGCTTTGTAGTATAGCCTATTAACCAGTTACCTGTGATGTTGTCATTCCATATAAGCACAGGTTCAAGTGCTGGCTGTCACACTTCTAATCAAATTCCTCTGCTAATGCATGAGAAAGCAACGGAAAAATCTTTCAAGCACTTGGACTCCTATCACCCACTCAGGGAAGATGGAATCCGAGGCTCCTGGCTTCAGCCTGAACCTGCTTCAGCCATTTGTGGCCATCTGAAGAATGAACCAGCAGATAGATCAAAGATGTCTAGCTCTCTGGTGACTCTCCCAATAAAATCTTTCATTAAAAAAAAAAAAAAGGTTTTTTTAATTTTTGAAGTCAGGGAGAGGGAGATAGCTTTTCAATCTGCTGGTTTACACCCCAGATGACCACACCAAAGCAGGATCAGGAGCTACATGCAGGTCTTCTACATAGATGCCAGGGGCCCAAGCACGTGGACCATCCCCATCCTTTTCCCAGGACAACATAAGTTGAACCAGCAGATGCAGACAGACCTGGCAACCACAAAGGATGTCAGAATCCCAGGCAGCAGTTTCACTCACATTACAGCATACCTCCTCCCACCCCAAATGTTTTAGTATTACATCTTCCCTTCCTCTTGAATCATACCAGGGAAAAGGACGGCTACAGCAGTTATATTGTGGTAACATTAAGAACAGAAACCACTGAAGGCGGCAAGGCAGAGGACTCAGTGCAATAGCCTAGGGCTAAATCCTTGCCTTGAGTACCCTGGGACCCCATATGGAGGACAGTTGCTCCCGGCTGCTCTTTTCCTTTTTGCTCCTTGTCTGGGAAATCAGTCAAAGATGGTGTCCAAACCCTTGGGACCCTGCATGAGAACAGGCGATCCAAAAGAACCTAGATTAGCTCATCTCTCTCCATTGTGGCCAATTGGAGAATGAGCAAGTGAACAGTTTCTCCTCGGTAAATCTTTCCAATAAACCTTGTGTTTACTAAGACAAAACCACTAAAAGTATCAAGCAGGGCCCAGCTCATCAGTTCAAAAGCCAAATCCTTTACCTTGCAAAAACCCGGATCCCATGTGTTGTCAGTTCATATTCTGGCTGTTCTACTTCCCACTCACTTCCCTGCAGCCTGGAAAAGCAGATGGTGGAATCCACACGGCAGACCTGGGAGTAGCTCCTGGCTTCTTCCTCAGTTCTGTTTCGGCCATTTGGTAACCAGCAGATGTTACGAGGTTTCTGTCTCTCCTTATGTGCATCTGATCTGCCTTTCCAATAAAAATAAACCCTTAGAAATAAAAAAAAAATGTATTCCACTGTTCTAATGTTACCCAGTTCAATTTAACCTTTCTACCCCACACTGCTTTTTAAGTAATATGAACCAGGTTTCAGGCAAGTCACATTTAAGTATCTCAGCGAATCGGACTAGGCTGACTAGATCACTAATTGTTATCTCCATGTAAGTCACTTTCAAATTGAGGCAGTTTTGCTAATTTTTGCCTTAGATCTTTGATTTATATAACTATACCATCTTGGGCCTGGCAATGTGGCCTAGCGGCCAAAGTCCTCACCTTGAACACACCAGAATCCCATATGGGCGCCGGTTCTAACCCTGGCAGCCCCGCTTCCCATCCAGCTCCTGCTTGTGGCCTGGGAAAACCCAAAGCTTTGGGACCCTTCACCCATGTGGGATACCGGGAAGAAAGTTCCTGGATCCTGGCTTCGGATGGGCATAGCACTGGCCATTGCACTCACTTGGGGAGTGACATCATCAGACAGAAGATCTTCCTTTCTGTGTATCTAATAAATAAATCTTTTAAAATAACTATACAATCTAGAGCATAACATTCCCATTTATGTCAAGTGGTCAGAGCAGAATATTCCTATCCCCACCACGGACAGGGAGTCATACAGAATATCCACTCAATTCTGTATAAACCTCTTTTGCCAAAGCTTCATATAACTAGAGGATAAGGGGGCAGGATGGTGGCAGGCTCATTTTCCCTCCTATGGTGCCAGCACCCCACATGGGTACAGGTTCGTGTTCCAGTGGCTCCACACTAAATCCAGCTTCCTGCTTTTAGCCTGTGAATACAGTGGAGGGTGGATCAAGTCCCTGGGAGCCTGCACCCACACTCAAGACCTAGAGGATGCTCTTGGCTCCTGGCTTTGGATCTGTTCTGCTCTGGCCATTGTGGTTATTTAGAGTCAATCAGTGGATGGGAAACCTTTTTAAGGATCCGCTTTAAAAACATAAATTTTCATATACGCACACATATAAAGCATGAGAACAGTTGGGAAGAAGTGAAGCTATCCTAGAATGCTAATGTACACATCCCATTCCTAGTATGCTTTAAACCAAACTAGAAAAATGAAGTGTTGTGAAGTTTTCCAAGCTAATTACCCAAGTTAGTTCTCAGCAGATAATTGTATAGTCAAATGTTCACAGCTGAATGTGACTTTACTAAATACATCTGCATAGTACCATCAAACTGATAAGGAAAGCTACTAAATATCGTAACAGATCTCTCAAGTCTAAATATTACAACGGGAACATATCTAACTGCAAGGACAGAAATCAGGGTGAAGCACAAACTGAGGCATCAGCATTGTGAGTGGCCAGGGGGGCCTGAACGCTGTACTGGAGTCATCTGGAATGCAGTCTCACCTCTGCTTTTTGATGCAGTTCCTGGGAGGCAGTACGCAACAGCCCAAGTACTTGGGTTCCTAACACACAGCATGCCTGGAGTGCTATGCAAGCTCCTGACTTTGGCCTGGCCCATCCACAGCTTTTTGTGGACACCAAAGGAGTTGAATGAGGATGAAAATCTCTGATAACTTTGCCCTTCAAATCAATCTTTTAATTAAACGTAAATAAAAAACACAAATACGAAAAGTGTGTGATTTTTATTGAACAGATGTTTAATTACACCAACCTGAAGAGCGTTCTTTTTATTGACCCACAGTCCTCATGCACATGAAGAGACTCACAGTTACAGACTATAATGAGCAGCTGAATGTACTTATTAATTTCAACACTAAGAACTGTCTCCAAGTTTAAGTCCGGAAAGCAAAACCAGAAACTTATCAGCAAGGTGAGTATTTACAAATACAATTTAGGAAAAAGTGAATGAATTTCCAGAGTTTTGACAAATGCTTTCTCTCTCAAGCAAAGAAAAGACACTATGACGTGTGGAATGGTTGATAGTCTCTAAGTCACACAAAGGGGGAACTAGAACCAATAAACATCAAAGAACTAGCTTTTTCTTTTCATTTTTTAAATTTATTTTTGACAATCTTTATATAATTAATTAGGGCAAAAAGGTTCAAGGGCTACAGGAAAGTTGGTAAGACTATTATTTCCACATTGTTTTTAGAACTGTTTTTTTAAAACCTTCTAGTGTTCCCGAGGTTAAGACATAAGCAACTGAGTATGCTTCACAAGTTTCAAATTCTCATTAATTGATTTTAGCACTCAATGATGGCACCACATTGAATAGACTGCTGTCTTTAGTATTTCTGCAAGTTTCGTGTTTGCAGGAAGAGAGCTGTTACACCAAAGCAAGGTAGCAATTAAACAGGTTACCGTGGATTAGTAAGGCCCTAAGAAAGGCAGCAGGTCGTATAGTTACCTCCTTGTGGGCAAAATCCCTGCCCTAAAACTATGCAACCTACTACCTCTTCCTAGGAACCCATTTTTTTCTTGTCGGTCTTCCACTTGCAGGTGCACTTCGAATCAACCCATTACATCAGGCCACATTTCTTGTTGTGGGCTCTCAATCTAGTTAAGAGCTCTTTTACTATCACTTTAAGCTGCCAGTCATATGACCTTGTAAACCACCTGTTATCTAACAATTCAATGACATCAGAGTATGCAGAGCAGAAAGTCTCATCTCGGTTTATCCCAGACTTTTGGAGCCACATACTTAAAGCAACTTACCAAACTGTTGCGGCAAAAACTCTGCAGGCTCTTTTGACAATTTAGAGAACTAGTTGACAACACTACATATAATTCTACTTGCCTATCGGTACTGTTTCCTTTGAAAGTCATGTTTCCTCATTACAATCAGCCCCTTCTGAGACCCCCACAAGAAGGTATTTGTAGAAATTGAAATCAAAAGCTTATTTTAGCAATCTTCAAAATCTATGTAGGCAGAACACCTTAAAAGTTCACAAAAAAAAAAGCATTCCAAAGCACCCATGCATAATCTCAAAACTAGTCACACCAAAATAAATCTTTTAGTTTCATCTTTCATTATCACTGAGAGCAAATTTTGATCACGACATCTGCCACCACTAAAAATAGTATTTTAGACTATTACATTTTTCATAAAATGTATCATTCCCCACAGTTCAATCCACTTACCCTTTCTGGTTAATATGGGTAATTATTTGTCATGCCTTAGGAAGTTTTAAACTAGAGTCATGATGTCCATACTGGACAGTCATGTGTCAAAAAACCACACCACTCTGTGATTAGGATCTGCCACACATTCAGCAAGCAAGCTAGGCATTTATCAATTTCACAAAGAGTAAGTCACAAACTTTCCCATGTGCCAGTCTCAGGTGATCTCCCATGTGCAGGAAGCACTGCTTCAGGACTGAGATGAAGCTGCGGTCTCAGGACTTACCAGGAACTCAGAGCCCACTGTCCCTTCTCTAGGCAGTGAGTGAAGCTGGTCCAAATCAACACACCAATGAAGCAGGAAACCCAATCATGTAACACATTCTCAAACTGATTCTATTAATTCAGAGTGCGCCCTCCCAGGTGTGATTTACCTTTGCCATCCAGGACACAAGCCAGGAGGTAAGGCAATGAACTCAACACCCAAGGAACCAGCATCCTTAGTGAGAGGGCCCAAATGGCACACACTTTACTCACTCTGAGATTCTTTTGGTTTTGCTTCATTTCAATCCCCAAAACATATCTGAAAATTCTAAATGTTAGACCACTGGTCCATTGTACTACATGTGAACAGAGAGCATAACAACAGGTAAATGGTAAATACAAAAGAATGGCAAAATTCTAATTCCTCACAGTTTAAATATAATAGAGGTAAAACTTTACAAACCATGCAGCAAGTCTACTCCTCAGGGAAGGCAATAGATTGTATAGTTATCTCCTGAACAGGGTAAAATCACTACCCCACAACTATACAATCTACTACCTCACTCTGACAGAGCAATATTTTCTTCTGGAAAGCAGAGCACAAATTCTTTCAAAAGAAAATGTTAACATAAATGATAAGTATCAGTGAAAATCAAATACATGCTTATTTTGACATACAGAAATGAGACAAGCTAAGAGTATCCCCAACCCCATCCCAACCAACAACCTCTAAAATGGTAACTTGCTACAGTTTTAGACAAGGCACTCTAAAACACTGCAATCAATGACTTTCCTCGAGGTCACCTGCATGCAGACTTTTCTATCACCTTAGGAAAGACAGTAGATTGTATAGTTATCTCCCAGAGGTGGGTGTGACCCTAAAACTATACAACCTACTACCTCATCCCACAGTGAAGAGAACCCAGGTGAAGGTTGAAAAGGAACCACCGTTGAGCAACACAGGAAAGGCTTTCTCCTCAGTATCTTGGCTCCCTGTGTAACAAACAAAAAAGAGCATTAGATCACTTTCATTCATGTAACATAAACATTTTCACTACACTACTGTGCTTTCACTTCATTTTCTGTATCCCATTAGTGTTATTTTAAATTCTGATCATCTAAAATCTATTCATACCTTACATTTACAAGATTTAAAATTCAACTTCTTAGCACCACCATCTCACATTGTCATCATTCGACATTCACTTTAGTAATTCATGAAAGCACTTATCCCTTTCCTGCATAAAATTTAAAACTACAAGAGGCTTTAATGAAATCTAATGATTTCAAAACTCAAAAACCCTGTACTGTATGCATAATCCATGACTAAACGTATTAATGCACAAAGGGATAATATCAAAAACACTGCTTTTAGAAGTTACACATTTGACTCAACAGCAGCTAAACCTAAGGGATCTTTACAAAAGAATTCAATGGGGATCAAAACTTATATAACACCTTGGTACGATACCCTAAATATGATCAAAGCCTCTTTTTAAAAAAGCATTCATTTTTATCGGAAAAGCAAATCAGATTTACGGAGAGAAGCAGAAACAGAGAAAGGCCTATGATTCGCTGGTCCATGCCCCATGTGGCCACAATGGCTGGAAGTGAATCAATTCTATCGGGAGCCAGGAGTTTATTCCAGGTCTCCCACGTGGGTGCAGGGTTCCAAAGCCTGGGCCGTCCTCCTGCTGCTTTTCCAGCCACAAGCAGGGAGCTGATGGGAAGTGGAGCAGTGCACCCATATGGGATCCTGGCACTTGAAGGGGGAGTATTAGCTAATTGAGCCAATGTCCTGGCCCCAGTCAGAATCTTAAAAATCTCAATTTTTTCTGAACTACATGGACCAGTAGCCTCCAACTTTTAGGCAGCCTGTATAAGGATTACTTAAGGGAGGCATTACATTTAGTAATGAAATCTGTAATCATTAAGTAATCCAAATAACTCATTTTCCATTGCATTTTTAAAAATTTTTTAAATTACAAAACAAAATAAATAAGTTACAAAAACAGAGTGTTCAGTATACCAGAATGTCAAGTTCAGAAACAAACTCATTCACCAGGTCGACTCATTTTCTAAAGGAAAAGAATTAAGAACAAAATAGTTTGGACCATTATATTATCACACACACAGTAACTTAAGACAAGTAACCTAACTTAAAGATAGGCAAAATATTTTAATAGATTTATTTCACAAGTAGAAGGGGTATGTGTGGGACCTGTGGTCAAGCCCTGGAAAGGGCCAGAATTCCTTTGAGCTGGCTCAGCAATGCAACTGCAGGGACTTGAAATTGCCCTACAGCAGGCTAATGCTTAGGTTGGTAACTTTGTATGGCCTCCAAATGATGCTATAACCATCCAAAAGACCCTTGGCAGAAAAGACTCCCCACCTCTTCTAATGTAGACAAACTGGAACCCTCAATTGCTGGTGGAGATGCAAACAGAACAGCATCTTTGGAAAAGTTTTACAAATATCTACCAAAAAGTTAAAGTCAAGATAGCAGCACAAGATACAATTTGGTCTACAACCATCAGTTGTGGTCCTTGGTACACAGCTCTGGAGTCATGTGAGATGTCTCCAATGTTCATACAGGGCATAAAAATGGAAAATATTCACAACATAATTCAGAATAACAAAAAAAAAAAGAGCATGGTTCGAATCTCATACACACTTACAGCCATAATTTTTAAGAAAAAAGGGGGAAGGAGCTAAGCATCCCACATGCACACCAATCATGTCTATGCCTGCTCCCCGCTAACAGTCTGGGAAAAGCAGGAGGATGGCCCAATGTCTGGGCTTCTGCTGCCCATGTCCGGGGCCCCAATTCCTAACTCTGCCCTGCCCCATTCTCAGCTGCTATTATCTAGGGAGTAAACCACTTGATGGAAGATGCTTGAGTGTCTGACTCTTTCAAATAAATAAAGGCAGCCAGCATGATTGCTCAATTGACTAACCCTCCACCTCCAGGCACCAGGATCCCAAATGGCCACCAGTCCATATCCCGACTGCTCCATTTCCCATCCAGCCCTCTGCTCGTGGCTTGGGAAAGTAGCAGAGGATGGTTCCAAGTCTTGGGACCTGTACCCTCATGGGAGACCTGGAGGACGCTCCTGGCTATGCATCAACTCAGCTCCAGCATCACAACTTGGGGAGTGAACCAGAAGATGGGAGATCCTTTTCTGTCTCTCCTTTCTGTAAGTCCGTCTTTCCAATAATCTTTTTTTTAAGGAAAATAAAAGTATTTTTTTTTGAAAAAAATCAAATATTTAAGAAAAAAGGGAGAAAGATCTATCATTTGTACAACATATTATTTTCAAAATGACAGAAAAAAATGTCCATTTTCTTCCTTTTGTACTGTTTGTATTATTCTTCAAAGACAGAGCAATTGAAAGAAATCTTCCAGCTGGCTAGTTCACTCCCCACCATTGACCAGGCTCTAGCTAGGAACCTATGAGTTTCCCACACGGGTGGCAGATATCCAAACACAAGAGCCATCTGCTGCCTCCAAAACGCATTTTTTAAGCAGGAAGCCCGTACAACAGGTCATGCCGGCAACCCAAGGGGTGGCTCAAGCCACTGTTATCACAAGGCCCACCCAGCTTGCACCAGCTTCAAACTTCATTCTCCACGAACTTCTTGAAGCCCCTTAATGAAATACTTCTCCTCAACCTTTTTCCAAATGAAAACTGGTGCCAAGAGTGTTAATTTCTGCAAGCCAGAGAAAATTAACAAGAACTTCCCAACTTGCCCTCAATCTATATAATTTCGGACTTTTGTGCACCATAACACCTTTTTTCCACAAACTTCTTGAAGTCCACTAATTAAGCCCATTTTAAGCCCACAAGACAAATTAATTAAAAAACAAAATTTTAAGACAACTCTAAAAGATGAAATTTTTATCTTTCCTCAAATAGAGCTGTCTTTACCAATTATAAGTCAACAACATCATCTGGTATTTCTTCTCCCAATCAATTCTCCATTAAAACATATCAATTCTCAAATATCACAAAAGACATTATTTTTTCCAGTCTATTTAGTACTATTTTTTCTCAGTCCAGCAAACAGATATACTGCTAGAAAATAACCTGATAATATATATATACCAAAAGTTATTAAGATAATCCATTTTTAATAATCCATTTCTCTGCCCACACACACCCCAAGTGGTGGAGCTAAAGAAGACAGGACAGATCCCTACCAAGTAGCCTGACTACTTGAGTAGTTGTTGTATCTTTCTGGAACCTCAGCAAGTTTAAGCCTATCTACATATAAAAACAGTTCACAAACTATTATGAATCACTACTCCTGCATTTCTGATTTTACTCTCTATATATTAATTTTATGACCCAATGGTCAACAGTTCCCAGAGACCACAGCTTACTAAACACTGTGTAGAGCAAATATTAGAGACAAAAACCAAACAAGGAAGAAGGCAGAGGAAGGCAATGTTTAATTAAGCAATCTACGTGCTAGAACAGAGATATTCATTTACCAGATTCATGGACTGGCACTGATACACTAACCCAGGTGAAGCCACCATCAACAACATAGGCAGCCCGTAGAAGAGCCTGACTCTCACCTGCTCTGGAAAAGCTGAAGATTGCCCAAGTACAGGGCCTCTGCCACACAAAGGGAGACCTGGGCATCCCAGCTCCTAGCCTCACAATGGCCAAGCCAGGAGTGTTGCAGCCATTTGAGGAGTGAACAAAAATTTCCCCCATCTCTGTTTTACTGTCTTCCAAAAAATCCTTAAAAAAAAAAGGATTCAATATAAACCCTAACTCATTGCCCACACCTATATAATTTTTAGGGTACCAGGAAAAAGTACATCAACTACCTCACATACATTACTTTTTAGATGTCTATAATGAACATGTACTTTCAGTGTTAGAGATCTTCCGAATCCTGACTTGCCATTTACTGTCTTTAAGCACCATCTTGAGGCCTTCCTTTACATTCTTAGGTAAAATACTGTAACTAAAGCTATCAAAATTAAACGTTCAGACAATCCTCTTAAAAAGAAACAGCATACTTTTACAATCTATTCAGTTTTACTGGCTAATAAAATTTAAATCATAGCCTTATTTAACACCTGGCGCCATGGTCCTCGCCTTGCACACACCAGGAACCCACATGTTTCTAAGCCCAGCAGCCCCACTTCCCATCCAGCTCCCTGCTTGTGGCCTGGCAAAGCAGTTGAGGACAGCCCAAAGCCTTGGGACCCTGCACCCACGTGGGAGACCAGGGGAAAGTTCCTGGCTCCTGGCACAGCACTCGCCATTGCGGTCACTTGGGGAGTGAATCACAGGAATGAAGATCTTCATCTCTGTTTCTCCTCCTCTCTGTTATCTGACTTTGCAATGAAAATAAAATCTTAAAAATAGAAAAACCCTATTTAATAAAAAGTCCTTCAATCTCAAAAATTCAGTTGAGCATAAACAACCTGATTTCAGTTCAATTCTGCAGCAATATTAAGCAAGTTCTCCAATAGCATTTTACTTCCTTTCTCCTTTGAGAGCATGCGCAATAATGTTAGCACTTGGAATCCATGTATAATTGACCAGATATTTTTAGATTTGCAATCAAGCTTCTCAAATAAAAACCTAATTTCAATTTAAGGCTCCCAATTCTTGTCCTAGCAAACAACGCACAGAGATCTTATCAGGTTTTAAATTGCTAAGTACTCAATGAGGATTCCTAATGGACCATCTTGGAGACACACAGCTGATCCTTCAGATCCATCAGTTCAATACTCTTTCTGAAGGTTGTTAGTGTCAATTCCTAGAGTTCCCCTGCAGGTTTTCCCATGCAACCAAGTAACTTTGCAATGTTCGCTACCAACTCATATACAAGTGTTTGTGTGGCAAATTCCGTAATCACAAATATTTAGGGAAATGCAGTGTACCCAACCTGCACGACTTACTATCATTCCTCAACTCAAAAAATGTTCTCCGTCCCATCCTTCACTATGCTATGCTTCCAGGTTGAAAAACCACACTATGCAGTTCATGAAAACTCAAGGCAAGGAAAGACATACACCACATCCACGTTAATTCACCTTTTCATCAGTGAGCAATTCGGTCCGCACACCAGGGACAGGATTCAGGCTCCCTGGTAGCTATTACACAATCATGACCCCTCCCAGACGACCAAAATGATGTTGTAACTCCATGTCGCTAAAACAGTGCAACAAGAAAAGGATGCCTACTTAACCAAACACTCCCAAACCAATCATATAAAGTGCTTTTAAAACACTGTTAGAAAAAAAAGCAACCGAAAAGGTATGGCTGTCAGGAATCTTTAAATAGTTTTTTTATTTAAAACAGCCTAATAAATCCGGTGATGTACATTTCCTCAATTTCAGATGGGGCTGTGACAGACCAAACGTTTCTGACGATCTGCAACTGTAAAGACAAAGCTAGGGAAATCTAAGCAGGCATGGGCAGAAGGCCTTGTCCACACACTCGGTGCCCGAGCTGGAACACCTGTGGCTCCACCCAGCAGGCAGAGATGCGCAGGGCCTCCAGGGCCGAGGTCACACGAGATCATGACAACCCATCCCGGGTACTGACAGTCTCCTGTACTCAACAATAAATGGAAAAATCACTGTCAAGTAATAATCTGGGATGGAAATGATCATTACACTGTAAACATTTCTAACGTTATTAAAAAAAATATTGAGGGATTAAAAACACACGCTAGCCCTGAGTGGTCACTACACTCACCCTCTCGTGAAACCCAAAGGGGAAAACGTTTAATCCGCTGAATGTCACTCAAACAGGAATGCTTTCAATACTTCCTGAAACTGGAGCTTCATGCGAGAAAAACACCTTTCAGTACTATTCTATTCTGATTTGACACAGTCACCAAGATACTCTGCATCTTTACACATGTGCACAATGCAGGGGATCCACAGCCTACTCTGGGCTCCTCTTCCAGCCCAGCTCCCGGCTGCCGAGCCCCTACATCCACGTGAGAGCCTCGAGGGACTCTGGCTCCCGCCCAGGGAGGAGATGACATCTCTCCCGTAGTCTTCACGGAGTAATTCCCACCAGACCTTACTGTACTCTAAGCCGGCAAGTGTCTCATCCACCAACAGCACAGCCGCAGGCCCACTCTAACCCTAACTGCAACGATTTACCACCTGTAACCCGTTTTTACTCCCACTGCTCTATAGGCCCGAGTCTCTCAAACCCAAAGGCTGTTCCAAGAACCTGCGGCTGACACTAATGCTAACTACCCAAAGGGGCTATTAGATCCTCTTCCTCATCACCCACCACACTGCACTCAAGAGACACGTTCAAAAAGGCCGGTCATGTTGAATTTTGGTGTCAAAATATGTCTATTCTGCACTCTCGAAAAATTAAAACTTCCGAGTTTCTGCTTCCTTAGCTACATGTTTCCTGAATACATAATAAATGAAGCCAGATTCAACACTCAACAGAATAACCAAAGCATTTCCCGTCCTAGCCCGCATGTAGTTTAGAATCACAATTCCACTTTATTAACCAGTTGTACCGCCATCAGGAATAAATTCAGGGGATGCTAGACGGTGTTGTTTTAGGAACTGAGTACCAAGAAAGCAGTCTCTGCCATTAAAAGAAAACTCAGTCTGCTGCTGGAGCTCGAAATCCTAACCCACTGTCTCTCGTGTCTTTTTTTTCCGTCTGCAAAGCTATACATTTACCTTTTAAAAACATAACTAATGAAAAAAAAGTTGGCCTGTAAAACACACACCAGCACTTAGAGTAAAAAGTTGAGAAGGGGAAGGGCGCTACCAGCCAAGGGCATCAAGGTTACCGGGCTGCCCACACCAGGGCGGCGGGTGAGCGGCAAGGGGCGGCCGCGAGGCGCTCCTCCCGGGTCGGGGCCAGCGTGGCCAGCCGGGGCCGGGGGTCGGGGGGTGCCCGGGGCGCAGGGGGGAGCCGGGACCAGCCGCAGCGCAGAGGCCAGCGGGGGGCCAGCCGGGTGCCCGGGCCCCGAGCCTGCCCCGCACGGGCCGCCGCCCTCCCGGTCGCCAAGGACAGCGCCGCCCCGGGCCTCGGCGGCCGCTCCCGACCCCACGCGGGACTCGGCCTCGGCGCACCGGGCAGCGAACCAGCGCCGGCCACTCCGTCCCCGGCCGCGCGACCCTCACCCCCACGCACTTCCTACCTTCCCCAAGGCCAAGGTCTCCCCGGCCCACAAACCTGATAGCGGAAGTGACGTCAGCGAGACCGGGCAGCGGCCGCAGCCTACCGCGCCTAGGCCGGGCGGCGCCGCCGGCCAC
The DNA here is from genome assembly GCF_017591425.1 of Ochotona curzoniae. Taxonomy (NCBI): domain Eukaryota; kingdom Metazoa; phylum Chordata; class Mammalia; order Lagomorpha; family Ochotonidae; genus Ochotona; species Ochotona curzoniae. Next base: position 60,327,038 of record NW_024467106.1, read on the forward strand.
TGGGCAGGCGCGGGGAGGCGGGACTTCCGCCCGCCCCAAGTTTGATTGAAGCCGCTGGCGGCGGGGAAGGGGGGAAGGGAGGGGTCAGGAATGTGAAGAATGACCCCTCCCCCGCCCGGCGAGAGGCGCTGGGCGGGAAGCGGAGGGGGCTGGGGCCGGCCACGCGGCACCCCTCCCCCGCCGGCCGCGCGCCGGGCCTCCGCCAGCCGCCAGCGGGCTCCCAGCGGAGCCGGCACCGCGGGGCCCGGGCGGGCTGCCCTCCGCGGCTCGCCCCGGCTGCCCGTCCGCCCGCCGCCGAGGGGAAAATGGCGACGGCCCCGCACCCGCCGTCGCGCCGCCCGCACCCACCTCACGTTCACGGAGAAAGCCGCCCGCGGCCGCTGGGAGAAGGGTCCGACCCTCGCGCCCGCGGTCGCCGGCCGCCGCCGCCGCCGCCGCCGCCGCCGCCCGAAGAGCAGCAGCACGCGAGAACCCGGATGCAGACGCGGGCGGGCGCCCGCCGCGGCGGCCTGAGGGAAGGCGGCGCGGGCGCCGGGAGGCCGAGGAAGGGGCGGGAGCCGCGGGCAGCGCGCGAGCCCATTGGCGGGCCCACGAGATTGACTGGCCCCTGGCCCTTTCGCCTCGGCCGTGCCGGGCTCGCCCGGGCCCCTCACTGGAGGGCGGCGACTGGACCCGCCCCTCGCTGGGCGGAGTCCGCGGGGAGGGCGGGCCTGCACCGCCCACCCTGGCCGACTCCCGCTCCCTATTGGACAGTCGGGAGAATGGTGAGGGGCTGCGTCCTGCAGGCCCCGCCCCCGTACGTGAGCGCTCAGCAGCGTCACGTGACTGCCTGGTCGGCCTGCTGGGGTGTCCGGCTCTCACCACGTGGGCGAATCTGCCTGGGGTCAGTGTCCGTCTGCTGACCCTCGCCTGGCCTGCGGCGTTTGGGAGACATTGGATAGCACGAACCTGATCGCTGTGGCTCGCTTTTCCCATGGGGCCAATGTGGCCCACGTCTGCTCAAGGTCTTAACTTTCATTCTTTTAATTGTGTTTTTTTTTTCCAAACCGGGGTTTGAAGTTATTTTGTCTGTGGCCGTTTTCTCATTTTGCAGTTTATCTAAAACCTCGTGGCGTTCTGGTATAGTGGGAAAGCCACCGCCTGCAACGCTGGAAGCTCAGAGGCTTCTTCTAATCCAGCTCCCTGCTATTGGCCTGGAAAAGCAGTGGGAGAGTGCTTGGGACTCTTCTTCCCACATAGCATTCCACAGGTGAAGCCCCTGGCTCCTGCCTGGCCCAGCCTTGACCACTGCGGCCATGCAGAATGAGAACCAGTAGATGGCAGATCTTTCTACCTCTCCCTCACTAACACTTTCCGATAAGGAAAACGTTTTAAAAATTGGAAAGAAAAGTCTTCTATTCCTATCACCTTCCCATACTACATCCCAGAAGCCCTTAACGAAGATATTGTTTAAGATCTGTTCTGTTTTTTTTTCTTTTTTTTAAGATTTATTTTTATTTTTATTGGAAAGGCAGATATACAGAGAGGAGAGACAGAGAGGAAGATCTTCCGTCCGATGATTCACTCCCCAAGTAAACGCAACGGCCGATGCTATGCCGATCCAAAGCCAGGATCTCCCACGCGGGTGCAGGGTCCCAAAGCTTTGGTTTGTCCTCGACTGCTTTCTGGGCCACAGGCAGGGAGCTGGAAGGGAAGTGGGGCTGCCGGGATTAGAACCGGCACCCATATGGGATCCTGGCATGCAAGGCACACCCATATGGGATCCTGGGTGTGCAAGGCGAGGACCTTAACCACTTGCGCCATTGCGCTGGGCCCTTCAGATTTGTCCTTATATGTAAAGGCTCGTTTTATTTTTTTATTGGAAAGTCAGGTTTACAAAGAGAAGGAGAGGAGAAAGATCCTGCATCCCCTGGTTCTCCCCAGGTGGCCGCCGTGGACCTGAGTTGATCAGGAGCCAGGAGCCTAAGACTTATTGCCTATAGCAGTTGTTTCTTTGTGGTACAAAGAAACTGGGTATTTGCTTGAGAGAAACAGCCTCTCGCCCCCTCACATCTGCCCTACCCCCACCCCCGGCCACCTGCCCTTTCACTGGACTGCTGAAGCCCCTGGAACCAGGAATTCAATCCAGCTTTCCGATGGGAAGCTGCAGTCAGGAGCCAGCCTGGGAATCCAACCCAGGTACTCTAATGGTGCCTTCATCAGCAGCTTAGTCTTTGGGTTCAATATCCATTTGCTGTTTTAAGGTGACAGCAGGCCTAAATCAGCCCCTTTCAGACAGCCCTGTCTCCCGTAACTGCAATCCTGGAAGGGAGACTAGATGGAGAAGGTCAGGGCCAGGAGAATCCACTAACAAATCAAAGAGGCAGCAGACCAGGCCCAAGAGGACTGCATTTCTGATCTGCAGCCTTATGACACAACATGTTTCCCTGCTACCTACATGACCAGGGTAGAGCAGACACACTTCTGGAAACTTTGACTTCCACCCTGCTGCAGAAGAGATTCTTTGTCAGCACTGCTGCCCTCTGGCTCTCCGTTCATCATGGTGTTGAGATGTTCAGGTCACCTCTTGGGCTCTGCTGTTTTTAGGATGGACTCCCTGTCCTTGTTAGTTGTATATGTCAACACGACTGGACCACAGAGTGCTCAGGTGTCTGGTTAAACGTTATTTCCAAGTGTGTTGAGCAGGGTGTTCAAGTATCACCAACTTTGCTGTGTCTCCCGCTGCACAGGACAAATTGTAGGATTTCTCAGCCTCCATAATCCTTCAAGCCAGTAAGACATCCCCACCAACCCCACCACACACACACACACTTCACAAAGTTTGTGGGGGCCAGTGCTGTGACATAGCAAGTAAAACTGTTACCTATAGTGCCAGCATCCCACATAGGCACTGGTTCATGTCCCAACAGTTCCCTTCCAACCCAGCTCTCTGCCAAAGGCCTGGAAAAAGCAATGAAAAAGAGCCTTGGGTCCTCCGCCACCCACGTGGGAGACCCGAATCAAGCTCCTAGCTCCTGCCTCCAGCATGGCTCAGCATCTGCCATTGCAACTGTCTGGGGAGTGAACCACTGAATGGAGGACCACTATCTTTCCTTTTTTCTCTCTCTGATTTTTAAATTAAATCATTTTTTTAAAGTTGGTGGGAAAATAAAACTGAATGGTAACTTTTGCTGCTAAAGTTTTTTTAAAACACCTGCACAAGAAGAATTAATAGAAAAGTCATGATAAGGAAAAAAAAATTATTCCTGAGTGGCAAAAGCTTTTTGCATGAAAATAAATTTGTCTTTCAAATCCATTTTCCTAGAAATGTTTAAAGTACCAAGCCCATATATATACATGCACAGACATGCTCCTGAACATAAAATAGGATTATGTCCCAACAAACTCTTTGTAAGTAAAAAATGTAATGCCAGAGCATCACGACCATATTTTTGACATACAGTAGGATCATCAACACATGACTCCACGGTGAGTTGAACCCTTGCAACTTGGAGATCATGTCCACACATCCTGCTGGTCTGGGTAATACACTGGGTCTCCTAGGGCAGCCAGCCCAGCCCTCAGCCACAGGGCAGAGTGGGCGTTTGTGCCATGGGGAGCATGTCCGACCTTGTGCTCTCTGACTGCCCACAGCTCCAGGAGCTTCCTGCTTTCCGTGTACGCAGAACAGCTGCCTGAGGAGTCACAGCACAAAGAGGGAAACCACAGGCTGAGGCTGAGGCACGGCAATGGCCAGGACAGGAGGTGGACTAGGTAGACATTTATACATTGGCTGCCTCAACACGGCCAGGGTCACATCTGGTTCACATAAGTGCTTTGTTGCACCCACGCAGTGTTTTAGATCTATTTTTAATTAGCTGACAGCATTCGAAAGAATCAAGACACCATGAAAAAAAAAAATCGGGATTTCTTGCTTTTCCTAGAAAAAAAAAATAGAGTCTCTGGCTATACTCAGTCTACATTCCAATATGACAAGTTTTCCTTTACATGCAGCCTGGGGTCTGCAGTGCATCACAGTCGCCACATAGCCTGCTTCGGTTTTATTACAAGCCTGGTGTGTCCTTTCACTTCAAGAGCAGCCTCCTCGGTGGGGGCCTGCTCCTGCCCCCACTTTGATCATGGAGCTTGTGGCATGAGCTGATCTCTTCTGCCTGGGCGCAGTACCCAAAGGTGCCAATCAGAAGCCTTTCTTGGGACCATATTAAACATGTGTTGCAAAGAGAATGCCCCCTTAGGCTCAGCCCCGAGCTACATGGCTATGGAGAAGCTGATCTGCAAGAAAAAGAAAGCTGGGCTCTCCAGGCAGAGAAGACCCAGAGGAGCTAGGAAAGCCAGCAGAATGGGGCAGTACAGTAGCCTAGCAGCTAAAGTCCTCACCATGCACGTGCTGGGATCCCATATGGGTGCCGATTCTAAACCCAGCAGTCACACTTCCCATCCAGCTCCCTGCTTGTGGCCTGGGAAAGCAGTTGCAGATGGCCCAAAGTGTTGGGACCCTGCACCCACGTGGGAGACCCGAAAGAAGTTCCTGCCTCTTGGCTTCAGTTTGGAGCAGTTCTGGCCATTGCAGACACTTGGGGAGTGAATCAGCAGATGGAAGATCTTCCTCTCTGTCTTTCTTCCTCTCTGTATATCTGACTTTCCAGTGAAAATACAATGTTTTTTTTAAAAATGTTGTGCTTGGGCCCGGCGCAGCACGGTGGCGCAAGTGGTTAAAGGTCCTCGCCTTGCACGCCCGGGATCCCATGTGGGCGCCGGTTCTAATCCCGGCAGCCCCGCTTCCCTTCCAGCTCCCTGCCTGTGGCCTGGGAAAGCAGTCGAGGACGGCCCAAAGCTTTGGGAACCTGCACCCGCGTGGGAGACCCGGAAGAGGCTCCTGGCTTCGGATCGGCATAGTATCGGCCCGTTGCGCTCACTTGGGGAGTGAATCATCGGACGGAAGATCTTCCTCTCTGTCTCTCCTCTCTGTATATCCGCCTTTCCAATGAAAAAATAATAAAAAAATAAATCTTTAAAAAAAACAAAATAAATCTTTAAAAATGTTGTGCTTTAAGAAAGAGGAAGGAAAGGAAAGGCAAGGAAAAGGAGGGGAGAGGAGGGGAGGGAAAGAATCCCTGTGCCCCAGCATGCCCTAGGTCACCCTGCCTTTCCACAGTGAGTGTCTGAAAAGGTACATTGTCCCCTCTGTGCAACAGGAGCTGGATGTGGTTAGGAGGAGGCTCAAGTGGAGGCCGGTGCTGTGGCATAGCACGTGAGGAGGCTATCCACAATGCCAGCACTCCATATGGGCACTGATTGGAGTGCCAGCTGCTCCACATCCCATCTGGCTCCTTGGTAATGAGCCTAGGAAAGCAGCAGAGAATGGCCCACTTGCTTGAGCCCCTGCACCCACATGGGAAATCTGGAAGAAACTCTTGGCTCCTGGGTTTGGTTAGGGCTGTGGCCATTTGGGGAGTGAACCAATGGATGAAGAGATATTCTCTCTGTCTCCCCCGCCTCCTCTTCCTCTTATTCTTCTTCTGCTTCTCCTTCTTCTTCACTACAAAAGAGGAGAGGCTGGACTGGAAGCATTTAGAATCCGTATTTCTTACCAGGAGTAGAAGAAGAACTCTCTCTCTTCTTCCTTCCCTCTCTTCCCAGTTTATTTTGGTGCAAAAATTGAAATCATAATATACATTTCCACATACCTTTTGAAGATCCTTTGTAGTCCCAGGTTGCTATGTTAGCTTCCAGAAAAAAAGGCTGTTAAACCAGGCTTCCATTAAAAATGAATAAGAGCTGTGGATGATCAATTATCCACATAGTAGTACAAATTGAAGGGAAAATCTGATGCAGAAAGAGTTGCACTTTTTTTCCTTTTAAAATGTGAAGTTTAGCAACCTTTCGGTTGCAGCCAAAATGACCAAAGTTGACGTTTTAAAGCCCACACCTGCCTTTGGACTGCTGACTCCCTCATCTGAAGCCCACCTCTCATTGCCAAGGGCGCACAGGTGCAGGAAGTGAAGGAGGAACACACTGGGTCCTGGGCAGGCATTGCCTTTGTTTGCTTTGGCTAACACCAGCTTGCACAGTCTCCAATAGTGCCTGTTTCAAAAGCTGCAACACTAGGACCTGCTGGGACTTTGGCAGGACCAAGTAAGCCAGGAATATCTATGTCTCTGATGAGCTCTCAACAACAGTACCCATAGGTACCAGTGCTGTGGCATAGAGAGTGAATGCTGCCTTAGGCACCAGAATCCCATATGGATACCTGTTTGTATCCCTGGCAGCCCCACTTCTCATCCAGCACCCTACTGATGGCCTATGGAAAGCAAAGTAATGTGGCCCAAGTTCTGCCAATGCTCCTGACTTCAACCTGCCACAGCCATAGATGTCATGGCATATCTCTCTCTGTCACTGTCACTCCCTCTCCCCTCCCCTGACCCTATGACTCTTTCAAATAAATGCATCTTTTTTTTTTTAAATAGCACCCACAACAACAATGTCGTTGGCAGAGAGCTAGGAGGAACCCACTTCTTCCCTAGGACTTGAGAGCAGTGGCACAGCCCAGGATGCCACAAGAGTACCTACACCTGCTGGTGGAGCCAGGGCAGCTTTCAGCAACTTCAACTCCTACATCAGAAGAATGTTTCAGCTGTAGATCCAGGAACATTGCAGTTCCCAATTTGCAGCATGATCTGTGTACTGGCCATGCACACGGCACTCTGCAACATGCCTTTCGTTGTGTCGTCTTCCACCCTATGACAGGCCAACCTGGCAGACCTCCTTCCTACCCGGAAAACCCCTATTCTCCAGGGCAGCAATAAGGCAAGCGAGGAATCCTGCCTTACCTTCTTGCCTCTCTGGTAGTTTGGGGTGGCCAGGCTGCCAAGAAAGTAAGGCAGATGCTGATAAAGTTGCTAAACAGTGGGCTGAGCCTCCCGGACTTGCCCTTCCCTTTCCACTCGCTGGGGTCATGGGTCCCATCCCCACATGGGCCAGCCATCTGACAACAGGCATAGAGCATAACTGAGCAAAAATTGTGAGTGGCAGCTGTGCTGTCCAGCCAGCCTTGACTGGTAATCTGCAGACATTTAGTAGGTACGGGAATAGAACCTCTCATTTTCAAAACTGTCGCTCTGGGGCTCTTGCATAGCCAAAGGCAGATCTTTGAAAGAAAAACCAAATGCTGGCACCATGGCTTAGCAACTTAAGCCTCTATCTGCAGCACCAGCATCCCATGTGGACACTGGACTGGGTCCCAGTCCTTCCATTTCCTGTCCAGGTCCCTGCTATGTGCCTGGGAATGCAGCAAAAAGTGGTCCAAATGGAATAGCCAGTACTTGAATCTGTGTTCAGATATTGGATGCAGCACCACAATTGATGTCTTAACCTACTGTGCCACAACATCATCCCCTGAGTTTTCTCACTTGAGTTTTGAAAATTCTTTATCTTTTATTAGGTAAGTGGTTTATACTTTTCTGTTTTCTTCTAAAAATTATTTGTCCAATTTATTGCTTTAAGAGTAAGAGAGACAAACAGACATACAGACAGATGGACCAAAACAGGCTCTCCCATTTGCAGGATCACTCCCCAAATAGCTATAGTGTGAAAGAGAAATTTCTGTGGTTTATCAGCCACAAAGTTTATGGAATTTTGTTGCGGCAGCCAGAACAGGCTAAAACTATGCTGACAGCTTTGTCTCCTAACAAATAGTAAAATGCAGAAGTGATGTGAATGATGGAAATCTTCATTTCCAACCCAGATCCTTGTCTCCCAGGAGAAACACTAAATGGAGACTGGGATTGTGTGCAAACAGAAGCACAATTTATTTAACAATGAGGGTATAGATATTCATAAGCAAGTGTGGCTGCCTTACACACACACAATACTGATTATTGACTGGGCATAAATGAGAATTTTTTTTTTAAAAAAAAAAGCCCTTCTAAACAAAAATAGGAGATGTCCACTCTGAAGTGGAAACGGTCCTTTAGAGGCTAGTCTGCTTAAAGAGAATAAAAGGGTGGTGCGCACAAGTGCAGTCTGTGGGGGAAAGAGCTCTCTCCCACCTTTCATCTCTTTCTGGGAGGGAAGGGAAGATACGTCAACCCGGGGTCTGAGCATGCAGCCTGGCCCCAGATGCAACAGGTGCAGCCTGGAAACCAATAACTAAGCAGACAGCATTAGTTCACAGGAATACAAGAATTCTAGCTTGCTTAAATTTTAACTTACTGCCTCATTACCTAGATCAGAAGCAACTCTGGAACTGGGTCATGGGTAGAGGCCTGAAGAGTTTTGAGGTTGTGCTCGCTCTGCCACGAAAGGACAGTGAAGAGCGATTCTGCGGAGGACTCACAGAGAAGAGCAGAGATGTAGAGACAGCCACAGCCGGACAAAAAGATATTTAAATGGCTGTGAACAGAATGTTGACAGAAATGAGGAACGCGCTGGAAACTGGAGGACAAGTGATCCCTACTATATACTGGGAAGACTTTGGGTCGCATTGTGCTTTCTGGAAGGTAGCATCTGTGAGAGATCAAATTAGACAATGTAGCCAATGTTGTGACTCAGCGCTTTAAGCCACATTTACATTCCATTTTAGAGCATTGTTTGAGTTCTGGGGGCTCTGCTTCAGATCCAGCTCCCTGCTTATGCACCTGGAAAAGCAGTAGAGAATGGTGGAAATACTTGGATGTGGGGGATGGGCATGGCGTTCATAGCTCCTTGTTCCTGACTCCTAGCGTCAGGCTGTTATAGCTATTTGGGAAGCGAACCTATGGATAAAAGATCTCTCTCTGTCTCTTGGTCTCTCCCTCTCTCTCTGTGTTACTCTGGCTTCTAAATAGATAAATCTTTCTTTAAAAAAATGTCTAATCCTCCCTGTGCAAGCACCAGGATTCTATGTGGGTACCCATTTGTATCCTGGCTGCTCCATTTTCCACCCAGCTCCTTGCTTTTGATCTGGGAAAGCAGTAAAGAATGGCCCAAAGCCTTGGGACCCCGCAACCATGTGGGATACCCAGAAGAAGTTCTTGGTTCCTGGCTTTGGATTGGCTCAGCTCTGGCCATTGTGGCCACTTAGGAAGTGAACCAGCAGATGGAAGATCTTTCTCTCTGTCTCTTCTGTCAGTAAACCTATGTTTCTAATAAAAATAAGTAAATCTTTTAAAAAAAGAAAGAAAAAGAAATGAATATTTAACCACATTTCTTTAAATGTTTTGGTTTGTTTTCCATTTTATTTTAAATGGAAAGAAAGATCTAACCAGAAAGCCAAACAGAAAGAATTCTTCCATGCACTGGCTCACTACCACCAGTACCTGCAAGAGCCAGGAAATCAATCTTGGTCATCTATGTGAATGGCAGGAATCCAGGAGTCCTGGCTCCTATGCTGCCTGTCTAGCTTCCTGACTTTAAAACAAGGAAAAAGTTTGTTTAGTTAGTTTTATCTATTTGGAAGGGGGAGAGAAAGATAAACGCAGAGATAAATGCAGAGATAGCACTCCCACATGCAGCCCTATTCCCTAAGTATGTGCAATAGTCAGAGCTGGGCCAAGCTGAGACCAGGAAGCCAGAACTCCATCTGGACTTCAAGCATGGGCGGCAGTGGTCCAAGTGCTTGGGCCATCTTCTGTTGCCTCTCAGGCACGTTAGCAGGAAGCTGGAACAGAAGTGGAGCACCTAGACAGATCTAAGACAGTTGACTATGCAATCAGAAACTGCCTCTACTTCTAAACCCCCCACTCACAGAGGAAGAGACCACAATCTCTTCAGGAGGCTGTTAACCAAGAGCAAGATATTAAATATCCTCTCATAACAAATGGACACTCTGGTTGTTTAAAAATGATACAAGCAGAACAAGGAAACTTTCAGCCGATCTCAAAGTCTGATATTGCCAGAGACTTCTGGGCTTTGGAAAATCATGTCCAGTTTGCTAGTGATTTAATGCCTGGCTGTGACTACCCGTTTTTAAAGAAGACATTGAACGTCTGTGGGGAGATGAGAAAAATGAATGGGGAGGATGACGGCTAATGACATTGAACAAATAGCAGAAATGCAGTGACCTCGATTGCTTCTGGCTGGGGACAATGCTGAGCCTTATTGGAGAAACTGTATCCCAATCAAAGCACTGCATACAGCACACATCATCCCTACAAGCCATACGTATTCCTGGCCCTTTCTGTAATAGTTTAGCAGAAAGATATAAATACATCTTACCCATCGTTAATATTCAAAAAAGACTTTGTGTTTATACTCTACAGAAAAAAAAATGTTGTTTCTGTTCCGTTGCATGCAGAAGCATATTTTGCTGGTTTGCAAAAGTATGATGTCTACAATTTTCTAGTAATTTAAATTCTTTCTTTTTACAGCGTCATCTTTGCTGCTCAATTTCCCCATCTGATACCTTTTGTGATTCTGATGTCAGTTTTCCATTTGTTCTGTTTTTGCTATTTTTTTAAATCATGTAACAGAGAAGAATCCAGGATTATGACACAAAGGTGAAGTAAGTATTAATTTTGTTATTAAAGAAAGGAGAAGTCAAGCAACCAGGGTTCAGGAGATCATCTGATATGGAACAAGGGACTTCTAAATGGAAGCTTCATTCATCGTGCCACAGTGCCTGCCCCTGCCACTGACTGTATTAAAACAGCATTAACAAATGAGGTTGAGCCTCTTTATGGGGTTTAAAATAAGCTGGGCATGTTTTCACATGGAAGGAATCAGGACCAACCATCCCTTCTCTTTCCTGAGCATTTGTCTTCCATGCTGCCTCCTGCTTCCCCACTCAGCTCAAGTGCAGGCTAGGGCTGGACTGCTGAGGATGAGCCAGGCCACTGAGAACTGGTGACAAACTAGACCAGTTTGTAAGGGTAGAGTCCAAGGACAAAGAGTTCCCGTCCTCTCCTTTCAGAGAGAAGGTTGCTGAATAACTTGATAATAGCTAGGAAACAGCATACAAAAAGACCACTTTTTTTTTTTTTTGCCAGATTCATGATTTGCCAATATTTTAAACACATTTGAGTGCAGGGTCTTGCACCTTGAATGGAAGATGCCGCCTTGAACTTTACCGGTGTATTTTCAGTCGAGGTGCTCCTCGACTCACCATTTCTTCCCCTGCCCCACAAAGAAATGCCCTAAAATGCAAGGCAGCACACATTTATTATTCATTTCTCACACCTTACTGTTACCTCTTCCTAGGGGGAGGTTGAAAGCCTGTCAGTAAAATCCAGGAGGAGGAAAGACCTCCCAGGCGCCACTGGGGAACACAGTTGTGCACTTCAAAGTTGCGACTTGTTTTGTGTGCGCGGGTTATCCACACCTATCAAGAAAGCCTCTGCAGACTCTGCCACGTGAGAATGAGGCATCTGACACAGCAGATGGGTTGATGGTTGGAATGCCTAAATGGGAGCCACAGCTCTATTTTCCATTCTGGCTTCTTGCTAATGTGCACCCTGGAGGCAGCAGCCAACGGCCCAAATCCTTGGGCACCTACCACTTGCCTGGGAGATGTTCCTGGTTCCTGGTTTGGGCCTGTCCCAGTCGTAACTATTGCTGGTAGTTGAGAAGTGATAGAATATCTCTCTTTTTCTGTCTCTGTCTCTCTCTCTCTTCCTTTCAAATAGAATGAAGTTAGAAACAAACATGGCCCAGCACAGTGGCCTAGTGCCTAAATCTTCATCTTGCACGCGGTGGGATCCCACGTAGATGCCGATTCCTGTTCCAGCGGCTCCACTTCCCATCCAGCTCCCTGCTTGCGGCCTGGGAAAGCAGTTGAGGATGGCCCAAAGTCTTGGGTTCTGCACCCACATGGAGACTTGGAAGAAGCTCCTAGATCCTGGCTTTGGATCATCTCAGCTCCGGCCATTGTGGCCACTTGGGGAGTGAACCAGCAGATCAAAAATCTTTCTCTCTGTATCTTCTTCTCTCTGTAAATCTGACTTTTCAAGGAAAAAAATCTTAAAAAGAAAAAAAAAAAAACACTCCAGGAGAAGAGGGAAACTGCTTTCCTCTGCTGTGTGAGTTTTGGCTAGTTCCTACTCTTCCTCCTAGCAGAATGCCATGCATGGGGGAACATGGCTGGCATTACATAGTGAGTATATAGCTGGACTTGCCAAGAGGGCACAAAGAAGACCAAGTCTTGCTGGGCTGGTGGAAAACGTCAGATCCGAAGGACTGTCTGAAGGTTGACACTTGAACCAGGCGTTGAAGACCAAGTCATGTAAGCATGTTATTTCACTGAGCCTTGCTCATTGCTCTCCCACTGTCTTTCCCACTTGCCTCTAGGACCGGCTGATTCCTAGAGAAAAGTGAAGGACTCATCTGTGAACCCAGCTTTCACATGCCAACTAATCAGGCCAGAGCCCACTCCAGCTCCCCACACTCCCAGCCACTGTCCGCTTAGACTGCCGTATCGGCCCAGGGCCAGGTGCCTGACAGCAGGGCACAGCTACTACCTCGCAGAGCCCACTGCAGTCATTCCATGGCCAGTCCTAAGCCTGTAGGCCTGACCTGGCCTGGCCTGCTGCCCAGGCCCTCCTCCCTCCATCCCAGGCCCAGCTCTGGTGCTCTCTAGTGTACTTTATGTGGGTACCCACTTCCTTTGGGAACAGTAATCAATACATTATCTTTTCAAAGATGGTCCTGGTCTGCTGGCTTCAGCAGAGGCAGAGCAGGACCATGCTTCCTTTCCAATCTTTCTCCTAATTTCCCTGGTCTCCCTGGAAGAACGTGTCCTAAGAGAGGCAGACCTGGCTTCTAATCCCAGCCTAGCACTCACTACCAAATACCACTTTAGAGAGACCTCCTCCGAACTCAGAGAATGAATGCTCCGTGAAGAAAAGGCCAGACCCCAATACCAGCATCTGGGGTCTGGCTCTTTTTTTTTTTTTTTTTGGTATATGCTTGCAGTGAAGGAATCTCAACTGAACTTGAACTGTGGTCACGCAACACGGTGGAGGAATCCACCATCGGGGGAGGATTATGGGATGGGTGGTGGGAATCCCAGTACCTATAAAACTGTGTCACACAATAAAAAAAAAAATATTTTAATTAAAAAAAAATTAAAGAAGACCCTGAGAGTGTTCCATGGGGCCTATTGTTATACAGGTTTTTTTTTAAAGATTTATTTTATTTTTAGAAAAGCAGATACACAAAGAAAAGGAGAGACGGAAAGATCTTCCATCCACTGATTCACTCCCCAGCTGGCCACAATGGCCAGAGCTGAGCCAGTCTGAAGCCAGGAGCCAGAAGCTTCTTCAGGGTCTCCCACATATGTGTAGAGTCCCAAGGCCTTGGGCTGTTCTCTACTGCTTTCCCAGACCACAAACAGGGAGCTGGATAAAAAGTGGATCAGCCGGGACACAAACCGGCACCCATGTGGGATCCCGCCACATGCAAGGAGAGGATTTAGTCACTAGGCTAGCGCATGGGGCCTGGGGCCTACTTCCAGATCTGACCTTATCAGATGTCTTCTAGCCTGCTGTCTCACTCCCTTCTAGTCAGGAATTGCCATACTCTTCCTCACCTCCCACAGCTGCAGATGTGTCCCATGGCTCTCCCACTACTCTGCCTTCTGCCATGGTGAAGTTTGCCAGTCCCCACCTGCTCAATGCCACCTCTTCCCCTTGCGGTCACACCTGCATAACTCCTTCTCTCTGAAACCCACAAACTGAAGCAAAGATACCCTTGTATTGCCTGTGTTCTCCACAGGTGCCTTGTAAGCTATCAATGTGGGAGGGACCTGTGTCAGTCACCTGAGAGGAGAATCCGGACAGCAGGGGAGGGGACAAGGGCAGCCTCACTTGATAGAGTGTGAACTCAGGTGGCTCTGGCACCTTCGTTGCTGGAAGCAGAAACCCAGCCTTGTTGGAGGTTCCTTGCAAGGGCAGCCTGAGGGAAGCAGTATCAAGGACCTAGCCCCAAATCTAAGCCTACACATGGTCCCAGGAATAACTGGGACCACGAGTTTCAGCACCCTGAGGAGAGATGGGGACTTGGAGTTAGCACTGAGTTGATATAAAGAAAGTAAAGAGGGGCTGGCATTGAGGCAAAGGTGACTGTAACACGGGATAAGGCAGGTGGCTAGATTATTAGGTGCACCAGCTAGAAGCCGCACCTCCCCTGCCCTACATAGTCCTGTCTGCCGGTCAGTCAAATGACCTCGTGCCCAGGCCCTGCCTTCTTCACCTGGGACCTGGAGGTGGCATCACAGACCGTTCTCTTTTCCAGCCTTGTAGGAGCCAGCAGCTGGGAGGGGGCTGGGTACTGAAACACTCCTCTCTCTCCCAGTGTTCCACTGTCTCCTTCTGGGGGGGAGGGAACGGAGCAAGAGCTTCTGTGCAGTCAGTACTGTAGCTAAGGCCAGCGGGGACTGCGAAGATGCTAGAAGAAAGAATGTGGATGACCCGCATTTCATTCCCCATGTCCGGTTGAGGCCCTGCCTCAGCCCTCTCCACAGCCCCGGTTCTCATTTGCTTGCAGGTCTTTTTTTTTTTTTTTTTTTTTTTTGCAAGCAGGGCTCTTTCATGACTCACAGTGCCTGGGCCGCGGCCAAGGAGGCGGCTCGGTCAGGAATCCTGCGGAGGAGGCCTCAGCACGCCACGCCTGACCTCCCTCTCGGCCCTGCGGAAGGGCGGGCAGGCCGCAGCCTTCCCCCACACCCCCCAGCTTGTTCACAAAATGGAGATTTCAGGTCTTCAGATGAGCTCCCTGCTGCTGCTTGTCAGAATTCTGAATGGTCGACAGAAAGCCACGCTGTGGTTCTGACAGCTGTGTCTCCTCTAGAACTTTTAAATATAGAAGCAGGAAGCCAAAACATCTGGTGAGAGAGGTTTGTTCTGAACGGGCGGTGGCCCAAAACACACCCCTCAAAAAAAAAAAAAAAAAAAAGGCATTAGTCAATCCAGAAAAGCAGTGTTTTACTTTACCAAGCACTATTTTAGAGACAGAACCCAGGACAGAGTGTGAGACATCTGTTAAAAGCAGACCTCTCTTTGCCTGTATAAATTCTTGTGGAATGAATTGAAAGAATTAATTACAGTTCACTTAAAGATATATTTTGGACTGTGAAAAACCAGACTTCCAAGTGTGAAGATGTTACAACCACGAGTTTTGTTGAAGAATCAGAAGCAACAAACATTGTGAGTGAGACTTTTTCTTTTCACTTTCAGAAATAGCCCAGTTTCTATGCGGGCACGCTTGTGTGACAAAAATGCCGGCAATACAGTCAGAGTGAGAGTTGCCATCGGAAGCCATCGCCCGTCTCCGTTCCTCCCCAGGGAGAGAGGCATTCGTCACTTCCGGAATGCTGCGCCCTCACAGCTGCACTCCCTGTCTTAACCATGTTCCTGAGGTGAAATGGACACACACTCTTAGGTATGTGTGGGAAATGCACAGTTTACGAAGTTTCCACATTTGCCTGCTCACATGAAAACATCACCGCAGTTGACACAGAAAATGTCTCCACGATCCCGAGATCGCTGTCTAAAGCCCTCCCCTTTCCCTCCATTCACTTCCGGCAACCCTGTTAGCGCCTCTACAGGCTGTTTGTATTTCCTAGAGTTTTATATTATAGCCATACAGCTTGTACTCTTTGTCTCTGGCTTTTTTTTTTTTTTTTCTTTCAAAACACTTAGGTTGGGCCCAGTGTGATGGGTCAATGGCTAAATCCTCACACTGCAAGTGCCAGGATTCCGTATGGTGGTTGATTTGTGCCCTGGCTGCTCCATTTCCCATCCAGCTCCCTGCTTACGGCCTGAGACAGCAGTCCAGATGGCCCAGGACCTTGGAACCCTGTACCTGCGTGAGAGACCTGGAAGAAGCTTCTGGCTCCTGGCTTTAGATCAGCTCAGCTCTGGCTGTTGCGGCCATTTGGGGAGTGAATCAAAGGAAGGAAGATCATTCTATTCCCTCCTTCTCTCAGCAAGTCTCTCTTTCTAATAAAAAGAAATACACTTTAATAACAACAACAGAGAACATGTTGAGTTTTGCTCCTTTCTTTGCATGTGTCCATGTGTCCATAGCTTCATCCTTTGCTTTGCAGAATAGCATTCCACTTAGAAGTATAACCTTCCTGTTTCTCCGTTCACCTGTTCCAGGTCCCCATTTCTGTTGATTCCACATAAAGCTGCTGTGACCATTCATGTTCAACTCTTCACAGGGACTAGCGTATTTATTTTTCTCTTGGGTAGATGCCAAGGTGACTGGATTGTGGAGCAGGTACATATTTAACTTTTTAAGTTATTGCCACTTTTTTCCCCCCCAAATAGACTGGATCACTTTGTCTTCCCCCTGGGAAGCAAATGGGAGTTTCAGCTTCTTTTTCCCTCCCCACCAACACTTGGTATGGTTGGTCTTTTTAATTTTAATCCCTATAAGCATAAGAACAGGCACCCCATTGGGGTCTTAATGTGCATTTTTTTTTCATGTGCTATCTTGTCAACTGTGTGTCTTTTGATGGTCTGTTCATTTACACTTTTTTAAATTTAGGCTTTTAAATTTCTTATTGTTGAGCGTTAGTGGATCCAAGTCTTTTCCTAGATATATTCTCACAACATCTATGTTTTTTTCCTTTCATTCTCTCAACAGTGTCTTCTGAAGAACAAAAGGCCTGTTCTAGCCTGTTCTAGAATCTCTGGTTAGCCCAAGGTCACACATATTTTCTCTTAGAGATTTTACAGTTTTAGATTTTTTTTTTATTGTTTTAAACTTGAAAGTTAGTCATAGAAAGAGGGAGAGACACAGAAAGATCTTGTGTCGTCTGACTCACTCCCCAAATGGCTGCAATGGCCAGAGCTAGGCCATTCTGAAGCCAGAACACATCTCTGAGTCTCCCGCATAGGCAGAGGGGCCCAAACACGTGATCCAACCTCTGCTGCTTTCCCAGGTAATTAGTAGGGAGCTTACTTCACAAGTGAGAAATTGGAACAAGAGCCATCAACCACTTGGGTTGCCGGCACTACAGACTGAGGATTAGCCTACTACACCACCATGCCAGCCAGAGTCTAGATTTTATATTTAGGTCTGTGCTTTTGTAAAAATACAATGCAAGGTATAGGCACAACAGTATTTTTTGTTGTTGTTGTTCTTTTTGCTTACAAATGTCCAGTTTTCCTGACACCGTTTGTCGAAAAGACAGTCCTTTTCCTGCTGTATTGCTTCTGCATCTTCGTCAAGAATCAAGTGTCTATAGATGTAGGGATCTATTTTTAGACTCTCTTTTGTTCCATTATGATTCCCTCAATTTTCAATCCTTACACTGATGATGTCACTCAATTTTTGTTACTGAAGTTTTAGAACACTTCAAAAAATCTGTGAAAGAGATATTAAAGAATAAGGAATTTTTTTAGTGCAAAAATTGTTTTCAAATCCAGGCATAGTTTTCTTACACTATCCATTTTCTCCTAACTTTTTGAAATATCTTGTGTAACAGTTCTGGATATCAGGCAGTGTTAGTCTTCTACCTGCTCTTTTTTGAACTTGTTTGGGCTCTTCTGGGTCTTTTGCCTTTCTGCCTGAATTTTAGAATCAACCTGTCAGTTTCTACAAACCTGCTTGGATTTTCATTAACGTTTCATTGTCTATCTGGATTAATCTGGCAGGGCAGCTTCTATTTTAACAACCTCGAGTCCTCTCACAGGCAAGATGTGTCTCTCCACTTAGGTCTGCTTAATTTCTTTCAGCAGTATTTTGCAGTTTTTAAGATACAGATGTAATGAATCAAATCATGGCTGTCCCAAAACATGTAACCAATTTCCAACCCCCAGGGCTTAGAAATGCCATTCTGTTTTTTGGGGGATGAGCAGGAAGTCTCTGCACATGTATTGGTAATGATACACATATTTAATTTCAAGGTGACATCATCTTGGATGATGTTCTTTTTAAAAAATATTTATTTATTTTTATTGGAAAGTCAGATGTACAGAGAGGAGGGGAAACAGAAAGCAAGATCTTCCAACTGCTAGTTCACTCCCCAAGTGGCTGCAACGGCCAGAGCTGAGCTGATCTGAAGCTAGGAGGCAGGAGCTTCTCCCGAGTCTCCCACACGGGTGCAGGATCCCAAGGCTTTGGGCTGTCCTTGACTGCTTTCCCAGGCCACAAGCAGGGAGCTGGAAGGGAAGTGGGTCCCACCAGAATTAGAACGGCGCCCATATGGGATCCTGGTATGTTCAAGGTGAGGACTTTAGCCGCTAGGCTACTGTGGCAGACCCATACAGATGTTCTTTTAAAAATTTATATAAAGGTAGAAAAAATAGACACACAGAGACATCTTGTATCTGCTGGTTCACTTCCCAAATGCCCACACTGTTAGTACTGAACCAGGCTAAACCCAGAGGGTACAATTCTGGTGTGACTCATCCATGTGAGTCGCCCACATGGGTGGCAGAGATCAGACTGTCTTCTGCTGCCTTGCCAGGCTCATTAGCAGGGAGCCAGGCAAAGTGGAATAGCCAGGACTCCAGCAGGCACTCTAGTTCGTGATGCAAGCATCACAATGCCTGCATCGAACTTTCCTTGTTTTAAGTCACCAAATTTGCGATAATATATTAGAGCCACTCTAGCAAACAAGTGCAACAGGACTTTCACATTTTCTCATCCCTTCATAGTTTACGTTCTTGACACTGTGGTAAATGGCATTGTATTTCAACTACAATTTTGCATTGTTCTTGCTGAGGTAGGATTTCTGTATGTTGGTATTGTATCCCACAGCCAGCATTGTGGTGCTGATTGACATCCAAGCTGCTATTGTCATCAGGAGCCTTACCAGATCACACAATTGTTTGGCAGATAGATCCTTTCGAATCTGTGGACTACTCCCTGGTTTCTCCTTGTAATCTGCTTACTGAAGAGAATGAACCCAGTAGCACTTCCCAGAGAACGACTCTCCTTAGTGGCAGCTATGTGTTATCGTCACATGGTTCTCCGTTCCCTGTTAGCCACAGTTTGATGTGATTCAGGTCCTAGATTTTGGTAAGTGTGGTGTTCTGGTAGCATCTGGCGCACACCCCCACTGTAGCACAATCACAGATGCTGTATCGGGCGAATAAACATCACAGTTCCGGAGGCTGGCAGGAACGGGTCCTGATGAGGGCTCTCTTCTGGGTTTGTAGATGTCTACCTTCTTGGTGTGTCCTCTCATGGTGGGGAAGAGCGCCAACGTCTCTCCCTCTTCTTGTAAGACCATCATCGGCTCTATCAGATTATCCTTTGTAATCTCAGGTAACTTCTATTGCCTCTTCAGGGGCTATATTTCCAAACACAGTGGTTGGCAGCTTGATATGTGAATTTGGGGTGGGGGAGCACACATATTCAATCTATAACACACCTTAAAATTGTATTTCTTGGGGCCTATGCCGTAGTATAGTACACTAGGCCTACTGTGGGGTTGGTATCCCTATGAGTGCTAGTTCAAGTACCAGCTGCTCCGCTTCCCATCTAACTCCCTGCTTATGTCCTGGGAAAGCAGTAGAGGATTGCTCAAAGCCTTGGGACCCTGCACCCACGTGGGAAACCCAGAAGAAGCTCCTGGATCCTGGCTTTGCATCGGCTCAGCTCTGGTCATTGTGGTCCTTGGTGAGTGAAGCAGTGGAAGGAAGACCTCTGTCTTTCTTTCTCTCTGTAACTCTGCCTTACAAATAAAATAAATTTAAAAAAATTGTATTTCCACAACATAATTTTTTTAAAGATTTATTTTTTATTATTGTTTATTGGAAAGGCGGATATACAGAGAGGAGAGACAGAGAGGAAGATCTTCCGTCCGATGATTCATTCCCCAAGTGAGCGCAACGGCCGATGCTATGCTGATCCGAAGCCAGGAGTCTCTTCCGGGTCTCCCACATGGGTGCAGGGTCCCAAAGCTTTGGTCTGTCCTCGACTGCTTTCCCAGGCCACAAGCAGGGAGCTGGATGGGAAGTGGAGCTGCCGGGATTAGAACGGTGCCCATATGGGATCCCGGGTGTGCAAGGCGAGGACCTTAACCACTGCGCCATCGCGCCGGGCCTCACAAAATAATTTTTAAAGCACAGTAGGTTAACAGAAAGGTTACAAAGACAACACAGAGAATTTCTGTGTGCTCCTGGCCGTGCTCTCTTATTGTCGACATTTTGTATCACCATGGTACTTTTGTCACAATTAAAAAGCAACGTGTATACATTGCTAATAACTAGAAACCTTTTTTCAGATCTCATCAAGTTTGCATCGCTGGAGTTCGCCCGGTCTAAAAATTTTGAATGAGAGGTGGCATTGTGGTACACTAGGTTAAGCGATCACTTGCAGTGCCAGCATCCCACATCAGAATACCTGGTCCAAGTCCCCAGTTGCTTCATGCTTGAGTCCAAGCTGTCCCAGCTTCCTAGTGTTGCTCACCCTGGGAAGCAGCACATGACATTCCAAGTAGTTGGGTCGCTGCCTCCCACTTGGGAGATCTGGACTGGCTTCCTCTGGGGTGTTGTGGGCATTAGAGAATGATCTAGTAGATGGAAGATCTCTGAGCCCCCTCTTTCTCTGCCAGCTGTCTTTCAACTAAGTAAACAATCTTTAAAAATATTTTAATAAAAATAATATAAAATATTTTTAAAATAAAAATATAAATTACTTTTCTTTTTAAAATTTTTATTTATTTACTTTCATCTTCTTATTTGAAAAACACAGAGAGTTATCTTCGATCAGATGATTTACTCCCCAGCTGTGAGCAATAACCTGGGCTGGGGCAGGCTGGAGCCAGAAGCCCAGAATTCAGTCCAAGTCCCAAGCGGTGGCAGAGACTCCCCGACCCACATTTAAGCCTCCCAGAGGGTGCATTCACAGGAAGCTGAGTAGAAAGCACAGGGGCTGGGGTCCAAACTGTCAGTCTTACATGGGAAGCGGGTGTCCCGGGCAGTAACCCGCCCCCCCGCCACTGTGCCAGACACCAGCCGCCTGCAATTTTCTTTTTCTTCTTGCCCGCCCCTCATCCTTATCGAATTGACAGCTTTGAGAAGCACTTCCTAGCTGGTTTGCAGACGCCTCTCAGTGTGGATCTGCCCGATGTTTTCCTGTGTTCAGTCTGGCTTATGGGTTTTTGAAAGACCACAGAGGAGAAGTGTCACTCTCATGACATCATATAACAGATACCAGCTATCGGTGTGGCTTGTCACGATGTGCTAGCCTTCATCCGCTGGCTGAGGTGGTGTCAGGGTTTCCACTGTAGAGTACTCTTCGTACCCCACCATGCCTCCCTGACATGCTCATTTCCAAATTCTGCTCTTGGGACACACGTTATTAATAAGTGCATCCTCAGTGTAAGGAGGGTAGACAGAAGTATTTACCTAAACTAATTTGGGATTCTTCTGGTCAGACATTTTCTCATCTTTCCCACTTATTATTCAGTCATCAATTTATATTGAAATGTATGCATGGATATTTAGTTAAGGTTTCTGTATGATTCATACCACACACATGCACAGACAAAAACAAACACAAAAAACAAATGATGTACTGGGTTTGGCTTGAAGGTGAGGCCAAAGCTTTCAGATTCTTAGTGTAAAAGATTTCTCAGAAAGGACTTGCATCAGTAGTATTTGTGGAATTGTTTTATTTTCAGACAGCCTATGGCCTGTTTACATGAAATGTAAACTTTTTCCATTTTGATAAGGAAAGCTTGCACAGTTTTCTAGTGAATTCTCTAGCTGTTACATATATCAAAATGGAATAGCACAGTCTTGGCATTGATGTTTTATTGCTTTGAGTTCAATGGAGAGACTCACTTCCCTAATGTCTTCCATGCACTCCTTAATACGATCGTCTTAAGTATTTCCACTATTTACATTAAATACATCAGATGTTATAATTTTGCTTCAGCCAATTGCATATGACTTAATCCACGCATGAGACTAATTTATATATACTTATTCCAAAGCTTTTTCCCCCAAAGTTACAAATATTCTTGTATCATTTGTACTTAGAGAACTCCCTTCGCTCATTCTTTGCTCAGGCAGTCTGTTATGACTGTTTATAAAACAAAACAAATAAAAGATTGGCAAACCAAAATGAATAGCATTTAAAAAGTATTATTCAACATAACTCATCAAGGATTTACACCAGAAATGAAAGGATAGGTCAAGATAGGGAAATCAATAGATTTAATACACCACATTATGGGACAATGGAAGGAAACTACATAATCATCTGATCCAGAAAAAGCATTTGAAAAAAATTAAATACCCTTTCATGACAACACACACACGCACGCACACACACACACACACACACACACACACACACACACACACACACACACACACACACAGAGTCAAGTAGGGACAGAGGGAAACCACTTCAGCAAAATAAAAGCCATATAAGGAAAACCCTCAGTGAACATGCATGGTGCAATACTGAAAGTCTTTTCTGTAAGGTCAGGAACAAGACACGAAGTAAAGCCTATTTTGCCACTGGAAATGTGTAGGTACAGAAATTAGGCAAGAAAACAAAACACATTGGAAAGGAAAAAGTAAATGATCTTTGTTTATAGATAACATGATTTTCTATATAGAAATCTTTAAAGATTTTATAGAAACAGTATTGGAACTAGCTAGTGAATCCAGCAAAGTAAGAGGGTATAAGCAATACGTTAAAGATCAACTGTATCTCAACATAGTTAATATAAACAATCTGAAAGGAAAATAGTGAAAACAATTTTACATAAAATAGCATGAAAGGGGCAAACCACAAGTGACGAAAGTCTCCCACAATTAAATCACAAAGGTCCATTGAAATTTTTAAAAAGTGACATAAATAAATAGATGCACAACCCATGTTCATGGAAATACCTAATTTGTTAAAATGTCAACACCGCCCCCAGGTGATACAGATTTAAATTCAACACAATCCCTATCAAAATCTCAGTGTTTTTTCCATAAGTACAAAAATCCATCCTGAAATCCATATGAAACCTCAAGTGACCATCAATAGTCCAGACAGTCTGGAAAAGAAAGAACAAAGCTGGGAGACAGATACTTCATTATTCCAAAATTTAGTACAAAACCAATTATTCTAAACACTGGCATAAAGACAGATATTTTATAGACCAATGGGATAGATTAGCAAAGCTTAAGAATGCAATTTCATGGACCCGGCGCGGTGGCGCAAGTGGTTAAAGGTCCTCGCCTTGCACGCCCGGGATCCCATATGGGTGCCGGTTCTAATCCCGGCAGCCCCGCTTCCCATCCAGCTCCCTGCCTGTGGCCTGGGAAAGCAGTCCAGAACGGCCCAAAGCTTTGGGACCCTGCACCCCTGTGGGAGACCCGGAAGAGGCTCCTGGCTTCGGATCGGCATAGTATCGGCCCGTTGCGCTCACTTGGGGAGTGAATCATCGGACGGAAGATCTTCCTCTCTGTCTCTCCTCTCTCTGTATATCTGCCTTTCCAATGAAAAATAATAAAAATAAATCTTTAAAAAAAATGCAATTTCATATACACAGTCAAGAGACTTTGGACAAGAGTGCTAAGACCACTTGATGGGCAAAATACAGTCTTTCCAACTCTACCTAAGTCAAAATTAATCAAATATGAAAACAAAATTCTTAGAAGAAAACAAAGACTTCATGACAGTGATTGATTGGCAGTGGTTTTTTCAACGTGACACGAAACACACTGCTGGCTACAAAACGAAGAAAAACATAAATGTGACTACGAGGAAAGTAAAATTTTGAACATCAAAAGGCAACATCTTGGCTAGTGCAGTAGTATAGCAAGCTAATCTTGCCCCTGTGGTGCAGGCATCCCACATGGGCACTGGTTTGTATCCTGGCTGCTCCATTTTGATCCAGCTCTTTGCTAATGGCTTAGAAAAGTACCATGGAATGGCTTATTTCCTTGGTCCCTGCAGCCATGTAGGAGACTTGGAAGAGGTTCCTGGCTCTGAGCTCAGCACTGGTTATTTGGAAACCATTTGGGGGATGAACCAGCAGATGGAAGATCTCTCTCCTTCTCTCTGCAACTCTACCTTTCAAATAAAAATAAGTAAGTCTTTTTTTTCCTTTAAAATAAATAAATCTTAAAGAAAAGACTGTGTTAGCCAAATAAGAACATAATGCAAAGAATGGGAGAAACTTTTGGTTGTCATATCCAAGTTTCCCTAAAAGTTCATGAAAAGAAGTGGAACTAAAAGATAAACTTATCTTTTAGTGCAAAAAATGTTTGAAATCCATATATAGTTCTTCATAATACACATTTCCAATGTACATCCTGAGATACCCTCCTAGAGCTACTAAGGGGTAATAGCCACACTGTATAGAAGTCTCCTAAATCTTAACAACAAAGCAACCAATATCCTGACTCAAAAACAGCAGAGGAGCAGAGCAGGTGTTTTTCCAAAGAAGATACACAAATGGACAATAAGTACATGAACAGGGGCTCAGTATCGCTAATGACTAGGGATATTTACATTAAAACTACAATGAGATAACATTTCATATTCATCAAGAAGCTACCATACAATACAAATAATAATAGGTATTGGTAAGGATGTGTAGGAACTGAAACCCTCGTGTACTGCTAACAGGGAATGCAGAACAATTCAGCTACTGTGGAAAACAATATGACAATTCCTCAAAAAAAAAATTAAGCATAAAACTGCCATATGATCTTGCAAGCAGTATACCCTAAGAATTTTTTTTTTAAAGATTTATTTTTACCCTAAGAATTTAAAGCAGTGTCTTAAAGAGATAATTGTGTATCTATTTTCAGAGCAGCATTATTCACGTAAGTAACCAAAATATCTATCAACAGGTGAATGCGTTAGCAACATATGCTACACACACACAACGGAGGATTGATTAACCTGGAAAGGGAAGAAAATGGTACTGACATGGTGCCATATCAGGTCAAGCGCTGCCGGTAATGCCTCCATCACATATGGGTGCCTGTCAAGTCTGTTACTCCATTTCTTTTTTTCCTCTCAATATTTATTTATTTTGCTATTTGAAAGGCAGATTTGCAGAAAGAGAGGCAGAGAGTGCTGGTTCACTCTCTAAATGGCTGCAATAGTTGGAGCAAGAGCTTCTCCCAGGTCTCTCATGTGGGTGCAGGGGCCCAAGAACTTGAGTCATCCTCCACTGCTTTCCCAGGCTATAAGCAGAGAGCCAAATCAGAAGTGGAGCAGCCAGGACTAGAACCTGTGTCCATATGGGATATTGGCACTTGACGGTGCAGGTTAGCCTGCTGAGCCATGGTGCTGTTCCATTATTGATCCAGCTCCCTGCTAATGTGCTTGGGAAAGCAGCAAAAGTGTGTGCAAGTGTTTGGACCCTTGTACCCACGTGAGAGACCTGGAAGAAATTTCTAGCTCCTGGTTTTGGCCTGGCCAATCCCAAGATTATTGTGTTTATTTGGGGATTGAACCAGCAGATGGGAGATTTCTTTCTGTCTTGCTCTCTTAGTAACTCTGCCTTTCAAATAAATATTTTTTTCTTAAAAAAATAAAGGAAGAAAATTCAACAATATACCAATACATACATAGATGAGCTTAGAGGATATAATGTCAAGTAAAATAGGTCAAGGGCTGGTGCTATGGCACAGTAGGCTAAGCTTCCAACTGCAGTGCCAGCATCCCATATAGGCACTGGTTCAAGTTCCAGTTGTTCCACTTCTAATCCAGCTCCCTGATTACGGCCTGCAAAAGCAGCAGAGGATGGCTCAAGATCTTGGGCAACGCAGACAAATGGGAGATCTGGAAGAAGCGCTTGGTTGCTGGCTTTGGATCAGCTCAGCTCTGGCTGCTGCAGCTATCTGGGGAGTGAACCAGTGGAAAGAGGATCTTTGTTTTGCCCACTGGTGGCCCCTGCATCGAGCCTGGCAGGGGGCCTCCTCTGCCCATAGGCGGGCGGCCCAGGTCATCCAGCAGTGTGCTCTGGGGGTTTTGTGGATGTGGGCTTACAGGAGGTCTGCAGGATGGCACAGGTGGGGGCAAACAGGGACTTGAGCGTTCATGTTCAGGTGAGGAATGGCTGCTGAGGACTTTCACACACAAGGCCTCTGTATGTACAGGTAAGCGGGGGCGTGAGATTGAGCAGTTTGGAGGAGGAAACGGGAGGACCTTTAAGGATCAGGCCAAAGTACCAGCAAACATGGAAGACCTGAGCTAGGGTAGATAGTATTGACCATCACTGACCGCCACTCACCAGCACATACTAAAGCTAGGGCTGGGGGCCTACCTGGCAGGGTTAGATCACAGTAACCACCAGTGAGAGTTGAAACAGGGGACAGGTGATGTTAGGTTAGGCCATGACACTAACCAGCACATGAGAGAATCAGGTCTGAGGGCAGATTCTGTGGGGGACACATGGGCTCATCCCTGTGGAACGGCAATCTCCATTGGCACAGCCAAGGGCTGTGACTGGGAACAGGCCTGATTGGGGAGCTAAGAGGATGCCCTAGCTGGGTTACAGTTCCCACTTGGGAACATGAGAGTTGGAATGGGGACAGCATGCTGGACTGGACATGGTTACAGTTTTCTTTGGCATGGGTATGGACTGGCTCTGGGAAACGCCAGATTGAGCTAGACTCCAGCACCCACTGGTACTCATGAGAGCCAGGGTGTAGAATGTGCTGGGCTAGGTCTCAGCTCCTGCTGAACGAAGTGAGAACTGTGTCTGGGCAAGGACTCTGCTCCTGCCAGGACAATAGGTGGACTAAGTCAACCTGGGCCAACACCCATAGGTGTGAGAGATCTGCTACTGGAAGGAGAGCTGGTAGAAGAGCTTGGTAAACTCCTTTGTCAGGAAACAATCCCTGTAGCTGGGTGCAAGGACCAAAGCAAGCAGCAGCACAGACCAGGCCAGGCTACAGCACCCAACCAGCATATATGTGGGTCAGGTCTGGGGGTGGACCAGGCTGCACAAGTTCATAACATCCATTGGCAGATCTGAGAACTAGGAGGGTGCAGGAGGGGCTGGGTCAGGCTGCAACAACAGCCAGTTCACATTAGGGCCAGAACTGTGGGCTAGCTGGGCAGGGCTAAGCCGTAGCACCCACCAGCAAGAGCTGGAACTTGGAGTAGACTAGACCAAGCCAGGCTGCAGCACACACTGGTGGATGCCAAGGGGAAATGAGCCAATCCAGTCTGGGGGCAGTGGGTGCTGGGTCCATGAGCCCACAGCAGGGGGTACAGCAGGATCCGGGTTGCTTGGACCCAGACCTTGGGCCAGCCCATGAGAACTGGTCCTTCTCCTCTTCTGGGCCAATGGAGGCTCTAAGGTTGACTATGTCAGCTAACAGACATTGAAAGTGTTCCCTCATCCTTGAATGGGCAAGACTGACAGCATTTCAGAACTATCCAAACCATTTGGGCAGAACCCTGAGAGCACGCATCACATTGAGACTCTGGGCTGATATTGGGTGACCATTCCTCATCCCTGGGTACTGGGATGGTGGGGAGGCTGGGTATGGCTTCTCCGCTTATTTCTCCCCTTGCCCCAGAAGCAGAAAGAAAACAATGATCACACCCATTTTTCCCTAATCTTCAACCCTTCCCACCCTCATCAACTATGTAAACATCATAAAAAATAAAATAAAATAAATCTTTGTTTCTCTCTCTCTTTGTAACTCTGCCTTTCAAGCAAAATAATGGTGGTAATAATTCTGTCACAAAAACATAAATGTTGTGATTGCATCTCTCTGAAGTAGAATCGTGGTTGCCAGGTGCAAAGGTATAGGGCAGATGGGGAGCTAACTTTTTTTTTAAGATTTATTTTTTATTGGAAAGGCAGATGTACAGAGAGGAGGAGAGACACAAAGGAAGATCTTCCGTCCAATGATTCTCCCCCCAAGTGACTGCAACGGCCAGTGCTGTGCCAATCCAAAGCCAGGATCCAGGAACTTCCTTCTGGGTCTCCCACATGGGTGCAGGGTCCCAAAGCTCTGGGCCATCTGCAACTGCTTTCCCAGGCCACAAGCAGGGAGCTGGATGGGAAGTGGAGCTGCCAGTATTAGAACCGACGCCCATATGGGATCCCAGCACATTCAAGGCAAGGACCTTAATTGCTACGCTACAGTACCAGGCCCAGGGGAACTAACGTTTAACAGGAATCTCAAGTTTCACTCTTTCAAGCAGATAAATTATGTAAAGTGATGGTGGTGACAGCCACAGAACATTAAGAATGTATCCGATACCACCGAATGCACACTTGAACAATTAAGATAGCAAATTTTGTTATATGTATTTCATCAGAATGAATTTTTAGGCATAAATGAATAAGGAAAATAATAAATAATGTAAAACTTTAAAGAAGATAATGCCTTGAGATACTATCTTATACTCAATGAATCTTGCAAAGATCAAGAAATGAGGCAATAAGTAAGTGTGGGTTAAGGTGTAGAGTAATGGAAACTCCCCTTTTCTGCCACTGGGAGAGAAAACCAGTATAATCATTTTGAGAAATACGTTGTCATCCCACAGGAAATTGAGCAGTTTCACACCAGAAAGCCCACAAATTCATCTCAGCTGGAGGAACTCGTGTGTGTGAGCACCTGTGGGCATATGCAAATATGAACAGCTCAACTGTCCATTACAAATAAAAGTGATGTACTGTGGAATACACATGCATACAATGGAATGCTGAACAGTGAACACAGATGAACCAATGCTCCATGCATCAATACGGATAGTCACGTAACAGTCAAACAAAAACAGCAAGTCATGGAGCTGGCGTTATAGCACAGAGGATTAAGCTGCTGCCTGTCCCAATGGCACCTCACATGAGAAATTGTTTTATCCCAGTGGCTCCACTTCCAATCCAGCTCCTAGCTAATGAACCCTCAGCTGCTCACAGGAAAAAACTGGAAGCCCAGAACTCCATTTGTGTCTCCCACAAATTGAATGCTTGTGCCATCAACTTCTGTCTCCCAGATGCCTTAGCAGGAAGCTGAACTGGAAGTGGAAAATCTCAGGACCTACACCAGGCACTCCAACATGGCCGGGGCGTCCAAGTGGCAGCTTGAACACTGTACCGAATGCCTCCCCTGGTGGAGGATGCTTATTACAGTGCCTGATGCTTTTGAAAATATAATTCTCCCCAGGGTTAAGGCACTCAAAGTTTTTCATAATTTCATTGTTTTAACCTTTCTATTCCCAATTTATATTCAAGGCACACTGGGCACGTGTTTATTTCCCCTGGATGCTGGAGAACTGGTACTCAGGTACTGAGGTACTCATTGGGAATTAACTTCAACCTAGAAGCGTCTATTAGTAAGCCATCTGGGGAGTGAGCACACAACAGAGAAAAGGAGTCCCGAAGTACAGAATGACTCAAGTTCAGGAACAACGAGTTTCTCTTCAAATACATCTTTTGCCTTTTCTAAAGATTTCCATTGGAGAGGAGCAATGGGAAAAAACCCAAGTCACGTTTTAAAGAGAAAAATGAACGGAGGTTATTCAGAGCTTCTATGTACAAAAGTAGTGTCAAAATAACAGGAGGCCAGAACCATTGAATCTGGTCACTGGGAAAATCACTATATTCATAAAACAAAAATTGATGTTTACACGTGAGACAAGTTGGGTGGCAAGGAAACCCTCAGCAATTAAGCCGTCTTGTATTGGAATGTGCTGTGAGTTTGCAGAGTATATATTTTTAAACATTTATTTTATTTTTATTGGAATGTCAGATATAGAGAGGAGGAAAGACACAGAGGAAGATCTTCCATTTGTTGATTCACTCCCTAAGCAGCTGCAATGGCTGGAGCTGAGCCAATCCAAAGCAAGGGGCCAGAAGTCCCTCTAGGTCTCCCACATGAGTGCAGAGTCCCAAGGCTTTGGGCCGACCTTGACTGCTTTCCCAGACCACAAGCAGGGAGCTGGATGGGAAGCAGGGCTGCTGGGATCAGAACTGGCACTCATTCTAAGGTGGACTATGTCAGCCAGTAGATTCTGGAGAGATTTCATTGTGCATGGAAGGGCGAGATTGGCAGCAATTCAGAATTGTTGAGCTATCAAAACCACTTGAGCAGTGCCCCATGTCAGGGACCCCGGAATGGGTGGGATCTTCCTTCTGCTGATTTATTCTCCACATGAGCATGATGGCAGGAACTGAGCTAATCCTAAACCAGAAGACAGGAGCCAGAGTCCCTTCCAGAGAATTTTTCATCTGCTGACTCACTCCCTATAAGTCTGCAATAGCCAGATCTGGGCTGGGTCAACGCTGGGAGACTGGAACTATCCCGGTACCTGTGGGAGGCAGAGGCCCAAGCTTTTGGACTAACTTTGCCTTCTCAGGTTCATTACCTGAAAGATGGTTAAGAAGCAGAGCAGCCTCAAGCAGAGTAGCACTCAGACTGCTGTCGCAGGAAGTGAATTAACCTACTGTACAACAGTGCAAGCTCAGTTAAGGTTCTGATTTTTAAGAGCAATAAGATAACGTTAAAGTCAAGAACTCGAGGGCACAGGCAGAAGCAATCCAATGCAATCCAGTGGTCAGGGTGGTGGGAATGCATGCCACAAACACACTGACTTCCCCAAACAGATGCCCTTCACCTTGACCAACAAAGCCAGAAGGCAAGGACTTATCACTCTTCTCTTGGGATATAAATTATACTGGATATATAAAACTTGTGTTTTCATTGTGAAAGGCGCCATGACACTTACTGAGACATCCATTTCAGGGACTGGATGGCTTAGAACGCAGGCTCCTCGAGCTCCACGGCTGAATGGCTCCTTTGTGATTGCTTACAAAACAGTTTATTGTCATTGTGGTGCTACTCGGAGATCAGCTCATGCTTAAAATCATAACCAAAAAAACAAAACAAAGCAAAACAAAACAAAAAAAACATAATTTTTCTGAGGAACAGGACTGTGTTGAAATTTTTCCTTTGTCACTTTACCTGTAAATGACTCTCAACCACCTAGCACTTCAAATGTGTTATTTTGGGTCACATTCCTAAAAAATAAAAATCATCAAAGGGAACGTCCTTTTTTAATTTACTTGAACTGAAAGGATATTAATGCTTATTGACTTTGGAGCCACAATGGAAATCTTATGAGTGATTTTTATGTTGAATCAATACCCCAAGTTATTTGGGAGCGTTATATCAAGAATGTAAAGCATACATTCTTACTATTTTCAGACATCTAGAGAATGTCTGAAATAACATCTTAGCTTATCATCAAGCATTTCCCCGTTGAGAGAAAATAGAGAAGTGTTATCTCGGTTGAATTACATTATCTTATGAAATCCAGAGTGACGAAGCACTCTCAGAAAAAACCGGAAAGCTGATTGAAGCTATGATTCAGTAAATCAACATAGCTTCTGAGTTATGCAAACAGATGAAGCAAGCTCTACACCCCCAGCAGCAATTTATCTCCAAGAGTATTAGCAAATTCTCTGAAGTCAAAACCCAGAGTTCCCAAGAATGCTCCAGGCCGGGCAACACGGCACGGCCGAGTCCCTGGGCAGCTGGGAGGGTGCACAGCGGTCTGTAAGACGTGCTATCTGTTGTCATGCTGATATGAACAGTACATCTTGGCTGGTCAGGAGAATTACGTCTGGGAGGGTGCACAGCGGTCTGTAAGACGTGCTATCTGTTGTCATGCTGATATGAACAGTACATCTTGGCTGGTCAGGAGAATTACGTGAGGAAACAGATGGCTCATGAACTGGTCCCCGATAAGAACTTAGTATGTGTGAGTGCTTGATTTCCTGACTTCATCTGAGCCAAATTTTGCAAATATAACTTCTCCTAATGCATATGATTTACCCACTCTTAACATAGGAAAGCAAGAATCTTACAGGCCTGGAGATTTTCTTCAACTGTTCTTTTCCAAGGGGTCTTCAGTGTGTTCCTAGGATGTGCACAATCCTTTGGTGTCTTTTTTCCTCAGATATTACAAAGCCCCCTCCTAGCCCTTCTCTCTTCATTCTGCATTCCTGATTCTTTGGTGATTCTGATGCAACAGAAGATAGGGTCAGGAGTCAGGACCCAGGAGTCAGGCTTCGACCCCCTGACCACTCAGCCTACAACTCAATCTGTCCCTCAGTACACTCTATAGCTCAATCTTGTGTGCGTCTGCAGCTTGTGAGCGACACCAAGAACATCGAGGTAAGGAGGCACAAGACCAGGGCTATGGGCTATGCTTTTCACTTTTATTAAGACAATTATAATGGTTGTATGTAACGTGACCAATTTTCTTGTCACATCCCCTTTTCGGGCTGGTGTTCTTAGATTTTTTGACATGCACAGGTGGTCATATCAAGATGGTTTTATAATTGGAAACAATGTTTCAGATGCACAGGAAAACAGCTTGGCTTCTCCAAAGAGCAGTGGTGTCGCCTGCTCACATAAAGGCAGGTTAACTCAGCTGAGGGCAAGCATCTCTTTTAGTTGCAATTCTGCTTTTATAATGTACTTCTGGACAAAATACAATTGCTTCCTCCCCTTCCTCTTGCTAGGCACTTTGAAAATAAGATAGTTCAGAAGCAGGTAAGACAGTTCATTAACACTCACTGGATTTGATTTCCTAAGAAAATGCAAATGGTATGGAAGAAACTGTATTTAGCATTTGTCATTAGTGTTAGCAAGACCAACAATGACTAAAATATTTTTCATGTGCCAGAGTTTAAATTTGAGATGTAGGAGTTGGGGAAATTTCATTTGTTCCAAATTAGTCTTGTTTCCCCTGAAATTCCATCTTTTAAGTACTAACTTCTTTAATTTGCAAGCATTGCGCTTAACATCCCCTTTCTTAGGAAAATGATTCTTTCTGTGCCTTGGCCTCAGTTCTTGCCACATATTAACTCAAGAAAAAGTATGGCTTCAATTGTTGATCTAAAGTTTGGCCTTTAAGGAAACCAGTGTGAATTCAATGGGAATGGGTCCAATTCACTTAAAAAAAATCATATTCTCCTAACAGAAAGCAACCAACAACCTAGCCCTGAGATTAGCCTGTGTGGGTATATATATTTAGAAATATGGGGCCTAGACCAGGCTTCTTGGTTAAAACCCCGTCAGCAGACAGCAGCCTGACCCTGAATTCCTCTAGCCCCACCAGTCTCCAGTGCAGACTGCAGTGTCAGAATGAAGTGCTGGCCCAGAACCTCCATCTTGCACAAGCATCCCTTCTGTGAAGCTCCTGGGAGGCTGTGAAGCTCCTGGGAGGACAAAGACAAGTCCGCCTGGGAGCCATGTTGCCCACTGCCTGCCTCTGATGTGGCACAGCCTGGTGTGTCTGCTTTTAGCTGGTTAGCTGCTCTTGGGACGGCAGCCAAGGCTGATGGGGCATCTGGAAGCCTCACGGAAAAGCAGCTCTGCTTTCTATGAGTAAAATACCCCCACCGCTTCCTGGTCGACCCAATCAATCTGGTAAACAGCAACTTTGGAACTCTTGGTTCACAGTTAGAAAAAGAAAAGCAAAAATCAGAAATTTTCAAACACTTAAAAAAAACCCCCTTAAAAACGTTATATCAATAGCCTTCTCAGTAACAAATATAAAACAGTTTAAGACACTTGGTGATTTTCTTAGGTCAGGATTCTTACGTTGGGGGTGGGAGGGATGAACACTCAGTGAGGTGTTGCTACTAAAATCATCCATTTGGTATAATCTCCAGGCAGAGTTCTAGCAAGACAGTAAGTATTTTGCAAAGAAGAATTACAACTTCTTCCAAAAACGTCAAAAAGAAATGTAAACACTATGTACTTGAAATGTTAATAATATTCATTCAGTCAAATAAATAAAACAAAGTGGCACCAACTTGTGGCAAATTTTCGAAACAGAAATGTAGCTCAAAGATATTTTTAAATAAATAATCCCTCTAAACAGGGATGAGCATTCTCAGCACAAACCAACAGCATTCAAAATCAAATGCTACGAGAGAAAGCAGCTGCACACACTTCCGCTCATTCTCGTGCAACAGAAAGGTCATCTGAGCCCTCAGGTCTGCTCCGAAATACGCAGCATGAGTGAAAACTCAGTTTCCATAGAAGCCAGCCTTTGCACTGTCTTTTGTTATTTTTCTTCTTTCTTCCAATGTGTGCTTAAATATTTTTTTCAGAGTGTTGTAAACTACTGGTCCATTTTCAGAATCAAAATTAACCTAAAGAAAAAAGAAAATTTATCTTTAGAACGCTGTAACAAAAATGTTAACCAGTCTCTATTTGGGAAGAAAGTGGGGAGGGGTAACAAACAAACAAAAAGTAAAGCTTACAATTAAAATTATTTGGTTAAAAATACACACAATAAATTCCAAATATTTTAACTGAAAGACTATATTAAAACTGCCAACTTGGGCCCAGCATGGTAGCCCAGTGGCTAAAGTTCTGCCCTTGCAGGCACTGGGATCCCATACGGACACCGGTTCTAATCCCAAGTGCCCAACTTCCCATCCAGCTCCCTGCTTGTGGCCTGGGAAAGCAGTTGAGGACGGCCCAAAGCCTTGGGACCCTGCACTCGCGTGAGAGACCTGGAACATGCTCTGGGCTCCTGACTTCGGATCGACTAGCTTTGGACGTTGTGGCCAGTTGGGCAGTGAATCGACGGACAGAAGACCCTCTTGCTATCTCTCCTTCTCTCTGTGTATCTGACTTTCCAACAAAAATAAGTTTAAAAAAAAAAAAACCTTCCAACTATGTCAATACCAAATTCATTCATGAAAACACAAAAAATAAATCTAGTGCTTGGATTCTTAGTACAATCATAGACACCTAGTCAAGAGGCAAGTCAACAGTGAATGTGTGACATGGCTTTTAATTCAGAGACCAATCATGGATGGTGTAAGGGAGAATGTGTCCCTTACGAACCAGAGCACGTGGCTGTGAGCATGACACCAAGTGACCCTGTCAGGCCAGCCCAGCAAACCTTGAGCACACAGCCTGGCTCTCCACCTGCGGCCACAGACTCCCCTTTTACACTCAACCTTTCTAGGCCCCAACTTCCTCCTCCAGAACACAGAGATGATAATCCCAACTTCCCTAAGATCCATACTGGTATCTCAGAGCCTAGGTAATACTTGGCACACACGAACACCTCAGTAACGTGGAGATTCCTGACTCTCTCTGGGAATGCCCGAGCTCACTGTGTCCTGTGATGGTAGGACAGAGAACCAGAGCAAGTTCCCACCGGAAAGAACCAGGATCTGGTTGGGGTTCTCTGCTTCTACCCTCCTGGAACCTCTCCTCTGATAAACCAATAAAGAAAAGGTTGCTGGCAGTAGTCAAGAATAATTTTGTCCTTCTTGCAAGCTAACATGTGAGCCTGCCACTATTATGGATACTGGTAGAAGACAAAAGGCTACTGGGTCAGATTCAACTTTATTCTTTTTTTTAAAGATTTATTTGTTTTTATTTGAAAGTCAGAAAATCCTCCATCTGCTGATTCACTCCCCAAGCAGCCACAATGGCCAGAGCTGTGCTGATCCGGAGCCAGGAGCCAGGAGCCTTCTGCGGGTTCCCCACGTGGGTACAGGGTTCCAAGGCATTCAGCCGTCCTCAACTGCTTTCCCAGGCCACAAGCAGAGAGCTGGATGGGAAGCGGGGCCACTGGAATTAGAATCAGCGCCCATATGCTACTCTATGATTTATGAGTCATTGAAGAATTTAATCCAAAGAAAGTGTTTTGAAGAGATGAAACTAACAAAAAAATTAAAATCCATGAGATATAGTTTCTGCTGATCTTTGTTGGTGAAATGTGTCTCCTGTAGGTGACACGTTGGTTTTGTTTTTTAATCCAGTCTACTAATCTATCATGTTTAATTGATGAGTTTAAGCTGTTTACATTCAGGGTTAATAGAAATAGGTGGCAATTTGGTCCTGTCATTTTAGCAGTGGGTGGCTCATTGATTTAGTCTTCTGTTGTTATTTTACTGGGCTGTTCTTTGCATTTGCCTTCGGTTTTGGAGGGCACTATTCCTTTTCTCTGTCAAGAGAACTTCTTTAAGTATCATTTGTAGGGCAGGTTTGGAATTCCTGGTGTTTATCAGGTTCCTCCAAACCCGCCCACTCCCATCCAAGTTCCATGAGACAAGTCAGGAGGCTCAGGTGGAGGCTGAAAATCAGGGAGACTAAGAGGAGGAAATGTGACTGCTTCTATGAAGTACTGCCAGGGAACCTTCCAAACTGAACGGGAGAGAAACTGCAAAGGAAAGGCAGAAAGGCGCACCTTCTGCCGCTAGGGGGAGCTGGCAGTCCTGATGCTCACCAGCCTGTGCATGGACCTGACATCAAGAGCAGCCTCTTCACGTTTTTACAAATTTCGAACAAGGGATCTATCAGCCTCTTTATTAGCGTCCCTTTAAAAGACCAAGAGAAGTGGAAGAGAATTTCTGCTGCTTTCAGAGACAATGTCAAGATTTTTTTTAACCTCAGGAAATTCTATTTTAACTTAATCACTACACTGTCTACCTGCAAAAGCTCCTTGTTGACATTAATAATGGTTTGACTTGCTTCCTTTTTTTTTTTAAAAGAGCCCTCCTTTCATGGAGGTGGCCTCTCAGTCTACAAACACAAGCAACATGGATTCTGAAGTTTCAGTTTGAGACCAATGAGTCTGGAAATGTGACCTGCACAATGGAAGGCTAGCCAGTACTCAGTGCCCTAAAACGCAGATCAGCAGCAAAGGGCAGGAGACGCAGTCACAGGACTGCTGTTGTCACCAACACCAACACATAGCTTGTCATTCAAAAGCCGATTTCTCTCTTCAGTGTCATTTTCACAGCATATACGAGAGCACTTTAAAGAATTAATGAGAAAATATTTAAAAGGTGTTTATGTCAGAATTAATATATTTTAAAGCCATGTTTTTGGTACTGAAATAAATCGATCCTTTCACTCCCTTTTCTACGAACTTTTTGTAGTCCTCCTATATGAAAGAAACCATGCGAATTAACTCAAGGGTAAAGGGAAACTTTTTTGGCTTCTTTCACTGTCAGGAAAACTTGTGCAAGCCAAAACAATGTGCATAGAAAGTGAAGCGTTGCTTGTTTCTAAGTAGGTCTTTGCTTAGGATTCCAACCAGGACACAGTACCAAAGCAGCAATGTGGGATGTTTTCTTCTTATTTAAGTACAACGTAACTCCACAAGGAAAGATTCTCCAATTCCTACCAGACATAGGATTTAAAAATACTTTTCAATGTGATTTAGAAATATTTCTCAGTACCCAATTGTTTCTCTCTTCTCCTATATAAAAGTTGTTTGCATGTTCTCCTTTAAAAAAAAACACAAAAACAAATACAAAAACATCACAGTTCAGCTTTTCCTAGCATAAGTTTAAAGATCATAATCTTTGCGGAGAGGGAGGGTATAGGCAAAAACTTATGTACTTACAAGAACTGCCAAATGCTTTTCCATGAAGGGCAAGCACAATTACAAGTTTTACATTGTGGAGGAAGAAGGTGACCTCTGGTTTCTGATTTACACAGACTTAAGGATTCGTGTTGTGACAGTGGGAGCAGGTGGGGAAGGGACTCACCTTAGTAAACGCTTTAATGGCATGGGCGAGGCAAGCTTCCTCCACCTCCGCAGGAATCGTCTTCAGGTTCACGAGGCAATGCAAGATGCAAAGGATGGTCTGGTGCTGTCCCTATGTTTGCAGAAATCAAAATTTTAACAAGATGTCTAAAGAATAGCCTCAAGATATCAAAACAGCTACAGAGTTAGAAAAGTGGCCTGTGATCAGCACTCGTAATCTCAAATGCTAAAGCATCCGCCCACAGTCCTACCAGGTGTTTGCTGCTGTGTTAACATGATCTGAATGGCTTTAAGGAGATAGTATCAGTATCACACAAGGTACAACTGGAAATGTAGATTGCTTTAAATGACAACGAAAGTTTGCTTACAATAAACTGAACATACTTTTCAGTTGTGCCTGTTTCTGAATTTGTGCCTGATCACTTGAATTTGGCTGTAAACGCAAACACGTCCTGGTGACGTGCACTAAGCACTGGGGCACCAAGCAGTCAGTACTGCAGAGGGAGGAAGAGGCGGCTGGCTCATAGGAGCAGTGTGCTGTGCTTAGCGAAGCAGCCTCTGACTTGGTCTTAGGCGAGGACTGCTTCAGAACAGGTTAACTGACCCGACCTCCAGAGCTGGCCACGTTAGCGAAAGAGAAATTCTATCACTTTGAGCAATAGACATCCAGGATGAAACACTAATCTCACTGGGCGCATAATGTGCTATGCCCAAGTAATTATTACAGTGATGCCTGTAACAGTGTCGAGTGAATTATGACGCAATAGAGGTCACGATGTGATAGAGAGGACATGAGTGCCAGAACACTCCATTCAGAATCGGCTATGACCTGTGGTGTTAGCTTGGACGAGCTGCTTCACTTTGCCTTGGCCTGCACCACCATCTTCTACCTCTCCAAGCCTTATCACAACAGAGGCTAATCTCTTCCCTTATCACCCGCTCTTGCTTTAGCTCTGTAATGTAACTGCTGAGAAAATAAAGCATGAAAAGAACTCTCGATGCAGGAGAAACCTTTTCTTAAAAGGTGTGCAATGGACAGTTTTGTATGTGCATGGATGCATGCCCATGTGTGCACGTATAGGTTGGGTGTGTGTGGTAACGGAAGACTCTGTGAAGCTCTGCAAGCAATGAAGAGATGTTTATATTGCAACAGTAGATAGCTCAGAATCAACACTGCTTCCTAACAGCAGAGATCTACACTGAGAAATTCCTCTCCCCATCTAGGTCTACTGTCTCCTGGGATCCTTCCCTAAAGGCAAACACTACTGCCAGAGTCCTATTTTCCTTCCATGTTCTGTACTTATTGTATACAGATCGTCTATGTTTGTGTGTATATGTGACTCACACCCCTTTTTAAGAATACAAATGCGTGTACACTCCAACAGACCTCACAGCTTCTCCCACAGATATGTTCAGAGTAAATGAGTAGAAACAAAGACCCAAGAGAGGAAGGAAAAGTGGCTAATTCTGGCATGTGTCCATGGAAGAGCAGCTCACATCTCCTACAGTCAACGTTTCTGAAAAGCTAGGCTCTTCATGGAAAAATAGCCGCATCGTGTTCTTACGAAACATAAAGAGGCACATTAAAATGACTCTCACCAATGGAATGTACATGTTGATAAAATTAAAGATGAAAAATATTTAAACGCCCAGGATTATGGGTTTTTCCACTTCTTAGTTCTGTATTGTCTAAATGTCTACATTGGATATCATTTTCTTCTCTCCACTTAGAGAAACTATGGAGTGAGTCCTAGATGTTGGATTCGAGGAACTCCCCCCTTTTGTAAAAGACTTTTGTTTTATTTTTCTGCTTTCCTCTTAAGTTTTATTATTTTTTCTGTTCTTATTTTCTATCGTGCGGTTCTGTAGGTACAGGGCTGTCCCCCTTCTCCTTCCTTTCCTCCCTCCCCTGTAATGGGATTTTCTAGAATGAGACTGACTTTGAGGACCTTGGTGAGCTGTGCCACTTCACCTTCTGTAACAAGAAGAGGGCTTCCGCGGCCTCCACCTGGCTTTCGGCCAGCATGTCCACATCCTCCTTGGTGAGCACGGGCTCTTTCAGCTGCTCCACCCAAGACCACATTAAGCTGCACAGGATGAAAGGGTCTCTCTCACCACATATTCTTTCCCAGGCTCCATCTCGGGAATTCAGTTCTTTCTAAAAAGCAAGAGGTGCACAGGGTGAACAGAGAGAGTTATCCCAGACGACGGCGGGTAATCCTTAAACTACCCACGACAGTCAGAGGCCTCGGGCTCCTCCCAATCTGGGTCCTTCTGCTGGGACCTGGGCTAAGACAGAACTTCTCTCTGGCCCAGTTTGCCGCCATTAAAGCTCACCACCTGCCTCCTGAGGCGATGGGGCAAATGAGGAAGAAGTTAAAGCTGAGCCCAGAGAAAGGAGTCGGTCAGTCTAGGGTCTCTACTTCATTCAGAAACCAGATTACCAGTCCTAAAAGAGGGAATCTTACTTTTGCAGGCTTATGGTGCATAAAACAGAAATACTGACAATGAAGCAGAACAACTGACAAAAGAACATAATAAGTGGATGTTTATAAATTAATCCAGAATCACAAGAAAAGTTTTTGATTGAAACTTTGGCATGCACACACACACATACACACACACACACACACACACACATACACAC
Source organism: Ochotona curzoniae (assembly GCF_017591425.1). Taxonomy (NCBI): domain Eukaryota; kingdom Metazoa; phylum Chordata; class Mammalia; order Lagomorpha; family Ochotonidae; genus Ochotona; species Ochotona curzoniae. Next base: position 60,367,083 of record NW_024467106.1, read on the forward strand.
ACACACACAAATACAAAGTGCTTGGAAGCTAGTGATGTTTCTATCAAAAGCCTCTTTTGGAGTCCTATGTAGAATTTTATAAATAACTAACTGTGTTTGTAAATAAGAAAACTGAGAAGTTTGGTACCCCACACCTGCTGTACCATGACACTGGCCCTGCTTGCCAACTCCTGAATCGCAGGAAATATCTGCTGATTGGAATGGAAGATGTTTTCAGTTTACTAAGAAATAAAAAAATCTCTTAAGAAACCAATATATTTGATTTCATGAAGCAGAATAGCATAATCCCGATGAACAGTCTGTACCAGAAGTTTACCCTCATGTAAGTTGGCATTAAACTCCACACTTAGTTTTCTAATATCTCTATCTGCAGAGACATCAGCACTCGGTTTATACACTGGGCTAGCAGTGCTGTACAGAGGAGTAGCTGTCACAGTAATTCCCAGATAATGAGCTGACGAGTCAAGACTCTCGAGCCAGGACTCCACATCAGCTTGATGCTGGGCCAGTCACCCGTTTTTAATAACCAGGTGTATAAGGCTCCTCAGCTCTGCAGACGCGGTGCTCGTCCAGGGTGGCAAGTGTAGCTGACTTAAGACTGCCCTCCTAGTAAATGTAAAACAAAAGAAGGTTGAAGTTTAAATCTGATTGATGTCAAAATCAAAAGGTAAGCCTCAAGCACCTACTCTGACATAAAACTTGAGGTGCAAGGGGAGCGTGTACCACCCCCATTTGCTTTCCTGAATCCCAAGAATCAGGCTATTGGAGCCTGGTGGGCACGCCTGCAGCAGAGAGAGAGGGGGAGAGAGAAAAAGAGAGAGAGAGAGAGAGAGAAAGAGGAGATGGCATCTCTCTCCTCCTGACCTTTTGCAACACTAATGCTCATGAGCAATATGAAATTTTATGACTCTCAGGTCAGTCCCTGATGTCCTCTGCTGGGAGCTGGTTGCCCCACAAACCTGGCGACAAAGGAAGAAGCTGCCAACACCAATGGGTCAAGGGTCAAGCCATGTGCTCTTTTGGTACACAGGCACTTAAGTGAATCCCCAAAACCACCATGTGCCATTCCTATAGCAAAGGTTCACACTACAGCTGAGAAAACTCAAGTTAGAAACGACAGGCATCATGCAAACACATCCTCAAGACTCCGCAGCAAAGGAGTTTGGAAAATGTAGTCCATTGTTGCTGACATAAATACCTCCCACGTATACACAGTTAAATGAAATACTGATACCTGCCACATCTCTACCTTCCTTTTCACTTCTTCCTTTTCTACAAACTCATTTAAATTAGCCAGGGCTTTTGCCGCCAGTATTCTTCGTGCTTCCACACTCAGTTCTGATGCTGCTTCAGGAAGGTCTTTGCTCTCCTGAGCTTCATGCCCACCTGGGGACTGTACCTGGGGCCCAGAGCTCCAGTCTAGAGGGCTACAGAAAGGCCTACCCTCCTTGACCGGGCTGAGGCCCCAGCCACCATGAGATTCACACTGACAGTGGGCCACCTGTGGGTGAGCAGTGCTCGGATTCTTCTGGCCATCTGCACAGCTGGGTGTGGCTTGCTCCCCAGGCCCAGGTGAGCCTGAGACACCCACAGAGAAGGTTCTGCTCCGCTGCACCTCCTTGGCAGGGCTCCTCCTGGGGCAACGCGACAGCCTGTCCTCTCTGAGCTCTTGCATGTCGCCACACTTGGAATGATTCCAGAAAGAAAATGTACCATGGACGGATGCATCCTTACTGATGTCCACCTCTGGAGACTGTGCTGCGGGACAGTGGCCAATGGCCTTTTGCTGCTTGAAGCTGTGGCAGAGCAAGACCTGGGCCGGTCCCGTCCACGGGGTCTCCCCTTGTTCCAGGAGAGACTCGGCCCTCTTTAAATCTGAGTCACTGTAACTGAGTCGCCTTTTCAGACATGTCAGGGGTTGAAGGCACTCAACATTCCGCCTCTTCCAGAGTGGGCCAAACTCCTGCTCATTGGAAAGAACTGTGTCCTGAGTCTCAAACTCTGCTACTCCTGCCGGGGGCCTAAATGGGTCAGACGCAGCGCTGCTGTTCCTCAGCAATTCTTTATCCACTTGCATCGTAACCATCTCCGACACTGTCTTTTCAATATCAGCAGACAGACCGGGTCCGTCAAACACATCCTTCATCACCACTGGCCTGTTCTCTGCCAGGTCCAGCAACAGTTTGCACACTAGGTGGATAATTTTTGGTACATGTTTCAGAAGCCGTGCCTCATAGCCATGAAGCAGATGACGCTGGCGGATCAGATACTGGGCTAGGGTGACGGCATGTGCCTTCGGATCACAGCAGGAGAAGATATTGCGGAGAGGGGTCAGAAACTGGGTGAATTCTTGGACACAGAGCAACTGTCCCCGGGTTTGTATGGAATTGGGCCGCTTCGCTCGCACAAATATGATTGCTTGATCGGCAGTCATTCTTGTTGCAAAAACTAGATAACATGCTATTAAAACACCTGAATGATGAAGAAGAATTTTTATTAATTAATCAGTCTTGGATGACTTAAAATTTGAACATGTGTCAAGAAACCAAATAAATACAGGCAGCTCTAAAGGAACAGTTATAACGATAACACATGGGTAATACTGTAACTTTTTGTACAGATATTTATGACTATACTTTGCTTCCTGTATAGAACTTCCTTAAGGGGTACTCACTCCCATGGCTGAGTTACCACTGCAACAGAAATAAGCTAGCAGAAAAGTACTGTGGAGGAGAGAAGGGATGGCCAGAGGGATCGAATATCTGTCTACCCACCCTGCTGCCCAATTCCAATAGGGAAGAAAGCAAATACCGTTTCTCTGTCTAAACAGCTCTTGACAATTTCTACTCAATCTATGCATCCACTTTATGTTTGAAACTTCCCACCCCAGCCAACTTCACCATCAGTGGCCGGCACACTTGAGGTTAGCACTCATAACCTACTCTTCTTCCTGATAATTCTTTTTCCAGATGTGTGTCTATACTAATCTGTGTTTTTCTCCATGCTGTTATGTAAAACTCTTTGCGGTTAAGCATGTGACATTAAGGAAGCCAGCCTTAACAGTGTAATCATGTATTCCTATGAGTTAACACCTAATTAAAGTACATGAGTAATGAAAATAAAATCAATTCATCCAAATGTAAAAGTCAACTACTAATTAACTAAAAGGCAAATCAAAAAGGATCCCTGTGTGATCTGCAAGATGTGGAACACCTTGCTACATTCTGACAACCAGTTCATGGTTGGCACAATGTACTTCCTTACCAGGTCCTGGCAGATCTTCCATCCTGCAGAGCTGTGTACAGATAATGCCCAGAAGCACTTAAATTCGAGCTCTACCCTAAGAGCTCACAATACTGAGCAGCACTGTGCTCCCTGGCAAGAAACAGAACCCCTTGGCAGGTGCCCAGGTATACCAAGGACGGGCTTGAACTGCAGGTGCTTGGACCGACTGGCCTACAGGACAGGAGGATTTCATTCCTAAGGCCCCCAGACCCGCAGTGTAATGAGTATCTGTTGAATTTTTAAGTAAAAACCAACAATTTTTACATAGAGTTCTAGGCACAGAAACAAAATCCTGACACTTCCCAAAGTAAAAAAAAGCATTTGAGCTTTGGAGTTAGATAGTGTTGGGTTTAAATCGTGGTGTTGCCACCTCCTAAATTTGGCAAATTTAAGTTTCTTCTACTCATTCAGTTGCTGAAGATTTGAAAAGATTAAAAATGTAAGGTGTTCCAAACATAATATGTGTAATAATGGCTGCTATTTTCATTATTATTTTGGCTAAGAGAAGTCATTTAAAATATATGAATGCAGGGTTGGCATAGTTCCACAGTAGGTAAGGCTGCCACCAGTGACATTGGCATCCCCTGTAAATGCTGGTTCAAATCCTGGCTGCTCCACTTACAGTCCAGCTCCCTGCTCATGCAGCTGGCAGAGCAGCAGGGGATAGCCCACGTTTTGTGCCTCTGCACTCATGTGGGAGAGCCAGAGGATGTTCCTGGCTCTCAGTTTCAGTCTCACCAGTTCCTACTGCTGCAGCCACTTGGGGGAGTGAATTTGGAACCCATGGATAGAAGGTCTCTATCTCTTTGCCTCCCTGTAACTGTTCTTTTCAAATAAATACAGATGAATCTTCAAATATACATACTAATGCATTAAAATGAGGCACTGAGTATAGATTTAAAATGTTCCTGTTTGCAATTCTATATTTGATTCTGCTAGAATGTGCTGTCTCAGTTACTCATCTCTCAGGTGTTTAGATTTGTGTCTGTGTTACCCTGGAATCAGCAATACGCTGGCCTACCCTAATCAAATATCACAGTTACTAACATTCCTAGGTATTCCAAGTGTGTGCTGTGTACATCACTTTAATGTGACATTTTTTGTGACTTTCTTCTATGAAGGGATGACCTCTCGATTAGTACAAAAATTCCCATTTAGCTGGATTTGAGCTAGCTGGAACTTTGTTTATAATTTATTTTGAGAAATCAAAATGCCACATTTATTTCAAAAATATCCAAGATTTTCTGGGTTTAGATAATTGAAATAATAAAGCTGAAGACATTTTAAGCATATAAATAATAAAACACCATGAAAATATTAGCAAACAGCATTTTGCTTAATGTTAATTTCAGCTATGAGATTTAAAGAATTAATCACCAGGATATAAGTTAGATTAGCATAGTTGCCATATATTACAAATCACTTAATTTTCTGCATGCATGCAAATTAATGTAATAAGTATGAAAGTAAAAGTTTGTGAGACAGTATTTTTACTTTTGTATCTGGATTTTTTTCTCTCACTTTGTACTAAGCATTTTTTTTAAACACTGCTGCCTGTGTATGTGTGATATTCTTTATCAAACTCAATCTTTGGTATTTTTCAGAGGCCCTGGAGACTTAAGGCTCATCCACAGAAAATCAAGTACGAGATGAACTAAGAAATCTGAAGGAACAGTTAAGTTATAAAAGACAAAGTACAGTTATATTTAGTTATATTATACATAAATATACACATGTATGAGACTAATCCTGTGATAGATATGAATATTCAGTAAGCTGTAACAGTTCTCATGAATGTTAACAATGCTTAAATTCCAGCTCTGGATGTGTATACCTTTATAGAAATGGAACTGTATGTTTATTCCAGGGCTTGCTGGGGCTCATGCGGCCATGGGATGCTCTCCAATGACTCAATCTGTTTCTATGTACGTGTGCTTGCACTTAGGAGTATGCACGCATTCTCAACATGGCGGATCTTATCTGAGACATCCTAAAAGAGTCTCTGATATAGAGGACACTGCACAATCCTCTGCCTCTGTGCAGCTCCTGAACCATACCTTTACTGCTTGATCAATTTCGTTACGACTTCCACATAACCAGGTTATTTCACGTACCCATGTCCCTGCATGAATTCAATTTAATCTGTCCTTCTATTATTTGCTTATTTTTGTTTCCCCCTTAGACATAAGGCTTATGCTAAAATTCTTTTACATAGCACCCTGTTTTATCCAGAGAAAAGGAAATTGTGCACTCCGTAAAATCTCATTCTGCACAGTTTAGATAATGAACTCACTCTTCCAATAGTTTGAAGTAAATCTGAATGATATATATCTTTTGTTGTTTTTCTTTTAATCCCATATGCTGTCATTACACAACAACGATTGAAACAGAGAGCTCTGAATGTCATTTCTGGCTTTCCGATAAAACTTTTTGGGCATTTTTCATAAATAAATAAATAAATAAATAAATAGAGGGGCTGACTCCCCTTTTTAAACAATAAGATAAGAAAATAGGTAATTTGGCTAGTTTTAGAAACCCATGATAGTTTTCAGTTCTAACTTGTTAAAAAATACTTTCACTATTTTTTTTCTTTTACTTTGTTTTTCCTCTCCCCATGGCAGACTGTACTCAAGGGGGTGCATAACTGAAGTGCAGTGGAAATTGCTATGTTCATAGTTGGAAACAGAGAAGTAAGTCCTCATGCATGCTGTACAAGTATGGACTCACTCCTGCATTGTTGGGAGACACCTCAGTGACAGCATGATGGACTTTTGAAAATTCATGAAAAACAAAAGACATCCATTGTAAGACTGGAGGGGAGAAGGGTGGGGAGGGAAGGGAACTTATGGAGGGGGAGGGGAGACCCCAGTGCCTATTAAATGATGTCGTAAAATGAACAAAAGATACTTTCACAAACATATGGTTACTGTAGCTACCTGTTTAAGATACTTCAAATATATTTACTCCTTCTATTTGACTCCAAGCTTTTGAAGGATTCTAAAAAGCCCTGGTCTTCAGTATTAAGAAACCTTATTCATTGTATGTTCAAATATACCCACAAACTAGTAAATCCAGTTCCTAGTATTTACCTGTTCGACCAAGCCCAGCGTGACAGTGGATGGCTACTTTCCCTTCCTGTAAGGCAAATGTCATCACCTTCACCATGTCTAAGATGGTGGTAAGAGAAGCTACACCGTAATCTTTCCATCCAAAATTGTAGAAATAAACTAGGCAATGAAAACATAAGAAAAAAAAAAGGAAAGCAATGAACACACAGGAAACACACTTGAGGCAAAGATATTTGGGAAAAGTAAGTGAATTCATGGAAGGGACAAAGCTAAAAGGTACACAGATCTCACTGGATCTATAGGACTAACAAAATAAGTAACTAATTTCTATTAAGTTTATGTTTAATATATATTTTTAAATATTTGCTTATTTTCATTGGAAAGACAGATTTACAGAGAGAAGGAGAAAGGGCTTCCCTTCACTCCCCAAGTAGCCAGAGCTGAGCCGATCTAAAGCCAGGAGCCTCTTGTGGGTCTCCCATGTGGGTGCAGGGTCCCAAGGCTTTGGGCCGTCCTCAACCGCTTTCCCAGGCTACAAGCAAGGAGCTGGATGGGAAGTGAGGCAGCTGGGACACAAACCGGTGTCCACATGGGTTCCGGGTGTATGCAAGGCGAGGACTTTAGTCACTAGGCTACTGCACCAGGCTTGGTTAATATTTCTTACAAACAGCATTCTATGCTATTTTAGACACTTCCTGTTGAAACTAAGCCAGAAAGAATCATGGAAAACATAGACTTAGAAATTAATAAGGAATCAATGATCCACACTGAAATTACTTGGCCAAGGTGGGAAAACATATGCTGTCTTCTAAGCATGGAAATGTGTCTGGATGACTAATAAATGGCTAGCAACAGTATTTATAGAACTTCCTACTTTTTTCCTTTTTTTAAAGAAAGCTATGTGGTGTGCAAAGGATTTAGCTGACACTTGCGACGCTATCATCCCAAATGAGTACCAGATCAACTTTTGGCTGCCCCATTTCTGATCCAACTTTCTGCTAATGCACCTGAGAAAACAGCAGAAGATGGCCAAGTGCTTGCGTTCCTGTATCTATATGGGAGAGCTGGATGAAGCTCCTAGCTCTGACTTTGCCCAACTATGCTCCAAGCCTGGCTTTTACAATTGGGGAATGAACCAGTGGATGGAAGATCTCTCTATACACGTAACTCTGCCTTTTAAGTAAATAAATAAAACTTAAAAAAAAATCTCGATGCAAGTTTCTTAATAACAAATTCCAAGAGGACTAGCATTGTGGCACAAAGGGTAGAGCTGCCAGTATCTTGTGTAAGAATCAGCATGAGTGCTGGTTGCTCCCTCTCCAATCCAGCTCCCTGCTAGTACTCCTGGGAAAGCAATGGAAGCTGGTTCAAGGCCTTGCGTCCCTGCAGTCATGTGGCAGACCCAGAGGAAGCTCCTGGCTCTCATCTGGTCCAGCCTTGGCTGATGCAGCCATCTGGGGACTGAACAGGCAGAGATCTCTCTCTCTCATCTTTCCCTCTCTTTCTGTAACTGACTTTCAAATCAATCAACCAATCAATCTTCAAAAAATGTTCCAAGAGTTGCGCTCATCCTTTCTTGTCTGGTTTGAACAACAGACATTTCCAAAGATCTTGTGACTAAGAAGATCCTGGGGTTGTCACAAGATTCCTCAGGTGCTTTGGGAGGCAGCAAAAGCACAACATGCATAATCCTGATTGCCATCTCTAAGTGTGAGCTCTGGCGAGTCAGCATCTCTCTAAGCCTCCGTGGCCCTGTGTGTGAAACAGAAGTAACCACATATGTCACTAACTGCTCCACAGACTAAGCAAGAGAACAGCACCCGGTAAACTGCAAGCAACAGCTCAGTGTGGGCCACTGCTACCCTAGGATCTCTTCAACAACGGTCTTCCAGGAAAAGAGGAACCTTGTATTTGACACAGAAATGCCAAATAATGGTAGCATTACTTAGAGGCAAAGGTAGCTCATCTTTAGTGAGTGTTTAAAACCTTAGAGAGCTAGGCAGGCAACGTTCTCTGAGTGCTTCCTCGGTAATTCTCAGAGAAGATGGGAAGGAGCTTACTGCCAGCCTCCATGAAGGCTTCTGGAAGGTATGTGAAGCCGCTTTCTTGCTCCAGAGAGTTCCCGCAGCTCGCATGCTCTCCTGGGCGCTGCAAGTTGATGATGGTTTTTATGCCATGGCTTAAAAGAAAAAGAGCAATTAATTATCCTGGGTGCTAAAAAATAAATCATTTTGGGTACTACTAACCGTTACTGATTATTCTCAAAACCGTAACATCCTAGTTGAAATAAGTAGCGTCAAAATGAAAGCACTTTTCCACTTGGAGGCAAAAGCAATGAAAGAGGCAGCATGCGACTTTCCCCCTACAGTGTGCGGGGACAAGCACTCACCTGAGGAACTGCTCGATGATCTGATACTTCTCGAGGAGCTCAGAGGACGGCCGGGCCATGGCTAGGATGCTGTCAGTGACCCTGTAGGGGGAGGGTCTGGTGAGATGCACAGAACCTAGGCTGCTCTAGCTATAGGCATTGAAAAATTATTTTTCTAGGATTTCAGCAATTCTGTAACAACATCCCCCAGCTTCCTCTGTCTCTGGAAAAGAGTTCAGGATGTTAAACTATTTACCAACTCTCAAGGGAACCTGGCAAACACCATGGTTTAGGAGGCTCAATTGCGGGGCTGCTGTTGTGCGCAGTGTGTCAAGCTGCCACTTGAGATGCTGGCGCTCCATAGGAACAACGATGGCAAACCTGGGAAAGCGGTGGAAGACGGCCCTAGCACTTGGATCCCTGCCACCCACTTGGGAGACCAGGGTGAACTTCTTGGTTCCTGGCTTCGTCTTGGCCCAGCCCAGCCACTTGAGGAATGAACCAGCAGATGGAAGGCCTTTCTTTCTCTGCCTTTCCTCCATGTGTAACTCTGTCTTTCAGATCAATAAAAATAAACCTTTAAAAAGAAAAGAGAGCTTGGTCCAATGATCTAGTGCCTAAATCCCTCATCTCACAAGCATTAGGATCCCATATGGGTGTTGGCTTATATCCTAGATGCTTTATTTGCAATCCAGCTCCCTGCTTGTGGCCTGCGGAAGCAATTGAGGATGGCCCAGAGTCTTGGCATCCTGCCCTCACGTGGGAAACCTGGAAGAAGCTTCTGGCTCCTGGCTTTGGATCAGTTCAGCTCTGGTCACTGTGGGCACTTGGGGAGTGAATCAGCAGACAGAAGCTCTTTCTCTTTCTGTAAAACTACCTTTCCAACAAAAATAAACAAATATAAAAAAAAAGAAAAGAAAGCTCATCTGGTGGCAAAGGTAATAGCCTGTATTAGTCATCTGCTGGCAGTGATCAAATGAAGAGGCCAACTGGGTACACTTCTCAACTCCTGGGTCTCAGTTACTGCAGGGATTAAATGGGGAGAATACTGCTGCCTTCCAGGAGGATGTGAGAATTTTACACAATGTAAGGCAAAGTGCTGCAAATACTGCTGATCCTGCTTTCCAGAAAATCAGCAAATTAGTTTTCCTGGAACTCACTATTTTGTTCAGGTTTTCCATCAGTGACCTGGAGAAAGAAACATACGGTAGTCTAGGGAAGTTGTGAGTTACACGACTCAGAGGGAACAACAGGGACATCAGATTAGCATGGCAAACTGTAAAAGATGCCTTGCCTCTCATCAAATTCAACATGGCCTGACCTGAAGGGCTTGGGACCCCAAAACTGAACAACAGTACTTATGCTAAGATGAGGAGGGATATAATACGAAAGCAGCTGAGGTAAAAGCAACAAAAAAGACTCATATGGTTTGGTCAACAATAAAGCAAATGTATTAATGTGACCTTGAAAAACATGATTAGAAATTTACCTAACTATGTCTCAGGAATAACATTTGCTTCTTTATAACATTGGTGTAACAGTAAAGACCAGAACATGACCTGTGAAGAGTAACAATGATGGTAGATCCAAGACTATCCCACTTCAGATGTATCCAGCAAGTCCAATATGAAACAGTACAAGTGTCAAGTCAGATCAACTAATAAACATTTCCAACAAAAGCTGGCAACTTGTACAAAGGCAAACTGAAGCATCATGTGTAAAGACATGCTCTTTGATACAGAACGTAGGAATGATATAGAAGTAAGACTAAAGCATACCTGAATGACATTGAAAGACTCCTAATATATCTCACACTTTTCTTTAACTTTTATCACAATGCCTTCATTACTCAAACAATTTCAAAAATTTTAGCGCTATTTAATTATACATTTAAGATACTTACACATACAATTTCATTTACTTAGTGGTTTAATTTGGTTTGGTTATGTCCATTTTACATACAAGAAAAACAGGGCTTAGAAGTCCAGGACCACATGGCTGGTCTGGGACGATGTCAAGGATGGAGGACGGCCCCGTGTCTTCAAGACCTGTCTGGCTTTTTCCACACTCTCCCTCCAGCTCACATGTGCCCCACAGCACCACTCACTCACCAGGATGAGTAAACCCCCTTGATGGCTTGCTCCTGCTCGCTCCAGCGGGATGGGTTCTCATACTTGCAAGCCCTGCCGCCGCACGCCATGGAACATGCCATATGTCCAGGGATGACATGCCGCAAACGCTCTCCTACTCTCGTGTACTTTGGTGTTGGGCGTCCTGAATTTCCTAGAACATACAAGGAAGGGAAGATTCCAGATTCCACTCTCAAAACAGAATGGTAACATGGGAAACAGCTTCCATCTTATCTCAGGATTGCAGGTGATGAACCAGCAGTAAGTTCCCTTCATTGAATCTAATCAAAAACACGTTCCTTTTTGCCTACGTGTGTTATCAATTAATATTAGAAAATCTATATTATACTGGCAGCAAGGAAGATTAAAACTGTAAAAGAGATCTTGTAGAAAAGGATGAGAGTTTTGATTACATTTTATCTCATTTTACATATCCAATAAAATTCTCAGTATAACAGAGTAAAAAGTATAAGAGAATCACCTGTCAATTAAAAAAAAATTACCACAGCCCGGTCCAATTCCCTTAGACTTATAAACATACAGATGTGACAAGGTAAAAGAAGAAACAGAGCTTTACTTTTTCTTTCCGGCAAAGTTGGGTTCCCTTCAGCACGGCTGACTGAAGACACAGCCACCATCACCTGCAGAGAGGAGGAGGAGAGCAGCTTCGTAGCAGAGCCAGAGCCCCTCCGGGCCTGCTGCAGTCGCACAACGGGGTCCGAGGTGGAGTGGCGGCGACCCTGTAAAAAGGCACTGAGGAAGTGCACGGCGGAGGGCCGCCGGGGCGCATCCTGCACCTGCATGGCGCTGGCTCCACGGAGACAAGAGCCGCAGGCAGGGAGAAGTCAGCTCCAGCTGCTGAGCGAGGAAGCATGTGGAGACACGGGCATCGCTCTGTATGATCTAAGAGCCATTCAGGATAGGCTGACTCGTTTCCATAGTGACAAACAAAGAAAGTACTGATTCCCATTTAGATGGGAACAAGCAAAATCCTACACTCATGGATTGTGTTTTGGACAAATTGTTCAAATATAGGAACAAGTAGCATGCATATTAAGTAGATTAATCTCAAATCTTGACTAATTTGTTGTTTCTCAACCATACTTAAGAGTTTTGATACTCAAAGAATTACCTCCAAAATAATACAATGAATTAAGAAGACAAATGTTTTCATGACACAATCACTGTCCTTTTTCTTTTTTTATACACCTAGTAACAGGCTTACATTTTATTGTTTCTTTCAAAGCTATTCTACAGATAGTTTGAAAAGATTCTTTCTACTCCTTTCTGGAAAAGAGTGGACAAAAAGTTAAATCTAATAAAGTGGGATAAGCTGAATACCCTAAAACAATTGGAAAAGATCATTTGTTTTCATAAACAAAAGCTCCATATATTTTCTTGCTGGAACAACTGAAGAAGTACTTGGGTAAAATGAAGGGATTTGTAGGTGACCTATTATCAGAAGACATCTGAGTCTGTGTTATCACCTTCAGAACACGAACTCCGCTTCCTGACTCTGTCAGGTGATAGCCACTAGTTATGAGTATGAATAAGCAGGGGCAACCAGTCTCTCCAAAACTCCAGCACAGTTTCCTGCCTTTTCTTGCTCTGAGGCAAGCAGCAGCTTCCATAACGGCTTGGCAAAAGAATAGGAAGAAAATGCACTGAGTATCACATTTTTAAAGGAACTGGATGAGGGGGAGTTTGCAAATTGAGTATAAAGGATATAAAGAAAACAGAAACTGCAGCAAGCACCAATGCACTCATTGTCCGCCTCCTCCCTGGTTAATGTCAGGCTGCGCCCGCGCTCACTCACTCCTCTACACAAACTGTATTTTAGTTGTGTGTGGATGGAAACAAAGTGCTGCCATAGATAAAGCTCTTCACTGCTTTAACAATTACTAATGCTACAAAGCAAGCTTTTTAAAATGCCACCTCCATATCCCCAACAATGTATACTCTTGTCAAATAAGGCAAAAACACAGAAGTCCAAGTGGGTGCACAAATTCCTCCTCTACTCTGAAATACCATGTCCTTGATGTTGGGTATACAGCAATGGAGGAAGTGTCTATTTGCTTTTTTTTCCCCCCGTTTTTTCTTAATGTCACCAATCCAGAAAGCTTTCCTGCCTGCAGGAATCCTTTGAGCAATATTCTAGGCCAGGCTGGCAAGACTTGAAGGGTTCCATGGGAAAGGTAGTTGACAGAGGTCTGTGGTGAGGAAAGCATGGTGGCACCTGATGGCAAGGTCCCTAAACACTCCAACTAGGACACTACCTGTTGCTGTGCGGTGATGGGAGTCTCAGCTTCCCAGGCATATCTCTGCACCTCCGAGAGGGTGGTGCCTGGACACGCCTGGAGACACAAAGATGGGACGCCCCTGCAGTGGCCTGACAAGGACTGGGGCCATATGGGTGGACTGCCACGGACAGTGCTCGAGCTGATGCCAGGACCCATTCACAAAGCAGCCCACGCAAAGGATGACAGCAGCTAGCTCCACAGGAGACCGAGGCAGTTGAAGCAGGAACAAGAAGGCACTGGTTACGAGTGATGTCCACAGAACTGACACGTAAGGATGTCACAGAGCAGAGTTCTAAACAACTCCGCCCTGTGCTGACAGGTAAGATGCATTTGGACCAACCTAAGAAGGGGTGGTCTGCAAACTACCTGAGAAGGGTTTCTGATGTGAAATCTTGAGAATTAGGCTAACCTTAAATAAATACAGAAATGAGGTGACACAGTTTTTATGAAGTCAGCCACCTTGTGTCAGGGATAAGGAAATGGTGTCCAGCACAAACAGGAATGTGTGAGATATACACCTCAAATCTGGCTAGCACATGATAAGGTAGGACTTTGTCCACCTCTGGGCACGAAAGGCACAGAGTCCTCCCACTCCCCATGGCTGAAGGGCTCCTCCAAAATTAATGTTGCCTAAATGCCTAAATCATAGGGCAACCATGCTAAATTAATTCATTAATAACGAAGACAGGGGCAGAGTCAGGATTCTGGTTTACTGCCCAGACAATCACAATGGCTGAGGCTGGTAGCCAGGTCTCCTGTAAGCATGGCCAGAGTCTAGCTATTTGAGCCACCACTGCTGTCACCAGGGGTGTGCATTTACAGAAAGCTGGAATCAAAAGCTGGAGCTGGGAACCCGACTTGGGACAGAAGTCTTAATCAGTGTCTTAGTAACCATGACGTCAAACACCCACACCTACAATTAAGTTTTTTAAAGCTGGTTTTTATTTGTGCCATTAAAAAGCTTTACAATAGGAAAATGTGACTTCGGTCCCAACCAAATCTTGACTGATTTCCCCCTCTTGTCCTTGTCCATATCCTTAGGAACTTTTTACACATTGGTAATCAAATTGCAAGTAGAATCTTCCTTTTTCCCATCAGTATTTTTCCCATTCTCTTTTGTCTTTTCATGATTTCCATTTAATAGAAGAACAACAATTAGCCCACCAGAAGCTAACATATCCTAATTTACCTACTCATTTCTTAGCTGTGAACACTTAGACTACTATTAATCTTTTTATTGAATAAGACACTGGAGGCCAGCACTGGATGAAGTAGGCTAAGCTGCTTCTTCCTACACTGGCTGTCCATATCAGAGTACCGATTCAGGTCCCAGCTACTCTGCTGCTGAGCTTCCCAGATAACATTCCTGATAAGGCAGTGGCAGAGGATCCAACCATGCAGAACAGCACTGAGCTCCTTCCTGGCTGCTGGCTTCAACAAAGCCAACTCGCTGCTGTAGTAATTTGGGGAACAAACCAGTGATGAACAACTCTATCTGCTTTTTAAATAAACAAAAGCTTTAAAACAAAACAAAACAAACACAAATGAGGGTGGTAGCCTAGCTTAGTGGCTCAGGTCCTCACCTTTCACGCACCAGGATCCCATATCGGCACCAGTTCTAATCCTGGCAGCCCCACTTCCCATTCAGCTCCCTGCTTGTGGGCTGGGAAATCAGCAGAAGACAGTCTAAAGCCTTGGGACCCTTTAACGCATGGGAGACCCGAAAGAGGTTCCTGGTTTCCGGCTTAGGATTGGTTCGGCTCTGGCCATTGCAACCACTTGGAGGCTAAATCAACATATGGAAAATCTTCCTCTCTGTCTCTCCTCCTCTCTGTATATCTGACTTTCTAATAATAAAGAAATAAATCTTTAAAAAAATGAAAAGATTTTAACCATTTTAAGGGCTATGGTCTTTTTTACATTTCTACTTCAGTAAATTACTAAGCTTGCTATGACTAGTGAACATAATTAATTTTCAAAGATCATGTTTTCATTTAGTTGAATCTGCATGTTTTAAAAAACCCAGCATAAAGAACTGGACAGAAGGAACACTGCGAGCATCATAACACAGGTGTCTGCTGGTGTCAGAGAGGAAAAGAGCATTAAAACAGGGATAAAAGGATGACAATGCTGGTGAATTCTGTGCAAATCTATTTCTTTACCCACGAAAATCTTGCCACTTCCATCATTTGCTGCCTGCTAAGCATACATTTATTGCATGCTGACCTCCCTACCTCCAAAAAAAAAATCTGTTAAGGAATTATTTTCTAATTCTTGGTTAGAATGAAAGATTTTATACTTGTTCCACACTGGTATTTTAAGCTATTCACTTCAAAAAAGTGTTTTTTATTAATGCTGTGTGTCAATTGGTTAGTTATAAATACCCACATGCAGTTTCAACACATCTGTACAAAAACATGTTACACCACTTATAAGTCAACTAAAAAGTTTAACTTTGCAATGAATTACAAACTACCAAAGATGAACTGTTAATGCTCTTAGAAGTAATATTATTTTTATTCAAATTCATCAAGAAGAAGAAAACAGAAGCCTTATCTTTGAATAAATAAATAAATAAGAGCAGCAATGGATGTTTGACCTGGTGGTAAAATACCTGCATCCCACTGGCCAGTTTCCAAGATAAACAATAAAACAGAACCAAATTCAAGTTAATATTTAAGAATCCAAATGAAACATCACTTACTGAAGACATAAGATCACCCATTCATAATAAGTACCATAAACACAGCAAGTCTGTCCACCTGAACGTAATTCACATTTCTGCTTTCATTTCTGCTTTTCATTGGTATAACTGAGTTGTCCAAATAAAGAATTCCTAAGCAGACATGGAATATCACAAATGGGTAATTTCTTTCTATATTCATGACTCCAGAAAGGGCTATTACTGTCTATTCAGATACACACACACAATGGACCCACGTATTCAATGGAAGGTAGGGCCTACTGCTGCAATTCTGAAGCCTACGAGAAAGCAGTTCTGGAACTTGGTTGTAATCATGGTTTCTTGGTTTCATGTTACTTTAGTCACAGGAGGCTCACTTCTCTCAAAGCAATTAGATATGTCACCGTTGGACAGCTCAACTTGATTCCTAATGTTGAGTCAAAATCCATTTCTCTACACATATTGGTTCTAGCTTCTCCCACTGAAAGTAAAAATTAAAGCATTTTTTTTTTTTACTTAAAAGTTTCCAAAAATTTGGTAGAATTTCTCCAAGAATGTTCCTTATTTGAACTAAATTTTTCGGGGGGGGGTGTTGGGGGAGGGAATGTACTTAAACGGCAGGAAGGAAAGGGTGAGGGTGAGGATGAGGGTGAGGACAAGGGCAAAAACAGGTGTGAGAGTGATCTCTTCCACTGGTGTAACCCCTAAGTGCTTGCAGTGGCTGCATCTGGGCCAGGCCAAAGCTGGGAATTCAATGCAGGCCTCTCACACAAGTGGCAGAAACCAAACATGTGAGCTATTACCTACGGCTTCCTGGGTGCACATTAACAGGAAACTCTTAGAATCAGAAGCAGAATTAAGGGTGGTCTGGGAAAGCAGTTGAGGACAGCCCAAAGCCTTGGGACCCTAAACCCACATGGGAGACCCAAAAGAAGCTCCTGGCTTCAGATCAGCTGAGCTCCGGCTGTTGCAGCCACTTGCACAGTGAATTAGCCTTTCCAATAAAAATAAATAAATCTTCAAACAAACAAACAAACAAACTTATCTCTGCCCCTCAAACTCAAAAACACAGTAGGGGAAACCCAAGCCTAAAGATGCCATCAAAAACAATAGAGGTGTTAGTGTTAAGCAATTGAGAGGATTCTGGTAGCTTCATAACAGTGATGACAAGGCAACCTGCGGATTAGCTGGCTTCCCAGATGGAACCAGCAAAACACAATGAAGAAATACTCTCAGGGAGTAAGAACAAATCTCTGAGTGACCTCAAATACCATTACTGTCCGATCTTAACTGGATCAGACTGGGAGCAACAGATGGCACAGGCCTTTATTAAGTACAATAGAGACCAGCAGGCAGTTGGCAGAACGAAACAGCTGCCGTGCTGAAAACTGAAGGAGACAGATTTTTCAGACAGATTAGTGAAAGACATCTCAGGATGATGAGAACTGCATCCATTGCCTAGAACTGCAACCAAGTCTCCCACAAGACTGATAAAGACCCAAGCATTTGGATCATCTGCTGCTTTCCCAGACACATCAGCAGCGAGCTGGATTTGAAGTGGAGTAGCTGGGACTCAAATCAGTATTCCAATATGGGTTGCTGGTATCATAGATGGTGGCTTAACCTACTGCATCACAACACTGGCCTGAAACACTATTTTCAACAAAACATTATAAGACATGGAAAGAAGCAGGAAAGTGTGATACACATGCAGGAAAGACAGCGCCAGTGGTAACCACCTGTGAAAGAGACCAGACATCCACTATATCAAGTTATCCAAAGCAGCCATTACAAATGTGTTAAAACTAGCAGTGGAAGCTGTGATATAAAGGTCTCAATGGATACAGATTACTAAAAAAGAATTATAAGGAAGAAAATGGAAATTCTGAAGTTGAAAAGTAGAAAAGCAATGAAACATTGAATTGACACGTTGAAAAACAGCAATTTTGCATGGTAGAGAAAGGATTAGAGAAATGGGATAGAATAATAGAATGTATGCATTCAAGAACAGAGAGAATAAAGAATGATGACAAATGAGCATAAACTCTGAGATACGTATGCTATCACTAAGCATACCAACACACATGTAACGAACATACCAGCAGAGTAAAGAAAGAACAAAATGGCTTACAATGTCCCAAATATGATGAGAAACATTAATCTACGTATCTATGATTTAAACTCCAATTAGAAGAAACAAAAGAGAGGCTTACACCAGACACACCACAGACAAAGATAAAAATGATTCCTCATGCACAAAGGAACTCAGTAAGATTAATAGTTGATTTTTCTTCAGAATAATGGAGGCCAAAAAGCAGAGAGATATACAAAGCGCTGAAAACAAATACTGTCAACCAGGAAGTCTAAATCCAGTAAGATTATCCTTCAAAAATTTCTACCTTGAAAAAAATTCATTTCTAGTGGATTCACATTATAATACTGAAGGGAAGTCTATTAGGTTGAAAGTTTCTTAAGATGATAATTTGAATTCACATGAGAGAGAGGCAAGATGGCGGCTTAGGGTAGAGACATGTTTGGTGTGACGAATTCACATGAAAAAAAGGAAAAGACAGTGGCAAATCATAGCACAGGATATTATAAATAAAGCAATATAAATGTATAATTCTTTTCCTTTTTTAAAATGTAGTTTTTAAAGGCCTATAGAAAGCAATATGCTTGCCACAGTACTGTTGGGCTTCTAACACATAAATGGTAATCTATGTGACAGCAAATGTAAGAGAGGTGTGTGACAGTGGAGTCATCTCAATAACCAAGGAAGTGATACAGATGACTCAAAGTTACAAGAACAAATTTAGAAAACTAGGAAGAGCAACCAAGAAGGTTAGTACAATAAATTTGTATTTAGAGTATACAGAAAACTCCTACAACTCAAACAGTCCAATTTTAAAATGGGCAAATATTTGAATACACGTATCTTTCAAGAGCATGTATAAATGGCTATCAGACACAAAAGATATTCAATAACACTAGTACTTAGGGAAGTACAAAATCAAAACCACTGGATTGGCAGTTTCTTAAACATGCTGAGCACAAAATGATCTAGCAATTGTACTCCTAAACATGTGTACAGAGGCCAACACTGCAGGCCAACCACCGCCAGCATCTCACATGGGCTCCAGCAGCAGTCCTAGCTTCTCTGGCTCCATGCTAGTATCAGGCCTAGGAGAAGCCATGGAAGACGGCCTGAGGATTTGGGCCCTCGCTGTCCGTGAGGAGGACTTGGATGAAGCTTCTGGTTCCTGTCTTCAGTCAGGCTCAGTCCTGGCTAAACTGACCAATCCAAAAAGTTATTCAAAATGTGGTATATATTCATACACTGGATATTATTTGGCCACAAAATAGATACATTACTGATGCATCTCTGGTGCTGTGGTACAGGTTAAATCACATCTTGTAAGTTTGAGTCCCAGCTGATGCACCTAAGAAACTAGCGAAATAAGGCTCCAATACTTGTGCCCCTCCACCCAGGAGAGAGGGAGATCCACGTTCAAAGCTTCATCCTGGATCAGCCTTTGTGACCACTTAGGAGTAAAACCAGCAGATGAAAGCCAGTTCTCTACCTCTCTTTGCCTTTCAAATAAAAAAAAAAAAACTTAAATAAATAAATAAACACAGACGAACCTTAAGCCTTAAAATAATTATAATATTATGCCAAGTAAAACAAGGTAGACCCCAAGGGCCATATGTAGTATTATCCTATTTATATTAAATGTCCTGAATAGGCAAATTCAGAGGCAAAGAGAGCAGATTAGTGATTGCTAAGGACTAGGGAGAGGGTTGAAGGGAAAATGATTACTAATTAGAATAGCATTTTGTTGAGCCAGTACAGTATCCTAGTTGCTGAATCCTCACTTTGCAACCACCGGGATCCCATATGGATGCCAGTTCATGTCCTGGCTGCTCCACTTCCCATCCAGCTCCCTTGCCTGTGGTCTGGGAAAGCAGTAGAGTGTGGCCCAAAGCCTTGGGACCCTGCACCTGCATGGGAGACCCAGAAGAAGCTCCTGGCTTCGAATCAGCTGAATTCTGGCTGTTGTGGCCATTTGGAGAGCCAGCAGATGTGAAATCTCTCCTTCTCTCTGTATATCTGCCTTTTCAATAAAGACAAATCTTAAAAAGAAAAAGAAGAAAGAATAGCATTCTGGATTTAGCAAGGTGAGAATTACACAGTTGTGTGTATAATACCAAAAACCATTGACTAACAAAAGGATGAATTTTATGGTATGTTAATTATAGCTCATTAATATCTTAAATGGGCAAGCTACCTGGATGGGCATTTTTTCAAACAGAGATGAAAAAACGGCTGATGAAAAGATGTTCAACATCACTAGTTACTAGAGAAAAGCATATTAAAACTACAGGGAGATACCACTTTACAGCACTAAATGGTTATAATCAGATCAGATAATAACAAATGTGGGCAAGTACAGAAAAAAATGGCAGTCCTTACACACTGCTGCTAGGAATGTAGAATTATGTAGCCACTTTAGAGAAGTCTGGCAATTCCACAAAAAAAAAATTGGTGGTGGTTACTGTGGATTACTCTGACTAGGTTGCAGCTCCCACTGGTTTGCATTTGCATGAGGGCTGAATGTTTGGTGGGCAGGACAGGGTTGGACTGCAACACCCATTGGTTTGTACAGAACACAAATGACCCAGCAATTGCAACCACCAGCATGTGCATAAGCTGATTGGGGCAATGGACTGTGCCAAACCCTGTACTGGCATACACACACAAGAATCAGGTCTGGCATCACCTCACACAAAGTTTCTTTGGGGATCCCTACAACTGAACTGCTGAACTCAGAACCCCAACCATGAAGAGAATTGCAGGTTCCATGGTCTGACCATGGAGTGCAAGTGTCAAAGCTGAGCCTCTTCAGAGGCTCAGAAGGAGCAGTGGACAGCATATTCAGGTGCACACAGAGGATATGGCGATCCATCAGAACCTGCAGAGGACACCTGGTACCACAACAGAGGACAGAACAAATCAATCAACTACACCAGCTATGTGTTGGCATTGAAAATCTGGAGAAATGAAGATTCTAAGGTGGACTGTGTCAGCCAGTGGATTCTGAAGAGATTTCATCATGCTTGGAATGGGGAGACTGGCAGTAATTCAGATCTGTTGAACTGTCAGAACCACCTGAGCAGTGCCCTTGTAACATGCTCCACATCAGGGACCTGGGATGGGTGGGAGGCTGGGTGGGGCTTCTTCCTTTATCTACCCCCTTACCCCAGATACAGGGGAAAAAGAGAGGGAGAGAGAGAGAAAATGTGGAAACAATGGTTTTACCCACTTTCCTGTAGCACTTGATCATTTGTGCCCTAATCAACTATGTAAAGATTATCAAAATAAAATAATAATAAAAAAGAAAAAAATTAGAGTTACCACACAACCTAATCTTCTGTTCTACAAGAAAAATTAAACTTATAGCCATACAACAATTGGGGAAATTTTTCATAGCAACATTATGTGTGAGAATTCAACAGGGGAAGCTATCCAAATATCCATCAATTGATAAACACACTTAAAATAGGGAATATCCATGTAATAGAAAAATTCTATCCTAAAAAGCACTGACTCACACTACAACATGAGTGAACCTTGTCTTAAGCTGAGCTCGGTCTGTTGTTGCAGTGCAGTGAGCCAAGCAATGCTGGCATCCCACATGAGCATCAATTCAGGATCCAGCTTTCACACTTTTGACTTAGCTTCCTAACAATGCATCAAGAAAAGCAGTAGAAGATGGCGCAGGTACTTAGGCCCCTTTTAATCATGTAGGAGAACCAGAGGGAGTTCAAAGCACCTGGCTTTTGCTTGACCCAGTCCCAGCCACTGTGGTCGTTTGGAATGAATTAGTGGATGAAAGATTCCCCCGCCCCTCTCTCTGTCCCTCGGTAACATCCAGTAAGATTATGGTGAGTTAAAGAAGCTAGAAACAGCACCTATGGTATGACTCACTTCACGTGAACTGTCTAGCTACAGGAACACTTTGGAGACAAAGTAGATCACTGACTCTAGGACTGCAGGGGAGAGGAGCGCACACAGAGGCTTTCAGGGGTGATAATTACCACACTTGGCACAGTGGTTGAAGCGCTGCTTAGGACATCCACACCCTGCTTCGGAGTGCCTGTTTCTGAGTTCTGGATCCTTTGCTCCTGATTATAGTTGCCTGAAATGTGCATCCAGGGAGACAGGAGGTAATGGCTCGGGCAGGTGACTCCCGGCCACCCACAGGGGACACCTGGAAAGTGCTCTTGGCTTCTGGCTTTAGCCTGGCCTAGCTTCAGGCTGTTGAGGGCATTTGAGGAGCGACCCAGTGGATGGGAGACTTAAGTCTTCCAAATCAAATAAAATAGAGTATGGAGTTGCTTGCCTAATTCTATAAATACTGTTAAAAATAGTGAGTTATATATTTTAAGTAGGAGGATCATGAACTATATCACCAATATGTATATGTATATATGAAATATATACTCTCCTTCTTTTGTGCTCTCCTTTCCTTAATAAATACATCAAATAGCCAGTAGAGCCTCCGCCATCTCCTGGCAGCCACAGGTCTCAACAAGGTGGTGTGAAGCATGGCTAGTCAACATCATGCCTTCTTACTTTTCAGAGCGCCTGGTGTGCATATCAGGTGGAGGGTAGGAAAGGAGTGGAGAGGAACCAGAACCTTCTCTATCCAGCATCAGGAAGACTGAACTAGAGTCAGCGTGGTGGCTCCAGTAGTCCTGGCTACTCTGTACCTGTGTCTTCCGAACAATAACTTTAAAAAAAAAAAAAAAAAAACTACACGTGGCAATACAGTTCCTGACTGGTAAACACTCTGCTTCCCAGACTTTGGTCTTAGAGCCAGGAGGGGCACACATATCCACATCCAGTTGGCAGCAATGAGGTTCAACAGCACAGCGCGTGAAGCAGGCTAGAGGGCAATCAGCTCCCCCACACGTCCTCAGTGGCAGAGCAGCCCAGCGGAGTGCAGCTTCCACACCTACCTGCCATCAACGAAGCACAACAGGCTATATCCCCCCTACTCACACCCCTGATGTGAATGGAGTCTAGTGGGAAAGAGGTGGTGCAGAGAGAGACAACTGGCACTATGTCTTCCTGTGCTCTTCACCTGAATCAGGAAGTGAGTTTCAGCCATGCAATGCAGGAACAAAGAGGCAGGAGTCAACCTTTCTCCCCTTCTCAGCTGTCAGGGGCCCACATCGTGGTCTTTTTCAGGGAACCAACCTGGTTCAAGAGAGCGTAAGGCAGCGCCCCACTTTCACTGTTGACAAGGGCGAGGGAAGGAGAAGTCGCACCTCCGCAGCTTTTGTTGGGGCGCTGTCAGGATGTGGGGGAAGGTGAGCACAGACATTCACCTGGTTCTTCAGCTGCTAAGTAAGAAAAAACAGGATCTAAAAATATAGGGAATACAGTGGAAATCATCTGCTTTACCAACATCTAGGAAAATTCCAATTTGAGAAAAAACAGTCGTCAAAATGGAGTTAAAACGTTGGGTTCACGCAATAAGGCCTTTAATTAAAATGTGTCTTGGCATTGTTTCTGAAAGAACTAGCATGAGCATGTGCTCTGACAGTAAAAGAATCAAAAGAGAGATCAGTAGCAGAAGGACAAGAGGAAAAACCTCCGGAGGCTTGTTCATTAAATACCAAACCTGTCAGTAACCCTGAGTGGAAGAGGAAGTCTCGAAACCCGTACAGGTGAATCAGAACACGAGTCTGACTAAAACACGTGGGAAGCTAGAAAAGCAAGCAAGTGCATGAAACACATAGCACTTCAGGCTTCTGTGCTTACATTACAGAAGAGGAAAGCCCTCAAACCAATCATCTAAGCTCCAACCTAAGTAAGATAGAAAAATAACAGAAAAATGAAAAGAATAAGAATACAAATCAGTGAAATTAAAACACAAAAAATGACAGAGAAAGGCAGTTAAATAAAAAAGATGGCTTGATGAAAAAGAAAACAACAAACCTAATAAACTTCTAACAATACTGGAAAAAATGATTTTAAAAAAGATAGATCACTAATGTTAGGGATGAAACAGGTTAACATTACTTTATTATCAAAATATTGAAGTTTGAACAGATTTACACTTACAAATTTGGCAAAACAGAAGAAATAGACCAATTCCTTGAGCTGAAAATCAACCAAGAGGAATGAAACAGTCTGCACAGTACTATAAATAAAAAGGGCTGGCATCGTGGTGCAGTAGGTGAGGCTGCCACTTCCAACACCAGCATTCCACACCAGAGCACTGAGTCAGAGGCCCAGCTACCCTGCCTCCAGTACATCTCCCTACAAATGTGTCTGGGGAAGCGGTGGAAAACGGTCCCAATACTTGGATCCCTGCCACTCACGAGGAAGACCCAGATGAAGTTTCTGACTCCTGGCTTCAGACTGGATCAGCCATTCCTGGAGCGACCATTTGGGGAGTGAACCAGCAGATGAAGAACAATCTTTTTGTCTCTATTTCCCTTAGTCAATTTGTCTTTCAAATTAAAAAAGAAAATGTAAAGGTCCCAGCTAAAATCCTGTTGAGAAAGAATTGAGTGACAGGAATCATTTCTCTACTAACGCCTGCTATACAACTACACTAATCATCTTGGGGGTACTGGTGGAGGGGCAGACATACACAGATCAGTGAGAGAAAAGAGAAGAAACTATGACACCCCTCACCCTGGGACATGTGAAATTCTTAAGGCATGATACTTAAAGTACAATCTACAAATGGTGCATTAAACCTCAGGAAAATTAAAAACTCTCAGAAAAGCTCATACACAAAGAATATGTGCAGAAAAACTACAAGCTGACAGAAAGTATTTGTATACCACACATCAGAAAAAGAACTAATTTACAGGGCACGGCACGGTGGCCTAGTGGCTAGAGTCCTTGCCTTGAACACGCCAGGATCCCATATGGGCGCCTGTTCTAATCCCAGCAGCCCACCTCCCATCCAACTCCCTGTTAGTGGCCTGGGAGAGCAGTCGAGGATGGCCCAAAGCCTTGGGACCCTGCACCCTGCATGGGAGACATGGAGGAAGTTCCTGGCTCCTGGTTTCAGATCAGCTCTGCTCCTGCCACTGCAGTCACTTGGGGAGTGAATCATCGAAAGGAAGATCTTCCTCTCTGTTTCTCCTTCTCTCTATATATTTGATTTTGCCAAAAAAAAAAAAAGCAAACAAATCTTTTTCTTAAGAAGTAATATACAAACTTTATAAAAGACTCCTAAAATTCAATAGTAAAAAAAAAAGAAATTTAATTTAAAAATGGAAAAAAGATTTGCACAAAAATATAAAAAGAAAATACAGACATTTTCATGGCAAATAAGTCTATGAAAAGCCATTATGATCAACAATCAAAGAAATGCAAATTAAAACCACAGCCAGATCTTGTACCTCATCTTGTTCTCTCTATTTCCTCTAAAATCAGCCCTTTCTCCAAAAGAGATTGGATTTTTAAACGGGAGAACAGTGGTACTTAAGAACCAAGGTTTATTGCCCAGCACAGTGATTCAGTGGCTAAATCCTCACCTTGCATACAACCGGAACCACATGTGGGTGCTGGTTCATGTCTCAGCTGTCTCATTTCCCAGCCAGCTCCCTGCCTGTGACCTAGAAAAGCAGCAGAGGACAGCCCAAAGCCTTGGGACCCTGAACCCTCATAGGAGACCAGGAGGAAGCTCCTGGCTCCTGCCTTTGGATCAGCACAGTTCCAGCCACTGCAGCCATTTGAAAAGTAAACCAGCAGATGAAAGATCTTTCTTGGGGCCTGGCGTGGTAGCCTAGCACCTTAAGTTCTTGCCTTGCATGAGCCAGGATCCCACATGAGCACCAGTTCTAATCCCGGCAGCTCCACTTCCCATCCAGCTCCCTGCTTGTGGCCTGGGAAAGTAGTCAAGGATAGGCCAAAGCATTTGGGACCCTGCAACTGCGTGGGAGACCCAGAAGAAGTTCCTGGCTCCAGGCTTTGAATTGGAGCAGCTCCGGCCATTGCAGCCACTTGGGGAGTGAATTCACAGAAGGAAGATCTTCCTCTCGATCTCTCCCCTTTCTGTGTTTGAATAAAAGTAAAATAAATCTTTACCAAAAAAGTCCTTCTCTATATATCTCCTTTTCTCTGTAAATCTGCCTGTCCAATGAAAATAAATAAATTAAAAAAAAAAAAGAACTAAGATTTAGGTGTGCTCAGTTCTACTGGACTGTTACGTTTCGAGTCATCTCACATACGGATTCCCAGCCTATGCATATGGATTCACTTTGCATGTATATTTGTTTTTCAGTCAGCTTACACTGAGAACCCTGAGCTTGCAGCCAGCACTGTGGTCCTTCAGTTTATACCTCTAGCTGCTATGTTGGCACCCAGTGTCGGCCCGGGTTCAAGTTCTGGCTGTTTCACTTCCAATCCAGCTCCCTGCTGATGCTCTTGGGACATGGCCCAACTACTCTGAGCCACACGAGAGTCACAGACAGAGCGCCAGCCTGCCAGCTTCAGCCTGACCCAGCCTTGGCCACGTCAACCCTTTCGGAAGTGGATGGCAGAGGTTTTCATCTATTTCTCTCTCTGTAATAATGCCTTTTGAATAAATAAATACATTTAAAAAGAAAACCCTGAGTTCATGTTCACATTTCCTATTAATTTATTTACTTAATTTGAGAGGCACAATTAGAGACAGAGAGAGTGAGAGAGATGATTCATCCACTGGGAACCCTTACCTGAAGTGTTACACGTCACAAGTGTTTGAGACTTCATACTTTTCTGGATTTTGTAGCATCTGCATAGACCTTACTGGTTAAGTATACCTAAAAAACTCAAAGTCGGAATTGCTCTGAAACCCAGAACTACAGGAGCAGCAGTGTATTCCCTAGATTTGTTCCCTGAGCAGACTCAGAATGTGACAACCCAGTTGAATTGAGCAAGCCTAAATTTTGGTTCTTGAAGATCATTTGCTTTCCCATTAAAAAGAAATCAGATCTCCTTGGAGATAAGGCTCATTTCAGTTTGGGAATAAGGGAGAACAAGATGAGGTGGACGAGTTGGCTATGTTAGAAAGTGAGGAGTCCAAGAACTGGGTGCTATACCAAAAGGACACCACAGTCAGAAAGGGTTCTTACCAGCCAAACATACAAAACATCAAATCAAACAACAGCAAAAAATTACCTTCCATTGAGTAAAACAGCAATCCACACTGGACAAATCACTGATTGAACAAGTGAGAAGAAAATACTCCTTGGGCCCGGTGCGATGGCACAGTGGTTAAGGTCCTCGCCTTACACGCCTGGGATCCCATATGGGCACAGGTTCTAATCCCGGCAGCCCCGCTTCCCATCCAGCTCCCTGCCTGTGGCCTGGGAAAGCAGTCGAGTACGGCCCAAAGCCTTGGGACCCTGCATCCACATGGGAGACCCACTAGAGACTCCTGGCTTTGGGACTGGCTCAGCTGCAGCCATTGTAGCCACTTAGGGAGTGAGTCAGCAGGTGGGTGATCTTTCTCTCTGTTTCTCCTCTCTATAAATCTTCTTTTCCAATAAAAAAAAATCTTGATTGGGAGTCTGGCTCAATGTGCATTTTCTAATTTTCCTGTAAATTCCAAAACCATCATCACAAAAATTGAGACGGCTAGGAAACATGGCATCCTGGTGGGGCAATACGGCATCATTCACAAAATACCTTTGCCAATTAAAAAAAAAAGCAAGTCTGACTAGAATTAGACTCTACATCTGCCTACCAACTTACAGGGGGCACATGTCAGTAAAACACATCATTGCAAACCACGCAAGGCAAAGCACCCAAATCTGCAAACAGACTGAGGAAGAGAAGGGCAATTCATGCTTGAAAGCAATGTAAGCTGTACGGCAACTACGTATGGTGTCCAGGCCTCTTCTGCATCCACTTCATACATAAAGATGTTCGAAAAACAAAGCTTCAGAGAGAAAGTGGGATTGAGAGGGGAGGTGTCTTTCATTCTCTGATTCATTCCCCAGTGGCTGCAATGGCTGAGGTTAGGCCAAGATGAAGCTAGGAGCTTCACCCAGGGCCCCCCCCCCCCAGGGCTTCAGGAGCCCACAGACATGGGTCACCCTCTGCCGCCTTCTCAGGTTCACTAAAGGGCAGCTGGATCCGAAGCAGAGCAGCCAGGTGCAGGATGAGATGTCCAGCACTGCAGATGGCAGCCCAGGCAGCTATGCTAAAGTGCCACCCACTCCAGGAACCTTCTGACGCAAAAATACCATAAACACACATGTACACATCTATGAGACAATCAGCAGTTTGAACACTGTTCAGATATTAAAAATAATTAATAATAAAATGATGATAATGATGATGCAACCACTTAAAAAAACAAACCAAAACCTTGAATTTGCTTTAAAATGTGAATGTGGGGGAGTGAGTGAGGAACCCCATTACTGAAGACATTACAGCAGATCAATGGGGTGTTCCTGTAGAATGACATATACATGAAATCTTTATGCTTCAGTAATGTTTGAAATTTCCCATTATAAGTGCTTTTTGAAACCAGAACGAAGATTTAAATCCAGCTGTGTCTCTACAACTAGTTCTTGATGAATTTCCTATTTTCCTTTAAAAACATTTTATTTATGTACTTTAAACTAAATTTCCCCATCAGTCAACATTTAAAAATATTTTCTATGCTCAAATCTAAAGCATGACTATCTTTATAGATGAAATGTATTTTTAAAAAAGATTTCTTTATTTTCATTACAAAGTTAGATATACAGAGAGGAGGAGAGACAGAGAAGAAGATCTTCTGTCTGATGATTCACTCCCCAAGGGACTGCAACGGCCGGTGCTGTGCCAATCCAAAGCCGGGAACCAGGAACCTTTTCCAGGTCTCCCACGCGAGTGTAGTGTCCCAAAGCCTTGGGCCTTCCTCGACTGCTTTCCCAGGCCACAAGTAGGGAGCTGGATGGGAAGTGGAGCGACCAGGATTAGAACCAGCACCCATATGGGATCCCAGGTGTGCATTTAAGGTGAGGACTTTAGCAGCTAGGCCACGCCGCTGGGCCCGATGAAATGTATTTTAAGAAAATTAGATACAAGATAAATTTTATTTTTCCAGATTTTCCTATTTTAAAATTAGCTGTAGTTATTCCACAATAAAAGTTTTAATTAATAGTGTTTGAAAAGGTAAAAACATCAGCTTATCTACGGGGCTCAGAAGTGAAGTGGTACACCCTTCCTGAGAGCATTTGAAAAGGTATAGGAAACCTCTGGAACCAGGGGACACTGCACAGTTTAGATGGGCGAGGTCTTCAGTACTGGAGGTAGAAGAAGGAAAATATTTGTCTGATTGTTATCTTGTTGACTGGAGTGTTCCATAGGGGAAAAATTAACCTGATCCTACAAGGGAAGCAGCAAGCAGACACCATTATTGGATTTGTTCTAGAAGCACTTCTCTCTAAGACCAAGAGACTACAGCTGGCACGCACAAGTGTCCACAAACGATAGTTGTCAGTAGTGTTTACATTCTAGAGTCACACACAGCAGACAGATGGAGAATTGTGAATTGCTGAAGACAGAGGGCTCCCTCTGCTGGGGAGGTCAGAGCCCAGTCAGAACACCACATGTTTGCCTTAATTTAAGTTGAAATGCTGTCAATCTGAAAAATGGTACCTGTGAAATGTAGTATTACTTCAACCTCTAACAACCTATATCTCATGCAACAACATATTGTGATGTAATCAATGAATCAGCAATCAATGTGAGGCAGACTGCTCATGATCTACATCAAAGAACTGTAAAACCTAATACAATTTTGCTTCTCGGTAACGGGGCGGGAGAGCAGAGAAATCTTCCATCTCCCTAGAATGTGTGAGGCAGATGTAAAGCATAACCTATCAAGAACATAACAGGTAACTTATAGACAACAGCCTCGAATAGCATTAGACAATGGTAAAACCATAAAGACATGGGGGGGTAACAGGAGTGATCCTGACAACCTCTTAACAGGAGGTCATATGCATAGGGTAGGGGCGGGGACCCCAGAGTGGAGCAGGAGGACAGGAGGAGGCTTGTATTCCAACCCTGGAGACTCCCAGATCCTCACCAAGGACTACATCCCAACTGCCAAAGAGACCACAGGGAATTGGAGTGCCTTTGGAGGCCGAGTACTCCAAGGTCATCCACTCCCATTTGAATCTCCCACATGGGATGGAAGAAGTCCAAATCCCTCCTCACAGGGCCCAATGTCACCGGAACAACAGCCAGGAGTCTGCAAAAACAGAAGAACAATAAACTCCCTCCGAGACCAGGAAGAGGAACTTTCTC
This sequence comes from Ochotona curzoniae, assembly GCF_017591425.1. Classification (NCBI taxonomy): domain Eukaryota; kingdom Metazoa; phylum Chordata; class Mammalia; order Lagomorpha; family Ochotonidae; genus Ochotona; species Ochotona curzoniae. The sequence continues at coordinate 60,397,236 of NW_024467106.1, forward strand.
TGGTCCTTACTTATTTCCAACTCTGGATCCCCACCCTCTCTTGCAATGACCATCAGGGTCATCCCGGGCGCCCCCCCCAAAACAAAACAAACAAGAACAAAAAATTAGAATAGAGAACAACAAGGAAAGCTTAGAACTAGACAGGAAACGATCAGTGGGGACTCACACATACCTTACTAGGTAGGACACGAAAATTAATAACTCCTAACTAGAGTATGGAGGATTTCTCTGCACATCCTTCCTAAAACTGATCTGCACCTCAATTGTTGACATAAGCCTTTGAGTTATAAGCCAGTTTAGACTATCCTAAAATCTGCCAAGTTCAGTAAAAAGTATATTTCAACACAATAAACTGGTAAATACTAAAATGAAAATAGACATGTGATAGCTGAATAGTACCCTATAGCCATTTTCAGGTAGATAGAAGCCAGTTGTATACAAACTAAAATTAAAATGTTAATGAAGTAGTCACAGGATGTGGTTAAGAACTTGCATTTTCTAACATATCAGTCACTCAATATCATGCCAGTTAACTCCATAATGTAAACTGTTGTTCATGTTATCTTATGGCTTTTAATTGGTCGGAACGATATTCTGCCAGCTCTGCCTTTAGACCAGAGATGGTCTCCCCAAGAAACTGTTGAATTGATCTGGACAATAAGATGCTGGACTCTATGCATGGCACATGCTTGCACTGAAAGAAACAAGACTGGATTTGAACTGTAATACTGCAATAAGGTGGTACAATCCACCATGGGGGGAAGGCATGGGGGAACATCAGAGCCTATGAAATGATGTTATAAAATGAAAAAAGAACACAGCTGACAGAACTGAGCACTCTCAGTGCTAAGCTCCAATTCCTCCTGCCAGACCCTTAACCCCTCACACTTCCTGGTGCCCGTGATCCATACGGGCAAGAAATTCTTCAAAGTTCCCTACACAGTAGGACAAAAGTGAACCAGGACGTTACAAAGTATTGTAGGGAACACTGCTAAGAAAAAGAATTCAACACTTTTACTGTCAAGCGCTGCCTGTGGCAGCAAGGCCGGCACCACCCAGGGGGAATCTGCGTGGTACTCAGCTCAGAACTGCAACAGAAAGAACGCGGGACAAGTGTGGCAGCAGAGTTCAAGCTACGGCATGCTTCCTTGTCTCAGGTGCCACAGAAAAATCAAAACACTGTGGGGAGAATAGCGAGAGGAAAAGTAGCAGCACAAGGCTTCTGAATGTGCTAAGTGACACTTGCCGGTGATTTAGAGAAAGAAATGAAAGGCTGATTCCTAAGTAGGTGTTCGATGGCAGAAATACACACTCCATCTCAGTGTCAGATGATCACGCAGGAGACAAGCACTTCTGCAGCATTTCTTCTGAAAAGGAAAACGTTGTTATTCAGGTGTTTTCTGTTTGTTGTTGTTGTTGTTTTTAAAGATTTATTTATTTTCATTACAAAGTCAGATATACAGAGAGGAGGAGAGACAGAGAGGAAGATCTTCCGTCCGATGATTCACTCCCCAAGTGAGCGCAACGACTGGTGCTGCGCTGATCTGAAGCTGGGAGCCAGGAGCCTCTTCCCCCAAGTCTCCCACGAGGGTGCAGGGTCCCAAAGCTTTGGGCCATCCTCAACTGCTTTCCCAGGCCACAAGCAGGGAGCTGGATGGGAAGTGGGGCGGCCGGGATTAGAACCTGTGCCCATATGGGATCCCGGCGCGCTCAAGGTGAGGACTTTAGCTGCTAGGCCACGTCGCTGGGCCCTGTTGTTGTTCTTTTTTAAATTTAAAAATCTTGTTTATTTGAGGAGAGACAGAAAATGAGAGAGCTCCATCTGCTGGTTCATTTCTCAAATACTGCAAAGGCCAGGGCTGTGCAGAAGCCAGAGCCAGAACTTGGGAACCAAATAGAAATCTCACCTGTGTGGCTGCCAGAATCCCAACCACCAGAGCCATCGCTGCTGGGACACCCCACCCCCGGGGGTCTTCATTAGCAGGAAGCTGGGGTCAGGAGCCGAGGCCAGGACATAAACCCAGCTACTGTGTCACGGGATGCGAGCATCTTAATTACCAGGACAAATGCCCACAATTTTGAAAACAGGTCAAAACAAGAATGCAGAAATAAACAGGACTGCAAGTAGCACCTGCAACTTGAGATGCCAATATGAACAAAGATTTTTCTTCCATGTGTTTTCATGTAGCTACTGATGTAAAGCACGAGTTCCTTAGAGGGACAGAAAATGCATTCAAGGAGTTCTGTATTGCACTGCAGTGGGTTAAGCATGAAGTGGCAGCTGCTCCTCCTGCAATCCAGCCTCCTTCTAATGCACCTGAGAGGCAGTGGAAGCAGGCCCGTGTCACTCAAGCAGCAGAAACCAGTCTCCAGGATGGACCTGGTCCAGACCTGGCTGTGGCAGCATCTGGGAAGTGAACCAGGGAATCAAAGAGTGCTTTCTCTCTTCTTCTTTCTCTGACACTCGAATAAACAGTTTTTCGAATAAACAAAAATTCTGTTCTGAAGAATGCATTTAGAGATGTTACCTTCCATGTTCATAGCATATCCACTGTGATTCGCCAGTGTGGAATACGGTTGTTCATCTGGAGCTAAGACTCCTGCAGCCATGGCAGCCTGTTGGGAAAAAAAAATAGTTATTCTAAGGTTTGCCGTGGGGTGTTCTTCACTAACGACTCACAAGAGGCTAGATCTCTGCTGTCTGTCTACTACAGTAACTAGCTTATGTGGCTGGGGCAGGCCGCGATGTGCTGTATAAGAAAATTCCGAAGATTTAGAACAAAAAAAATACACAAGCTATCTTACTAACAATTTTTACAGGTTATACATTGGAATGTCCTTTTGAATATCGGGTTAAATACATGATTCATTTCTTGTTTTTGAACTGCAAACGTTTTCACTTTCCATTAACATATGACTCGCATAAGTGGGATAGCCAGGACAGTACAGAGAAAATAAGACACTCTCTCCTATGTATTTAAAGACAAGAGGGCAACATAAATAACGCTAGTGAGCGCTGAAAGTCGCAAGTCAGGCTGGCGCGAGGAGGGCTGCCCACCTGAGTGGGCATGCAGCTTCAGGAGGAACTAGGCTCAGGAGCAGTTATTGTAGACATGAGAGTGAGATCAGTGGGTACCTGGGCACACTGCATGCTAGGGTAGCAGCTGACGCCACCTCTTTACAGTTCAGCTGTTTGCTACTATGCAATTGTATAACAGACTTCTAATAAAGTTGATGCCAACATTTCTGAGTTTCCAGGAAAACAAATGTGCAATTCAATCGGTAGTTACTGACAGACTAACTGCAACTCAATGTAAGTACCAAGGAAAATAATGAAAAATTAGGTTGTGAAACTTCACAAAACTATAAAAAATTGTTTTAATAAACGCAACCATATAATCCAAAAATTTTTATGGAGTTCATCGTGACACAGGAAAAAGTTACACAATTTCTAAAGATTTCTTTCCTAATAAACGTAGCATAGCTCTTTGCAAAGTCATTTATTTTATTTTTTAAAGATTTATTTTATTTTTATTGCAAAGTCAGATACACAAAGAGGAGGAAAGACAGAGAAGAAGGTCTTCCATCTGTTGATTCACTCCCCAGGTGGCTGCAGTGGCCAGAGCTGCTTCAATTTGAAGCCAGGAACCAGGAGCTTCTTCCAGGTCTCCCATGTGGGTGCAGGGTCCCAAGGCTTTGGACTGTCCCCTACTGCTTTCTCAGGCCACACGCATGGCGCTGGGTGAAAGCGGGGTTGCCAGGATTAGAACTGGCGCCCATATAGGATCCTGGGAGTGTAAAGCAAGGACTTCAGGAACTAGGCTACCATGCTAGGCCCATGATTTTAACTTTTTAAAGGCTCTAAAAATATGCTGAAGCACCTTATACCAATTAAATGAGCAGTGGTAATTCAATTCAGCTCTAATTAATATTTTTCTTGGAATATCTTTTCATTTGTCAGAAAAAAAATCACAAATCTAATTCTTCCAGAATGTAAGTTCACTAAAATTCCTTATAAAATAAAATTTTATTAAGCTTTTCTCATCTACCCTAAATGTAGATCTAAGGGTACCAATATGAATCTAAAGCCCTATTTGAGGAAGCTGTTTTTCAAAATAAATACGGAAATTAAATCACAGCAGTGATCTATAATACATTTAAAATAATGCTTTCTGCAATATTAATATTGTCACAAATTGAGTATGACAAATTAATGCAAACCTTTATGATGTGCCTAGCCTTTCAAAGGAATATGATAAAAAGGCATCGAGCAGACACTGATGAAACAAGCTGTTCAAGGAAACTCATTAGCAAACATCAAACATTCTCACGTTATGACTTTCCTAAGTCTGGACTGTTCTCTCAAAACATTACACATATACATTTAGATTTATTTATTTTTATTGGAAAGTCAGATACACAGAGAGAAGAGGCAGAGAAAGATCTTCTGCCCATTGGTTTACTCCCCAAGTGGCCACAATAGTTGGAGCTGAGCTGATCTGAAGCCAGAAACCAGAGCCTCCTCTGGGTCTCCCATGTGGGTGCAGGGTCCCAAAGCTTTGGGTCATCCTCGACTGCCCTCCCAGGCCAGCAGCAGTGAGCTGAATGGGAAGGGGGGCTGATGGGACAGGATCCGGCACACATATGGGATCCCGGCACGTGCAAGGCAAGGACTTTAGCCACTAGGCTACTGCGCCAAGCCTCCCAAAGATATTTTGATGAGCGAAAAATTATCATCATATGAGAACAATTTTTAAAAGTTTGTGGAAAGTGGAATTCAAAAATAATGTTCTACATACAGCAATTAGAGTCCTGGAATTTTGGAGCAGCTGGAATTCTAGCCCTGGTTATTTCACAAACTTTTTTTAAAATATAATTTCAGAAGTAGAGTAACAGAGTTCCACTTCCTCACTCCTCCATATACACCCTCAACTGCCAATAGCTGGGGCTGAATCTGGGAGTCTGAATGCAATTCAAGGCTCCCATATGAAGTGGCAAGGACTTAGCCACGTGAGCCATCACAGGGCTCCCCCAGAGCATGCCCACCAGCGGGAAGCTGGAGTCCAGCAGTGTACTTAGTACACGTGAGTCTTAATGGACATCTCAGCCACCAGACCAAACGCCATTCCCTTTGGTTCTGGGGTAGATGAGGGGTTATGAACCATGGCCCAGAAGAGGTACTTGTGCAAGATGATACACCATGCTGGTGACAACTTGGTGCCAGTGAGCTAACACCAACACCACTTTGTGTGTGGGCTTTCCCCTGTCTCCCTCGCAGATGATGGGGTCCTGAGGTGAGGAGTCATGGCTGCTTGTCTCCTTGTTTCCAGAGAAGGAGCAGTCTGTATTAGAGAGGCTCACAACGTATCTGTTGAACTAAACAGATCATTGGAATGCAGTCCTTAGTCTTAACTCAGTTCTTATTTATCCCAAAGCCCTGAAGATCACGAAAAACACAACTACTAAAAAAGTACTGAATTTTGGTACAGTGGTAAGCTGTTGCCCATGATGCCAAAATCCTATGTGGGAACCAATGAGAGTACTGGCTCCCTACCAAGGTTTTTGGCCCCTGGACCCATGTGGGAGACTTGGATTAAGCCATTGGCTCCTGGGTTTAAGCTGGCTCACCCTCGGCCACTGCAGCCATCTGTGGAGTACACCAGCAGATGTCCCCTCCCTCTCTCTGTAACTGCTTTTCCAACAAATCTTTTTTTTCCCTTAAAGTGTCGAAGTAACTGTACCCTTATGGGTTACAAAGAATACAAATATTAATAACTGAGGACTAACATAAGAATTCGTCTCCTAGAAATCAAATTCTGTGTGAATGACCACAACGAGATGCACACACAGGCATGGTAGCTGGGAGGCTCTTTATAATACTGTCACTCTGTAATTTCCACCCACTCCTCCAATTTCTGCCCACACAGAAAAAGCTTCCTTCCTCCCATAGCTCTAATGCTGTTGATCATGTCCCCTTCATTCCGTGTATGAATTTATAAAGGGAGAGATAAACAGAGGGAGACAGACATCTTCCATCCACTGGTTCATGCCCCTAAATGGCCACAACAGCCAGAACTGGGATGTTGGAAGACAGGAGCCAGGAGCTTGCTTCGGGTCTCCCATGTGGGTGCACGGTTCCAAGGACTTGAGCCATGCTCTTTTGCTTTCCTAGGGCACAAGCAGGAAGCTGGATGGGAAGTGGAGCAATAGGATATAAACTATGGGATGAGTTGCTGCAGGATTAGGATTAGCCTGATATGCCATGTGCCAGGCCTGGCCCCGCCCCAATTTTCATTTAACTGTAGCCCTGTGTGGGGATTACCTTTGCTTGGATTCTGTTCCAGATCTGCGATTTACTCTCAAGTAATTTTTTCCTTAAAGACTGAATGGAAGACAACTTAAAATATTAATTTTTTTAAGATTTTATTTTTTATCAGAAAGTCAGATATACAGAGGAAGAGAGACAGAGAAAGATCTTTGACCGTTGATTCACTCCCCAACTGACTGCAATGGCTGAGCTCAGCTGATTCGAAGCCAGGAGCCAGGAGTTCTTACAGGTCTCCCACGTGGGTTTAGGATCCCAAGGCTTTGGCCCATCCTCGACTGCTTTCTCAGGCCACAAGCAGGGAGCTGTATGGGAAGTGGGGCATCCGGGATTAGGATTGGACGTGTCCAAATGGGATCCCGGTGCGCTTGTAAAGTGAGGACTTTAGCCATTCAGCTACCGCACCGGGCCCAAAATCTTTTCATTTTTAAAAGAATTTTTAAGGAATTATTTAATGCATTTGCAATGCGGAAAGGAAGAGAAGAGAGACAGAAACCTCCCCGCTGCTGGTCCACTGACCAGCAACAGCTGAAGCTGGGAACTCCATCCAGGTCTAGGAACTGAGGCAGGGCTCCAGTCAGTTCCCCCATCAACTGCTGTTTCCCAGGATACACACAGGAAACTGGAATTGAGAGCTGGTCTGTAGGCATTATTATATGGGATTTGGGTTTCCCAATCAGCATCTTAACTGCTATGCCAATGCCTGCCCCTTTAAAAAAACATCTCACAGCGTAGTAGGCTGTGGTATCAGCGTTTCATGTAAGCCCCGGTTCACGTCCTGGCTATTCCACTTCCACTCCAGCTATCTCCCTATGGCCTGGGAAAGCAGCAGAGGGTGGCTCAAGCTTTGGGCTCCTGCACCCATATGAGGGCTTCCAACATCTCAGCTCTGGACGTTGTGGCCACTTCGAGAATGAATCCAGAGGATAGAAGATCAGTCTCTCCTCCCTGTAAATCTGCTTTTCAAATAAAAATAAATTATTTTTAAATCTCTATTTTATCCACATACTTAGTTGATAATTTGGCTACCTATAGAATTACAGGTTAAAAGCCCTAACCATGGAACAATTTTTTAGGACACACTCTGTAGTGTCCCAGCAAGCAACAATACCAACAAGAAGCCTGATACCAGTCTGAGCCCTGTAACAGGGAAGTGGCAGGAGGTGCTTGGTTGTTTTTTGTTTGTTTGTTTCCTTTGGTGTACCAAGAGTGTGCAAAGATGTGGCTTTGGAACAGGCCTTTTTTATTTACTTTAAGTAATTTTGCAGGATCTTTTCAATTGATTGTGCACTTGTACCAAGGTTTACACTGTGTGTTTTGCTTTACCCAATCTGTTTGCTCTCAGAGAATCACTCTGGGAGGTGTGTATTGTTGCTCAGAGATCCTGACCAGTTTGCAAAACTGCTATTCTCAATACTAACCCTGTATGCCCTAATCCTGTAGCTAGTTAACAACTTTTAAGATACTAAAAGGTTAATCTTCTGTCTCAACCTCATTAATGCTAAGCTTTTTAAACATTCTTAACAGAATGATCTCATTGTTTTAGTTTGCATTTCTTAAATCAAATAGTAGTTTTTCAGGTTTTTTTTTTAATGAATTTTCTGTTAACAAACTGCTATAGAGCTTCATCTTTCTTTCCTATTGGGACATTAGCTTCTTTCTATACATATGTCAATTCCTTATCATCATAGTCAACATCATATATATCAATTTCTCACCATATATGTGGCAAATTTTATTAATCATGTTAATTATGGTAATACTGTACTGTCTAGCAGTCTTAACTTTTTTCATTGTAATAAGATTTTAACTTTTTGAAAAATCAATTTTTTAAAATGTATTTTATTTTGAATTCTGAATTATGTGGTACAATTTCATATAGGCTGAGTCCTCCTGAAACTCCCACCCCTACAGAGTCTCCCCATTTTACTACAATAGTGTAGTCCTTCATAAGGAATCATAATTCTGTCAGTCTCTTATTTAAGTGTACCCCGACATTGTTGGTACAGACAATGTCAGACAGTCCAGCATCCCATTGTCTACACATGCCCAACAGTTTCATTGGGAATCCTTCTTTCATCTAGATGCAGGGATGCAAGTTCCATTATTCATTCCCCCACATCTGTGTATGATACACCCCAGTTCTCCATCACTATACATTTCCATAATTGAGAAGCCATGAAACCAGGTAAACAACTTGTATGAGTTAGAACAGCGACGACAACAACAACAACAAATTACAGCACCATGAAAAAACGGGCCACTGAGTAACCAACACATGAGTGACAAAAAGGAAACACAAGAGTCTCTTGGGAAAAATGATGCCACCATGTAATCCATGAGCCAGTGATGAATTCGACAAGAGAAAGGAATTGTTTGGAATAAAACTGAAATAAAAAAATATCAAAACACATGGGATACAGCCAAAAAAGCAAATGACCAAAAAACAGTATGGATTGGATTATTGGAGTTACACTTTCCATGTTGGTTTCCTTATATAAAACAGAACATACGGTATTTGTTCTTTTGTGATTGACTCATTTCACTGAGCGTGATGGTCTCTAGTTGGGACCATCTGGTTGTAAAAGGTACAATTTCATTCTTTTTAATAGCTGAATAATATTCCATGGAGTAGATGTACCACAGCTTCTTTAACCACTCTTCCTTGGACACACATCTAGATTGTTTCCATGTCTTTGCTATTGTGGATTGTGCTGCTGCAAATATAGGATTACACATCCCCTTCTCATATGCAGATTTCATTTCTATTGGGTATATTCCTAGAAGTGGGATAGCTGGGTCATATGGCAGTTTTATTTGCAATTTTCCAAGCACTCTCCATACTGATTTCCACAGTGGTTGTACTAGCCTACACTCCCACCAGCAGCGAAGGAGGGTGCCTTTCTCCCCACATCCCTGCCAGCAGGTGTTGTTAGTTGAGTTCTGAATATAGGCCAGTCTCACTGGAGCTAGGTGGTATCTCAATGTGGTTTTCGTTTGTATCTCTCTCTTGGCTAGGGAGCCTGAGCATCTTCTCATATGTCTATTAGCCATTTGAATCTGTTCTTTTGAAAAATGTCAGTTCATTTCCTTTGCCCATTTTGTTACAGGGTTGTGTTTTTTGGTTTTTGTTTGTTTTGTTTGTTTTTTGCTGTCCCTGAGTTTCTGAAGTTCTTTATAAATCCTATATATTAGTCCCCTATCACTTGTGTAGTGTACAAAAATTTTCTCCCATTCTGTTGGTTGCTTCTTCACTTATGTAATTGTTTCCCTTGCTGTACAGGAGCTTTTTAGTTTGATGTAGTCCCATTTGTTCATTTTGGCTTTGTTTGACTGTGCTTTTGGCATCTTTTCTAAGAAGTCTTTCCCTGTTCTTAGACCTTGGAGTGTGTTTCCTATGTTTTCCTTTAGTAGTTTGATGGTTTCTGGGTGTAAATTTAGGTCCTTGGTCCATTTAGAGCTAATTTTCTTATAATGTGACAGGTGTGAGTCTTGCTTCTGAATTCTGCAAGCTGCTATCCAGTTGTCCCAACAGCACTTGTTGAATAGTCCAGGATTTTTGCCTGAATTGTTTTCAGTTTTCTTGTCAAAGCTGAGTTGACTATACCTGTGTGGGCTCCCTTCTGGTGTTTCTATTCTGTTCCACTGATCTTCTTCTCTGTTTCAGTACCAGTACCAGACTGTTTTGATAACCACTGCTCTGTAGTATGTCTTGAGGTCTGGAATTGTGATTCCTCCAGCCTGGTTTCTATTTTCCAAGATAGCTTTGGCTATTCATGGTCTTTTGTGATTCCAGATGAACTTTTTTTTTTTGTATCATCTCTTCCATTTCTGAGAAGAATGTTGTTGGGATTTTGATTGGGATTGCACTGAATCAGTAATATGGTTATTTTGACCATATTGGTCCATACTGATACTCCCAATCCAGGAATATGGTAAGGTTCTCCATTTTTCAAGGTCTTCTTCTATTTCCTTTTTTAATGTTTTATAGTTTTCATCATAGAGGTCTTTCACATATTTAGTTAGCTTAATTCCTAGGCATTTTTAAGAAATCAATTTTTACCTGAAAGGCAGAAAGGGTAGAATTCCCATAAACTGGTTCACTTTTCAAATGTCTGCAACAGCCAGGGTGGGACCAAGTCATATTCTGGAACCAGAAATTCAACCTGGGTCTCCTGCATGGGTGGTAGGGACTCAACTGCTTGAGCTGTCACCACTGCCTCACAGGTTGCAATTAGCATAGCTAGAATCAGGAGCAAAGTGAAGAAGCCAACTCAGAAATTTGGATATGGGTGGGATGTGGGCAGTTCCAAGGACATGTTAATCGCTGCCCTAAATGCTCACCCCTTACCTTTATCTTCTCTGACTGCAAAGTGACAATAAGAAAACTTGTCTCCAACTCAAGACATAAATCCCAATTTAATGTTTCCTATTCTTTTTTTAAAGGCTTACTTATTTTCATTGCAAAGTTAGATATACAGAGAGGAGGAAAGACAGAGAGGAAGATCTTCCATCCAATGATTCACTCCCCCGAGTGGCTACAATGGCCAGAACTGAGCCAATCTGAAGCCAGGAGCCTAGAGCTTCTTCCAGGTCTCCCACGCGGGTGTAGGGTTCCAAGGCTTTGAGCTGTCCTCAACTGCTTTCCCAGGCCACAAGTAGGGAGCTGGATGGGCAGTGAGGCCACCGGGATTAGAACAGGCGCCCATATGGGATCCTGGTGCATTCAAGGCAAGGACTTTAGCGGCTAAGCTACCACACTGGGCCCTAATGTTTCCTAACCTAAGGTGGTAACTGTTCTCTTCATTGCAGGTGGATAAACTGTAATAGTTACAGACTTAAAGACGGTCCACTTTCCAACCTGCCTCTTAACTCAGCCAGGAATCAATAGAGTACCGCCTTAAGAAGGATCACACCTCCCTTGTAAAGTCTCTTCACCCCATGTGAGGCAACAGATAAGGCTGGACCTCATATGCACCTGGCCAGGCCTTAAAGCCAATGAAATTATTATGTCTAGCCACCCCCAACTTCCTGTGAATTCCTATTTGCTTTTAGGTGAGTTAAAAAAAAAAAAAAGAGTTTGGAGTACCAGCTATCTTAGAAAGCCCTATACCTAATTTGGGCAGGCCCTCACAGATGACTTAAACAGCCTGCCTCTTGATAGGTGTGTAAAATAATCCAGAATGCAGAACATTTACTATTAATCTGTTCCCCAGTTCAAAACTTGTCTTGTGCTTAACTAACACCCTTAACTTCTTAGCACAATGTAGCTATATGGGGGTAGGAAGCACAGCTTGTCTACCAGAAAGCTATATTAAGCTTATCCTCACCCCTTGGAAGAGAAGAGCAGACCCAGACAGGCCACAGGCCATGCAGTCAATTCCCATTTCTGCAACCTTAAGATGCCCTGGCATTTCCTAACACGTTATTAAGGTCCTAGGTATAGGAAAACAGCAAAGTGCCCACATCAGACTCAACGATGAGCCCAAACAACCTTCCCCTCAAAACTCTCCTTTTGGGAGAAACAAAAACAAAAACCCATGAAAATCTGCCATGACTAAGGCCCCCACAACAGGATTGCTAAATCTAGTCCTTTAAACCAGGCAGTTCCTAAACATGCTAACTGCTACACAAGGGGGCATCTGCTCCAGAAATGTTTTGAGGCCAAACTAAGCATTTATAAAATCACATTCATACATTCTTTTTTCATTTTAAAAGGTTTTCTGGAAGATTTATTTATTTATTTGAAAGATAAAGTTAGAGGAAAGGTGACAGAGAGATCTTCCATCTACTCGTTCACTCCCCAAATGGGCCACAATACCCATAGGAGGGCTGGTCCATAGCCAGGAGCCAGGAGTTTCTTTCAGGTCTCCCATGTGAGTACAATGGTCAAGCACTTGGGCCATCTTCCACTGCTTTTCAGGCACAGTAGCAGGAAGCTAGATTGGAAGCAAAGCAACAGAGACTTGAACCAGCACCCATGTGGGATGTGAGGGATGCGGGCGGTTGTTTTACCTGCTACAGCACAGCATCAGCCCCTCTGTTCATACTTTCTAGGACAAGGCCATAAAACTGCAAAACCAGGCCAAACAAGGCTGGGACACCTGAACAAGCATCCAGACAGGAACTGGATGGCTTCCTTGGCCATACAGCTTCCATATTCCTTTTGCTTCTCTTTAGGTCATGTGCTTTAATGTCCTTGATTGTTTTATCTCTAACAAAATAAAAAGTATACAATCATATAACTCCAGATGGTTGTGATCCAGGGCTTCCAGGCTGTCCATCTGACAATATGACCAGCCCTCTGAACCAAGCGGGACAGTCTTTCTCCAAGGCTACCCTCAAACACCGTACACCAAATAGCAAGAGAATATCCATGAGCAGCTCTGTGACTATTTGCCAGCTGGAAAAAGAAATAGAAATTGAGGCCTTTTATCCATTCTATCCTCATAACATTGTGGGTAACTGGGGCTGGCAACATGGTGAAGTAGGCTAAGCTTTTGCCTTTGATGCCAGCATCCCATATTGACACTGGTTCGAATCCCAGCTGCTCCTCTCTCCCAGCTTTGGATCAGCTCATCTCAAGCCATTGATTTTCTAATGAAAATATATCTATAAAAAGTTAAGAAAAAGATGTTGGGTAACTTCTCTTGGTGCAGGGCGAATGTTAGGTAGGAAGTCAGAAATCAGCTCTTGGGTAGGAAAGGGAAGGAAAAGAAAAATTTCTTCAGAGTAATTTAAGAGCCTTGGAAGCACACTTTGGAAGCAGTGCAGTACGTCATGCTACAACAGTCTTGGCCTCCCCTGTCCTCACCAAGGAAAGCTCCCAAGACCTCCTTCTCTGACCAGCAACTAACTGGTTACTCCACCTGATAACACTGGGCAATAAAACCTTCACAGTCTTCGCCTAAGGAAAATATCCTAAGGGAAAGTTCCTCTTCTGCCTAGGCTGACTACCTTTGTCCTGGGGAAGTAGGAGAGGGAGGGGAAGCAGAAATGACAGGAAGAACTGGGCCCCATTCCCTTGTAAGCCCAGTCTGATTCTCTCCATTAAATCATATATCCTTGCTTTGCCCACTCTCAGATTCTGCCAAGGTTCCTATCCATTCTGATGGATGTCCTGCCCATTCTGATGGATGTCCTGCCCATTCTGATGGATGTCCACTTCAAAGAATGCCCCACATTTCCTAAAAGAACTATAAAATTTAATCTTTGAAAATAGAAAAATTAAGTTTATTTATAAATTTGCTACAATTGTGAATTTCCATACTGTTTACATTAAACAGCATGAACACACTCTTTTAATGAAAAAGTGATTCTAACCTGGGGGAAACAGCCGAACAGGAACTTTTTTAGTGGTCTCATTGCCTGAATTGAACGACATGTTAAATTGCCAATTTCCAAAGACATAATAAAACATGTAGCCTAGTAAACAAAGGATTTCAGGACCTTCCCAAGTGTGTACACTGTAACACCAAGTGGGCTCTCTCTCTCTGCAGGGTACCAGCTCTAACTGTGTGTAGTCCTCAGGAGCACACCACAGCTCCTCCCCCTTGCCACTCGCTTGTGCCTGCCAGTCACATGCCTTCATCTCAAAGTCTACTTGCCTCAGCTTCGCTCTTGCCTGAACATGAGCAATTCTTTGCTCCTCTTACCTTACTTAATCCCTTCTATTCTAGGAAAGCCACACTACTTACTCCGCAGCTCCCCACTGCGGTCTTCCTTTTCTTGTCTTAGTGGAATAGTTTTTTGGAGTCTGTTGGATCTTTCTCAGACCTGCTTTTCAAGCTGTGTTAGGGCAGCTCCAAAGCAACCCATATTGCTTCCTAAGGACTCCCCCTGCTGCACTGGGCATCGTGAGGTCATTCCAGTGAGGTTGGTGGGAGCATGAAGTACCACCAGCCTTCTGGAAGACCTGAAACAGTTCTGTTGACTCCTCTTCTGTGTCTTTTCCAGGCTTCAGTTTGCACAGATCAGTAGGAAAGCTGCGGGCATCTGCTTCACACCTTGGAACATTGGCTGTTTCTCGCTTCTTGCCAAGACCCTACTGTGCACATTACAACTGCCCTGACAGCACTGAGCCCTGCTCCGCTCAGGTGAGCCCTGCCAAGCCCCTGTTCTGCACAGAGGCCTGAAAACTGCCCCCAGGCAGACAACTGGCACAACTGCAGACTCAACATGCTCATTTCTCTTCTGAGATGGAGATCCTGACTTCCAAAGTCTATTTTTAAAGAGGTAGCCCAATTTTCCAGTTGTGTAAGGTGGAAGGGTAAGTTTGGTCTTATTTCATCTTGGTAGGAAGTATGAATACCTCCTGATTATCTTTAAATAACTGAAGTCCAGGAAAACCCATTGTGTACTGCCTTGGTATAAAACATTCACTTACATAGATCATATTCAACTGCTGATCCAGTTATAGACAAAGCATGTGAACTGTATTTTAGACCCAGAAGCTCTCTGTGAAATCTTGATTTTGTTTACTGTCAGCTATTGAAACTGTTCCGAAATTCAGTTTCTTCTTTTTTCTTTTGTAAAATGATTATTTCAGTATCTACTTTCTTGGGTTGTTGTGAGGATGAATATGTGTGTTTCTAGTACAAAAGGAGAGGAAGAGAACGAGAGAATGTGTGTATGCGTGTGTGTGTGTTGATACTTCCAGCACACTGTCTGACAGATAGGTACCCAATAAATGCTTGCTGTTTTCATTGGCAAACCAGTATTAGGCATAATTTTTGGTTTCTTTCCGGTCTTAGTCGGCAATGACTTCATCTTCCTCTTCTGTTTAAAAGAATGTACAAAGGCTTCCAGCCCCTGCCTGCCCCGTTGTCCTCACAGCAGTAGTTGAGCTTCTCAGGAGGAGTGAGGAAAACATCACCAGCCTTCACAACCACACTGATTTTATATGCCTGGCTGTTGAGTCAGAAGAGAATGGTGTGGCTAGGAATCCTCCCACTTCACTGCACGATTACACATCGTGTCCTTTCATTTCCTGTTGCCAACGATAGATCTTTTGCCCACTCTATCATACAGTTTGTTTTTATCCCCAGAAGCCCCCAAAATGACTCAGTTGTTTAGAATTAGTCACACGTTGGCTAATTAGTACCTAATGCTGAAAACGTCAGTGCAGCGATGAACTATTACTCACACGGCTAAGAGCAGCAGTCACGAAGCAGGACTTCAGCATAACGTTCTACTTCATAAGCAAGTCGTTTCACACGAGAGCCTGGGTTCTGAGACAAACCGGAGCATTCTGAGGTCACTGCATTCCCTTCCATTTTCCAGACACATGGTGTTCTGCCAAAATCTCCATGTGTATTTTTTGGAGAGAATTTGTGGAGAGCTGCAATAAGCAATGCCTGGGAGGTCAGAGTGGCGTAATCCTTCCCAGACTCTCCCAGCTCCCACACTGACTTTGGAATGCACCAGGATTACTCCAGTGCTTGCAGAAATGCAAATTCCACTCTCAAAACTGGCTCAGTCTGGAGAAGTAAGGTCCAGTATTTCTCATCCTAAATGCTTAAGACCAGAAGTGCTTTTGGTTTATTTGCAAATAAATAATGAGACATCCTGAGGTTGGGACTGAAGTCTAAACTTCATTTAAATAAAAAAAACCCCTTATACATATAGTCTAAAGGTAACTTGATATAACAGTTTTAATAAAAGTCTGTACACGAAACAGCTCATGATTTTCTACCTGTGGAATCACGTACATTCTCAAAAATTTTCATATTTTGCAATGTTTTGGAATTCAGATTTTCAGATAATGTATGTGCAACCCAAAAAATAATCTGTATTATGAATTTTCATTCCAGGTCATTTTCTCTAGGTTTCATTTTTATTGGAAAGGCAGATTTACAGAGAGAAGGAAAAATTTTCCATCTGCTCAGCTTATGTTCCAAATGGTTACAACAGCCAGAGCTGAGACAATCTGAAGTTAGGGACCAGGAGTCAAGAGCCCCCTCCAGGTCTCCCACGTGGGTGAAGAGTCCTAAGGCTTTGGGTCATCCTCTGCCACTTTCCCAGGTCGTAAGTAAGGATCCGGATGGGAAGTGAAGCAGCTGGGACATGTCTTTCGCTTTGTGTGGGTGAGCTGCTGATCCTTCATTCTCTGCTGCCCCAAGGAACAAACTCAAGAAGACAGCCCCTGTGTGTGTTTTAGCCTCTATACTCCCAATGGAAATAGGGATACAGATGTTCCAAATGCAGGATTAGAAAACCTAAACACATGTTCAGTAGAGCAGTGACATTTACTGACGTCTGGGATTCAGAGTCCACCCCGCAGGGTCATTTTAGAGGTGCCACAATGCCTTGTTCTACTCTCACTATGGCAGCCAGAGTGATCTTGTGATGTCAGCTACTGCTGTCACTCTGCTCTTCAAAACCCTCCATGCCAGCCAACTAAAATGCAAACAACCCCTCATTTCACCTTTCTCTGTAGAATATAAGGAAAGCACATCAAATGCTTCCTTTAATTTACTTATTTGTTCTGCTACTTGTCTGGCTCCCCCACTGTACTGTAAAAAGAGTCCAGAGAGTCTTTTTCTTTTGACTGCTTTACCAGTCACAGTTCCAAACCCTAAAACAGTGCTTGACACTAGTAGGTACTCGGTATCTGTTGGATGGAAACAGGAATGGACATTCCGTAGAGGCAGCTGCAGGGCCAACACAATCACCTACCACTTACTCGCTTTAAACTTTGACCTTTTCATCAGTTTAAGTAGAAAGAGTCACGTACTTTAGCTGTCTCGGGGTTATTCCTACGAGTTTATAACCATGTGGGAACCTTCCACATGTCCAGAAGAGCATCGTGCTGGGCATTTTCCTGATCACATGTATATCCCTAACTTCTTACTCATTTTTCAGCCGACAGCTGTGTTCTTTCTAATTCCTTGAAGGGTGGATCTTTTTTCTTTAGCCAAATATACATGATGAAAAAACTTCAACACTCAGCCCTAAATTTTCTCTTCCTTAGGGTGCCTTCTCAGATGCCAATTACATATTTTATCCATGTAGGCTAAGTGAGGATTTACTAGGTCTAAATGGTTCAAATATTATTTTTTTTTAAAAAAACTTAGCTTTTTATGCATTGGTTGTATTCTGTCCTTAAAGAATTAAAGCAATCTATTGATCCCTTATTAAACAAAACTGAAGCAGAGCTCCTTCAAACGGAAAAGTCTTCATTTCTGAATCTGCAACCTTCAAGGGGTGACAACTTTATGAAATCTCTTTTCTAATATTCCCTCCCAGGTAGTCAGCCACTGTTTTAAAAATGCCTTTTCCGGGCCCGGCGCAGTGGCGCAAGTGGTTAAAGGTCCTCGCCTTGCACGCCCGGGATCCCATATGGGCACAGGTTCTAATCCCGGCAGCCCCGCTTCCCTTCCAGCTCCCTGCCTGTGGCCTGGGAAAGCAGTCGAGGATGGCCCAAGGCTTTGGGAACCTGCACCCCTGTGGGAGACCCGGAAGAGGCTCCTGGCTTCGGATCGGCATAGTATCGGCCCGTTGCGCTCACTTGGGGAGTGAATCATCGGACGGAAGATCTTCCTCTCTGTCTCTCCTCTCTGTATATCCGCCTTTCCAATGAGAAAATAATAAAAATAAATCTTTTAAAAAAAAATGCCTTTTCCTTTCTCAGATCTCTGCAGCATTTAGCCACATTAGTCCTCAAAGACAGAATTCGGTGCCACCCTAAAATCACACTAGTTCTCCCACTTCACTTCTAATTTTCATGGGCTTCTGTGATCTCACACTTTAAACACACCTTAGGGAAAGCTTCAAGGCTCTCAGGAGACCAGCTGCAGATCAGGGCAAAACAACATTTCAGCAGAAGCCCTGCCGATTTCATCATTTAAAAATATATGCTGGGCCCAGTGCAGCGGCTCAACTGGCTAAATACTTGCCTACCGTGCACCAGATCCCATATGGGTGCTTGTCTGTGTCCCAGCTGCTCCACTTCCCAACCAGCTCAATGCAAATGCTCTGAAGGAAAACAAAAGTGGATGGCCCAAGTGGTTGGATCCTTGTTCTCATGTGGGAGCTCTGGAAGAAGCTCCTGGATCCCAGCTTTGGACGGGCCCAACTCTAGCCATTGTGATCATTTGGGGAGTGAACTGGGGGATGAGATCTCTCTCTCTCTCCATTTCTCCTTCTTTCCCTATAACTCTGCATTTAAAAAAAATTCAATTTGCAAAAAATGGAATTAAGAGGTAAATTGATTTTGGTATTTAAAAAAACCCTCAAAACTCATGCATACAAGAGACTGCCATGTAAAATGTGTAATACACACACACACACACACACACCCCTACACACACAACCTATGCAATGATTTGAAAACATTGTGCACCAAAATAATTATTTTTTTTCTTTAAAATTTATTTGAAAGAGAGAGAGAAGGCAGAGAACATCGAGGTCCCGCCACTGGTTTACTCCTCAAACGTCAACATTAGGTGAAAATGGCCAAGACAAAGCCAGGAGCCTGGTGTGCTTCAGGTGTTCAATACTGGCAGGACACCCTCACTTGTCCCTCAGAATCCAGACAGTAGGGCTGGCAACAGAAGCTGCAGCAGGATTACAGCCAGGCACTTCAGCATGGGATGCGGCATCTTAACTGGTATCTCGACTACTAGGCTAAGCACTGGCCCCAAGATGGCAAAATATGCATATTTTACTACAACTAAAAATAATTCCTGGTCCCAGCTCAGTAGCCTAGTGGCCAAAGTCCTTGCCTTGCACATGCCAGGATCCCATGTGGGTGCCAGTTCTAATCCCGGCCACCCCACTTCCCATCCAGCTCCCTGCTTGTGACCTGGAAAAGCAACAGAGGATGCGCCAAAGCCTTGGGACCTTCACCCGTTTGGGAGACCCAGAAGAAGCTCCTGGCACCTCGCTTCGGATTGGCTTGGCTCCAGCTGTTGTGGCCATTTTAGGAGTGAGTCAACGGACGGAAGATCTTGCTCTCTGTCTCTCCTTTTCTTTGTATATCATACTTTCCAATAAAGATAAGATAAAATATAAATTTAAAAATTCCCAAATGCAAAATCAAAATGTAGGAGATAAAACAAGAGTAATGCTTACAGAGAAATTTATACTATTAAGTCAAAGTTTAGAAAAGAAAAAAATCTAAAATCAGTAATGTAAGCTTCCATTTCAACAAGCTAGATTAAACAAAACATTAAATTAAGCCTAAAGGAATCAGAAGGAAAGAAGGAAAAAAAAAAAACAGAGGAACCAAAATTTCCAACACTGGGAATATTAGAAATGATCATCACTAATCTGGAGGGCATCAAAAATAAAAGAATACTACAAACAAAGCCATATTCAAAACTGATAATCTGGATAGGAAGAGACGAATTCTCTGAAGGGTACAGACATCCAAAAGCTACTCAGGTACACCTAGAAAAGAAACTGAACCTGTAGGAACAGTGCTGCAAAGGAACACAGATCCCACCTGCAGGCAACTGCCTAGCTTGCCTTGTACTGAGGCTACTCTGCTGGAGAAAAACAGCTCATAGCTGGCAGGCATTCGGGGCCTGGTTAATGCCAAACTTCCTATACCAGTATCTCAGCATAGCTGCTTATTCTTTAAATAAATAAGTGGCAAGGCTGGGAACTCTGACTGGGACACATCAGCCCGGCCCCCAGGTGGGGGCACGGCAGACCGCCCGGGGAAGGACTCTAGGGAACTTGCTGGAGTGGGAACAGCTAAGGGCATGTCTGACAGGGGAGGAATGACTTCAGGGGTATTCCACAGACCTGGGCACTGCACTCACTGGTAGGCGAGGGAGCTGAGACGGAGTGATTTCACAGGGGAAACATAGAGGGCTTATCAGGGTCAGGTCAAGGTACCTGCTCATATGGGAGAACTGGGCTGAGCTGAATAGCATCACCCACTGCCACAGCACTCTGAAAAGCTGGGGTTGAGGGGGATATGTCTGGCTGGACTTGGCTGCAGCACCCATGAATGTCAGAGCAGAGGGTGGCAGCACCCACCAGAACATGAGAGAACCGAATCGGAGGGGCAGATTCTGTAGAGGCATTGTATGCTCTCCTCTGTGGGACTGCAGCACCCGCTGGTTTCTGTAGAGCCCTGGGTGACAACAGGTCGAGCCAGGCTGGGCCACAGCACTCAACGACAGGAAACCGTCTGACACTTGCGGAGGCTGGGATTGGGGAGGGGAGAAGGCCGGGTGGGGCTGGGCTGCTGGTGCATGCAAGGGCTGGGACTGAGGGCAGACCATGCCAAGCATGGCTACTACCCCCGCTCGCACACTTGAGATCTGGGCCTTGGAGCAGACCTGGTAGGAGAACTTGGAGAACTCCCCAACAGCTTCCCTCTGGGAAGCACGAGAGCCAGAACTTGGGGCAGGCCCGGCAAGGCAAGGCTGCAGCACTCATGAGTGTTTGTGTGGGCTGAGTCTAGGGGCGGGCCAGGCTGGGCCAGGCCTTAGCACTCAGTGGCATACACAAGAGTCAGGACTGAGCTGGGCTGCAATACCTACCAGCAAGAGCTGAGCCTACAGGTGACGCATATGAGGCTGCCTCAAAGCACCTGCTAGAACATGCAAGATCCAGGGCTGGGAACATGTCTGGTAGGGGAACTCTGGGGATTCCGCTGCTGGGCTCCACTGGGGAGCATGGGAGCCAGGGATGATTCTCATGGCCAAGCTTTGCAGAACATTCCTGGTTCTATGGATGCACTAAGGTGGACTTTGTCAACCAGTAACCTTGGAAAGATTTTCTCAATAGTGGAGCAATGAAATCGACAATGTCTCAAGGCTATTGAGATCACTTCAAGTAACGCCTTCAGACCACTCTGCCACCACAACAGGGTCTCTAGGGCATCATCAAAGAACTGACCCCCATACCTGAAGGCTAATGTAGCTTGACAGAAGGGAGTGGAGGCTTCGGCCTCTCCTCCCCCGAGGACACGGGAGGAAAAAAATGACTGAAACTGTATCCTACCAACATACCTGACCCTCCCCACCCTAATTAGAGGCCTACTTGGGCACATATCCCTCTCAACTATGTAAAAAATATTAAAAATAAAATTTATAAATGAAGAAATGGTGGGCCCGGCGGTGTGGCCTAGTGGCTAACGTCCTTGCCTTGAATGCGCCGAGATCCGGTGGCCCTGCTTCCCATCCAGCTCCCTGCTTGTGGCCTGGGAAGGCAGTCGAGGATGGCCCAAAGCCTTGTGACCCTGTACCCAAGTGGGAGACCCGGAACAAGTTCCTTGATCCTGGCTTCGGATTGGCATAGCATCGGCCGCTGTAGTCACTTGGGGAGTGAATCATCAGACGGAAGATCTTCCTCTCTGTCTCTCCTCCTCTCTGTATATCCAACTTTCCAATAAAATAATCTTAAAAAAAAAAAAAAGATGCCTTGCATCCCACTTGCATCCTTCAGCCCAAGTTCAAGCTTTACCTCCATGTACTGCTTATACAAACTCAAGGAGACAGCAGGTGATGGTTTATGTACTTGGGTGCTTGCCACTTACATGGAAGACCCAGACTAAGTTCTCTGCTCCTGGTTTCAGAGTAGTCAAGCCCTGGCTCACATGTTCACCAGGGATGTAATCTGAATCTTTTCCCACCTCTCTTTCAAATAAAATGGGAAGTAATTTGTTTTTAAAACTCATGGGGAGTTTAGTTTCATCCCATTTTCATTCCATTTTATTCATTCCATTTATTTTCATTCCATTTTACCGCGAACTTTTTAATCCCCCCTTTAAAAGTTTGAATCCTTACTAGGTACCAAGCACTATGAGAGGCTTGCAGTTAAACACAAGGGTCAACAAGAGTCTCTGGCTCTTAAAATGTAACTATGCCAGAAACTATGAAAAACTACAAATACGTAAAGGACTGCTGTAAGGAAAAGGAATCATATCTATTCAGTAAGACCTAAGTGATAGACTGCGGATTGAAGAAGTCTGTAACAGGCTGAGATGGGCTAAATGTCTGGCACAAAGTAAGGAATTACTGTGTGTCAAGATCACTTCCCCAAATATCCAACACTGCAAGGTCCACCCTACTGAAACCAATATACAGCATATAATGCATGAAACATAAGGGCATACCTGGGATGGATGCCATTGCTCAACAAGCTAATCCTCCACCTTCAAGTGCTGAAGAGAAGAGAATTTCAAGTGCTAACTACAAGTCTGACTAGATAAATCTTTCTACAATACCCCTTCAATACAACCTCTGTGCCAAGGTGAGGTTGGGGTTGGTGGTAAGGAGGGGTGGAGGGTGAGGGTGGTGGGGGTAAGATTCCAGTGGGGGGTGTTGGTGAGGCTGGGGGCGAAACATAACTTAAAAAGAAAAACACAGAAGTGGTTTTTGTTCCTGGGTCAAGAGTTTGGGTTCTGAATTTATATTGTACGGTAATTTATTAACAGGATTTCTCTTGGTCTAAATTCTAGCAATAAAAACATCTGCTTAAGAAGAAACAGAATGGGGCCTGGCGGCATGGACTAGCGGCTAAAGTCCTC
Organism: Ochotona curzoniae; assembly: GCF_017591425.1. Classification (NCBI taxonomy): domain Eukaryota; kingdom Metazoa; phylum Chordata; class Mammalia; order Lagomorpha; family Ochotonidae; genus Ochotona; species Ochotona curzoniae. The sequence goes on from NW_024467106.1 coordinate 60,420,050, forward strand.
GCCTTGAATGTGCTGGGATCCCATATGGGCACCAGCTCTAATCCTGGCAGTTCCACTTCCCATCCAGCTCCCTGATTGTGGCCTGGGAAAGCAGTCGAGGATGGCCCAAAGCCTTGGGACCCTGCACCCGTGTGGGAGACCCGGAAGAAGTTCCTGGATCCTGGCTTCAAATCGGCATAGCATCGGCCGCTGTAGTCACTTGGGGAGTGAATCATCGGAGGGAAGATCTTCCTCTCTGTATATCTGACTTTCCAATAAATAACTCTTTAAAAAAAAAAAAAGAAGAAACAGAATGTTGTTGTTGTTGTTGTTGCTGTTGTTCTAACTCATATCAGTTGTTGACCTTGTTTTATGGCTTCTCATTTATGGAAATGTATAGTGATGGGCTACTGGGGTCTACCATATCCAAATGTGAGGGTATAATGCAACATGCATCCTTGCTTCCAAACAAAAGATGGACTCCCAATAAAACTGCTGGAAATGTGTAGACAATGGGATGCTGGACTGCCTGACGTGGTCTGTACCAGCAATATCAGGGCACATTAAGAGACTGATGGAATTATGACTTCTTATGAGAAGGACTATAATATCTGTTGAGGGGTGGGAGTTTGCAGGGGGTGGGGAATCCCAGTCTATACGAAATTATACCACAAAAATCAAAAATTCAAAATAAAAATATAGCAACAACAAAAAAAGAAGAAACAGAAATGTGAGTGCAAAGCATATTTATTTACCACATGCTTAGATAAAAATGTAAAACTACAGAAAAGAGGAAAAGAATATGATAGCATTTTTACAGAAGATGTATAAAGATGAGTTCAAAAAAAGCTCAAGAGAATGCATATTATGAAAAAATTATATCTGGATTTAAAAACTTTCACACCAAAATAAATCCACATTTTGATCCCATCTCATGAACTTTCATATGTGTAACACAGATAAAAGACTGACAAATATTAGCAGATATTATATGACAGATATTAGCAGGGTAGACTATAGGTTGTTTTTCTGCCTTTTTGCATTATCATTATTTCCTAAATTTTACACTCAAAACTTACTACCTTTAGAAGAAAAAAAAGTTACTTCAAAAAATGACTGTATTACTCTGCAAACTACCTGGGAAACAATAAAATAGAAACAATCACAACATTGAATAACAGGGATTTTAATCCATATAATGTAAGACTTAAGAGTATGGAGAAAATGCAAACTTCCTTTTTATCTGGAGTCAAGCCAATCTTTAGGATGTATAAAAGCAGTATCAAGCCTGAGTTTGTAAAGTCACGTTTGCATGAGTAGCTAAGGCTATCCAGCCCTTCTTCACCAGGAGTTTCCAGAGAATCCTGTAGCAAATCCACTCACATCACCACAATGCCTGACTCAGGGGAAGTGTTCGACAGTTTTTGGTCAGAGAATGTCCCAGGTTCACACACGGGGCATGGCAACTTCTTCTGAAGGGTAAAATGCCACAAGTAACTAGATGTAGGCAGATTCGTGGTGTTGTTTGAACTCTAACGCATAGAATTGACCCTTGCGCATCCAAAAATTAGGCTTTCTATCCCTCAAGTAATTCTGTCGGCTTTTTGAATGGCCCTGTGGTGTAAACTCTACAGCAGCCACATAGGGAGTCTGACACAGAGACTGACCCTCATTCAGTTCCACACAGGAAGAACAGAAAGAAAGGTGCTTTTGGGGCCCGGTGCAGCAGCCTAGCGGCTAAAGTCCTTGCCTTGAACAAGCCGGGATCCCATATGGTCACCGGTTCTAATCCCGACGGCCCAGCTTCCCATCCAGCTTCCTGCTTGTGGCCTAGGAAAGCAGTAGAGAACGGTCCAAAGCCTTGGGATCCTGCACTCGCATGGGAGAGCTGGAAGAGCTCCTGACTCCTGGCTTCAGATTGGCTCAACTCTAGCTGTTGTGGTCACTTGGGGAGTGAATCATCAGACAGAAGATCTTCCTCTCTGTCTTTCCTCCTCTCTGTATATACATATCTGACTGCAATAAAAATAAATAAATCTTAAAAAAAAAAAGATACGTGCTTTTGTGGCAGCCAGAATCAGGCTATGTCACAGTCTCACAGCAGAATGCAATGCTCAAAAGGTTATGGACTAAAAGCATAAAGTTAACTACTAAGGGTACGAATGGAAGGTTTAAACCATAACAAAAAAGCAACCTAAATAAACACGTGCATATTTGATAAACTAATAACTGACAAGGGCACCAAGAACACATACAGGTGAAAGGATGATCTCTTCAATATATGGTGTTTATAAAGTAGATATTCAAATGAGAAAACAAAAAAGTAAAAAAAAAAAAAAACCCTTGGATCCCCTTATCTTACATTATTAGAAAAATGAGCTCAAAATAAAGACTTAACTGTAAGAACTGAGTACTCCTAAAACGAAGAAATCGTACAGTGGTCTTGACAATGAATTTTGGGTTAGGACACTAAAAGCACAGGCAACAAAGGTAGAACCTTCAACAGCGCTGCAGAACAAAGCAAACAAAGTGAAAAGCTAAGATACAGAGCGACAGCGCATGTCAGTAAACCATATACGAGGGCACTTTCAAAGTTCATGGAAAAAAAAACACAATTCAAAGGTGAATTTATTTGGGTTCAAACAGTTTTGAACTCCATCTATGCACAGCTATATCAAGGTATACATTTTCCATCAACTTCTATAGCTCCAAATATTTGTTAATGGAACAACAACCAAGTGTCTGGCACAGTAGTTAAGGGGCTAAATCCTTGCCTTGCACACAGCAGAATCCTATATGGGCACCGATTCATGTCCTTGCTGCTCCACTTCCCATCCAGCTCCCTGCTTGTGGCCTGGGAAAGCAGTAGGATGGCCCAAAGCTTTGGGACCCTGCACTCACATGGGAGACTCGAAAGAAGCTCCTGGCTCCTGACTTCAGATTGGCTCAGCTCAGCCACTGTGACCACTTGGGAAGTGAACCAGCAGATGGAAGATCTTCCTCTCTCTTTCTCTGCCTTTCTCTAAATCTGACTTTCCAAAAAATAAATAAATCTTTACAAAAAAGAAAAGGGAGCCATAACCAAAACACATCAGGAAATCACACAACTCAATAGCAAAAGCCCCCAATAAATCCAATTATAAAATAGGCAAAGGACTTGAACAGAAATTTTTCTAAATAAGAGATGCAAATGGCCAAGAGGTACAGGAAAAGGTGCTCAAAAATCACTAATCATGGAGTAAACAAACTAAAATCATAAAGGGATATCACCCAGACCTGTTAGGAGATTCGTTATCAGTAATGAGGAGAAAAGCAGCTCTTCTGCACTCCTAGGTATGGAAAATAGTACGGAGGGGGCGTCAAAAAACTACAAAGCAGAGTTCTATTTTGAAAGTGTTTCAAAACTTTTGTGGAAAAAGCAAATCAAAGATTAACAGAGAAGCAGACACTCGGATGCCTGTTGGGACACCCGGGCCCCCTAACCAGAAGCGTCTGAGTGTGAGTCCTGGCTCTGGCTGACTCCAGCGTCCTGCTAACAGCAGCAGGGAAGGCAATGGGTGATGCCTCAAGAAATCGGGTCTCTGCTACTCATGTGGGCTGCCTTGCCTGAATTCCTGGATCCTGGCTTCTGCACAGCCCCCTGAGGGCCTAGGAAGAGTAGACCGTGGATGGGAGAATTCTCTCAATAATAACTACAAAAATGTTTATTTCTGTGCAAAACACTTTTGAAATATATAACCTGGCAATTCCATTTCTGAGCATTTAGTCAAAAGATTTATTTTCGTTTAAAGATTTCTTTATTTTTACTTGAAAGACTTAAAGAGAGACAAGTAGAGGCACCTAAAGAGATCTTCAATACTTTGGTTCATTCCCCAAACTGCTGCAAAGGCCACAGCTGAAACTGCCCAAAGCTGGGAGCCTGGAGCTTCTTCCAGGTCTCCTACATCGGTGCAGTGGCCGAAGCTACACCAACATGTTGAACCACATTTTTCCGTTTTCTCAGGTGCATTAGCAGGGGGCTGGATCAGAAGTGAGCAGCTGGATCTCAAACTGGTGCCCATGCAAGATGCCGGCACCACAGGCAGAGGCTTAGCTTGCTACTCCACAAGGCCAGGGCTAAAATATTTGAAACGGATTTGTCAAAGAGATGTTTACACTCCCACATTCACTACAGCACTATTTCCAACAGTGAGGCTACAGCATCAACCCACCTTTTACCTCAACAATTGAACAGTTAAGAAAAAAAGTGGTATATAAAAATACGGAATACTCTTCAACCTTAAGGAAATTCTGCAGTTTGAGACAACATAAAACACTCAAACACATGGAAGCAGAGAGCAGTACTGCAGTTCCAGAGGCTGGGTGTTGAGGGACATGGAGAAATGATGGTCAAATGGCACAGTCTTAAGAGGAATATAGGACAGTGACACAGTTAATAGTAGGGCATTACACACTGCAAAACTGCTACGAGTAGGTCTCCAGGGGGGTGCTGTGGTGCAGCGGGATGCTGCTGTCGCCCCACTGGTATCCCACGTGGAGTGCCCATCATGAGTCCTGGTAGCTTGGCTTCTGATCCAGCTCTCTGCTCAAAAGCCTGGAAAGGCGGTGGATGATATCCAAATGTTCCCACCACACACACAAACACACCCGTATTCCAAGTGATGGATGTCACTTTAATTATTCCACACCCTATTCACCAATCATAGCATTCCTTGCATCCCGTGAAATATACAATTACAAACTGTTAGCTTCCAATAAAATTTATTATTTTTTTAGTTTTTTTTTTTTAGTTTCCAATCAAATTTCAAAACTGTAAGAGACCACTGAGAAAGATGTTTTGAAAGGAATTTTCTAACAAACCATGAATTCATAACTAATTGCTAGCAAAGGGAATAATCCCTAAAATAAATAAATAAATAAATAATTTTACAAAACCTTAGAGGCTAAGCCAGAGCTTTATCAGAAATCAACACTGGGTCAATTAGTTGCAAGAAATCTTTAACTATGTTCTCAGTTACTTAAATCCTCCATCTTGCTGAGATGCAAACTATGCACAATCTCAACTGGGAAAAGTTTCAGAGAATTTTCTAATATTTTGTCCCATACATTTAAAATCAGACATGCATGTCTTATTTATTGTTCTTGTTTTTACTTATGCTGGCCAAGCATTTATCACCACCTATAACCACCTGTTGTATCTACTGACTAGCTTCTACGTAATTTCTTTGAGGTCAAGTTCCTTGTCTTTTTTCACTGTTACATCATCTGTATCTCCCATAGAGCCTGGGACACAATAAGTGTCCATAAATCTTGGCTTAATTAACAACTGGATGATTGTGCTCACAGAGCAAAACATGTTGAACTACTCACTGTGCCCTGAGTTTTCTCAGCAGTTTTTTTCTACACTGATGGTTTGTTATTGACTTTTTTCATAAGCAATATTCATCCTAAAGTGCCATCTTTATTGGAAGTGAAAATACTCCTGGCTACTAATGAGGGATTATAATCTACAAATTTGCTCTAGTGCAAGAGAACCAATTTTAACGGAAAAATCACTGTGCTTAACACTCTAAGGCTTCCCATGTGCTGGCTCTCTGACGTCATGATCTTGGAGGCACTTTCCCTACGTCCTGGGTGAGAAAAGGACAGACCGGACCACAGACCACATGCCAGGCGACCACAAAGTGTTGGATATGTGAGGAAAACACAGATTCTGCCTTAAATGAAAACCTACTTCAGCTCCTCTACCTTGTGTTGCCTCCACAGGAATGAGAAAAAGAAAACCCTACTATTTCAGCAGAAATATACTAAATGTACTGAATGATCCAATTAAGACTTGCGCAGAAGAGTTTATTATGCATTATTATAAGAGCTTATTATTTGTTATATTATTTATTCATTATATATCTTATTTGATTATATTATATATTATATGTTATTATTATATTATTATAAGAGTTTATTATTTATTATTCAACGGATCTTTTTGAAACAGCAAATACACAGGCAATTTAAGCCAATGCATCTCTTGTTGAGGTTGCAGAGATATGGGAAACAACACGTGACTAGAAAAGATTCTGAAGAAACACTGCACGGTATATATCTTTGCACCTGCCAAGTTCAGAACGAAAAAGTTCCAGTTTGGGGAGCAGCTTTGGTTTGGCAAAAGAATGCAATGTGTCTTTACGAGAGTGTGATTTAGTTTACCATCTGAATGATTTTCAGATTTCCACTAGGAATTGCAGAGTTCAATCTCATGTCTTCTAAGAATGTTCTAAATGTTGTATATTTATTTGAATTGCAGATTTCAATCTCAGGTCTTTGAGGAATTTCCTGAATGTTGTGTACTTGAACAATCTGCAGCACTTGCTAGGCATCCGTAACACAAAACCGAAAATCCAAAACTTCTTGAGCCCTGACACCATGCCACGAGCTGGAAATTCCATACACGACCCTATGTAGTTCAGTCAAAACTCGTGTGCACTGACATATTATAAAATTATCTTCAGGCTACAAGCATAAATGTATATGAAAAACTATTAAACTTCCTGTTTTCACCCAGTTTATAGCCAACATATCTCAATATGCTTTTGCAAATATTCCAACACTCAAAATCAGAAACATTTTTAAGACATTTCTATTGGAAAGACAGATTTACAGAAATAAAAAGAAACAAAGGGAAAGATCTTCCATCTGCTGGCTCACTCCCCAAGTGGTACCAACAGCAGGAACTGAGCAGATCCAAAGTCAGGAACCAGGAGCCTCCAACAACAACCATGCAGGCTCTGAAGGCTTTGGGCTGTCCTCTACTGTTTTCCCAGGCCATAAACAAGGAGCTGAATAGGAAGTGGAGCAGCAGAAGCACAAACTGGCACCCATATGGGATTCCCCAAGCTTGAACAGGAAGGATTAGCCCATTGAGCCACTAGATCAAGCCTGGAATCACTTCTTATCCCAAGCATTTCAGATAAGAGATATTCCACCTGGACCCAATGCAAAGGCTCAATTGATTAATCCTCCTTCTATCAGGGCCAGGATCCCATATGGGTGCCAGTTTGTAGCCCAGCTGCTCCACTTCCCATCAAGCTTCCTGCTGTGTCCTAGGTAAACAGATGACCCTATGTGGGACACTATACCCACATGGGGAGACCCAGAAGAAGTTCCCGACTCTAGGCTTTGGGTCAGCTCAGCTCTGGCCATTGCAGCCATTTGGGGAGCAAACCAAGCAGATGGAAGATATTTCTCTCTCTCCTCTGCATAAATCAGCCTTTCTAATAAAAAATAAATAGATTGTAACACAGGAAGAAAGAAAGAGAGATGGGCCTAGCACAGTAACCTAGTAGCTAAAGTCCTCGCCTTGCACACACCAGCATCCCATATGGGTGCTGGCTCTAATCCCAGTAGTCCTGTTTCCCTTCCAGCTCCCTGCTTGTGGCCTGGAAAAGCAGTAGAGGATGGCACAAAGCCTTGGGACCCTGCACCTGCGTAGGAGACCCTAGAGAGGCTCTGGGCTTCTGGATACAGACTGACACAGCTCTGGCTGTTGTGGCCACTGTGGAGTGAATCGGCAGATAGAAGATCTTCTGTTTCTCCGCTGTATATCTAACTTTCCAATAAAGATAAACAAATCTTTAAAAAAAAATAAATACAAAAAAAGAGAGGAAGAGAAGGATAGTCAACATTTCTAGCAACATGAAAACCACTGTTAGGTTATGGAGAAACATGATTTTTTAAACTGTTTTGCTTAAATTTAGTTTAGTACCTTTGAATTACATGTCCTTTGCCTGTTTTTTTGGGAGGCTCAGGTTAGCACTGCAGGAAACTCACATAATAAAACACAAACTGTCGGACATCTTCAAAATCATATCCGTTAAACAGTGCAAGTTCATAAGCCCTGGCTGCCCTCCACCAAGGATCTTCTACCAAGCCATGAAGATCTGAGGATGGGCTGGGAACTTGACTAGGGAGTGGCTACTCTCAAATTGGTCCCAGGATCACCAAATTCGGACCCACCCAAGGAAGTGGTTAACATGCAGATGCTTGGGTCCAGCCCAAATCTCTGAAACCTAATTTCTGAAAGTGAGGGCTGGATAATCTTTCTGAAAAGGGCCCCAAGACAGGATTCTTGTATACGCGAATTTTGGATACAGGTTGGTGATTAGGAGACAAAAGGAGTGAGTGGTGGAGCCAGATTTACATTCAAATCCAGTTGTTCCATTTCAACAGTTGATTGTGGCAAGTCACCCAAACCCTCTCAACTTGGCTCCTCATGAAAAAAATGGAATGACATTCTGTTGTGAATATCAAATAAAATTATGTGTGTGTGTGATAGCTGGTAGTAGTAGCAAGTTTTCATATGATAAACTCTGTTCTTCGAGGTCACAGTCTACGAATGTTAGTGTTTTATAATATCCTAACACAGAAAACTCAAACAGGAAAATCTGCTTATCTAATGCCCTAACAGCGGAGTTTCACATTTCTAAAAAATTTTTCTCCCTCTCAAAAATTTAACACATTTTCGCTCCTAATCTGCTGTCCTCAGAAAAATGCCACGAATACACAAGAGACCTTCACAAAAATTCATCAAAAATGTCTATTATGAAAAACTTCATGTGGATTGCAAAATTTTTGCATCAAAATAACCATGTGTTAAATCAAGTTTCCACTGACTCTTCAAGTGCCCTCACACCGGGTCTGTGTTCACGCTCCGTAGCTCTTCGGAAGGCCACAAGCCATTTCAGTATCTAAACTCTTTCTGTCCCTCCAAGAATATGAACAATACCACTCGTGTTGAGAACACGTAACTCCAACCAAAGTGGCTCACTTAGCCAGAGTCATGTAACTAATCTAGCTGCAGAATTAGGTCTAAAATCAGAGGTCACAAACTAGCAGTCTAGAACCAGCTCATAAACACTTTCTGCTTCCTCAGCCTTTTTTCTTCTTCTTCTTCTTCTTTTCAATTATTTGCCAATATCCAAAAATAGAGCTGTTCACATCACATCATCGGGAGCTGAGAGGGGCTCTCTCCCCAACTTCCCCCAGCACCTCACTCCCAGCCTGGCCCTCAGCGACCCCCAAACCCAAGGCCTCGGCGCTAAAGCCCACGCCCCTCCAGGATGCGCCTCCAAGCACGCGTCATTCAACAACCAGGCAGAAATCACTGCGAGCCGTGCTTCGCAGGTAGCTAAACAGCGTACGGGTTCCGAACCTCTTTTATCCTGCTCCAGACTGCGGGTCCCTCGCGCAGGCGGCTCCGCGGGACTCCAGTCCTTCTCCTCTGTCCTGGGAAGGCGGGCGCGGGCGGCCAGGGCGGGCCGGGCGCGGGCACCGGACGCCGCCGTTCCCACACGCCCGAAGCCGGCCGCCCGAAGCCGGCAGTCCCCGCCCGCCCTAGAGAAGCACGGTCCCGACCCGGCCGCGCACCACGTCCTCCCTCGGCGCCTGCCCAGACCCTCCGCGCCGCCCGCCGGCCTCCCCGGACCCGCGCTAGCACGTCCCTCCGGCGCCGCGCCAGCCAATGGCGGACACCCAAGGCGTCACGTGAATCTCGTCAGCCAACAGAGACGCGAGTCGGCCCGCGGCGTAGCCGGCGGCTCCCGGGGTTCTGGAACAGGCGCGGATGGCCGAGCGGCAGGCAGGCTGCGAGCTTGGGGAGACCGGGCAGCGGACATCGCTGGTTCGGAGGGTCGGCGCCGCCAGCCTGTGAGGAACCCCGTGAGGACGGAAGCAGGACCGCGTGGGCCATGAGGCACGGCGCAGGCCGTGGCCTAGGACGGGCGGGCGCGTTACGGGGTGGTGACCAGGTGTAGGCCTAAGGGGACAGCGGCGGTCCCTGCGGTGAGAACAGGGGTTGCAGTGAGAAGAAACCTGGAGATGAGTGACAAAGAATGAGGGGAGTCTAAGGGCGGCGCTGGCCCCTCCTGTCATCTTCCCTGGCCCACGGACTGCTCTTCTCTTTTTGTTCCTCCTTGTCCATTCGGTCAAAACTCCCTGGTGTCTTAGCTGCCTCCGGTTATTACAAGGAAAGCCCCCACAGAGCAGAATTGGTGGGTGAAAGAAAGGCCCACCAAGAAACAGAACGTCTTGGCTCACTTATCTGTAATAGGAACTCCCATTGCAAGTGGGCCCAAGGACCTGGCCAGGTGACGCAGACCCCACCAGACTCCCCTGCCTTGTCCCCAGCCAGCTTTATTTTCATCCATACTTATTTGGCCTCCTTGGATAAGATACAAGATTTAATGTGTAGTTTATAAAACTACACTTTTGCGTTGTGCTTTGAAATAAGTAGATGATCTTTTGAAAAACCTCAAAAAATAATTTTTTTAAATTTCTTGCAGTTTTAACTCCATAGCCATATTCCTCAGTAGGAGGAAGAGTGATTGCTTTATGTTGTCAATGAACTCTGGTTTTCAAAATTTCTCAGTGCTTAAAACTTTTGTGTCATCATAATACCAACACAGATAAACTCTGATTCCAAATTTTAAAATGCTTTTTAACAGAAATTCCTTTAAAAATGGGGGTGCTAAGGGCAGACATCATGTCATAGCAGTTAAAACAGTAATGAGATGCCTGCATCCCATACTGGAATACCTGGGCCCAAATCCCTGCTTCCTAACTCGGCTTCCTGCTAATGTGCATCTGGGAGGCAACAGGTGATAGTTCAAGTGCTTGGCTGTCTAACATCCACGTGGGAGATCTGCATGAAGCGCCGGGCTCCTGCCGTTAGCCTGGCCCAGCCCTGGCTAAGTCAGGTGTTTAGGGAGTCAGAGGATGAAAGTTCTCTCTCTCTTGTCTGACTTTCTCACTTTATTGCTCTGCCTTTCAAATAAAACTTTTAAAAAGGAGATCAATTTAATTTTAAAATATGTATATTTTAAAAAACATCTCAAGCAGGAAAAGGACCACTGACTTGGCATAGCAGGTTAAACTTGAGACATTGCCATCCCACAATGGAACTCCAGTTCTAGTCCCAGATGCTTTGCTTGCAATTCAGCTCCCTGCTGACCCCACGTACATGATTCCTTGCAACCCACATGGGAAACGAATGGAGCTCCAAGCCCCTGGCTTTGGCCTGGTGAATTGCTGCAACTACTAGGAAAGTGAACCAGCAAATGGAAGATCTTTCTCACCTTCTCCCTCACTGTATCACGCTGCCTTTCAAATAATAAATTTTAAAAAAAGGTGATGCACATAGTGATTTATCATATCTGAAGCATCATTATGACTTTGTTGAAATATTTTAATGAGAACATATCATGCTACCTAATAATCTACTTTTAGTTAAAACATCTGATACCCTCGTATAGCAAATGACTACAAACTTAATGGATTGAGACACACATATTTGTTGCTACAATTTCTGTAGATCATAAGTCTCATTGGTTCTTGGCTCCAGACTGCAATCTTTTCAGAGGCTTGCTTAGGATAAGAACCATACTCAAGTACCCACAGATAATTGGTAACCCTCATCTTGCAGTTCTACACTGAGATCGCATTTCCTTGTTGACTGTCAGCAGTGAATTGCTCTTTTTTCAAGAAAAATAAAATTTAATTGGAAAGGCAGATTTACAGAAAGAAGAGACAGAAAGATCCTCCATCTGCTGATTCACTCCTAAATGGCCCAGCAGCCAGGGATAAGCTGATCCAAAGCCAGGAGCCAGGAGCTGCATGTGGGTGCAGGGTCCCAAGGCTTTGGGCCATCCTCTGTTGCTTTCCCAAGCCACAAGCAGGGAGCTGGATGGAAAGTAGAGCAACAGGGACACAAATTGGTGCCCAAATGCAGAAGGAGGATTAGCCAATTGAGCCATCATGCCAGGCCCTCTAAAGCTATTTTCTTTTTAATAAATTTATTTATATGACAGATGTGTAGAGAAAGAGATAGGAGGAGAAACAGGGCTTTGCTCCTCTAGCTCACTCCCCAGGTGGCTGCAGTAGCTAGTGCTGAACAAGGCCAAAGCCAATAGCTTTATCCATAGCTTCCACATGGCTGGCAGGGGCCAAAGCACAGAACTGGATTGGAAATGGAGCAGCCATGACATGAACCTGTGCCCATATGGGCTGTCAGTGTTGCAGGTTGCAGCTTTACCTGCTACAGCACAACACAGGACCCTAGAACCATTTTTTAAAATAACAAATTCATTTTCGTTTTGATGATGTTTATATAGTTGAAAGGGATGGTCTGGTTCAGTAGCCTAGCAGTTAAAGTCCTCACCTTGCATGCGCCAGGATCCTATATGGGTACTGGTTCTAATATCGGCAGCTCCACTTCCCATCCAGCTCCCTGCCTGTGACCTGGGAAAGCAGTCAAGGACAGCCCACAGCCTTGGGACTCTGCACCCACATGGGAGACCCAGAAGAGGCTCCTTGCTCCTGGCTGTGGATCAGTTCAGCTCCATCCATTGTGGCCACTTGGGGAGTGAACCAGCAGAAGGAAGATCTTTCTCTCTGTATCTCCTCCTCTCTGTATATTTGCCTTTCCAGGAAAAATAAACAAACCTTAAAAAGAAAAAGAAAGGATACATGCCCATGTGAACCACCAATTAGGGTGCAGAGGATCAAGGAGTGGGAGAAAGTGAATGAGACAACTGCCTCCAATCTCCTTTTTTCTTCTGGTATTTGGGGAAAGTAAGGAGAACAGGAAATGTTACATCAATTCCCAGGAATTGGGGACGGTCACCCAATGTCATCGAGGATCCTCAGTGTAGAGCATGTTCTGAAGATGCTGACCAAAAGTTTTGATAGTTCTGAGATGCTGTTGATTTCGTTGCTCCAAGGGTGAGGCAATCCTCCCAAGGTCCACTGGCTGACACAGTCCACCTTAGAGACTTGATTTACCCAGATACTTGTCTGGGAGAGTTGTCAAATTTGTTCTGCCCTCCAGGGCACTATGAACCGGTTGTCATGTCCACTTTGAGCATCTGCCACTGCACAGGCCTCAGCAATCATGGAGACCCAGTTCTGACACATTCACTCAACAGACCACACATCGTGTGATTTTCACTGTGGTTGGAATTCTGAGTCCAAAGACCAGCTGGGGGCGATCCCCAAAGAAACCTTGCCAGAGGTCACCCAAACCTGCCTCCTGTGTGTGCCAGCCAGTGTAAGGTCTGGCTCAGTCCATCACTCACATCAGCCTACACACACACACGGTGGTTGTAGTCACCTGGTCTGTTCTGTCCCTAGCCCCATCTCATAGGCAAACCAATGGATGCTGAGGTCCAGCCTAACTCTTCCCTCCACACTTTGCCTTCACATATACCAGTAGAACTGCAGCATAGTCAACTGGTTCCTGTGCATGCTGCTATGTGCAGCAGACTGGTACAATCTGTCCACATCATATTCAGCTCTCCTACACATCAATGAGCATTGGAACCTAGCTCCACCCAACCAGCCCCACTATCCAGCCCATACTCATGCTGGTGGGTGCAACTTCCTATCTAGCCAAGTCTGCCCCCAACACTGGTTGTCATGCTCATCAGTGGGAGATGCAGCCCATCAGAGAGATGCCCACAGTTTCCCTCTTGGGCCCACTCCCAGTCCTGAATCTTGTACTTTCCAGGTGGTTCTGCACTCTAGCTTGACAGGATTTGCTCCCCAGTCCCAGCACTTGCCAGCTGATGCTGTGGCAAAGCCCCAACAGCCTGCACTTACTCTGGCTCATGCACCCACCGGTAGATATGGTCGCTTAGCCCAGTCTGGCTCTCCCCCTTAAGCCAGCTCACATGCAGGCCAACAGGTATTATAGCCCTACTCAGCCTGGTCTGCCCCAGGCCCTAGCTCATGCTCACCAGCCGGAGCAGTGCCCCAGCAGGGGAGCCCCCACATCTCCCCTACTGAGCTTGCCCTCATCCCAATTCTTATGTGTGCTGGTGGGAGCTGCAACCCAGACTTGGCATGCTTAGCCTCACCTCAGGATCCACTAGCAGGTGCTGCAACCTGGCTCAGCCCAGCCCGATCCCAGTTTCAGTTCAAGCTGGTGGATGCTGCAGTCTATCCCATCCCAGCCAGTCTCCATTCCCGGCCCTAATGTGAACTGGTTAGTGTTATGGCCCAGCCTGGCCTATCCTGCACCCTGTCCTAGTTCTCACATCTGCCAGTGGGTGTTATGAACTGGCCCAGTCTGGGCTGCTCCCAGACCTGACCCACATGTGTGCCAGTGAGTACTGTTACATGGCCTTGCCTGGGCTATTCCCAGCCTTGATTCTTGTGCTCACTTGTAGGGATTGCATCCTGACAGAAGTTCTCTGACCCCCTCTATCAGATCACTTCCCAGTCACAGCTCTCGTGATCACTTGTGGGTACTTGGCCCAACCTGACTTGGCCTAGCTCCTGTCCTGGAAGGAACAGTGGTCTTGCCCAACTGATCCACATCCATTTCAGCTCTTACGGTTGGGTGCTACAGCCCAGCCACCCCCAGACCCAACTCTCATGTTGTTCAGCAGGTGCAGAACCTAGTCTGTCCTACCTAGCTCTTACAGGCACCTACAGGTGCTAGAGCCTAGCCCAGTCCAGCATGCTCCAGACTCAGTCCACACCCATGCGGAGGGATGCTGCAGTCATGTCTGGCCCAGTTCCCTTCCCTTCCCCATTCCAGCTGTCACGCTTGCCACTGGGAACCAAAGCCCAGCAGGGATGTCCCCTTAGCTCCCCAACCAAACTGGTTCCCAGCCACAGATTTTGCACATACCAGTGGTTGCTCTGACCTAGCCTGGCATAACCCATCAGGCACCCAGCTTGGCCTTTGCCATCAGATGCTACAGTCTAGCCCTGTCCAGTCTACCCCTACCCCTGGTTTTCATGCAAATCAGTAGGTGTGATAGCCTAGCCTAGCTCAGCATGGCCCACACCCCACCCTGGCTCCCACACATGCCAATGTGTTATGGTTTGGCTTGGCCCTACCCAGTCTACCCTCTACAGAGCCAAGCCATACACCTGCTAACAGGTGAAGCAGCCCTGCTTGGCCTAACCAACACCCAGCCCTAACTCAAATGCTCATCAGCAGGAGCTACAGCCCACCAGGAGAGTTTCCCAAGTTCCCCTAACAGGCCTACTCCCAGGCCCAGATCTCACACATGCCAGCAGGTGCTAGGTCCTTACTCGGAGTCTGCTCCCCCAGAGTTGGCCTTTGTGTGCACTGGTGGATGTTCATGGGTGTGCCTGTGTGTGCTGTAGCCTGGACCAGCCCAGCTTGTTCCCAATCTCAGTGCCCCTGAGTGTTGGTGAGTTCCATGATCATGCCTAGCTCAGCCCATCACTATCTCCAGCACTTGAACAAGCCAGTGGGTATGGCATTCCCACAGGGGTGAGCCCATGAGCTGGGTAGTGTCATGGCCCAACCTAATATGGTTCACCCTTGCCCCAACACTCACTAATAGATACTGTGGTCCAGTCCTGCCAGGTAGGCAGCTCAGTCATGGCTTTAGTGTGTACCACGAGGCAGTGGTTGATACTGGCAATCTCAGCTCAGGTCTCCCAGGTGGGTGAGTATATTGGTTTGGCCCCCAAAGGCCCTCTGGTTTCCTTCCTCTAAACCGCCTGGTCTCAGTCCCCTCATTTACCTGCAAGTATAGTAGCCTCATTGTTGGAAGGCCCCTAGAAGTCCTTGCTCACCTGTCACATTCTCCCTCAGCAGTCCTCCCTTCCACACATTTCCAGACATGCTTCCCTGTGCAATCCACAGCCCCGCCCCCACAAGCCCAGTCCTCTGATGGTGTGTGATGCCAGCCTGGAGCCCTGCTTGCCTACCCAGGTCCCAGGTTGTTGTGCACCTGTCTCCTGACCCTGTCTGTTGGCTTGCTGGTATCTGCCCTGTACACATCTTAGAAAAAAGAAGAAGAAGAAGGAGGAGGAGGAGAAGGAAGGAAGAGAAAGAAAGAAAAGAAAAAAGAAAAGGAAGGAAGGAAGGGAGGGAGGGAAGGAAGGAAGGAAAGGAAGGGAAGGAGGAAAGGAAGGAAGGGTGACTATACTGGCACATTAGTTAACCAGTCCTGGATGCCCGCCAGCTATTAGATGCTTTTCTCTGAGAAGTGTAACACTTGGCTAGGTACAGTACAATTTAGACCATTGCCTACAGCTGGGATGAGCTATATTTTGTAATGAGTAATTTGATGCTGCATGTTTTTAGAAAACAGAGTCCAAGCCAACACTGTGGAAACTCTTGTTCATCTTGCCATTCTCTAAATACTTTTTCCCCACAGGAGTGTCTGCCTGTTCCTAAAATGTTATAGAAATGTGTCACACTGTAATAATATATGAGAGGATTTGGTAATGAAACTGACAACAGGAAATAAGGTTAGCATGATCAACTTGGAGGACTAATGACTAAACAAAGCCCTGAATTAGGAATTCAAGATGATCCTTCAACAACACAATTACTTTTAACAGTAATGGTATTTGTAGGCCGACACTGTGGCTTAGTAGGTTAAACCTCCACCTGTGATGCTGGCATTGCCATATAGGCACTGGTTTGTGTCCTGGCTGCTCCATTTCCGATCTAACTCGCTCCTTATGGCCTTGGAAAGCATTGGAGGATGACTGAAATCCTTGGGCCAATGCACCCATGTGGGAGACCCAGAACTCTCTTGGCTCCTACCTGCTGAGCAGCTCAGCTCCAGCCTTTTGTAGCCATTTGGGGAGTAAACCAATAGATGGAATATTCTCATTCATTCTCTTTCTCTCCCTCTCTCCCTCTCGTCCTCTCTCCCTCTCTCCCTCACTCCTTATCTCTATCCTTCTCTCTGTGACTCTGCCTCTGCCTTTCAAATAAAAATAATCTTTTAAAGTAATACTATTGGGCCCGGCGCGGTGGCGCAAGTGGTTAAGGTCCTCGCCTTGCACGCCCGGGATCCCATATGGGCGCCGGTTCTAATCCCGGCAGCCCCGCTTCCCTTCCAGCTCCCTGCCTGTGGCCTGGGAAGGCGGTCAAGGACGGCCCAGAGCTTTGGGACCCTGCACCCGCGTGGGAGACCCGGAAGAGGCTCCTGGCTTCGGATTGGCATAGTATCGGCCCGTTACGCTCACTTGGGGAGTGAATCATCGGACGGAAGATCTTCCTCTCTGTCTCTCCTCTCTGTATATCCGCCTTTCCAATGAAAAAATAATAAAAATAAATCTTTAAAGTAATACTATTTGGGCCAGGACATTATGCTGCTGATGACAAGGTTGAGTCATCAATTAGCACCAATGGGCAACGAAATACAGAGTCAGGCAGTAGGAGGAGGCTCTGGCCTGGCTGGTGTGTAAGGCAAGTCTGTGGGGTCCACCCTTCTCCCGTGAAGTTCAGAAAAAGATTCTGGTAACCAGAATGACAGGGGACATCTGTGAACCTGATGTTTCTTTTTTTTTTTTAAGTTGTATTTGTTTTGATTAGAAAAGCAGATTTTGCAGGGAAAAGGAGAGACAGAAAGATCTTTCATCCACTGTTCCACTCCCCAAATATCCACAGTTGTCAGAGCTGAGCCAACTGAAAGCCAGGAGCCAGGAACCTCTTCCTGGTCTCCCATGTTGGTGCAGGGTCTCAAGGCTTTGGGCCACAGGCTGTAATGGAAGTGGAGCAGCCGGCACATGCACTGGTGCTTGAAGGTGGAAGACTAGCCAATTGAACCATGGCACCAGCTCCAAGCCTGGTATTTCTTAAAAGGTGACTGTATGAAATTACAAAAATAATGGAAGCAGACATCAAATTCAAATGCTGCGACTCATTTGCCTGTGATGGCCTGTGAGCTCCTGATCTATATTCATTTCCTTCTCTTTGCTCCCAACTGTCCAACCCCCATCATCCAGCACCATGACCAGCATAGCGCTTAGTGAATGTCTGATTTCCAGTTTGAAGAAGGGGATGTATAGATAATCCAAGTGAGAGTTTTGTTACACACTAATGACTTTAGTTAGCTATCTATTTGTTGCATATCTATTCTGTGTTAGTCACTTCACATACTATGTTCATTTAATCTTCTTGGTAGCTCTACAAAGTCTAATTTTTGGTGTTTCCACTCTATATGGGAAAAAACCAGTCTCAGAGAAATAAAAGGAATCGGTTGCCCAATCAGAAGGTGAAGAAAGGGCGGGAATTTTGGAGAAGCCAATAAGCCACTGCGTGGGATGTCCGCATCTCCTACTGAAGTGCCAGTTGGAGTCCTAACTACTACTCTCCTTTCTACCTCCCTGCTATGCTGAATCATCTTGGGAGTAAACCAGCAGATGGATGATTCCTTTTCTCCCTCCCCATCTCTCTCCCTCTCTGCCTTTCAAAAAAAAAAAAGAAAAAATCTTAAGGAGAGTGGACCAATTAAGTTTTGCAGCTGTGACAACAAAGCCCAACTCTGTCATCTTCCAGGATTCCTGTATAGCCTCAGAAAGGTGCACAAATCATGGCGGCACAAGAACTCTAATCACTAAGTGGAATGTGCACAGCAGAGGCATTTTATGTGGCTGTTTATTTTCTAAAATAGATGAGATTCAGACCCACTGATTGTGTAAAACCACATGTGCTGGAGAGCTCATTAACCTCCACGAATTCCTCCAGCTCCACTTGCCAGAGAAGAAAGACAGCAGAGGGTCAGAACATTACTCACTTTTTGTCCACATGGCTGTTTCTAGAGATGGTGTCAGCCTGACAGACAGGCTGGGAATGTCTACGCATGTTGGACTGGCATGTCAAGTTTGGCCAGAGCCTTAGTAACTGTTGAGAAGGCAGCTACCAGGCCAATAGCAGGAAACTATACTATCCTAAAAAGAATGGGCAGTGAGGAGAGAGAACTGGGTTCCAGTTCACTGCCTTTAAAAGAAGTTATTCATCGCGTGCTTTGTGCAGTATCTGTTACATGCCAGGCTCTGTGCTTCGTTCTATGTATTTAGCAGGAAAGACTTGAAGAAAACCATCACATAATGATCCCTAGTGCTTATGGGGGAGATGGGGTTAATACACTTTAATTACCATTCTTATGTGAGTTATATCAAATTTAGATCCCTTCTCAGACACTGAACCACATTGTAAGAAACAAAGAATGAGACTTCTGAGACGCTGGTGTTACCTGACTTTTAGACGATAGAGGATCTGGACCCTCGGTGTTCTAAAGGAGAGCTAGGTGCTCTCATAACTATAATTTATACTCTAAGGGGGTATTCAGAAGCAGAAAGCAATGAACAGTCTCTTGCTGAAACACTGCCCTGGGCATCTCTGTAGTGCCTTACTGTACTCTGTAGAACAGTCGTTTTTAAAAAAAAGATTTGTTTTTATTTTAAAAAAACACAGACTTTACAGAGAGAAGGAGAGACAGAGAGAAAGATTTTTCATCCATTGATACACTCACCAAATGGCCACAACAGCTGGAGCTGAGCTGATCCAAAGCCAGGAGCCAGGAGCTTCTTCCAGGTCCCCCACATGGTTGTAGGGTCCCAAGCCTTAGAGCCGTCCTGTGCTGCTTTCCTAGGTCACAAGCAGGGAGCTGGATGGGAAGCAGAGCAGCTGACACAAACTGGCACCCATGTGGGATCCTAGCACTTCCAGCCAGAGGATTTGCCAACTGAGTCATTATATGAGGCCCAGCTTCTGACTCTACATGATGACGCATGCCTGTCACTTGCAGAAATCCCACCTTCAGCCTAAAGCTAGAAGCAATGAAGCCATATCTGAATATGGCCTGAGATTATCTTGGACAGAAAATAAATGGCAAATAGAAGTTTAAAATGGCTTTTTGCAAGTCTCTCTCTGCCATTTCTTGGTGTTCTGTCTGTCTTAGTGTGACTGAGAGTCAAGTCTCACCCAGCAGGGGAAACAGCCCCCGATCTTTGTCATATCCAAAGAGACATTGCCTCTAACTGGAAGAAGCTTAGAATTTAGTGGTGCATACCTTGCTGTATCTTAAAAGCACGTTCATATCCACCTTCTCACCCCTACAAAAACCCTTCAGGCGTTTATTATCCTGGTGCTATAGATGAATCAACACAGGCTCAGTGAAATGTAGCAGTTTGCCCAACTGCAGAGATGGTGGTTCTAGTGAGATGCTGAGGAGGGGACCCAGCCGTGCTGTGTTGGACCTGGAGGCTGCAGGACTGTGAGCTAATAATTGGTATTATTTTTAAGTTATTGACTTTGTGGTAGTTTGTTCTGCAACAGTAGAAAAGTCTAATACACCTTGCTACATCTTAGGACTTGAGACAAATGTTTTAGTTTTTCAGGTCTTAATTTTATACTAAAGAGAATTGGATGTGATCTTGAAGGTCCTTTCTAGCTCAGATGATCCTAGGATTCTTTTTAAAATATTTATTTTCATTTTATTTGAAGAGCAGAGGGGCCGGTGTTATGGTATAATAGGTTAAACCATTGCACGCAGCAGCAGTATCCCATACACGAGTCCTGGCTGCACTACATCTGACCCAGGTCCCTGCCGAGGCAGCTGGGAAAACAGCAAAAGGTGGCTGAAGTCCTTGGGCCCATGCACGCACATGGAGAGAGCCAGAGGAAGCTTCTGACTTCCCGGCCCAGTCCTGGATGTTGCAGCTGTACAGCTGGAAGACTCTCTCTCTCTCTCATATAAAATAAACCTTAAAAGAAAAGCAAAGAGGTAACAGAGATCCATCCCATACATTGCTTCACTCCCCCAAATGCCCACAACAGCTGCAGCCAGGCCAGGCTGAAAAACTAGGAACCTGCAATCCAGGTCTCTTACATACATGAGCCATCATCTGCTGCCCCCCAGAGTGTTCATCAGCAGGAAGCTGGATTGAAAGCAGAGTAGCTAGGACTCAGTCAGATACTCTGATATGGGGTTTGGGTGACTGAAACCACTGTGCCAAGTGCCTATCCCTGTAACATTGTTAAAGCAGCCTTTTGATGAGAAAGAGAATAATGCATCTTCAAGCACATTAGTCTTGGAAAAAAACAATTTATTTAAATTATTTAAATAATTAATTACTTTACAATACAAATGTAATAGTATTAATTGTCATAATGGCTTCGATTGGCTGACGACCTCTCGAGAGCTTTTAGGATAGCTTCTTGTGTGTAGCATGTGCAGAAAGACTAACAGATGGTACCGATTATAACTGGCAGATCCTAAATCTCAGGGGGATTTCCTGCCAGCAGGCCCGGAGCCCACCAAAGGGTGGGGAGACAGTGTTCTTTGGCCACAAGGACTACTGGGAAAAGACCAGTGGGGCATGTTTGTTTTTTGGAAAGCGACCACAAAGTTGTATGGACTAGGAAAGGAGAAGGCAGAATGACGTTACCTGACAGTCCGCTCTCCCCACCCCAACCAACAATGATGCTGTTACTGGCTAGAAGGCACGTCTGTCTACCCCTTTAGACCCTCCAGTCATGTCATTGTCTCTCTGCATGCACGGCTAGAAGCTGTACCTGAGGTCATGGGGAACATTCACAGTGAAGCTAGAGAAAGGCTTTGCAAACAGGGTTCCTTGCACTCAACATAATGGGCACCAGAGTCTGCCACTGGCTCTCCGATTTGTTATTTACTCATTCTTTAGTTAAGATTATTAAATCAATAACATTGAATATATTCCTTTCCCATGACCACACAGCCTTCCTGTGCTCTCACATGCTACTCCCAATGATCAAGAGTGTTTTGCACACCTCCCGTCGCCTCTCGGCAGCAGGTGGGTCCCGGGACAGGGCGTCTCATGCCCGGATCCCATACGCCTGCCATCATGGGCACATGGTGAGCTGGGTTTGGGCAGCCAGGGCGCCATTTGGTGCCAGGCTCTGTTTGCTGGCCGCCCGGCAGGGGAGCTCTAGGATTTTGGTGGTTTGAATTGCTGCTTATGTGGCTCCACGTTGAACCCGATGTGTTTCTGCAAGGTGAATACATCCTAAAGTTTCCCAATGACAGTTACTCTTCCTTTAAAGAATGTGTTACCACTTAGCAATGCTGACCACCAAATACCAGTTCATACTAAAGCTTTGGCACGGGTCTTGTCCAGTAGACACACTAACTGGATTAAGGCTACCGCCAAGGAGCACGTGAGCTGAAATGGGGGCTGCGTTCTGATCAGGTAACAGTGAAATCTCCTTTGGCACAAGTGTGGACTGGGCCTGGACGCACCAGGCTGGACCAGACCCCAGCACTGTCTGGTGCTCCTGGAGGACCAGGATAGACGTGGGACGGACTAGGCTAGGTCGCAACCCCTACTGAACCATGTGTGAGCCGTATGTGGGAATGGACTGGACGAGCCATGGCTGAAATATCCAACAACAAGAACCAGCTTGGGTCAAAAGCTAGTCAGGAACTGAGTAGGGCTGGCTCATGGACCCACTGGCATGCGCAAAATCCGGCACTGGGAGAGGTTCTGATGGAGGAGCCTGGGCAATTCCTCTGGCAGGACACAGACCCCACGGGTAAGTGCAAGAAGCATGAATGGAAACAGCCCAGAGCAGGCCACAAGAAGTTTCCCACTGGCATACATTAGGCATGGATTGGGGGCAGACCAGGCTAATCAGTTAACGTCATCACTGGCAAATCCAAGCACCAGAACAGAGTAAGGGTCGAGCCAGGTTTGGTTGCGATAAAAACCAGTCCACACTACAGAATGCCAGGAGGAGGTTGACTGTGCCGGATGTGACTGCAGTGCCCATCCAGCACATGTGAGAAACAGGAAGGGAAGGGACAGAGCCAGCGGGGGAATAAGGGGTGGTTCCCCTGCTGGACAGCTACTCACACTGGAGAGCATGGACTGGGATGGGGGCAGACCAGACTAAGCAGGGCTACAACACCTGTGCGCCTCATGTGGACTAGATTAGGGAAAAACCAGGATGGGTGGATTGTTCCTATGGGTGCAACCTACAATTAGAATGGGAGAGGGCTGTTTGGGCATAGCCGCAGCATCAGCTGGCAGAAACTGGCACTGGGGGCTAATCCTGTCAAGTTAAACTGCAGAACCACCTGGAAAGTGCACAATCCGGGAGTGAGAGACCTGGGAGGGAAATAGTGGGTTCCCCCCTCTTGGGTTACCACTCCCACGGGAGGGCACGAGAACTAGGACAGGGGCTGGGGTAGCTAGACAGAGAGGCACTCAACCATACCCGTGAAGGCTTGACTGTTGAGCTGGTTAGATGGATCCAAGCTTCAATGCCATTTGCCAAGTACGAGAGCCAGGGGGGATGTGGGACAGATTGGACTGGTCTGCCACACATATTGGCAAACCAGGGTAGGGGGTGGACCTGGTGGGGGTTATTGTGGGCCGCTCTCATCAGGATGCAGCTCCCACTGGTTTCGGTGAAGACCGAGTATGTGCTGTGCAGAACCAGGCTGGACTGCAACACCCATTGGTTCCAGTAGAAGGCGGGGCTGAAAACAGAACCAACCCAGCAATTGCAACTACCAGCTGACCGGGTGATGGACTGTGCTGGGCCCTGTGCTTGCTGGTGCATACAAGTATCTGGCCTGGGAACACCTCAGACGAAGTTTCTTTGGTGATCTCCCCAATTGAAATGCCAGACTCAGAACCCAAACCATGAAGGGACAGAAGATGGAACAAGTTATTCAACCACCTCAGCTATAGGTTGGCAACAAAATACCGGGCAAATAGAGATGCTATGATGGACAATGTCAATTAATGGATTTTTCAACAACCTCATCGTGTTTGGAGAGGCAAGATTGGCAGCAATTTCAAAACTGGTGACCTATTGAAACCACTTCAACGAGTATCTCGGAGCATGCCCCACATGCGGGACTTGGGGTGGGTGGGAAACCGGGTGGGGCTTCTCCCTCAATATCCCCCTCTACCTCAGATATATGAAGGAAACAATATGGAAATAATAGTCTTACCCACTTTCCTCTAGCCCTTGACCCTTTTTGCCCAAATTAACTATGTAAAGATTGACAAAAAAAAAAAAGAGTGTTTTGTACCAAGCAGAAACACAATCACAGTGCTGCAGTATGGGAGATCCAGAAGAGGCTCTGGGTTCCTGGCTCTGGATCATTTCAGCTCCGGCCATTGCAGCCACTTGAGAAGTGAATCAGCGGATGGAAGATCTTCCTTTCTGTCTTTCCTCTCTGTATATCTGACTTTTCAAGAAAATAACTATCCCACTGGGTGCCAACTTGTTAAGAGGGATACTATTGCTTATCTACCTCTCTCTATAGGATCTCTCAGCTAACTGGGGAAATCTCTAAGTGACAATAATGACATCAAGACCGAGCAGATATTTTGTGTTGTTCAACGTAATACTTCAGTATAGTGATGGTGGTGATGAAAGTGGTGACAGAGATGATAATGAGGATGGTATGATTTTTAAAATCAGTAATAAATCACGGTCTGAAAGGCATACTCCAACAAAATAAATTTCCTTTTTCTTGTGTTCCTGATTGTGTTATCCTGGCGACAATATTACTAAGTTGACATAGTTTCATTTAAAAATAAAGAAACCTGGTTAGCCTTGTAAAACTCCAGCTCTACAGTTGGCATGGTGGCATTAACATCCCATAAATGAGTGCTGGCTTTAGTCCCGGGTGCTTCACTCATGATCCAGCTCCCTGCTAGTAGCCTGGGAAAGCAGTGGGGGGTGGCCCAAGTGCTTGGGTGCCTGCACCCACATTGGATACCGAGAAAGCTACTGGATCCCAGTTTGAGATTGGCTCAGCTCCCGCTGTTGTGGCCATTTTGGGAAGTGAACCAGTGGGTGGAAGACCTCTCTCTCTCTCTCCCTGTGTCTTTCTGAATCCCTGATTCTACGTAAAAGAAATAAATCTTCCAAAAAAACTTACAAAAAAAAGCACAGTTTTTTTTAAATCGCCTTACTAGTCATCTTTCTTCTCCATGAACTATCACCTCAAATGGAAATGGTAAGATGGATATAGCAATACCTACTTCATGATGTAACTGAGGAAAATGAACCTGCTGTTTATTCTCTGCTAACTCACAATCTGAGAGAAACAGACATGGAGAATACATCCCAGGCCTTCCAGGAACAAGACGCCCAGTCTGGCAGGAGAGGAGCGAAATCAACACATGCAGTCTGAAAACATCTTAAAAATTGTGTATTTTCTTTTCAGCCATATGTCTGGAATAACCAAATCAGCAATTTAAAGCAGCATCGCATAATCAAAAAATTAACCTGTTTCCATTGAAGTCTGGAGCCAGAAATAATTTGCTTAGTAGACAAAAGAGATGTAGGTTGGATATAGGGGGAAATTCTTGACTTCAAGTGTTGTGTGACCCCCCAGACACATCACTAAGGAGTCTCCATCCTGGAAAAGCTTATCTAGTAGCGTTCTTAAGCTAGACCATTATGAACCAAAGGATTGTCACACCATAATCCATGTAAAGTGAAGGTTTAAACTAGGAAAAGACCCTGCATACAATGTTGCATATACTGGGGTTTCCTGTTTGCATTTATTTGTAGAACTCTTGCAGAATAAGCGTTCAGTTTGAAAAACAATTCTATCTAGAGTATCTTTCACACCAGCTGGGTCAGTGACTGCAATAGCATAATACTGTGTTTCAGTCATCTTAAGTTGACTGTCCCAGATCCTCTCTCATGTGCGCTAGAACCCTACTACACTGCTACTTCTTATCCCTCAAGGGCCTCATAATGTAACGTTTAAAGAGTGTTTGGAGCTCAGTTTGCTTTTTGCTTCTTTTGATCCATTTGCCCCAGTCAGAAGCTGAGGAGTCATCTCTAGCCCTTTCATTTCCTCCCTGCTTATTGGCCTTCCTTCTTGCAGAGTCCTCCTCCTTAGACCACGCGCATTCACATGGTGTTCTCCACTGCCCCGACCTAGAATCTGACAGGGTTACTGCGTCTGCTTCCAGTCTACCTCCCACTCTGTTCAAAGGGAACTTTCCAAATAGAAATCAGATCCTGTCACTCTTCAAATGCTTTTATTGTCTCCCACACCTTTCAAAAGTGCAGACTCCTCCAAAATACTTTCACGACCTCACCCTAGTTCCCTGTCCCTACTTTAATGCCTTTCAATTCTTAAACCCAGCTGAGCAAAGCACAGGTACTTGATCAGATGTGCCAAACCCCCTCTCACCTCTGCTGTGCCGTGCTGCTCTTTCAACCCAAAATTTTCCCTCTTTCCTTTTCAGCTGATTCAGTGTAGTGGTTACTGCTTCCAAGAAACCTTTTTCCCACCCCATCCTCTGGACCCCAACCTGAGCTAAATATGCCCATCCTATGGAAATAACTATATAATCCCACTTAACAATTTACAGAGTACTGTCACAAAATATTTTCACTCTTTTCAAAAGACTAGATCAGCTGATTTACATCAAATGTATAGATTAAACACATATTTACTTCATTGTTTTTTTAAAATGATTTATTTTATTTTTTATCGCAAAGTCAGATATACAGAGAGAGGGAGAGACAGAGAGGAAGATCTGTCCGATGATTCACTCCCCAAGTGGCCGCAATAGCTGGTGCTGCGCAGATCTGAAGCCAGGAGCCAGGACCTTTTTCCAGGTCTCCCATGTGAGTACAAGGTGCAGGGTCCCAAAGCCTTGGGCCATCCTCGACTGCCTTCCCAGGCCACAAGCAGGGAGCTGGATGGGAAGCTGGGCTGCCGGGATTAGAACCAGTGCCCATATGGGATCCTGGCTTGTTCAAGGCGAGGACTTTAGCTGCTAGGCCACAGTGCTGGGCCCTACTTGATAATTTTCAAAAGATCTATGTCCACTTCATTAGTGAGATTTGGGGAATTAAAATCCAAGGTCAGGAGCTGGTTCATGCCAAAGCTGGGTGAGAGATAATGACCTTGGTCTTCAGACGTGTAGTGCATCGTACTTTCCCCTCCACCCACCAAAAGCTGCTAAGTAGAAGGTGCACCCTCTACATCATGACAGCGCAGAAACAGTCGCCAAACCTGCTCTTCCCTTCTCCTTTTCACTCTGATCTGGCCCAGCAGGAAACCTTCCTGTGTAGCCCAGCTGCTATTCCCCAGCTGAAGAAGGAATCTTTTAAACTCTGAAAAAAAAAAAAATAGATTGCCTGACATTTCCAGAAGTGCGTCCAGAAATGACAGCCAGTTAACCAACAGCCTTGTTGATTAATTTATTACCTAATTCATGCTGGGAGAGCTCTGTGAAACAGTCAGATGAAAGGCATTGAATCATGAGAACAGAATGGTTTCCTGATGTTCCGGGCCCTGTGGCTGGGAGTTGGAGGACAGGGTACGCTCAGAATAGAAAATGGGGGTGAAAGCTCCACTCTGAGAAAAGACATTGATGTTTTCACTGAATTAGCCACATGCAAGCCTGTGGACAAGAGAATCTGAGCTCCTTGCAGGGTTTCTCCCCTTCCTCAACCCAGAGAGTGAAGTCTTAAGCCCCAGGTGAATGCACAGAACACAGGGCATGGGAGACATTATTTCTGACACAGACCAAGTTCCATTTCACCCCTATTACACAATTAGGCTTCCTTCTCCCGATCGCTCCACTCTTAACACTAGTTCTATTTTCTGCAGACCTTACCAGGCTACCCGGACAATTATTCTCCCTAGATGACTTTTTACAACTCCATAAACATGTAGGTTTGGCCCTGGCCTTTTTGTTAACTTACAGCACACTTGCACATGTAAGGATCCCCAAACCCATGAGAATGCCGTTTGTATCAGTTACCAGTTAGAAGGAGCAGGCATGTGGCACACTTCCCAATAGCTCTTGCTTAGCCACACCCCTAAGGAATACAGCAGTGACAAAAACTAAGCAATAAACAAAGGTTTGACTAGGTTAAAACTCTATTAATCAGGGCCTGGCGTGATGGCGTAGTGGTTAAGGTCCTCGCCTTGCATGCCTGGGATCCCATATGGGCACCAGTTCCATATGGGCACCGGTTCTAATCCTGGCAGCCCCGCTTCCCATCCAGCTCCCTTCCTGTGGCCCGGGAAAGCAGTAGAGGGGCCCAAAGCTTTGGGACCCTGTTGAGGGAGTGAATCACCGGATGGAAGATCTTCCTGTCTGTATATCTGCCTTTCCAATAAAAATGAAAAAATTCTATTAATCAGAGTTGGTACATTTTATGCTAGCCATAGTGATCATACAATTATACCAAGTTAATAAATCTTCAGTATAAAAAGCATTTTAGGGTAAATCTAAAAAATAGTTAAATATTAACTAAGCTCTAGAAAGCTATGGCTATAATAAAGTAAACAATGAAAGTGACTTTAATTATTCTGAACACACAAAAGCTGAGACCCAAACTGGATTAAATGTCCCAATATGCTCAGCCATAAATCTGGATAACGCATACAACAAAATTGTCCACTACAGTAGCACTAGCAGAAATTTGAAACTCAAAGGACTTGGTGCTGCATTATATCACCCCTGCAGAGCCTGTTCTATAATCGATAAACCCCAACTAACCTTAGTGCCCTCTGTCAATTCAGCCTATATACTGCCATTTTCACCAAACCCTAAAAAAGAACAACAGGAAGCACAAACATCATTACAGAAAGTTAGGTCAAGGTGTAGCCTACAGGGTGGAAAGCAATGGGTGACATGGCCTCATCCAAGAACATTCCAAAAGCTTTTATGAAATGAAAGACAAAAGGTGGATTTAGTAGTAACTTAAGAATAGAGAACTTAATTGAACAAGACCATGAAGTACACACACACTTCCTGCCACCCTCCTCAATCCCACATACTAACAAATGTTAGATAAGTGGTAACAAGGTAAGCATACTACAATGTGTGCATGGAAAATTCAGGGTGTCACTTAATTAAAACACTTGGCCTACACCCAGAAGATTTCATGTACCATGACCCCTCTGGGCTAACCCTATCCCCCTTCTCACACCCTCATATAACCACAAGCATACATTTAACAAACCATTTACCTTGATAAAAGTCTAGGAGATAGAAACTTACCCCAGGAACTACAGAGAAAG
The DNA here is from genome assembly GCF_017591425.1 of Ochotona curzoniae. NCBI lineage: Eukaryota > Metazoa > Chordata > Mammalia > Lagomorpha > Ochotonidae > Ochotona > Ochotona curzoniae. Next base: position 60,448,873 of record NW_024467106.1, read on the forward strand.
TACTGTATGGGAAAGCTAAAGATCTGTTTCTAGCACAGAAAAGTGAAGATCAGCCTTCTTACTTTTTGCATAATGAGTTGACCAGAATAGACTTGGCAAAAAGAAGTTCAGTCAAGGGTCCGGAAACCAAATAATCTACCTACCAGACAGGCGGTTGTAAGGATGAACTCATCTTTGCAGCAAAATAGTGGGAAGACCTGCAGACAGAGGTGAAAGCCAGAGGAGCCTGGCGATATAGCTGGTTATCCAGGTTAGATGACAGAATACTGTAATCCTAATGTAGACATAAATGCTAATCTGAAGGGGACAGCTCTTAGAGTAAGGGCACAGCCTTAATCGGAGTAAGTTACTTAGTACCCATGGTTGGCCTAAAAGCAGCCATCAATGAAGAAAGTGTTGAAGCTCAACAATAAAAAAGGAATTTAATTTCACACATTCAAGCAAACTCCTAAACCACAAATACTGGATTAATCTATTCATTTATAGAAGAGGCACTGCTAATGTAAGTAACAAGAATACTATTCTTCTAGCAAAGCTTACATAAGATCTAGAACTCACTGACAGTTAACAACAATGTATGAATACATAATGAAAGAGTTTGCTAGTATACACTGTTAGTCCAACACTGGCATGGAATTCAGGAAAGATTAAAAGAAGTGAAACGAACTTGGACAATGCCAAGTCTTGCCTGTTTGCCAAAAACATCACCTCTAGCATTGTAGGTATGAGAGGTACTGTCTGCCCAGTAACTTGAGTTAAACAGCCACAGTGTCCTGACTGGGCAAACACAGCATCATCATTTGTCCCTTCCTTATGGACGTGCATGGGCAGCAATAGAAGGGCCTAACTGTCAGTTACTTCCGATCAGTGAAACTGACTTCCCCATGGAGTCAAACATGACAGCGTGAGATAAGATGATCTGTACAGCTTTAATTTATTAACCCATAAAAATAATAATAGTGCCCAGTAGGGCCCAAAACATGTTTTTTGGGTTTAATTTTTTATTCTTATTGCATTTCCCTATTCTTTTTCAGATTTCCGGTCCTCTTGATGTTCCAAAATTCTTTCTTTCCTGATGTCTTTTCCATCACAAGAACATTGTTTGGGGTAGATCTGCTATTGACCAATTCTCCTAAGTTTCACTTCAGATGAGGGTGTCCCTCTTTCTGAAGGGACATTTTCACTAAGTTGAGATGACACAGACACTTTCAGCACTGGACACATGCTGTCCCTGTTCCCTTCAGATCTTCTGCTGTCACTTGCGCAACTCCCAATACATGTAACTTCTCTCTTACGCATATGAAGATTGTTCTGCTTCACCTTGGTCTTCAGGCTTTTCACTGCGATGTGCCTCGGCATAGTTTCCATTGTACTTGTCCTGTTCACGGTTGGTCAGTTTTTGGATCTGTTTGTTTTGTGTTAAATTGGTGACGTTTAAGCTGCTGTAATTTGTTTTGTTTTGTTTTTTGGTCTCACCTTCTTCCCTCTTTTTGCAACTTGATGACACTGCTGGATTTTGTTTTTGTTTCTGAGAACTCTCTGGTCATTTTTTCCCCCAACCTCTTTCTAACTTCAATTGCACTGAATTTTTTTTTAATGATACAATTCCATGGGCTCTAGGATTTCCCTTACGTGCTCCCAAAGTCCCTCCTGCTCCCGCACTGATTTATCCTATATTATTACAATAGTATAGTCCTTCTTTACTCTGTTTCCCATTTCTTTACTGAGATTTTCCAGTGAGTTTTCGTCTGTATTCTTTAGTCCTACATTTTCCATTTGATTCTTCTTTATTCTTTATATGTCTTTACTGAAATGTTGTATTTTTTGTTGTTTGCAGAACTGTGTACAGATTTGCTCATCAAAGCATTTTTATCATGGCTGCTTTAAAATCCTCCCAAGATGATTCCAATCTCTGTATCCTCTCAGTGTTGGCTTTCGTTGATTGTCTTTGCTAATTCAAACTGAGATTTCTTTTTTAAAAAGATTTATTTACTTTTATTTAAAAGGCAGATTTATAGAAAGGAGAGACAGAGAAAGACTGCCTGCTGTTTCTCTCCCAAATCAGTCAGAGCTGAACCTATCTGAAGCTAGAAGCTACAGCTTCTTTTGAGTCTCCCACATAAGTGCAGGGGCCTGTGGACTGAGCCATCCTCCACTGCCTTCCCAGGCCACAAACGGGCAGGCAGGATGAGAACTTGCACTGAATGGGATGCTGGCACCAACAAGTGGAGGATTAGCTTGAGGAGCCACAGCACCAGCTTGATTCTTGGCTTAACTAGTGATTTTCTAGTATATTCTGAATATGTTGAGTATTCTGTTACGGGATCTTGGTCTATCTTTAAATTCTATCTTACCAGGCCTCTTCTGACACTGAACTGGTGGGGGAAGGAAGGCACCAGCTCGGTACTGCTGAGTGGGATTGGAAATCCAGCTTCCTTCTTGGCCCTCATTGCACTCCAGGGAGGAAGGCCTCTTCCTTACTTCAGCACGTATAGGAGCTCATGCTCCCTGCTTCCCTCCATTCACACAGTGGAGGGAAGATGATCACTGAGTGAAAGTCCTGATTGTCCCATTCAGTCTCGTTTCCAGTAAGGGATCACCCTCGGACAGTCAGATAAAAAAGGTTAAAAGGCTCCATTACACACTAACTCTCTGCCAAAAATAAAACCAATAACAAAAAATGAAACAGTGCAGTACTTTTTTTCTTTTTTATTTAAAGATTTATTTATTTTTATTGGAAAGCCAGATACACAGAGAGGAGGAGAGACGGAGAGGAAGATCTTCCATCCACTGATTCACTCCCAAAGTGTCCACAACCGACAAGCCGAGCCAATCTGAAGCCAGGAGCCAGGAGTTTCTTCTGGGTCTCCCATGCGAGTGCAGGGTCCCAAGGCTTTGGGCTGTCCTCCACTGCTTTCCTAGGTTACAAGCATGGAGTTGGATGGGAAGTGGAGCTGCAGGGATTAAAACCAGTGCCCATATGAGATCCCAGCGCATGCAGTTGAGGATCTTAGCCGCTAGACCACTGCACCAAGCCCAGTGCAATATTTTCTGTGGTGTTGGATTGGAGTTTGTTGGGGAAGGAGGATTTATAAGTACATGTTTTAAAATTATATGTTGCTTGGGTCCAATGTTGTGGCACAATGGGTTAAGGTACCATTTATGATGCAAGCATCGCATATCCAAGTGCTTGTTATTTATTTGAAAATCAAAAAGCTGGTTGAGAAGGAGAGAGCTCTTCCATTCACTAGTTCACTCCCCATATGCCTGCAGCAGCCAGGAATGGACTAGGCGGAAGTCAGGAGGTCCATGTACTTGGGCCTTCCCCCATTGCCTCTTGGCGTGAATGTCAGAAGGAAGCTGGAATCAGAAGCCACACCAGTCATGAACCCAGGGGCTTTGTTGACAGGGGATGTGAGCAACCCGAGAGAATCATAACCATTGCACCACATGCCCATTCCTGGAGTTGTCTTTTGTAGTTTTCTCATTCTAAGCTGTCTGTTTGGACCTTCTTTGAAGTCTGAAAGTTGGAATCTTATATGTGACTGCTTATTATTAAAAACAAGAGTGGAATTTATATTCCTTAAATCCATCAGCTCATTCAGTCTCCTCTTTCAGCATCTTGGCCTCATTATACACCACACTGACTGTATTTAAAATTATAAATAAGAATTTCAGAGTGCTTTAACGTGATGCAATGATACTATGGGAAGTGAGGTACTCTAATTCTCCACCCCAAAAGGGAAAACAACATAGACATGTCTAGATAATACTAATTTATTTTCCAGATGGAATTTCTGTAGACCCAAAAATAATGGAAAATCATTACTATGACTGTTTAATGAAAGTAAGGAAGAAAAGGAAGGAAAATAGCTCACACATACATAATCAGAAAAATAAGAAAAATACAGATTTTGACAGTATTAATTTATACAATTGGTCTTGCAGCTGTAGTCAATATTTGCATTTTTTTCTTCTCCATTTTCCATGTTCTCTGCCATCACTTACTACCTCAGCTGGCTGCATGACTGAACCCAGCGGAGACTCAAACCTTCAGTGTCAAGGAGTTTGAACTCTGAATAGTTGTACTGTCATTAAGAGGCCATAGTGTTCCATTAAGATTAGAATTTACTAAGACACAATTTGTGTGATTAATATGGATTCATTTTAGTGAAGAACTGTATGAAATTTCAAAAATGCACATCCGTGTCACCATATCATCACCCCAGAAAGCTTCTTGGGTTTCTCTAACATGACTCCTCACCCTAGTTCCACTTTTTTTTCTGCTGATACCATAACTTCTGGAAACATCCAGAGACACTCTGCCCCTGTGGAATGCATGGACTCTAAGCAACCTGCCGCCATGCGTCAGATCCAATGGCCATTTTGCCGTAGTTTTCCCAAATGGACAGTGTGTACCGATGGCTGTGTGTAGTCCTATCTGTGAGCAATCAAGCTCAAGGTGTGCTTTCCCATTACCTGTTGATCAGCTCTAGTAGGACAATCTGGCAAAATCTTGAGCTACTCAGTGGTCTGACCGCATTTCTGACAATATCCAAACCCCTCGTTGAAAGAGAGGGTCTCCTCCAACTTTGTTTTTCCCTTCAATACACAGTTGGCCCTCCATATGCAAGGGATCTGTGTCCATGGATTCAACCAACTATGGGTCAAAAATATTTGAAAAAGTTACATCTTTATTAAACATGTATGGACCTTTTTGCCACTATTCCCCTGAACAGTATAGTACAACATGTATCTACATTGTACTCAGTATTATAAGTAATCTAGAAATGATTTAAAGCATACGGGACAATATATATAGTTTACGTGCAAATACGATGCCATTTTATATTAAAGACTTGAGCATTTATAGGTTTTGGTGTCCTGACACCAACCACCTACACACAGTGAGGGGCTGCTTGCCTCATACCTGGTCATATAATGTCTCATTTTCCTGGACCACAATTTATCTATCTAGCTCTGAGCTATTCTCAAGAGCTTTCTTTGCATTTTTAAATCTACTCCTGTAGTCACAGTTTAATCATTCTTTATACCATAGTTTCCTTTTTATAGTTACTTTATGGGTTTTGTCTCTTGCTAGATTCCAAACTGGGAATATCAATCACAGTATTTGCAGCAACACAGTAATTGAATGGAAGTCAAGCGCTGCTGCACTTGACCATTGTAATAATAATGATATTTACTCTATTATTCTAAGGGATGAGGTGTGGGATTAATTCTTATGGGAACACGTGAACACAGGGAGAAAATGAGAAGCTTAAGAATCTTTGACAAGTAGAGAGCTTCCATGATAGTCGCAGTGTCTCTCATTGGTTATAGACAGAAGACCAATACTGTGGAGAAGCATTCAGTTGAACAAGCTGTTGAATTATAAGCACAACTACATTCACAGTCTTGCCAAGTCATGTGATTTTAAGGTAGGGATCAAGGAGGAATGGGATTGTAAAACTTATAGTGGAGAAATCTTGTTAGACCCAGATGAAATGGACAATGCCGATCTCTCAAATTATTCTGTGTCTCCCCTTGTGGAAGGGTCCTTATTTCTGATTCCAAGGAGATAGCTTAAAAACCCTGTGAAAGCTTCACTTCCTTCAAAAACAAACAAACAAACAAAAAAGAGGGAGAACAGTAACCATGTTCAAAATCTACCACAGCTAATCCCTATTGATTTTCAAGTGAGGTCAAATCTCAACAAAACCTCTGGAAACAGGTACACACCACGACCCAGGAGGATCCAGCTCAAACACAAGGCACACACACAACTTCGCAAATGTGTGTCAACAGAACATGGCGAGCATGTGTGGGAACTGATTTTAAGGGTATTAGGTCATGAAAACAACATAACAGATTTTGTTGAATTCAGAGTCTGCTTACTGGAGTTTGGATTTAATCCAATTACCGGAGATGACTCTTTACAACTTCTCTGAAAGTTTCAGCTTGACTGAAATGTAATCTTAACAGTGACCTACAGCTAATGAGGCTGAGATGAAAGAGTTCATCTGGCATGATACAAAGGAGGAGTCCAACAACTTAAAGAGATAGAAATAGAAATATTGGATTGAATTTGTCAACTCCGACTTGCACATCTGTTCGTCCCCAATCCACCAACTGCCCTTTGGGAGAGCCCAGAAGATACAGTTTTCACTAAGATGCTGGGTACAACATGAGTATTACGAGTCTCTGAACTTTGACAAACTCAGTGGGGCTCCTCTGTGTGGACCAGATACAGCTATTGAATAGCTATTGAAACAGGCTCTCTGTCTCAAACCATCAAAAGTAAAGTGGATATATTTATCATAAAAGACAGAAAAGACGTGTCAATGATTGAAATCTCATTGATGGTGGCTAATTGATCTTGGTGTGCCTGGGAATAAACAAGATGGGTAAACCAGTGAAAGTTTTATCTGGTTTATAGAAAAGGAAAAAAAATCTATAGCAGGCAAGAACCCAACTTAAGGTACCACCATGGAGAGTCCTGGCGTCTGATCTAGTATCCAAATCTAAGTCAACTCGGAACCCCAATTCTCTTGATTAGATGGGAGACTTGGATCCCACAGTAGTATGGCACGTTCACCTCTAAGCCTTCTCCAATGGGGCCTGTGGCCATTTACCACTGCACACTGGAGGAGAAGAAACAGCCAGACCTTTCAGGGAGGCCTGGAAACTGGCTCTGCAGTGGCGAGGATTCCCAGGAATAACACCACTGTGGGCAGCAAATGAAAGCAGAGGCTTACAGTGTGGAGAAGGATCACAGAGAGTCTAGATGTCCCCGGACCTTCCCTAGGGTTGTTTCCCAGTTATCTGTATAATGGGAGTAGATACACATTGGCTTTCTGACTTAAACCGTGAAGGCTAAGTTGTGGGGTCCCTGGAGCTTCCGTTTACTGCCGGTGTAATAAGCCACAAGCTGGGTGTATCCCCTGGAGGATGAGGAGACTGCAGAAATTAATGCCACCATCAAACCTCGGAGAAACCGAAGTAACAAGAGCTAGAACATCTGCCGTCTAACACATCAGTTAGCCTGCGCAGACGCCAACTGGATTGTGAAGGATGGCTGGAGGCTGCTGTAAACGTAATCATGCGGGGGCTGCAGGATGTAGAATTTTCACTGAGGAAAATTATCACTATGTCTGACACTTGGTGTGTGACCTTTGGCCTGGCTGCAGACCTTTGTCCCATACTCATACCAGGGCTGCGTCTGTTCTTCCACTTCCTGTCCCGATGATCTGGATGCCCCACAAAATGACACATTGGCTCACTCTACTGATGACACGATGTTGTGTGGAACTGATAAACAAGAAGTGTGGGCACTTTAGAAGTCTTAGACATATGTAAACCAGAAGGGTTCAGGTGGTAAGGGACAGGTGTAGCACAGAAGGGCAGCTGATGGTTCAGATATTCACATCTCATATTGGCACGCTTGGATTTGGTATAAAGTTTTGGCTCCTGGTTCTGATTTCTCGACAATACAGACTCCGGAGGCAATGGTGAAGGCTGAGACTTCAGGTTCCTGCCGCTCACCTGGGAGTCCTGAATCGTGTTTCCTGGTTCTAGCTTTGGCCTCAGCCTGGTCCCCGCCCCAACCTCCACCACTATTGTATGTATTTAGGGGAGAGCTTATTCTATCTCCGTATCTCTGCCTCTCAAAAAAAAAAAAGTAATTTTATAAAAAGGAATTCAACTCAATAATTAGTTGAATTCAGTAAATAGTAACTCAGTAGTTGAAACATGGCGAGTTATTTGCTTTGTTGTGAAAAACATGCTCCTAACTCCTGGCCTTTGGGAATGAGCCAGTAAATATAGCACCTCTTCCTCTCTCCCTCGCTCCCCTTTTCCTTCTCTCTCTCTCTCTCTCTCACTCTCTGTAACTCTGCCCTCAAAAGAGAAACCATTATCTAGGACACCTCTCAAAAGCAGAAACAATATGTGAGGGACCTTCTAAAAGTTCGTGAAAAGCATATTGTGAAAAAGACTATACATGGATTTCAAAAACGTTTGCCAAAATGAATGTTTTAGTTCAATACTTAGCAAGCTTTCTCACTTCCTCATGCAGATGAAATGCTGTCCCTGAGACTGGCAGGCTTCAGCCAGTCCTCCGGCTCACTTTGCACAGTATGGCAGCACTCCCCTCCCGAGGCAGGGGCACACAAAGCATTCAGTCTCATTCTGACAGTCTCCTGACAGTGTGGAGGTAACCCAAAACGGCTAAAAATAGGTACTGGTTTTGTGGTACAGTAGGGTAAGCCATTATCCATGAAGACAGTATCCTATATGCATACCAGTTTGAGCCCTGGCTACTCCACTTCTGACCCAGGTCTTTGCTAATGAGCCTGGGAAGATAGCAGAGAATGGCTCAAGTGCTTGGGCCCCTGCACCCACGTGGGAGGCCTGGAATAGCCAGAGTGGATAAATGTTCCACCCTCTCCACGGCACAGCAAAATTATTTTCAATAATAACAACCATTTTATGACACATGTTATCAAGATAATGACAAGAAAGGCACTCAGAGAGTGACCCTTTACCAAACTCCATACCAGTTTTACTAGCAATTTTACTAGCAAATAAGTAGAATTATTAGATTATAAGGAACAAAGAAAAAAAGGCCTAATGGGTTACATTGCTTTCATGTACTTTTTCAAGAGAGAAAGCATTCAACTTTCATATCTGTTTTGGTTTAGTAACAAGTGCCAACCCCAAAGATATTCAAGGACTCAGCGCAATAACCTAGTGGTTGAAGACCTTGCTTTGCATGCGTCAGGATCTCATATGGATGCCAGTTCGTGTCCTGGCTGCTCCACTTTCCATCCAGCACCCTAATTGTGGCCTCAGAAAGCAGTAGAGCATGGCCCAAAACTTTGGGACCCTGCACCTGCGTAGGAGACCCAGAGGAGGCTCCTGGCTTCAGATTAACTCAGCTCTGGCCCTTGCAGCCACTTGAGGAATGAACCAGTGGATGGAAGATCTTCCTGTCCCTCCTTTTCTCTGTATATCTGCCTTTCCAATAAAAAAAAATAAACCCTTTTAAGAAAAAAAAAGATTCAGATGCAGTAAAATATTTCATATACAAAGTAAATTTGCATTCACATCTTGTACAGTCTCCCTGTTTGTTTTGGGGGGATTATTCTTTTCCAGTGAGTATTTGGGCGATCTTCCTATTTTAAAGGAGTGGTAGATGTACAGGAAGCTGCAGAGATAGCAGAATGGGGTGCTCGGCACCCTTTACCCCAGTTCCTCACTGAGGCATCGCAGGCTAAGTAGTTAAGTTAGGAGGTTAACACTGACACTTGTGTGTTGCTAAAGGCCATCTGGATCTGCTCAGCACCACCTCATTCAAGATGCTCATGTTGGACACCGTTGGAACATTCACACACAGAGGAGGGCTCTCAGCAATCTCTCAAGAAGCTGCCAGGACTGCAGGTGCTGCTGCAGCCTCTGTGCCCTCAGAGGTCACCCAGAATCCAGGGCAGACTGACCCTGGGCAGCTGGCGTACGACAGACAGTGCTTAGGGTACTGAATCCTTCCAGGTTCTCTGAATGTCTTGGTGAAGAAACTGGTGCCAATGAGCAGATCATGACTGCGTGCCAACTGGAGGGTTCCATACACACTGCAGAACGTGGTGGTAACTCATGGCCATTGTTTAGCATCCACACCAGCAACAGATTGGAAGGGAGTGCTTTAGGATTGACGTTGTTTAGAATAATAGATGCATGGTGAGAATAAAAAGCAAGCCAGCGCTGAGTCAGTTCAGTGAATGTTTTTACATTTGGAGCAGAAAACATACCCCTAATGGACTTTGCCACCCCAGAACCTGCCTCTGCCCTGACCTTGGGCCACCACAGGGAGAAACTTTGCTCTGGGTTTTGCAACACTTGCCAACTCAAGCTCAAGTTGCAATCCCAGCCTAGACTTTTTTTTACACCAGGAAGAATTACATGGAGAGACTCCAGAACAGAGCCAGAGCTTGTGATGGTATGGGTTGCTCACTGCACAAGGATACCCAGCTCGGGAGGTAGAAGGGACAGTGGGTAGCTCAGAGTCACTGCAACTGTGGCTGTTGCAGCAGGCGATGCCTTTATCTAACTTGCACAAAGCTGTGGGTGAATTCTGCCCTCCTCCCCCCCAAAAAAGATAAGTGGGAGTCCTACCCCAAACTTGTGACTGTGGCTTCATTTGGAAATAAGATCCTTGTGGATGTGCAGGGGGTGAGATGAGGTCAGGCATAATCAGCGAGATGACGGCATCCTTGTAAAGACTGGCAAATGTGCACAGAGCCAAGGGAGGCCAGTCTTGGGACAGTGAGATGATGGGGCTGCAAGCCACCGAGACCCAAGGGCTGTCGGCAGCACCAACAGCCAGAAGGGATGAGGCAGGATCTGGATCTCCAGCCTTGGGCATCCAGAGCTGGACAAGATGCATGCTGTTGATCTGGGCTGCTTGTCTGTGGTCCTCTCCAGCAGCAAGTGGGGCCAGGTCTGTTCTCCAAGCCTCTTTGCTGGCTTTTCATCTATCGGGACTTCTTCCTTGCTCCCCAGAAACTTCTTCACGCTGCAGTGGAGTTGAGCATAGGCAGGCCTTATTTTCAAGAAAGCGAAAGAACTAGTGACAGAGACACAAACTAAACCCAGAAATAAGGTACCTGGAGACTTCATGGTCCCACCACACCTCTCCCATCAGTGACAGCTCTCACCGCATCTGAGACAGGACTGGGAGGAGAGTGGTGTCCATGGGCACTGGTTGTGCAGGAAGTGGGGAGCAAAGCAGGGCTCCCCTACTTTCCCAAGCCCAAGAGTCCCAAGAGCCTTGGTGGGCAAGGCCAGGCTTACCTGTGCTGGACACGTCTCCTTCATGAAGCCTCAGCAATCCCTCCAGTTTGAGCTGTGAATCTGCTCTTTGCCAGCTTGCATTGTGGGGTCCAATCCTGGCTACACTGGGCCACAGCAATGAGCCTGGCTTCAGGTCACCTCACAGTTACAAGGGGAGCCCTTGAAGTACCACCGAGGCTTGCTGTGGAGCCTGAAAGGGTGGAAAGCCCCAGGGATTCCATGTATTTTCCACTGCTGGGTTTATTAGGACCGACCCTGCATCAGCCAAGAAGCTTCTGTCACCACCAGCCTCTTCTGGGTATTGCCAGTCTTATTCCCTTGCTGCATTCCATCCTACATAGTTCCCAAGTGTCACGTGCAGCTCCTGCAGACTCAGGGAGGTCTTGGAAGCCATCCCATATCCCCCTGGGAGGTCAGGCTGTGCCCAGTCTGGCTGTGCGGGCACAGCCAGGGGCCCTGGTTCACTTTGGTGCTGGCTGACATGAACCACACTCCAGGACTGACTGTGTTCTTGGCACCTGCGCCTTGGTGGCAGCAACGTCTGCTGGCCTCTGGCTCCAGCCACCTTCAGAGGCTGACGAAGTCGGTGAACTATGGTGGAGACTGAAGGTCCACTCTCTGACTTGCAGAACATACTGCAGGCCTGTACCCAAGCTCATCAGGGAACCACAAGGGGGTAAAGCCCTCCTGGATGTTGCAGACACTTTATTCATTCATTCTCACTCCACCAACTGAGAAAGGTTGTTACCAGGGCAACCACAACTTCCCACTGGCAGGAACAGACAGAGCAAGACCTGGGGCTCAGCGCTGATCGGAGCATCCTGGAAGAAGGCCTTCAGCCAGCATCAGGGAGACTCCAGGTCCTGGCTGGGATGACTGGGATGGAGGAAGGGGTGAGGGAGCTGCCTATCTGTGTAAATATGCACCAGACAGGCCTCACTTCACCAGCACTCTCTGGCATAAGTGCTAATAGTAACCTCATTTCTCAACGGAAGAGACTGAGGCACACAGAGAAAAGTACCCACGGTCGTTAAGCAGGTACATTTGATTCACAACCTCCTCTTTGTTGCTGCCACTTCCTCATACATTGCTGCACTTTTTCTTTAAATGACAATGTTGTCCTTATAAATGTATTTAAGCGATCTGGTTGCTAAACTAATAAGAAGAAGATCCCTTAGCAAAAGTGACTCACTGTAAAGCTGCAGCTGCCTACGTCCTGTGTGGTGCCTTTAGCCTCCAGACATGACCATCCAGCCTGCTCCAAAGTTGAGGCCTGACCTGACTACTGAGACAGAACAGCTAGACGGCGAGCACAATATCACACCACCAACTCAAGACATGGAACTTCCCATAATCAGAAAGAGGGTGATTCTCCCACTGTGTCCAGCATTAATAAGCAGTATGTCCACGGAAGCCCAACTGCCAGTGTAGGGACTGGCCAGGCGGGTTCACCCTTAGCACCCCATCTTTCCTTGAACTTGGGAGGAATGAGAGGGCAGGGAAGGTTAGAGCAGTGACCAAGGCCTCTCCTGGCTGATAGAATGGTCCTGGCCACCAGGTGACATCTTCCTGGCAAGCAACCAGGATCTTAATGTCAAGGGCCCTCTGAGAGCCTCCTTGGGACCTGCCAGCCAAGCTGGGGCACACCCCTCATGCTTATACTGGGGGAGAAGGGTGGCCTCCCAGGATGGATGCATTGGCAACAAAGCTGGATGGGAAACAGGGCATTAATATAGGAAGCATGCATGGTAAGTGGCGGCTTAACCTGATGCACTAAAATAGCCACCTCCCAAAACACACTGCTATTATCTCCTGGCTTCTTGGGTCAGAGCCTGGCATGGCTTAGTAGGACTCTGCTCAGGGCCACAGGACAGCAGCCAAGGTGCTGGCAGGGTTGAGAACAGATCCTCTCCCAAGCTCCCTTCCTTGCTCTTGGGATCCCATCACCAGCCACACACAATGTGTCTGGGACTTGAGAACATCTGTTACCCTGATCCCTCTTAAAGGACTTGTTCAGTTGGTCAGGTGCAGGATAATCTCCTTTTTGGTAAACTTGGAGTCAGTCAATTGTGGACTTGGTTATATTTACCAAATCCCTTTAGCTACATAAGGTAACAGTCCGCTGTCCCTTAAAACACCAATCTGCTCCCACCCCTTTCAAACAGGTGTTATTCCAGGATTGGACACCAGGGGGCGCCCTCAGAATTCCGCTCACCATGCTTGACCTAGCCACAACTTTGAAGGACAAATTTTACTCCCATCCATAACACATATGTAGAAGAGCAAGCCAGGGGGTTCTAATTAAGGTGGATTTTTACCAGGAAGTGGAAAGGTGAGATATATTCTCCTCCACTGTTGCAATATACCGTTTATCCTCTTGGAAAGGCTCACGTAGAACTTGAAGGAGTTTGAGACAAACAGCAGATTTTGTGTGTGTGTGTGAAAATTCAGCTTATTGAGTTTTTCTGGTAATTGTAAAACCGTGATTATCATTGAAAACAAGGTGGAAAGCATTTTCGGCACCCTGGAGTATTCCTTTTAAGCTGCCTCTTTCTAATCAATCTCTGTCTCTTAATCTGCAGAAAAATGAATTTTTAATTTCTATGGCAACAGACTAGTTACACATTCTTTAACATATTTTGAGTCATAGAATTGAACTATTTCACTTTCTGCCTTCATTTTTTAAGCCGTGATCTATGCATTCACTTCATTCGTTCTAATTGCTAAGCAATGTTACATTATATGATTATCACAGTTGGTTTAACCTTTTCCTTTTCAAAAAATTTATTTATTTTTATTGGAAAGCCAAATATACAGAGAGAAGAAGATACAGAGAGGAAGATATTCTGCTGCAACAGCCAGAGCTGATCTGAAGCCAAGAGCCTCTTCAGGGTCTCCCATGCAGGTACAGGGTCCCAAGGTTTTGGTCCTCTACTGTTTTCCCAGGCCACAAGCAGGGAGCTGGATGGTAAATGAAACAGCCAGGATTAGAACTGGACCCATATGGGATCCCAGTACATCCAAGATGAGGACTTTGGCTACCAGGCTACTGAGCCATGCCCTAACTTTTTCTTTCTTTCTTTTCTTCCTTTTCTTTTCTTTTCTTTCTTTCTTTCCTTCCACCCACCCTCCCTCCCTCCCTCCCTCCCTTCCTTCCTTCCTTCCTTCTTTCCTTTTTTCCAGTTTATTTAAAAGGTGGGGGCACAGAATTCAGAAAACTTATTATAAAGTTTCTGACCGGGCCCAGCGGCATGGCCTAGAGGCTAAAGTCCTCGCCTTGAACGCACCGGGATCCCATAAGGGCAGCCCGGTTCTAATCCCAGCGATTCCACTTCCCATCCAGCTCCCTGCTTGTGGCCTGGGAAAGCAGTCGAGGACGGCCCAAAGCTTTGGGACCCTGCACCCGCATGGGATACCCGGAAGAAGTTCCTGGATCCTGGCTTCAGATCGGCATAGCATCGGCCAGAAGATCTTCGGACAACAGATCTTCCTCTCTATTTCTCCTCCTCTCTGTATCTCTGACTTTCCAATAAATAAATCAATCTTTAAAAAGACTGGGGGTGTGACTTCTAGGTCGTGACTTTCACTCCCCCCTCGGAGCTGTCTGATTGTATCTAAGGGAATAACAGCCTTTTCCACCTGTCACCCTCTGAGGACAGGAGGAAATAAAACTGGCAGACATTCAGCTGCAGCTGTGTGGGCTGGGCACTGCACAGTCAGGGAGCGCCCTTCCCAGCACAGATCACGGGTGTCACTGAGGGAGGGGCCCCACCCCTCAGGTCCTGTCCTAATGTGGAGAGGTGCTGCCTGCTGTGTGCTGTGTTAGGAACGGGGCTGCCCACAGGGCCCTCCTTGCTCGGCTGTCAGCAAGGTCCATCTGCGGGGTTAGCTAAGGCAGAGAATGATGAATCCAGAGCTGGAGACAGCATGGGTGGCACGTCTGTGGGCATGTGACCAGCAGCTTTGGGCACGTAGAGCTATGGGTCTCAACCTCACAGCCAACAGAGCTGGAGGGAGATGAGGACCCTTGAAAAGGCCACATGCGCACTTGTAGAGCGGGCTCTGGCTCAAACGCCAGCTCTGCCACCTGGGCAAAGGAGATCGCCCTCCATGTATCGGTTCTCCTGCTTGTAAATGCAAGAGAGTAAAAAAGTGTAAGAATGTCAGCTTCCAAGACTGGCTGATACACACGAGACTGAATGGGATCTTGTAAGGGGACTCAGCACCCCACACCTGCTCCTCAGTCAGTGGCTAAAGTTCTGCTCACCTGGAGCATACACACTAGAACCTGAGACTGTACCGGGAAATGCCCCTTCTTGGCACCATGCCCAGCAAGCATCCAATGAGCCTTAGGGAAAAAAAAGCATATGGGCCTGGAGCTCGGGCCATTGCTGTTTCTGCAGGACCAATGTGGCTGACTGCAAAGTTTCCAGACACTTCATACCAACCTGATGGCAACCCCTGAGTTGAGAGCTCAGAGCTGCCTGCAGGTGCATGTGGGAGCTTGTGACCCACCGGGGCCTGGGCAGTCATGTGCCGTGGAAGGCAGCCGACATCCTGCCATGCCCACGGCCTCCTGTGTGCTGGCCTGGCCCTCTGCACAGTGTGCTCATCAGGCACTCAGCACGCCTTTGTCTTTGCATGCTCAGCATCCAGTAGGTGTCTTGCACACCAAGAGGGAGAGACGATGCTGGCTTGGTTTCCTTCCTGCCCACCTATCCCACCCTCTGTTGCGTTGAGTTATAACTGACAAAAGTGACGTGTGTTCAAGGTGCCCTGGGTGATGTGTTGGCTTTGTACATACTGTGAAGTTAATCAGCATATTTATCACAGTTATTGCTTTTTTGTAATGAAAATATATCAGATCTCCTTTATTAGATTTCAAGTACACAATATTTTAAAGATTTATTTATTTATTTGAAAGTTTTAATTTATATATAGAGAAAAGAAGAGATGTGTGGTGGGGGAGGTTTTCCATCCACTAGTTCACTCTTCAAATTTCTGCCATGGTCAGTGCTAAATCAGGCAGAAACCAGAAGCCAGAAGCTATATCCAGGTCTCCCGCAAGGGTGCAGGGATCCAAGGACTTATACAACCCTCTGCTGCTCCCAGGCACATCAGAAGAAAGCTGGATGAGAAGCAGAGCAACCAGGACTCAAACCTCTGCTCACAGGTGGTAGCTTTAGCAGACAGCTACCTCTCTGTGCCAGCAACCAGGTTGGTCATGCTGTGTGCAGATCCCAGAATTTGCTCCTAATATGGCTACAAGTTTGCATCCTTTGGCCAGAATATCCCACTCCCCAACCCTTAGGAACCATCACTTTGCCTCAACCAGGTTGGCTTTTGCAGGTTCCCACTGGCAGTGCAATCTTAGGATCCTTTCCTTTGCCAGAGAACTGTTCCCAACCAACCTAGCATTGAAGGCGACCAGCAGAGGGCGGAAGAGCCTCAGAAGACGCCTGGTGGGGCGACGCGCTCTGCAATGAGTTAGATTTCCTGGAAACACTTTAGGCAAGCATTGCATTTATAAGACTTTTTTTTTTTCCCCTGTCGTATTCGCTTCCTTCACAAATACATTGCAAGATCTGTCACTTGGCAGCTGCAAAGACTCAGGGCTTGGGAAACTACCAGAAAGTCAGGGCCACCGCCCCTTGTCTGTCCATATTTCAACAGTTGGAGAGAGTTTAGATGGAATGGAAAGATGGGAAAAGATATGACTGGGAAAGCAGAAAATATCACCAACAGTGGCCTTTGCCCTTGCCTGTGGCTGCCGGTCCAAGTCCCAGCAGTCTGTTAGGGCTGCCATGATGGGGTGTGCGCACGCAGCTGGGAAGCAAGGCTGGGAGAAACACTTCAAAGACAGTCGGGGCATGATTAAGTGTGATGATGACTGGCCTGCATGCAGTATTAGTGGCAGAAGACATTTTAATCATTGCGACGTAGAGGATGGAGTAAAACAAAAATCAGAGCGGCAGGCGATAAAAAGTCAAAATAATAATATTTTGTAACACATGATAAGTCTATCAAATTCAAAGTTTTGTACCCAGAACTGAAGTAGGATTGGAACTCAGTTCCCTGTTACCAGGGTTACTTGCACGCTGCAGCAGCGTATTCCCTACAGATCCTGAAGCACCCGCTCCTCTGGCCCTTGACCAGGTCCTAGTCCCTGATACAGGCAAAGGAGGCATCCAAACACTCCCTCCTGTTTTGTCCCTCAAGGAAACTGAGGCTTACTCAGCACGAGGAGTGGGGAAGGCCACGGGCTCCCCGGGAGATCCCTGTGATCTGTTCCCAGCATTTCGACACTGGCAAGCTGGCTCTGGAGAGGATTCTTGGCGGAAGAGGGTTCCCTGGAGGCTCAGAATCCATGGAGGTCCTGTCCTGTGCTGTTCGCTACCCAATCAGCTGGGGCTGGCAGCAGGCAAGATGCTGGTCCTGGCCTGGCATTTCTGGGCCACAAAACCAACACCCTTAAAAGAAGCCAACTGTTTGCATTCATTCGGAGGCACCTAATGGGAGTGCCGCTGTGGGAGGAGCCAATGGCCACCGTCCCCCTGCCCCCAGTCCTGTCCAATATCCAGGACTGCTGTACGGGTGAGTCCTGTTCATTGTGAACCCCCTGGAGGTGCCAGGGTACAAGTCGTCCTACAACAAGGCCATTCTGGCCCCTCCAAGCTGGCTCCCTGTACACGGACTGCAGAGCCAGCCCCCTCCCCACTCATTCTAACCACAGGAGCTGTGTGTTTACAGGCATTGAGCCAGGCACCCCATATCCAGGGCCGGATGGAGTTCCCCACTCTACCCATTCCCACCCAGATTTTTGCTGATACACCTAGGAAAGCAGCAGAAGACAGCCTAAATGCTGGGGTCCCTGCACCCATGTGGGAAACCAGGGTGGCGGTCCAGGTTCCTGGCTTCTAGCTGGTCCAAATCTGCCTGTTATGGTCACTTTGGAGAGTGAACCAGCTGACAGATTTCCCAGCTCTGTAGCTCCTCTCTCTCTCTGTGTCAGTCTGCCCTTCAAATATAAGTAAAACAAATATTTTTAAATTGTAAATTGGGGCCAGTGCTGTGGCATAGCGAGTTAAAGTGCCACTTGCAATACCAGCACTCCACATGGGTGCCAATTTGAGTCCTGGCTGCACTCCTGATCCAACTCCATGATGGGCGCTTGGGAACCCAGCACAAGATAGTCCAGGTGCTTACTTGGGTCCCTGCACCCAGTGGGAGACCTGGATGGAGTTCCAAGTCTGTCCCAACCCTGTCCCTTGGGGCCATTTAGAAGAGTAAAACAGCAAATAGCAGCTCTCTCTTTCTCTCTCTCGCTCTCGCTCTAACTCTGCCCTTCAAATAAACAAATCGATCTATCTTTTAATGTGAAATCAGAGTTTCTGACACTTGAAGGTGAGATGGGGTGGGGGAGGCTGATGAGGGAAACCCCACCCTCATTATGAGGCTAGGGGGTGCGATTTAGCTCCCCCTCTGAGGGGAAGAAACAGAAAGAAGGAGAGGCAACCCGCCAAGGAAGGAAGCCGGGAATAAAGAGGGAGGGGACGGATGAAGCAGCGAAGAAAGCAAACGAAAAAAGCAAGCAGCACAGGCGGGATCCTTTGTGCCCTGTTGGTGCGAGTTTCTGGCGACCTCTCCTTTACAGCGGAGCCCAGGCAGGGGCTCCTGGACGTTGGCGCCGGGCGCTCTGACACCTGCCTTCACCGGGGCCGGGGGCAACGCTGTGGCCGTCAACACAGGCCCTGGTGGGCTTCGAGCCCCGACTGCGGCCACTCTCCTGCAGCCCCGGGCGCAGGGCGGCTCGTGGAAGGAGTTGTGCTGCAGCCATCGGACGGAGCCCTCGCGGGGCTGCCCTGACTACCCGGCACCGGGCCTTGCAACCCTCCGTGCCACAGGACCCATCGGCGGCCTCGGGGAGTGAGGTGCAAATTCGTGGGAACCTTTTGAGATCCAAAGTCGCCGCTCAGAGGGTCGCCGGGGCAGGCTCGCGGTAGTTGAAACCGAAGCGGGACCCTCCGTGGAAGCTGGAGAGCGCCGTGGCCGCGTGTCCGAAACAATCGCTTGGGGTCCTACTGCCACCAAGGACCTCGGCTGCATGGAGCACCGGTTCATCTTTAAGAATTCACATTACCAGGGGAAAGCGCGCATCAACATCAACAATAGCCAGAAAACAAAAACAACCAATTCTACAGAAGCAAACCTGTGAATTGCTCCCGGAGGAGGAACCTGTGCCTAAAGGCGCCGTCACCCACCCCGGCGGGACTCCGCGATCCTGAGGGTTTGAGACAAAACGAAAGTTAACGCGTGGCTTCGATATTTCCACCACGAGCTTCTACGACCGGCTTCTCCAACGAAAAAGTCACTCGATGGGCCCCAAGAGACGGTGGCCCGTGACCCTGAGGACTGATTCAGCTGATGCGCCTAAGATACTAAGTGTTGACGGCTGGAGCATCCATTGCCGCCAGCCTCCCTCCCGATCTGGCGCAGAGCGCACCCAGCAGCGTGAACCTGCGTTCCTGACCCGGGCCTGGTGGCTTCCACCTGCCACGGGCTGACTCTCCCACCCCCCAGTCTAACGTCGCCTCTACGGCCACCCTGCCTAGCCAGCGGATCCGGAGCTGGGGCGCAATCAGAATGGCGGGCTTAGGGAGGCAAAAGATGAGGAATGAGCTCTAGTCTCGGCGTCTCCGGGGAGAGGCTCGGCTCTGAGCCGCGGGACCGAGGGGACGAAGGAGCAACTGGGAGCCGAGAGGCGAGAAGAGGGCTGTTGGAGGCCGCCAGGTCCCCTAGGCGCGCCAAGGCCCCTCCGGGAACTAGGGGGTGACTGCACCTGGGATGAGCTGGCCCTTGTAGAAGCGATCCTCCCTCCATCCCCAGCTCCAACTTCGTTCAGTCGAGGAAGATCCAGCCAAGAGGGAGGGGGAGACGCCGAGAAAGCAAAGATGTCTGCGGTCCTGGGCTCTCGCCCGATCTCGCCTCCCTGTCCCCCGGTGCTGGCGGCTGACGTTGCCCCAGGGCGGCCCTTTCTGGGCTCAGCTGCTCCATCTCTGCAAAGCTTCGGGGACCCGTGTGCGCGCCGGGAGGATCTAGAAGCCCGTTCAGGAGACTCTGGGCTCGGTGGATGCTGAAGCCACACACTCGTTCCCTGGTGGGGGCTCGGTTTGGGGGCGATCCCTTCCTCCCCGCCTTTCCCTTAGCTGTGGGTCCGAGGAAATCCACTGGTTTAGTGCTTTGAGGGCCCCTCTCCTGCGTCACAGGGGTGGGGGTGCTGAGGACCCCTCGCTGGCGGAGCCCCTGGTCCCCGACTGCCCCGAGCGCGGCGGGCCCTGGGCGCTGAGGTCACCTTTTCCACTGCCCGGCTGGAGGACGGTTTCCGGGATTTTCGCAGTGGTGGCGGGAGGCCCCCCGTGGGTTCGGGCGTCCGGCTCTGGGGCTGCACCCCGGGGTGGGGGCTTCTCTCTTCTGGGCTTCTGTGTGCTCCCGTGGAAGCGGGACTCTCAGGTGCCCTGTGATCCCTTCTCCAGCTGGCGACGCGGAGGAGGCCTCGCTTTGCGTTTTGTGTGTTTTTCGCCTAAAAGGGGTTTAATCTGCGGGTTTGCTATGGGGGTTCCGCGGCACAGTTAGCGCTCTAGAGAACAAGGGGTCACTTAGGGGAGAGTCGGAACCCGGATCTGCCTCTCGCAGCTCTTTCCCGCAGGGCGCCCCTGCCTCAGCGCTTGCCGCCTTCACCCCACCGGGCGCCCCGCCGCAGGCCTGGCTAGGGGCCCGCAGGAAATAGATGCCTTGGCCGGTGTCCAGGGAGTTGGGGGTGCACCTGTGGGAGAGGGTGGGGGCTGGTGGTGCTCATCTTCTTGCTCCCCCAAATGTAGAATTGGGGTCTTCTTCCCAAAAATGCCCTTCCATCCTCCCCTGATGGAGGGCCTAACTCCGGAAGGCCAGCTGGTGTCAAAATTAGGTTCAGGACAGTGACACCAGGTGGTGCATGGGAGATGGGAGGGGACAGCAAGGCCCCTGGAGCAGGGCCTTCCTAGTGATCCTAGCTCACTTGTCTCCCACTGGACCCACTAGAGCTAGCTCAAGTATGGGGGAGTCTGTCTAAGCCCAAATAAGGAGAGAGGAGGGGATGGAGAGGTGGTTGGGTCCACCTTTGGAGAACCCTCCCCCAGGCTATGCCCCTGGGAAGTGGTGACAGCTGGGAGGAAAGAGGGAGTGTGTGTGTGTGGGGGCGCGGTGCTTGCTAGGCAAAGCTAGAAGTGGGGATGGCAGAGGAAGCGAAGTGGGGAAGAGAAGAGGCCCTGAGAAAGGGTTTGATGCTGTTGTATCCAGGGAGCTGCAGGAAGCCATTCCTGCTCTGAGCTAGACCCTTCCTCTGGTGGCCCCAATTTTCCCCTGAGGAAGGAAGTGGATGGTTCTCTCATCTGGGAGTGAGGTCTACTCTGGCCAGAGGCAAACACTGGCTGGGTGGAAGGTACAGTCCCTGGGGACCAGCAGAGGTGGGCTCAGTCCTAGGTCCCTCCCACCCCCATCCTGCGCTAAGCTGAGCTGCTGCTTCAGTGAAGCTTTCTCAAGAGCCTCAACTCCCAGAATTCGGCCCCAGAGGCCAGAAGCAAACAAGCCACCAAGATCGCCTTCCTTGGCTCCCGAAGAGGACACTGAGAAAGTTTGGTGGCACCGCACTGGAGAGGCAGCCGATCTGTGCCTCCAGTGTGTGCTCCGCCGTCCCAACCATCAGTGGCAAAACAGCTTGGGCTGCCTCCTAAAGCCCCAAAGTTCCTACAGGGTCTGGGGGCAGGAGCCAGTCCCTGGAGCTGGGCAAAGTGCTCAATGTTAGGGAGGGGCAGGGACATAGGGCCCCATCCGGAAATCTTTGTAGGAAAGAGTGGTGGTCATGGTACTGCAGTTTGGCCTGTGGATGGGACTGGGAGGGGTAGGCAGGTGTCCCTTCCCAGCCTCCGAGGACATCTCATCCTGTTTGCTCGGAGGAGCTGGGTTTTATGCCTTCCCAACACACACACACACACACACACACACACACACACACACACACACACACACTTCTATCCTTGTGAGATCTCTTTTTCTCTCCCACAAACTCTCTTCACACACTCCTGGAGTTTGCAGAAGCTTCAGTACTAGTCCAGAGCCCCAGCTTGCTAAGGACTGAAGACAGAAGCCTAGTGCAGGGTCCACCCCACTGTCCAGACCCTCCTAACCAAGACCAGAGGACCTAAGGAAGGTGGGAGCCAGGTCCCCGGGCTCAGAACCCCAGCTCTGCCCACTGCCTACCCGTCAAGCCACCCTGCCCTCCCCCAAGCCTCCAAAGCTAGGGGGGGACAGAGCTGCACTCTCTCCTCACCCCATCCCTTCCTCTAAGCAAGCTGACTTTAGCTAGACCACAGCACCTTGGGGACTGCCAACGAGTTTGGGTTCCTGTATCATTTGCGTTTGCAATTTAAGCAAATTCCTGCTAGAGAATGTTTTCCTCCCAGTGCAGAAATTAGGTGAGCCCGGTAAACTGAGGCAGGGGTGGAGCGGGCTGCACACGTGGACACCTGGGGGCTGCACCCCCACCCGCCTCTGTACCCCCTGCTGGGCGGGCATTCCCTTCGCCCAGGCGGGAGATTTGTGCGCCGCCACCTCTTTCCCAGCTGAGCTGCGCCGCCTTCGCCTCGGGCCGCTCGCCTTTCAGGCTGTCCCCTCTCTTTGCTGTCCCCTCCCTCGGCCTGCCCGCCTCTGTGCCCTCGGGCACGTCACGGCCTGCTGCCTCTCGCACCTCTCTCAGCACCCGTCTGCACGCGGCTTGCGGCGTCCGTACAGCTGCCTCGAACACGCTGTGACCCCTCTCTCACCTCGCTCGCGATCCCTCGGTGTCACGTCTCCCGGGCTCTCTCCCGACCTGTCTGGCTGTCTTTTCCTGGGCTCGCGCGCCGCAGCCTCTCCGGTTCTCGGTCGGCCGGCCACTCTCTCGCAGCCCCCTCCCTCCCTCCATCCCTCCTCCCTCTCTCTCTCGCGGGTTCCTCCCTCCGGCTCGGCCTAGGGGTGGGGGGCGGCGGCGCGGGGCGGGGCGGGCCAGGCGGGGCGGGGCGGTGACGCGGGGCCGGCCGGGCTAGAGGCTCGGCGGAGCGGGGCGGGGACGCAGTCCCGGGTCGGAGCGGCCGAGCCCCGCGCGCGCCCCTCCCGCGCCCTGCGTCTCCGCCCGGCCGGCCGGCGGGGGAGGGGGCATGAGCCGGCGCCCGCGCGCCGCCGGGAGCTGCGGGCCGGCCTAGAGCCCCGCGCGGGCCCCGCGCCCGAGCCGAGCCGCCGCCGAGCCCCGGGCGCCGGGATGCAGCGGCCGGGGGAGTCCGGCGCCGCGCGCTTCGGCCCGCCCGAGGGCTGCGCAGACCACCGGCCGCACCGCTATCGCAGCTTTATGATCGAAGAGATACTGACAGAGCCGCCGGGGCCCAAGGGCGCCGCGCCCGCCGCCGCTGCCGCCGCCGGCGAGCTGCTCAAGTTCGGCGTGCAGGCGCTGCTGGCGGCACGGCCCTTCCACAGTCACCTGGGTACGTGCAGCGGCCGCGGGGCGCGGGTGGCTGGGCGGGAGGGACGTGCCGCGCCGCCAGGAGCCTTAGGATCCCCCCCCTCTGCCCTCCCGCCTGGCGCCGCCCGGGGATGTCTCTCTGGGCGCGCAGTGCCCCCTCCCCCGGGACCCGCTTCTGCGCGCTCCAGCCGGGAAAGAGGGTGCAGGCGACAGCGGCGTGACCAGGCCTCGTGCCGCCCGCAGCCCTGGCCGGCTTAGGGGGGACGGGGGAGTCTCTTCTTCCAGACCGACCTCGGGCTTCCAGTGTGGGGGAGGGCCGCCCTGGGGAACGGGCGGGTATCCTCGATCCTGCTGCACGACCACCCTGTTGACCACAGTGACCTCAGGCCGCAGGCTCCCGGGCTTCGCCATAGACAGCTGGCCAGGAGTGACCTCTGGGGAAGAAGAGGCCCAGGTCTCCGAACGCTGGGTGCTGACACTGGCCTAGGCCAGCCAGAGCCTCCCAGAACCCGGTGCGCCGCTACGGGCGACCGACACAGCTCCAGCTTCAGCGCGACCTGCCCGGGCCTTTCCAGGGGGCAAGAGGCCTGGCCATGAGCGACCGCCCTGTTGGCCCTTCCGCTTCCAGGTCGGCCCGGCCTCCGCAGAAACTCTTTTGCAGACCTCTCCTGCCTCTGTCCGATTGGCCTTCAGTAGAAGGGCCTCTCCAGCAGCGCCCCAACCTCTGCTTACATTGCCCGGGCTCGCTGTCCATCTGATCGGCAGTGGGTTTCTCTCTGCGGAGAAATTTGGCTCACCATACCCTAAGGACCGCTTTACCCCCGTCACCCCTCTCCAAGTTCACAGGCTTCTGCCTCTGGCTCCTGCTGAGGCAGGGCTGGGGTACTCTCCGCAGTGGATGCCTTCCTGGGAGGAAGGGACTCCCAGCCCGGAGCCGCCTTTTTAAGCATATCCAACCCGGTCAGAGCTCGCCCGCTCCGGGCCCGAGGGCCGGTTAGTGTGTTGTGAGCCCGTCTGGGACGCAGCGCCTCAGCACAGTTGCACCCCTGAGCTGTGCTACTAGTAATTCGTTTGAAGCGGGCAAAAATGAAATAGTTTTTAGGACTAACGGAACGTGGAAACGTCTTCACAGGGAAAAGTCTGAACAGACAAAAGAAGAACAACAATTTCCGGGCTCGCGGGGTGCCTTGGAATTTCCGGGAAGCTGCCAGCCGCGCCCCAGACGACGCCCCGCCGCCGCGTGGCTGTCGCGCCAGGGGCAGCAGGGCCAGCGTGCGCGCTTCTTCGTGTTCTTTCCCCGAGCGCAACCCTGTCGAGCGGGTCGCAGCACGCGTCTCCGTTCTAACTCGCTGCGGTTTTTGCTTGCTTTCCCGTTTCCACTGAGGACGCGCTGGCGTCTGCTCGCCTCGCAGCTTCGAATTTGTCCTTGGGGAACTCTGAAATCTGAGGCGGCCAGAGCTTGGGCTCACCTGGGCAGAGCCCCGGGTGGGGCAGGCGGCGTAGAGGAGAGTCGCTCCACCTGGGGCGCAGCTTTTCACTCCCCAGACCCCCGGAGGTTTTGCTCCGGGTGTCGTTGGCCAAGTAGGAGCACCCTAGAGGTGCTTGGAGGCGCGCCCCGGACTTGGAGAAGCGCGGCCCGAACTCACCGGATGCCCTACTCTGTCTCCCTGCAGCGGTGCTGAAGGCGGAACAAGCGGCAGTGTTCAAGTTCCCGCTGGCGCCGCTGGGCTGCTCCGGGCTGGGCTCGGCGCTGCTGGCCGCCGGGCCTGGTTTGCCCGGCGCCGGGGGTGCGCCGCACCTGCCGCTGGAACTGCAGCTCCGCGGAAAGCTAGAGGCGGCCGGGCCAGGGGAGCCGGGCACCAAAGCCAAGAAAGGGCGCCGCAGCCGCACTGTGTTCACCGAGCTGCAGCTGATGGGCCTGGAGAAGCGCTTCGAGAAGCAGAAGTACCTCTCCACACCGGACAGGTAGTGAGGGGCCTAGCTACGCGGGTGGGGATGGCAGATGGAGACCCTGCACTGCTGAGGGTGTGCCCTGCTCTTTTCAGAATAGATCTGGCCGAGTCGCTGGGCCTGAGCCAGTTGCAGGTGAAAACGTGGTACCAGAATCGAAGGATGAAATGGAAGAAGATAGTGAGTGTCCCTGATGGCGGCTCTCCTAGTGTTCCAGGCCACGCAGCTCCTCCATCACTCTTCCCTGCTCCGCGTTAGCCTTCCGACTCCCTCCGTGCTTAGCGCCCACGGAGGCCAAGCCGGCCCCTAGATCCCTGTTGGCATTCTAGCAGAGCCAGCATTCTTTCTTGTCTCTCTGCATTCCCTGGCCTCCTGGCAGCCGTGAGCCACTCCCTTCCTCCACCCCATCTCCTTCCTCCCCCGGTGGGACCTTGGGGGGTGCACTTTCCCCGCCGTGTGTGGCTTTGCTGGACCCTGTGGCTCCAAACCGGCCTCAGGACACCTGGTCTCCGTTGCGCGTCGTGCCTCACCAGAATGGCTGACCCTCTCTCTGGCAGGTGCTACAGGGTGGCGGCCTGGAGTCCCCCACCAAACCCAAGGGACGACCCAAGAAGAACTCGATTCCTACGAGCGAACAGCTCACGGAGCAGGAGCGCGCCAAGGAAGCAGAGAAGCCGGCAGACGCTCCGGGAGAGGCCAGCGACCGGAACCGTGAGGCCTGAGCGTGGCAACGGCTGCGGGGCCTGGGACTCACGCACCGCTCCCGGCCGGGCAGCCCGTGGGAAACCACGAGCTGGTCCTTCTCCGTCCATGCCGTTTGCTTTCTAAACGTTTCCTTATTTCTTTGAAAGAAGACAATTAGGGGCCGAACCAGCAAGGACTCAGACCCTGCAAAGTAACCCCAGGCCCCAGTGTTCTCCTGGAGGCCTGGGAAACTGGCCTCCAGCGCGGTGGCAGCTGCCCGTCGGCTCTGCAGTCCCGCGGCGCCGGGCGTTACACGCGCACTCACGCCCAGCTCCTCGCCCACACCCCCACCCCGCCTCGGACCGGCGCTCCGGGTCTGGGCGCTGCCAGGCACACACCCGCTTCCTCGCGTCGGGGACTCGGCGGCCGGGCGCAGGCCCCCTCGCCGGACACGGCACCAGGACTACTCGGCCTCGAGGCCGGGTCCCCGCAATCGCTGGGGCCCCTACCCACCTCTGGCGAAGACAGTGACTTTTTTTTTTTCCAATAAAATATTTTATGACACAGTGGGGCTTGGTAAAGCGGCTACTAAATCCGCGTGGGGGGTTGGGGGAAGCGGAGAGGTTAAGAAGTGAGCCTACGACCGTTTCTAAAACTCCCTTTTCACTGGCTACCTCGAGTAAGGCGTCGCGGGCTGCACCCTTGCTAGGCTGGGCGGGCAAAGGACTTGGGTGCTTAAGGCACCGCGGGAGGCATTTACATTTTGTGCCTGAAGGGCTAAAACTTTCATCCCAGCGGGGGGGGGGGTACGCGGAAGGCAACAGTCTGGCTGCATCCGGGGCGTCCCAAACAGCAGGAGCCAGTGGTACTCTAGGAAAGCAGTTGGTGACGGGGTCGAAGCGGCCTCAGTTGTGCAGCGTGGTCAGCCTCCTGAGGCCTGGTGTGCCCACTGTGAGGTCTGTGAGATGGCCGGATCCTCCCTGTAGGAGGAGGCCAGCCAGGAAGCCAAGGACACAGGGCTGCCAGTCCACGTGCTGCAGCTTCCCAGAGGTTGCCCATTTTTGTTGTCCTGGAGTAAGAGACACCTGGCCCAGGTGAGCTGTTGCTTGGGCAGCTTGTTACCAGAGGCGCCCCTGCTCACCAACAAGATGACTTTTGGCTCTGCTAGACTGGGCTTGGAGCTCCCACGTGGGGTGCCGTCCTGGCCTTTCCTGCGGGAAGGGTGGGATGGGGAAGAGAGAGGTGGAAGCTTTGCTGGTTAGAGCTCAGAATAATGCAACCTGGCTAGGCAGAGTTCCCAGTGGCCCAGGACAGGAAGCTGGGTGCTTCTAGGCTCCAAACCCAGGGGAGGGTCAGGCACCTCCTCTCTCAGTGGCTGGCTGGTGTTTCTAAAAGCAACTTCATATGGTCCCCAATTAGGGTGACACAGCTTCCTTTCCCCCTATCTCCATCCCCCTGCATTTCTGGCCTGGGGAAGGAAGAGAAAGAAGGGAGGGAGGGAGTGAGGGACGAGAGAGAGAGAGAGAGAGAGAGAGAGAGAGAGAGAGAGAGAGAGAGAGAGAGAAAGCATGAACTTTATGCAGAGCCTCAGTCTTGCCCCATTCCTGGGAAACTAACGTTTGCTAGTTCAGGGCTCTTAATTCAGCCCTGCAAACAGCGCCCAGGCCAGTTCCTTACACCCGGGAGGGCTCTCCCTTCCCAATCCTGGCCACCTGCAAGAAGGATGGAATTGTGAGTTTGTGACTGCATCCGCTAACTCCTTCCAGAACCGGAGTTACCTCTAGGTTGGTTCAACCCAGTAAGTTTTCTGCATCAGGTCACTAGCAGGGCTGCCTTCCCTCCTGTCCTTTCCAAAAAGCAGAAAAGCCCCTTACTTCTTGGTTCTGTCCTTTGGGAGGCCTGGGGGATGAGTCCGTGCTCCTGGGAGGGGAGTGTAGCCGGAAGAGGAGCCCGGAAAGGGTTTTGATCTGGCTGGCAGTAGACCCTGCCAGGTCCACGGCTTTGACTACAGTGGAACAATGCGACCTTAGCCAATTGTTTACCGTGTGTATGTGGGTTATGCTGATGCCGCCCTTACTGGAGCGACTCAGGGGTCTTCCTAGGAAGACCTAAAGTCCTAAAGGGTGAGAGGAGGGAGCATGGGAGAACACCAAGTCAGGTCCCTGCATTGCAGCCACAGTGGGGAATCAGGCGCTGAAACTCCCACACAGAGGTCAGCAGGGGGTGTGAGTGGGGAAGCAGGGCCTCCAACCTAGGGAACTGGATTCTATGGGAGGGGAGGGGTGGGGCTTTTTGTCACAGCCACTGCGGCTGTGCTCCGTCGGAACCGGGGACGCGACCACTGCAACAGCAGACTGGCCCGAGGCGAGGGAGGAGCCGGCTGCGCGGTGGCTGCGGCGCGGCCTCCCGGGGACCCGACAGGAGCTCCGGGCCGCTCCCGGGAGGAGCGAAGGCGCAGAGGTGACGACCACCGGATGGCCGGCCGACCTCGCAGGAGGACCGAAGCCCTCAAAGCCACAACTCCAGGTAAAGGACCTCCTCCTATCCCGCCAAAGAGACGCGGTCTGCCCAGCCGTGCGCCTGGTCGTGGGCTCCCAGGAGAGGCCAGCGTGCCACCCGGCCCAGCGCTGGGGCCCCTTCTGACTGCCAGCACTGACCGCACCCCGAGCTCCAGGCCTGGGGCTTGGGGAAGGGAAAATGCCCTCGCTCAGGTTCCAGCGTCCCCTTTCCCTCCAAGCCGCACAAGTTCCATCTCCTCCCCGAAGGTCCCGGGAAACGAAAGTCGGAGGCGGCGCGCTCGGCCGAAGCTGCGCGCAGCGGAGCCCGGGGACCCGCGGCTCCGGGAAGGGACGGGCTCGGGCGTCTCGCGAGATCGGTGGTCCTGGGGGAGGGGGCGCTCTCGGCCCCGGCGGGACCCTCCGGAAGGGAAGGGTGGGGCACGGAGGGATGGGGATTAGCCCCGAGGCCGCCCTCCCACCAAGCGTGAAGCTTGCGCTCCGTGGGCTGCCTTCTAGGTGGCTGGGAGAGGAAAGAAAGCTTTGGGAGAGCCGGCGGGGAATGGAGGGGTCGCGGCCCTGGTTTGTGGGACCCTGACCCTGACCTTGTCGTGGTCGATCCGGCTGGACTCGCAGAATTCCAAAGGGTAGCGCCAGGGTTTCCGGCGGGCCTCCAGCTAGAAGTCTCGGGACTCGGAGGGGGCCCTACGAAGTTGGGTAGGGGTCCGCGGAGGGCGCCAGCCTCTGGCTGACCACTGGATCCACGCAGTCCTCCCGCACCGCCCAGGCATTGACCGGAATGGAGGCGCCCCTGTAGAGGAGCCCCACTTTCTTTTAAAATAAAGGTTACTCGGGTTTATTCTTTTTCCCTGTCCTGGAAAGTGACTAACGGAAACATGTCAGTCGGGAGAGGAGAAATGCGGACTGTATTCCCCTGCTCTGCTCCTGTAGCCGAGTCTTCCTTCCCGGGTCCGGAACCCGGCCGGCTGGCTGTGAGCGCCACTGCCGAGCGGCCACGCTGGGAACGCCAAGATCGGAACAAAAAGTGGGTGCCTCCTGGCTTTTCCCGACGCCAGCTGCCTCATTTCGTTCCCACACTCCAGGGTCGTTCATAACCCAAGAAGGGATAGCGCAGAAGAGATGGAGTTCAGGCCAACGCGGATCTTGTTCTCACCGTAGCTGCCACGTCCACAGAGGAGCGGTCCCACGGATGTCGGTGCTGGTGCTTCTGTCTCCTCAAGACCTGTCCGGGTCCCGGTTTCCTGGGAAAGCAGCCCCCTCGCCATACCCAGCTAGCTCCGCACTGGGAGCGAAGTTCTCAAACATCGCTGCTCTGGCTCCAGCTGCCCGGAGCTTGGGCAAAGCGGTCTCCCGCTCCAGTGGGCCGTTCTCAGGGCCATCTCTCGTGCTGGGAGCAGTCTCGCTACTCGAGGCTTCCTGTCCCAGGCTGGCCAGTCTCTGCTCTGTCCCTGGAGCCCCTGCAAGGGCAGAGCCTTCTCTCCTGGCCTCCCCAACTCCTTAAGAGGGGGTTGAGGGGCTCACCTAGGTGATTTGGAAAGCTGAAATTATCCTGGTTCTCACATAATGTTACTCTATCCCTTCCACTTTATTCTTTTAAACTTGTTTTTAATAATTTTTGTGATTTATTCTATCTGTTTGAGAGGTAGCGCTTTGCCATCTGCAGGACTTGACCAGGAAGCAAAAACACAATCCTAGGTGGGATTGCAGACCCCTGAGCACTTGAGCCATTAGATACGCCTTCCGGGTGTACATTAGCAGGAAGCTCGAGTGGGAAATGGGGTGAAATTTTAAAAATGTATGTGTGAGATTTTTCATTTCTTTTTTAAAAAACAGATTCATGCTTTATTTATTTGCAAGACAGAGCTGTAGAGAGAGGAGGAGAAACCGACAGAGCTCTTCTATCCTCAGGTTCAGCAGCCAGGGCTGCGCCAGGCAGAAGCCAGGAGCCAGGAGCTTCTTCACAGTCTCCCACGCAATGCAGGGACTCAAACACCTGGACCATCCTCTGCTGCTTTTTCCAGACACAGTAGCAGGGAGCTGGATCAGAGGTGCAGCTGCCAGGACTGGAACAGTGGCATTGCAGGTGCTGGCTTTATCTGCTAGGTAACAGCTCCAGGCACACAGAACAAAGAGTCGAACTTGACACTTGAGTATGGGATGCAGGGGTGTCCTGAGTGGTGCCTCAACTGCTGTACCAAACACTCACCGAGGCCTTAAGTCTGGATGTTTATGGCAATTGAATGTGGAGTGAGGGGTTCCAAGTGCTGGGGGGCAGGTGCCTGTGGAAGAGGTCGTCCGAGGCAGGAATGCACAGCAGTGGCCCCTGCCTCTCCGGCAATCCCTGCTGGCTGGAGCCCAGGGGGAAGGCCCTGGAGGAATCTCCCACACGTTTCGGGAATTCGTGAGGGGTGAACAGCTTATCTGCTCACTGCTGAGACTGCAGCTGCGTAGTGGGAAATCGTAGTAGGCTGAGAGGTAGCTCAGAGCTTGAGGAAGGGAAACTGCAAGGAAATGGTAGAGAAACTCCAACTGATTGGTGTTCTTTGTTTTTGTCAAAATAACGAGGAGTGATTACAAAAAGCCATGTCCTAATGAGCTTCAGCAAGAATTGAGTACCTATTAAACAGAAACTCCCAGTGATGTAGAAGCAGCGCTTCACTGGCAACACGGAACTTTTTTCTGTCTCACTGTCTCAGGCAGGAACTTTGTACCTGTGCTCTGTGTCCTGCGGCCACTACGATGTTTATCACACTTTCCCAGGAGCCCTCCATTCATTTAGCAAGCATTGTGAACCCAGGGACAGCTCAGTGCTCCATGCCCCCTACTCCCATTTTGCAGGTGAATGTAGAGTTCAGAGAAGGCAGCCAACTTCTTGAGGAACACGCAGGTGGCAGCACTCCACTGTCAGTGATCTATGCTAACCCTCACTTGGCAGCTTCAACATCCGGGGTGGGGCGTCCAAAGCCTGGCTCTCCAGGAATGATTGTTACTCACTGAGTACTTACTAAGCACTGAGTACTTATTAAGTACCTGCTAGGGCCCAGTCTGGTTGTTCAGACTCCCAGCCAGCAGCTGTGGATGGGGAGTGGGGCTAAGTGATGTGCAGCGGTGAAGAAGCCACTGCTAACCCCACTGTACAATTTAAAAAAAAGATTTATTTATTTTTATTGGAAAGGCAGATGTACAGACAGGAGGAGAGACAGAGAGGAAGATCTTCCATCCGTTGATTCACTCCCCAAGGGACTGCAACGGTCGGAGCTGAGCTGATCTGAAGCCAGGAGCTTCCTCCACCGGGTCTCCCACGCGGATGCAGGGTCCCAAGGCTTTGGACTGTCCTCTACTCCGTTCCCAGGCCACAAGCAGGGAGCTGGATGGGAAGCGGGGCGTCTGGGATTAGAACGGGTGCCCATATGGGCTCTCTCATGCGTTCAAAGCGAAGATTTTAGCTGCTAGACCACTGCACAGGGCCCCCCACGGTACAATTTCAGGGATGGCATACGTCACATAGAACAAGCAGTAGGTGACAAACTGTGGTGCAGACTTTAGCTAGGGTCGTTGGGAAACGACCCTAAACTAAGACTTGAGTGCCCAGGAGGAAGTGGCAGCGGTACTGCCAAGTGCCCAGTGCCCGAGGCAGCTGCGAAGGAGGTGGGTTTAGTGCTGAGAGGTCGACCGCGCCGCCCGGCCCCGGTCTGCCCGGAGGAGCTCGGAGGAGCCGTCCAGGCTGTAGCCCAGCGGCCCGGGAAGCCATGGAGATGCCTCCCGGCCGCGGCCGCTCAGCCCCTCCGAACTCACATCCGAGCAGTGCTGCCCCAGCACCTCTGCAGCTCCGCCTCCACCAAGCAATTTGCTTTTTCCCCCCTTTCTTTTTCATAAGGATGCAATTTTCTGCGTGCTTTAAGGACATTAGAAGCGCGTTTGACTGACGCGCCATGCGAAACGCATTAGCTGGGCTTGCGCGGCGGCGCTACATACAGCGCATACAGCGAGGGGCAGGTGGAGGCGGAGCAGGCCCTGGGGAGCCAGGCGGGGGCGGGGCGCGGGACACTGAGAGACCGAGAAGTTTTAAGTAGAGAGCCGGTCAGAGAGGGTCAGAGAGGGCTGTGTGTGTGGGTGTGTGTGTGTGCGCGCGCGCGTGCGCCTGCTTGCCAGAGGCAGCGAAGCGAGGGTGTCGGGGTGAAGGGTTCAGGCCAAGGTAGAAGGTGGGAACAGGAAGATGATGAAAGGGGAAAGAGCCACATATAAGCGGTCCCCAGCGCTGCACACTGTGGGCAGAGAAGGGAACCATCAGGTGGCTAGCCGGTTGCCTGGCAAGCAGAGAGTAAATGGCGAGTGATGGGACACCCCCTCTGCTGTTCCTGCAGTGTCTTTCCCAGCCACCCAGCCTCTGACCATACTCTGTCCTGCCCTCCGCAGCTAGCATTTCCCCCTCTGCACCCAGCATGTCCGCTGTGTACCTGGAGCATGTGCACATTGCCATCACAGAGCCAAATTCTGACCTTCCAGGTACTTGCTGCCTGTGGAACCCCTGGGGAGGGAAGGGGCTCTCAGGGCTTGGGGGAGGCTGGCTGAGGGCTCCTTTTGCTACCCACAGGGACTCTCTGTAGGTTGAAGCTGGTCCTAAGGCCACAGAACTTATAGGGAACCATGTGGGCGGGGCATTGTTCCCCCACCTAACTGCCCGTCTGAGACCCAGAGCAGCGGCGCCTCGTGACACATGAAGAGGTGGTGTGTGCTGATGCAGCTGCGGGGACAGGAGCCAGCCCTGCTTCAGCCACCTCCTGTCTTGAGGAGGTGGACCTGTGAGCAGGCACTCTTCCCTCCTGCTTTTCTCAAGGTGTTCCCACCTTTCCTTATGTTGTTGACTCCCAGCCCCGCCCGGGCTTCCTGGCTGGGCTGCCAACACCTGCTTCAGGCCCTTTGTGTGGATTTCCTCTGCTGGGCCCTCCTCCTGCAGACCTGCCCACAGCCAACTCTCACAGCCTACCCAGATGCTGAGGCACTGTCTTCTCTCTGTGCCCCCACCGCACTAAGCTCAGAAACAGCCCCAGTCTGACCCCTCTCTCGCCTTCCCACCATGGGCTCCTCTTTTCTGGTTTTCCTCCTTGTTCGCATGTCTCTCTCCAGGATGAAATCATCATTGCACGTCTCTTTCTCCCTCTAAGACAGTTTGGGCACACCGCGAGCATAAGGAGGAATCCTCATGGAGCATCTCTTGATAAACCTGTGCTATCTATTTCTGTTGAGAATGGCCCCAGGGGTGGCATTTCTGGGTCACAGGATAGGTGTGTGTGGTTCACCTCCCTGGAAATACCCCGACCCCAGCACCCGCGGCAGTATGACTGTTCCCTGAGGGTCGTCCAGTGGCTCTGCAACCTCGTCAGAGGTGTGGAGGGGGTGGTCTCCCCCACCTTTTCTGATGGGCATGGGGTACGAGCTCACTGGGATTTGAGTTTGTACCCTGCATGTTTCCCGCCTATCTGTCTGTAGCCACAGGGCATGCAGTTTGATTCCTAGGGCTTGGACCTCACTTCTGAACATCGCCACCTTGGTTAAGGGGGGGGGGGGTAGGAGTGGGGGTCGGGGTCTGATTCCAAGGATGAGCTGAGCCAGCCTAGTTTGTCATGGGGTCACAGGTGCAGCGTTTCCTAAGGATGCCTTTGGGATCAGAGTTCTGTCTTGGAAGGTGACCCTGTACAGGGTATGGCCGCACTGCAGAGCCTCAAGGAAACATGCTTGTTTCACTGCAGCCCACCCCATCTGGCCAGCCAGGCCCTTGATGCCACCTGCCTGTTCCCTGATGAATTCCTGCTTGCCTTCCAAAGTTAGTTTAGCGATTACCTCCTCCAGGAAGCCCTCCTGGCTTGGCGGAGGCTGGGAGCCTGGGTGAGCAGTGCCTGTGCCTTTCTGTGTATTAGGCACACTGGGCCCAGCATGCGGTTAAGTACTCACTGCGTGCCGCACACCGGGCTCCTGGGAGCTGTCTGGGGGATGTGCTTTATCTCCTTCAGAAAGGACTCCAGAGGAGAGACTCATACACTTTGTGCTTCCTGCTACCAGTTGGCCAACTGTGGGGTGCTTTCCTTAGGAGTAGCCACATGCTATTCTTTGA
This sequence comes from Ochotona curzoniae, assembly GCF_017591425.1. NCBI lineage: Eukaryota > Metazoa > Chordata > Mammalia > Lagomorpha > Ochotonidae > Ochotona > Ochotona curzoniae. The sequence goes on from NW_024467106.1 coordinate 60,483,509, forward strand.
ATTGTTCCCTGTGGTGAGTTACTGATTTATATATATATATATATATCTCCATTTATTTTACTTTTTGAAGATTTATTTATCTATTTGAAGGGCTGAGTGACAGAGATAGGGAGGGAGGCACACACACACACACACACACACACACACACACAGATCTTTTATCTGCTGATTCACTCCCCAAATGGCTACAATGACTGCAATGGCTGGAGCTGGCCCAGGCCAAAGCCAGGAGCCTGGAACTCCATCTAGAACTCCCATGTGGGTGGCAGGGGCCCAAGCGCTTGGGCCATCCTCGGCTGCCTTCCCAGTTAGAAAGGAGCTGGTTCAGAAGTAGAACAGCCAGGACTCTAGCTGGAGTCATAAGGGATGCTGGCACTGTAGGCAGCAGCATAACCCACCACGCCACGATGCTGGCACCTTCTGTTGCTTTTTAAAATAATCACCCTAATTTTCCTTTTCATGATTTTTTTTAATATCTATCTAAGAGAAAACCTACACAGGTCTTATTTTTTTAGAGTGGCTTTAGGGTGGAAGTGACATTGAAGGAGTTGCAATGAGTCTCTGTATGCTTTCTGCCAGCACTTCCCGGAGTCAGTGCTGCCGGGTCTGTGGTTGGGGCTCGTTCATGGTATCGGGCGTGCCTGACTGCACGGGTGTGTGAGGACACGTGTGGCCACACAGACTGGTCTCATGGCCCTAACTGCTGTGCTCCATCTAAGCACATCCCCCTCAGGCCCTGGCTTCCGGTGATCTTTCTCCTGTGTCCACTGTTTTGCATTTTCCATAATGTCATAAAGTTGGAATCTGGCTCCATTCATTTAGTAGTCAAGGTTTCTCCAAGCCTTTTCATGGCTCGATAGTTCATCTGTTCTTAGCACTGATTTACTACCTGGATGTGCCAGTTTGCCTTTTCGCCTGTCACAGGATGCATGCGTTGTTTCTAACTCTGGGATTTTTTTTAAAGGAAAATATTTACTTATTGGGAGCAAAAATTATATAGAGAGACATACAGAAAGAGCTCTTCCCTCTGCTGGTTCACTCCCCAAATGGCTGAGCCCTAGCACTCGGGTCATCTTCTGCTGCTGTCCCAGGTGCATTAGCAAGGAGCTGGAATGAAAATGGAGAAGTTGGGACACGATCCAGTGCTCACATGGGATACTGGCTTTGGAGGCTGTGGCTTACCATCTGCACCACAGTGCTGGCTCCTGGGCTGACACTTTCCCACACTGGTCCCTCTGACTGTAACAGCAGGAAGCTGCCCAGGCACTAAGCACCATGCTGGGTTGCTTCCCAATGCAACCACAACCATTCACTCTGGCCAGTCTCCTTCATCATGCTCCCATGGGACCAAGTCCTGGGCACCTGGAACTGCAGAAGGTTAGTGTCTGGAGGCTAGAAGGCTGGGAGCGAGGTGCCAGCAGTGAGCAGGAAGCTGCCAGGCTCACCTGCAGCTTCCAGGGCTTCCCCGGAGTAAAACCTCCATCAGCCTGACCTCATGCTAACTGAATATGTCTGCACCAACCCTGTTTCCTAATAGGGTCACGTCCTGAGGTCTGGGAGTTAGGGTGCTGGCATGTGAATCAGCCCATCACATGGCTGTGGGAGGTGGTGAGGGCAATGGTTAGCGGTGATGGCTTTAAGGTCAGACAGCACAGTCCTCTTGGGTCTGCCATGCACTGAGCCCTAAATGGGGGTACAAGTCAGAAGTGCATGGCTGAGCTCTGGCCAGGTTTAAGAATGGAGCATGGCCAGCTATCAGAATGGAGCACGGCACACAGCAAGTGCCCGGTAAAACACAGCACTCTGTCATTCTGAGTTTTACATCGTCACTCTGTTCTCTCCAACCTCCCCTGCCCTCCTCTGCCCTCCTCTCACTCTACTCATTGCTTGGCACTTCAAAATGCAAGTCACTGCCAACTGCAAATCAGATTCTGCTGCCACCTTGGAAGCACTGCCACCAGTCACAGGGGCTTGACACTGTGGCACAGTGGCTGTGCTGGCCCCCTGTGGGGGAGTAGCCATACCCCCTGGGACATCGGCCAGTGTGATTCAGAGGCTCACACACACTTGTGCTGCCTGTCCTCTGAGAGTGCTGAGTCTTGGTGCCCAGCCACCATGCTGCCAGGAAGCTCAAACAGCTTCTCGCCCAGCATGGAGCTGAGAACCAAAGTCCCTGACAGGCAGCCAGAGAGACTCCTCTTATTGCCAGCTGTGTGATAACTCTCCCTGCCACCCTGGCCCCTAACCAAGGCAGAGCTGTCAGGTCACTGTACAAGAGTGAAAAAATTGTGCTTTAAGCTATGAGCTCTGGCATGGTTTGTTCCCCGCACTGCAGATGCCAGCAGTGTGCTGATCCACAGCTACACCTGTCAGAGAAGCTGCAGACTGTCATATCCTCTCACACCTTGCACACGCCGTGATGTCACTTTCACCACGATGGGCCAGATTGTGGAAGTGTCAAGCTCTGGAGTCTGGGATTTGGAGACAGGATCTTTACAGAGATGAGCAAGGTTAAATGATGTCACTGAGACAAGCTTTGATCAGATTGGATGAGCATCTGACAAGAAGAGGACACTTCTCCCTGCACACACAGGGAGAAGATGGATACCTAAGAGCCAGGAGATCAGCCTCAGCAGAACTCAGAGCCCCCCAGGACCAGCGGAGGCCTCATGGGTGAGCCACTGCTAAGGACTCTCATGTCCCAGGCTGTAGCGCCCAAGGGTGAGTCCCTGCATGACTGTGGGCTCCAACTTCCTACCGGTGCGTGTGCACCCTCCCACCTTCCCTGAAGTGCCAGCAGCTGGTGTGCTCACGCCTGCTCCACGTGGGCCTGTAGGGCGACAGTCCCAAAGTTGGCTTAACAACACTCCACGTGCAGGAGCAGAGTGGGGGCAGTGGTCAGTGCAGACACAGGCTCCAATCAGCCAGCCCAGATCACCCTCGCCAGAGTCGTCACTTCCTGCCTTTGGAACTCTGAGCAGGGTTTCTTTCTCTGTAAGCACCCCAGCTTTCCTTCCTGTGAGATGAGGCTGAGAGCAAGGGTACCCTAAAAAACTCTTGGAAAAGGGAATTAAGGGAGATGAATATTTTGGTGCCAGGTGATTTTGAAATCCATGCAGAGAGGGTTCTTTAAAAATTTCAATGGGACATGTTCATTACGAAAAAAATCTATGCATGGATTTAAAATGTTTTTGCCCCAAAATAAATTTACCTCTTAATTTCATTTGCTCAGGAGCTTTTTGAATTTGCCCTGCCGGTCATAATGAGGGCTGTTGGAGCAATGCAGCAGCCAGCACACTTGATCTTTGTTCTCATGGTGGCCATCAGCAGCAGCCCAAGTTCCTGGTCCCATGACCCCTGTCCACTGGGTGTCTCCCTTCTCCTGGGACCTGTCTGCTTCCTGGCCTTTTGGCTTCTGCTCCTCCCACTGCAAACCACTCTGCAAGTGACTCCTGACCTGGTCCGGCCTTTGTTTTGGCCACCTAGACTCAGTGTCTTGTTTAAGACCCTCAGGTGTCTTCCTAGAATCTCAAATTCACCACATTCAAAGCCAGACTCCTTCTCTTGCTCCGCTCTCACAAATGGCATTACTTTCGCAAATCTCAGAATTGTCATCTGGCACCCATACCTTCAGCAAGCCTCATCACCTTTGTGGAGTTGACCCCTCCCTCATTGGGGTTACCTCCTGGGAACCCCCAGAACCCCTGAGAGGTAACAGTCTGATCCTGTTCCTTGGCTGCACTTAAAAACCCTAAGAAGCTCTGGAACTCTGTGCCTCAGCCACAGCTTTATTTTAGCCCTGAAACTACATGCCTTCCCATCCCAGGTCCTTTGTACAGGACACTCCTACCTGGAAGGGGTCCCCTATTTTCCTTGTTTTTGGACAACCTCTACTTTTTGAAAAAAAAAACATTATTTATTTGAAAGTCAGAGTTAGAGTTCTTTCATCCATTGGTTCACTTACCTTATGCTGCAACGGCTGGAGTTGAGCCTATCTGAAGCCAGGAGTCAGGAGCTTCTTCTGGGACTCCCAGGTGAGTACTGGGGTCCAAGGAGTTGGACCATCTTATGCTCTCCCAGACCATAGGCAGAGAGCTGTGACAGAAATGGAGTGGCCAAGATGAGACAGTGCGTATATGGGATGCAGACAGCATTGCAGGTGGTGGCTTTACATGCTATGCCACAGCACTGGCCCCAGTTAACCCCTCTTGACCCTTGCAGATGCTCCTGGAAGATCTCTCTCTCCAGAGCCCTCCCTGGGCCCAGAACCATCAGCTACCATCATCACAGACACAGCTGTCCCTGTGCACCACCTGCCTTGTCAGCACTGTCATGTACCCATCTGGCATGATGGCAGCCGCTTCGTGCCAGCAGCAGCCACCCTTCTGCTGACCAGAACAGGATCTCAAGCCCCGTGCAGTGTCTGACACACAGTAGGTGGTCAGGAAGTAGGAGGCTGTTGAAAGAATGGAGCCACAGATGATGTCAACTGAGCAGAAAGAGCTGGTGGTGGGGGCGGGGGGGAGTGGAATGGTCAGATTATAGTCCAGTGAGGACTGGCAAAGACCTGAGGTCCATGCAGGTACCCGTGAGGGGCAAGGTCTCTTGGGCACTGGCTTTCATCTCTCCTCCCAGCTCCCTGCCCCTCCTAAGCCCCGCCTCTCTCTCCATCCTTCCAGAACCCTCAGAGGAGACCTGGAGCTTTCCACGGCGGACTTGCGGCATCCAAACCCTGCCCCCATGTCAATGGCTTTGGTAATTGTTCTCACAACCATGTCAGTATTGAACAAACAGATGTTTATAGTTAATCCCTAATTTTGCCATCAAAAATATACAATCTTGGGTAGAAACTGAAGAGGAAAGAATTTTTTAATTTACAGTGTCTCCCCACTGCCCCATTCTTGAAATCTGAAATTGCTGAACGGCCTCCAAATTCAATATTCCAAGTCAAACAAATGTATGTGTTCTCTGAGAGGAAGTATTGAATATCTGACCAAGATGGAGAGAGACGAGAAAATCGGAGAAGAGCGGAAAGCCGCCTGCTCAATTGGGGTGGTACACTCGCTGTTTTCAAGAATACCTCTTTTCCGGTGTTTGTTCCTGCTTTCTGCTGCTGGCTTTTTTTCACTGGAGCAATGCCTCTGTACCCTAGCCTTGTCCAGGAGCTGGCTGCTGTCCTCACATGACAGTCAGCCTGGGTAGAGCTGGCCTGTATCAGGCAATCAGCCTCTGCTATGGTAGGTGCCCAGGCCTGGGACTTGGCCAGGACATGCGGCCTTCTGAGCAGACTCTTGGTGGAGACTGATCTTTTGGAGTAATCAGGAAGACTTCGTAGAGGAGGCTTAGGAGCTGAGACTTGAGGGTGAAGTGGTCTCCCATCCAAGCACTAACCAGGCCCGACCCTGCTTAGCTTCCAAGATCAGAGGCGATCAGGCGTGTTCAGGGTGGTACACTCAGAGGCCTGGTGTGTTCAGGACAGGGCTGAGTGAGGTTGCAGTGAGGTTTGCCTGAAGGTGAGGAGGCAGTGGCCTCAGGAAAGGGATTGGGAAGGCCTGTGCTTAGCCGTGACTCTGTAGAAGGCTCTTAGGTACCAAGTAGGGACCCTTCCCAGCTTCCTAGCTTTCCAGCTCAGGAGTCACCTCTCCCTGGAGCCTGCCAGCCTTCCTGCCCCTGGGCTCCCGCAGAGGTTCCTTGGACCCAGGTCAGAGGGAGTGCCAATGAGCAAGAGTAGAAGGACATGATCTAGATTTGTCTGCCCCACTCCCAGCCCTGGGTATCTGCCCTCTTGTCTCCTGCCTGGTCTTCCTGGCAGACAGCTATTCAGTTCCCCAGCCATGACCTATGACCTCAGTTGTCTACTCCGATCTTGGCCACCCTCAAGTCCAGCTCGGAGACAGCCACGCTGTCCTCACAGCCTGTCCCAAAGACAACAAGATCACCTCTGCCCTGTGGGAAGCAAAGGTGAAACACAGTGTCTAGCCACCAGGTCACTGTGGCCAGTGGCAGAAATCAGCCCAAACTGATTCCAATGCCCAGGGCCGGGCAGCCTCGGCTGTGTCCAGGATGGACCCAGAGGCTCAGGCTGCATTGAGGCAAAGGACAGGTATCCTGGCTGGCTTTGCTCAGCTCCCCGAGGGCACAGTTCTGCCAGGAACAAGATGTTGCTGCTCTAGGTTGCTTTCCTGGCTGGGGCTTTCTTCTCCAATATCCAGAAAAAGGCCTGAGCTGTGGCAGGCATCCAGGGCCTGGAGGACTCCTTCCAACTGCATAGTTGGGGGGAGGGTAAATTCCCTAGGAAAATCAGTGGGGCTGTCCCCAAAGGGTGGGGACAGCGGGGGAGTGGGGAGAGGTATGCTACAAGCCTGGCTCTGTGTGGCCATCCTGTTTCCATGCCAGGGTCTCAAGTTGACTTCTCCCGTGGTTATCCTTGGGTTCCAGGGTCAGTGATCCAAGTGCAGGCAACAAGCTTCACCTTCCCTGTATGACCTGGGGTATTTCTTTTTTAAATAATTTATTTATTTCTTTATTTATTTAGAAGAGAGCTATTATTCATCCAGCTGGTTCATTTCCCCAAAGACCACAAAAACCAGGTCTGGGTCAAGCTGAAACAGGACAGAGGAATTCCATCCAGGTCTCCTGTGTGGGTGACAGGAGACCAAGCCCTTGAGTCACTGTCCACTGCCTTCCCAGAGGTATTAGCAGGAAGCTGGATCAGGAATGGAGCAGCCGAGACTCAAACCGATATACCAATATGGAATGCTGGAATTGCAAACTGTACTAACAGTGCTGTGCCATAACAAAATATTGATGCTAAGCTGTCACTGCTCTGAGAAGTACATGTTTCCCTAATGGTGAGACATAACTGGTGCCACGAAGCCACCTTCCATGACCCAAGCCTCAGCTGGCACTGCCCATGTCCCAGGGGAAAAAGTCCTCATAAACCAGACATCCTCCAGGGATCTGTGAACTGAGTGTTAACACCATCATTATGAAAGCAAAGTCTGTAACTGTCCAATGAGGTCAGTGATGCTGGTGTCTCAGAAGCAAGCAGGGTCTGCACTGCTGAGAATGAGGCCCCTGGTTGCAGCAGGTAACTGTGCGGAGCACAGAGCATGGCTGCCCTGCCCAGCCCCTAACGTGCTCACTGAGTGTGTGCTATGGTTTCTGACTGGCCACTGAGGCCATGAATGCTGTGGCTGTCAGGAGCCGCTCTGACCACTACTGGGCAAGGTCCAGCAGGCTGTTTTGTAGAACATCTCAGAAATCAGCAGACCTTCCTGTGACAGGTCAGCTTCGAGGCTTTGCACCTGCTCCCTCTCCTTCCTCCTCCCCGCTGTGCCCCTCCTTACTCTTTTTCTACAGCCCTGTACACATGCTGAGCTAAAAATCATGCTGAGCTTCCAGCCAGGGCAAGACCAAGCCACATACTGTGCTTAGTCTGAGGGCCTTAGATAATTGAGTCCTATCTGGACCTTAGGAAAATGATGGATTGGTAGGAGGGTGGGTGCGTGGGAGGGTATCACAGTGGCTCAATTGCCTAATCTTCCTCCTGCAAGTGCCAGGATCTCATACAGGCACTGGTTTGTGTCCTGATAACTCCATTTTTGATCCAGCTCCCTGATTGTGGCCAAGGATGGCCCAAATCCGTGCACCCACATGGGAGACCCAGAAGAAGCTCCTGGCTCCTGGCTTTGGATCAGCTCAGCTCCAGCCATTGTGGCCACTTGGTAAGTGAACCAGCAGATGGAAGTTTTTTTTGTTTTTGTTTTTTTTTTGTCTTTGTCTCTCCTCCTCTCTGTAAAATCTGCTTTTCCAATGAAAATAAAATAATATAATGGAAAAATGTCAATAGTGCAGGTATCAGTGACAGGAGCAAAAATGGAAGCAATGTCCTGGTGGCACTTGATGAGACAGAGAAGCCATTTAGGTTGCTGGGGAGGGTGCTGTCCTCTTTTTTTTTTTAAATTTATTTTATTTTTATTGGAAAGGCGGATATACAGAGAGGAGAGACAGAGAGGAAGATCTTCCATCCGATGATTCACTCCCCAAGTGAGCGCAATGGCTGATGCTATGCCGATCTGAAGCCAGGAACCTCTTCCAGGTCTCCCACACGGGTGCAGGTTCCCAAAGCTTTGGGCCGTCCTCGACTGCTTTCCCAGGCCACAGGCAGGGAGCTGGAAGGGAAGCGGAGCTGCCGGGATTAGACCCGGCGCCCATCTAGGATTCCAGGCATGCAAGGCGAGGACCTTAACCACTGCGCCACCGCGCCGGGCCCAGGGTGCTGTCCTCTTCCAAACCTTGGTGTACCTGCATTTTTGACTCTCACTGGTGGGTCTCCATCACCCTCCTGTTTGTCCCCACTTGTCCCTGTGACTCCCAGGGCTCCTGAGGTTGTTGTCATCATTCCCACTGGCAGAGCGACCACCTAAGGTGCAGAGATGTGTAGGAGAGGGGCCCTTGCTGTTAAGGCTGCCCAGCTCAGCTGCTCCCTCATTGAGCAGAGGTCACCCATCAGCGGTGAGCTCTTTATTTGTTCCCCACCTTTCTGAGTGGGAGTCAGTGTGGAGGACTGGCTGGCTAAGGGTACTCAGGGACCCTGCATTGTGCTCAGTTTCTCCCCAGGAGGTCCCCTTGCTGCAGTGAAGGACCTTGTAGTGCCAGGGCAAGGGCTGAGAGAGCTGGTAGCTCAGAGGCAAAGAAGAAGGGGCTCTGGGGGCTGCATGGGCCAAGTGGGTATAGCAGGGCAAGATGCAAGAAACCCCTGCCTTGGTGGAGAGCAAAGGTGGGCACCACCACATAGAGGGTGCCACCTCAGAGATCACAGTGGGGGCCAGGAGGGCTCTTGGTGTGTGTACAGCTGCACAAGGGTGTCATCCCTTTCTGCCAAGGTTTTTGCACAGATTAAAGATCTGCCAGTGAAGCAGGGCATTGGACAGCATCCAAATGTGGTCCAAGTCCCTCCTGGACAGAGATGACTTAGGAATGCCCCAACATCTTTGGAGAAACTGCTAGCTCTGTGCCCTCCTCCTCCCTGGGACATGGCCAGGCCTGAGCTTTAGGACGAGGCATATCTCCCATTTGCCTTCCTGCTGCTGGTACTGCCAGGGATAACCAATGCAGCCTAAAGATGCAGACCAGCACACCCCGGCATAGACGCTCCCTTGGCCCTGGCTCTCTGGCTCCCCAGCAGAAAACAGAGGCACAGCGACAACAGACTCAGACGTGACCAGGGCCCCACCTGGAGTTACCTGAGTGCTGCCCTCCCATGTCAGCCTCAGCTGCCTCCAGGCTGCCAGGAGCCCTCAGACTGCAGTGTTTGGAGAACAGGGCTGCGGAGAAGGGGCGTGGAAGTGGGTGTGTGGCAGGGCACAGGTCCAGGGGACAGAGGCAGACAGAGGCAGACGACAAAGGCCGCAGAATCCAAGGAAGAGAGACAGAAGCCCTGCAGAGACGAGGGAGGGAGACAGAGAGAGAGAGGCAGAGAGAATGCGCAGAGGAAGAGGAGGGGAGAAGCAGCCTGGGGCTGGGAAGGGTTGGACTTAGGGAGGAGGTAGAGGGAAGTAGGGGTGCAACAGGGAGCCCCAGGACATCAGCCTCCTAGACCTGGGGTCTCAGCTGTCCTGAGCCACACTCCTCCTCCCAAGGAACCTAGGATCTGCCACTGGCCCAGGCTACCTGTCACTCACCAAGACCATGTTCAATTAATGACCCCAGAGGTCTTACATGTCCCTGAGCAGTACTCTGCCACCTCCTTACCCAAAAACCATCATCTTGACCCCCTAATACCCTCTCACCCCTATCTCCCAGTGACTTTGCCCTTCAACCCCATTACTCAGTGTCCTGTCCCTGTGACGTCCCCCGGGCAGTGTCCTGGTGCAGGCAGCATGGCCCAGCCTCACCAGCACATGCACCGGATGGGCCCAATTATGGTGAAACTTAATTCTTCAGGCTATGTGCTCCGGACAGGGGGGCCTTGGTGTGTTTTCCTTGGCTGTCTTCTGACACAGGATTAGGAGAAGAGAAACGCAAGTGGGGGAGTGGGGCTCTCATGACTCCAAGGGGCCACACCGCCTGCTCCATCTGGTAACCCCCAGCAACCTCGGCTATGCCAGGTCCCGGCCCTGAGCTGATGGGTCTCTGTATCCTGCAGAGTCTCCCTGGCCTGCACTCACCCGAGGCCAGCGGCACCCCCAAGTCATGACAGTCTCACAGTTGTCTTGCTTGTGCACCTGGCAGTGCAGTGGGGGGATGTAGGGGTCAAGGACAGAGGTAGTCTAGCACAGGGGGCCAAGCCCATGCTAGGGAGGGGAAGGGCAAGCTGACCAGCTCAGGTGGCAGTGATATAGATAGGGGGAGGGGCTGGGCAAGGCCAAAGAAGCAGCTGGACAAAGGCCTAAGGGGCAGACCTGCAGCAGGGTGTGGCCTGGAGTTGAGGCTGGTAGTGGTGGGCGGGGCCTGAGTGCAGTGGAGTATAGGAGTTGGAACACAGAGTCAGCACATCGTGCCCTGTATCCCACCCGCTGCATTTGGGCAGCTTGCCTTCATCCCCTCCCTTTTTCCTTCCTTCTGCCGATGTCCTCCATCAGCCAGGGCCCAGGGGCACATCCTGGTCAAGGAGAGGCAGGCCTGCCTGCAGCATCATTAGAAGCTGCAAGGTCTCTTTGCCTGGGTTGGGGTCCATCATGCTGAACTCTCGGCCTGGCTGCTCCCACTGCCCAGTTGAGGCAGGGCTTTCTGTTACCGTGGTCCTCAGCAACTCTCTACTTAACACAGTAAATGACCTCTCTGCATTTTGTCCTTGCATTTGGTGTCTGCCACTTGTGACTGAGGTGCCCAGCCTGTGCACCTGCTTCTGTAGCTCCCACAGCTTTAGTGTAACTGCAGCATGGGAGACACCATGCCTGGCACACACAGCCAGAGGAGGTTGCCAGCCGGATGGTCCCTGCAGCAGCTTGGTTGGTGGCCCCCACAGTGCATTCCACTCTTGGTTATGATATCCTCCCTGGCAGAGGAAGGAATGGCATGTATTTGTTGGATGCTGTGGCTGCCACATGACAGGCTGTAACTGTCTTTTTGCAGACCACAAAGCAGGAAAACGAGGTGGTTTCTTCAACTGGGGCTGCTAATGATTCTCTACAGCCACAGGAACTGAGTCTCTGCTTCTCTCTGAGGTTCTCACTTCAACAGGTGGTCAGCTAGGAGCCTCAGGTGGTCTTGACAGCAGTGCTCACAGCATTCAGAGTGTGAACTCTGTTGTTGCTGCGAGTTGGGGCTCCTGGGTGCTGAACCCCACACCAGCGAAGCCTTCTTATCTGTGTTCTCCAAAGCTGCTTTGGTCTCTAGCAATCTGTGTCTCTCTCCAGCGTACCTGCTTCGGGGTCTGGAGTATCATACCCTCTCAGGCTTTAGGTTTCTTTTTTGGAAGCCCCTATTAAGAGCACGTGTCCTCCTGGCAGTTTAGAAGTCCCACATGTCTCACACTGAGTGTCTGGGTTCAGTCCCAGCCCTGGCTGCTGATTCCAGCTTTGTGCTGAATGCACATCCAGGGAGGCAGTGGTGAAGGCTCATGTAATTGAGTTTCTGTCACCTGTGCAGGAAACTGCATTGTGCTTCCTGCTTCTGGCTATGGCCTCAGCTCAGCTCTAGCCATTGCAGGCATTTGAGAAGTAAACTAGAGGATGGGAGTTCTTTGCATCTCAAAAAGTAACAGTCAACTTACTAACTCTGCTGAGCAGGAGACTGCCTGGATTAGAACAAGTTTTCCAAGCTTCAAACCCGTGAGCATCATCTTCAAGCCTGGCCTGAATGTGTGTCTTGAGGCTGGTGTTGGGGTGCCACACGTGGGGCTGCTGCCAGTGGCAACAACAAGCAACCCATATGAGCAACTGGTTAGAGTCCTGGCTGCTCTGCGTCTGTCCCGGCTCCCTGCTAATGCACCTGGGAAGTAGTGAAGATGATCCAAATGTTTAGGTACTTGCTACTCACGTGGCAGACCTAGATGGAATTTCAGGCTTCCAGCTTTGGCCTGGCCCAGCCCCAGCCACTATGGGCATTAGGGGAAAGAATCAGCAGATGGACCATTGCCTTCTGTCTCTGTGTCTCCTTTTCTCTCTCTCTCTCTGCAGCTCTGCTTTTCAAATAAATAATTTTTAAAAGAAAGAAAAGATGAGCACCTGAGGATCTTATGTATTGCACATCATCTTGTAAGGGACCGTTTCCTGACACCCTGCATTTCGCAAGGCACAGATCAATGCATACCCTCCTAGGCAAAGTCCTGAAGCCACTTCTCCTCTGACAGGGACCCCAGGGCTCTGCACAGGTGCTCTTCATCCACCTGCAATCTGTGACCTTTGTGGCAAGAGGCCGAAGCCCTACACCTGACCACGGAGGTCGATGGGATGCAGCCAGGTCCTGGACCCTGGGTGTGTGCATTTGTGCGACTATGTCCCTCGCACCCTTTCTGCCAATGCTGTAGTGGACATCCTTCAGCTGGCAGTATATGCTAGGAGCTGAGGCAGCTCTACCCAGCCCAGCCTCCACTAGCTTAACTTTTATTCTGCACTTTTGTCCTACTGCTCAGTGGGTGCCGAGTGTTCCCTGAACTGTCGTGATCATTTCTTCCATTTGTTCCATTGCTGGAAAGGGTGAACCCCAAGTCCCAACCCAACAGGGACACAGACTTGCCCGTGATCGTCCTTGGTTGGCGTTGCACACTCTCTGGTCAACCTTACGCCTGTCGACAAGGAAGTTGAACTCTGGGTTGCACTGATCTGCTCTTGCTTACCCCCGCTTCCCACCGGGCACCTCTGAGTTAGGGTTCACTGTGGGGGTCTTCTCAGGGCCATATGGCAGTAGTGGCCCCACACTTGGCCCGTGTGAGTGACAACACCACCTCACTTGTACAAAAACTCCCTGTGTGCCAGCTCCAAGATTGCAACCATTTGTGTGGGTTGTTCCAATCTGGACTTGAAGTGACCTGGCACCTGGGCTGTCCTTGCTTCTTGTGTGGATAAACACAGGAGATGGTGCCCGCATGAAACCACAAAGGCTCTGATCCTCACCACCTGCTCTGGGGTGCCCCACACCCACATGTGTCCTCCTAGCTTCCCGGGGCTGCCTTCATCAAGCCTCACAGCCTAGAGGCAGACATTGCAGAACTTCACGCTCTGAATCCAAGATAGGCTGGGCTGGAGCCTCCCCAGCTCACAGGGAAGTTCTGTCAGGCTCTGCCTTGGTCTCTGGTCTCTGTCCCATTGCCTGGTGCTGCATTCCCTACATGTGTGTATGCACGCACACATGTGCCTGTGTCTCTAAACGCTGCATTTCTGTAAGACACACACATAGTCATGCTGGAGTGAGAGCCACCCTATTCCATTGTGACATCATCTTGACTAATTACCTTTTGCAAGAACCATATTTCGAATGAGGTCACATCCTGAGGTCTCAGGAGTCACAACATTAACCAGGGAATGAGGGGGGTGGCCCAAGGGAACCCACAACAGCCCCTCCCATGCAGATGTGGGACCCTAGTTGGTTGGTAGGGTGTGGCAGTACCTGCTTGATAGGGTGCTCACAGCACACTCCTTATTGCTCCCCAATAAGGAGCTGTTGGGTCTGCAGAGGCCTGAACTGGGGGTAGCCTCAGAGACAAAGGCAGGGAGGAGCCCTGGGAATGAGTCACCCCCTCACCAGAACAGGAAGAGGTGCTGTTGTACTTAATGGCTCCCCACATGCCCCCCAAAAATCCCTAACATTGGGATGAAGCAGCAAAGAGCCAAGGGTGGAGACCTGTCCCGGGATGCCCAGCACTTGTGCAGCTTAAAATGTGAACCACGTGAAAGAAATGCAAAAACCATTTCTGAAAGTGCTTATTAAAAATAGCTCCAAACCTTAAAAAACAGGACCTACCTGGTAGTCAGGGTGAGGAGCCAGTGAGCTCATGGATGGAAACCCCGCCCGGCCTGGCCCGGCGTTTGGGCTGCTAATATTAGCTCCTGGGCCCGTGCTGCTCTCTGTGGCGGCTCTAGGCTTGCAGGCTTGGCTGCGCTAGGACACAGAAAGACCCTTCCAACTGCCCAGCCTGGAGGAGGCCTGGGGGAGCTGGCCTGGGCCTGGCCTCACGTGGGTGCACTTAGCGGAAGGGCTGGAATCAGCAGAGGGTGAGGCCCTGGCTAGGCAATGGCCCCTGCAGGCCTGGGACTTATGCTCGTCCTGGCACAGGTGGGACCCCTCCCCATTCCCCCAGCCTCTGCTTCTGGAACAAAGCCTTTTCTGCCCCCGTCAGGCCAGCCGGCCCGCAGGTCTTGGCAACCTAGCTGGAGTCTGCAGCTGGGATGATGGATGGGTCACGTCAGCGCCCGCCAGAGAAGGGATTTCGTGTGTGTTTGACATTTATTTACCGTGCGTATAAACACTAACACCTATGAAGCATGCTCTCCGTGTGATGGCTTGGCTGAAGGCAGCTCTTAAGTACATAAATTATGTGCACCTCACTAATGAACGCTCTGACAGCGGGAAGTTTTGTTTACCACTGGCTGGGCACAGGCGGCCGGGACGTGTGCAGGGTCAGAATCCTCCCTATTTAGGCTCCAGCGCATTTTTTTCCCCTTTAAAAAGTTCTGCCTCCCTTTTTCTCTCTCTTTCTTTCTTTCTTTCTTTCTTTCTTTCTTTCTTTCTTTCTTTCTTTCTTTCTTTCTTTCTTTCTTTCTCTCTCTCTCTCTCTATTTCTTTTTGAGATTTGGAAGCTTGGCCACAGAGACTGCAGTCTGTGTGGAGCCTCTGGGTACAGGACAAGACGGGACGGGGTGGGGAGGGGAGTGCGCCCATCTGGCAGCAGGCTCTCACGACAGGCATGTGTTCGAACAATGTGTGGTTTGACAAATTTCAAGGCAGGCTTATGGAAGAATAACAGCAGCGGAGCCGTCGCAGTGTGCGCCGTCCACCTGCGGGCGCGGGCGGCAGTGCCAGGCTGCATGAGTCAGGGTGCCCAGCAGGGGACTGGGAGGTGCGTGTAAATCATGGCTGTCCACACACATGTTGACATGCCAGCTGCCCAGATCCTGAGGCCCCAGGGCACTGGGTGCAAGGCACCCACCTGGGCCGGCCGGGTACCTGTGGCAATGCTTACAGCCCACCTCCATGACTGTGTAAGATGCATCCTGTCAAGCTCCAGGGATGTCTGCTCCCTGAGGTGAAGAGGAGGTGCAGGTGGGACCTGACCTTGTCCATGCCCAGGGTTCTGCAGGCTGTGGGCAGAGGGCGCATGATGGGCAGGCTCTGCACACTGTTTTGTCTTCTCATCTGACTAAGGGACTGGGCGGACCTGGCTCATCCAGCAGCAGTAGCCAGCCCGAGCAGGTGGGCGGGAGAGGTGCTTTGGCATCCAGGTCTTAGGCAGACCTTCCTGGAAGCTGCCTCCAGCTACGGTCCTGGACTGCCATGAGCTGTGAGGCCCGAAGCTCCTTCCTCTCTTCTCTGTAACTGGCTTTCCTACCTGAAAAGTGAAAGTGCCTCTGACACCTGCCTGTGAGGGCCATGGTGAGCCACCTCCACCGACTGCTCTGCCCATGGCTTCCTCATATGCTCACACCATAATATGCTTTCTGGAGAGAAGGGGCTGACCCGAGGTCTCCTCAGGGTGGTCTCCGGGACTTCCATTTTTAGCTCCATGCTTCTGAACTTCCCCTTCAGTCCTTTGTTTTGGGTTCTTTGCCCACCTGGCCAGGCTGGAATGTGTCAGGGGCTTCTGGTGCTTCTTCTGGGGCAAGGGATCTCTCCAGAGGAGCGCTATAGCCTGTAGGTGTGAACAGTGCTGGTGGCAAGGGGGGTAGGGGTTAGGGGAGAGGTCCTCCAAAGTGCATGTGTGTTGGAGGGAGCAGACACTCAGGGATTGTGTCTTGGCGGGTATCCTCGGCCTTCTGCATATACAGATTGTGAGGGGTCACCACATTGAAGACAAAGAGATGCAGCCCTCTGGTATGTTGGGGAGTTGAGGTGGGGCCACGGCAGCTGGACCTGCTCCCGTGGTCTTACTACAGCAGTACCACCCTGGGAAACACCCCAAGAGTGCAGGCATGTGCTGCTCCACTTCCTTATGCAGCCAGCTCCATGGGCACTGGACCTGGGGCTTCTCTGCTGCCCTTCCCAGCCTGGTCTGCAGCCTAGAGGCATGCTAAGTGCTGGCGGAGTTACGCTGACTCCTCAGCAAGCTCTGGGACTTGGTTTACAGAGGGTGTCACTAGGTGTTGTAGGAGGGAGTAGGTGTGGACCCGGGCAGATTTCAACCAGTCCAGGTGGGCACAAAGCCCAGGGAAGGGGCTGAAGGGGAAGGACAGGCACATGTGGCTAAAAGCCAAGGGGCTGGGCCCTGTGCTTCCTGAGATTGTCCAGTTCTCGGGCCTGGGCTCTTGCCCTCTGCCATTGACTTTCTGCTCGCCCTGGACCCTAGCCTCACTCTGTTCAAGTGTAGGTGAGAAAGTCCCAGTTTGTCTCAGGCCTACTGGGCCAGCAAAGATCTTGGAAGTTTTGGGCAGCCAGCTTGTGTGGCCGGAAGCCTTGGGGAGGCAACCAAGTTGCGGAGGGCATTCTGGAGAAGATGGCATGTTGGCCATAGAGGGCTGGGCTGGGAGGAGTTGCTGGGTGGGAGCACCCCAGGGGAGGAATAGCAAGAGCAGAGCCTCAGACTTGGGAGTTGCCTGGAGGCCATTTGGTGGCCCAAGCAGCTGTGGACAAGGAGGAGGAGTGGGATGCCAGGACAGATTGTTGGCCTATCTGAGACTTAGAGGGTGCAAGTCATAGAGCAAGTAAGAGGTGGGGTGGGTACCAGAGAGCTGCAGAGCAAGTCCACGTACCGCCAGCTTTATTAAATTCATATTTCCACCTCCATCCCACACAAATATCTATATTTACCATCAAGCTCGGCAGTATTTATTTTCTAAAGTAGTTCTGTTTAAACAAGGAGTTTCTCTCTTAAATTCATCGACTCCAATTTCCTGTGGACCCCGGCCCTGTGCAGAGCTGACATTAATCATGTGCATGACCGCAGATCCCGAGGCCGCCCAGGGCCTCCGGCAGGCGGCAGCCACAGTGCCAGATCTCTCAACAGCTGCACCTCACTCTCCCAATTCACAAGGGGCCTTGGGCACTCCGTTCCCCCAAGAAGTGACCAGGGGTGGAGGGCAGCCAGGGTGGACAGGGAAGGGATGAGCTTGGCAGCTCCCAGCTGGCTTGGCCACTTAGACTGAGATCTCACTTTTTTCCTTCTCCAGGGTTCTGACCTTGGCCATGAGGGCCGAGACTGCAGCTCACTGTGGCCCCACCATGGGTGCTATCAGAGCGTGCCTTTGCTCATCAGTGAAATGGGATGAACGCACCTGGTGTATTGAAGGTGATGGCCCATACACGCAGTGCTGGCTGTTGAGGCTGTTGCTGTCCCTGCTGCAACAGTGGCAATGCATGCAATGCCATTGGTGACTCAGGGGTGGCCCGCAGCAGCTGCTTGGGAGACTGGGGCTGGGAGGTTTGGTCTTTGTATCTCTGCCCAGTCTCATTCCTCAAAGCACAAGTCACCCTGGTCACTGCCCTTGCAGAGGAAGTGTGGTGGTTCTCCATTCAGAAGGACACTCCTCATTGGGTTTACCCAGTAATACCTCGTCTGGTTACAAGCATGGGGAATGGACTGTTCTCCCTGGAAATGACCCTCCACAGTCAGACAGCAGATCTGGGATGCACACAGGGGCTGGTATTCTGCCCCTGCCCTGGAGGGAGGACCCTTCTCCCCTTCGGGGTTACTGAAGACCCAAATGACTGGGGCTGCACACGGTTCTCCAAAGTGTAGGTGGGAATGGAGGGGCTCCATGCTGCCCCTTGCTTGGCCCATGTGCCCCATGTGCTGGAGGGGTGATGGCAGGTCTGTGGCCTGGGATCTTCTTCCACCCCACTGGACCCTGTGGTGGAGCAGGTGCAGTCTTCAACTGGGCTCTCTGGGCAACATGGCAACAAGGCTGCCATGGCAGCCTTCCCTTTTCTGGTAAATTATCTGAGTGAGGGCATGTCTACATCCACTTCAGTTGCTATAATAAAATAACAACCTGAAATTTCTTTTTCCTTTCTTTTTTTTTTAAGATTTATTTGTTTTTGTTTGAAAGGCAGAGTTACAAAGAGAGAAGGAAAGACAGAGAGAGGTCTTCCATCCACCAGTTCACTTCCCAAATGGCCACAGTGGCCAAAGCTGCGCCAATCTGAAGCCAAGAGCCTGGAACTTCTTTCGGGTCTTCCACATGGGTCCAGGGACAGAAGTACTTAGGCCATCCTCTGCTGCTCTCCCAGGTGCATCAGCAAGGGACTGGATCAAAATTGCCCAATCGGCACCCATATGGAATGTGGGCACTGTAGCCAAGGGCTTAACCTACTACACTATAGTGCCAACCCCTAGAAATTTCTTTCCTTTTTTTTTTTCCAAAGATTTATTTATTTATTGGAAAGGCAGATATACTGAGAGGAGAGACAGAGAGGAAGATCTTCCGCCCAATGATTCACTCCCCAGGTGAGCGCAACGGCCAATGCTATGCCGATCCAAAGCCAGGATCCAGGAACCTCCTCTGGGTCTCCCACACGGGTGCAAGGTCCCAAAGCATTGGGCCATCCTTGACTGCTTTCCCAGGCCACAAGCAGGGAGCTGGATGGGAAGTGGAGCTGCCGGGATTAGAACCAGAGACCATATGGGATCCCGGTGCGTTCAAGGTAAGGACTTTAGCTGCTAGGCCACGCCGCCGGGCCCCTTGAAATTTATTTCTTATCATCCTGGAGCATGGGGTGTTCAAGGTCAAGGCAAAAGCATTCAGTGCTGCTGGGGGCCTTTTTGTTGTTTTCCTCTTATGGCAGAAGAAGCAGAAGGGGAAAACAAAAGCGTTTCCCCAGTCCTTTGATAAGATCATTGAAGTTGTTAAAGATGACCACTCCCTCTCAACTTAATCTCCTCCTAAATGCCCTCCCTCTTAACATCATCGCAAGGGGGCCCAGTGTTGTGGTGCAGTAGACTGAACCACCACCTTACAACCCTGGCACCTTATAGCGAAACACTGGTTCAAGTTCTGTCTACTCCACTTCGGGTCCAGCTCCCGGTTAATACACCTAAACCTATAGGCAATCTCTTTTTTTAAAAAAAAAAAAATCACTAATGCCCTTAAAATGGCCACCTCTTCTAATTTCCTGGCCTGCCTTCAGGGATGGGAACTTGTCTTCATCAATGTTATAAATGTCTTTACTGACCTGCAGCACATGCTGTGTTACGGGGCTTAACTCCCCCTGATGAACTATTCCAGCAGAACAGAGCAGAGACACCACCTGTCTCCCACACAGCCCCAAGTCCTGGACTCTTGCCACTCTCCACTGCTCTGTGCCCCGCTTCTGAGTGAGGATTTAAAGCAAATCCTGGCCACCACTGGTCTCTCTCTTCTTTGCATGTCTCCTGTGTCTCTCTCTGCACCATCCC
This sequence comes from Ochotona curzoniae, assembly GCF_017591425.1. Taxonomy (NCBI): domain Eukaryota; kingdom Metazoa; phylum Chordata; class Mammalia; order Lagomorpha; family Ochotonidae; genus Ochotona; species Ochotona curzoniae. Next base: position 60,503,001 of record NW_024467106.1, read on the forward strand.
CATTGGTGCGAAAATAAGCCATAGGTCCTTAGGATGGTGGAAGGCCAACCCTCTCCCAAACAAGACTTCCCCAGTTGTTCCAACTGTGTCTTCCAGGGATTGACTCACACGACTGCAGATTTGCTGGCCTGTGAAGGCCTGCGGGCTCCTGGCCATGCTCACCTGACACGGTCCCCTCTGGTCCTGTCCAGACATGCAGGACACCTCCCACCTCACAGCAGTGCAGACTTCCTCGCTTTTCAGTCTCTCTATTGATGGGGACACATCTAGGTGGGCCCAGGGTTTTGCTACAAAAACAAGGCTGCAATTAACATTCTTTCTGAGTTCTTCTGCTTGTTTTTCTAGAGACAATGGCTTGATCTTGGATAACTGCTTCCCTGGTCTGAGCTCTGGCTCTCCTGGGTGAGGTGTGGGGAGGAGTGAGAGACTCCATCCATACATGATATTTAGGGTGAAGTCTGGTCACCCAGCCTGAGGCCACATTCTCCCCAGAAAAAGGCTTTGCGAGGGAGGACATCCCCTGTGGTCTCTGTGCTCACTGGACAGTGAGGGTCATGGGGGCTGGGAAATGTGTGTTGGGGGTGGGGGTCAAGGCTAAGCGTCCACATCCAGCAGACATTGGCACCTGTGACAGCCCTGCTTCTGGCTGCACCCTTCTCTGGAAGAGGGAGGTGGGACCACACGCTGTTCCCAGGCATGCGTGCAGTGTGGCTTTTCCACAGAGTCTGGTGCACAGAGCTGCCCAACAGCCTTTCCCTGTCCTCCTCAGGCCTGCCCTAAGCCCCACCATGCTCATAACCCAGTGCCCACGGACACACATCCCCATGCATGGCCCATGGCAGAAACTGGGGTCTTTGGGGGTGATGCCCCAGACTTTGGGTGAGGAAGTAGGGGTACAGGACAGCTCCCCGCCTCCCAAGGCTGGCAACAAACCCTTTCAGCTTTAGGACTTCAGTTGTGTTGTTCTGGGGCTTTCATTTTCCAAGCTCTTCCTCCCAATGCTTTGGCGATTCCGGATTGGGAAGCTGAGTAACAAAGGTGAGGGTCGGTATCTCTCAGAGCCTTGCCAGTGCTGGACTTGGCATTTGTTCCAGGGCTGCAAGGCACCAAAGTGGGTCTGTTGGCCCACACTCTGTGTGGGAGCTGGGGTGCCCATGGGGAGTTTGTCTGGGGTAGTAAGACTGATTTCTCCAACCTTCACCTCCAAGGAAGGCAGTAGGGGTTTGGAGGGAGACAGCGCCCCACCCCCAGTCCCCACTGCAGACACTGGAATTCAACTCTGCAGCAGGAAACGGGGCAGCTTGGAGTGTACCCACTGGGCCCTGAGGTCCCCCTACCATGCCCACTTGCCTGGAGAGTGTTCTCATCAGAGTGCCAGCATGCACCTTGCAGGAGAGAGCCATTGGTGGGGAATGAGGTGGCCATTGACGAGGCCAGACACTGACGCCCCTGCCATGGAAGGGGCCTTTCTGGCCCCAGGAGCCCTGTGAGGTTCTATGTTGTACCCAGAATGGCTCCTTTCCTCTCTTCTGTGAGAGTCATCTCTGAATGCCTCTTGGTCAGAGCCATGCCAGAGCTGCCACCTGGAGCCTCTCCTCAAAGACCAAGGAGGCCCTTCACAGGAAGCCTTTAGGGGTGAGGGGAATTTGGGAGAGAGATTTCCAGAGACATGATGGGTGGTGCATTCCAACAGACACCATCACCAGCATCCCCAGGCCCAGGGCTGGCTCCCACCTTCCTCACTCCCTCTGTTGAGGAGATCAGAGTGGATGAGGGGTGATCTTGCCACTGACCAGCCTCCAAGAAGTTCCCTGGGAGGTCTGGGAGGCCCCCTGGAGCTTTTCTTGTGTTATGGGTACCACAGCCCTGGGCAGCTTGCAGGGGCAGCTTGCAGGGGCAGCTTGCAGGGGCAGCAGGGCAGAGCTGCTGTCCTGAACTCTCTGCACAGCAGGCTCCCACACTGTCAGTCAAAGCCATCATGCCCTAGGAATCCCCTGAGGCCAGGTTGCCTCGCAGGAGCCAGGATTCTACTATTCTGTTTAGGTTGTTCCCTGGACTGCTCTACACAGATCCTCCTGTTGCTTGTGTTCATGCACCTGCTTTGTAAGCATCCCTCCCAGGAGCCAGCAGCTCATCCACAATTTGCAAATCCATGACCTAGTGGGTGCCTTGATACCTTGAGGATTGTGACCAGGGCCTGGGGTGGCCCCTGTTGCATTTCCCCCACCTCTCCCTGCCTGGGTGGGGCAGGCCCCTCTCCTGGGGCCCCCCACTTGCCCCACCTACCACATTCTTTTCCTGTGAAAACAGTGGGGTGCGGGGCAGGTGGCAGCAGAAAGCCTTGGTGGCAGGTGGACAATGGCAGGGATTAGGCCTGAGTGACAGGCCCGCTGGCGCCTTGGGTGGATCCTCTGCGGCTGCTGCTGCCAGGTTGGGACCAAAACACAGTAATCACTGTGCGTCTGTCATCGTGGGGCCGCAGGGCTGCCCGCCATCTGGCCGTGGCCCATAATGGCCCTTGGCCTGGGAGCTTTGAGCTTTCCATTGTGCTGTGTGCTGGGCTGAAACCACACAGCTGGAAGCTGCAGGGCAGGATCTGAACTCAGCCCCATCTTGGGGGAAAGCAGGCCTCCCTGAGCCAGCCTCATTTCTTCCATTATGCTCCCAGGCACAAGTGCAATGCTGCATGTAGAAGATGAATACTCTGATCACAGGATGCTCATGGTGTCTGTGGAATGGGTGCAAGCTCCCGGTGGGAGGCAACCTGGGGACCCTCTGCAGTGAGGCGTCAGGACCAACAGAGCCTTTGCGGACACAAGTCATGGAGGCCCTCCAGGCTCCCCTGGGTTGAATGCCCACAGCAAAATCTAGAAGCAGATTTACTGGCTGCAGGCATGGCCTCTACTCCGTGGTCATGGGGCCTTGGGCGCACCAAGCCTCTGCCCTCCCATGGGTCCTCCCGGCCAGCCGAGCAACACCCCCAGAGGCCCGAGCTTTTCTTCCTGTCATCCCACTGTTCCATCCCCACCAGGCACCTCTGTGTATAGACCAGCAACTCTCCCAGATTCCCAGGGTCTCAGGGATCCACGCACCATGAAGGCAAGTCATGACCCCTCCAAGGAAGGCAGTAGGGGACACAGCCAGCAGCCCCCGAACTTCCCAGAGGTGAAGTCTAGTTCCTGGGACCTGAATTTGGAAGCTAAGATGTTTTTTCTGGGTCATCTGCTGTGCAATGAAATATAGGGCTGACCACTCCCCTGGCCCCAGCATGGAGTGAGATAGGGCTTTGAGACATCCGGAGTCCCAGGGATTGGTGGATACACTCACCTAAGTGCTAATATAGAGAGACTTTGCAGATATGCTTGTGAAACTGTCAGAATAAAAACGGAGACACTGTGTGAACATCTAACCAATAAATAAATAAAGCCAGGAGGCTACAGGGGAGAGGATCTCACCTTCCGGTGCTTAATGACAAAGCCGTCGTGTTATTCTTTAATGAAAGTTGCTTTTTGGAACATCTCTCTCTGTTATTCAGGTTTTGACATATTTGGGGTTTCAAATCAGAGGTTTATCTGGTGGGCCTGACCAAATCAGGAGAGCTCCTTTCTTCCAGATCAGATCTTAGGGACCAGGGAAGTCAGGAGCTGGGAGCAGGGGCTGACTCCTTGTGAATAACATGCCCACGTGCTGGTGTGGGAGCTGGAGGATACTTGGTCAGGGCGGGCGAAGCTGTTCTACCCTTCATCTTCAAGGAACAGAACTCTACAATAACAAGAATAAGGTTGGACATGGCATTTTTGCCAGAGTTTCCACAGGAGAACTCGGCCTAGCCAGCACCTCAATTCAGCCCGACTCCTGTTCTGGGGCCCAGCCGAGCCACAGGACTGAGAGTTGATTAGTGGTGGTGTTTACACTGCTAAATGTGTGGGCATTGGTGAGTGTGCAACAATGGGAAGCAAATGCAGAGCCCACCCAACCAGCTGGCAACACGCCTGTTGGGGGGGGGCGGGGATCCAGTAAACATGGCAGAGATGGAAAGACCTCACTGACTGGTAGGCTCATTGGCAAAAGCAGAGGCTCTGGACTGCAGGTGCCAAGCGTTGGGAAACCTGTGAGAGAGGAGGTGCCAACAATCTCAACACGGGGCTCAGGAGCAGCAGGTAGAAGTGGGGAGGCTTAGCAGAAATGCGCAGGGCTGAGACAGGCAGGCAGGTGGGAGCAGCAAGGAGAGCCTGGACCTTCTGGGAACTCTGGGAGACACAGCAACGGAGAGAGAACCAGCAGGAGCAAGACCTCAAGGTCCCTGGGTATCCATGCCCTGAGAGCAGGACAGGGATGACTGTCCCTGGGGATTGAAGATGACCTTCAGGGGACTGGGGTGGAGCACGGAATAAAAGGAAGAGGCAGCAGTGAGGGTGTGTCAGAGGAAGGGGGTCCTCAGACTGAGAGCTTCCTCTCAGGCCTCCGGAGTGCATCCGTGGTAAACTGAGGCAGAGTGATGGGCAGCCTGGCGATGGTGGTAGAAGAGGGAAGAGAAGCTGCGACCAAGGGCTAAAATGGACTCCTTCCCCAACCCCACCCCACCTCCTCCAGCCAGCAGGCCCCCGGCCCAGGGCGGGTGAGCTCCTGGGGGAAAGGGGCTGCCTGGAGCTCATGGTCCCCCAAGAGACTCATATAGAAGAGCCCATGGAAGGCGCTATTAGCCCGTCTTACAGCCATGGACACTGAGGTCCGGAGGGTTTGGACCCGTGCCAAGGTCACATGACTGGCAAGTGACCCAAAGGGGTGTGTACAAGGCCTCTGTCCCTGCGGATGAGGGCAGGGGAGCCTGCCCAGCGGTTTTGTGTGACTAAGGAGCTGCAGCCCCCCTCCCTGCCCCTCCTTTTCCCATCCGCACTCTCCCCTTGAGAAGGAGCTGGAAGTGATGTTACGACTTGGAAAGCATCAGACCACACGAGAAACCAATTTTTGCCTCCACTTATGTAAAATAAAATCAAATAACTCCAAAGCATTTGAAGTTCTGGCTGCTTTGGCTGCCTTCCCTGGGGGAAGGGGGTGTTGGTTGCAGCAGCTCAAGCTCTTCCTTGTGGAGGCTGGTGCCAGGGATGCAGGGGCCAAGGCTGAACGTGTGACCTCAGCCAGAGCTGCCCAGCCGCTCTTGGCCAGGCGCAGGCTGCTCACCAACATGGCCACACCGCCTGAAGACGCAGGGCCCGAGAGCCTGCACTATGCCTTTCAGGAGTCCGGAACCATGCCTTCCTTGGAAGCTCCTAAGCCTTTGGAATCTGGGGGTGGAAGGTCGCCTGCTGCTTCCTTTTACCTAAAAGGCTCGTCGGGTCCGGCACAGACCCTACAGCCTGAGACATCTGCTTTCCACACCACATCTCAGTTCAACGCCCAGAGCTGGCTCTGGACTCCGACTTCTGGTCAAGTCCTGGGAGGCAGCAGGTGGTGGCCCTAGCAGCTGGTGGTGGCCCTAACAGTTGGGTCCCTGTCATCCACATAAGAAGCCCGAGTTTCTACCCCTTGGCTTCGGCCCCAGCCCAGCCCTGGCCTTTGCGGGCATGTGGGAAATCAGCAAATGGGCGATATTCACTCTCTGTCCTTTGGTTTCCCTCCTTTCTCCAAAAAATATTTTAAAAAGAGGAAGAAGAAAAAAAGAAAAGATTCCCCTGTCCCCCACCTCTCCTGGCTGACCACACCATCCACCTTACCAATGGCTGGCAGGAGGGGACTCTCCTGAGTCCTAGGGACGGAGCCAGGGGCTCCCAGGGGAGACGTGATGGCAGGAGCTGGCTCTGAAGGTTCCATCCTCACCCTTGGGGTCCTGACAGTTCTCAGTAAGGAGAAACTGGCCAACCCCTGATGGAATGAGGGCTCTCTGTCTTCACAGGCGCTTGCTCCTCAACTGGATGCTCTACCTAAACTGCCACAGGGAGACTGTTTAAGGTAAGTGTGTGTGTATATGTAAACGTATTCGTATATGTGTATGGTATGTATATGTGTGCGTATATATATATATATATATATATTTAAATTTATTTGAGAACCTTATGGAGGCTTCAGGGAGAATACCAGGAGGACTTTGCAGTGGCCATAACAGCAATGCCGCCATCACAGCAGGAGGGACCCTGGAAGAGGCCCAAGCTGCAGACAAGGCTGGGGAGGAGAGAGCAGGGACAAGGCGTGCTCCGGCACTTGGCACTCGGTCCCTCCCCACCATGGCCCTGCCTCCCACCTGGTGCCCCCACAGGAGCTGCATTGAACCTTGCTCTCCAGCTCCTAGGGTCAGTCCTGTTGCCCCTCCCCCCACCTGCAGGGGAGATGCGTCCACCCCACCCATCGACCTCCTGGGGGCTGCGGAAACGGCACATTATACCTGATGCCGATAATGGCCCCTCAATTGAATTAAGAAAGTTCATGGGAAGCCCAGGCATGAAATCTGCTTCCGTAAAAGTCCAAATTTGGGACAGTGGTGGGGAATGGGGTGGGGGACTGTGGGTCCACCAAAGAAAACACCCCTGCATTTGTTTCCAATTCCCGGCCAGCATCACGGCTCCCCTCCTGGCCCGGGACCTTGGGCGGTGGGCCAGACGCCACGTTTGTAATTCCCCCTCATTAATGGGTAATTTCCCCTTGTGGAGAGAGGAGGAGGGAAGTTTTGTGGGGGAGGTGGTGGCGCAAAACCCTGAGTCTTCAGCTTTCTGGCCCAGGTGGCCATTGGCTGGGGCTGTCATCACAACACCGTGGCTGGCACCCCTAAGAGCTCAAGAGCCCATCTAGGACTGCCACACCAGTCTGGCCTTCAGATCCCCACAGACATATGGGGGAACAGACCCCCAAATGAGCTGTGGCTTGTCCACACACACACACACACACACACACACACACACACACTCTCTCTCTCTCTCTCTCTCTCTCTCTCTCTCGGGCAAGATCTCCAGGCTGCACCAAAGCCATGCAATGGCTCCATCACCCAGAGGGGCAGAGAGCACAGAAGAGGCACAGAGCAGCCAGATCTCTTGGTTGAGGGCCGTGAAGCTGAAAATCATATTGTCAGTGCTGGGGGAAAGACAGGAGGCCTGTGCTCAGATGGGCCTGGGCAGGAATCTGGGACCAATTGGGGAACATAGAGGTGGGGTTGCTGCCTGTCAGTTCCTGTGTGACTGTCCTGGGCCCTTCCCATGACCTCAGAGGGGACAAAGGCAAGGAGCACCTGCTGAACGGAAAGCAGCTTCCACACAGCCACCCAGCCTTGGGCTGCCCCCATGCTCTGGGGGTGGGGAGGGCAGACACAGTATAGAATCAGGTGGGCATTGCGGACTTTTTCCCATGCCATTTCCTCAACTTCTCAGCCAGTGTCACAGGGTGAGGCATCTGGCAGGTTTTCAGACCTCAACCCAGTCCACTGGACTCGCCTGAGTTTGGGAACGCCCTAACTGTGAAAGTCTGGGCTCGGAGCTTCACTCAGAGCTACTCATCTCACAGGTGAGACCATCAGCTGGGAGGAACACGATCCAACTGCCTTGAGAGCAGGTTCCGCAGCCCCCTTTATCCGCCACCCCCCTTCCCCAGCATCCTTCAGCCCTTACTGGCTGTGGTGTGACTAACGGCCACAACATGAGGCTAATGGAAAGCAAACAGCCCGGCGGCAACACGGAGAGAGTGAGGGCCACGCAGTGTGTTCTAGGGGGCTTGTTGTGGTGCGCCCCGCCAGTCGCCTGGGCTGTCAATCACTGCCAGGCTGTTTGTCTAACCTCAAGAGCTGTTTTTTCTACATTAGCAGAACACAGATAGGGAAGCAGATCTGCCCGCAGATGCGCAGCTGCAGGAATGTGACAGAGCAGCAGAGCAGGAGGAAGGTGGAGCCAGGCCAGAGGCCACCAGCTTAAAGCTGTGTCCCGAGAGATGCCAGGGGCAGACCTAGCACTTGGCCACGCCAGGTCCTCACAGACCAGGGTGCTGGGAGTGGGAAGCAAATGGTGGTCACAGAGCCTGAGCAGGAGATGGCCCACCCAGTGCGGTTCAGCCGGGAAGGGAGAGCAGACATGGGAGTTTGACTGGCTTCTGCTTCTCTCTCGGGGTCCAGTCGCATCTGTCCCACCGCCTCGGGGCTGATGATTGTCAGCCTCTGTGGTTATTCAGCTGCCTGGACAGTGCCTGGGTGCCTATGCAGTTCCAGTTGCTTGGGCTGATTCAGAGGTCAGAGTTTTTCTGCAAAGGGTTTTGGAATCCCAAAGCTCTGTCACTTTTTAAAAAAAATAATAAATTTGATTTGATTTGATGGTGTCTATATAGTGGAGGATACATACCCATACGGAGCACCAATTAGGGTGGGAAGGGTCAAAGAATAGGGGAAAGTGGATGAGACAACTGCTTCCAGTTTTTCTTTCTATTCTTCCTGTGTTTGGGGGAAGAGGAGGGGAGAGAGGGAGAGGGCTGCTGCCAGCAGCCAAACCGCACCAATACCCGAGGATGTGGAATGGCCACTATAGGTCATCCTAGGGTCCCTGAAGTGGAGCATGTTGTGAGGGTACTGCTCAAGTGGTTTCAGTAGTTTTCAGTTGCTGTTGTTTTGTTACTCCAGGGTTGAGAAAACCCTTCCAAGATCCATTGGCTTTGTTAACCTCAGAATCTCAACACCCAGACACCTGCTGTCAAAACTCGGCCAGCAGTGTTGTTCATTTTGTACCGCCATCAATAATGGTATTAGACATCCTCTGTAGGTCTCAGTGATCTGTCATGTCATGCATTTGGGCATACCTTCTATTGCACAGGATTCAGTAACGGAAGAGGCCCAGTTCTGACACATACATTCCATGGACAACCACAAATCCTGTGATTTTCTTTGTGGTTGGAGTTCTGAGTCCAAAAGTCCGGTTTGGGGGAAGGGGTCCCAAAGAAAGCTTGCCTGAGGTGACCTCAGACCTGATTCATGTGTGTGACAGCCAGTGTGGGGTCTGGCTCAGTCCATCACCCACATCAGCCTACACACACAATGATGGTTAGAATCACCTGGTCAGTTCTTGCCCCAGGCCTGGCTCAAAGACAAATCCATGGATACTGCAGCCCAGATGAACCCCGTCCACCATACATTCAACCCTCATGCACACCGGCAGGAGCTATAGCCCAATCAGAGTGATGCCCAGTAACCCCCACTAGGCCCATCCCCATCTCTGGTTCCTGTGCATGCCAGTATGAATAGCAGATTGGTCAGTCTGTCCCACATCCCAGTCAGCTCTCATACACATCAATGGGTGCTACAGCTTCGCTCAGTCTAACAGACTCCACTATCTAACTCACACTTATGTCACTGAGTGCTTCCGTCTGTCCAGCCAGGCCTGCTCCAAGTCCTGGTTCTCATACTCACCAGTGAGTTTTAACCCATCAGAGAGATGCTCACAGTTTCCCTACTAGCTTCTATTCCAAGCCCAAGATCTTGCACTTTCTAGGTGATACTGTAGTTCAGCTTTACAGAACCTACCTGCAGTCCTGGCTTTTGCCAGCTCATATTGTGGCAAAGCCTGACCGCCCTGCACTTACTCTGGCTCATGCATGCACCAGTGGATAGAGTCACTTAGCCTAGCCTGGCTCTCACCCTGTCCCAGCTTGTACGCAGGTCAGTGGGCCCTACCCCTCCTGGTCTGCCCCAAGTCCTAGCTCTCACGCCCACTAGTGGCAGCAGTGGCCCATCATTGAGCCCCTGTAGCTCCTCTACTGGACTTACTCCCCTCCCCACTCAGGCTCTTACGTGTGCTGGTGGGTGCTGTGGCCCAGTTTGGCATGGCCTGCTACACCTTAGCATTTGCCAGTGACTGCTTTAGTCTGGCCCAGCCTGATCTGTTTTCAGTTCCAGCTCATGATGCAGATACTACAGCCTAGCCCAGCCTGGGTAGCATTCAGTCCCAGCCCTAATGCAAACTGGCTGGTGTTGTAGCCCCATATGGCCTGTCCGGAACTCCATCCTGGTTCTCACATCTGCCAGTGGATGCTATGAAGTAACTGGCCCAGCCCAGACTGCCCCCAAACCTGACCCACATTTTTGCCAGGGGGTACCATAACCTGGCCTGATCTGGGCTGCTCCCAGCCTTTGTTGTTGCACTCACCTGCAGGGACTGCATCCTGACCAAAGAGTTCCCCAAGCTCTTCTATCAGGTCTCCTACCAGTGATGGATCTAGCACACACCAGTGGGTCCTTGGCCCAAACTGACTTAGTCTACCTCCTGTCCTGGCAGGAACAGTGGTCTTGTCCAACCGGCCCACACCCATTCTGGTTCTTACTGCTGGGTGTTACAGCCCAGCCATACCTGGTCCACACCCAGACACAGCTCTCATGTGGCCCAACAGGCCTAACCCAGCCCATCTTACACCCACCCTGGCTCTCACAAGCACCAGTGGGTGCTAGAGTTTAGCCCAGTCTGGCACACCCTATACTCAGTCCACACTCATGCTGAGGGATACCACAGCCATGTCCACTCCAGATTGCCGCTTCCAATTCAGCTCTTGTGATTCCCAATGGGAACCACAACCCAGACAGGTTGTTTCCTAGTTCCCCAATTAGACCTGTTCCCAGACACAGATCTTGCACGTGTCAGTGACTGCTATAACCCAGCCTGGCACAGCCCATCCCCTGTCTCAGCCTTTGCCATCAGATGCTGCAGCCTGGCCTGTCCAGGCTGCCCAAAGTCCCAACTCTCGCTGGCAGGTGCTGCAGCCTAACCCTGTCCAGTCTGCCTCTATGCCTGGCTCATGTAAACCAGTAATAGCCCAGCATGACCCACACTGCAGCCAGCTCCTGAACATGAGCTAAGATTGGCCTGGCCCTGCTTGCTCTACCCCACTCCAGGCCCAACCCACACACTTGCTGACAGGTGGAGCTACCTTGCTTGGCCTGACCAATTCCCAGGCCTGAATTACATGCTCATCAGCGGGAGCTGTGTCCCACCAGAGGAAGTTCCACAAGTTCCCTGACCAGCTCCATTCCCAGACCCAGATCCGTGAATGTCGGAGAATTCCATGGTCATGCCTAACTCAGCCCACCACTACCCCAGCTCTTAAGCAAATCAGCAGGTATTGCAGTCCTACAGTGGTAAGACCTATTTTTCTCACATGTTGGTTAGTGTCATGGCCCAGCCTAACTTACTTGTCCCTTGTTCTGACTCACCAGTAGATATTGTGTTTAAACCCTGTCAGGTAAGCCTCTAGCCCTAGCCTTAGTGTGTGCCAGTGAGTGGTGGTTGGTGGTGATCCATGCCTACTAGTCATGCCCAGGTCTCCCAAGTGTGCTGGTACTTTGGTTGGCCCTCAAAGGTCTTCCAGGTCCCCCTTCAAACCACGTGGTCTCAGCCCCCTCATTTACCTACAAGTACAGTGGCCTTGATGATGGAAGTCATTCCTCACTTCACCAGTCCTCCTTCCCACACATTCCCTATCCCCTTTCCTTGATCAATCCCTGATCCCTGTGTCAGGAGCACATGGATTCCCCAGCCTAGCCTTCCAAATCCAAGTCTTTGGGTAGGGTGGTATGCTGGCCTGGAACTCTGCCCACTCACCAGGGTCCCAAGCTCCTCATGTGTGTCCTGGCCTGGAATCTCACCCCTCCACACACCCAAGATCCAGACCCATTCAAAGTTACCCAAGCATGATCCACCAGCACACCAGGCCAGCATGCTAACCTAGGGCTCTCCCCTCCCCTCCCAGGACTCAAGCACTGGGAAAATCCCCAGGCTCACTCTACCTGCCTGGATGTGAGCCTCCAGGTCTCCACATTTCCCCACTGCTGTAGCCCAGACCTCCTCACACTTGCATTCCCAAACCTCATGAGCCCGCTGCCTATTGGGTGTGCCCAGCACAGATGATGGTGGGCTGTCCCCCAGGCACAGCCAGTGCAGATGGCAGTGGCATCCTACACTTCTGACCTCTGTCTTAACTTGGGCCGCTATAACAAGTTCCAAAGATTGAGTGATTTAAACAGCACTGACTTCAACATTCCTGAGGTTGGGTGATCAAGACCAAGGTCCTGGTAGGTCCACGGGCTGATGAGGACTCTCTGCCCCACTTGCCAACAGCTGCCTTCCTTTTGCATCCTGGCATGGCAAAGGGCAAGGAGGAAGCAAGCGTTTGGTCTCTCTCTCTTTTGACTCTCTCTCTCTTTGTGTGTGTGAGAGCACAAGTCCTATTCCTGAGGACTCCATTTTTTCATGACCTGATCACCTGGTCACATCCCATAGGTCCTTAACTCCAAATGCTATTACCTTTTTTTGTGGGGAGACACACACGTTCTATCCATCATGGCTCCTTATATCCATACCCTGAGCAATGCTACACCCAGTCCCTTCCAGATGAGGTTCTTTCTTTTTAAATGATTTATTTATTTTTATTGGAAGGGCAGATTTACAGAGAGAAGGAGAAACAGAAAGATCTGTCTGCTGGTTCAATCCCCAAGTGGCTGCAACAACCAGAACTGAGCCAATCTGAAGCCAGGAGCCAAGAGCTTCTTCTGGGTCTCCCACGCGGGTGAAGGGTCCCAAGGCCTTGGGATGTTCTTGACTGCTTTCCCAGGCCACAAGCAGGGAGCTGGATGGGAAGTGGAGCTGCTGTGATTAGAACTGGGACCTATATGGAAACCCAGTATGTGTAAGTTGAGGACTTTAGGTGCTAGGCTACCATGTTGGGCCCCCTAGCCTTGGATCTTGAACCTGCCAGGGGGTACTGCAGTCCAGCTTGATGAGACTTACACCCAGTTCTGGCATTTGCTAGCAACTCCAGCAGCCTAGCCAGCCTGGCCCAACCTTAGTCCTAGCTCTCATATTCACTAGTGGGGAGATGTGGCATAGCAGGGGAGTTCCCCAAATTGCCCTACCAGGTCCAGTCTTAGCAATGGATCTCATGTGTGCCAGTAGGTGCTGCTACAGATGACATGACTGGCCCCGGTTCTGACACTCCCCAGTGGCTATTGTGGTTTAGCCCCACTGGCCTGTACCCATTCTAGCTCTTACCAATGGGTGTTGCAGCCTAGCATGGCTTGGTTCACCACCCAGACCCACTTGTCTTGTGATCCACTGGGTATTGTGGCCTAGCCTGTCCTGTCCCACACCCATTCTGGCTCCCACAAATGCCAGCAGGTGCTGGAGCTATCCCAACCTGGTCTGCCCCCAGACCTAGCTCACATACATGCTAATGGATGCTGCAGCCTTCCTCAGCCTGGTTCCCCCACATCCCCAGCTCTCACACTCACCATTGGGAGCTGCAGCCCAACAGGAAAACCCCTGGTTTTATATGTGCTGGCAGGTACTCTGACACAGCCTGGCACAGCCCACTCAGCATGTCTCAGCTCTTGCAAGCAGGTATTGCAGCCCAGCCCAGCCCAGTTAAGCAGGACCCACACCTTTTCCTGGCTCCTATGCATGCCAGCGAGTGCCAGAGGCAACAGGTCATGATATTTAGCCCAACCCAAGTCTCCCTTGTGGCCAGGTGCCTTGGCCTGATCCAGATATCCCCCCTCCAATTTCCCCTCACTGAACCACTTCATTTTAGCTCCTTTGCTTAGCTGGGTGTGCAATGGCCCAGTCTGTGGAAGACTCCAGAATTCATTCCTACTCTGCAAACATGCCCTCAGCTACCCCCTTTCTAATACATTTCTAGATCTCCTTCCCTGGGGAAACTATAGCCTGGGGACCAGGGTGGCATGTCCTGGCCCAGAGTTCCCTGTCTTCCTCACTTATCCACTTAGCATTTGAAAAAATGAAGACAAAGCAATTATACTGGCATGCTAGTATAGAGAGCACAAATTTGGCATTAACCAGGCCCAGAATGCCTGCCAGTTATTGGCTATTTTTCTCTCTGCAGTGTAATAATTGCCTAGGTACAAGGTAGCTGGGACACAATACTGTTTTGGCTACTGTAACTTTGTAAGCACTTAAATCAGAAAGTATAGTTCTTCCAAATTGTTCATTTTAAAAATTGCTTTGGTCCTACTTCTTATGGCACCAGCATTCTATTTAGGCAGTGGTGCCTGTCCTGACTACTCTGCTTCCCATCCAGCTTCCTGCTTATGACCAAGGAAAGCAGCAAAGGATGGCTCAAGTCCTTGGGTGTCTGCACCTGTGTGGGAGACAAGGAGGAGGCTCCTGGCTCCTGGTTTTGGATCAATCCAGCTCTGACCATTGGGGCATTTTGGGGGAGAGAAACAGTGGATGATGGAAGATGTTTCTCTCTCTTCTCTCTGTAACTCTCAAAATACGATTTTTTTTTAAAGACTAAACCTGCCTGTCCATGAACATGGGACATCTTTTCATCTATGTAGGTCTTATTAAGGTTATTCCAGCAATTTTGTATATATTTTCAGTACACCAATCTTTCTCTTTCTTGGTTAAATTTACTCCTAATTATATTACTCTTTTAGAAGCTATTAGAAGTGACACTGCTTTCCTCCTAAAATCCCCTTTGGATTATTCCTAGTGAGTGTATAGAAACCTGTCTTATACTTTGGTACTGATCTTGGTTAAATTTTAATATTCTAGTAGCTTTTTTTTTGTAGAGGTTTTAGGACTGACTGTGTTTAAGACCACATATTCTGAGAGTAGAGACAGTTTTGTTTGTTGTTATTGTTCAGATGCCTTTTATTTATTTGTTTGCTCTAATTGCTCTGCCTGCACAATGCAAACCCAGCATTCTCATTCTTTGTCTTATGGGGAATGCATGTTGCTTTTCACCATTGATTAGCCATGGCTTTTAAAAATTAATTCTCTTTTCAGGTTGAAGAACTTCATTTCGATTTCTTATTATCTGAAAATTTTTTTGGCTTTCCATTTTGGCCTAATCGTCAACAATTCATTAAGTGGGTCACTCAAGCCCTGCACCAGTGGACACTGCCCCTCGAAGCTCCCCAAGCACGTGGGCTACTGGCTATGCAGTGGGAAGAGAATGAACCTTTCCATAAAACAAACCTCAACACCAAACTGAACAGCCAAACTCTGAGATCAATTAACTGTTCATTCAGGACTCAAAATATGTAAAAAATTGTAAAGAAGTTGGAATTTTCTTTTGAATCAGAATGTTGACTTTGTCAAATACCTTTTCTATGTCAAATGAAAGCACTTTTTAATGTTTAGAATTTTATTTATTTAAAGTGATGAGTAAATACAGTATTTACTTCTGGGGTACAACACAATGTTTTGCTGTATGTATACACTGGGATGGCTAACTCCTGCCATTTAGTGCATACATTGCTGTCTGTGTTGAATTTTTCTGGTAAGAACATTTGAAGTCTGCTCCTTCAGTAGTTTTTAAGTGTACCATATGTTGTTATTAACTCCAGTCACCATCATGTGCAGTAGATAACTTGGACTTGCTCCTCCTGCCTAACCCTCATCAATGTTGACTTTCCTACATTGGGCCAACTTGCATTCATGAACTTGGGAGTTCATGAACAAAGTCGCTGCTCATTCAGGTTCTGGGGAGACTTGTGCATGGCTGTCTTCCTGTGGCTTGCCTTCTCATGGCCATGTCCTTTCTTCTGTGCTTTAGAGGAAAGTCAGAAATTAAGGTGGAAACAGATGAAACCCATGTGTGTCTCAATGCAGCATCCCACACGGGCACCAGTTCATCTCGCAGTTGCTCTGCTTCTGATCCACTTCCTTGCTGATGGTCCAGGGAAAGCTGTGAAAGATTATTTGAGTGTTTGGGCTCTTGCCATGGGAGAACTGGATCAGCTGTGTATGGGCGTATTCTGTTCCTTTTGCATTAGACTATAGTTATTATTTCTTTTTGATCTACTGACTGTTTAATACGTATTGCTTACGTTCCACATATTTGTGCTTTTTCAACATGTTGCTGTTATTAATATATTTTTAAAAGATTCATTATATTTATTTAAAAGAATTACAGAGAGGAAGAGGCAGAGACAGAATGTGAGAGAGAAATCTTCTATCTGCTGATCCCTCCCGAAATTACCAAAACAGTTAGGTTTGAGCCAGGCTGAAGCGAGGAGCAGGGAAATGCCCCATATGGGTGTTGGGGCCCAAGTGCTCAGGCCATTCCCTGCTGCTTTCCTGGGCACTTAAGGGGGAACTAGATGGGGAGTGGACCATCCAGGGGTCAAGGCAGTGTCCAAAAAGGAATCCTGATGCTTTAGGCAGTGGCATAGCCCACTACACCACCACACTGGCTCCTGTTATTGATTTTCAGCTTCATTTTGCTGTGATCAGAGGAGATTCTTTGAGTGATGTTTATCTTTCTAAGTCTGCTGAGACTTGCTTTATATCCTAACATATGGTCTGTCTTGGATGTCACTACATGAGATATACATGTATCAGCTTCTTGTTGGGTAGTGTTTTTTTTATTATTATTATTATTTTTATTGGAAAGGCTGATAGACAGAGAGGAAGATCTTCCGTCCGATAATTCACTCCCCAGGCGGCTGCAACGGCTGGAGCTGAGCCAATCCAAAGCCAGGAGCCTCTTCCAGGTCTCCCACGCGGGTGCAGGGTCCCAAAGCTTTGGGCCATCCTCCACTGCTTTCCCAGGCCACAGGCAGGGAGCTGGATGGGAAGCGGGGCTGTTGGGATTAGAACCGGCGCCCATATGGGAACCCGGGCGTGCAAGGCGAGGACTTTAACGACTGCGCCACCGCGTCGGGCCCAAGGGTGATGTTTTATATGTATCTATTACGTCCAGCAGTTAGACGCTGCTGTTTAAGTCTTTCACACTTTATTGAGAGTGATGTGATGAAATTCACAACCATCAATCTAGAACTGCTTATTTTTTCCTTCAAATGTAATATCACAATATATATTTGGGACTAGTTGTTTTTGAGCATGTGTAGCTCTTGGTGTTACAACTTTTTGATAATTTGATCTTTTTAAAAAAATCAATCTATAATGTCTTGCTTTATCTCTTTTAACAGCTTTTGGCACTGTCTTTTTGTTCCTGTTTTGATGAAATATTACATTTTTTTCAGTTTTGACCTACTGATGTCTTAGATACAAGTGAGTCTCAAACAGACAACATTGGGTTGGATTCTTTGTTGTATTTTACTTTTGTTTTAATCCAGTTGGCCAGTCACTGACTTCCCTTATGGAATTCAATCTATTTATATTTAAAATGATTATGGAAAATCACTTATATTATTAATTTCTCATATTATTAACTTATCTCATATTATTATTTTTTCTCCATTTTAACCTTTTTTGGCCCCCTTCACCTTCTTTTGTGTGAGCTCATTCCTTCTCTCTCTCTTTTTAAGATTTCCTATGTATAGTTTCTTAAAAAGATTTATTTATTTATTTTTCTTGGAAAGGCAGATTTACAGAAAGAGGAGAAACATAGAAAGATCTTCCATTTGCTGGTTTACTCTCAAAGTGGCTGCAATGCTCAGAGCTGAGCTGATCCAAAGCCAGGAGCCAGGAGCTTCTTCCAGGTCTCCCGCATGGGTGCAGGGTCCCAAGGCTTTGGGCCGTCCTTAACTGCTTTCCCAGGCCACAAGCAGGGAGCTGGATGGGAAGTGGAGCAGCCAGGATATGAACCAGAACCCATATGGGATGCTAGTACTTGGCAGTGGAAGATTAGCCAGTTGAACCATTGTCCCAGCCCCAGTTTGTTCTTTCTGTAGTGAGAATGTTTATTCTTTTTTCATTTTCTTTTGTGTATATTTTAAAATTATTTCCTGTGTGGTTAACATGGAGATTACACCCAATATCCTGTTTATAACCAACCATCTAATTTAAATCGGTGCTAACTGCATGCCACTAGTATACAAAAATTCATCTTCTAAATCCTTTATTATTGTCACAAATTACTTCTTCATGCATTTGTTTGTCAGATAATGTAGATCTGCAATTGTTTTTATGCATTTACCTTTTAAATTCTGTAGTGGATAGAAAGTGGAATTTAAAATAAAATAATGTTGATTTTATAATTTACTATGTATCTCTCTCTTTTCTTTCTGTCTTTGAATTACTGTCTATAGTTCTTTGGGTTCAATCTGGAGAATTCTTTCCAGAATTTCTGGTAAAGTAGTTCTAGAGGCCACCTAATCTTTGAAATTCTCTTCATCTGAGACTGCCTTAACCCAATCCTACTTTCAAGGATATTGGTTTCTTTTTAAAAGGTATGTATTTATTTTTATGGAAAGTCAGCTTTACAGAGAGAAGAGACAGAAAGATTTTCTGTCCGCTGATTCACTCCCCAAGTGGCCTCAATAGCCGGAGCTGAGCTAATCCGATGCCAGGATCCAGGAGCTTCTTCTGGGTCTCCTGCATGGATACAGAAGTCTAAGGCACTTGGACCATCATTTGTTGCTTTCCCAGGCACATTAGCAGACAGCCGGATTAGAAGTGGAACAATTGGTGCCCATAAGGGATGCTGTATTGTAGGCAAAGGTTTAACCAACTATGCCACGGCGCTGGTCCCCAAGGATAATTTTATAGTTGTAGAACTTTTGGTTAATGGTTTTACTCTTTCAACACTTTAAGGATCTTCAGAAAGTTCACGTAAAATGTGTACTATGAAAAACATAATGGGGCCCAGTGGCGTGGCCTAGCAGCTAAAGTCCTCGCCTTGAACGCACCGGGATCCCATATGGACTCTGGTTCTAATCCTGGCAGCTCCACTTCCCATCCAGCTCCCTGCTTGTGGCCTGGGAAAGCAGTGGAGGACGGCCCAAAGCCTTGGGACCCTGCACCCGTGTGGGATACCCAGAAGAAGTTCCTGGCTCCTGGCTTTGGATCGGCATAGCATTGGCCGTTGCGCTCACTTGGGGAGTGAATCATCGGATGGAAGATCTTCCTCTCTGTCTCTCCTCCTCTCTGTATATCTGACTTTCCAATAAATAAATCAATTTTTTTTAAAAAAAGAAAAACATAATGCATAAATTATACCAAAATACTGTGTTTTGAAATTGTTTTCAAAATCTACCTACCTACTAATTTTTATTTGAAAGGCAGAAAGTGAGAGAGAGAGAGAGAGAGACAAGGAGAGCTCTTCCATCTGTTAGCTCACTTTCTTAATTACAATAATGTAAAGGACCCGCGTTCTTAGGCCATTGTTATCTGCCTCCTAGGGTGCACCTTAGCCAGCAGCTGGGACTGCGAGCAGGACTTGAACCAGGCTCCCCAGGATGGGACTCAGGTGTCCCAAGCACCGTCTTTACTGTTGAACCAGACACTGGCTCCCATTCTTATCGCCTAATTCCAATTTCCACGAACATTTCAACGCATCCTTGTTTGTCAGCTCCTTGCCTCCTGGAGGCCAAGGTTTGTGATTAAAAAAAATCAACTGCTAGTCAGAGTAAGGATCAACTATATGTGGTAAGTTACTTTTCTCTCACTGTTTGCAATTGTCTCTTGTCTTTCGGCAGACTAATTATGTGTTGTAACATGAGTATGTTGGAGTTTGTCCAACTTAGAGTTTGGTGAGCTTCGTGAATCTGTAAAGCTATGTCATTCGTGAGACTGACAGTTTCGACCATTATTTCTTCAGATAATCTTCCTACCTCTTCCTCTCCTTCTGAGACTCTCACGTGCGAGCATTGGGCTGGGTGGCACGGCGCAGGACAATTCAGTTAACTTCTGTTCACTTCATGAATTCTCCCTTGCTACTTCTCTCGGTCAGTCATTTTAGACATCTTGGTTGCAAGTTCACCAGTTCTTTGTCCTGGGCTGCTGTGGAACCCCTCAAGCGAAACTTTCATTTTGGTTTGACTTTATAGTTTAAGTTTTGTGTGATTCCTTAAGTAATTTTTGTGTCTTTCACTCATGTGCGCAGGCTGTTCATACTTTATTTTTCTGATTTTCTTTGGTTCGTTGTCCATGTTTTCCTGTATTTCTTTGCACATATTCAACACAGGTTTTTAGGCTTTGTCTGCCAAGCCCACAGTCTGTATTGCCTCAAGGACAGCTCTGTGAAGTTATTTTTTTCATTTGATTGGGCCATGTTTTCTCTCTTTTAATGTATATTTGTTCTGAGAAATTTTACTTTCGAGACTGGAATTTTGGTGCAGTGGTTTAAGCCGCTGCCTGTGGTGTCAGTTTCCTGTAAGGGCTCCCGTTGAGTCCCAGCTGGCTCTTCCACTTCTGATCTGTCTGATCCCGCTCCCTGATAATGCACCCAAGAAAGAATCAAGAACTGGGCCCCTGTCACCCACGTGGAAGACCAGAATAAAGCTCCTCTTGGCTTCGGATGAGCCTAGCTCTAACCCTTGCAGACATTTGTGGAGTGAACCAGCAGATAGAAGATCTTTTTCCTATGTCTCCCACTCTATCTTCATATTTCTTCTGCCTTACAAACAAATCTTTTTTTTTTTTTCTGAAAAAGAAAAAAAAGTACTTTAATCTATACACATATACAACACACATATCTCTTACCCTTGCTACGTTCGCTGTCTCTGCCTCCTGGCTTCTGGCTTCCATGTGTGGAGGTATCAGCCTCAACTCCCCGAGTCTTCCCATGAGCTTAGTACCATTTCACAGACGAGAAAGTCAAGCCACAGAAGGTTTGCGCCAGGGTTGGTTGTACTGTGAGCCCGCACCCAGACTCCAGGGCTGAGGGAAGGCAGGGTCTTGAGACAATTCCAGCTGCAAACGCCTGAGGGGTCCTGGAGTTGCTCTGTGTGGACTCTGAGGTCAGGGTCTGGGGGCAGTGGACAAGATAAAGGAATGGGGGAATGAAGATAGCCCAGGGCAGGCCTGGGCAGAGGCACTGGAGGCATGCTGCAGGGGCTTGCTTTGGGGCAGCGGGCAATGTGCTTGGGATGTAGAGGGCACAGGTGCAGAGAGGAGGGGTCAGCTGGTGGTTGAGGGAAGTGGCCCCTGGGAGAGAGGGCTATGGCTGCAGGATCCTTCCTGCTAACAGCCACCGGCAGGGAGGGTCTGGGGCTGGGACTCTAGTAACTGGCTTTCAGCTCTGCCTCTGGCTATCCCAGTGTGCAGGTGCTGAAAAAGAATGGCCTTTTTCTGTCACTTCGCTGATGTCTGGAGTCTTCTGCCCCCATTCTGGAGCACCCAGCTGGCAGCAGCATCCAGTGGAGATGACTGCTCCAGGTGTTGCCTCCACATCTGCAGTTTCACATGTCAGAGCTTGGCAACAAGGGACGCAGGCACCAGGCTGTGTCATGGGAAAGCGATATGGTCCCACCTACACCCTCAGGACTCCAGGGGCTATAGCCTCTGTCTACCCCCTCCCTACAGATTTGTGCCATCTCGCTGCCCCCAGTGCTGGGGCTCAGGGACCTGTAAGGCCCTCTGTCCCTATTCCCCACTCAAGGACCTCAACTTTAGCATCTGGCTCCCTGTAGCTCCAACCCCAGCCCTCCGTGACCTGCAGGCAGGGGTGGGATTCTGAAGAATGAGCCTGTGAACCATTGGGCAAAGGTTCTGTCAGTCCTTGCAGACACATGTCCCCCAGGCCAGGTAAGCAAGGACCAGTAGACAGTGACCCCAAAAGACAGGTGAACCCGCATGGCATGGCAGGGGGAAGGTACCTGTGGAAGAAACAAAGCAGGGGTGGGGACACATGGGGGAGACCCAGGGGTGCCCACAGAGGAGCCAGGCAACATGGCAAGGGTCAAAGTGACCTGTGGTCTCTTTAGAAAGTAGGACCAGAGCCCCAGCCCCAGAAGATGGACTTTTAGCACAGAGATGTAGCTTTTCTCTTTCCTTCTCTCTGGATGCTCTGCAGTTATCTTCTGGCTCAAGGAGTAACCACCAGGTGGGGAAGGGCAGGCGGGCAGGGAAGCCAACTGCTTTGCCCTTAGTTCCAGCAGGTCTGGGCACTTCCTCCACTGTGCCCTGAGGATCACCTATAGGTGCAGGGAGGAGAGGGCTGCATGCAGGGGACAGGGATGTGGTGGCACTGGTGTCCAGCTCTGCACTCTGCTTTGCTTTGGGCCCAGGTTCCCCTGACAGTGCCTCTGACAGCACGGTCAAAGATGGAGCTCCAGGGGGCTCGGTCCTGGTCTCGTGAACCCTGCTGCCTGGTCCCTGGAAGGAACTTGCTGGACTTCCGCCTGCCTCAGCTTCCATGGCCTTGTGGCTGCTGGGAGTGACAACTGCCCACCAATGGTCATTCAGGAAGACAGGCCAGTCCCAGGAGGACCCCAGTGAGGGTGGCCACACAAAGCACATGTGTGCGGCTGGCCCCATGACCTCACCACTGAGCTGGCTGCCTCTTCCTTGAGCCCACCCCAGCCATGCTGTCTCCAGCCAGGAGGCTGTTCCACAGCCAAGGGTCTGAGCCACCCTCACCTCCATAATTTCACAAGGGATCACCCCTCTTTGCCGTCCCTCTCACCCTCAGTCTGGTACACAGGATGTCATTCGTCCTCCCTGCCATTTGCCTGTCACCCACCGGGGCTGCTGTGCTCACCAAGTTGCCTTGCCTTGGAGCACCTGGTGCCCAAGCACATTCCTGCTTTGATTTTCTCACGTCCCCCTAATCTAACAACAGTGGGCCTTTTTGTAAGCCACGCCCCCCTCCCCAGCCTGGGAGCAGAGTCCAAGGCGCGCTGAACCTCCGGAGCTAAAACCTAAGGGCCCGGGGCCTTGGCACTCGGGGAGCACAGTTGGAGGGAGACAGGAAGAGAGATCAGAGAGAGACACGTGGAGGAATTGGGTCAGGGCCAGAGAGGAGAAACGCAAACGGGTCCAGAGACGCAAGGGGAAAAAAAAAAAAAGAATCTAGGGAGGCTGGGACAAAGAGAGACAGTGTCAGAGAGAGAAGGGGGGAGCGGGCCGGGGTGGGGAGGGTCCGGGTGTCTCCAGAGGACCCTGACCCCTCCACAGGCGGCCGCCTGCTCACCTCACCGCTGGGCTCAGGTTTCAGGGCTTGGAGCGCGCGCAGATTCGGTAACAAATGCATGTGTAACGCATTATGAAGAAAGCCTTAAAAAGCCCTCGTTTATCGCTGTTTACGTTATGTGATTGAGGGGAGAATTTGCCAAGACCAAAGGTTACTGCTGGTGTTTCTGTGACGAATATTACCTCGAACTCAAGCAATTAGCTTCAAGGAAGCGTGCGCCATTCCTTCTTGCGCCCCCACGGGTCGGGCCTCCAAGGCTCCCGCCTGGTGCAGGCGCGCCCGGGCGCACGCACTCCGCCTGGCCTGGGCTGGCACGGCACCGGGCGGCGCTGGCAGCCGCAGCTGCTCGGGGTTGCGCTTCAAGTCCCTGTGCATGGGGGAGGGGTTAGGCTGGACGCAAGCATTCCAGGGCTCCCAGAGCGAGGCCTCTGGCTGTTAGCCCTGAGGCTGTTTCTGCTCACAGTTTGGCTGATCAAATCTTTTCTTGAGACAATTATGGAAATTGCCTGCATGGTAATTAGCGGATGGTAATTAGTAAATGCTTTCTGGCCAGCCAGGACAGACCTGAGAAATCTGTCTGTGGGCCTGCTCTCCTCCTTGACTTGAGAAGGTTGTGAGGCAGGGTCTTGTATACTCTCAGTCTGGGCATCCTGCCTCAGTTTCCCCATGTGTAACAGGCAGTGGGGGAGCGGTGGCGGTGAGGAGGAGGGTGTTAAGGGCTTGCAGCAGTCCCTAGAATGCAGATGGCATCAGATGAGCCCAGCTGGATACCCACTGCAGGATCACGTTCCTGCCTTGGCTAATCAGGCAGGCTCTGAAGGATTGAAGGATTTGGAGATGGGGGGACTGGGGAGAGCTTCAGACCTAGGCAGGGAAGGGAAGGATCCCAGAATCCACTCCTGCCCTAGGGGCCGAAGCTCTGATCCCTCCGCCTCACTTCCTGTGCCAGGCTCTCTGCAAGTCAACCTGCTACAGTTACAAAGGCGCTGCTGCCACACCAGCTGTCCCAGCACACTCCCATCCTGGTGTAATCTCAGGCTCCAGTGAGATGAAACTACCAGTCTCTCCAGGGGAGCCAGGGAGCTGGGCAGACCTTAAATGCACAGAATACAGCCAGGCAACAGATCCATGCTTGTTCTACCCTGATTTCCCTTTGCCCTTTGGGTTCCTCGTTGGAACACAGGGCTCCCGGTGCACCTCCCTCACAGGAGTGGACATGGAGTAGCCTGAGCATGTGTGCTGGGAGACCCTCCTGAGGGCACATGCTGGTGGCTAAATGCCACCCAGACCAGTGGCATCATTTCTGAAGGATCTGGAAAAGGTCTCGGGGACCACCATCCAAGTCACACATGCTACAGGGGTCCGGAAGCCCAACAGACACCTTGGTGACTTAGAGATTGCAAAGACACCTTGGGTCCATCTATCCCAAACAGAACACCTGATCCAGTCCCATGGGCACACTGCCAGGTCTCTACGGATGGCAGAACCTGGTCCATTTCCCAGTTCCTCAGGCTAGCAAGCTCCTGAGGGGCTTATTGCCATCCCTCCCAGACACCTTCCACCCTAGGCTCACACCCTCTGCAGCCTGGTTCCCCAGCAGTGTCCACTGGCCTCCCATCCCTCCGTCTGCACATAGCAGCCTGCTGGGTCTTTGCACAGCTCTCTTGGCTGCTTGTTTGCTTTTTCCTTCTTTTTAAATATTTAATCTGTAGCTAATATCTATTTTTGGATTTATTTGGGAGGCAAAGAGACACAGAGTGTCCCCTAGGCCGGTACTCCATTCAGTTCACACCCCCACCTGCAGCAGAGACTCAAGCACTTTCAATCACAGTCTGCCGCCCCCCGGAATGCACTTTCGCAAAAAGCCGAAACCAGAAGACTGAGCTGGGACTGCAGCCCAGGCACGCAAACAGAAGGACGCAGGTGTTCTCGGCGCTGGCGACGCCGCGGCAGCAGCTTCCTGCAGCGCATGGGGCGGGCCGCACCACTCAGCCTCAGGGCGGACCACGCCCCCTTCCCAGGGCCACGCATCTGTAGCACAGCATGGCTGGGGTGTGCAATCCTTGGCTTCCTTCGAGCTCTTCCTCCAGACCGTTTGCTAGGGAGACCGGGTCGGGCCTGGGAAGCCCACCAGCGTGCCTACCCAGGGCACACTGCCTGCGCTTCAGGGGCCGGCAGCCAGGAGTGTCCTCACTGCCCTTTGATACCCCAGCCAGGGGTCAACCTCGCCACCTGGGCCGGTCCTCCGTCAGTGACCACAAGCCCTGTAACCTGAGGACACCCAGAGGAACCCAGCGACCAATCGCAGCCCGCTTTCCACCTCCAGCGGGCCGCCCGCTGACGCCCCCAGCTCGCCCTTCACCTCCGCATAAAGCGCCCTTTCTTCCTTAGCTTGGGGCTCCGGTGGGAAAATATTTTCCGAAGGTCAGTTTTCCAATTATACTTAACATTTGAAAGGTCTTTTTTTTTTTTTTCCCCCTCCCCCTTCGCCTCCTCTCAGGGTAGCGGCTGCACTGTGCTAATTTCATAAAGATACCATTTAGCTGAGGTAGGTGGGATTCTGGGCATGAACGCACTTTCCGCACTTTCCAGCGCCTACAGCCAGCCGGCCCGTAACTACCGACTTCCCATCATTTGTGGGGGTGGGGGGAAATCGCTTCTCCCCCCCCCCCCCACCCCCGAAATGATGGCCTGGGCAAACCAGACAGCATCACAGCGGGAAATTACAGAGACTTGCTTATATACTTAACATTAAGCCTCTTTTGCAGTGACTAGTTCCCTGCCTGCCCTGGCTGCTGTTGGTGAGGGGCTGCCTGAGGCCAGTGGTTTCCATGTTGGATGGTGAGTAGTGTCCCTGAGGGTCTGGGGACTGGGGCCACACACAGGGGACGTGCAGCAGGAGCTGGACTCCTAGGTCCTGGAGGAGAAAGAAGGGGGGTGGGGAGAGAACCAGGAAGGGACTTTTTTCTTACACAAGTGGGGCCACCAAAGCCATCCATGCATTGTGGGGAGGCAATGTGCTGGAGACAGGCTGGGCAACTCTCGGTACAGGTGAGCTGGGCCCACCAGCCTTTTTCTGGAGGTGTGTGGCGGGAACTGCAGGGCAGAATGGAGGTCTCCTGTCCTCTCTGCCTGGGCTCCAGAAACCATCAGATGCAAGGTAGCCTCCCCAAAGCCCTGGGAGGTGCTCAGCCTGACTGAGCTGAGCTGTGGATGACAGATAAAAAGCAGAGAGCTCTTTTGGGGCTGGGAACGGCCGGCTACAGTCAGAATCTGCAGGACAGGGCCCTGCAGAGGCGTGGGGAGGCTACAGGTGCAAGTAAGTGCAGGGCACAAGACATCCCTGGGGCTCCAGGGACTCAGATCTCCCTCCCACCTGCACTGAGTTGCCCATGGACCCCAGTAGGGGCAGGAAGGAGATTTGAGTTCAGTCTGTGAGACAAGGGGTAGCAGCTAAGCCAAGTTTTAAGAGCAGCTAGACCTCTGGCCTTTGAGGTGAAATATCCCCCATCTTGTGACTCCAACACCCACTTCTTGTTCTTTAAAATGGTTCAGCCAGCCCTCATGGGCTCCTCTCACCCTGCCCTCCTCCTTGCTCCAGTGGCCTATTGGTTCCTTGTTCCTGCCACAGGACCTTTGCACCTGTGTTTCCACTGTCCATTGCCCTTGATCCAGTAACCACACTGCCAGCTCTCTCTGCCCAGAGGGTCCTGGCCATCATCACTCTAATTCACTGCCCGACTTGGTTTTCTTCTCAGCCCCAGCCTGCCAGAATGTCCGAACCTCTTGACTCCTTTGATTCTTGTCTGATCAACCCACACAAAAGCAAGCTCCTGAAGGCAGGAACTTGTCTGATGTGGTTGCTACTTTTCCCTCAGCCCCCCAAAGAGTAGGTGCTTGGAGCATGGGAGCATGGTAGGAGCGTGCTTACTAAAATCCTAGTGGGTGAACAGATGCAGATGAGTGAATACGAGGCCTGCCATCACTCTCCTGTCTGGTGGCTCCTCACCCCTACATAATCTCCCATCCTTCCTGGGATGCTGGGCACTGCAGCAAAGGCAGCTGGCCTTGCAGAGAGGAAGGGGCCACACTGTACTAACATTCCAGAAGCCCACCCTGCTTGGTCCTCCCTTAGATTTTCCTGCAGGGCTGTTCACCAGCTTCAATGACTAGGCTGACTGAACAGTCTTTCAGCTGCACCACAGCAGAGCTGGGCTCAGTATGTACAACAGCTTGTGATAAAGTTGACCTTCGACTAGGTGGGGGTGTGAAGATTCCTGCTGGGTGGCAAAAGTCACTGGGGTTGTGGGCACATGGAGGAATTGGGATTTTAATTCTTGGGATCACCAGAAGGGTCTGTACCAGAGCCTGGGGTGAGGAGTGCAGGGAGAAATCTGGTGGAGAAGTCTGTGTCCTCCAAGAGCTTCCATGCGTAAATGTGTGAAAGTGAAACAGACCCGCGCTCGGCAAGGGCCGTTGGTGTGCAAGTGCAGGAGGGATGTACCTGCCGTCAAAGAGGAACGGATGTTACTACAGTCCCTCAGTTACACCTCTATCCACTCTCTCATCCATCCAGATAGCCACTTACCCACCCACCCACCCAATGTTCACCTAACCATTTATCTGCTCACCCACCCATCATCCACTCACCCTTTTATCCATTTATTTCATTTATCCACTGACCTATCTATGTACCTTTCCGTCCACACATTATCCATCCACGTATCCATTCATCTACCATCTACCCACTTATTTGTCAACTGTGCCCCCTTATCCATTCCTCTACCCATCCATCCATCCTATCAATCTATCCATCATCCATCCACCTGGTGGCACAGGATTCTGAAATCTGAATCTCTGAGCCCGAATCTTTTTTTTAAGATGTATTACTGGGGCCAGCATTTTGACATAGCAGATAGGCAACCACTTGTGACACATTAGCAGGGCACTGGATGAGAAGTGGAGCATCCAGGACTTGAACTAGTCTAGTACCCAACTGTGCTGGCTTCTAAGCCCAAATCTTACAGTGGTGCTCCTGGCAGTTTCCCAGAGGCCTCCTTGGGCCACCCTGCAGGACAAGACTCCACTGCCCTCCTGGACACCTAGACAGTCCTCTGTACTCATTCTCCCAAGATGTTTCCAAGCTGAGAATTTCACTGAAAGAAAGGCTAAGTCCCAAATGGGAATAAAGGTCTCACTGCTCCAGCTTGGAGTGGGAAAGATGAATGAAAGAAAAAAAACGTTAATTGAGCACCCACTTTACAGCAGACACTGAAGTAGGCAGTGAGAGGAGTGATGTTGTCTACCTCCCCAGAACTACCTTCAGAGGAAAGGACTATTCTCTTTATTTTTGCTGCAAGAAACAACAAATCAGAGGTATTAAATACTTACCCAAGCTCACTGAAGTAGTAAGTGGCACAGCTGGGATACATGCCAAGGCTTTGCTCACCCTTAACTCCCAGGGAAGAAAGAGGGCGTAATTCAGAGCCTTGTGGGATGATCATGGGGAGGTGGAAAGAGCCCATTAGCCAAAAAGGCAAGGCAAGCATTGCCTGTACTGTTTTTTACTTGTTTGTTGTGGAAAGGCAGATTTATAGAGAGAAGGAGAGATAAACAAAGGTCTTCCATCCTCTGGTTCACTCCCCAAATAGCTACAATAGCCTTAGCTGAGATGATCCAAAGCTGGGAACCAGGAGACTCTTCTGGGTTTCTAACATGGGCTCAGGATCCCAAGGACTTGGGTCATCTTTTGCTGATTTCCCAGACTTTAAGCATTGGAAGTGGAGCAGCTGGGACATGAGCTAGTATCCTAACGGGATACTGGTACCACATGGTGGAGGATTCACCTGTTGAACCATGGAACCTGCCCCTGGGATTTCTTTTTGTTTTTGCAACCGAATTTTTAAAGATGTAATTTTAAAATAATACATGAGAAAGGTGAAAAAATCAATTAAAAATCTTTAAGGAGGGCCCAGCATGGTAGGCTAGTGGCTAAATTCCCGCCTTGTACATGCTGGGCTTCCACATGGGTGCGGTTCATGTCCCAACTGCCCCACTTCTCATTCAGTTCCCTACCTGTGGCCTAGGAAAGCAGGCAATGGTGTCCCAAAGCCTTGGGACTCTGCACCCATATGGGAGACCTGGAAGGAGCTCCTAGTTCATGGTTTTGGATCAGCTCAGCTCCGGCCATTATGGCCACTCAGGGATTGAACCAGTGGACAGAAAATATTTTCGTTAGTCTCTCCTTTCTCTCTGTAAATCAGCTTTTCTAATAAAAATAAATGAATCTTTAAAAAATGTTTAAGGAGGGCTGGTATTGTGAAATAATAGACTAAAACACTCCTGGGACTCCAGCATCTCATATGAATACTGGTCCATATTCTGGTAACTCCACTTTTGATCCAATTCTCTGATAATGACCAACAAAAGTAGAAGAAGATGGCCCACGTGTGTGTTTGGGCCTCTATAGCCCATATGGGAGACCTGGATGAAGCTCCTTAGTCCTGGCTTCAGCCTGGTCCAGTTCTAGCTGATGTGCCATTTAGGGAATAAACCAATGAGAGATGGAAAATTTCTCTCTGTGTCTCTATAGCTCCCCCTCTTTTTGTAACCCTACCATTCAAAATAAAGAAATGCATCTTTAAAAAATGTTTAAGGAGGTAAAAATGCTGACTAGCCCAACTCATCATCACACAATGAGAACATGTCAAATTATGCTGTACCTTGTAAATATGTTTAATTAAGATATATAATAGCAATGATAAATAGAACACAAGAAGCCAGGCAAACACAAACCTTGAACAATAAAGAGGCGGTCTTGACTTGTTGCCATGATCATGATAATATATCAAATTTACCTAGTTCCAGAAGAAGGATGAAATCAGACAAAATATATATGAACCAACTGTTTCCAAGCACTGCATATCAAGCAGTATATGCCTGCACCTCCTTGACATAGAGAAACACACAAAGCAAGTTTCATATCCATTCTGGCTTCATGCCTGGAAATGTCTTCCCAACTCTGGAACAGAGGTGGAAACCTACGAGGAGTTCCACGGGAAAAGGAACCAGACGGGAATTCTATACTACCAGGGCAGCTGGAATATTCAGAACAAGGCACTGTCAAGGAAGGCGTAATGGGGGAAGGCACCAGACCCCTGAGTTAGGTACTGGTGACCCCCGAGTCTTCAGCAGAAGACCAAGTACAAACCAGTCTTTAAGGATTAGTAAGCAACTATCATTGAATGGCTGAGAACGGAACAGATATTCTAGAGGTTGCACAATGCTTGGAGACACTGAAGTTTCGCCCAGCCGGAGGGCTACTTCAGATCCACCCTAAAAAGTCTGAAAAGAAGCCTCAACTCAGTCAAGCTCATCTTAAAAACTGCCTGAGGGAGCCCAGCACATTGCTCAGCAGCTAAAGTCCTCACCTTGCATGTGCTGGGATCCCAGATGGGCGCCGGTTCTAATCCTGGCAGCCCCATTTCCCATCCAGCGCCCTGCTTGTGACTGGAAAAGCAGTTGAGGACAGCCGAAAGCTTTGGGATCCTGCACCCACATGGGAGACTTTGAAGAAGTTTCTGGTGCCTGGCTTCGAATCAGCACAGCTCTGGCCATTGTGGGTGCTTGAGGATTGAATTATCAGACAGAAGATCTTCCTTTCTGTTTCTCCTCCTCTCTGTATATCTGATTTTGCAAAGAAAACAACAACAACCAACTGCCTGTGAGCAAAGGGGTCAACACTCTGAAGAAAATACCATCACTTAGGCTTGCACCAGCATGGCATGCATAATTCCTAAAATGCAATAAAAATTTACTAGACATGTAATAAAACAAAGAAAAACAAATCCACAAGCAGGAGTGAAGAGGCGACATCAATAGGCACAGAGCGGCTGGCACTGTGGAGCAGTGAGTGAAGTTACTGTATGTGACATTGGCATGTGGGTACCATTTTGAGTTCTGGCTGCTGCATTTCCAATCCAGTTTCTTACTAATGGACCTTGGAAAGCAGCAGAAAATGGACCCAAGTACTTGGGTCCACGTGCCCATGTCGGAGACCAGGATGAATTCTTGGCGTGGTGTAGACCTGGCCATCACAGCCACTTGGGGAATGAGTCAGCACCTGGAATCTCTCTATCTCTTTCTCTCTAACTCTGACTTTCAAATAAATCTTTTTTTAAAAGATGAAGAAAAGACAGTCATGGAAATAAAATTCATTGGAGCAGCAGGCAAGAACTCTAAATGATGTGTTTACTCTGTTTGAAAATGTCAAGTAGAGAATGAAACAGTAAGTGAAGAAAAAAAATGAACTTTAAGTGGAGAGATAAAAATTGTAAAATCAAGGAATCAAGTAAAATTCTAGAGCTGATAACAATTTAAAACAGTAAAATTCTCTGGATCACTTTCATAGCAATTTGGACAGTACAGAAAAGATCAACGACCTTTAAAATAAAACAAAAAACTTCTCACCAGAAAAAACAATCCTTGGAGATAAGTGGGTCAATACCAATCAGCCTGGCACACACGCAATCAAGATCTAAAATAACAAAGAGAGGCACTGGGGAGAGAAAAACATATTTAAAGAAATGGTGAGGCCCAGCATGATAACCTAGCAGCCAAGGTCCTCGCCCTGCGTGAGTCAGGATCCCAGATGGGCACCGGTTCTAATCCAGGCAGCTCCACTTCCCATCCAGCTACCTGCTTGTGGCCTGGGAAAGCAGTCGAGGAAGGCCCAAAGCCTTGGGACCCTGCACCCGCGTAGGAGACCCTGAAGTCAACTCTTGGCTCCTGGCTTTGGATCGACTCAGCTCCGGCCACTGCAGCCACTAAGTGAATCATCAGACGAAAGCTCTTCTTCTCTGTCTTTTATCTGTGTATATCTGACTTTCCAATAAAAATAAATAAATCTTTTTTAAAAAGAAAAAAAGAAATATCACAAAGCAAGAATTCTGCATCTATCATAACATTGTTGAAAATGTCATGACTTACATTTAAAAAAAAGAAAAAAGAAATTGTGGAGAAAATACTTGAAATGAGATGAGAACTATAGAACCACAGATGCAAAAAGTCAATGAAACTTAAACAAGGCAAATAAAAATCGTATGTTAATTCAGCATATTCAAGTGGTTAGAAAGCACAGATACAATGAAAAATCTTGAATTCAGCCTGACAAATGTGTATACATAATTACATGTAGAAAAGCAAATATTAAAAAAAATCATTGTTAATTATCAGTAGCAATAAAACATCTTTTTTTTTAAAGCCTCATCAATTCAGAATTCAACAGCCTGCAAAATTCTACAGTCTTTTTTTCCCAAAGATTTATTTATTTTTATTGAAAAGGCAGATGTACAGAGAGGAGGAGAGACAGAGAGGAAGATCTTCCATCTGATGATTCACTTCCCAGGTGACCACAATGGTCAGAGCTGAGCCAATCAGAAGCAAAAAGCCAGAAACTTCTTTCTGGGTCTCCCACATGAGTGCAGGGTCCCAAAACTTTGGGCCGTCTTTGACTGCTTTCCCAGGCCACAAGCAGGGAGCTGGATGGAAAGTGAAGCTGCCGGGATTAGAACAAGTGCCCATCTAGGATGCCGGTGCCTTCAAGGCGAGGACCTTAACCATTATGCTATTGCGCCGGGCCCAAAATTTTACAGTCTTAAAAGCATTTTTTTCTATGAATAGAAGTCGAGGGAATTCATACCCAGTGTATTTGAACTACTAGCAATATTAAAGGAATTTTTTTGGTACTAAGAATTGGTGATATTTGATGGAAACTCAGTTTATATGAAGATGCCTCAGATGCCTGAGACGGGAAGCTACCGGACTATGTAAAAGACATGAAGGCTAGAGAAACAGGATCAGCCCAGAAAAGGAGTAGATTATTAAGGAGAACATAGTACCTGGAAACAGATACACCTAATAGACCCAATTGGCAGAGAGGCATTTTGACAGAGCTAAATGGCAGAAGTAAGAAGAGAAATAAGCAAATGAACGCAGTCCTTTCCGAGGAGCTGATAGAACAAGGAGACATTTTGGTAGTGCATTGTTTCAAGTCCACACGGAATAGTCACCAAAACGAGATCTGGTACAAGAACGTACGTCTGGTGGCATATCTCCTGGTCTCAACAGTTACCTTAGAAATGTATAATAATAACAAGGAGTTATTCAACTTTTTAAAAGAAGTATTTATTTTATTTTTATTTTGAAAGAGAGGAGAGAGATCTTCCATCTATTGGTTCATTCCCCAAATGGCTGCAATGACTGGAACTGAGCCAATCTAAAGCCAGGAGCCTCCCTCTCTCTCTCTCTCTCTCTCTCTCTCTCTCACACACACACACACACACACACACACACACAAACATGCACACACACCTGTATCCAGAAAACACGAAGAAATAAAGCTCAATAACACAGAGATAAACAACCCAGTGATAAGGGATGAGAATATTGACATGACAAAACAGATATGCAGATGGGCAACAAGAATTTGCACAGACTCATTCCTTTGAAACCCAAATCAAAAATGGGCACTTGGGAAGCCCCTGCCACATCAGGGTGCCTGGCTTGAGGCCCAGCGCCACTTTAGAGGCCAGCTTCCTGCTGATACAGACCCTAGCCGGCATCAGGCGATGGCTTATGTAGTTGGACTGAGTCTCCAGCTTCCAACTTTGGCCCAGTCCTGGCCACTGCAGACAGTTGTGGAGTAAGCCAGCAGTTGTGTCTCTCTCTCCCCCTACCCCCCTCTCTCTCTCAACACTTTTAAAAATGGGGTACCATCACTATGTGGTCACTAGAATGGGGTACCACTACTCTGTGCTCACTAGAATGTCTACCAGGCAATAAATCATGGTGTGCTGCAAGTGTATTTTGCACACTTGCTGGCAGGAATGTAAAATTGTACACTCATGCTGGGGAAAGATTTAGATATTTCTCACAAAGCTCTAAGTCTATTTACTGGGGTCCCAGGTAGTGGCCCAGGAAAAATGAAGCTGTGTGTCTTCAGAAAGGCCTGTGTGTAATGTTTACAAACATGTTGTTAGCAATTCTCCCATTCTGGAACTAAGCCAGATGCCCAACAGCAGAAGATGGCACAAAGGCAGGTGCAGCTCAGGGTGAAACATCACTTAGAAACCGCTGATGTGTGCCACAACGTGGCCGAATCCTAACTCCACTATGTCGAGTAAAACAACCCAGCAGCATGACCATATGTGACTCTATCTGGGAAAGTGCAAAAAAGGATTTGTGTGGCGGGGTACAGCAGCCACCGTAGCACCTACACCTAGTCTTCTCCACCCCATAGTACATCTTGGCAATGGATCCTGAGGGAGTATCAGTTATTTAGCCAGCCTGCTACTAAAATCACGGCTTGTTTTGCATCTCTTGCTCTCTCATCACCGCAGTGAAACTCCCTGAGTATATCTTGTGCGTGAGGCCAAACCTAGCCAGGTGGAATGCACACCTGTAGCATGGACATGTGGGGTCAACGGAGTGTATTGCCTTTTCCTTGGGAGTTCATAGCACAGCCCCAATCCTTCAGGAGCAGAGGTTCTCACGAGGGCACAGCCAAGGGCCCTGAGTCCACAGCTGCCTGCAAGGACGGGGTCAGGGTCACTGTTGAAGGCTAGGATGCTGCTGTGGCCTCAGGTGACTGCCCAAGTGTTGGGCTGCCTAGCTCTGCCCATACACGCATCAGCCTTCCCATGCTGCTGCCTACTAACAGGTGAGCAGGTGGGACTCAGCATTGGCATCTGGGATTCGGAGCACTCAGGACAGAGTTTGTCTGGACACCAAAGGAGCTTGGGTGGTGTCATGATTCCCCACTCGGGGAGGGGGCAACAGAACCCTTCCTGGCTTACCACCTAGGACCTGGGCCACTGGCTTAGGCAAGGGCTACCAAAACCATTTCTTTTTCTCAGAGTTTTAAAAAAATTTGTATTTATAATATTGTTTATATAATTGAGAAGGATGCAGGCGCAGGTGGGTCTCCAGTTAAGGTGGAGAGGGTCAGATATGGAAGAAGGTGGGTGGGACAAATGTTTTAGGTTGTTCCTTTTTCCCCTAAAAGCAGCTATTTCTTTTTTTTTTTTTTTTTTTTTTTTAAGATTTATTTTTATTATTTTTTCATTGGAAAGGCGGATATACACAGAGGAGAGACAGAGAGGAAGATCTTCCGTCCGATGATTCACTCCCCAAGTGAGCCGCAACGGGCCGATGCTATGCCGATCCGAAGCCAGGAGCCTCTTCCGGGTCTCCCACGCGGGTGCAGGTTCCCAAAGCTTTGGGCCGTCCTCGACTGCTTTCCCAGGCCACAAGCAGGGAGCTGGAAGGGAAGCGGGGCTGCCGGGATTAGAACCGGCGCCCATATGGGATCCCGGGCGTGCAAGGCGAGGACCTTTAACCACTTGCGCCACCGCGCCGGGCCCAGCTATTTCTTTTAAAAAGAAAAGAAGCCAGGCTCTTTGCATGCACTGCTCTGAGAAGCACAGGGAAGGGTAGACACTAACATTTCTAATCTCATTCAAGTCCGGTTTGTTTGTACAGACCTGCTGTTTCTACAACTCCTGCTGGGTATGGTTAAAGAACGGGAGCTGCCTCACTCTACCAGACTCCACCCCTAAGACCGAGGCTTTAACCCAAGCTCCCTAAGGAGAATCCAGAGATCTGACCAGTGAGAGAGAGATTCCACAAGAAGAGAGAGTTCCATTGCTCCCCCAGGGCCAGCACTACTTACAGACCAGTATGGAGCTGCATAAGGCCCATGGTGCTCTTCAAAAGGACACTCCTCTTAAATCAGAGGAAGGCACTAAATCATAGCCCATCTAGTGTATCAGAGAGAATCGGGGAGAGATGGATAAGACTCCCCTTGGGTTCAGAACAGACCGCAAACAATTCTGCTCAAAATCTATTTTATTGATTTACTTTTTAAAACATTTATTTTTATTGGAAAGGTAGATCAGATCTATGGCAAGGAGAGACAGAAAGATCTTCCATCTGTTGGTTTTCTCCCCAGATGGCTGCAACAGCCGGAACTGAGCCAATCCGAAGCAAGGAATCAAGAGCTTCTTCCAGGTCTCCCATACAGGTTCAGGGTCCCAAGGTTTTGGGCTGTCCTCGGCTGCTTTCCCAGGCCACAGGCAGGGAACTGGATGGGAAGTACTAGCCAGGACATGAACTGGTGCCCACATGGATTCCTAGCACTTACAGGTGAGGATTTAGCCATAGAGCCATTGTGCCGTGCTGCAAAATTTATTTTTTTAAAAAGACTTGTTTCTTTATCTGACAGGCAGAATGACAGAGAAAGACAGACACCCACCTGCTGATTCACTCCCCAAACCTCCAACAGCCAGGGCTGGGCCAGCTGGAAATCAGTAGCCCAGAACTTCCTGTGGCTCTTCCACATGGGTGGCAAGAGCCCAACACTTGGTTCATCATCTTTTGATTTCCCAGATGCATCAGCAGAGAGCTGGATTAGAAGTAGAGCAGCCAGGACTAGAACCAGCACTCCAGCGTGGGAGGCTAGTGTACCATAAAGAGGCCACTGCACCACAAAGCCTGCTCCAGATTTAAATAGATCAGGCTGCTCAGAAATTTATATTCCAAAAGCAATTTATTGTCAAAACCAAACAACCGATTGGTAACTGGTGGAACCTGAAGGTATCACCAAAGAAGCAGATAGCTCAACATGGCGATGGAGAAGTAATGCACAGAGTCTGCTGAAGCCACTGTCATCCAAGGGTGACTGTGCATGGCCAAGGCCGACCCAGTGCAGTGACCCTAAGGCCTCGTACTGTGAAATAGATGGACCTCACTCACCATCTACCCAAGCCAAAAGCAAAGAAGCAGAGTTAAACCCCAGAGAAAGGGCAGCTGGCATCCACATTTCTATAACATATTATTATCTACAGTTTTGGGGGCTGGTTGTGGTGGTACATCAGGCTAACCCTCCACTTGTGCTGCTGGCATCCCATAGGGGTGCTGGTTCGTGGTCTGGCTGATTTTCTTCTGGTCCAGCTTCCTGATTATAGCCTGGGAAAGCAGTGGAGGATGGCCCAAGTTCTTGGGCCCCTGTACCTGTGTGAGAGAGAAGAGGAAGCAGTCCCTGGCACCTGTTGCCTCCTGGCTTTGGATCAGCTCAGCTCTGGCCATTGTGGCCATTTGCAGAGTGGATCAACAGATGGAAGATTTCCTCTCTATATATATTTCTATAACTCTTTCAAACAAAAATAAATAATACATGTTTTTAAAAATAAAATATCTAGTTTTTAAAAACCAAAACAATGACAAGAAATATAAAAACAGGAACATGTGACCCATACAAAGGGAAAAAGCAAGCAACAGGAGCTAACTTGGGAAAGCCCCAGTCAGCATGCTTAGCATTCAAGGACTTCCAAGCAGGCGTTATTTAAATGTTCTGGGAACTAAGAGAAGCTGTGCTTAAAGAAGTTAAGGAAGAGGCCACAGAACCACCTGGAAAGTGCATAATCTGGAGTGGGAGAGGCCTGGGAGGGAAATAGTGAGTTCCTCCCTCTTGGGTTACCACTCCCACGGGAGGGCACAAAAACCAGGACGGGGGCTGGGGTCCTAGACAGAGAGGCACTCAACAACATCTGTGTGGGCTGGATAGCTGAGCCAGGTTGGATGGAACTAAGCTACAGTACCCATCGACATGTATGAGAGCCAAATGGGATGTGGGACAGACTGGACTAGTCTGCTACACATACTGGCAAACCGGGGTAGGAGGCGGGCCTGGTGGAGGTTATTATGGGTCTCTCCAACTAGGCTGCAGCTCCCACTGGTTTATGCAAGGGCCGAGTGTGTGCTGGGCAGAACCAGGCTGGACTGCAGCACCCATTGGTTCCAGTGGAGGTCGGGTGTGAAAACAGAACCAAACCAGCAACTGCAACCACCAGCTGATCGGGGTGATAGACTGTGCCGGGCCCTGTGCTAACTAGAACACACAAGAATCTGGTCTGGGAATACCTCAAAATTTCTTTGGGGATCTCCCCAATCGAAAAGCCGGACTCAGGACCCTAACCAAGAAAAGACAGAAGACAGAACAGGTCAATCAACCACCTCAGCTATTTGTTGGCAGCGAAATACTGGGCAAATGGAAACTCTATGATAGACTATGTCAATCAGTGGATTCTTCAATGGCCTCATCGTGTTTAGAATGGTGACACTGGCAGCGATTCATAACTGGTGAACTATCAAAACCACTTGAGCAAGTATCTCAGATCATGCCCCACATCCAAGACTTGGGGTGGGTGGGAAACTGGGTGGGGCTTCTCCCTCAATATCCCCCTTTACCTCAGATACATGGAGGAAACAATGTGGAAATAATAATCTTAACCACTTCCCTATAGCCCTTCAACCTTTTTACCCTAATTAACTATGTAAAGATTGTCAAAAATATAATAAAAAATTTAAAAAAAATAAATGTGGAAAGCCTTTAAGCACGCAAACATATACACTGGGAATGTTAAGAGGAGAAATGAACAGAAATAATGCTAGAAGAAACGATGGCTGAAAGCTAGCAGCTGCTGAACGATCTTCATTTGTGTGCTCCTGAACCTCAGCATAGCCCACTGAAGAGAAACACGAAGAGGTTCCTACCCAGACGCATCACAGCCAAAACACGGAGACAAGGAAATCAGCCTCAATAGCAACAAGAGAAGATGGCTCATCACACAAAGGAACATCAGTAAGGTTTCAACAGCAGATTTCTCCACAACAACAAATGGCGTATTTAAAGTACTCAAAGCTATGTTACAGGCCAAGAATCTTTTTAAAAAATGTTGACTTGTTTTCTTCTATTTGAAAGGCAGAGAGAGAGAGAGAGAGAGAGAGAAATAGAGAGAGAAGTGGACAGAGAGAGAGACCTATTTACCAGTTTTTCCAAAATGCCTGTGCTGGCCAGAGCTAGCCCAGACCAAGGCCAGGATTCCAGAGCTCCATCCTACTCTCCTATGTGCATGTCAGGGGCTCCAGCACTTGAGCTGTCACCTGTTGCTTCCCAGAATGCACGAGCAGGATGCTGGCTAGGACGTGGAGTAGCTGGGACTTGAACTGCCACTCTCGGGTGGGAAGATACAGGATCCAGGTGGCCCTGGCTGTGGCTTACCTCACTGTGTTACGCCACCCACTGGAACCAATATTCTTTTACATTGAACAAATGCTTCTTTTTTTTTTTTAAGATTTATGTTTATTATTTTTTTATTGGAAAGGCGGATATACTGAGAGGAGATACAGAGAGGAAGATCGTCCCTCCGATGATTCACTCCCCAAGTGAGCACAATGGCCAATGCTATGCTGATCCGAAGCCAGGAGCCTCTTCCGGGTCTCCCACGCGGATGCAGGGTCCCAAAGCTTTGTGCCGTCCTC
Source organism: Ochotona curzoniae (assembly GCF_017591425.1). Classification (NCBI taxonomy): domain Eukaryota; kingdom Metazoa; phylum Chordata; class Mammalia; order Lagomorpha; family Ochotonidae; genus Ochotona; species Ochotona curzoniae. The sequence goes on from NW_024467106.1 coordinate 60,542,175, forward strand.
GACTGCTTTCCCAGGCCACAGGCAGGGAGCTGGATGGGAAGTGGGGCTGCCGGGATTAGAACCGGCGCCCATATGGGATCCCGGGCGTTCAAGGCGAGGACTTAACCACTTGCGCCACCGCGCCAGGCCCAAATGCTTCTTTTTAAAGTGAAGGTGAAAGATTCCCAGATTTAAAAAAAGAATCCTGAACAAGTTTGTTGCTATCAGATCCACTCTATAAGGAATATTTAAAAAGAAAAGCAAGTAATTCTAAACAAAAAGTTAAATCCACATGAGAAAAAAAAATCCCAGCAATTAATAGTTATGCAATTTAATAGTTATGCAATTATTTTAAAAAGCAGAATAAACACAGGAACAACACTGTGGCAAATAGGTTAAGTAATAATTTCCGTGCTAACATCCCATATCTTCCCATATCAAAGTGTGAATTTGAGTCCCAAAAGCTCAGCTTCTTTTGTTTTCTTTTTTAAGATTTTTTCTTTTGGAAAGTCAGATTTACAGAGAGGAGGAAAGACAGAGGAAGATCCGTTCATTGATTCATTCCCCAACAGCCCGCAGCAGCCGGTGCTGACATGATCTGAAGCTAGAAGCCTGGGGCCTCTTCTGGGTCTCCCATGCAGGTGCAGGGCCCAAAGGCCTTGGGCAGTCCTGGATTACTTCTCAGGTCACAAGCAGGGAGCTGGATGGGAAGCAAGCTGCCGGGACACAAACCTGCACCCACATGGGATCCCAGCACATGCAAAGTGAGGACTTCAGCCACTAGACTACCATGCTGAGTCCAGAAGCTCAGCTTCTAACCCAGCATTGAGAACTCAGGAGAACATGGCCAAGTAAGAGTTCCTGGTTCTTGGCTTCAGCCTGGCCCAAACTTGGCTATTACAGCCATTTGGTCAGTGAACAAGCAAATGAAGTTATTTTTCTCTCTCTCTTCTCTCTCCCTTTCCTTCCGTTGCTCTGCCTTTCAAATATATATGTAAATCTTTAAAAAATCAAAATAAATCAATCAACTTCAAATACAAAAGTTAAAAAAAAAAACCAAAAAACCCTGAATTCTTCACCCATAATATCAAGACAAGGGGATCTGTTCTCACCACTTCCATTCAACTTGTATTGCAAGAAAAACAAGGAAAAATATCTCTACTTTCAGATGATATAACCTTGTTTACCCAAATTCCAAAAGAATCCGCTAAAGAAATTTTTAGCATTAAGAAACAAGGTCAGCAAGCATGAAGAATATGACCTCAATATTTTAAAATCAAGTATATTTCTAAACATTTCTTTTGCACTAACACCAAATGGAATAAAGCACTTAGGCAATAGGCTACAAAGTTCAGAACTGCTGCTGTGCAAAACCACAGCATAAGAGACATAAAAGAATTATTACCTAAGAATAAACCCCAAGTTGATGGACAAAAGACTTAACATTGTTATATTAGTAATGCTATACAAAAGATCTACAAATTCAATGCAATCCCAGCTAATGCTTTTTAGAAATTAATAAACTAGTCTTAAAATTTGTGTGAAAATTCAAGGGACTTGCAACAGCCATAACTATATTGAGGGAAAAAAAATGGAGGGCTCACTGTTCTCTATTTCAAAACTTACTACAAAACTGTAGTGACCAATACAGTGTGGCACTGGCATGGCAAAGACATGTGGATCAATGGAATAGAATAAAGAGTTCACAAATAGACTCTTACACTTGTAGTCAACTGATTTCTGGCAAAATGATTCAACAGAGAAAGAACAAACATAATAAATGGTGATGGGCTGTGCAAAGGAAGGAAGGAGGAACCCCTACCTCACAGCATATACAGAATAGCATCAAAGTGGATCAACACCTGAAATGAAAGAACTAAAACAACATAAATCTTTTTTTTAAATATTTATTTATTTATTTATTGGAAAGTCAGAGATACAGAGAGGAGAGACAGAGAGGAAGATCTTCCATCCGATGATTCACTCCCCAAGTGAGCGCAACGGCCGATGCTATGCCGATCCAAAGCCAGGATCCAGGAACTTCTTCTGGGTATCCTACACGGGTGCAGGGTCCCAAAGCATTGGGCCGTCCTCCACTGCTTTCCCAGGCCACAAGCAGGGAGCTGGATGGGAAGTGGAGCAGCCTGGATACAAACTGGCTTCCATATGGGATCCCGGTGCGTTCAAGGCGAGGACTTTAGCTGCTAGGCCATGCCTCCGGGCCCAACAACATAAATCTTAAGAGAAAAAAATCATAGGTACAAATATTCAAAACCTGTAATTAGGACATACTTTTTGTTTTGTTTTGCTTTGCTTAGGATTTATTTATTTATTTGAAAGGAAAAGTTACAGAGAGAAAAGGACAGACAAAGAGAAAGTAATCTTGCATCCGCTCATTCACCTCCAAAAAGCTAAAACGCTGGTTTGGGCCAGGCCAAAGCCAGAAGCCAGGAACTTCAGCCAGGTCTCCCACCTGGGTGGCAGGGACCCAAGTACCTAGGCCAGCTTCTGCTGCTTTCTGAGGCATAATGGCAGGGAGCTGAATCAGAAGTGGAGCAGCCGGTACTCAAACCAGTGCTCTTTATGCTAGCTTCACAGGCTGCAGCTTAACCTGATATACCACAATGTCAGCTCCAGGACACAGTTTCTGATATATGACATCAATAGCAGAAGGACCAAAAGAAAAAAAAAATAAATAGGACTTTTATTAAAACAGAAACACTTTCTGCTTTGAAGGATGTTGCCAAGCAACTAAAAAGATAAACATGGAGTGAGGTTAACAGTAGTTGCAAATCTTTTACAAGGGGCTTTCATGCAGAATACATAAAGAACTATCATCATCAATCGTGAAGCAACACTGCTTGAAGCCCTGGGGCTGCCAGAAGCCAGTACCGCTATCAGCATGTCTGCATACTCCCTGCTCTGTGAATAAGCTGTCATCGCGAGGAATGATCAAGGGACCAGCATCACGTTCTCCAGCTAGAGAGGATGACATACAAGGCAGCGCAAGGCTGGGCAGCAACTTGAAGGCAGAATCATATTGTGATGGAATGTGGAAGCTGGAAGAGTAACCACTAAAGAGGCCCACATGCAAAGCAGGACTAGAATACACTTTGGGAGCATTTGTAGCATCAGCAGAAAGCCTGGAAGCAGTAGTCCATGTTCTTTGTGTCTTTGGTTACACAGATACTTCGGAAGGCAAGCCTTTTGTGACAGAAGTAGTTGCCAATCAGGGTCGTACCCGGGTGAAAGCCACTGGCATTGGGGCTGAAACTCTGCAGAACATCTGGAGGGCACAAATGCATCATAAAGCAGACCGAAGACCCTCCAGCCTGGTCAGCAGCAGCCAGCAAGGCAGGTGGCATTTGATTACAACGTCTCCAGCTCTCTGTGGCACAAAGCCTGATGGCCAAGGAGCAAGAGGAGCTGAGCTTTCATGGGCGACCAGGAAGACTGAGAACAGAAACTAGCAAGTGTTGCTTTTTCTACAGAGATGAGCATGGATGTGTGCACAGAGGCAGTTGCAGAGGTAACTGCTCCAGTGGCCTAGGCCATCAGGAAAGGGCTCACCAACAGGAAAACATGCAGAGCATCGTTCCTTTCTAGGAAAATACAAAGCACAACCAGGAAGAAGATACCGTTTTACATTTACGAGACAGCTGTGATGAATAAGCAGAAAGTAACAAATGCTGGCAAAGAGCTGGAGATATCAGAATCCGGAAACACACCTCGAGGGGATGCCCAAAGGAGGCCACTGTGCAACACGATTCTGTCTCTTCCAAGAGCTAACTTACAGGCGACATTATAACCCAGCAATCCCACCCCTGGGTAAATCCCTAAAAGCGTTGCAAACAGGGACTTGAGTAACACATGTTTACCAGTATTTCTTAAAGCATTATTCACAATAGCCAAAGGGCAGAAGTCACTCAGGTGTCTACTAGTAGAGGAATGGATAAACAAAACGTAGTAAGGAGAGCCACATGATGGAATATTATTCAGCCATTAAAAAGGAGTGAGATTCCAATATAGGCTGCAACACCGAAGATCAGTCTTAAAAACAACAGGCTAAGCAAGTGAAATGAGCTGAACACAGGAGGATGAACAACGTAGGACCCACTTCTGCAGTAGGCAAAAGCACAGGAATAGCTTTAACAGGGACTGGGGGCGGGGGGAGGCTGGCAAACAGGCAGATAGTGTTTAATGAGTAAAAAGTTCTCTGTCTGAGGTGATGGCTGAGCGGCTATGTGAATGCACTTAACGCTGCTGAATTGTGCGCTTAAAATGGAAAACTTTGTTATATATATTTTCCACAGTTAAAAAATCATTAAAAATGTAACATACCAAAACCATTGAATGGTACAGTGTGAACCAAACATGGAATTATACTCTATGTGAATTATATCTCAATAAAGTTATTTTTAAAACTTCTCAACTTGCACACTTTACATATTTACCATTTTATTGTCTGCCAATAATACTGCGGCGAAGCAGTTAGCAAAACTGCACATATAAGACTTTGATAAAAAATAAAACGTGAAGGGAAAAGCAAGATCATGAACGCAGCCATTTCATCATTCCAATAACACAGATTTAGGCTCAGCAGAAGCTAAGAGTCACTTGTTCTGCCCTGCCTCCCCAGATCATTATGCAAATAAGCAGGCAGTGTGTGTCCATGACCTGGGCCAGGTGCACTGTGATTCCTGACCCATGTCACTGCCCCTCACTGGCCTTAGGAGACAAATATGGAGGTGCCAGAATTTGAGACATGTGGATTCAAGCCGGCGCCGTGGGGGACTAGACTTGAGCCTTGGTCTTTCAATCTGTAAAATGGGTATAACATCACGTACTTTAGTGTGTTGGTGGAGGTATTTTTCTAGAAGGCTTGGCAGTGTCCTGGGTATGCACAGGGTTTCCAAGGAAGATATTCTGACAGCCTCAAGGGAGGTCACCAGCACTCAGGGAGTGGAGAGGGAGTATGTGGGAGGGGTGCTGGGGCTCATGGGGTTCTGACTTTTGGGCTCCCCCAAGGCTGTGGAAGAGCGCTAGGGGTATGGACAAAGGGGTAGGCAGTGCCGTGACAGGAAGGGGCTGGATCCAGGACAATGCAGGGGACAGCAGTGGAGACAAGGCTCACTAGACCTGGGCCTTTCCCAGGTGCCTTAGGCACCTGCTGAGTGGACGCTGTTCCCCAAGACAGAGCTCCCACCATTGCTGCCACACTCAACCCCTCTCTACACGGACCTTGGAGTCTTACCTGGAAGTGGCAGTGACATGGCCGGCAAGGGGCACAGAGAAGAAGGGGCTTCATGGTGCGTCCCCACTCACCCATGGGTTCTGGCATCCACAGCGCCACGCCCCACCCAGGGAGGTTGGGCAGTGCCATGTGTCCCACACCCTGTCTTACCATTCAGACAGGGGCATGGGGCTTGCCGTGGCCATTGGGGTCTCCCGCTTGCTGCCTCGCATCCTCCTGAGCCCTCCCAGATCTGTGTGTCCCTTCAGGCCCAGGGGGCTGCCCTGCTGGACTAGGAATAGCACATAGCCCTTTTCCTTTCCAAATATAAAATGTTTGCTTTCAATCAGGGGCGTCTGGGGAAATGGAAATTATAGGATTGGAGAGTGTCCTTGGGTAAAGAAATACCTCGGATGCCGAAACCTCGCAGGGCCTCTGATTAGGGCTGGAATAATTCCTGCTGTAATATAAACAAGCCTCGCAGGGCTAATGGGGGGCGGGGATGGGGCTGGGAAATGGGGGCACACGCCGCGCCTTTGTTCTTCCCTCCAGTGGGCAGTGCTGCTGGCCAGCTCTGGGGCTCTGAGGGCATGGGGAGCCTCAGCTTGCTGGGGGACACAGTGGCCATGGGTCTGTTCCCCTGTACCAGGCTGAGCCCATACAGATGCCTCCTTGTATTCCCTCCACAGCCCCCCAGCCCTGGGCTTCCCTTGAGGACTGGCAGAGTAGCTGGCACTGAGGGCAGCAAAAGCCCCCCGGGGACCAGGGAGGGCCAGGGAGAAAAGACACAAGCCTGTGTAGCTGCAACAATAAGAGTTCCCCAAATGATCCGTTAGTCGGTCAACAAGCATGGGTTGGCATGTCTTTGTGCAGCACAACATGGAGGTGATCAGAATATCGCCCCCACACTCCAGGTAATGAGTCGAGGAAAAAAAAACAAGCACTGTGGGTCTCTCCCACGTGGCCATAGAGAAGGGCAGCAGCCTGGGGGATGGGGGAGCAGTGTTCAAATTCCCTGAATCGTCTATGCAGGGCCAAGTCTGCACCTTCTCCAGGGCCACGCCCACTCCTTGTCCAGCACCCACTGGGAGACATATCTTAATCATCAGGGCATGAAGTACCTTCAGTGAGACCACAGACTTGTGGTGACCCTAGCACCAAGGCAGCAGGTTAGCCTGGTGAGCTGCTCAGGTAGGTCTGAGATGCTCCAAGCCAAGTGCCGAGAGAGAGAGAGAGAGAGAGAGAGAGAGAGAGAGAGAGAGAGAGAGAGAACTTGTGAAGTTTTGGAGAGCATTTACGAAATATCAAAACCATGGAAAGACTTGGCCACATGGTTGAGGACTATGGCTGCAAGCAAATTCCCACCCATGCTGTTTTGTTCCTCATCTGCAAAATGGGTACAAATGATTCAGAGTGACTCAGTAGAGCTGATGCTGGGATGGGCTTCCCCCAGCTTTGTGAGTGTCCAGACTTAGAGCCCTGGAGTCCCTCCAATCCAAGGTCACTGTGCCTGGGTCACCTTTAGCCGTAAGGGAGGCTGCCAGCTTGGCCCAGGGTTGTCCTTGGAGGGGAGGGCTGGCATAGCAGTGGGGTGAGCTGCTAGGCCTGGAGTCAGGTCCAGGTCTGTGGTCAGCAGGGGCCCCAACCAGCCCCCTCTCTGGGCAAAATGTAGTTAGGAGCTGGGGATGCAGGGGCCAGGACTCAGCGGGTCAGGTTGAAATCCAAGAGTCTAGAACAGGGATCGGGGGAGGGCGGGCCAGGGACAACAGGGGCCATCAACCCCAGTTAACACTGGCCCGAGAGGCCACCAGGCTTGGGGTGAGTGATGCCCTAAGTGAGAACCTGTTGAAAACCGTGCATGCGGGGTGGGAAACACTGAAACGTATGTGCCTCTGGTGCCTGCAGGCAGAGGGGAGGCGGCACCTGGAGCTGCAGGCTGCGTTGGGGGTGGGGACTGGGGGCTGGGACCCCTCCCCAGGAGGGTGGGGAGCAGCGGGGCTGGGGCCCCAGGAATGTGGTGGCAGCCTCACAGATGGCCTCCTGCCCGCCCGCCCTGGGCCGCCAGCGGTTCCGTATTTACACTACATTAATAATGGTTTAAACGTTCTCATAAATAGATGCTGATTAATTGGCAATCCATTTGCTGAAGCCCAGCCTGCCAGACGGTTTCCTGGAGGCCCGTTCCACATCCCGATAAACACCCGCGAGGCGCAGAGCAGGCGCTAATGTACCGGGCGGCTGGCCCACGCCCCCACAGCAATTCCTCAGGCCTGAAAGGGCCGCCGGGGCGCAGCTGCGGCCACTCACCGCCCCGCATCCAGGCCTTGCGGGACCACTCCGAGGGCCCCTTGAGTGTGTAGGGGTCCCACCGGGCCGGCCAGTCCCTATCAGGTCATGGGGCTGGCTGTTACTTCCTGGGTCCAAGCTCCAGCTAAGCCCTTCTAAACCCCAGGGAGCCCAGCTGCTCTGCTCTCAGGGTCAGTGGTCAGCCGCATGCAGTCTCATTGTTACCCTCAGGACCTGGGGACCTTTTGGGGGGGAGGCTGATGGCAGTAAAGCTTCTGGAGCAGGCTGAGGTGAATCTTGGGGCAAAAGCTCGCCTGGGCTGGGGATGGCAGTGCCCAGCAGTCACCTCCAGGTGCCTGCGTTCCTGCCTGCCTGGCAGAGGCACACACAAGGGCCTCACACAGGGGGAAAGCAAAGGGAGGGCACTGCCCTGGCCCCTTGCTGCCTCCACCTGCATCCTCCCTATGCCAACGGCTTCCCGTGCCCATTCCGCAGATTGGAACACCACCTGCCCAGCTTCAGGCGACAGGTTCAGACTCAAACCCTGAGTGTGCTCCAGGCCGCTGGGCAGGGAGCCCGCTCCTGGGCGGGCAGGGCCAGGCTGCTTTCAGCAGCAACTTGGCAGCCATGAATGAATGAATTCTACAGCCTCGGGTGCAGGCGAGCAGGGCGTGCTGCAAGGGAGGGCTCTCCCCGCGTTGCCCCTTCCCTGGTGATTGGTTTTTAAAGCTGGGGCAGAGCCCAGCCCGAGTGGGGAGGTCAAAGGTGGCCACTGATGGCTGTCACTCAAGCAAAATAGGCTCGTTTTCATTTTTCACTTGGGCCCAGACCCCTCCAAACAGACAGTGATTAGGCCCTGATTGCGCCTTTCCTCCGCCTGATGACTCCCACATGTGACCCGCTCCCAAATTACATGCAAATGTTCCGGCGAGCTGCTGAAAGCCCCCTCCTGCCCCCAGCCGCCCCCCGCCTCCAGAGGGGCCGTTCCCGCCGCCGCCGCCGCGCAGGCCCCTCCCCCAGCCGCCCACCCCCCGGCAGGTGCGCCTCCAAGTCAGCTGCCAGGCCTTGCTGGTTCCCCGCTCCGCGCCCCCGGAAGGTGCGCGCCAGAACCTGCCGGCCTCGTCGGTCTCCGCAGCTCCGTCCCCTTGCAGCCTCCGTCGCAGGTGCGCGTCTGGGTCGGCTGGGACTCACCTGCGACGCCTCCCTCACAGGTGCGCATCCAGGGCTGCGGGCCGCCTCACCTGCGCTCCTCCAGCCGCAGCGGCCGCAGCGCCGCCTCGCGGTGATGTGGCCAAGCGCCCAGTGCGCGTTCTCTGCTGTGAGATCTCGGCGGTCGTGGCTGTCGGTGTTTACCCAACGGCCCAGAGCGCCGCAAAGCCAGAAGGCCAGATGTGCTGGGTTGCGGAGTTCTTGGAGCTTGCTGCCTGAGGTTCTGGACTTTGGAACCCGAGCACTTGCGTCTCTGCCTCACAGAGCTGCTAGAAACAGGCCCAGCACGCACACCTGTGGTTGACACCACTGGGACAGTCTTGGGGCGCAAAGACAATGGCTTTGTGGTCAACAACTGGACACATCCCTGATACCAACGGGCGCCCAGCAGGGGTCACAACAGCCGCTGTTGGTGGAGACAATGAGCTCCAGCTGGCCTCACTCATTCTCACACACTGTCCTCAAATGGGTGACCCCAAGTTCTCACGTTCAGAAGATTCATGGTCCAGAGAGGTTCTGCAGCCTCCCAGTGGTTACGCAGAGGCCAGCAGTGGAGGTTTATGGGACTGTCTGCATCTGCAGCGTTAGATGCCAAGACTCCAGCCTGCACACAACAGAGAAGGGCAGCCTGGGGCTGTGCTGGGGGTGTTCTGGGGCTGGTCCAAGGCCTCAGCTGCCCCCCGGGGCCACCTCACTTAGGTGGTCACAGATCAGGGCTCCCCTCTGCAGTCTACACCCTGCAACAGATGATTCAGCCCTTAGTGCAGACTCCACTCCCCCAAAGTTGCCCCCAGCTGGGGTCTCCCTTCTCTTCCTTTTGTCTGTTCCCCCTGACCTTCTCCGTCTATCCATGTCCTTGTCTGCCCATCCTCAGGCACTCCTCCCTCCGCCCTCTCGGTGATTGCCTGCTTTCCAGTTTGGTTGGCTCTTGTCAGGTCCCATTGACACAGTGGCATCATTAAGGCCAAGCCGTGCACGGAACTGTGGGACTCACCTGGACCCGGTGTTGCTATGAAACATCCCTGGGGGTGTGTGTGCCCAGGTGACTACTGGTGTGGCACTGTCCACCCCTGGGCCCCAGGAGAGGCACGGATCTGGCGGTGAGAGAGTCAGGGACTCCCCAAGACACCAGGGACTTTTCAGAGAGACAGAGAGAGGGAAGGAGAGGGAGAGAAGTCTTCCAGCTGGGGCCAGCTGCGGGAGTCACAGGTACAGAAATGAGAGAAGAGACTCCGAGCTTTGCTCTGGGGAAGAGGGCCGTAAGGGAAGGCTAGAGAGGGAAGGAGTGGAGGTTGGGTGGGGCGGAGGTGGGGTCTCTGGCTTCATCCACGTGGACGGACCAGGAGCATTTTCTGGTGAGGAGGGTTATGCAGTTCCCAGTGGCCAGCACCATAGCTCCTTGAAGGGAGGTTGTGCTTCCTGGCCAAGAGGGGTCTATATCCCAGAAATGTCGCAGGGACACCCTTACCCTGCCAAGAGGGACAGGAAGGTGGGGCCCTGAAAGGGCTGCGCTGCATGCTGGTGGGTTTTCAGGTGATAAAGGCTAGCACCACGGTGGGAGACAGGACAGAGCAGGGTCTCTAAGAGTGACCTGCCCCGGGGTCTCATAGCTGGCAGGGACTCAGGTGGGAATTGCTGGTCCCCCACCCCCAATGCTGGCCTAAGCAGTGGGACCCCCTCCCAATTCCCTGGCAGGCAGGAAGCCAGCGGCCCCTCCCCCACCGCAGGTGGGTGGCCCCTCATCAGCCTGATGTGGAAAGTGAAATAACTTCTCCCAATTACCCTCGAATCTGGAAACTTTTTGTGCCTCCCACATTTCCTCCAGCCTGGGAGTTAATCAGCCCCTTGGCCGGCCCCCGATTGGGGCCGGGGCGTGGGGGCACCAGGGGCAGTTGTGCCCTAGAAAATTATTTCTCATCGCCAATTATTGCCCATTAGAGCTAATGGTCGCGCTTAATCACCACACACTTCTCTGGGGTTTTTTAAGCCACTGGAACAGCCTTCCCTGCAGCTCCTCCCCCTCCAGGGTTCTTTCTCTCAAGCAAAGCTCAAGCCATTGCCAGAAATATACATATATATTTTTAAACAGAATCACACATCTGATACCGTTTTGTTTGAAAAATGAGCCAACCTCCCCGTTCTCGTGTCTGCTGGTCACACAGTGACAACTGAGGGCAGATGCAAGCTCTGCAGAGTATGTTCCCCAGGCCCCGGACAAGAGGACACGCCTCCCCACCACATCTGCCAGAGGCGGGTCCTGGGATCCAGGCACAGATGGTAAACTGAGGTTCAGAACAGGATGGTATCTGAAGGTCACCAGAGGGGAGGTGGACGTGTGCCTTGGACCAAGCCCTCTTGGGTTTCTGTCCAGGCAGGAGAAGAGGGAAGTCTCGGGATTTTCAGACCCTGGGGATTGGAACAAGGTGTGTCAGCCAGATGGCACGTTATAGTGCCAGCAGAGTCAGAACTTGGGAGAGTTGTAGAGACCAGTGGTCGTGTGCCCGCTGCTCATGCCCTGCACAGATAGCCTCTGCCAGCTGAGCTGCCCGCCACGGGTTGGATCCCAGTTCAGGATGGATGTGGAGCCTGAGCTCAGATGCAAAACTGGAGCTGTGGCTTCCAGTGGGCAAGGCTGCTGTGGGGGCTCTGGGAACTGTCCCCACCTGTCGCCAGAGGAGCTCACCCACCACGAGCCAGGGTTGAGAGCATGCAGGCCCCTGAGCTGGCCTGCTCTGTGGCCCCTGCGCTGGACCCCTAGCATCAAGCAACACCCCGTGTGGCTAAAAAAGCACGTCCGGTCATTAGAGGTCTGGGTTGGTTTCTTAACCTAAAGAATCTTTTAAAGAAATTTAAACTTATTAAAAGAGGGAGAAAAAGAGGCACACATCAAGAGTGTTCCCACACACCATACCCTAAATGCCCACAGTGGCCAGCATGGGTCTGGACAAAGCTGGAGACAGGACATCAGACTAGCTTTCTCCCATATGAGTAGATCCAGTTACTTGAGCCATCACCTGTCTACACTGCCAGGAAGCTGGAGGAGGGAGTAGGAGGAAGGGTCCCAAACCAGGCATCTCAAGTGGGGTCTTAGCTGCCAGGCCCAACAGTTAACCTAATAGGTTTGTTTTGGTTTTGTTTACAGAGAGGAGACACACACACATACACACACAGCCAGGAGCCAGGAACTTCTTCCAGGTCTCCCACATGGATGCAGGGCACAAGGACTTGGGCTCCTGGCTTCAGATTGGCTCCGCTCCAGCTGTTGTGGTCATCTGGGAGTGAACCAGCTGGTAGAAAATCTCCCTCTTTCTCTCCAACTTTCCAAATAAAATGATTTTTTTTCCTTAAAAAATTTTGCCAAATTAAAATGAACTCTGGTTAGGTAAGGGCGCAGCACTGAAGCAGGCAGAGGAAAGGGCCTCGAAGGCTACAGCTTATCCTCAAAGTGTGTGTGAGTGTGTGTGAGTGTGTGTGTGTAAGTGTGTGTGAGAGTGTGTATGTGTGTGTGAGTGTGTACGTGTGTGTGAGTGTGTACATGTGTGTGAGTGTGTGTATGTGTGAGTGTGTGAGTGTGTGTGAGTGTGTGAGTGTGTGAGTGTGTGTATGTGTGAGTGTGTGAGTGTGTGTATGTGTGAGTGTGTGTGAGAGTGTGTGAGTGTGTGTGTGAGTGGGTGAGTGTGTGTGAGAGTGTGTGAGTGTGTGTGAGTGTGTGTGAGTGTGTGAGTGTGTACGTGTGTGTGAGTGTGTGTGTGTGTGTGTGAGTGTGTGTGTGTGAGTGTGTGTGTGTGAGTGTGTGTGTGTGTGAGTGTGAGTGTGTGTATGTGTGAGTGTGTGTGAGTGTGTGTGTGTGTGAGTGTGTGAGTGTGTGTAAGTGTGTGTGAGTGTGTGTAAGTGTGTAAGTGTGTGAGTGTGTAGGTGAGTGTGTGTGTGAGCGTGAGTGTGTGAGTGTGTGTGTGAGTGTGTGAGTGTGTGTATGTGTGAGTGTGTGAGTGTGTGAGTGTGAGTGTGTGAGTGTGTGTGTGTGTGAGTGTGTGTATGTGTGAGCGTGAGCGTGAGTGTGTGAGTGTGTGAGTGTGTGAGTGTGTGAGTGTGAGTGTGTGTGTGAGTGTGTGTGAGTGTGTGTTTGAGTGTGTGAGTGTGTGTATGTGTGAGTGTGTGAGTGTGTGTATGTGTGAGCGTGAGTGTGAGTGTGTGTATGTGTGAGTGTGTGTATGTGTGAGTGTATGTGAGTGTGTGAGTGTGTGAGTGTGTGAGTGTGAGTGTGTGAGTGTGAGTGTGTGTGTGTGTGAGTGTGTGTAAGTGTGTGTGTGAGTGTGTGAGTGTGTGGGTGAGTGTGTGAGTGTGAGTGTGTGAGTGTGTGTATGTGTGAGTGTGTGTGTGTGTAGGGGAGGGGCAGTGAAGCAGCAGGGCTGGGGAGAGCAGAGCCAATTCATGAAGTGAACAATAAAAATTTATAGGCGCCATGCAGGTATTTTTTTTTGCCTTTTCTCACACCAGCAACTTGTCAAATTTTAAATTATTGCTAAATAAAAAGTTTTAAAAGATTTTTTCTTTTAAAGGCAAGGATATATACAGAAAAAAAAAAAAGAGACACAGAGAGAGATCTTCCATCTACTGATTCACTCTTCAAATGGCCGCAATAGCCAAAGCTGAGTCAATCTGAAGCTAGGAGCCAGGAGCTTCTTCCAGGTCTCCCATGCGGGTGCAGGATCCCAAGGCTTTGGGCCGTCCTCTACTGCTTTCCCAGGCCACAAGCAGGGAGGTGGATCCAAACTGGAGTAGCCATATGGGATGCTGGCACCACTGGCAGAGGATTAGCCTGAGATGCCACTGTACCAGCTTCCCAGATAAATACCTTTTTAGAAGTGAGCACATGGTGGGTTAGGGGTGGCCTGAGGCAGTGTGGGCACTTTGAGGGGCAGCCTTTGGCAGGAGAGGAAGCCAGCTATGCTCCTGAGAAGCAGGTGCTGGGTGCTTGTGGCAGCAGGGAGACAAGGGGCAGCCCAGGGCCAGCAGACATGCCAGGTGACTGGGTGTGGCCCTGGGGTGCCACAGTGTGAAGATGGACTTCCCTGGTTCCCTCTTCCCTTCCTCCAGAACATGTGTTCTTGAGCCCTTGATCATCCTGGACACTTCAGGAAAGCACTGAGCTGGTCAGCTTGTCACTGCTTCAGTGAGAGGAAAGGGCTTTTACTGGGCTCATGGTGTCGGAGGCTGAAAGACCAAACATCATGAGGAAGGACTGGGGAAGGTGTCGGATGGCAAAGGAGAGAGCCATGGTAAGTCTGGAGCAGGTGTTTGCAACAACCCTGTGCCAAGCACTGCATAGCACTGGGAGAATGGCCTTCCTGGGCAGTTCCCCATTGCCTAGGGATCTCTCATGAGGCTGTACCTCCCAGTGGCCTCCTGTACCTGAACAGTGCACCCTGGTGACCACGCTTTGACTACAAGGCCCCATGGGGAGCACCAGCATCCCAGTCCCAGCAGGTATCTGGTGTGGAGAGCCCACAGTGCTGTGCAGAGAGACACTGCAGCTGGTCGGGGTGGGTTGGCTGCTGCCACCAGGGCAACCTAGCTCAGCATCAAATCGTGCCACAGTGATGGTGGCAGGTGCAGCCCACCCCGGCAGCCACTCAGCCGGCCTGCAGGAAAGGGGGTGCACCCAGAATGAGGGAGAGAAGAGGCATTTGGGGACAGCTGAGAAGACAAGCCCAGTGGAAAGCAAGGATGACCCACTCTACAGGTCTACGCATTTGCCCACTGTGTGCGCCTGAAAACTTGCAATGGGCCTGCCGTCCATGCCTGTCTGCCTTTCTAGATTTATTTATTTACTTAAAATGCGGACACACACACAGGTAGAGATTGATGGGTCAGGCTGAAGCCGGGAGGCCTGGAACTCCATCTGAGTCTCCTACATGGGTGCAGGGGCCCAAGCACCATCCTCTGATGCTTTTCCAGCTCCGTCAGCAGGGAGCTGGACTGGAAAGGGAGGAGCAGGTACGTGAACCAGTGCTTGTATGGGATACCAGTGATGCAGACTGCTCCTTGGCCTGCTGCACCCAAACACTCACCCCCAGGTAGGCTTTCTGCCTCCATGTAGCCACAGCAGGCAGTCGGGTGAGCTGCCAGCTGCCAGGAAGCAGAGCCATCTGGTCAACACCAAGGGCTAGAGATGTTCCCAGGGTGCAGCTCAAGTGAGGAGGACCCGGACATCCCTGACTCTTGGGAGCTGGGCACGCCCCACCCGGGAAACAAGGGCAGGAGCTGGGACAGGAGCAGCTGGTGGAGGCCTAGGGGTGGATCCCAGGGCACCCGGTAACAAGGGCAGGAGCTGGGACAGGAGCAGCTGGTGGAGGCCTAGGGGTGGATCCCAGGGCACCCGGTAGCAAGGGTAGGAGCTGGGATAGGAGGGGCCTACCAGGTGATGAGAGCTCTGCTGTGGGAGGTGTACAAGTTAGAGCAGCGTGGAGGGAATGCCTGGACTTCAGGGCGTGCCGTTCCATTCAGCAGGCATCTCTGGTGGAATGTAGGGGAGGACAGCCAGGCCAGTGGAGGGAGAGCAGGAGGCAGGGCGTGTGGTGATGCCAGGGCCTCCCAGGGAAATGGGGAAGACCTTGTGGGTCTCACCAGCCCCCCACTGCCCCAGCTGAGAGGACCCTCCAGCCCTGTATGCCAGTGCATATGCCTGCAGCTACAACTCAGCCTCAGGGGTCCCAATCAGAAATAACTCTCTTCTCCCTTCTGAGGGGAGACCCTAGGTGCATGTCTCCCAGGGGAGACTGCTGCTACCTGAGCTTCCTGCACCTTGGGCCCTGGCCACGGTATGACTGCTCTGGTCTGCAAGCGGCTTAAGGTTTATCGCAGCCCTCAGTGGAGACTGACAATGGGGCTGCCATGGGGCTTGTGGTATGCAGCCAGCAGCAGAGGCCACCTGCTTGGCCTCACCAGAGCTTAGGGAGTTCTCATTTCTCTCTCCAGCCTGAGGCCCGAGGCCATGGTCTCAACAAAAAGCAACCAGTACTAGCCAATTCCCTGGGGGCTTTTCCTGCAAGCTGCAGAGGTCAGCCGTTGGCAGAGTTTAGTTTGCAAGGTGTAGGGGGTGCCTGGAGGACAGAGACAGCCTGCTGGCCCAGTCCCAGCTGTGGCCATCCTTCACCCCACCCCCATGCCAACAGGACTGGTGTCCTGTCTGTGGCCAGGAGACACTCCTAAAGGCCACCAGCTGCAGCCAGGGAGGAGGACAGCTGTTAGAGGAAGTCAGGGCACCTGCCAGAGGCACACAGACGCAGAGCCTCTGGGCTTTGGCCTAGGTTTTGACCCGCCTCTGCTGGGTCTTCCCGCTGTAGTCCCTGGCCTCCCCCAGAGCCACCCCAGGCTGAGGCACCCTGCAGAGGGGAGCCATCCATCACGGGCCCTGTCATGGCATGGCACGACCCGCACGCCACCCGGAAGGGGCCCGTGCCCGTGTCTGCAAGGGCCACTCCAAAAGCTGCCTGAGGGAGGACAAGATGGATGGTGTCCCCGGCCACTTTGAGGCTGTGTTTATGAGACACCCAAACAGCTGGTCAATCCCTGGGGGCCATCACTCACCCGCTACCAGGGGTCCCTGACAGGTAGAGATTGGGCGGCTGCCTTCTTGCCGGCAGCACTTAGGGTCTTAGCCAGCCAGGCCACAGGGGCCCGGCCCAGCCCTGGCGTATGACAGATGAGGCACCTGAGCCCCCACTGGGAGGGCTCATGGCTGCCAGGACACCCAAGCTGAGCAGGCAGAAGAGATGTGAACCGGGCATCTCCAGCCACCCTCTAGTGCCCGCTCCCACCTGTGGCAGGCATGGGAAGGAGCATCCTGTGAACTGTAGGCTTCTGATGCTGGGCTCCGGTCATCAGGGGCTTTGAGGGAATGATGCAACCTCACCTTTCCACCTGCCTGCCCTGCCCGCCCCTGCACTGCTCACAGAAACTCATCCATGACATTCCAGAGGTGAAACCGGCCCAAGTGTCCAGCAGCACCAGAACCAACGAGATCCGTCCACAGTGCAGCAGCAGCCCTACCGCTCTGTCCTCTCCCCTCCAGAAGAAGGGTGAGGGATGATTGATCCTGTACAGCCTGGCGCTGATGGAGTACATGGTGCTATCACTGTGCAATGTCCACCTAGAGCTGGAAGGGAGACGGGCGTGTGCTGGGCACTGGGGTTGGGTATGAATTAGGAGTGATTGCCAAGAGGCACAGAACTGTGAAAATGCACATCTGACCACTAAAGCCACCGAAGGCACACCTAGTAAGGGTGGATACTGTGTCACGGGGACTGTACCTCGAGAAAGCTGTCACACACGCGTGTACAAAGACCCGAGCTGGCACTGGCCAATGCCTTGAGCTGCAGGTGAGGCTTCTCATCCTTCTTGTTCTGGCCCCAAGCTGCAGGCAAGCTGGTGGAGGGCTGAGAGCTTCCACAGGGAAGCAGGGACTCCTCCAGCACTGGGCTCCAAACCTCCTCTAAAACCCTGCAATCTTTGGGCATAATTAATGACTACTTCAAAAAAAAAATTTTTTTTAAAACAGAAACCGGTCCCCTTGTGGTTAACAAATAAAGGGCAAAATTGTCCATCAGAACCCAGGATGGTAAGTGGGTTTAGCATGCCCAGCTATTTGCAATTGAAACATTAAGAACCTTGGAACCAGCTCCTCAGATGCTTATATGCTTTGGCACAAAAATCCTCCTCCCAAGAATATTTCTTCTCCAGAAATTACCTAAACAGCAAAAGGCTGCATGTATGGCATGATTCCATGGAGTGACTTGAGGGCTGGAAGGACCAAGGACCCCTCCCTGTGTTATAAACTGGGTTGCTGAGGTGTAGGGGGAGCTTGCAGCCAGCTCAGGAACAGCCGTTTCAACCGGGACAGGCTGTCAAGTCCCCTTTTGCATGCAGCATCTGCAATTTCATATCAAACAAGCCCCACAGAGCTAAGGTCAGTCCAGGTCCAGGTCCAGGGGAGGTGGCTAAGCCAAGGAGGCCCTCAGGCAGGCAGAACAGGCCGGGATAGGGACGGTGCAGGACAGGGCAGCTTCACCACAGACTGGGTTCCCCAGGAGATTCCTGTGTGTTGGGCTCCCCGAGGCACAGCGGAGGGCAGAGGCCAGCAGGGGCCTGGGGGATTGTGGGTCCTAGCTCACAGGTGGAAGCTACCAAATGCAAGAAATTGGTTGTATGAATGACACAGAGGGCAAGACGGTGGGAGACAGGGCTACCTGGAGGTCAGTGCCAATGGGAAACCATCACCGAGGCTGGAGGTCAAGAAAGCCCGGGCACCCCGAGAAGCTCCAGCTGGGCATAGTGCCAGTCAGAGGTGAGAAGAGGGTCTCCCTGGCAGCTTTCCCCATCCTCCTCCTCCTGCATTTGGTAAAGAAATTCATGGGGATCTTGAGCAGGCAGGGAGTGAGAAGGGATCACCAACCACGAGGGGCTGGGCAAGAGTGGAACCCGACACTTCTGTCAGGTCCCTGGGCACATCACAGTCCCAGTGGCCTTGGACCTCCACTGATCTGGATCCTGCTGATTGGTTTTCCTGCCCTCCAATTAATACACGTTAAAGGAGACCGCCCTAAAGCCCAATCTTTACATTAAGGGAAGACACTGGGAACCAACCTTGGCTAGAACGGCTGTTCTCTGCTGCGCAGAGCCCAGAGGCATCCTGGGGATGGGAAGGGTGTGCCCATTGCCAGCCACATACCTGCACACCCAGAGCTCACGGGCACTGCCAACTCTCTGAGTCTTCACCCTTGGGAAGATGCTAAAGTCAGGGACAAGGGAGTGAGAAGAGCAGGGGACCCCAAGGATCACAGCCAGGCACTGGCAGCACCGCGGCCCCAGAGGGCTGTCTAGGTGCCCGGCACTGGGCCCCGGTGTCTTCGCAGGTGCGTCTTGTGGGTGTGACTGCCTGCCCTTTCCTTTGCTCTCCTTTCCCGAGAGCCTTTGCATCCCAGGAAGAAGGCAGGTGTTCTCTTTGCCTCCTTTGTGTGAGTCCCGGGGAGAGTGCACCCTCATGTCATGGGAGCCACAAGCCTGCCCCGAAGCATCTCACAGCTGTCAGAAGACCGCAGGCCTAAGGCAGGTCTGTTAGAAGAGGCAGGTGATTTGTCCGGCTGGCTGCTGCTTGTGTAAACAGAGGGCTTAGGGGTTCCAGGCATGGAGCAGGTGGGAGGCACACTTTGTGTCTGTCTCAGGCATGTGCCAGGGCTCGTGTGCCCTCTGCCCACGTCACCATTCGACTCCAGGGAGCCAGCCCAGGAACCACTAGTGGAGGGCATTTCTATACCCAGCAAGAGACTGGTAAAAGTTACCCCAGCAGGTGAACAATACCGAAGACCCTTGCAGGAGCCCTAGCTCCTCTCCCACCTGCCAACTGCGCACCTGCAGAGGCCCCCGCCAGTGTCTGTAGTCAGCAGCAAGTTTGCCACAGCATAGTCAGGCTGAGCAAGCTGCTTTCCTCTGCCCTAGGCACAGGACGATTCGGCTCTGGCCCTCCACAGCCTGCCCTGGGCTGCCCTGTTGAGGCTCCTGGTGATGATGTTTACAAGGCCGCCTTCCGCACCAGACGGAGCAGCTCTCGAGGAGTTTTAACGGCCTCCACCGCCGTCAGTGCTAATCAGTGTTTCCTGAATGAATGGGTCAAGAATGAGTGAATTCTCCATCACCCACCTCTCACTGGGCCCTGTTTATAGTTTGTGAACCCCGGCGGGGGGGGGACCCTTATGTTCTAGAGTCAGAGGGGAGATCCATGTCAGGCAGACCCTCAGGGGAGCACTGGGACTTCCAGGGAAAGAGATCTTGCATAGGAGTGCTGAGGAGGTGAGGGAGAGGATGGCTCTCCAGGTGGAATGCTCTAGGATAGCCCTGCCAGCATGAGCTGCGGGGAGCAGAGAGGGAGAGGGGCCTGCAGGGCTGGAGATGGGGGAGGGTGGGAGGACGGAGACCCCACCTTGCCCTGGAGTAGCACTGGGCTGGGCCAGGCCGTCAGCTCCCAGCTCCCATCATATGTGGTTTCAGAGGTTTTCACCTGTAATTTGCCAGGCCTGGGTAAGAGCCGCAGCAATGATATTAAGCTTAATTAATCCCAGTCCATGAGACCCGTGGCTGTTTTCCTCTGGGCTGTGAAGTGTTTGGTTTCTTCTGCAACCACAATTGCATGTGTCAGAAACAGCGTCTGGATGAGCCCGCCCAACCCCCACGTCCGTCTCTTTCCCAGGCTGCCCCAGCAGGGTCTGCACATCCCTCAAGTTTTCCATCCCAGCCTTCCCTTCCCCCATACCCAAGGTAATGCTTCTCATAGCCGAGCCCGGCTGCACCACCTGCCCTAGGGGACCAGTGAGGCACTGTGTCACCCTCACTGGGTGGCTCCCAAAATGCAGATCCGTGAGCTGCTCTGGGGAGAGAAAAGAATAAGGCACAAGTGAGGAGAGCCGGGGACCCCAGGTGCACATGGTAGGGTCTAAGAGGCCCAGTCCGCCCACGTCATCACCCCGCTGTCAGAAGAAGCATGAAAGCGCTGGACCCTTCATTTCCAGTGGGCTAGAGAAGAGCTGGCAGTCTTGGCCAATCAGCTGTTAAGAAAACTCCCTGGGAATAGGGGTATCTGAGGATGAGAGAAGCTATCCCGTGTCCCAGCACCAGGTTCCAGCCCCAGACACACATCTGTGCTTTTGGCTGTGGTGTCCAGGGCTCTGACAGCCACTTTGTGCCAAGGAGCACTGTTGAGTCCCTGGCCCGGCACCCTCACAGGCTAAATGACCATTTCCAGAGCTGTGGAAGACCCAGCTCTGGCTTGTGCCATGTACCTCTGGCCCATGGTACCTCCTTCCGAAGCCCTCCCGGAGTCCCTGTTGCCTGGTCCCTGACCTCTGTGACGTTCTTCATGGCTCATCTCTGACTCCATTTCCTGTCTAGCTGTCTTCTCTTGGTTTTCCTCATTGGAATATCTACTCAGGAAGCTCAGAGCATGAGCTTGCTTTTGCTTTCCTGTGTGTCTGCTACCTGGCACAGAACAGGTGCCCAGTGTCTGTTTATTATATGAATGCACGTGCTTCAGCAGCTGCAGCCACCGCACAGCTGCTCCACTTCCTGTGCCCTTGATGGAGAGGCAGGAAGGGCGTCCCTGATGGCCCCCAAGGCTGCAAGCCCTCCGTCTGGGGTTGGGGAGGGAGGCTGTGGACCCTCAGCCAGTTCAGCTGCCCATCAGAACCAACACCGAGATCGTGCTGTGACGTTCCATTACCACTTAATGTTTTGACCGCAATTAAGGAAGACACAGAGAATCTTTTTTTTTTTTTTAAAAAAAAGATTCATTTATCTATTTGCAAGGCAGAGACTAGAGAAGGGATGAAAAAGATCTGCCATTTTCTGATTTGCTCCCCCAGAAGATCACAACGGCCAGGGCTGTGTCAAGCCAAAGCCAGGAGCTAAGAGCACCATTCAAGTCTCCCATAAGGGTGGGAGGAACCCAAGCACTTGGCCCATCCTCCACTGCTTTCTCAGGCTCATTAGCAGGGAGCTGGATGGGATGCAGAGCAGCCACAACTGGAATTTATACTCAAGTGGGATGCAGGAATTGCAGATGGTGGATTAATCCGTTGTGCCACAAGCTGGCCCAGGCACAAGGAAGTTAACATTTCGTTTTGTAAAAAAAAGTGGATGTCTAGGGCCGGGCAGTGTGTCCTAGCAGCTAAAGTCCTCGCCTTGAATGCGCCGGGATCCCATATGGGCGCCTGTTCTAATCCCGGCAGCCCCGCTTCCCATCCAGCTCCCTGTTTCTGGCCTGGGAAAGCAGTGGAGGATGGCCCAAAGCCTTGGGACCCTGCACCCATGTGGGAGACGTGGAGGAGGTTCCTGGCTCCTGGCTTCGGATCAGCACAGCACCGGCCATTGTGCTTACTTGGGGAGTGAATCATCGGATGGAAGATCTTCCTCTCTATCTCTCCTCCTTTCTGTATATCTGACTTTGTAATAAATAAATAAATAACTCTTTAAAAAAAAAAAAAGAAGTGGATGTGTAACATACAGGCACGTGTAAGCAGTGGGAGGCGCTGAGGCCAGCAGACACCGCAGTGAGGTAGTGGCTCTGCGCCTGAGAGCGTGACCCTTGAGTGGCTCACTGCAGTCACAGGCACCTGTACAGACACGAGTGTGACACAGCTCCGCACCGGCCACCCCGCTGCTGATGTCAGTGTCAGAAAACACTTCATAGGATGGGGGTGTGCCTGCCGCTGCTCACCACGGCACTGCCTCCTCGGAGAAGTCTACGTCCACGGGGGCCCCATGGGAAAGACACCCCAGGTGTCTGTAGGAACAGTGGGGGCCCAGGGGCAGCTGCTGCTACTGTGAGTGGGTACAGGACTTCCAAGCTTGGCCCCTCAGTGCTGCAGCCTTGTCCCTGCAAGCGCCTCCCATCACTCTTCTGCATCTGTGCACCTGTGCACTAGCCCACTCCTTTCTAGTCCAGCTCAGGAGATAGACTTGGTGTGAGACTTAGTCCAGGGACCCCTAGCGTCAGGCGAGAGAAGTCCTGTTGCACAGGCCTCCAGGACCCCGCCCCCAGCCCCAAGCCAATATACCAACAACCCCTCTCTAGCAAGGCACAACCCCAGCACCGCCCCTCCAGCCCCCTGCACAGCACCGCCAGGGGCTATGGGGAAGGCCCCTGATGCAGACATTCCTCTGGCAGATAAAGGGCGAGGGCTCCTGCCAGCCGGAGATGAGGAGCCTGTGTGTATAATAAAGGTGAATGGTGTCATCCAGATGCTTTTATGCTGTTCCAAGCTCAGGGCGGGGAGGAAGGGCCTGGCCCTCAGCACGTGGCCCAGGAGGTGATCGCTCTCAACAGATGCTAAGCCGCTGAGGCTCAAGGGTGGGCTGGAGCCCGGTCTGAGAAGCCTGCAGGTGTCTCCGGAGGCTTGCCACGGCCCTCAGAGCCAAGCTTTTGGGGGGCATCTGGATGACGAGGCCAGGCTGGTGGCAACGGCGAAGATTGAGCCGAACCTCCTGGTCTGTGATCTCGCCTCCCCTCCCAAGTCTCTCAGGTCCTGCCCGAGGCTAAGCCAAGGCTTGAGGATGGTCCAGTTTGCTACCGCCTCAGACCATCCTCTGGACTCTCACTGAGCAGCATGGACCCCAGCCTGGAGGCTGTGACACAGCAGGGCAGGGAGAGGCGGGGCTGGATGGAGTGGGTGGGAGCAGAGGTCCAGGATGCCCTTAGCTAAGGGCTCACTGCTTAGTCCCCAGTCCCTGCTTCCTTCCCATCATTCCCCAGGTTTCCCAGGGAACGGAGGCTGTACCTCACATAAGAGCACCAAGCTCATAGAGTGACCTATCCCTGAGGCCACACAGCAGGCAGGGCCAACAGAACAGGACCCAGAATTCCCGCCAACAAGGCCCAGCCAGGACAGGGGGCCTGGCTCCAGCCAGCAGCTTGTCTGCTTGGGACCTTAGAAACCACCTGGTCCATCAACCTGTGACCCTGCAGCTCTGGGCAGCCCCAGTCACCCTCACATAAGTGTCAGATGACTGGCCATGAGCCCCAGGAATGGGCCTTGAGTGACCAAAGAGGGGAGGTCCTGGATCCTTGCTGCTGGAGGCCCGGGTTCCACAGGGGGCGCCCACATCCTGCACGAGCCTGAGGCTCACACCTGCTCACTCATGGAGCTCTGCATGCAACAGCACTGTCACCATGACCATCTTACAGACTGGTCAGCTGAGGCATGAGGGATGGACAATAGGCTCAGGGGACAAATGGACCAGGATTGGCTATTTTTATTGGAGAGGCAGGAGAGAGAGAAAGAAAGTTCCCAGCTCCCTTCTATCCAGTTACTACCAAATGCCCATCAGTGGCTGACGGCTTGAAATCAGGAGCCAGGAATTCCACCAAGCAGGTCTCCCATGTGGATGGCAGGCAGGCCCCCAGCTGCTCCAGTGCTCTTTTCCGGGGTCTGTGTCAGCAAGGAGCTGGGGTCAGGAGCCCGAGCTGGGAGTTGAACCCAGGCATTCCGGTATGGTCTATGGGCATCTTAAGCACCCAGGCAGAAGGCATGGCCCCAAGTTTGAGTCTCACAATTATGTGCTCCAGCACCCCCCAACACCTGCCCCTCAGCCACAACTGCCAAGGGCCTTCTCACTAAAGGAGTGAAGAAATCGCTCAAAACTAGAAGCCATCTGGCTTCAGCTCAGTTACACTGGCCCCTCCCAGCGCCAGGCAAGGATCGACGGGGCCTCAGGGTTTCCTGGAAAAGCAGGTGGAGAGGCATTGGTTACAAACCACTCCCTGCCTTCTCTACTCCTTGTCCGTGAAGAAATGGCCCTAACCACAGCTGCAAGACACGGGAGTTGGCCAGTGAGACACCTGCTAGGCACGCCATTGGAACCTGTGTGCCTGCAGCGTTCTCCCCCTCCCCTCTGCTACCGCTGCTAAGCCAGAGCCCTCACGCTCTGTCCTCAGCTGGGGCAGCGGGCTCCCACCTGGTCAGTGCTTTCCATCCTGTGCTGGTGACAAATGGTTGTGTTCCTTTGGGGGAATGTTAGGGTCTATGCTTGGTGACGCAGAGTGGGCAGTACCATGCAGTTTCCCATTTTTAAAAAATAAGTTATAGGAGATCATGAAATTCTATGACCAGGAGTTTCTAGACCCACTGATCCTGAACACCTCCAGGTGAGGGGCAGCACACGTGTCCTGGCAGTAAAGTCCCAGCCAAGCAGCTTTGGTGAGATGCTGGTACAGCAGGCTCCCGCCTGAGTGGAAGTGATTGAGGAATGCGGGCAGCGCGAGCCTCTCACCTGGGTACAGGTATAAGCTCTCTCACGTGGACATATGGTACAGCAAGTGTACCAGGTGCAGCAGGCCTTACTGTTAGCAGCAATCCAAGTAAGAGCCCAAGAAGGACAGTCTTGCTTATTTAAGATCGTCAAGCAGACAACGCAATACTTGCTTCAAAATCCAAAATACTCCGATGGCAGCTTCTCTCCATGCTGAACGACTGCTCTTCTGGATTATGATTCCCAAGCCTCTGAGACAAGGTGGCTCATCCCTCCCATGCAACTGGGAGGATCCCAGGAGCTGGCATTGAAGCAGGGGCTGGCCAGCTTGGAGGACACTCCCAGAGGCCATCAGCGCGCACCGCCTGCGGCCACGGGTCAGGTTTCTATCCGCCATCATCAGGCAGATGTCAAACTGGAAGGAGCAGCAGTAATTTGGACAATTACAGCCGCTATTATTGCTTCCTCTTCTTAAACGGGGGCCAAATTACTCACTTAAACACAACCACCAGTCACTCCCCACAGGCGGAGGGGGACACAAGGGAGGAGGGAGGCCAGCAGGCAGGGATCGGAGATCATGGGAGAGGAGGGGACGGAGGGATGGAGGGGACAGAGAGGACAGCGGCAGAGAGGGGTCTGGCCTGAAAACGCTGTGCGTGACCTCACTTCACCCTGGTCAAGCCAATGCCACAGGTAGGTGAGGGGGCTGTGCCCCAGCAGGAGGCCCACCCTGCTACTCAGAAGGTTGGGAGCAAGCCTGCTTGAGCATGAAGTCCACACTGCCCTTGCCTCCTCTGAACCCTGTAGATGGCATGAGGCGATGGCCTTGGCTCAGGGATGGGGTGGAGTGCAAGGACCAGGAAGCTACAAACACCGCCCAGGAGGATGACCCGAAGCTGAGCCCATTCCCAAGGGCAGAGACAGGCCAAGGTAGTGTCCACTGAATGGGGCCCGCAGGCCTAAATGCTGTCTCGCATAGCTGGGAGAAGTGGGGACAGGGAACAAAGATACAGAACTGAAGTCCAGACCTGTTCCACTCTTCAAAGCTCAATGCAGCTGCTATGGCAGATGCAGTCCCACTGGCTCATGTGGCACCTGCTGTGTGTCCAGGGCTATGCTCTCTGCACAGTGGAGCACCCTCAGAACAGCTGTTACTGCAAGCATTCTTCACACCCTGATTCTCCAGTGCAAGGGCAGATCTGTAAGGGCCACACAGCACCTCTGTGGGGAGCTCGCCCCTTCCAGAGCCACTGTCACTGCAAGCCACTCTGCAGGAGGGACTTGCCGCTCGGGAAGGGGTACTGCCTAGGGCCACAGGGACATTAGGGGATCCCGGAGACTTGCACCCCTGAAGGGTGGGATTGAGGCCATGTTCAGCCCTAAGAAATCCTCTTGGAGCAGTCTGCAAGGGGATCTCCTACCAGAACGAGGGCCTCCCAGGTAAGAAGACAAACCCCAACAGCCAGGTAGCTGAGGCACCTGCAATCCTCACACATGGGACCCAGGACACACGGGGCTCTCTGAATGGCCAGAGGGTTGCTGAGGAGCAGGTGGAACCCAGAACGTTCATGCTAGCCACAGTTGACAGGACCATGTGCTGGCATGTGGTCTCACACCCTCTACATAGCTTATCTAACCCTCCCCTGGCTCCTCAAACAAACCCAACTAAGCAAGCAAACAACAACAGAAGCAAACTCTCCACATCTCATATCAATTCTTCATAATCTTAAGTGATTTATAGACTACTGTTCCCTGTTCATTCCATTGAAAAACAGTGTTGATTGCTTCTGACCCACTTGCCTAGTGCAGACCTTGTGGTCCTAAGACAGAGCCGTCTGCATGGTCAGCCCTGCTTCTCCATCATGGGCTGCCTGGATCTTGGCTAAGGCTCTACCTCTACTCTCCCAGCTGAGCTGTATGGTCAGAGACAATGGCTGCATCTCATTTATGGCTCAGGTTTTTGGTTTTGTTTGTCTGTTTGTTTAATCTTCAAATTGGGAATATTGGTGGCGTGTGTATCAAGGAGTTACTAAGATGGCCTGTGCCAGTCTGGGCTGTGCAGTTGAGGTAGCGTATACTGAGTGGACTGAGTGACAGATGTTCATTTGGGGCCGTTTTGGTAGACAGAAGTTGTAGATCCAGGTGGACCCAGTCCCCTGGTGAAGGCTGGGTTTGTTGTGTAGGCATTATGTCTTTGCATTAGTGCATGGTCCCCATTTACAGATGTGAATATTAATGCACAGAGACAAGAAGGGATAGGGGACATCTGGTGTGACCTAGGGCCACAGCAGTGAGCGAGAGGGCAGCGTAGGAGGTCAGTGCTGCCACTGCACCTGTCCATGGTGTCTGCTTTCCCAGTGGGATGCCTACCCAGAGCAATCACCCAGGGAAAGCATTTCTTTTTTTCTTTAAGATTTTATTTTTATTATTATTTTTTTTATTGGAAAGGCGGATATACAGAGAGGAGAGAGAGAGAGGAAGATCTTCCGTCCGATGATTCATTCCCCAAGTGAGCGCAATGGCCGATGCTATGCCAGTCCGAAGCCAGGAGCCTCTTCCGGGTCTCCCAGGTGGGTGCAGGGTCCCAAGGCTTTGGGCCATCCTCGACTGCTTTCCCGGGCCACAGGCAGGGAGCTGGAAGGGAAGCGGGGCTGCCAGGATAGAATCGGCGCCAATATGGGATCCTGGGCATGCAAGGCGAGGACCTTTAACCACTTGCGTCACCGCGCCGGGCCCAGGGAAAGCATTTCTACCAGACCACACACCCAGGCTTCCCCACGTGAGTCAGGACCCAGTGTAAGATGACTCCCTCTCTGGAGGATGTGGGAACTTTGAGAGTGGGTGGCTGGAGCCTCAGAGGCAGGAGGGCACACCTGGATGGCTCTCAGCACTATGGGTGGGCCATCCCGGGGACCTGCAGCTGGGCAGCCTGGGGCACCAGAGATAGCTCTCTGCGCTGTATGCAGAATGGGCCCCAGCCTGGTTCATCTTGCCAACCCTCTCTGGCCGTGGGGGTGTCACACGGCTTCCCCAAGCCTCGTTCTCCCTGGATCCTGCTAACGTGTCACTACCACATGGCTGGCAGTGCTGCTCAGCTTGAATGCAGAAGCTGGGGGACCCCAGAGAAGCACTGCACTTTCCGCAGCCTGGCTCCTCTCCTGAAAATGTGGTTATTACACTCTGCATGTAGCCTGTGTTGATTGCAGGAAGTTATGTGTTTTTAAGGGGCTTCCTGGAAAGGCCTGAAACCTCTATGAGAGGCTGGTCAGTGTCGTGACATGCTGTTCCAACTTGTCATCACTGTGTGTGGGTGGAGGGGGAACAGGGCACCCTGTTGAGCCCAGCCTGGCCTCCATCACAGGGAACTCTAACAGGAGTGAGGCTGTGAGGTGCAGGTGAGGACCTGGAGGTCATGGTGGTCTCAACCAGGAGTGAGGAGTCAGCCTCGAAGCTGGGGACTGTCCCATTCCACACCCCTCGGGGGTTTGGGAGCCTCCCCAGCAGCCTAATCCCTCTGTCCTCCTGTCCCTCACCTGCAGTAGCAGGCTACCCCCACATGACTCCCCCTCTGGACACAGTGCAGGCCCTGGACACTTGTTCTCAGCATGCAAACACTTGCTCCTAGGGCCTGTGGAGGGCAGTGTGGAAGCAAAGCCCACGTGGCTGGTGCTTGGCTTGTCAGCGCCTAGTTAACTGTGCGTCTGGTGGGCTAGGACCCTTGTCCCTGTGCCTCCTCCCAAGCCGGGCTGTAGGAGAGGCCAGGTGCCCCTATACCCACCCACAAGGACCTCAGCCACCGGACAGGGAGATGGTGACAGCTGTGCTGGCAGCTGGTACTGATTAAGCCCTTCTTGTACACTAAACGCTTCCGGCTTTCTCCCACGTGTCATTTCCATGCAAGGAAACTGAGGTCAGAGCAGGGGTGTTGATCAGCCAGAGGGGGCAGACCAAGGTCTGGGCAGGGCCAGTGGGAAGGGTCAGTCGCTGACCACTTCAGCCAGCCCACAGGCCGTCCCTCTGGTGGTGTGGCCTGGTTTTTTGGGAAAGAGTCCCAGCTCCCCACAAGATCTGCAGCCTCTTCTGCCATGTGGCAAAGAGGTCCCCTGGGCTCCTGGCTGAGGTGTGACCCCCGTGAAGCTTCCTGCCCTGTCCCTGGGCAAACCAACATACCCCAAGATCTGCAAACCAACATACCCCAAGATGCTCCAGGTGGCCAGGGAGAGGCATCAGCAAAGGTGACCTTGAAGCTGAAGAGAGAAGTTCCCTATATGTACCTACCCAGAATAAAATTCCTGGGCAGGTGGGCAGCAGAGTGGGGATCACAGAAGTAGGAAACAAGCCCAGGTTGATGCTCTTGGAGCACATGTCACTCTCCTGGGACCCATGCCTTCCAGCCCTGAAAAGCTACAGGCCCTGATGTGTCTGCCACATAGGCGATTAGCGACCCGCTGAGCTGCACGCATCATTCAGCAGCCTCAAGTGCTGTGCAGGCCTGACTTACACTTGTGACACTCCGTAGAATGTTGGCCAGTTTCCAGCAGGTGATCTCAGAACAGGAGGTGTTTTCTGAGTCATGTCAATGACCTTGAGCTGAGGGGTTGGGCCATCTGGGTTGTGATGGCCTGGATTGTTAGGCAAAGGTCACCATCTCTCTGTGGGGACTGTCTCTCCGGTTTATCGAAGTGCTGCAGGACCCTTGTGTGGTTTGCATGGAAGAATGTCACAGCACCTTAAGCTAGATGGTAAGGTCTAGTGCAATCCCAGTGTGAAAGGCCAAATAACTCGGTCAGGAGCTGAGTGATAACAGCACCACATGCATGCACAAACAGGAGGGCTGAGGACCCGCTAGCAACCCACCGCATACATCACCAGCTCAGTAATCTTGTTAACAGCCTAACACTCCAGGGAAGCTGCCTGCTACTATTCCCGCCCAAAACACAGATGAGGAATCTAGTGATCTGTGATCACCCCAGTGTTTACACCATGAACTGAGTGAAGCTGCCACCGAGGCACAGATGCTAACACCAAATATACAGAGGAGGAAACTGACACATGCTGTCACCACGTGATGATACCTGAGCATGACTCTAACCTGACTTACCTGGCTGCCCATCCAAGGTGTAGATGAGGCCAATGGTCTAACCGTAACCCAACAACCCTAATCCTAACACTAACCTTAAGCAAAAACTGAACTCTAACCCATTCCCAACACTAATGCTAACCCTGACGCCAATCTTTTTTTTCTTTTTTTTTATTTTGTCAATCTTTACATAGTTAATTTGGGCAAAAAGGGTCAAGGGCTAGAGGAAAGTGGGTAAGACTATTATTTCCATATTGTTTCCTTCATATATCTGAGGTAGAGGGGGATATTGAGGGAGAAGCCCCACCCGGTTTCCCACCCACCCCAAGTCCCGCATGTGGGGCATGCTCCGAGATACTTGTTGAAGTGGTTTCAATAGGTCACCAGTTTTGAAATTGCTGCCAATCTTGCCTCTCCAAACACGATGAGGTTGTTGAAAAATCCATTAATTGACATTGTCCATCATAGCGGCTCTATTTGCCTGGTATTTTGTTGCCAACCTATAGCTGAGGTGGTTGATTAACTTGTTCCATCTTCTGTCCCTTCATGGTTTGGGTTCTGAGTCTGGCATTTCAATTGGGGAGATCACCAAAGAAACTTCGTCTGAGGTGTTCCCAGGCCAGATACTTGTATGCACCAGCAAGCACAGGGCCCAGCACAGTCCATCACCCGGTCAGCTGGTAGTTGCAATTGCTGGGTTGGTTCTGTTTTCAGCCCCGCCTTCTACTGGAACCAATGGGTGTTGCAGTCCAGCCTGGTTCTGCACAGTACATACTCGGTCTTCACCGAAACCAGTGGGAGCTGCATCCTGATGAGAGCGGCCCACAATAACCCCCACCCCCTACCCTGGTTTGCCAATATGTGTGGCAGACCAGTCCAATCTGTCCCACATCCCCCCTGGCTCTCATACATGGAAAATGGCATTGAAGCTTGGATCCATCTAACCAGCTCAACAGTCAAGCCTTCATGGGTGTGGTTGAGTGCCTCTCTGTCTAGCTACCCCAGCCCCTGTCCTAGTTCTCGTGCCCTCCCGTGGGAGTGGTAACCCAAGAGGGGGAACCCACTATTTCCCTCCCAGGTCTCTCACTCCCGGATTGTGCACTTTCCAGGTGGTTCTGCAGTTTAACTTGACAGGATTAGCCCCAGCGCCAGTTTCTGCCAGCTGATGCTACGGCTATGCCCAAACAGCCCTCTCCCATTCTAATTGTAGGTTGCACCCATAGGAACAATCCACCTATCCTGGCTTTTCCCTGATCTAGTTCACATGAGGAGCACAGGTGTTGTAGCCCTGCTTAGTCTGGTCTGCTCCCATCCCAGTGCATGCTCTCCAGTGGGAGTAGCTGTCCAGCAGTGGAACCACCCCCAATGACATTTTAACAAGTAAGGTGCATAGCTGGTTTGGGGGGAGTTACAGAGAAATCTCTCAAACTTTGGTGATGGGTACTTATTCTTTGTGCTCTATCTAACAGGGTATGTGTGAGTCTTTGATGTCCTATCTTTCTTT
This sequence comes from Ochotona curzoniae, assembly GCF_017591425.1. Lineage (NCBI taxonomy): Eukaryota > Metazoa > Chordata > Mammalia > Lagomorpha > Ochotonidae > Ochotona > Ochotona curzoniae. The sequence goes on from NW_024467106.1 coordinate 60,573,264, forward strand.
ATTGTTCTCTGCTTATCTATTCCTATTTGTGTGTGTGTGTGTGTGTGTGTGTGTGTGAATGTGTGTGTGTGTGAATGTGTGTGTGTGTGGGTGTGTTGAGGGGGAGGAGATTCTGGGGCAACCTTGCTGGTCATTATACTGGGTGGAGGCCCAGAGCTGGAACTAGGCAAGAACTGGAAAAGGCTCTTCTCCCATGTTCTGAGGGAAATCTATTGTTCTTCTGATTCTGATGACCAATCGTGGTTCGTGGTCGTTGTTCTGATGACGTTGGTTCCTATGTGGAAGGACTCGGGCTTCTTTCGTCTTGTGCAGTTTGTCCAAAGAGGGGGATGTCTGCCCTCCGGGTTCTCGGCCTCCAAAGGCAATCCAGTTCCCTGTGTTCTCTTTGGCTGTTGTGATGACGCCCTTAGTGCCCATTCTGGTAGACCTTGATGTGAGTCCAGGAGCCCTCAAGAGTGGGATACTAGCCTCCTCCTGTCCTGCGGCTCCGCTCTGGGGTTCTCCCCTATTCTGTGCATATGACCATCTGTTAATGGATTACCAGGGTCACTCCTGATTCCCCCTATATGTCATTGTAGTTTTTACTGTTGTCCAATACTGTTCCAAGTCTACCAGCTATAAGATACCTGTCCAGTTCCTGTAAGTTTCACTTCACTGCTTCCTTACTCTTTCAAAGAGATGAGAGATTTCTCTGTGCTCCCATCCAGTTGTTGTGTATCACTAGGATTTAGGAGTGTATTGGGCATTACAATCATTCAAAACACATGGGGTGAGACCGTATTAGTTGCATATTCATCTGAGGAAGATTTGCCATCAATGGAAATCTTTAGGACTGCTTCCTGTCCCCTAAACACTGCAGATTTGGCTAGCAGTTGTCTGAGCAGCGTTCAGAGTGCCAAGTTCCCAGGGCTCGCTGGCCGGGTGGCCAGCAGGCAAAGCCTGGCGCCAACTGGCGCACTGACGGTCGGGCCACCTGTGGCGGTCCCCTACAAGGACGCATGGACCGCTGGTGCTTACCGAGCTAAAGGCGGCCTGAGCAGAGCACTCCAGCGCCCGCATGGTGCTGGGGAACCACCTCTCCGGCTTCGCCTGACGCCAATCTTAAACCTAACCCCCAACCCTAACCATAACCCTAACACTAACAATAAGCAAAAGCCTAATTCAAACTTTCAATCATAATACTAACCCTAACCTAAGCCTAAATCCAAACACACTAACACTAACCCTAAGCAAAAGCCTAACTCGAACCCCCACCAACACTAATGCTAACCCTGACACTAACCCTGACCCTAACCCTAATGCCAATCCTAATCCTGACCCTAACCCTAACTCCAACCCTAACCCTAAGCCTAACCCTAACACTAACCTTAACCCTAAACCTAACCCCAACCCTAACCCTCAGTCTAACCCTAACCCTATATCTAGCCTTTACCCTTACCCTAACCCTAACATTTTGCTCATGACCATTGAAACAATTCTCTCCTTCTGTCTCTTCTTTCTCTTTGTGTTTTTTAAAAAAATAGAAGTAAATTTTTAAAAATTTAAGTACAAAATTTTTAATCCCCCCAAATTTGTAAGAATTAATTTTCGTGTTACTTAAATCTGAGATGGACTTGAAAGAAAATGACACAGGACTTATCAAAACAAAAGCAAACAATAATCTTTACTTCTTGATTATCTTAATCTTTATGTTGAGTCCAAACTTACACTTTCATCTGATATATGTTCAATGTATGTGGAAAACATACTGAAAACATTTTAAAAGTGGGGAGTGTAAAGACAGCTGCCTGAGGACCAGTGCATTGGCATAGCGGGCTAATTCTCCACCTGCAGCCCGTGTGGGTGTTGGTTTGTGTCCCAGCTGTTAATGGCTTGGGAAAGCAGAGGGGTGTTGGGTCTCTGCACTCACATTAGAGACCCAGAAGAAGCTCCTGACTTTCAGACCTGTGCAACTCTGGCAGTTCCAGCATTTGGGAAGTGAGACAGTAGATGGGAGATTCTCTGTCTCTCCACTTCCCTGTCTGTAACTTTAACTTGTAAGTAAAAATAGATAAATCTTTAACAAAAAATAGACCTATGTAAAAAAAAATTTCTATTATTCACTTGATGTGGCTAACTTTCAGTGTCAGTAAGTTGTAATTTTACATGGTGAATATGATAATATGTAAAGAACAATTTTAAAAACTACAGGGTTATAAATATATCAAAATAGCACTCCAGTCATGATCAAGCAACCCACTGAGAAAGAATGAAAGAGAACTGGAAGAATCAAAGTTTAAGGAAAGAAAAGAAGGGAATGGTAATAAAGTGACACCCATAAATCCTAGGCATCTCATATGTAGATTGCATGAATGAATCAGTTAAATATAGATTAAATGATTGCATTGGAAAACACATTTCAATTTCTCATATATGCCATCTAAGGAAAAACTAAAATTAAATAGCTACAAATGAATATAAAGATCAATAAAATATTACTTTTTAAAAGGCAGCAGTAAGGGCTGGCATGGTAGCATAGCAAGTTAATCTTCCACCTTGTGGCACAAGCATTTCTTATGGGCAATGGTTTGCGTCCTGTCTGCTCCAATTTTGATCCAGCTCTCTGCTTATGGCCTGAGAAAGCAACAGAGGATGGCCCAAGTCCTTGGGATCCTGCACCCATGTGGAGGATCCGGAGAAAGATCCTGGCTCCCAGCTTCAGATCTGGCCATTGCAGCCATCTGAGGAGTGAACCAGCAGATGAAAGATCATTCGCAATCTCTCCTTCTTTCTGTAAAATCTGCCTTGCAAATAAAGATAAAAGAGTAGGAGTGGCCATATTATCACCAGATAAGTTAGACTTGAGAACCAAAAAGATTACCAGAGATAAAGAAAGTCATGATAAATCGGCCAATATGCCAGTGTGGAAAGGAATTAAAAACTTCTGAATATAAAGAGAACAAATTGGGGCAGAACAGGCATGAGAAGTGAAACCTCTGCTTCATTGGCCGCTTTTGGCTGAGGAGCGGTTGGAGGTGGGCACAGCCTGGCCACACTCCTTATAAAGCAGCTGGATCATTCCAGGTTGGACAGCCAGTGTGCCTATCGGTGTCCGGCTCCACCAGCTGGCTGACCGCCGATGAGTTCTTGGGTGATGGGTTCTTAGGGTGATGAATACTGCCTAAGGACACCCATGGATAAGGTCACTGTATATGTAGGTGCGGAATGAATCCTGAAGGACACCCAAAAACAAGGCCACTGTACTTGCAGGCAAGCCAGGGGACTGAGACCTCGTAGTTTGGAGGGGAGAATCCATAAGATCTGTATGGTTCAGACTGATTCACCAGCCCACATGGCATCCTGAGATGGGCTTGTTAGCACAGAGCATCACTGACTGCCATACACCACCCCACACGAAAGCTATGGCTGGGGATCTGTCTAGCAGAGCTAGATCCCAGTACCTGACTGAATATCACAATAGGGGACAAGTCACATTGGGCATTGTCATGACACTAACCAGCACACAAGAGAGCCAGGCCTGGGGGTAGATTCTGTAGGGGATAAGTGGGCCCAACCCTGTGGAAATACAAAGTCCCTCTGGTTAGCCCAAGAGTTGGGGTGGTGACTAGGAGTGAACATGGAACCTGCCAACACTCACGGGTACTGGGGCTGAGAACAGGCTGTGCAGGTCCAAACTGCAACACCTGCATGTGCATCCTAAAGCACGGGTGGGGCGGGCTTGCTGCAACATCTATCAGCTCATACAAAGGCCAAGAGGGAGGACCAGGCTATACCGGGCAAGGGCCTAGCACCTGCTGGTGCATGTGAGATCTGGGAGTGGGAACCTGGGAAGCTCCCCTATGGGGTCATAGCTCCCACTGGTGAGCACAAGTGGACTGGGTAAGGTAGGCCCATCCGTTGGCAAGTGCGTGGGTTGGTTTTAGAAGGGGACAAACAGGGCAGGGCTGAGCCAACCTTAGCCCACTGGCGAATGCAGAAACCAGGCTGGAGTGCAAGTCATGCCGGACTAGGGTATCACATTTACTGGTTTACATGAGCCGGGGATGGGAGCAGACTGAGCAGGGCCAGACTGCAGCACCTGCCAGCGAAGAGCTGGGACTGGGGGCTAGCTAGGTCAGGTCAGGCTGCAGCATCCGAAGGCAAAGGCTAAGACAGACAGGGGGCTACGCCAAGCCGGGTCAGAGCAATCACTGGCACACATGAGGTCTGTGGATGGGAAAAGGCCTGGCTGGGGAGCAATGGGGATGCCCAGGCCGAGGTGTGAATCCCCTTAGTGAGCATGAGGGCCAGGGTGGGGCTGCAGTCTGGTCTGGATATGGCTGCAGGGCTCCTCCACATATGTGAGCTGGGTCTAGGATGTGCCAGACTGGGCTAGACCCATCTGTCTAGTCATGCCTGCACCTGACAGAATTCATGCCCTGTGCCAGCATCTGCCAGCTGATGCTGATTTGGGTGACAGTCTGTGCCAGACCCTGTATTGGCAAACACATACAAGAATCTGGTCTTCGATGGCCTCAGATAAGGCTTCTGGAGTGATTCCCTACCAACTCAACCACTGAACTCAAAACCCCAACCATGGAGAAAATGGCAAGGTCCGTGGGCTGACTGTGGGAGTGGATGGGTCAAAGCTGGGCCTCCTCAGTGGCTCAGATGCAGCAGAGGACAGCATCTCCAAATGCACATGGAGGATATGGCAGTACATCGGAGCATTGGAGCCAGCACAGGACACCTGGTACCTTGGCAGAGGACAGAGGACAGAACAAATTGATCAGCTACCCCCAGCCAATCATTGGCAGTGAAGATCTGGGCAGACAGAGACACTAAGATGGACTATAGTAGCCAGTGGATTCAGGAGAGTTTCATTGCAACTGGAGTGGCGGGATCGCCAGCAATTCAGGACTGTTGAACTATCAAAACCTCTTGAGAACTTCATGGTGTTGTAAATTTCTATTTTTCTTCCTGTTGTTGGTTGTGTATTGTGGCTTTTCATTTAAGAGCGATGTGTGGTGACTGTGTAATGGAGACTATTTTGTCCAGATGTGAGGATGCAGTGCAGTATGCATCTCTACTTCCAGATCAAAGATGGACTCCCAATGAAACTGTTAACTGTATCTTGATAACAGGAAGCTGGACTCTGCCATTGTCCAAGCCCGCAATGATGGACAGATGGCTGCTTATGAAGAGCTACACTATAGTAATCATATGGGGGAATTTGGTGGGGAGGAATGATTTAGGGTTGGGGAGAAGGACATCCAATGGCCTATAGAACTGTATCATAAAATGATACTAATAATTTTAAAAATTAAAAAATAGAGAGCAGATGTTAAGCATTCCACAAGCACAGTTTCCAGAAGATCATCACACTTCCATCACTCCTGACATCCCCTTCTCTCCCTGTGTCTTCATTGGTTTTCTTTTTTTTTTTTTTAATTGGAACAACTTAGATCCAATGAAATTTTTTTTTAAAGATTTATTTTATTTTTATTGGAAAGGCAGATATACAGAAACGAGAGACCAATGATTCACTCCCCAAGTGAGCGCAATGGCCGATACTATGCCGATCCGAAGCCAGGAGCCTCTTCTGGGTCTCCCACGCAAGTGCAGGGTCCCAAAGCTTTGGGCCGTCCTCGACTGCTTTCCCAGGCCACAGGCAGGGAGCTGGAAGGGAAGTGGGGCTGCTGGGATTAGAACCGGCGCCCATCTGGGATCCCGGGCGTGCAAGGCGAGGACCTTAACCACTTGCGCCATCGAGCTGGGCCCTTCATTGGTTTTCACAGATATACTTTCAGTCACTCTGCATTCACAGAGTGAATCATTTTTTTTCACAGGCTTCATTTACAGGGCTTGTCATTTTAGCCCCAGAGCTAAAAATGACAAATACACACACACACACACACACACACACACACACACACACACACATTCGAGGGAGGTCTTCAAATCAATACATTCCAAGTTCATACCTGGAGAAATTAGAGAGGAACTACAAACGGAACCTACAGCAAAGCAGAATGAAAGAAGATTCGAGCAGAAGTCAGTGAAATTGAAAAACACAAAATGACAGAAAAAAGATTCTTAAAAACTGGTATAATAAAACTCACGAGACTGACCGAGACAAAAATATGGATTCCCATTAGTAAAGCAAAAGCGGGAATATCACAACAGATTCCATAGCCATTACAAGAACAGTTAGGGAAAACCACAAACAATTTTCTGTTCAATAATGCAGCACACACACACACACACACACACACACACACAAAACATACCAACTCCATGGAAACCTCAAACAGCCAAAATGAAGCAGATATATAAAATAACCCTGTGAAAAGTAAGGAAATTGATTTTGTCATTAAGGTGATCCTCCGAGGAAATCCTAGGTGTATATGATTTAACTGGAGAATTTTTATCCAGCATTCAGTGAATCAATGTCGTTTTCACAAACAACCCAAGATGTAGTAAGAAGAAGCAATTCCCACCTTGTGGAAGGCCTGTGTCACCTTGATTCCGAAGCAGAAAAAGAAAAAAAAAAAAAAAGAAGAAGAAAATACACCATCATCTTTTATAAAGTAGATCCAAAAATCCTTAATAAAAATATTAGCATGTTGATGTCAGTGAGGAATTAAAAGAATAATCCTATATGATCATGTACGATCCATTGCAGGTAAGCCAATTTGATTTACTATTAGAAAATCAGTCAGAGTAATTCTTTACATCTCCAAGTTTGAAGTCCCCATTCGAACCGATCCAGAAAAAGTCTACGACAAAACTTGTATACTTACGAAACCTTTCGTGGAACAGAAATAAGTAGACTTGCCCCACCCTGTTGAAAAGCATCTATAGAAAACCTACAGTTAAACGTGATGTCAGAAAGATGGTAGAGGGGCCTGCGTTGTGAAACGATGGGTTCAACTGTAGGCTGCAATGCCAGCATTCCATACGGGCACCGTTTGAGTCCTGACTGCTCCATTTCCGATCCAGCTCCGTGTTAGTGTGTTTGGGGAAAGCAGTAGAAGCTGGCCCACGTGTTTGAGGCCCTGCTACCCATGTAAAGCATTTCAGAAGAAATTCCTGGCTCCTGGTTTTGGCTTGTCCCAGCCCTGGTCATTATGGCCACTTGGAAAGTGAATCAGTAAATGGAAGGTACTTCTCTCAGGGGGAGAATCTGATTTTCAGAATTATCACAATCTGACATTTTAAAAAAGATTATATTTTAAAAAGATTTGTTTATTTTTATTGCAAAGTCAGATCTACAGAGAGAAAGAAAGAAAGAAAGAAAGAAAGAAAGAAAGAAAGAAAGAAAGAAAGAAAGAAAGAAAGAAAGAAAGAAAGATCTTCCAGCTGATGATTCACTCCCCAAGTCACCGCAATGGCCGGAGCTACACTGATCCGAAGCCAGGAGCCAGGAGTCTCTTCCTCGACTGCTTTCCCAGGCTACAAACCGGATGCTGGATGGGAAGCGGGATCGCCAGGATTAGAACCGGCGCCTCTATGGGATCCTGGCGCATTCAAAGGGAGGACTTTAGCCCCTAGGCCACCACGCTGGGTCCAGAATTATCACATTCTGACATTTAATATCCAGTTTCCAGAAGAGATCGCCAAGAATGCAAAGCAGCAGGAAAGCATGTCATATTCACAGATACAAAACGAATTGACAGAAGTGATCAGGTGGTGGACTTGCTAGACGCAGAAATTAAGATAATTGTCTTAACGATTCTCAGAGAACTAAATATATGAACAATTGAAAATTTCAATAAAGCATTGAAACATATTCTCAAGCTGAATTGAAAAATTCATCAGTATGCAAATGAGTTTTTAGCAGGAAACAGAATCAGTGACAACTAAACAATGAAAGGGATGGGTGCTGCAGAACGATGGGTTAGTTAAGGGGTGGGTGCTGCAGAAAGATGGGTTAGTTAAGGGGTGGGTGCTGCAGAACAATGGGTTAGTTAAGGGGTGGGTGCTGAGGTACAGTGGGTTAGTTAAGGGGTGGGTGCTGCAGTATAGTGAGTTAGTTAAGGGGTGGGTGCTGAGGTACAGTGGGTTAGTTAAGGGGTGGGTACTGCGGTACAGTGGTTTAGTTAAGGGGTGGGTGCTGCAGTATAGTGAGTTAGTTAAGGGGTGGGTGCTGAGGTACAGTGGGTTAGCTAAGGGGTGGGTACTGAGGTACAGTGGGTTAGTTAAGGGGTGGGTGCTGCAGTATAGTGAGTTAGTTAAGGGGTGGGTGCTGCTGTACAGTGAGTTAGTTAAGGGGTGGGTGCTGCTGTACAGTGGGCAAGTTAAGGAGTGGGTACTGTGGTACAGTGGGTTAGTTAAGAGGTGGGTGCTGCAGTATCGTGGATTAGTTAAAGGGTGCATACTGAGGTACAGTGAAGTGCTCACAAGAGTATCCATGAGCCGGTTCGAGTCCCAGTTCCTCTGCATCGGTCCAGCTTCCTGATAAGGCAGTGGTTGAGGACCTAAGTACCCCGGTTCCTGTGACCCACATACATGACCAGGATGGAGTTCCAGGCTCACGTCTTCAGCCTGGCCCAGCCCTGGCCACTGTGTGCATTTGCTGAACGAGTTAATGCAAGCTTTTCTTCCTCCCCTTCCCCTGCCTTCCCTCTTCCTTGCCCAATGCAATTGTCTTTCCCTATCTCTGTCACACTGTCTTTCAAATAAATAGATCTTTTAAAAGTATGGAATTGAAATGATTAAAAATAAAGAAGAGAAGGAGAAAACGATTGAAGAGAAGCTAGTACAGCCTAAGGGGCCATGGGACAACATAGTACAGCCATGGGACAACACGTAAGATCAACGTACACATTGATGCAGAAGAAGGGGAAATGATAGGGTCAGAACAAAAAAGTTACTGTTGAGGAATTCTTTTCTAAAAAACCTTTGGGCCACTGCTACAGTGACTAAAGCCTTCACCTGCATTGCAGGCATCCCATACGGGTGCAAGTTTGAGTCCCTGCTATTCCACTTCTGATCCAGGTCACTGCTAATGGCTTGGGAGACACAGCAGCAGCTCCTGGTTCAGGCTTTTCTCTGATCCAGCCCTGGCCACTGCAGGCATTTTGGGAGTGAACCAGTGGATGAAAGATTCCTCCCTCACCCTCTCTCTCTCTCTGTATCTCTGTCTTTTCAATTAAAACAAATACTTTTAAATTGTCTCTCCAAATGCGGTTGAATACACAAATCAACGAAGCCCAACAACTTCTAAGTAGAATAAACTTAAGGAGCCACACAGCGAAAACAAGTTGTCATCAAATTGTCAAAACACAAAGAGAATGTTGAAAGCAGCAGGAGGTAGGAAATTTATCACACGTAAGAAATCTTCATTAATGTTACGAGTTTATTTCTTATCACAAACCTTGGTGTGCAAAGGGCAGCAGGGATGTGTTCAATGGGCTGAAGGAGAAGAAATTTAAACTGAAATTATATATCCGGCAAGCTGTCCTTCAAAAGTGAGGGTATAAACCAGACATTCCCAGATAAACAAGCTGAGGGTTTGTGAAGAGTTGCTTTGTGTTTCAAGAAATGCTAAGGGATGTTAGACGGCAACTCAAAGTTGCAAGAAGAAATGCGAATTTGAGTAAATACACCGATAACTATAAAAGAGTTGTTTCCATAATTTTATTTATAAATCTGTAAAATTTTCTACATGATTTAAAAGGTAAATGCCTGAAAATTGTGAAAATATATATATATATATACCAGGGGATTAGACAACAAAGGGGAAGTGTACAGATTTCTTAAAACACACAATTACCTAAGTAGACAGATGATGAACTAGAAAATCTCAATACAAAATCTCATAAAAAAGTAGATTTAATCAGTAACCAAACACTTTCCAAAAAAGGAAGGCCTAGACCAAGGAAAGGCTCTACCAGTAAATTCTGCCAGACAAGAAGAATCAACATAAGTATCATTCAAATGTTTCAGAGTAGAAGAGGAAAAAAAAACTCCCAAAGTATTTCTATGAGGGCACTTTTATCTTGTCACCAAAGCCAGGTAAGGATTTCACACACAAGAAAATACTACCTAGCCATTTGAAGAATGAAATTTTGATATCTGCTATCACACATGTGAGCCATAAAATATTGTGCAAAAGGAATTAATCAGACATAAAAAGACAAACACTGTTGTGATCCAACTTACACGCGGTATCTAAAATCGGCAAATTCATAGACAGAAAGTAGAGATTACCGTGGAACCAGTGAAAGGAATTATGGGAAGTTATTGTTTCATGAAGTCAGAGTTTATTCTGGGGATGAGAAAAAAAATGCCCTGGTTAAAAACTTGCATTGGCTACACAAGATTACCAATATATCTAAGTGAGTTGTATACTTACAAAGGGTTGGAATGATAAATACTGTGGTAAGTGCCTTTTACCACAATACAAAAAAAAAAAAAAAAAAAAAAAACAGTGAGATGAACAGCCTGTGCACTTAGGAATGGTATCTGAGACTAAATGATCCCGAGTCCAGGATATGCTGAGGAGGGTTGCGATTTCCTTGGCGCCAACAGTAGCAGTACCTACCTCCGGTGTGGTGTCATGCATGCCTTCAGCACGCCATCCGTGTAAGAGACGGCTCTTGAACCCAAAAAAACAGCACAGGCTTTGCTAACATATAGGACTAGTTGTACAAATGCTTCTGTGCTTCTTAATCATAAACACTTGTTTATTAAAAACAACTGTAGGGCTCGGCGCGATAACATAGCAGTTAAAGTCCTTGCCTTGTAGGCACCAGGATCCCATACAGGCGCCAGTTCTAATCCCAGCAGCCCTGCTTCCCATCCAGCTCCCTGCTTGTGGCCTGGGAAAGCAGTCAAGGATGGCCCAAAGCCTTGGGACCCTGCATCCGTGTGGGAGACCCGTAAGAGCTCTTGGCTCCTGGCTTCGGATCAGTGTAGCTCCGGCCATTGTGGCCACTTGTGGGAGCGAATCATCGGATGGAAGATCTTCCTCTCTGTCTTTCCTCCCCTCTGTATATCTGACTTTGCAATAAAAATAAATAACTCTTTAAAAAATAACTATAGATACTATCATACTTGACTGTGAAAGACTTAATTATTTCCTTATAGAACTGGAACAAAGATGTTTTCTCCCACGCTCTAATTTCACATATTATTTCATGTTTTGTCCACTGCCATAGGCATAGCAAGTAAATAAAAGGCAGAGATCAGAAGAAAAGAAATAAAATCATTTGATGAGGGTGTAATTGTCTACACAGGCTATCCCAAGGAATTTGAAAAGAAAACCTTTTAGAGATCATAAATAAACCTAAGAATTTCATTAAATATAAGATTGAAAGTAAAAAACCACTTGCATTTTTGTTTGCTGATAATAATTAGAAAAAAATAGAAATGCAGTATTGAGTTGAGTTGGTCCAAAGATAACAAAATACGTAAAGCATATGTGTGATGAAGATTAGAACTTGCTGGTGAAAGTCAAAGACCTAAATTCCTGGCAATATATACAGTGTGCTCATTGATTGAAAGATCTGCTATCACAAAAATGTCAACCCTCCACCAACACGTGTATGGATTTAACACAATTCCCGACATACAATGACACTAGGCAGGAGGATTAGGTAGGAATAGGTCCGGAGTCACAGTTCCTGCCAGTCCTGCATTGTAACTCCACCCCTTACCTGTCCATGATTTTGCTCACGTTCCCATGATGCACCAGTGTAGCATCTGGGACCAGGAAGCAGGTGCCTGACGGCCACTTGGAACTTTAGTTCCACATGGAGGTACCCTAAAACTCCTAGACCGCCTCAGACACATTGAACACCCCAGCCTCACTCCGTTTGTATATTAAATTAGGGTATCATCCCTTACCTCATAAAAATGACTACCATACAAGGGGACTCCTTCCTTTCTATTGTTTTTTGGACTCTGGACCTTGCTTAATCAAGATTAAGGATATACTAACAGAAGTTCCAGCACCAGGAATTCCTTATTTAGACAAGCCATTTGTTCTGTTTGTACCAAAGAAAACGGGAATGGCTTTGGGTGTGCTCACTCAGAAGCTGGGCCCCCTTGCACACGCAGCGGCCTGCTTTTCTAAGCGGAGAGGGTCAGCAGCCACAGGACGGTCGGCATGCTGAAGAGCAGTCGATGTTACTGTGCTCTTAGTTGAGGAAATCACCAGCCTGTCCTTAGACCCAGCTGCTTGCAGTTCTAGCCCCACACCAGGCACAAGGAGTTGTCGAGTTTCAACGGCATGCCTGGTTGACAGAAAGATGCCTCACTCCCAGGCAGACCCTTGTGAAGACTCACCCGAGACAACGCTTACTGTCATGCAACAGGTTCAATCCAGCTAAGCTCCTGCTACCTGAAGATCCTGAAAAGTTCATTCGCTGTTACGTAGAGACTAACGAGAAAGTAGATTCTAGTAGGCATGACCTATGACATGAGACTCTGGAAAAGCCAAATGTTGAATTGTTTATGTATGGCAGTAGTTCCACGAAGTAAGGAGCCAGAGAGGCAGGATGGGCCATCACGGATCTTATGCAGGTAATAGAGGCTCAGGCATTACCTGTCGATCAATCGACCTCGCACCCAGGACTTGGGAGAGGTGTCTTGTAGCCATGCCCTTCCCAGGCTCACAGAAGCCAAACAACAGAGAGGAGTGGTTTCTCTTTTCCTGTGGACACAAGATGGAAGTAGAAGTCTCTCTCCCATCTCCCCCTCCCTGCCCCTCCTGTCCCTGAGTATGGTCCTTGCGTGTTTGATTTTCTCACCTTCTAAATAAACTTTACGAAAGGAAAAAGAAGAAGTTCAGGCATTGCCATACAACACTTCAACTCAAAAGGCTGAACTAAAGCCTTGACCAAAGCCTTACAATTAGGAAAAGGCCAAAGAGTAAATATTTATACAGACTCCAAATATGCTTTCCTAGTGTGGCAATTTGCAGAGAAAGAGGCCGACTGCCCATGAAGATTTCTCCCATTAAACAGGCTGTTTTGTACTGTTCACTGTAGGGTGCACCAGCAAGGGAAGGGGTGAACCACATCACCATGGCGAATGCACTGGCAGATGGGGCAATAGAGGCAGCTCCCGCTCGGGCAGTTTTAGAAACAAAAACGATGCTTCGTGTTTATACAGGCAATCAGAAATCTTTCCTGTACCGTGCCTGAGAAAGAAGGGACTCAGCAATGAGACTGTAATAAAGATACCGATGGGTGGGGGACTTTAGATCATAAAATCATGTTACTAATGGTTTCTTAGTGGAAAATTACTAAGGAAATGCATGGCTGTACCCATATTAGAATAAGAGCTCTAAATCAGATTATATCTTGAGTATTCAGAGGGAAAGTATTACATACTGTCATAAGGGAAGGGATTTGGCCCTGTCCCCTTTGTTTGCAAAATAACCCTAGTGGCCACCACGAGGTCACCTCCTTTACTCCCTGTACAAAAGCTAAGAACCTACCCAGGGGAGGATTTGCAGGTAGACTTGCAGTAACTTGCCCCTAGCAGATGGGCACAAGGACTTGTTAGTCTTTTACTGACTGCTGCATGGGTTGATGGAGACTTTTCCAACCAAAGCAGAAGAAGCAAGAGTGTCTAAAGCTCTGCTCGTTTTGAGAGCCCAGGGTGACAACGGTCTTGTGTGCTTCTGAAGTGAGTCAACTGAAAGTCACTACTGTGCGAGTTTCCTGCCGCCTCTGTGCCTCTTGGAGACCTCAATCTTCAAGTAATGCCAAAGCGTCAGTCGGGATTTTAAAAGGACTTTAGCTAATGTTTGCCAAGAGACTGCAGAACCATGGTTTAAACTCTTGCCCTCCTTAGGATAAGGATAACACCTAAGATTATCTTAAAATTTAGCCCTTTTGAAATGTTATATGGAACCCTTCTTCACCTTTGACATTTTCATTGATTAAGACACAGAAAACCAGATCAAGTATATTATCAATTAGGTCAAGCACCTAGGGCTCTGGCAGAATATAACAAAATGTCCCCAGTGTCAGATTCCAAAACTCACAAACAGCTTAACAGGTTTTAAATAGCTTTAACAGGTTTTGTTAAAAAAGTTGGAAGGATCCTCTTTTGACCAGTTACTGCCTGTATGGAATGGACTTAATCCTGTTCTATTTAGCACTCCTACTGCAGTTAAGGTTACAGGGACTTTCTAGCTGGGTACATCTGTCAAGAATCCAACTTGCAACTCTTGAGTATTCACAGGCTCATGCAGGCGATAAGCTACTCTTGGGAGCCAACTGAAGACCTCAAGTACCTCTTCAGAAAAGCCAGAAGATAAGTGAAGTCTTTGGTTTTATTGTATCAAGACGGCTTCCTTCTTCAGCTGACATGTTTGCTACCTCTTCTGATTCTCTCAGGAAGCTGCTACTGGCTAAAAAGCTCCCTGTTGTGTTCATCCACCATCAGGGGAGAAAATTGTTACATCTCACAAACTCACTTGAAAAAAAAAAATAACATCTGTTGCTTTGGGAGCTTAGTTCAGATTACAGGACACATTTTTTTCTTTTTTCTTTTTTTAATTTACTGTTTAATGATTTTTTCATGATCTTTACATAGTTGATTAGGGCTCAAATGGTCAAGGGCTACAGGAAACTGGGTAAAACCATTGTTTCCACGTTCTCTCTTTTTTCCTTCCTGTATCTGGGGGAAAGGGAGAGACAAAGGGAGAAGCCACACCCACCTTCCCAACCATCCCAGGGTCCCGGACATGTGGCATGCTCGGAGGGCACTGCTCAAGTGGTTTCAAGAATTCAACTGTTCTGAATTGCTGCCAATCTCGCCATTCCAAGTATGATGAAATCTCTTCAAAATCCATTGGAGGACATAACCCACCTTAGCATCTCCACTTGCCCAGATTTTTACTGCCAACACTTGGCTGGAGTTGTTGATCAATTTGTTCTGTCCTCTGTCCTCTGATGTGGTACCAAGTGTCCTCTGCAGGCTTTGGTGTACTGCCATTTCCTTCATGTGCACCTGTATATGAAGTCTACTGCTCCATCTGAGCCACTGAGAAAGCCCAGCTCTAACACATGCACTCCACGGTCAGACCATGGGACCTGCAATTCTCTTCATGGTTGGGGTTCTGAGCCAAGTAGTTAGTTTAGGGCATCCCCAAAGAAATTTCATCTGAAGTGATCCCAGGCCAGATTTTTTTTTTTAATTTTTAATTTAACTTCTTTTTAAATTATTATCAGCATTCTATGAGAAAGTTGCATAGGCCCTGGAATTTCCCCTGTCCCCTCTCCAAGTCCTCTCCCAGACACTGAGTTCCACTATATGATTACTATAATATAGCTCTTGTGTTTTATGAAACCCAATGGGTGTTGGAGTCCAGACTGATCCTGCCCACCGCATACTCAGCCTTCACATAAACCAGTGGGAGCCATAGACTAGTTGGAGCGACCCATAAAAACCCCCACCAGGTCCACCCCTAACCTGGTTCCTGTGCTTGTCAGTATGTACAACAAACTGGTCCCTTCTGTCCAATGACCCATTCAGCTCTCATACATGTTGATGGATATTGAAACCTAGTTCATCCCAACCAGTTTCATTATCCAGTCCACACTGGTGCCAACAGATGCCACCATCTGTCTAAACCATGCCTGTGCCTGACAGAATTTGGCCCCTGTGCCAGCATCTGCCATCTGATGCTGAGGCAAAATCCAACCCACTCACACCCACTCTGACTTATGCATATATGGGAAGGTACAGTCAGCCCAGCCTAGCTTTTCCCTGATCCAGCTAACACGTAGACCATCAGATGTGGCGCTGCCCGACCTGGTCTGCCCTATCCCAGCTCTCATGCTCACCAGTGGGAGTAATGGCACAGTAGGGCAGCCTTCACAGTGCCCTCACTGAGGCCATTCCCTCCTCCCCATGAGTTTCACATGAGCTGGTTGGGTGCTGCGCCCAGTCTGATACAGCCTGCCTCACCTCGGCTTTTGCCAGTGGGTGCTGTAGCCTGGCCAGGCCAGGGCCATCCCCAATTCCAGTTCACTCTGGTGGGGGCTACAACCTAGCCCAGCCCTACCAGCCACCAATCCCGGTCCTCATGTGGACTGGCAGGTATTGTGCCCTGACCCAGCCTGACCCACACTCCATTCTGGTGCTCAGATTCGCCAGTTGGTGATATTAACTGATCCAACCTGGTCTGCCCCTGACCTGCACCAAATGTATACCAGTGGGTACCATATTTTGGCCTGCTCTGGGCTGATTTCCATCTTGGTTCTTGCACTCAGGGAGCATGTCTCTACAGAGGAGTTCTCCAGGCTCCTCCATCCGGATCTCTCCCAATGCCAGACCTTGCGTACCCCAGTGGGGGCATGGGCCAGCCCTACTTAGTCCACCTCCTATCCTAGCAGGAACAGTGGCCTTTCCTGACTGGCCCCCACCCATTCTGGTTCTTGTTGTCTGATGCTACTGCCCAACCAAGGTGATCCATATGCAGACATGGCTCAGCAGAGGCAGAGACCTGGCCTAGCCTGACCTATACCTACTCTAGTTCTCACAAGTACCAGTGAGTGCTGGATTCTAGCCCAGTCTGGCACATCCCATACCTAGCCCACATAGTTGCCAGGGGATTCTGCAACCATATCCAGACCAGACCACAGCCCCCACTATGACCTTTGTGCTCTCCAATGGGGGTCACAACCCGGCCTGGGCATCCTCATTGCTCCCCAACCAGGCCTTTTCCCATCCACAGACCTCACACTTGCCAGGTTGCTCTGACCCACCTTGGCATAGCCCCCTGTCTGTTTTAGTCTTTGCCTTTGGATGCTGTAGCCTGGCCTGATCTAGCCAGCCCTAGCTAGCCCCCAGTCTCAACTCTTACTGGCAGCTGCTGCAATCTGGCTCTGCTCAGTCTGCTCCCATCCCTGGCTCATGTGAACCAGTAGATGTGATACCCTAGCCTGGCATGACCTGCACTCCAGCCTGGTTTCTGCACTCGCCAGTGGGCTAAGATCTGCTCAGCCCTGCCCCTTCCAAAACCAATCCACACACTTGCTAATGGGTGGGGCTGCCTTGTCCAGCTTGCCTGACCCCTAGATCTGGAACACTAGTGGGAACTATGGCCCAGTAGGGGAGTTTCCCAGTTTCACCACTCAGCCCACTCCCTGACCCAGATCTCATATGCACCAGCAGGTGCTAGGCCCTTGCCTGGCATAGCCTTTGCCTCCATCTTGGCCTTTGTATGAGTTCTTGGATGTTGAAGGACAGTCTGACCTACACTGTGTTTTAGGATGCACATACAGATGCTGCTGCCTGGACCTGCCCAGCCTGTTTTCAGCTCTAACACTAGTGAGTGTTGGTGGGTTCCATGTTCACTCCAGTTCAGCCCATCACCACCCCAACTCTTGAGCTAACCAGAGGGACTTGTATTTCCACAGGGCTGGGCCCACTTATCCCCCACAGAATCTACCCCCAGGCCTGGTTCTCTTGTGTGCTGGTTAGTATCATGGACCTACCTAGTGTGACCAATCAGGTACTTGGATCTAGCTCTGCTAGGCAGGCCCCCAGCCATAGCTTTTGTGTGGTGTGGCATGTGGTGGTCAGTGATACTCTGCCCATCTCAGGACTCCCATGTGCGCTGATGTTGAAATCTGATCCATACAGATCTTCCAATCTCTTCCCTCCATACAACAAGCTCTCAGTCCGCTCGCTTACCAGCCAGTACAGTGGCCCTGTTATTGGGTGTCCTTCAGGATTCATTCCTCACTTATACATATTGTGTCCATATCCATGGATGTCCCTAGGAAAAATTTCGTCACCCCCAAGTCCCCAGAGCTCATTGGCGGTGGTCAGTGGGCAATGTCAGGCGCCCGATGGGCGCACTGGCTGGCTGCAGAATAAAGATGATGCTGGCTGCCTAAAAAGCAGCCAGGGTGGGGGTGGGGTGGGCTGCTTCCTCCGCTCATCAGTCAGGATTGGCTGATGAGGTGGAGTTCTGCTCCACGTGCTTGACCCGTGGAATCTAGACCAGATTCTTGTGAGTGCTTGCCAATGCAGGGTCCAGCACAGATATTACCCCAATCAGCCTATGCGTATGCTGGTGGTTGCAATTGCTGGTTCAGTTCTGCCTTTAGCCCTATCTTCTACATAAACCAATGGGAGGTGGAACCCATCCCGATCCTGCCCACCACACCTTTGGCCACATAAAACAATGGAAGCTGCAGCCTAGTTGAGGCAATTCCCAAGAACCCTCACCAGGCCCACCCTCTCCTCTGGTTCCCATGCTTGCCAGTACGTACAGCAGACCGGTCCCACCTGTCCCACATCCCATTCAGCTTTCATACATGTCAATGGGCATTGAAGCCTAGTTCAACCCAATCACCTGATGGAATAGCAACCCAACAGGGAGGTGCCCACTGTTTCCCTATTGGGCCCACTCCTGGATCATGCACTCTCCAGGTGATTCCGCAGTGTGGCTCAACAGAATTACCCCCCCTGTCAGCATCTGCCAGCTGATGCTGCAGCAAAGTTCAACCAAACTATACCCACTCTGACTTATGCTTGCACCAGTAGGAACAGTTAATCCAGCCTGGTTTTTGCCTGGTCCAGCTCACATGAGGCCAACAGGTGTTATATCTCTGCCCGGTCTGGTCTGACTCCATCCCAACTCATGCTTTCCAGTGGGAGTGGTGATCTAGCAGGGAAGCCCTCCACATTCCCCCTACTGGCTTTGCCCACCCTCCCCGCACCCAGTCTTGCGTGTGCTGGTTGGATGCCACAGCCCAGTCTGGCATGGCCTGCCTCACCTCAGTTTTTGCCAGTGAGTGCTTTAGCCTGGCCCGGCCTGGCCCATCCCCAATTCCAGCTCACACCTGTGGGGGCTACAACTTAGCTCAGCCAGCACCCAGTCCAAGCCCTCATGTGTACTGGTGTGAGTTGCAACTGAACCTGGCCTGACCCACATTCCATTCTGGTTCTTGGATTCACCAGTGGGTAATGTGAACTGGCCCTGCCTGGTTCACCTCTGACCTGCACCAAATGTATGCTGCTGGGTACTATTTTCTGACCTGGCCAGGGCTGCTCCCTATTATAGTTCTTGCACTCATCTATAGGGATTTTGTCCTGACAGAGGAGTTCCCCAGGCTACTCCATCAGAACCTCTCCCAGTGCCAGATCTCGCACACACAGGTAGGTCCATGGGCCAGCCCTACTCAGTCTACCTCCTGACATAGCAGGAACAACGGTCTTTCCTGACCAGCCTTCAACCCTTTCTAATTATTATTGTTGGGTGTTACAGCCCAGTCTAGCCTGGTGCATATGCAGACATAGCTCACACCTGGCTCAGCAGGAGTAAAAACCTAGCCTAACCCGTCCTACACGCACCCTGGTTCTTACAAGCACCAGTGGGTGCTGGAGTCGAGCCCAGTCTGGTGCACACAGCCCCAGCCCACACTTGTGCCAAGGGTTTATGCAGCCATGTTCAGACCAGAATGCAGCTCCCATTCCAGCCCTGTGCTTACCAGTGGGAACCACAACCCAACCAGGGCATCCCCTTAGCTCCTCAACCAAGTCTGTTCCCAGCTGTAGATCTTGCATGTGCCAGTGGTTGCTATGACCCATCTTGGCATAATCCCTTATCTGTCATGACCTTTGCCTTTGGATGCTGTAGCCTGGCCTGACAGCCTATCCCAGGTCCCACCACTCACTGGTGGGTGCTGGAACCTGGCCCTGCTCAGTCTGTTCCCATCCCAGGCTCATACAGACTGGTAGGTATGACAGCCTAGCTGAGATTGACCTATGCTCCAGCCTTATTTCTGCTTTAGCTGGTGAGTAAGGTTTGCTGGGCCCTGCCCGATCTGTTCTCCTTCAAAGCCAAGCCACACATTAGCCAACAGTTGGAGTTACCCTGCTCAGGCCTTGAACACATGCTCACCAGCGGGAGCTGTAACCTCAATAGGGGAGTTTCCTTGTTCCCCCACTCAGCCCATTCCCTGACTCAGATATCATATGTTCCAGCAGGTGCTAGGCCCTTGCCCAGCATAGTCTGCCACTCTGTCTTGGCCTTTGTATGAAATGGTGGATGTTGTGGCTTGGCCTGCCTCACACCCTGTTTTAGGATGCATGTGCAGGTGCTGCAGCCTGGACCTGCCCAGCCTGTTCCCAAACCTGGTACCCGTGAGTGTCGGCAGGTTCCATGTTCACTCCTAGCTTAGCCGATCACCACCCCAACTCTTGAGCTAACCAGAGGGACTTTTATTTCCACAAGGTTGGGCCCACTTGTCTTCCACAGAATCTATCCCCACACCTGGTCCTCTAGTGTGCTGGTTGGTGTCATGACTTTGTCTGGTGTGACCTGTCCCTTGTTCCGACACTCATTCAGGTACTGGGATCTAGCCCTGCCAGACAGATCCATAGCCATAGCCTTCACGTGGGCTGGCATTTGGCAGTCAGCGACGTTGTGCAGTAACAGCCCATCTCAGGACTCCTATGTGGGCTGATGAATCAGTCTGACCCTTACAGATCTTCCAATCTCTCCCCTCCAAACCACAAGGTTTCAGACCCCTCGCTTATCTGTAAGTTTAGTGACCCCATCACTGAGAGTCACACGGGATTCTTTCCTCACCTGCATACAAAGTGGCCTTATCCATGGATGTCCCTAGGCAGCATTTACATACCCCTAAGACCCTAGAGTTCACCAACAGGTGGCCATGGGTGCAACCCGGCTCCACTTGGCACACTGGCTGCCCCAAACCCAGGACTCGCTCACCAAGTGGCAGTGGTGGCCATGGCCATGGTCCCAAGCATTGAGTCTAACCTGGCTCAGGTACCTCCAGCAGCAGCCACACTGCTGGAAGCTCCCTTCACCCAAGCCCTGCACCCAATCTCAGGACAGATTTTTTTTTCAGCATCTACACAAGTCTTTGGATTCTCTAGTTAAAGTAGTCTTGGATAAGCAACTAGCCTTAGAATATCTATTGGTAGAACAAAATGGAATATTTGAAGTAACAAATGGAATCTGTTTCATTTATTCAACAAGAGTATAGTTCTGTCTCACATAGATTTATATCCAAATGGTTCTTTAATTTTGGTAAGTAAAGTTCACTAATTTCCACTATCTGGAGAGCAATTAAAAAAAAAAAACCTTATCCTTTTAAGAAAAAGGAATCCCATTCCTAATCTGTCTTTTCCCTATTACGCTGATCTTAATTTCACATTTGTCTCTTTCTGAACTCTACACTTACTTAAAGAAATGATGACCATGCAGAAACCCTGGCCCTGGGCAGTAACTTGTGAAAATCCTCCAGTTATAAAGAATGAGTCCCACCCATTCTCAGGCAGGGCAGGACAATATCCAGGTTCAGCATTAGGTAGTTCCAGAAGATGGGCCTTCCTCTTTTAACCACCCATAAAGATTAAGGAATGAAAAATCTCCGAAGGAGGAAGTGGAGCTGCCAGGACTAGAACCGGCGCCCACATGTGATCCCAGCGTGTTCAAGGCGAGAACTTTAGCCACCAGGGCCCCAAGTCACTTTCTTGTATAAAATCATGCTCAGGCTCTTGAAAGTTGATTCCTCTATTGAATAAAGTGTTACTTAATTCCAGAGTTGGAAATTAGGAAAATTGAAATATTTTAAGCTGCTGTAATTAAGTTCTATGACATAAATATCTAATTGGTTGTCTTGCTCACATCCTTTTTCCAAAAACTAAATCTGCTCTATTTTTTAAGAGAAGTTTCAGATTTGCAGGAAAGCCAAGCATACGGCAGTTTCCCGTAAACACACCCGGTTCCCTCTACAAACATCTTGCATAGGAGTAGTTCATTGTTATAACTGGTAAATCAACACTGACACACTATTACTAACTAAAGTGCATAGTTTACATTAGAGTTTACTCTTGGTATCGAACGTTCTGTGGGTTTCAGCAAATGTATAACGATGTATCTCTTCCATTATGGTACCACACACAGTAGCATCATCATTGTAAAAGTCCCCTGCCTATGCATCTCTTACTCCCTGCTCGTTCCTATCACCTGCTTCTACTTTTACTGTCTCTATCATTTTGTCTTTTACAGAATGTCATAGGCTCATCATCATAGACTACATAAGCTTTTAAGATGGACTCCTTCCATTTAGTCACACACTTTAGTCCCTTTGTTTCATGACTTGACAGCTTATTTTTAAACGGATTTATTTATTTTGTTATGTAAGAATGTCAGAGAGATAGGAGGTTTGGGACAAACAGATCTTCTGTCCTCTGGTTCATTCTTCCAAATGCCTCTAAGAACCAAGACTTGGCCAGACTAAGCTGGATGTTGGAAGCGCAATCCACCTGCAGGTGGAGGATTAGCCAATTAAGTGTGTTGCTGCCTCCTCCACCTTTTTAGTATTTTTAAACATTTATTTATTTGGGAATGGCATGGTGGCTCACAGGCTAATCCTCCACCCTATGGCATCAGCAGCCCTTATGCATATCGGTTTGTGTCCTGGTTGCTCCATTTCCAATCCAGTTCCCTGTCTGTGACCTAGGGAAGCAACAGAAGATGGCCCAAAGCCTTGGGACTCTGCATCCACGTGGACGACCCAAAAGAAACTGTTGGATCCCGGCTTGGCTTCAGATCAGCTCAACTCTGGCCACTGTGGCCATTTGAGCTGAGAAACAGTGGATGGAAGACCTTCTTCCACTACCTCTCCTATCTGTAAAATCTGCCTATTAAATAAAAATTTAAAATCAAATAAATAAATAATTAAAATAAGATTTATTTATTTGAAGAGCAGTTAGAGAGAGAGCTCTTCCACCCACAGTACACTCCCCAGGTAGCTGCACCAACCAACACTGGTCCTGGTAAAGCCAGGAGCTTCATCCCAACCTCCTATACAGGTAGCAGGTGCCCAAGCTCTTGCCTTATCCTCTGCTGCTTTTCCTAGGTCATTAGTAGGGAGCTGGATCAGGAGTGAGGCAGCCAGGACTCAAACCTGCACCCCATCTTGGATGCAGACAACAGTTTTATCAACTGTGGTGGAACATCAATCCCTATTTAATTATTTTTGTGTGTGTGTGTGTAACATAATTTCCTTTA
Organism: Ochotona curzoniae; assembly: GCF_017591425.1. NCBI lineage: Eukaryota > Metazoa > Chordata > Mammalia > Lagomorpha > Ochotonidae > Ochotona > Ochotona curzoniae. The sequence goes on from NW_024467106.1 coordinate 60,596,269, forward strand.
TATATATGGCAGAAACTTAGATGGCATATAATACAGATACAGATGAACAAATGATAGGTACATAAATATACATACAGATTTATGTATTCATATATATGTCAGTATAAATATGATTCCTCTTATGTAATGATCTTGACTGGAAAGTACTTCCCAATGACAAAAGAAGGCAGAATGCTTGTTACCTCAGAGGGACAAGAAGTTGATTCGGAAGTTATGGGAGCTTTCCAGGGTGCTGGAGAAATTCTAGGGTAACGTAGTGTATAGAGAAGTAAAAATTTAATTGTGCACTTTTGTATCTACATAATTTTTCACCCAATTAAAAAAAATTGAAGCTATTTTTACCCCCAAAGGGCAATATACAAGACTTTATCTTTATAGTAATTAAGCTTTTATCTCACAGATTGAATTTGGTTACATGTTTCAGATAATTAAGAAAAATTTGAATCTGATTGTACCCCACTGGGGACTGAATAAAGAGCATAAAGTTTTAGTGACAGAAATTTCACACAGATGGTGAAAAATGTGCATTCACAGAAATCTGCCTAGCTTCATATTCATGACACTCACATTTATTCAAACCTTTGTCAATTGATGCGATGTTAGACTAGACTCATTGATCTTTCAAGTAACATTATTTTATTCTTACTCGATTTTTAATATCACTATAGACATATTTAGTTTGTTCCCTCAATTAACAAAACAGATTTGTTAAAATATTCCATCAGGATGCGGCTTTACCGCTTTTTCTTGTTACTTATGTCATTTTGGGCTTTGTGTATTCTGAGGTTATGTTATGAGGTGTTTGCAAATTTAACACAGTTGAAGTGATTTGTATTATGAGCTATCCATGTTCAGATCTGATTATACTTTTACTTGAATGCTCCTTTGCCTGTGTCTTATTTACTTTTGGGTAGTTTGCAAGATATCTTTTCATATTCTTTCACTTTTTAAGTTTATATTGCAGGCAGGCTTTTTACTATTCAGAAAATCATTGAGTTCTGCTTTCTTTTCCCAACCTGGCATCTTTACATTTAATCATACTATTTCTCCCATTTACACTCGGTATAATTACCAGTATATTTAGGTTTAAATCAACCATCTGCTACTTTTTAAAATTTGCCTCAAATATTCTGAATTCCTTTTTCTTTGTTTTCTCCTTTTATTGTTATACGTCCCATTTCCTACTCTTTTAGCGTCAAAGTTGTACATATCTTCATGTATTATTTTCATAGAAGACAAAACACTATTTTGTTAAAATCTAATTCAAATGTATAGTCTTGACAAATGCAACTATTTTAGAATACATGATTTTCATTTATCTGTCTCTTGCTCTATTATTGCCATGTGTTTATAATTTTATGTATTTTTATTTAAAATTAAGGAATTAAACTTTCTCCTTTGAGATGACAATAGGTTTACTTTCAATCAAGGTTCTTTCAATACTGTAAAAATGGTGCGATATCCCAACCACAATATTTACATGAATACAATCAAGACACACAACACTCTTGTCTTATAGAGCCCTCCTGCCACCCTCTGGGGTCCCACCCACCTTCCTCAAGCCCCTACAATCTACCTTTCTGTAGGAAGTGTGTTTCTATAAATAAAAAGAATTTAAATTTCAATAAAATATGACAAGATGATAGTGCAGAGAGTACGATGGTGCAGCAAAAAAAAAAAAAAAAAAACTGGAAGAAATGTCATCAAAGGGGAAGGTCGGCTGCACTACGAGGGGAGGGGCCGACTTCAGAATGACAGCCATGACTCCAGTGCCCCGCCCCCAAAGAATGGGAACTATGCTGCTAAGGGAAACAGGGACTGCCTTGGGGCAGTGCTATGGTGTGCCCCCACAGGTGCGTGTTCCAGAAGCCTGGTCCCTGTGTGGTGGTGCTGAAGAACCTAGTGAAAGCTGCTTGGTCACTGGTGGTGCTGCCTGTCTAAGGACCACAGCTAGTTCCTGCTACAATTAATTGCTAAAACAAGCCTCATTCACAAATCTATGTGTATTCCCATCTCATCATGTTCTCTCTCCTATAAGCACATCCACTGTGTGATGCAGTTCCCCATAGCACTAACACGGAGTTTGTTTGATCTTGGGATACTTATGCTTTCAAAACTGTGAGCTAAATAAATCTCTTTTCTTTAAAAATTACTGAATTTGGCCAATTAGAGGATACAAACAGGAAAATAATGAGATGTGACTTGCGTTTTTAAAGCTCCATCAGCTACGGAGTTAGAAGGACCTGGCTGCTGCATGAATGGATAGGAGGGCCTTATGAAAGCAAGTGCAATTGTCTGGACAGCGTCCAGGGGCACCAGTGGGGAACCACTGAGGGACGATTCTGCATACAACTGTTACATATTGCTTGAGCTATAATTTACCTCAATAAAGTGCATCCATTTGGAATGAATGGCTCAATGAGCTTGGACAAATGTGCTCAATTAGGTAACCCCTACCACCAACAAAATAGATTTTCCCCTAAAACGTCTCCTTATGCCTATTTGCACCCAAATCACTCTCATTTCCTGGCAATCACTAGCATGTTTTCTGTAACTAGAGCTTTGCTGCTTCAGAATCTCACAGGAATAGAATCATACAGTGTGCAGAACCTTGTATCTGGCTTCCTTCAAGAGTGTGCTGCTTAGAGGGATTTATTCTTGTTTTCGTATGTCTTAGCCTTTCCATCCTTTTGGCTGTTGAGTAGTACTCCGTTGTACAAATATACCACAAATTGTTCATCTGCTCACTAATTGATGAACTGAGACTGTTTTCAATTTTGTATCTATTATAAAAAAGATAACAAGAACATTAAAGTATTTGTGTGAATCTATGTTCACATTTATTTTGGGTACAAACACCTAGAAGTAGAATAGCTAGGTTTAAATTTGTAAGAAATTTAAGAATTATTCCAGGGCCTGGCGCGGTGGCGCAAGTGGTTAAGTCCTCGCCTTGCACGCCTGGGATCCCATATGGGCGCCAGTTCTATCCCGGCAGCCCCGCTTCCCTTCCAGCTCCCTGCCTGTGGCCTGGGAAAGCAGTCGAGGACGGCCCAAGGCTTTGCACCCTGCACCCGCGTGGGAGACCCAGAAGAGGCTCCTGGCTTCGGATCCGCATAGCATCGGCCGTTGCGCTCACTCGGGGAGTGAATCATCGGACGGAAGATCTTCCTCTCTGTGTCTCCTCTCTGTATATCGGCCTTTCCAATAAAAAAAATAATAATAATAATAAAAATAAATCTTTAAAAAAAATAATTATTCCAAAGTGGATGTACAAGCTTGCATTCTCAACAGCAATATATGAATATTCTAGTTCAATGATACCCTCAGAAGCACTTGATAATTTCAATTTATCAGATTGGCTCAGCTCCGGCTGTTGTGGGAGCGAACCAGCAGATGGAAGATTTTTTTTTTAAAGACTATTTTCTCTCTTCCTGAACATTGTCTCTATACTTCCTGGACTGTATACTTCATTACACAAAAATCTTAAATTTTAAAGAAGTCAAATTTATTTTTGTTTTGTGTTAATGCTTTTGTGATCACATCCCAGAATCTGCTGCCAATTTCAAAATCATGAAGATTTGCCCTTTTGTTTCCTCCTGAAAGTTAAATGCCTGTAGTGCCTACGTTTGCATCACTGGTTTATTTTTAATTTATTTTTGTGTGTAGAGTGTCTAGGTTTTAAAGTAACCTGTTTCTCCAAAGCGTCAGTCCTACCTTCCATTCCCATGAACCGTGTCTGAGTTCCTCCTCCTCAAGCAGTGGTTACTTTGTGTCTTTGATAGCAGCTGCTCTAACAGGGCTGAGCAGTAGCTCATCCTGGCTTTATATTGCATTTCCCTGATGGCTAATAATATGGAACACTTTTTATTTCAAGTATTTGTTGCCCATTTGTATTTTTTTTTTTTTTGAGAATCATTTATTCTGGGTCCCCTTTCTCGTTTCTTAATCAGGTTTAATTTTTCTTGTTGCTGTTGAGTTTTCTTAATATATTCTGGATATTAGAGAAGTGTCTTCCGAGTATTTTCTGGGATGTCTCTTCACTCTGCTGTTAATTCTGTTGTGCAGAAGCCGCTGAGTTTGATCTAATCACATTTGTCTAGCTTTGCTTGTTGCCCGCCCTTTTGGGATCTGCTCCAAGACACAATTACCTACAGAAATGTCTTGAAGTGTTTAATTATGTTTTTTTTGTATTGGTTTCATGAAGACATGTTATCTTTTCTCTGAGGTGCTTGCTCTTGACACCTTCATCCAAAATTGGTTGGGTGTAAGCAGACAGATTAACTTCTGATGTCTCTACAGGTCCCACCTTTGCTTTACGTTTCTGTGTTAGTTTTTAGGGCAGGACCATGCTGTTTAATTGCTGTAACTTTGTAATATGCTTTAAAATGAGATATGTGATATCTCCAGGTTTTTTTCTCCTGAGGATTACTTTGGCTTTGGAGGATTGTTCACAGGTCCAGATGAATTTTAGCATTTTTTCTATTTCTATAAAGATTATCATTGGTATTTTGATGGAGATTTCACTCACTATGAGAATTGCCTTGGTTAGTTTGCATATTACGGATATTTTAACAATGTTAAGTCTTCTAAGCCATAAACAGACCATTTTCTCATTTTTATGGCCTCTGTGATTCTTTTCAACATGTTCAATCATTTTCATTGTAGAGATCTTTTTTTTTAATTAAATTTATTCCTAAATATTTTGTTTTCCAATTCTTGTAATGAAATTGCGTATTTGATTTCCCTTTCAAACGGACTACTGTTGGTATATAAAAATGTTACTTTTTTGCATGTTTCTTTTGTAACCTGCAAGTTTACTAAATTTGTTTATCAGCTCTAACTGCTTTTTGCTGTTATTTACATTTTCTGTGTAGAAAAGAGTGTAGTCTGGAAACATGGATATTTTAGATTCATTCATTCTAATTTGCATACCCTTTATTCTTTTCTCTTTTTAAAACTTATTTTAAATTTTAGATGATAACATAGTTGATCAGAGTAGGATGGGTCAAGGGTCAGGGAAAAGCGGATGTGATCACTATTTTCAAATGTTCAGTTTCACCTTCTTGTTTCAGGGATCGGGGGTAGAGGGATAAGGGGAAAAGCCATACCCAGACTCCCAACAGCTCCAGAACCCAAGACTGGAGAATGGCCACTTGATATCAAGCCTGGGTCCCAATGCAGGGCATACTCTGAGAATTCTACCCACGTGGTTTAAATAGTTTTGAAATGTTGCCAAGCTTGCCAATCCAAGGATGAGAAAACCCTTTCAATGTCCATTGGCTGACATAGTCAACCTCAGAGTATCCATTCGCCCGGATATTTGCTGTCATTGTTTGGCTGGGGTAGTTGTCCAATTTGTTCTGTTCTCCTTCCTCTAGTATGGTATCAGATGTCCCCTGCAGGACTCAATTTTCTGCCATATCCTCCATGTGAATCTGGGTCAGCTGTCCACTACTCCATTTTTTCCACTGAAGAGGAACAGTTCTTGCAGGCGGGCTAAAGGCCAGAGTCAGGTGACCAGGGCCTCTCCAGACCCCACAGCCCCAGAACTCCTGGACCCAGCACCCACCGTGCAAGTGGGCCAAGGACCCAGGCCAAGCAACATGGGCCTTGCTGGACCCCTCGACCCCTGAAGCTCATGGGTCCAGTATCCACTGTGTAGGTGGCCCAAGAACCCAGGCAAGGCAACTAGGGCCCTGCTGGACCCCTCATCCTGCCCTTGTGGATATGGACCCAGCACTCAACATGCAGTGGGCCATGGACCTGGGCCAGGTAACCCAGGTCCTGCTGGACCCCTCACCCCAGGGCTCACAGACACAGCACTCACCTTTCTCTGACTGTTAAGGCTCGCCTCACCTCAGCATCCATCAGCGGGTACTACAGTCAGGCTCAGTGAGCCTGCCCCCAGTTCCAGCTCATGCTGACGGGTTCTGCAGCCAAGCCAGACCAAGCCAGCCCCAAGTCCTGGCCCTAATGTGAATTGGCTGATGTTGTGGCCTGACCTGGCTCTTCCTGCATCCCATCCTGGTTCTCAGATCTGCCAGTGAATGTTATGAACTGGCCCAGCCTGGCCTGCTTCCAGACCTGACCCACATGTATGCCGGTGGGTATTGTAACCTGGTCTGGTCTGCCTTGCCTTGGTTCTTGTGCTCATCTGCAAGGACTGCATTCTGACAAAGGAGTTACCCAAGCTCCTCTATCATGTCTCCACCCAATGTCAGATGTTACACACACTGGTAGGTCATTGGCCCAGGTAGACTTTGTCCACCTCCTATCCTGGCAAAAACAATGACCTTGCCCAACCAGCCCACAATCATTTCAGTTCTCACTGTTAGGTGCTACAGCTCAGCCATACCTGATCCACACCCAGATACAGTTCTCATATGATCCAGTGGAAGCCAAGACCTAGCCCAGCCAGTTCTACCCATGCTGGCTCTCAAAAGCATTAGTGGGTGCTGGAGTCTAGCCCAGTTTGAAACTCCCCAGATCCAGTCAATACCCAGTCTCCCATGTCTAGGGAGACTGCCACCATGTCCAGCCTAAACATTCTGGTTCTTGCACTCAGCAGTGGGAACCCTAACCCGGTCAGCGCAGCTGCTTAGTACCCCAACCAGGCTTGTTCCAATCCACAGCTCTTGCACAAGAACCCATATGCCCCCACAAATTCTGCCTCTAGCCCTGATTCTCTCGCATGCTGCTAAATGTCATGGCCCAGCCATACATTACCCATTCACTGTTCTCTCACTGGTGGGCACCTTGATCCAGCCCTGCCATGAGGGCCCCCATTACAGCCTTGGCATGTGCCTGTGAGTGATATTTGGTGTGCACCTGGGAGCTGGTGTCACATTCATCAACGTTTCACAAGAGAAACTAAGGTTCAGAAAAGGCAAGGACTTGTCAAAGGTCACACAGCAAAGATGTTTGGGATCAAAATCCAGTCTTACCAGACCCCAGAGCCTTTCCCAGGCCCCAGTTACTCCCTGTTCAAGAACCCCATCACCAAGCTTGCAGTGTCCAGAAGTAAGTGTTGGGAAAGTCGCAACTCCTATTCATCACCACGTTGCATGGACTAAAAACAACATCCATGAGGTCATTTCCATGGGGCTCTGGGGTTGGCTGTGTAAATATTTGGCCTTCAAGGCTCTTCTCGGCCAAACTCCTCAGGGTGCTGACGTTAAACACACTCCTGCAGGAAAAATGCAATTGCTTTCAGGAAGCCCCTGGAGTCGGTACTCAGAGGGTGTCTGCTCAGGCTAATGTTTGACAACACAGAGCCCATTTTTCCTATGACTTTTTCTCATTTAAGACAAGAAAGATCACCCTCTGCTCGCCAACACACATACTCACCGGTCATGAATACGCAGGCATTTAAAAACATTTGTGAACAGAAAGGTCTGTGCTTTCTCACTGCCTTACAGAGCCAGAGAGGTTTGAGAACAGGAGTGTGTGTAGAGAGAGAAAGGGAGAAAGGGAGAACAGAGAAAGAGAGAGAAGGAAATACACTGGTGACTGGCATCCACAGCTTTGCAAGAACCTACCCACTCTTTAGGACCCCTCTCCCATGGGAAGTGTGCCTTGTCTGCATCACCACCACACAGCCAATTCTGACCATGACAAGGCCCTGAACGGAGGGCCTGTGCCTCTGGACTCATGGGAGAAGAAGCTGTCCACGCTGGGGACAGAGTCGGGGCAGAAAACCTGGGTCTGGCTCAGGACATCACCCCTGACAGCCTCATGCCTTAGGAGTGCTTCTCCAGTACATGAGGAGGGGCAGAGAGAGCTGAAGACTTCAGACACAGAGGACTTGCAGGGAATACGTCAGAATAGTCAGTCATCAATCCTTGTCCTTCCAAGGACAGACTTGGGATTATGAGAATGGGAGGGCTCTGGCTACAGCAAGAGGGAGAGTATGTGTCATCTTTGGTCAGAATCTGATCACAGCAAAGAGGGAGAGGGAGGATGGTAGGCAGGGATGGGGAGCCAGTGTGTGTCTCAGGGATGTATGAGCCTGAAGGGAGCTGAAATTATTACCTCCTTAATAATACTGAGTTCAGGGGCTGGCATGATAGCACAACTGGTTATTCCTCTACCTGCAAGCACCAGCATCCCATATAGGCACCGGTTCATGTCCCAGTTGTTCCACTTTCCATCCAGCTCCCTGCTTGCAGCTTGGGAAAGCACCAAAGGATGACCCAAAGCCTTGGGAACCTGTGCTCATATGGGAGATCCAGAAAAAGCTTCTGGGTTTGGATCGACTCAGCTCTAACCAGTGCAATCAGCCACTTGGGGAGTGAAACTGCAAATGTAAGATCTTTCTATTTCTTCTCTCTGTAATTTGCCTTTCCAATAAAAACAAATATTTTAAAATGTGACTTCATAGAAATGATTATTTATAAAGTTTTTTCTAAGATTATTTCTTTAAAACAGTTATTAAGAGAGAAGAGACAAATGGAGACAAGGAGAGATCCTCACCTGCTGGTTCACTAATCAAGTAGCCCAAATTGGCAGGGCTGAATTAGGTCAAAGCCAGAAGCCAAAAGCTTCATTCAGGTCTCCGGTGGGGACAGGGGCCCAGACACTTGAGCCATCTTCTACTGCTTTTCCCAGGGCATTAATAGGGAGCACATAAGAAGTAGAGTAGCTGGAACATGAACGGGAGCCCATATGGGATGCCGGCTTTACTTATGACATCACAATGCTGATCCAATAAAGATTTTTAAAAATTACTTGAGAGGGAGTGACACATGTACACACAGAGAAAGAGAGAGAATTTTCCATTCTCTGGTTCACTCTTCAAACAGCTGAGGAGCTGTCTTAGTGGCACAGCACATTAATCCTCTGCTTCTGGTGCCAGCATCCTATATGGGCTCTGGTTCATGTCCCATGGCTGCTCCACTTTCAATACAGTTCTCTGCTTATAACCTTGGAAAGCAGCAGAGGATGGTTCAAATCCTTGGGCCCTGCAACCACATGGGAGACCTGGAAGAAGCTCCTGGCTCCTGGCTTCAGATCAGCATAGCCCCAGCCATTGCAGCCATTTGGGGAGAGAACCAGTGAATAGAAGATTTCTCTCTCTCTCATTCACTCTTTCTCTCTCTCTCTGTATGTGTCTTCTTTCCTTCTCTCTTTGTAACTGCCTGTCAAATAAAAAAATAGAACTTTACAAAAATAAGAATAAAAATATTTTGGGGGGTAATAAAAATAATTTTTAAGTAACCAAAATGGTCAGAGCTGAGCCAAGTGGAAGCCGAGAGTCAGGAATTCCATCTGGGTCTCCTATGTGGGTGCCAGGAGCCCAAGCACTTAGACAATCTTCCACTGCCTTGTATTAGCAAAAAGCCGTATTGAAAGTAGAGTAGGAACTGAAATTGACTCTGCAATATGGAGTGCTCACATTGCAAATAGCAACTTAACTTGCTACACCACAACAGGGGGTTCAGGGATGATTACTTGTAACACATGCGTGAGATATGAAGGACACCAGGAAATGAGTTCCCTGAGTCACACCAACTCCTGCAGGAACTCCTCCCACCCCGTGGACCCACCACCCAGCTCTGCGCTAACGCACCCCTGGCTGGCTGAGTTCACCTGTATTCACGCGTGCGTCTCTGAATGAGTTAATGTGGGATTTGGGATATTTCCAGACCTTCAACAACCAGAGCTACCTGGAATGTGAGGGTGCCTGAGAGATGGGAAAGTGGAATTAAAAGATAAGATCACTCCGCTGGGGGAAAAAAAAAACCTTGAAAGTTATTCATACACAGAGTTGTCAAAGGGGTTATGAAATGGTGCATTATGGAAAAAAAAGATGCATAGATTTCTTCAAAATTAAACTAAAATAAACTTACCTTGGCATTAAATTTCCCATGAACTTTTTGAAGCACACTCATTATTATTCTGTGACTCCCTTCTCAGCTAACATCATATTCTAAAATACACAACTGTCCTTAGTGTGTCTGCAGTGTGATGTTTCCATTAAACAAGTTCACACCTTTACCCACTGTTGCCTCCCCACTTGTATGTTGCTACAAACGAGGTTCCTGGAACCATTTTCTTTTTTTTCTTTCCATTTATTTATATATTTATTGAAGAGACAGAGACAAGAAAGAACCCTTATCTGTGGTTTCCTTCCCCAAATATCCAAAAAGGCCAGGGAACTAAGGCTGACAAGCAGGAACTCTTTCCAGGTCTCCCACATGGGTAGCAGGAACTCAGCTGCTTGAGCCAGGCCTGCTGCCTGCTAGAGTCTGCCTTAGCAGGAAACTGGAGTCAGGAGTTGGAGCTGGGGCTCAGATCCACCTGCTCTGAGATGGCATGCAGCTTCTCAGCTGGCACCTAACTGCCAGACTAGACACCTGTCCCTTGAGGAATATTTTCATGTGTATCTCACAGTGTGCATGGGTGGGTTTGCCCAGGAATGGAATTGTCACGACGCAGGATGGTCTTCTGTTAGCTCTACCGGGTGGTGACGGACTGGTTCCCCAATGCCAGAACCACATCTTCTGCCCCTCACAGTAAAGATACCAGTGTGACTCCCTCTACCCCCACCCTACCACTCTCAGACTCTTGGTTCTGCTTTTCATACTTTCCAGAATTGTCAGAATATTGTTTACCAGCATCACAAAGTAACCAGGACAAAGGTGAATCAAGCAATTTATAATTCAAAACTTGAAAAAAACGGGGAGGGGGGGAGGAATGAAAAATTAGGCAACTTTTCCAAAAAGGCCAGGTGAGACCCCAGTTGCCTTAAAGCAGGAGACACTCTGGATCGAATGGCCCTGCTGGCTGACCCTATAACCCCTTCTGTGGAAAGGAAACAAGGTCACATTTTCCCATGTATGTTATTTCCCTACAATCCAGGGTCACAGCCTGGTCTGCAGCCACAACCTCACTCTTTGTGACCCCCATAGCTCCCCTGAAGAGTTCTGAGCCGAGGGACAACACTCTATATTCCCCTGTCGTCTGCTCCGGCCACACTATGAGCCCCATTAGTGAACTTGTCCTAAGCAAGAAAGCTGTGTCTCAGAGAATGACATTTGCAGGGGGCACGGATTAGAACTAGAGCAACTGCCAAGCCCAAGGGCCCTCTTGTCCCCCAGACTCATGTGGGCAGGGTGGGAGATGGATGCTTGGGGTATCAGCCTGGAGGGCCAGAGTGGGGCCCTGCTACTCTCATTTGAGAGTGTTCAGATCTTTAGGGAGGTCCCCAGCCTAGAGCAGCACCTGGCACAGGGCAGTGCTGGTGACTGGGTGGGTCACATCCTCTGGGCTTCCTGCTAGGTATCAGGAGACAACGGTGTCCCTGTGTGCTCATGTGTCCAGAGATGCCCACTTGGGCAGAGAGTGGCTCCATGTTTCTGAGAGATGTGCTGAACTCAAGGGAAGGGTGGGACTTCCTACAGCGTGGCCTCCCAGCAGGGGCCCAGCCCCCCCATGGTACACTGTGAAGCTTGACAGGTGGAGATAAGAGAAATCATGCCTGTGGGCACACAGTGTCATATGAGGAGGGGGCCCAGCAAGAGGAGGTAACAGTGCCAGGGGACTAGCCGGTGTGTATCTGCGAGGCACTTCCCCTAACGGAAGCTGAATGGGGCTTGCAGAAAATGATGTAGGGAAGGGGCTGAGCCTGCACAGCATCCTTTGGGCCCCTCCAGGAAGTGGGGGTGAGCGTAGGAGGGGCCCACACCTCAGAGCATCTGGCAACCAAACTCACAGGGCACTCAAGACAAAGCAAGTCCTGCCAGGGAGCATGTGGGCCAGAAAGGCTGGTATGCCCCAAGCTGGAGGGGTCAGGATCATTCTAGACTCTACCTGGGCCATCCACTGCCCATCTGCTGGGCGTGGTCTTGACCCACTGATGCTGGAGGATGAGGCACACAGGGAAGCCAGGGGAAGGAGCTCCCTCTGTCCTCAGCTCAGGTCACACCCTCTGATCACCCTGTCCTGGAGCTGCCCACCCCTCTTCCTTTCAGCCAGCTCTGTGGGGGAGCCTCCTGGATACCCCTACTATGGCTCTGTGAATCCCTCCTGCCTGTTGGCTAGGTGTGGGGAGAAGCATTCCAGGATCCAGGAGCAGAGGAAGGCAGAGCCTTGGGAGGAAGGAAGCCCCAACTGACCCCACTGAGTGTGTCCCTGGGGGCTCCCAAAGGCTGGGCCTGAGGCCGCAAGGTCAACATCACCCTTACTGGAGAAGCCCCAGCTGCCCCCACTGAGTGTCCCTGGCACTCCCAAAGGCTGGACCTGAGGCCGCAAGGTCAACATCACCCTTACTCGCAGACAGGGCCTTGTGCTGTCGGAAACTCCTTTTTTGATACTACAACAAGGAGTGAGGCCATGCAGCCTGCAGTGGAGACCAGGACTAGCACTGGCTCCTGACCTCGGCACACTGGCCCCTTACCCCTCGACGCCTGCCGAGCCTGAGCCCGGAGCCCAGCAACACGCAAAAACAGGCCACTAAGCCAGACCTCGTGACTGCTTCTCCTCTGCGGCGTGAAGAAGTCACCACCCCCCAAAAGCACGCCCAAGTATTTATTTTTCGTGCTTTGGCCGCTGCCCAGGGCCATTTGCCTTTCCGTGAAGCCCGTGCCGAGGCTCGGGCCGCGTCTGAAGTCTGTGGACATCGATCACGGCCCGGGGCTGTGGACCAGGTGGAACGCAGCAACCTTTCAGGCAGCCGGCTCCCTTAATGGACTCATTTATAACTTGGCGCAGGCAGGGCTGCGGCTCGGGCCCGGAGCCGTGTGAAGGCCAGCCTGAAAGCCACCACCATCTGGGGACTGTAACCCAAGCACCACTGGAAGTAAACAGGAGGCTGTGCCGCTGCAGGGAGCACCCCAGGACGCCCAGGCCCGGCTGCAGCCCGCAGCTCACACATAGCTGAGCCCAGAAAGGAGCCATCTGCAGCGCATCCTGCCAACGCAGTCCTCTCACCTCTGGGTTCTGAGGGTCCTCAAAATGACAGGCCAGTCAGGGGCCCCAGGACCATGCCCAGCGCACTGGCTTCCTGTCCCTCTCCCAACCACGGCAGCTTATCCCCGACCTTAGCAACTGACAGGATAAACACTGCTCACGGCTCAGGTGCTATCCATCGCTGGACCAAGTGGCTCAGGCTTGGGCCACCTGAAGCTGCAGTTGCTGTCAGTCCAGGCTGTTGCCTTATTGGAAGGCCTGAAGTGAGGGGGCTGCACGTCTGCCCGGGAGCTCAGTCCCGGCGGTGGCTGGCTGGAAGACCCCGGCTTCACCGCTTGCTCCTGACTTCAGGCTGAGGGGTTGGCAGCGTGGGCACTGAGCTACCCAGAACAAGGGACCAGACAGAGTCAACAAGGAAGGAAGACCTTTCACAGGATGTGTGTCAGACTGAGGAGGGCCTGAAGGAAGCTCCTTCCCCAGACGGGTCTGACTGACCATCCTCTAGCTTCCTCATTTTCTTGCCTTGTTGGGTCCAGCTTCCAGAGATGCCAGGAGCTCCTAGCATTTTAGAATGCTCTACTTTGGCCCGGCGGCATGGCCTACCGGCTAAAGTCCTCACCTTGAACATGCCAAGATCCCATATGGGTGCCGGTTTTCTAATCCCGGCAGCTCCACTTCCTTTCCAGCTCCCTGCTTGTGGCCTGGGAAAACAGTCAAGGATGGCCCAAAGCCTTGGGACCCTGCACCTGTGTGGGAGACCTGGAAGAAGATCCTGGCTTCGGATCAGCACAGCACTGGCCATTGGGGAGTGAATCATCAGATGGAAGATCTTCCTTTCTGTATATCTGACTTTGTAATAAAAATAAATTAATTTAAAAAAAAATGCTCTAGTTTCCAAGAAGGTTCCGAGGCATGACTGGCGAGGAGCTGTTGTCCAGGCCCAGAGAGGGTTTGGGCGAGGTGGTGACGGTGATGCTGCTTTAGCCCTGCCTTCCAGAGACCCGGGGGAAGGGAAGGTGGACTGAGGATGAGGACATAAGGAGAAGGAGGAAGCTTCTTGTACTCCTGAGGAATGGCCTCCAAGGTACACTAGCAAGTGGCCAAAAAAAAGGGTGGGAGGACCGCAAAGACACAACACTTGGACCCCTAGGTAGCAGGTGTTAAAAATGAAAGAGTAGGTGAAATGTTGGTCTGTTCATAATTAAATCATGGAAGGATCTGCAGGCAATAGGTAGTGTGAGTGGCTGGGACTGGGCAGGGAAAGGAATTTGCCAAGTACCTTTTTTTTTTTTTTTTTGGAAACCTATTAAGTTTTGACTCATGGAAAAGAAAGATATTTTTAACTTAAAAAACAAATAGTTTCTTTAAGCCACTTGATGGCTTGCTTCTCCCGTAGCCTCCCTCCCTCCCTTGTGCCTACTTGGAATTTGATTCACTTGGAATTGGATGGCCAAGCCACAGTACATGCGCAGTTCTGAGAAAAGCTCCTGCCCTACTCACCTCTCCCTGTCTGACATTTAGTGGGCAAACAGCTGCTGGCTAAGCCAGAGCTTACACTGCTACATGAAGTCATAGGTAGCCACATAGTAATGCATTACCTTGGTTTTCAGAGAGCACAAATTGGTTTCTTACAAGTGAAAGCATAGCTTTTACACCAAGAATGCCACCATGCTGTGCCATCATTTGATACCACCAGAGCCAAGCAGCTACTCCATAGATACGTACCTGTTGAAAGACAGATCACAGCCAGGCTACTTGGATTCTAAGCCACTCTCCACTTCCAGCAGGCAGAATAGCCTTAACCCTCAGAATGGGAGAAAATGCTGCAAATGATATATTCCAGCAAGGTTTTAATACCCATAATAAATAAAAAGCTCTCACAACTCAAAAATCAAACAATTGAAAATGGGTGAAAGGCCTGAGCAGAGCAGTTTGTGAAGAAGGCCAACAAGCACATGAGAAGTTGATGAACACCACCAATCACAAGGGAAAGACAGATCTCTCATCCACCTGCACTGGTGCAGTTAGAATTCAGGGGAGAGCAACCGGAAGTCTCGTGCGTCATTGGTGGAAGGTAAAGTGGTGCAGTGGTGAACTAAAACGTTTTTAGTTTCTCCAAAGGTTAAACACAGAATTGTCACATGATCCAGCATTTCATTCCTGGACATATCTTAAAAAGAACTGGAAATGGCAGTCAAGCAGAAACCTGTAGACAGCTGTTCATAGCAGTGTCATTCATAATAGCCCGGAAGTGGAGACATCCCAAATGTACAGCGGATGAATGGGCAAACATAACGTGACCTGTGCAGACAGTGGAATATTATTTAGCTATAAAAAGGAATGGGTCTGGGCCCGGCACGGTGGCGCAGTGGTTAAGGTCCTCGCCTTGCACACCCGGGATCCCATATGGGCGCCGGTTCTAATCCCGGCAGCCCCTCTTCCCATCCAGCTCCCTGCCTGCGGCCCGGGAAAGCAGTCGAGGACGGCCCAAAGCTTTGGGACCCTGCACCCACGTGGGAGACCCGGAGGAGGCTCCTGGCTTCAGATCGGCATAGCATCGACCGTTGCACTCACTTGGGGAGTGAATCATCGGACGGAAGATCTTCCTCTCTGTCTCTCCTCTCTGTATATCCGCCTTTCCAATAAAAATAAAATAAATCTTAAAAAAAAAAAAAGGAATGGGTCGAGGCTACAAGCCACAACGTTGGTGAACCCCCTGAATCTCAGGCTAAGTATCTGAAACCAAACACAAAGACTTACTGTATGAACCCATGTGTATAAAATGTTTAGAATATATAAATCCATAGACACAGAAAGCCAGCTATGGGTAACAGAGCTGAGGAAAGGAGAATGGGAAGTGATTGTTTAATGAGGACAGTGTTTCTTTCTGGAATGACAAAAATTTAAAATTGAGTATTGTTGGGCCCACTGCAGTGGCCTAGCAGCTAAAGTCCTCACCTTGAATGCACCAGGATCCCATATGGGTGCTGGTTCTAATCCCAGCTGCCCATTCAGCTAATCCCATTCAGCTCCCTGCTTGTGACCTGGGAAAGCAATTGAGGACGGCCCAAAGCCTTGGGACCCTGCACTCGCATAGGAGACCTGGAGGAAGTTCCTGGCTCCTGGCTTCAGATTGATGTAGCACCAGCCATTGCAGTCACTGGGGGACTGAACCATCGGATGGAAGATCTTCCTCTCTGTCTTTCCTCGTCTCTGTATATCTGACTTTGCAATAAAAATAAAGCAATCTTTTTAAAAAAGAGTTTAGTATTGGTAAGAGTTGTACAGCGTTGTAATGCACTATGTCACTAATAATGTTTATATTTTGCCACTACTAAAATCTATTTAAATTTAAAATGTTATTTTCTGTAGCCAAAAAAAAGCAGCAGCCTAAAAAGAGATAATCTTTTTATCAATACTTACTCTACTCCAGGAAAGATAAAGGAAAACCTGTTTCTACTGCACTTTTCATCTCAGCAAGACTGAACAGAAAGTTGATCTATTCTTCTCTGACTGGAAGCAGGCAACAGCGACTGACTCCTGCCAGCCTCATTCAGATCCTCCACCGTCATCTCCATCCCCCACCAGAAAGAAGTGGGTAGGACTCCAGTTCCCTTGCCAACCGTGTTAATGGAGCCAAGCTGGGCCCTGTCACCTCCAGCATCACTGAGACTGAGCAAGTGACACAAGTCAGGGCTCCTGGTGTCAGTGAAATCCTAGGAGGTTCTGAACTTGCCCCACACCTATTGCAGCAAAGTGGGGTGGACCAGCCTACAGCCAGCCCAGCAGGGAAGAGGGACCCACTCCTGCATCTCCACTCCGGGATGATGAGATTACTTGGCTTGGCACCTATATAATTAGCTTTTTGCTACTTAACTGAAATATCTGACAGGGGGATTCTTGGGAAGAAAAAAGCTGATTTTGACTCAGAGTTTGGGGTTTCTGAGTTCAAGATGGCATCTGGTAGAAGCCAGCAGGAGTAGAGCATTGTTGAGAAATATTCTGAAGATGAGTAAGCCACAAACAGACCAAAAAACATATTCAGCTGATGTAACCAGACCTCTCTCAAGAAATGCCTTTCGAGGGAAAGATCTTCCTCTCTGTCTCTCCTCTCTGTATGTCTGACTTTCCAGTAAAAATAAATAAATCTTTTATAAAAAATGATGTAAGTATTATTTCTGGTAGGTGGGCTTGAGAGACAAAGAGGAAGATCTTTTATCTGCTGGTTCATTTCTCCAGTGGCTGCATCAGCTGGAGCTGTGCAGGGGGCTGGATGGGAAGCAGCGGTGCTGAGATTATCCCATATGGGATCCCGGTGCATGCAAGGGAAGGACTTCAGCCACCAGGCCACCGTCCCGGGCAGCCTTAGATCATTCTTAATCCACAACATTTAACAGGAGACTTCCAGGTTTCAAAGTTTGGAGCTGAAGTCCTGTTTGATCCATAATAGTACCACACCCCAGTCATGAAGGTATTAGCAGAGCCTAGAGGGAAGCTATACACACACAGAGATGCACACCCAGTCACCCGGCCCTAGTATGACATGTGATCAGGAAGGTTTCCATTGTAAAAGAAGATGAAATAGAATATACAACCTAACAATATAAAACTCAAACTGTCCACAGTACAATCAAAATTAAACTTGTCCTTCTAAGTCCAAGAAATTCACAGAAAAGACAGTTGACATTCATCAATACAAAAATGTAGGAAATGTAAAATCCTTTAACATGATTGAGGCCAGCATTGTGGTGCAGTGGGTCAAACTGCCACCAGAAGTCTGAGTCAGACCACCAGTTTGAGCCCTTCTGTTGTACTTTCTGACCCTTCTCATGCACTTGGAAAAGCAATAGAAGATGGTCCAAGTACTTGGGCTTTCTTATCCATGTAGTACACCCAGATGGAGTTCAAGGCTCCTGGCTTTGACCTAGCCCAACCCTGCTTATTGTGCCTGATTGGGGAGTGAACCACCAGATGGAAGATCTTTCTCTGTCTCTCCATTTCTATCACTGTATCTTCAAAACAAAATAAAATAAATCTTGTTTTAAAAATGACCTAACAAGAATAATGTTGAGACTAGCATTACTCTGATATCAATACCAAAGGTGGTCCTTGAAAGACAACTACAGGGGCCCGGCACGGTGGCGCAGTGGTTAAGGTCCTCACCTTGCACGCCCGGGATCCCATATGGGCGCCGGTTCTAATCCCAGCAGCCCCGCTTCCCTTCCAGCTCCCTGCTTGTGGCCTGGGAAAGCAGTCAAGGACAGCCCAAGGCTTTGGGACCCTGCACCCCCGTGGGAGACCCAGAAGAGGCTCCTGGCTTCAGATCGGCATAGTATCGGCCGTTGCACTCACTTGGGGAGTGAATCATCGGACGGAAGATCTTCCTCTCTGTCTCTCCTCTCTGTATATCTGCCTTTCCAATAAGAAAAATAATAAAAATAAATCTTTAAATAAAAAAATGAAATAAAAAAAACAAGACTAAAAAAAAAAAAGACAACTACAGGTAAATACTTCTCATGAACTTTGAAACAAAATCCTCAAAAAAGAGAGCAAATACAATCCAACAATGTAAATCAAAATAAAACCCCCACATTTTTATCAAGTGAAATTTATTTCATAGAAGCCCAATGGGTTCAATATTTTAAAATAAATGCATACAATCTACCATATCAACAGATTAAAGAAGAAAAATCATATGATTGTATCAATTGACGCAGGAAAACCATTTGATACTCCCAAAGTTATCGTAATGGCTGGAACTGAGATGATCCAAAGCCAAGAGCCAGGAGCTTCTTCCTGGTCTCCACATGAGTGCAGGGTCCTAAGGCTTTGGGCCATCCTCTACTTCTTTCTCAGGCCACAAGCAGAAAGCTGGATGGGAAGTAGAGGAGCCAGGATACGAACTGGCACCCATATGATATTCTAGTAAAGTTGATCACTAGGCTATCATGCTGGGCCCTGATCACATTTCTAATAATGAATATGTGACTATCAAAATTAAGAACTACCATTTACACTCACTCCAAGAATACAAAACACTTAGTGCTGTATAAAGGTAACCTCTACAAGATCTGCAATGCTGGTAAAACATTCATGAAACACGAGAACTGTACCATATTCATTGACTAGAAGACTCAATTTGGTAGATTTTTTCCTAGACTGAGCTGTAAGTTTGATGCAATTCCTATCATAATCCAGAAACATTTTAGTAGATGTGGCAAGTTTATTCTGAAATGTATATGGGAAGCCACAAGCTATAAAATAGCCAATGCAATAGTGAACGAGGGGGACAATGTGGGAGGATTTGCTGTGCTCCACGAAAAGGCTACAGCAACTGGCATGAGGACAGCAAAGTTCTGACAAAGAGTTGGACAAACACAGCAAGGGAGTAGAACAGAGAACCTACGAAGAGGACACCAAGCAGAGACAACTGATTTACAATATTCCTTCTTGAGCAAATGGCTAGACTGTGGTATAACCATTTCAAGAAACAGTACACAACAGTAAGAAGGGATGAATCACTGATCAATAAGATGGCTACCAAAATGAATATAGAAAAAAAAATGGGTGGGTCTCAGGACGGGGAGTCTCATGCCTGGATCCCAGATGACAGCCACCATGTGCACATGGTGAGCTGTCCCTGGGCGGCCTGGGCTCTGGGGGCTGCTCCCTTCGGGGTGAGTATACCCAGGGGGAGGTCTCTGTGACTGGGCAGGTCCGGGGCCCACCTGCCACCTTCATTGGGCGGTGAATGGGATTGGGGAGGGGCGCGACCTTGGGCCTAGGAGTTTAAACTTCCAGCAGCCTCCCGCTGCTGGTGGGTCTCAGGACGGGGTGTCTCATGCCTGGGTCCCAGACAACAGCCACCATGTGCACGTAGTGAGCTGTCCCCAGGTAACCAGTATGCCATTTGGTGTCAGGCTCTGCCTGCTGGCTGCCTGGCAAGGGAACTCTAGGATTTTGGTTCTTTGAATCACTGCTTAGGTAGATCCAGGTTGAACCCAATGTGCCTCTAGGAAATGAAGCAATTGTAAAGATCCCCAATGACAGTAACTCTTCCTTTGAAAAACTTGTAGTCACTGAACAATGCTGACCACCAAATACCAGTCCATGCAAAAGCTATGGCTCAGGGCTTGTCCAGCAGAATCATATCCTGTTACCTGACTTGATGATGGATCAGGAGAAGGGTCACATTAAGCAGGGCCATTACATTAACTAGCACTAGAACCATAACTAGGGGCAGATTCTGTGAGGGATGTGTGTGGTCAACCTGTGGAAATTCTAGCCCCACTGGTTAGCTCAGAAAGTTGGGGTGGTAATGGACTAAGCTAGGTATGACCAAGGAGCCTACCATCAATCACAGGTAAAGGAACCCCTAACAGTCTGGACTGGTCATGGCAGCAACACCCAAATGTGCATCATGAATAGGGTGTGGGGTGGGCCGGGCTACAACATTCACCAGTTCATACAAGGCCAAATGGAAGGCCAGACTTCGCCGGAACATGGCCTAAACCCAATGGCATGTATGAGAACTGGGTCTGGGAGTGGATTAAGTGGAGGAACTTGGAAAACTTTCTTGGCAAATCATAGCTCCTGCTGGTGAACATGTGGTCCAGAACTGGGGGTTGGAAAAGCTAGGCAAAGTAGCTCCAACAACTGGCTAATGTGTCAATTGGTAATGGAACAGGGTGGACCAGGCAGGACTGAGCAAACGTTAGCCCACAAGCAGAACTAGAGACCAGGAGGGAGCACAGGTCATGTCGAGCTAGGCTCTTGTACCTACTGGTCTGCATGAGCCAGGAACACTAAGCCACAGTGTCTAAGGCTGAGGTCAGGACAGGTGAGGGACTGAGCCAAGCTGAGTCAGAGCAAACATTGGGAACAGACCCGCTTGGGGAGCTATGGCTGGGAACAGACCCGGTTGGGGAGCTAAGGGGACAACCCCAGCTGGGTTGAGGTTCCCACCAAGAGACGTGTGAACTGGAATGGGGGCTGCGTTCTGATCTGGAAACAGTTGTATTCTCCTTTGGCACAAATGTGGACTGGGATTGGATGCACCGAGCTGGATCAGACTCCCAACACCCTCTGGTGTCCTGGAGGACCAGGGTAGATGTGCGATGGACTAGGCAAGGTCTCAACCCCTACTGAGCCATGTGTGAGCCATAAGTGGATATGGACGAGCTGTGTTGAAGGCCAGTCAGGAAAAGCCACTGTTCCTGATATGACAGGAGGTGGACTGAGTAGGGCTGGCTCATGGACCCTCTGGTATGCACAAAATCTGGCATTGGGAGAGGTTCTGATGGAGGAACCTGGGCAACTCCTCTGGCAGGACACAGACCCAGAAGATAAGCACAAGAAACATGCTAGAAAACAGCCCAGAACAGGCCATGGAAAGTTACCCACGGGCATACAATTGGCATGGATTGGGGGAGGACCAGGCTGAATCTGTTCACATCATCCACTGGCAAATCCAAGCACCAGAACAGTGTGGGTCAAGCCAGGTTCAGTCGCAACAAAGACTGGTGCATAATACAGAATGCCAAGGTGAGGCTGCCTGTACCAGAAGGGACCACAGCGCCCAACCAGCAAGCGTGAGAACAAGGAAGGGAGGAGCAGAGCCAGCAGGGGAATAGAATGAGGGGTTGTTCCTTTGCTGGACAGCTACTCTTGTTGGAGAGCATGAGCTGGGATGGGGGCAGACCAGACTAGGCAGGGTTACAGCACCTGTATGCCTCATGTGGCCTAGATCAGGGAAAAGCCAGGCTGGGCTGATTATTCCTACTGGTGCAAACAAAATTAGAGTGAATGAGGGTTGTTTGGGCTTAGCCACAGCATCAGCTGGCAGAAGCTGGCACTGGGGGCTAGCTCTGTCAAATCAAACCACAGAACTACCTGGAGAGTGCATAATCTGGGAGTGGGAGAGGCCTGGGAGGGAAATAGTAGGCTTATCCCTCTTGGGTTATCACTTCTATGGGAGGGCACAAAAACCAGGACAGGGGCTGGGGTGGAATGGGGTGTGGGACAGACTGCACTACTGCTACACATACTGACAAACCAGGGTAGGTGGCAGGCCTGGTGGGGGTTATTGTGGGTTGCTCCAACTAGGCTGAAGCTCCCACTGGTTTATGTGAGGGCCGAGTGTGTGCTGGGCAGAACCAGGCTGGACTGCAACACCCATTGTTTCCAGTGGAAGTCAGGGCTGAAAACAGAACCAACCCAGCTATCGCAACCACCATCTGATCAGGGCCATGGACTGAGCCAGGCCCTGTACTTGCTAGTACATACAAGAATCTGGTTTGAGAATACCTCAGACAAAGTTTCTTTGGAGATTTCCCCAATTGAAATGCTGGACTCAGAACCCTAACCAAACAAAGAGAGAAGACAGAACAGGTCAACCAACCATCTCAGCTATATGTTGGCAGCGAAATACAGGGCAAACGGAGACTCTATGATGGACTATGTCAATCAGTAGATTCTTCAAAAAACCTTATAGTGCTTGGAGTGGCAAGATTGGCAGCGATTCATAACTGGTGAACTATCAAAACCACTTGAGCAAGAACCTCGGAGCATACCCTACATGTGGGACCTGGGGTGGGTGGGAAATTGGGTGGGCCTTCTCCCTTAATACCCCCCTTTACACATGAAGGAAACAATATGGAAATAATAGTTTTACCCACTTTCCTATAGCCCTTGAACCTTTTTACCCCAATTAACTATGCAAAGATTATAAAAAAAATAATTTAAAAAAATTTTTAAAAAATGGACTCCAAAGATAACACATATTTTCCATTAAGTTTTTGAACCTGTCAAATAGACAAAATGGTGGATAAATCGCTAAGGAATGATCATGGAATGGGGAGAGGGGAGCCAATCACAACAGATTCCTTGGTCTATATTCCCACTTCTGTAGCATTCTTGAAATGGCAAAATTATTGAAATAGAGAACAGATGAGTTGATATCAGGGTCAGGGATGGGGTGAGAGGGAAGGGGCTGGGCATGGCTCTAAGAGTTTAACAGGTGGGGATCTGCTGGGCTAGGAGTGTCCTCTATTTGTGTTGTATCAATACCAAAACCCTTTCCTTCGCTGAGAATTGGGGCCAGAGGTACATGGATCTCTCTGCATTATTTCTTATAATTAAGTGGGAAGCTATAATTGCCTCTTAATTAAAAAGTTAATTTATTAAAATTACAATGAAAAACATAAATGCAATCACTGATGCTTTTTACTACCCACTCACTCGGTCCTGGACCATACCAGGCCCCCGGAAGGGTTTCCCTTGTGCCTGCCTCCTGAGGCTCCCCTTCTTGGGTACTCATTTCCACCCCTTCACCAACAGACTCCTGCTGGAAAACTATGAGACATGATTTCAAAACTTCCTGTTAGTAAGTGGGAGCCAAAAGAGGAACCCAGCCTCCTGTGCCTTTGCCAGTCCTATGCTCACAAACCCAGGACAGCTGGACTTGGAAGGAGCCTGGGCTGAAGGGCACGTGGTGCCATCTTCCACACTGTCCTGCCTGCTCATTCATGTCATGGAGGGAGGGAGTTGTCAAGAGCTCGTCTTAAAGGGAAGCAGAAATGGCCAGGCTGGTTAACAGAACAGCCCAGGTTAAGAGGTGGGAGACAGGCCCACGGTGCCCAGCCCCTCTGCCAGGCAGCCCTCTGAGCTGTCAGCGTTGCCACAGTGAGGTCTGCATCAGTTACCAGCCTAGCTGACTGGCTGCAGAGCCCCAGTCCCTGGGAGCACTACCTGCCAAAGAGCTGGCACTCTGCCATGGGTGCTAGGAAGTTGCCACCAACAAATGCATATTTCTCCTGGAAACAGCTAGAAGTCTTCCTCGGGCCTTGCTCAACCTTGGACAGACAATTTGCGCCACTTTGTGAGGTCTGCAGGCAAGGCTGGCTGTAGTACATGCCCATCTTACATGGTATTCATTCAACAGACACAGGTTGGGCTCTACGGTCATGGAATTCCTTCAAATCATATCTGAAATCACAGGTTTCCAATTACCTTTGGATGACTTCAGCTCTGCCTTCTAGAGTAAGACACACTCCTCTCACAGGTGAAGTAGGGTAACAAGGCCCTGAAGGCTCATGTGACAGACAGCATGAGTGAGTGAGAGGCCCAGGTGTTAGCTGGGGTTGTCTAGAGAAGCAGAACAAAGAACAAATACAGTTGATGGTGGCCAAAAAAATTCCTGGAAGGCAGATTTAAAGATAAGCTTGTTTTGGTGTAAAAACAATTCAAGGGTTTGGTGCAGTAGCATCCTAGTGGCTTATGTCCTCCCCTTGCATGCACCAGGATTCCATATGGGTACCAGGTCGTGTCCTGGCAGCCCCACTTCCCATCCAGCTCCCCGCTTGTTGCGTGAGAAAGCAGTCGGGGATGGCCCAAAGCTTTGGAACTCTGTTCCCCTTGTGGGAGACCCAGGAGAAGCTCCTGGCTTCAGATTGGCTCAACTTCGGCTGTTGTGGGCACTGGGAAAGTGAATCATCGGACGAAAGATCTTCTCTGTCTCTCCTCTCTAGATACCTGACTTTGTGATAAAAATAAAAATAAATCTTTAAGAAAAAGCAATTCAAAAAGTCTTCATAAGATCATGGAAGACATGTCTTATGGAAAAACAGCATAGATTTCAAAAAGGTTTTGGCACAAAAATTAACGGACCCTTTAATCCCATTTTTCTACAGTCTTTTGTAGTCTGCTGGTATGCACACCAGGAGAGAGTGAAGGAGAGGGGCTTACTGTGAGGAAGTGGCTCCTACAAGTGTAGAAGCTGGGAAGCCCTAACCAGGCTTGGGAACCAGGAAAACTGGGATGTAGTCTCTAAAATCCCATCCCCACTTTAACATGATTGAAAAAGTGTGGTACCTGTAGGACTTAAAGTTGTCTGAGCAGTGAGCCAGGGCATATGTTCAGGCTGCTCCGGGCCCTAACAGAATGAAAGCAAAACTCCTGGGAGCCCCAGAGCCTTGTGTGGTATGTTAGGGGAGCTTCAGCCCCTAGGACAAGGCTCATGTGTGTGTGCTCACACACACAATGTGAGCGCACATACAAAACACACAGTCTGCCATAGCATGAGCCCA
Organism: Ochotona curzoniae; assembly: GCF_017591425.1. Lineage (NCBI taxonomy): Eukaryota > Metazoa > Chordata > Mammalia > Lagomorpha > Ochotonidae > Ochotona > Ochotona curzoniae. The sequence goes on from NW_024467106.1 coordinate 60,621,264, forward strand.
TTCGTGAGTCTAGATTATGACCTTACACCCCACTTCCTGCACCCTGGGGGGACCACAAATGGCTTCATAGAAGATGCAGTGATGAGGCATAAGAGAGAACATAAGGTGAGTTCCCTACTAGGCAGGAGGGACTGTGGCACAGGTGTGATGACATGAAATGCCACAACCGCTCACACATAGGCAGTGCCAGGCCAACCATGGAGTGGAGTGGAAGTGACGTGACTGACTTATGGTTTGGAACCCCAGGTCAGGAAGCCGTGTCTGAGTTGTCCCATATCCTGACTCTCTAGCCAGAGTTATGTGGCCAGAAAATGAAAAGAAAGTGACAGCGAAAAGAAGGATCCAGCTCATTTTGGCAAGCTGTGGGTGTCTCGGCACCACCACCAGTGCAGAGCAGGAGGCTGCCTACGAGATGGGAGCAGAGCTTGTCTTTCACAAACAGAAAAAATCCAAGCTCAGCCAGAAGTAGAAATCACCCTTGAACCAGTAGGAGCGGCTGTTTCAGAATAACCTGGTATGAAAGAACCACCCACCAAAGACAGAAAGTGGCACAAGACAAGAAGTGTGTCTTGGGCAACTGTAACATGTGTTGATACCCGTATCCCAAGGCAGCAGGCAGGGCTTATTTGCTCAACTGGACAAAGATATGCCAGCCAGAACATATTTGGACTTCCCCAAGAAATGCTAACATCTTAGGCTCCAGGTATGAGATGCTCCTGATATCAGTGACTGGCATGAAATACCAATAAATGATCTAAATGACTTTATTTTCCATATAAGTTATGTGATAAGTGTCAGGGTTACTTAGCCCGCAAGATGGGAGTCCCAACTAAGACAGCTGGATCCCTGCAACCACACTGTTCTGCACTCTGTCATTCAGGATCTCGAGGAGGCAAACAGAAATTGCCAGGTCCCGTCCAGACCTGCGGAGTCAGGGGCATGGTCTCCAGTCACAGAGCAACCAGATGGATTCAGGAGGGGGGAACACTAGCAAGGCTGTATATGGTTCCTAAAATCATTTAGTCTGGCCCTACCAAAGGTTAATTCATACAGAGCAGGCTAATTTTTTTTTTTAAGATTTATTTTATTTTTATTGGAAAGGCGGATATACAGAGAGGAGAGACAGAGAGGAAGATCTTCCGTCCGATGATTCACTCCCCAAGTGAGCGCAACGGTCGATGCTATGCTGATCTGAAGCCAGGAGCCTCTTCCTGGTCTTCTGGGTCTTCCGGGTCTCCCACGCGGGTGCAGGGTCCCAAAGCCTTGGGCCGTCCTTGACTGCTTTCCCAGGCCACAAGCAGGGAGCTGGATGGGAAGAGGGGCCACTGGGATTAGAACCGGCGCCCATCTGGGATCCCGGGCGTGCAAGGCGAGGACCTTAACCACTGCGCCACCGTGCCGGGCCCATAGCAGGCTAATTTTTAAGGTGATGACTTTGTATGGCCCACAAATGTTGCAAATATCAAAATGGCCTCAGTAGTAAAAACTTCTGCCACCCCTGAATGACAGGTAGAAGCATGGATAGATAAATGATAGATGATAGATAGATAGATAGATGACAAATATGTATAGATAAGCCATAAATGATATATAATAGATACAGTCGCATAATAGTTCTTAAATGCAACTGCAAATCCTTCTGAGAGATAACTCTGTGTGTCTTCTCTGAATCTAAGGGAGGGAGATGTGGCTGTGTTGACCAAGGAGAAGGGAAGAGACACCATGACATTCAAAGCCAGGGCTCCCCAGACTTGGAAGCTTACACCTCAGGGGCTAGAATAGCTCCTCTGGGATCCATCTCTGATCCAGCTCTGTGCTTGTGGCCTGGGAAGTCAGTGCAGAACGGCCAAAAGCCTTAGGATTCTCCCACATGGGAGGTCCAGAGGAGGCTCCTGGCTCCTAACTTCGGATTGGTTCAGTTCCAGCCATTGCAGCCATTTGGGGAGTGAACCAGTAGATGAAGGATCTTTCTGTAAATCTGATCTTCTTTCCAATAGAAATAAATGAATGTGAAAGAAAGAAAGTAAAAGAGAGTGAGAGAGAGAGAGGGAGAGAAGGAAAGGGAAGGACGGAAGGAAGAGCTCCTCCTGGAGGCCCTGCTGTTCAGGGGCTGCACACAGAGGCCCACACGGGCACTCCTGCCCACAGTCCTGCTGGCCTGAGCACCTGTTGTTCTGGCCCTATTCACAGAACAGAAATGCCATCTTCAAGAGGCCCCCCGTGATTCCAGTTCCTAGCTGTTGGAGTCACAACCCCCCTCAATGTCACAGCAGGAGTGCTAGGTATCATGGCGCAGTCAAGCTGTCCCTGCTCAGCCTGCCCTATTTCTGACCCACAGAATCTGTTAGAATAAGAGAACGTTGTGGCCAGCGCTATGGCACAGGAGGCAGAGCCGTTGCCTGCAGTGCTGGCATCCCATACGGATGCCAATTTGAGTGCCAGCTGCCCCACTTCCAATGTAGCTCCCTGCTTATGAACTGAAATAGCAGCAGAGTGGCTCAAGTCCTCGGGCGCCTGCACACATGCAAGAGACCTGAAAGAAGTACCCGGCTCCTGCTTTGGTCTGGCCCAGCCCCCACCACTGGGGCCATTAGTGGAGTGAACCAGCATATGGAAGCTTTCTCCCCCTCTCTCTCCATTCCCTGTAACTCTGCCTTTCTAATAAAAAAAAATTTTTAAAGTTCGTTCTAAAAAAGAAAATTATTATTTTAAATTACAAAATTTTGGAGCAATAAATGATCAGCATATCCGAAAGATCTTTTTCAAAAGTTCATGGGAAAACTACACATGGCTTTCAAACTTTCCTTTTGCATAAAAATAAATTTATGTTTAACTATACTTACCTGCAGATTTTTAAAGTATCCTCATCAGATCATTGGGTTCCGAACCCATGGATCAATCCTGATACGAATCAATTGTGTGAATCCCTTTGAGTTTCAAATTCATCTCACGTAAAAGGATCTAAGTTGGTCACAGAAGACAGCTAACAAATGCACGGCACACGTGCCCTCTTCCTGGGCAGACATTACCAATCGAGCACAGTACTACTCCCCACATTCCTATTCATATCCTCAGTAAGGACCAACAACCAACAAAACAAGTAACTACTGAAAAAGAAAACAGAGTCAATGGTTACAGCAACTAAGCTATGTCCAGCAAGAAACAAATACATCTTCAAGACGGTAGAAAAGTTTTGTGATGCCTTCACTTGCTTTTATCCTGTTCCCTTCTTGGTGCAGCAGCAACCTCAGCTTTGAGGTAGTAACATAATGTGGGTCCAGTTTGCAACTCTGGACCCTGAAACCAGGGAGAGCAGACTGCATGGTGACACTGTTGCATTGCATCTGGTCTACCTTGCCTATAAGAGTCAAGAGGTGCCGATCTGAGTCACCTGACTCAGAAGGCAAGTGGGGAAAAGGCTCTTTTCATTCTTGTTTTAAATATTTATTTATTTTTATTGGAAAGGCAGATTTACAGAGAGAAGGAAAGATAAAAAAATCTTTCATCTGCTGCTTTACTCCCCAAGTGGCTGCATCAGCCAGAGCTGAGCCGATCTGAAGCCAGGAGCCTCCTCTAGGTCTCCCATGTGGGTGCAGGATCCCTAGGTTTTGGGCTGTCCTCGACTGCTTTCCTACAAGCAGGGAGCTGGATGGGAAGTGGAGCAGCCAGGACATGAACCAGCACTCATATGGAATCCTGGTGCATGAAGGCTGAGGACTTTGGCCACTAGGATGCTGCGCCAGGCCCAGAGGGGAAGGTTTTTATGCTGACCAGAGACTCACAGGTGCCTAGGATAACAGCTACCTGTAAAACGATAAAAAGGATTTTGAAAGATCCTGAGGATGGGCCATGGTGGGATTCTTTGGGAAATTAGAACATTCAAAATTGGAAAGGGCTGTCCATGCCCAGAATCAGGCACGTGCAGTGAAGACCTTGAGCTTTGGCAGCGAGCAGACCCTAGGATTAGTGTTGAGGTGCCCAGGCATGAGGCCAATTTGAAAAACAAACAAACAGGAGGCCAGGATGTCTGTGAGAATGTTCCAAGCAGGTCAACCTATGAGTTGTGGGGATTCCAACTGGGGAACTCTAAGTCCCACACCAAGCTCCATGACAATGAAACTACTGTAACTCCCAGAGACGCCAAAGCAGCAGCAGAGACCGGAAGAATGTGTCTCGTGCAGTAGGAATCCTGAGTGAGTCACCTGCTGATCCGCCGCAGAACTGGAGACCAGAAGACAATGGGACCACATGCTTACGGTGCTGAACGAAACAAACAAAAATCAACTTTGAATTCTATATTCAACTATATTCTACATTCCTTCCAAATGAGAATAAAGATTTTTCCAGGTAAATAAAAACTAAGGGAGTTTTTGTTTGTTTGTTTGTTTTACTACCAGACCTACCCTGCAAAAGATACAAAAAGGAAACCTTAGGCTGAAATAAGAGTCTGCTAAAATTAACCTGAAGCTGCGTAAAGAAAAAAAAGACTTCTAATAATTGTAAATTCTCACACTTAAGAAAATCTGAGAGCCAGTGTTATTTTAAATGTGTGTGTTTGAGAGGCAGCAAGACGGAGCACTAGAGCTTACATACACTGTTTTGGTCCCCAGTTCCACAATGTCTCTTGTTGGGGGATAGATAAGCAAGTTGGGAACTTAACTCAGTACTCCCACATGAGGAGCAGTGACCCAGTTACTTGAGCAATCACCACTAGTTACCAGGGTTTGCACTGGTAGAAAACAGGAGTCACAAGTCAGAGCTAGAAAACAAACCATGTACTAAGATGTGAGATGTCATCATCTCAGCCAGCATCTTACCCGCTAGGCCAAGCAGGTACCACTCTAGTATTATATTAATTGTGATTTGTTGTGGGAGATTGCCCCTGGATCTCTGCCTGCTTAGCCCATATAGGAGGCCATAGGCACACGGCACACTGTGTCCTCAGGAGAACCTCTGACATGAGTCTCAATTAACTGAGACGCCAACCTGGGCATGCAGCAAGAACGATGGGCACCCCAGTCTCCTCTCTGCCTCTTTAACAAATTGTGCTAGGATTTCCTGTGTTAACAACTCTAGGAAGTCAAATGTTCCATTCATCCTGCTTTTCAGCAGGTAAGGAGTTTGCCCTGAGACACAGCTTCCTGTGCTTCCTGACCCTTAACCTCATCGGAGAGTCCAGAGAGACAGACATAGCTACTGTCCTGTCGCAGTGTCATTGTCAGGTGGAAGTGCTGTCAGGAATACCTGTCTGCCTGCCCCCTTTTCCTTCCCTATATAAGCTTGTGGCTCTTCTCAAACAAATGGACATCTCTCACCACCAGCTTGTCTCCGGTGTTTCTACTGCAGAAGAAACTGTCATCTAACCCTTCCTTGGTCTCAGGGATCCACTGAACAGAAGACCCCCGAGATGTTGTAACACCATTTCTCATTTTCTACATGATTTGAGTGACAAATGAATGGCAATGTCAGCAAGAGGACTGACTAGAGGAGCCTGGCACACTTTGCGTCACACACACAAAAAAAAAAGACAAAAAAACAAGGAGAAACCAACAGCAATGTCCCTGGAGGATTTGAGGCTGATCATCAGGGTGTGGGGGAGAAGGGGATGTGGCAAACATGTTGCAGAGCACACAAATATGCATTGGACTTATGAAAAGGAAGCATGCAGTACATGCCATTTCATCTCTCAACACCAACCCTAAGTCAAGAGTGTCTCAGAGGGGGAATCAGCAAGCAGGCAGTTACTGGAAGTTCTCAGATTGCAGAACCTGGGGCTTTTGTTGTAGGAGAACCCTGGGCTCACAGGCCCTGGGCTCAGTTTGGGAGCTGCCTAGTCACCTTGTCATTGAATTGTCCTGGGAAAGTACTCGGGCCATTTGTACCCTCTCTTAATTAGGTGCTTGCTGCATGATGCCATCTTGAGACGACCACCCTCCCAGGGCCCTGTGAAATGGGTTCCGTTATCTCAGCCCTGAAAATCCTTCAGGAGATCCTGCCTCATCTCTCACAGCTCCAGGAAGCTCCTGGGTGGCTCACTCTGAGGGACTCAGTAGCAGAGTTACCCAGAAAATGGCCCTTCCCAGTCTGCAGTTGCCCTGGAAGCAACCGAGTAGCCCTGTCCATCCATCTTTGGTCTGAGATACAGGTAGCCATGGCCACTCCACCCCTGCCCAGGAAACACCAGGACAGCCTTGTTGATACTTTCACTCCCAAAAGGCAGCTAGAAGGCGCTACTCATGCACCCTCAGCCCTGAATAACAACCAAGCAACCAAGCCTATGTACTTCAGCCCTACTTGGGCAGCTGAGGAGCAGTTAGGTGGTCCTACCCATCAACCTAAGACCATGAGAAGCAGCAAGCTGCCTTTTCTAAGAGCCTCATCTTTCAAGAAGCAACTAGGAAACCCCACACACCCTCCTGCAGCCCCAAGAAGCATTAGAGCAGCTCATTCTCAGAAGCTTGGGTCACTGATGTGAGAAAAAGAAAATGCTAGGCTCCTTCTGTCCCTGGGAGCAGTTGGACAAACTGCTCTGAGAAGAAAGGCCCCTGGATGCCCATGCACATCCTGCAGCCCTCAGACTCTGAAAGATGCCTCATCTGGACTCCCTGGCATGGCTTGGCTCTTAGAAACTGATGAATGCCCCACCCCCCACAGGACACACTGCATCATATCCCCCGGGCCCAATTAGGTGATATATCCTGTAGTGAACTATGGGAACTGATGGCTGCCTGATACCCAAGCAGAGCACACCATTCACAGGGCTGCCAACGAATCAAGCTTATCAAACGGAGCTAAATCCCAGATGGTGGTACAATCCCACAAGGCCTGCTGCTTAGGCCACTGAGACACCTGTAGGCATTACTGATGTTGATTATGGCTGATGAAGATACATGTGCTCTACATGGAATCACTCATCTGTAATCAAAGACAACATGGTATACCTAATCAATACCAGGACATGTGACCAATAGAAAGTCATTTATCATGAAAGTTAACGCATAAAATTGGTAGAGGTGACTTACCCAGAAACAGGTGAACAAGAAGCACAGAAAAACTTTACAACAAAGGAACACAGTATGTCTCTAGCGCCAGATCGCACATAAACATAAATCAACACTGGAAGAGCATCTGGCATAGAAGTAAAAGCATCAGCATTTCATTTTAGAGAGCTTGAGCTCTTCTCCCACTTGCAGGTTCCTCCAAGGCACAACCTGAGTGGAGTATGCCAAGGAGAGATTATCCATAACAGTCTAGGGGTGGTGGATGCTATGTCTGTGAGCTCCAGGGATGGAGGGGTGCTTGGCCTGCTAGCAAGGTGGGTGCTATCTCTGTGAGCCTGCATAGTGAGTACCAAGTCTGTGAGCCCCAGGGGTGAGGGGTCCGGAGGGTCCAGAGTCCAGGGTTGCATGGCCCAGGGTATTGGGCCCACCTGCATGGGGGATACCAGGCCCATGTACCCCAGGGGCAAGGGGTCTCAGCCAAATAATGAAAGCAAATATCTGGGTGAATGGAGACTATAAGGTCAATTGTGTCAGCCAATGGACATTGGAAGGGATTCTTCATTAATAGATAAGCAAAATTGACAGCATTTTGAATCTATTGCATATGCCCGGGCAGAACCTTTGGAGCATGTACCACAGTGGGACCCTGGGTTGACAGCAGTTACCATTTCCCCATCCTTGGGTACTGAGATGGTTGGGAGGCTGGGTATGGCCTATCCTCTTACCTCCCAATCCCCAAGAAACGGGAAGAAGAAATAGAAAGCTTGGAAACAATGATCACACCCATTTCTCTCTAACCCTAGATCCTTCCCACCCTGATTGACTATGTAAACATCATCTAAAATAATAATAATTTTTAAAGAGCTTAAAAAATCAAGTAAAATTGCAATCAAGTAAAAAACCAAATTAGCATAAAATTTAAGAGCTTTTTTATATAAAATAATGAAATTACTGAGAAAAAATCAAGAAGGAAATTCTGTTGATGATAGCTTGCAATACAATAAAATACCTAGGATTAAACTTAACCAAGGATCACTACAATAAAAATTACAAAAAAAAAAAAAACTGATGAAAGAAATTGAATAGAAAGCAAAACAATGGAAAGACATCAATGTTCATGGATTAGGAGAATCAATATTATTAAAATATCTACAAATTTAGGACCCAACGTGATAGCCTAATAGCTAAAGTCCTTGCCTTGTACATGCCAGTATCCCATATGGACACTGGTTCTACTCCTAGCAGCCATACTTCCCATCCAGCTCCCTGCTTGTGGCCTGGGAAAGTGGATGGGGATGGCTCAAGGTCTTGGGATCCTGTACCCGCGTGGGAGACCAAGATGAAGCTCCGGGCTCCTGGCTTCTCAATGGCACAACTCTGGACACTGTGGCCACTTGGGGAGTGAATCATCGGGTAGAGGATCCTCCTCTCTGTCTCTCCTCCTCTCTGCTGACTTTGCAATTAAAATAAATAAAATCTTTTTAAAAATAAAATATCTATAAATTTAGTATAATCTATATTAAGGTACTGATAGTTTTATTCACAGAAATAGAAAAAATACTACTAACATCTTTATGAGACCACAAAAAGCCCAAAATATCTATTCATAAAAAAACTAGAAGCATTATTCTACATAACTTCAAACACACTGCAAAGTTATAGTTAACTCAATCACACAGTACTCGCATAAAAATATAGTGACTGATGGACTAAAATAAAGAACCCAGAGGGCCCAGCGCGATAGCGTAGTGGTTAAGGTCCTCACCTTGAATGCGCCAAGATCCCATATGGGCGCCGGTTCTAATCCCAACAGCCCTGCTCCCCATCCAGCTCCCTGCTTGTGGCCTGGGAGAGCAGTCGAGGACGGCCCAAAGCCTTGGGATCCTGCACCCGCGTGGGAGACCCAGAAGAAGCTCCCGACTCTTGGCTTCAGATTGGCTCAGCTTCAGCTGTTGCAGCCGCTTGGGGAGTGAACTGTTGGACAGAAGATCTTCCTCTCTGTCTCTCCTCCTCTCTGTATATCTGCCTTTCCAATAAAAATAAATAAATCTTGAAAAAAAAATAAAGAACCCAGGAAGAAAATTCTACATTTGCAGCCAGGTAATTTATCACACAAGCAGAAGGAGCAGAGACAGGAGAGTGTGAGGCATCAGGGAAAGTTGGTGTTCCACATGCAGAAGAAATCAGAGGTCCAGCTCTCACCATACACAAAGTCAACTCGGAATGCATCAAAGATAAATGTAAGACCCAAAACTATGCTACTGCTGGAAGAATATGCAAGAGAAGCACTTCAGGACATTGGTCTGGACAAAGACTTTAATGTGTCTGTACAGCAAAGAAAACTACCGAGAGAGGGAAGAGACAATGTACAGAATAGGATAAAATACATATTTGCAAACTAGTCAGCCGACAATAGTTCCCAAGAACTCAAACAATTCAACAGAAAAAAAAATTAAATTAAAAATGGCCAGATGACCTGAATAGACATTTCTCAAAAGGATTCACGTAAAGGGTGAGCAAAAGAAAGCATGCATAATTATACTAATATCACATAAGTAGGTGTTAGGTCAAAAACTGTTACAAATTATACAATGGATTATTATATATTGATAGAAGTGTCTATCAAGAATATACAACAATTGAAAACATATGCATCAAACAACCACGGTAAAAATACATTAGGTCGGGCCCAGCGTGGAGGCGCAAGTGGTTAAAGGTCCTCGCCTTGCACGCCCGGGATCCCAGATGGGCGCCGGTTCTAATCCCAGCAGCCCCACTTCCCTTCCAGCTCCCTGCCTGTGGCCTGGGAAAGAAGTCGAGGACAGCCCAAAGCTTTGGGACCCTGCACCCTGTGGGAGACCCGGAAGAGGCTCCTGGCTTCGGATTGGCATAGTATTGGCCGTTGCAGCTCACTTGGGGAGTGAATCATCGGATGGAAGATCTTCCTCTCTGTCTCTCCTCTCTGTATATCCGCCTTTCCAATGAAAAAATAATAAAAATAAATCTTAAAAAAAATACATTAGGTCAATACTGATAGAATTAAAGGGAGAAGTAAACAACTTTGTGGTAACTGTTGGCGAGCTCAGCCGCCGACCTTCAGTGATGGGTGGGGTAAGACAGAAGCAGGGCAGGGAAACAGAGGACTGCAACAACACTACAAATGAATGAGAGCTTAAAGACATGCAGGACCACGCCACCCAACAGTGTGAAACACTCTTCCACGTACGTATGGAACATCTGCTAGGTAAGACTGTAGTTAGAACAGAAAACAACTCAAAAAAAAAATCCTAAAACCATGGAAGTATGCTTTCTGTTCACAAGGAATAAGCCCAGGAATAGTTAACAAAAGGAAAAGTGGAGAATCTACAGATTTAGTCATCCTTTGGACTCCATAGGGACTAGATTCCAGGACCCCCATAGATATTAAAATCTGTGAATGTTCAAGACCCTTCTTAAAAGTAGCATATATTTCCTTACAGCCTACATACATTATTCTATATTCCTTAACCCCTTTCTAGGTGACTTATAATACCCAACACAACATAAACACTGTGCAAATCACTGTTACACTCTATCATCTAGAGACTTATAATAAGAAAAAAAGTGTGTAAAGTACAAATCATATCTTCTTTCAAATAGTTTTGACCATGATTGGTCAACTTCATACAAAACTTACAGAGAGCCAACCTCATGTGAAAACTGAACAGCGCACTCTTCAACAAGCCAAAGGACCAAAGAAGAAATAGGAAGGAAACAAGAACATTCTTTGAGATGAATGAATATGAAAACACAATGCACAAAACATTGTGGGATGCGAGGAAAGCAATGCCAGCAGAAAAGCACATGCATTGCTCCTTTTTAGTGCAACAATATATCATACGCAGCCAACAAATATAGGAAAATGTGTCCAGCACCATTAACCTTTAGGGAAATGAACATTCAAACCACATTGAGATACCATTTCATAGCCACTAGGGTGACTATTGTTTTAAAAAGAGAAAATGACAAATATTGGGCAGGATACAGAGAAATTGGAATCCTCGTGCCTTGCTGGAGGAGACGTAAGATGGTACAGCCACTGTGGGAAGCAGCATGGGGGCTCCTCATAACGCTAAATGCAGAAAGGACCTAGGACCAGCAAGTCCCCAGAAGAATTAAAAGCAGAAACTTAAGCAGATGCTTGCTCCTGCCTCCCCATTACAGTAATGTTATTCCCAAGAGCTAAATGGTGGAAGTAACCCAAGTGTCCACCCACAGAATGAATAAGCAAAACTCTGTATGCGTGGACCCAAGTTCTGGCACATACCACAACATAAAGGAACTCAGGAAACCATGCAAAGCAAAACAAGCCAGACAAACAAGGACAAACAGTGTCTGGCTCTTCTTTATCAAGTACCTGAATAAGAAAATCAGGAGACAAAGGTAGATGGAAGGTTCCAGAAGCTGGTCGAGTAGGCAGTGGTCGGAAACAGCTGACTGGGTACAGGGTTTCAGTTCGGGATGGAGGAAGTTCTGGAGGTGGGTGTTGGTGATGGTCACATAACATTGCGATGTACTTAAAGCCACTGAATTGCTACTTCAGAGTGGTTAAAATGCTAAATTCCATGGTATACATATTTCTCAACAACAACAACAACAAAAATACAATACAAGGATGGAAGAAGTTGGGGGCAGGTATCTTTTGGGGAGTTTGCACCATGGCCACCCTATCCTAGCAATGCCAGTTGAATGGATTTTTGCCTTTCCCAACACAGGTCCCATACAAATGGTTCTCTCTGGCTGGGTCTGTTCACCTCCAACATAAACAGAAGGATATTTTAATCCCCAAAAAGGAAGGAGGAGGAGGGGAAGTTACTCCAGTTTTCACATCTTGATTCTTCAAGAGAAGGGAAACGCTTCTCAGTCCAGATGGGAGCCCTGGGATTTCAACAAGGGAAAACTGGCTTGTGAGGGGCCAGCTCTGGCACGGAGTGGCTCACAAGCGAGTTGTCACAGCTAATCAGCTCTGTCACAGTGAGCCCCGCACAGCCTCAAAGTGTCCTGAAGACCAGAAATGCTTGCCTGACATTGTACGAGGAACCCGAGGCTCTGGGAAGTTGTCAGATTTCCTCCAGGCCTCAGAGCTACAGCACACAGCGGAGTTTAGGGCAGAATCTAGTACACCTGAATGTCACCTGCCACCCTGATTTCTAGGCTGTGACAGGTGGCGGCTCAAGCCAGAGGCAGCAGAAAAACCAGGCTTGGCGGTAGAGGGTGTGCTGCAATCTTTGTCAATGCACTGTGAGCATCGCCGAGCCTTGGGGGCTCCAGCCCCGTCTTATGGGGTTTGACTAAGCTCCACTCCAGGCAGGTGTTTAAGCCGCTGCTGTGTCAGCCTGCAGCACTTACCGGGGGCAGACTTATGGATTTATCATGGTTGGCTCCATAACTTCCACGTCCTGGAGCACCGTGGCAGTGGTTAACTCTCTTCCTTTGGGACACTTCTCCCAGAAATGTGTGATGGAAAGTCACGAAGTGGGTCTCCCAAGTTGCAGGAGTGGCCACCAAGAAAGGTGCCCTGTAACTGAGCAGGACAGAGAGATCACCAGGTGACAGCACACGCAGGTGATCACTCTTTGGGAAAACAGTGAGACTGCGTATCGTTTGAAGACATGAAGATGCCTGATGACCTTCGAGAAGGCAGAAGAGCTTCAGAACATGCTGGGGAATCTGTGTGAAGGAAATAGTGGGAGCAACCATGAGCCCTGGCTCCAGGCAAGCTACAACCTCCCCTCTCCAGCTGTGTGACCACGTTCAGGTCGCCTCCCTTCTCTGAGCCTCACTAACCTCCTATTCCAGATGCTGACCACCTTCTTCTAAGCTGTATGTTAAAATCTTTCTGGTCTGGTAGATGGAAGTGGAGTATGTGATGTGAGTATCTGGAGACCCCAATGTGGATAGAGCACCTGTGCCTGGCTGTGGCTGGGAGTCCCACTATCAGGATGCCATTCCTTTAGTGCAAGGATCTGCTAGTCCAAAAATGTGTTTTGGACAACTGCTACCCACCTCCAAGCTCATTGCCAAACAACCAGACACAAACATCCCTAGGATGTGCAAATCTGAAAGCTCCCTATGTGCCTACACTGATATTCAGGGCCTGGCCTGAGAGCTGCTTTAGTAGTGGTGTGGCTCAGAGCAGCAAGGCAAGCTGGGGAGGGAACGGGCATGTGAAGCCGACACAGGGGGTGGGTGGGTGGATGGATGGATGGATGGAAAAAAGCTCAGAACCAGGAACTTAACCCAGAAAACCAGGTCTCCCATGCCGGTGTCAGGCATGTGAAGGCAGCAAATGCTGATGCTGGCAGGAGCCAGTGTGGTGGCCTGGGTGAGCAAACAGGCCAGGTGCAGACTGAGGCCTTGCCTGTCACAGACACATACTGCCACCAACGTCCTCCCCTTGTCACATGGGAGCTCCTGCCTTGCAGGGACAGATTTGACTTTCTCGTGAAGCTTTGGTGAAGTGTCAAACAACCGCAAGTCTCCATCACTTCAAATGAGGAAGGTTTCTCTTGTCCTATGAGAGATCTGCAGTCCTCAGGGAACCAGTGACTCACCAGGGTATGTGTTCAGTGTGACTTATGGGGGCGGGGGACGCTGCCTGACAGAGCGATCCCTGTCTCAAATACCGCTGCACCACAGAGGTGGGGTTCTACAGTCCATCCTGCACAGCCAGCCATGCCATCCAAGACAGACCCTCCCTCTGCCTCAGTAATGAGGATGACAATAACATATAAGTGCATGAATTCCCAGTGGAACTGTAGATAACATGATAATTCCGTAGTAAATCTTATTAGATAGATAGATAGATAGATAGATAGATAGATAGATAGATAGATAGATAGATAGATAGATAGATAGATAGAATTGGGTAATAGAGGATGGATGGATGGATGGATGGATGGATGGATGGATGGATGGATGGATGGGTGGATGGATGGATGGGTGGATGGATGGATGGATGGAAGGATGGAAGGAAGAAAAGCTCAGAACCAGGAACTTAACCCAGAAAACCAGGTCTCCCATGCAGGTGTCAGGGACCCAACTCCTTGAGCCATGACCTCTGCCCCCCCAGGGTACGCACAAGTAGGAAGCTGGAGTCAAGAGGCAGAGCAGGTAGCTCTTGAAGCCAGCACTCCAGGGCGGTGTGTGAGCACCCTGTGCTCTAACCAATGAGCCACATGCCTGCCCCAGGATTTTTTTAGTCATTCATGTTCATTATGGAAAAGCAGGAGAAATATAGTCAAGAGAAAAAGATGGAAACAAACAAGAAATGGCTGTTTTTCAACTTCCATTGATATGTGCAGGGGCACCTCCACCCTCCACCCCAGGTTGTGGGCTGCCAGGCTGGACTCAGTGGCATGGCACCTATGGGTATCGGAGGGACAGCCCCTGGCTGTGGGCACCACGGAGGCCTCCCCCGGTGCCCCACTCATCACAGGCAAATCTCGCAGGTGCTTCAGGCCGCCCCTGCAACCTCCCAGAGCCTGGGAGTTAGCTACAGGATACACACGAGCTGTCGTATGGAGTTGAGTTTCTTTTGGCAAACGCCGGAGACTGACAAAAATATTCATGTCAAAACATTTCTAGTACAAAATTTATGAAAGCATTTGAATGTGGCCTGGGCACTCTTTCCCTTCTTCGCTCTCCCTGCCCCCTCCCTGTCCTGGCTGGGGTGGGGAGGGAGATAGAGTCCAGATGTTGGTGGGAATAACTCGTTCCTCTCCCTCCCCCACCCTCTGGCCGGGGACGGCAGAATCAATGGCCGCTGTGTGCCATGAGCACAAAAGACCCTGGCCCCAGCCCTGGGCACTGGGGCTGCATGAGCTCTGAGGAAGTGTTCCCCTCCTGGAGTCTGCCCCCTAACCCTGGGGTCCGGGATAATTGTGTGCAGAGGCGGCCTGGGGCCGGGCAGGCCATAATGATTTAGGCAGGATTGATTTCACTTCAAGCCTTTTCTCCTCCGAAGAGGCCTAATCGAAAGTAATCTGAAAATTAGGGAAAATAAAAACCATGTCCACTGCTACATAAATACCTATTTCCTTGCATCGGCTGCTCAAAACCACCTCATTCCAGGGTGGCGTGATGTTTCCCTGATAGGCAAGGCCCGGCCCTCGGAGCTGTTTGATCTGCCGCCTGCTGTCCCCCAACTGACCAGCAAGGGAACAGCGGAGGGTGGCAATGAGAAGGAGGCCATATGACATGGAGGGGCCCAGTCTGTGTAGGGGCCAGGCCTTCCCTGCAACCTAGCATCCAGCCTGTAGCTGGGGAGGGAGGGGATAAACCCTCATATGAGGTGACATTAGCGTGTCCTTCCTTTATTCATTGCTCCCACTTTTTCTCCTAAGACTCACAGGGCCCATGTGATGGCACAGCATGACCACTCCACTCCTGGATCATTGCTTCAGGCTTCAAACACTGTTAGCAAAGTCATACCCCGGGACTTGGCACGTGCTGTACCTCGTGCCTGCAGGGCCCTTGCCCAGTTCCTCGCAGGCTTCAGGCCTTCTCTTCACTGTAGTCCTAACCCCTCAGCGCCACCTGACTTGGGACCGGTGGCTGTCTTTGTTGGTTTCTTGCCTCCCCGTTCCTGTCTGAAAGCTCCAGGAAGCAGGAGCCTTAGCAAACATTTGTTGACAGAATGAAATGGCTTGTGCAGCAAGGGCGTACAGAGGTTTGCAGAAGGGCCGGAAGCTCTGGAGCCGGCAGCTCTGGAGCTGGCATGAGCCACCTCCTCCTCATGGGGGCACCAGGGGAGAATACACACCTCATGGGGTGTCGTGAGTGTGCAAATAAGGGGCAGGGTGGGCAAGGCTGCAGCCCAGGGCCCTGCTCCCTGAGTGGCCATCCCTCTTACTGTTGTTGGTTCTGATGTGTACAGCAGCTGTGCCCTTGAGCTGCCCTCCTCACGGTGTAGGGTCAAGTCTCTCCCCTGGAGTGTGCCTGACCCACTGACGGCTTTGACTGACAACCAACCCAAGAGGAAGCTGCCCTGTGCTGCCTCCCTAGCCTGCAGAAGGCTGTCAGCTTATACTAGCTTCAACAGAATCACTAACCTCAGGGCCCTCTACCTCCTTCCAGTAGCCCCAGAGGCCAGCACGCTGTGAGGAAGACCAAGCCAACCTCCCAAACCTGAGCTGAATGTGTAAGCAAAGGAATTTCTGGATGATTCCAGAAGACACCAGCTATTTGGATCTTCCAGGTCAGTCTGTGGCTAGGATGTATGAACCCCTCTCTGGCCAGGCCACTAGCAGGGTGTTGTGATAAGGAGCCAATTCTGACAAGGCAGAATCCACACCCCTGCAGCTTCAGCCTGCTGTGGCGGGTGTCCAACCCAGCAATGGGATGGATAATGGACTCTGGAATGGAGGCCATGGTCCCCAGATCCTTTGCAGATGATGGGAAGTTATAGGGATGTCTCAGGAGCAGCTCCCCGACCCAGCACCAGCTGACAAGCAATGGAGAGCAAGTAGCCCAAATTTCTCAACATCCACTGGGGACACTGGGACCAGACATCAAAACCCAGCTTTTCACTGCCACAACAAAAACCTGAGCTACTGTAGAAAAAAGAAAAAGGTTATTTAGCCCATAGTGTGAGAGGTTCAAATCCCAGATGGAGTGACCCCATTGGTTTGTTGCCTGGTGAGAGTAGTGGAAGGCAACAGCAGACATGGGAGAAAGGATCTCTTAGCCAGCCAGGAGGCAGAGAGCAGCTGGGCCCCACTCAGGCTTGAAAACCAGCCCTCTCAAAAGAATTACCTTATGAAGGCACACCCCCAGTGAGCAAGGCACCACACACAAGGCCTGTCTCCCTGGCACCATCACTTGATCAAGTTAACACCTTTTTAGGACCGTTAACTTACAACTTGGGGATTAAACATCTGCATGAGTTGGAAGCCAGATCTACTCAAATCAAAATACCAACCATCCTCTCTCCACTACTGATATTTTCTGCAAGCCCCTCCCAGCCAACCCACTGTACTTGAATGTTTGTCCCAGCATTGGCTTCCCGTCATTATTTCTCACGAAAGACAGCTGCTCTCAGCCTCACTGCCTCTAAAACCCTCTGGAGACTCAGACAATACAAACAGAAAGACCCCCATTGTCTGCACAGGGCCCCCGGGATGGCTACACCCATGGCCAGGACATCAGCTGGTCTCCCCAGCAAACTCTCCCAGTCAACTTGTGCTGAGCTCTCAGCAGAGTTCACAAAGCAATGGGAGCACTGGGGTTTCCCCTTGGTGGGTCAAGGCTGTTCCCCCATGACTGTCCTCCCTGGCAGAAAACTACAGAATCGTAGAGGTAGGCAGAGAATTGAGGCAGGGAGGGCCCCAGCAGGGCCACCAAGCAAGTCTGAGTGGCTGCATCTCAGCTCTCCCCAGAGTCTCTGTCGCAGTCCTGGTCTTTCAGAACTCCCTCCTGCATCTCCAGGGCTGACCTAAGAGACCAGGTCCTGGTCCGGCATGCAGCTATGAGCTCAGGACAGTCCTGGACCCAACCACTGTGACTCACATCCATCACGGGCCCCGGATGCCGCTGAGCATTTTACACAAGCCTGACATCAACCAGGGCTCTAGATGCTGGAGAATAGCAACCCCCCCAACATACACCAGTCGTCTTACAGATGCACAAAACGCACAAGGAGGGCGAGTGGCTGTCAGGGACAGCGCAAAGGCCAGTTTTAGCCTTCTGCACCTAGCATGAATTGATGAGTTCCTGTCTGCACCTCACAAAAGGGAAGCTCACACCTGAGCAGGCAGCTCCCTTTGCCCTTGGCCTTGACTAGACCCTGGTGGTCAGCAAAAAGATCACATGCCCCCCACACACAACTTTTTTGATGCCCTCCCCTGCTAGAAAGCTGTCCGTGTAACCTTCTCCCATCTGTTCTGTCCAAACCCCTGGTGAGCATGCACAGAATATCCGCTGCTAAGAGGTCTGCTGCTAAGGTGGACTATGTCAACCAGTGGATTCTGCGGCGACTTTATCGTGCTTAGAATGGCGAGATTGGAAGCAGTTCATACCTGTTGAACTATCAAACCCACTTAATCATGCCCCACATCAGGGACATGGGATGGGTGGGAGGCTGGGTGGAGCTTCTCCCTTTATCTCCCCCTTTACCCCACGTGCAAAAAAAAAAAAAACGTGGAAATAATAGTCTTACCCACTTTCCTGTAGCCCTTAACCTTTTGTGTCCTAATCAAGGATGTAAAGATTGTCAAAAATAAATAAAGAAAAAAAAAAAGAGTTCTGCTGAGACAAAGAGGAAGTCAGAAAGGGTGGGAAGCTAAGGCTGAGTGTGCCACACAGGGGCAGCCTTGGGCAGAACAACAGAAATATTTCTGACTCAGGCTAAGTTCTCGGACAGTCGGGTTCTAGGGGCCTGGGCACCACATGGAAGGAACTAAATCAGAACCCTGCTAAGTTACACACAGCCCCACCGCATCGACCATGGTCACAGCCTCTGTACAGAACCCCCATCCCACCAGCCCTGCTGGCTCTTTCCACTCTCTAGGGCTATAGGCACAGGGAGCCCGCCCAGCATGGCCTAGAACTTGACTAGGGCCTTGAGCAGCAAAGTGAAGTGCCTCTTGGGGAGTAAAGAGAGAAGACTGTACCAGGACTGTTCCACAGCCATGTTATTGTACAGCAAATGAGATACAGGGACTCATGGAAGGCTATGGCTCCCAGGTACCTCCTACCCAGAAGGGGCAGTGGGATCGCTACGTGTAGAGGCAGGCACACACTCGCACACACTTTTCTCTCACATACATGCCATCTGATGTGACAAAGCTTAAGCTCTTCCCAACGTGGGGATGGCAGCACTAAGATTAGGTCAACAGTAACTTTGGACACTGCAGGGCCTACTCACACCAGCATGGCTTCTGTGGAAGGACATGGTTTAAACCAGTTCAGGGTAACTGGTGACTCCATCACTCCCTGGAACAAAATTTTGAAAGACATCAGGCATTTAAAAACCTTAGAACTTAGAAGTATAAATGAGGCAAAATAAAACACTTTGCGGGGGATCTGGTGATGTGGCAAATTGAATGAAACCACTGCCTGTGACACCAACATCTCATATGGATGCCAGTTCGAGTCCCAGTTTCTTCATTTCCAATTCAGCTCTCTGCTACTGGACTGGAGAAAGCAGGCAAAGATAGCCCAAGTTGGTAGGTCCCTGCCACTCAGTGGGAGACCCAGATGGAGCTCCTGGCTCCTGGCTGACCATCACAGCCAACGGGGGAGTGAACCAGTAGATAAAACATTTCTACTTCCCTCTCTCCCTGAGACTCTGACATTCAGATAAACAACAGCAACAACAAATACATGAATCTTAAAAAAAAAAAAAAAAAAAAAAAAAAGATTTTTGAAGGTCAGGGATTTGGCATAGCAGCTAAAATGCCTCCTGGGGATACCTACATCCCGTATTGGAATACTCACCTTGAGTTTCTCCGGGCATCTGTTAGTGACGCTTGAACATCTCCCTCCACTTCCTGCTGCTGGGAACGTGCTACCCAGCAGGTGCTTCTGAGTGGGCTTACTCCTGCACGCTTGGGATGATCCAGCTCCTGAGCTCCAAATCCAAATGTACACACAGATTCCTATGAGAGGGCCTCCCCAGTGTAGGATAGGTGAAGAGAAACATGGAGTGGAGCCCAAGGGCAAGGTGGGCCACAGGGTGTGAGCTGGAGATCTGGGCCACAGGTAGAGATCAGGCAAAGAAGTTTCCCTGAGGACTTGAGAGGTTAGAGCCCAAGGATGCCCAAGGTCTCACAGGAGATTCATGGGACAGGACACCAGAGTTCGAGGCCTCAGGAAGCCATGTGTTCCTTCCCCTCTTTCCCAACAAGGAGAGTGTTTCTTACACAAGCCCCAGCCTCTCTCAGTCTGGAATGAGATCCCAATCGGCTTGTTCGACCTTGAAGTTTTGGGATGGTGTCAGGGGTCTCCCAAGGCCAAGGTGTGTTCTCCCAGTAGTAGGGGCAGGATGTCAGGCGGGGGCTCCCGGGCAGAGCCAGTATTCTGTTGCAATTACCCGTAAGCCTGGTGTTTACACGGGGTTTACAGGGAATTCAAAGCATATCTCCCTCTTGCTGTGGCAGCGAAGGCGTATCAAGTGAGTGTTCAAAAGAGCCGAGCCGCGTATGCAAAAATAGAAACCAAATGGCTGAGTAATTTCCACCAGAGAGGAACTTACTCTTGCAATTGCACGGTCTATTTAGCGTGCTTTCATAAAACCTTTTAACGAATCAGCCCTGAACTCCCGACAGCAAGGCCCACCCCACCTGTCAGGCTTGGATTTCCAAACACAGGTATAGCCACTCACTTCCAGATTGGATGCAGGTTTCCTTCTCAGTTGGAGCAGCAGCCCTGGAGGCCCCGAGACAGCTCCCCAAGCAGGGGACCCACAGGCTGGCCTCGGGGAGCTGTCCTCGCCAGGGGTGGAGCTCTGAGGCTCCCCCATGAATTCTCCACCCCCTCAGCCTGGAGAATCCCAGAAAGGTTTCCAGGACAGAAAAGAGCCTGAGAAAGTAGGACTTGCTTTCTCAGGAGGTAAGAGAGAAGAGGAAAATGTTTTCATATGCAACATGCTGTTCTGGAAGAGAATGGCAAGGCTGTTTCTCCAAGGCAAGGCTACTGAGGGCAATTAATGGGGCCGGGGCTGGAAGGGTCAGCTTTTAGAAAAGGAGGGTGGGGTGCTGTGGAGCTGGCACTGTGACACAGTAGGCAAAGCCACCATTTGTAATATCATCATCTCACATCAGAGCACTGATTCCAATCCTGGCTTTGTGTTTCCAATCTAGCTTTCCACTAATGTACCTGGAGAGGCAGTAGACGATGACCCAAGTCCAAGTGGGAGACCCAGATGGAGTTGCTGGCCCTTGGCAGCCGTCTGGGGAAGTGAATCAGCAGATGGAAGATCTCTCTGCTGTTTAACTCTGACTTTCAATTAAACCAATCGATCTTTTTTAAAGGGGAGAAGCATACCAGAAGGTGGCTCAATTCTTAAAATCTATTTTGAACAGCAAAGAGAGAGAGAGCGAGGGAGAGCGAGAGAGTTTGAGGAAGAGCCAGACATACGGTGCTTCCATCTGGTGGTGCCCTCCCCAGGTGCCCACCATAGCTGGGATAGAGCCAGAGGTGGGAACACAATTGGGTCTCCCACGTCATTGAGGTGTGATGAATTCCACCTGTTTTAAGTGTGGAGTTCTGGAGCATTTTCACCTCCCTAGAAACGAGCCTCACTTTCCTGAGAGGTCTGGCCCTGGCCCTGCCTCAGGCAGCCCACCTTCTCTGTTGTCCCTAGGAGGCCAATGTCACTTACCGGTAAATCTTGCATGGTTTAACTCCAACCACAGACACCCTCTGCTGTGTCTGCACTATGTGCACGCCTGGTTGCTTCTCATTGCGGAGTTGTGCTCCACTGTGCACAAGACCTGAGGTTCGCATCCACTCACCTGTTGCTGCAGATTTAGGCTGTTTATCCTAAAGCAACCTAAAGCTGTGGTCCTGGAAAATGAAGACACTGGGAAATTGAAGGTCTCCTGTGTCTCGCCTAGGGGCATCCGTTCCCTGTAGCCACCCACGCTAGATGCAGGCATGGAGCCTTCATGTTTGCGATCATTTAAGCCGTGTTGGGTGCCTTCCTGTGCATTGTAAGAATTCTTCAGCTATGTCCTACAAATTTATATATATTCCCTCCAAACTGTGACTTGTCCTTCTCTTTTAACTTTTAAAAATTATTTATTTTTATTTGAAAGGCAGATTCTCAGAGAGAGAAGTCTTTTATCTGCGGATTCACTCCCCAAATGCCCCAAATGGCCACAAAGGCTAGAGCTGGGCTAACCCAAAGCTGGGAGCCAGGAACTTCTTCTGGGTCTACCACGTGGGTGTAGGAGACCAAGGACGTGGGCCATTCTCCACTGCTTTCCCAGGCCATTAGCAGAGAGCTGGATCAGAAATGGGCCAAGACATGAATTGGTGCCCACATGAGATGCCAGCAGCCCCAGGGCAAAGGATTAGCCCACTGTACCACCACACCAACCCCTCTTTTAATTTTTTTAATTCTGAAACAATTGTAGATATAAACAAATTCACCCCAAAATGTACAAAGAGATCTTATTTATTCTTCACTTAGCCTCTCACAGCAAAGACGCATGAAGCAACAGTGGTGTGGGGGCTTGCATGGTGGCGCAGTCTGTCAAGCCAATGCTTGTGATAGCAGCACTCCAGTTCCAGCCTCAGTTCCTCCCCCCCACCACCATTTTTCTCTCTTTTTCATTCTATTTTTGTTTTGTTTTTAAGATTTATTTATTTATTGGAAAGTCAGATATACTGAGAGGAGGAGAGACAGAGAGGAAGATCTGCCCGATGATTCACTCCACAAGTGAGCGCAACGGCCGGTGCTATGCTGATCCGAAGCCAGGAGCCAGGAGCCTCTTCCGGGTCTCCCACGTGGGTGCAGGGTCCCAAGGCTTTGGGCCTTCCTCAACTGCTTTCCCAGGCCACAAGCAGGGAGCTGGATGGGAAGTGGAGCTGCCGGGATTAGAACCGGCGCCCGTATGGGATCCCAGCCCATGCAAGGTAAGGACTTTAGCCGCTAGGCCACGCCACCGGGCCCTCATTCTATTTTTTTTTTTTAAGATTTATTTTTATTATTTTTTTATTGGAAAGGTAGACGTACAGAGAGGAGAGACAGAGAGGAAGATCTTCCGTCCTATGATTCGCTCCCCAAGTGAGCCCAATGGCCGATGCTATGCCAATCTGAAACCAGGAGCCTCTTCCGGGTCTCCCACGCGGGTGCAGGGTCCCAAAGCTTTGGGCCGTCCTCGACTGCTTTCCCAGGCCACAGGCCCTCATTCTATTTTTGATCATGTTTACATAGTTGATCAGGATGGAAAGACCACGGGAAAGGGGGTGAGACCATTGTTTCCAAAATATCTTTTTCATCCTCCTGTGTCTGGGGGAGGAAGAGCATAATGGGAGACGCTGCAACCAGCCTTTCAATCACCTCCTTGGTTACGGATGGGGAACAGCCACCCGAGATCACCCCAGAGTCCCCAGTGTGGAGCATGCTCCGAGAGTTCTGCTCTAATGTTTCCAATAGTTCTGAAATGCTGTCGTTGTCGCCAATCAAAGATGAGAAAATCCTTTCAAGGGAGACTGGCTGACATGGCGCACCTTAGAGTCTCCATTTGCCCAGATACTAGTTATCTATGTTTGGCTGGGGTAGTTGTTGTCCAATTTGTTCTGCCCTACTTTTTCTGTTATCAGATGTCTTCTGCAGAAGCCACTGGATTGCCATGTCCTCCATGTGCACCTGGGCATTCCGTCACTGCTCCATCTTAGCCACCGAGGAATCCCAGTTCTGACCATGCACTCCACCAGGTGGTTCTGCAGTCCAGTTTGACAGAATTTGTCCCCAGTCCCAACATTTGCCAGTAGATGCTATGGCAAAGCCCAAGCAGCCTACACTTACTCTGACTCATGCACCCACCAGTGGGTACAGTCGGTTAGCCCAACCTGGCTCTTCCCCAACCCAGTTCGCATGCAGGCCAACAGGTGATGTAGCCCTGTCCAGTTGCCCCTCTACTGGGCTCACAATCCCATCCTCCAGGTCTTGCATGTGCTGGTAGGTGCTGCAGCCCAGTCTGGCATGGCCCGCTACACCTTAGCATTTGCCAGCAGTTGTTGTAGCCTGGCCCAGCCTGGTCTATGCCCAATTCCAGCTCAGACTCATGGATACTGCAGCCCAGCTCAGCCAGGCCAGCCCCCAGTCCCATCTCTAATGTGAACTGGCTGGTGTTGTAACCCGACATAGCCTGTCCTACACCCTGTCCTAGTTCTCACATCTGCCAATCAGTGCTATCAATTGGCCCAGCCTGGCCTGCCCCCAGATCTGATCCACACATATGCCACTGGGTACTGTAATCTGGCCTCCTCTGGGATGCTCCCAAACTTGGTTCTTGCACTCACCTACACGGACTGCACCCTGACAGAAGTTCCTCAAGCTCCTCTATCAGGTCACCTTCCAGTGGCAGAGCTTGCACACAGATCCTTGGTTCAGACTGACTTAGTTTGTCTCCTGTCCTAGAAGGTACGGTGTTATTTCCCGGCCAGCCCACACTCATTCCAGTTCTTACTATTGGGTGTGACAGCCCAGCCACATCTGGTCCATGCCCAGACACAGCTTTCATATGGTTCAGCAGGTGCCAAGACCTAGCCCAACCTGTCCTACACCCATCCTGACTCTAACAAGCACCAGTGGGTGCTGGAGTCTAGCCCAGTCTGGTGCAGCCCAAACCCAATCCACACCCATGCCAAGTGACTCTGCGGTCATGTCCACCCCAGAGCCCCACCCCTATTCTGGTCCTTGTACTCACCCAACCCAGCCAGGGCATACCCTTAGCTCTCCAACCAGGCCTGTTCCCAGCCACAGATCTTGCACATGTTGATAGTTGCTCTCATCCAATTCAGCACAGCCCATTTCCTGTCTTGGTCTTTGCCGTTGGATGCTGGAGCCTAGCCTATTCCAGTTACTGGCAGGTGGAGTGACCTGGCCTGGCCTAACCAACACACAGGCCTGAATCTCATACTCACCAGCAGGAGCTCCAGTTCACCAAGGGAGTTTCCCAAGTTCTCCCATCAGGCCAATTCCCAGACCCAGCTCTCACACGTGTCAGCTGTGCTAGGCCCTTACTCAGCATAGTGTGTGCCCCCTCGTCCTGGCCTTTGTATGGGCGGTGGATGTTGTGGCTTGGTCCTGCCCACATCCTATTCTTGGATGTGCCTATGCCTATTCTGGACCAGCCCAGCTTATTCCCAAACCCAGTACCCATGAATGCCGGAGGGTTCTATGGTCATGCCTAGCTCAATCCATCAGTACTCCAAGCTCTTAAGCTAACCAGCAGAAATTACAGCTCCAGGGGGTGGGCCCACATATCCCCCACAGAATCTGCCCCCAGACCTATTTCTCTCACATGTTGGTTAGTGTCATGGCCCAGCCTAACACCACCCATCCCCTGTTCTAACTCTCACTGGTGGGTACTGTGATCTCACCATTCCAGGGAGGTCCCCAGCCCTAGCTTTAGTGTACACCAGTGAGTGGTGTTCAGAGGTCTCCTTAGTGGGCTGGTGCTCCCATCTGACCCTTAAAGGTTCTCCAGTTCTCCAAATCACTCAGTCTTAGCCCTCTCACTTACCTGCAAGTTACAGGAACCTTGATGATGGAAGTGTCTCAGAAGCATGTGGGAAAATCCCCATGCTTGCTCCAGCTGCCTTGCAATAAGCCCCCAGGTTCCCGCAGGCCCTGCTGGTGCTATCCCCCAAGTCCCCTGCAAGCCCACACTCCCAGACCCTCACAAACCTGCACTCCGACAGGCGCAACGGTGACAGCTCCACACTAATGTATCTAGGAAAGTAGTGTAAGATGGCCCGGGTGCTTGGATCCTGCACCAATATGGGAGACCCAGATGGAACTGTGGGCTCCCAGCTTCCAACTGGCCCAGCCTTGACTGAATCAGTGGATGCAAGATCTCTTCTTCTCTACTACTCTGCCTTTCAAATATATAAGTAAAGCTTTTTAAGAAACAACAGAATTTAAGAAACAAGGAATTTGGCACTGGCATAATCCATAGAACCTATCCACATTTCCTCAGTTGTGCATGTGGTGTGTGTGCGTGTAATGTGGCACCATACAGACATATCATGTACAACCTCCAGAAGCCAACACCAGCATCAAGACACTTAACTGTGCCCTCCGCAAAGGCTGTCCACACTGTCCTTTTACACTGGCCTCCACCTCATCGTAACCACCTGTTCTCCATCTCCAGTGCTGTTATTTAGTAGATATTGCATAGAAAGCATCACATATATGCGTCCTTTCGCAAGCAGCTCTTGTCGCTCAGCACACTTCCGTGACTGCCTCCGTATCCCTGAGCGTCGATGCTCAGCCCTGTTCACTGCCAAGTAGCAAGTGTGATAGGGCAGTAACAGCACGTTTCCACATTCGTTCCGTGAACGTTCTTTGGGCTGTTTCCAGATTTGGGCTATTACAAAGAAAGCTGATATAAATATTCCCGTGCAAATTTTGACATGAAAATAAATATTCTTTTCTCTGGGATAAATGCCCAAGAGTGCAATTGCTGGGCCTTCGAGTAATTCCATTTATAGGTTTAAAAAGAATTGCCATTCTGCAGAGCGGCCGTACCATTTTGCATTGCCAGCAGAAATGAATGAGTGCTCTGCTTCCTCCGTGACCTCATGCCATCGGATGCTGTCACTGTTTGTTGATTTAGCTGATGAGTTTGCAATAATATCCCATTCTGGATTTCATTTGCGTTTCCCTGGTGACTAGTAGCGTTCAGTATCTTGTCACATGGTTGTTTGCCACCTGCATATCATTGTCATCAAAATGTTTGATGCATCTTAGCAGTTTCTCTAGCAGGGACTGTTTTTCGCTCTTATATTTTGAAAGATCTTTTCTGTCTGATAGAAGCTCTCCCTTCAGAAGGTCAGCGGCTCACGACTGTGTCGTCCTAAGCTGCAGTTTATCTTCGCAGCCTCTTAATGGA
Organism: Ochotona curzoniae; assembly: GCF_017591425.1. Taxonomy (NCBI): domain Eukaryota; kingdom Metazoa; phylum Chordata; class Mammalia; order Lagomorpha; family Ochotonidae; genus Ochotona; species Ochotona curzoniae. The sequence goes on from NW_024467106.1 coordinate 60,647,875, forward strand.
GTCTTTCTCAGAGAAGCACAAGTATTTGTTTGTGATCCATCTTCCTTTTATGGATTATCCTCCTGCTATCAATCCTAAGAACCTTTTGACTTATCTAAAACCTGAAGATGGCCTTCCAGAGTTTTTTCTAAAAGTGATTTAGTTTTATGTTCTTCATTTAAGTCACTGATCCACTTTGAGTTTTGACCAAATTGAAACAGTTCCCTGCTGTTTCTAGTTTGCTCTAAGTTTTTGTTTTTTTTTTTTTTAATCAATGGTTGCTGGTTTTTATCAGGAGTTTTTTTCTATATCAATACCATTACATGATTTTTATTCTTTAATAGTTGACTTAATAGATTGATTTGAAGTATGGAACCAGCCTTGTACTCTTGGAATAAATCCCACTTAGTCTTAGCGTATATACCCTTTTTTGTCTTACATTTCTGGCACTGTCATTGGTCTCAGAATCAAGACACTACTGGCTTCATGAAACGAATTAAGAAGTGTTCCTTCTCATTCTGTTTTCAGAAAAGCCATGTAGACATGGCACTAATCATTCATTAAATATTTTTTCAAATTTCCAACAAAATTTTTCAGTATTGGCCTGGGTTTTTCTTTTTCAATAGCCTTAAAATGACCAGTTCAAGGCACGTGTCTGGCCTAGCAGCTGGGAAATCTCATGCCCTCCCTGGGCTTAAGTCCTGATGCCACTCCAAATTCTACCTTCTAACAATGAGCACCCTGCAAGGCAGTACTGGCCACTCAAGGCAGAGCCGGTCACCTGCCACCCGCACGGGATACCAGATACCGAGGTCAACTCTCTAGCTCCCAGCTTCAGTCTGACTTTTTTTTCTGGCTGTTGCAGGTAGATGGGAAATGAGCCAGCAAAGAGGAGGGGTGTGTATGTGTGTGTGTGTCTACCTGCCTCGCCCTCAAGAAGAAAGGAAAATTGCAGTTCAATTTACTTAGGGGTTATAAAACCATTAAGTTTTTCTCATTCATCTTGATAAAATGTTGGTCACTTGTGGTGCTGGAGGAATTGGTCCATTGCTTCTGGATTGTCAAATTTATGAGCACCCACTTGTTCACAATCCTTGTAACACTTCAAATGGCCGCCAAGCCCTCTTTCTTCATACTTAACATGGTCTGGATCTTCTGTGTAATTTACTTTTGCTACAAGATTGTCAACTTCATGACATTTTCATTAAATTTCTGTATTGTTTTCCTTTTTCCTTCCCATTGACTGAGAAACTGAAACTTTAACTGTTGGCGCCCAAGAAGCTGTGATCAGTAAGGGACAACTTCTTGCTTCACCAGCCCTGGCTTCTTACTGTATCCCCACAGGGTGGAAAAAGGCAAAAGAACTCTCTAAAATCTGATTTATATGATATTAATTCCTTCCATGAGGACCCCACTCCTAAGACTTAATTACCTCCCTAAAGTTCTACTATCATCATTTCAGGGATTAAGATTCAATTCATGAATTCGGAGGTGCACAGGACACATTTAGCCCAAAGCAATTGTATGTTATTGTTTTTGATAACATTTCTTCCCATTTCTTCTTCTTTTTTTTAAAGATGTATTTTATCTATTTGAAAGGCAGAGCAATAGAGGAGAGGGCAAGGCAGTCAGAAGAGAGGAAGTGAGAGAGGGAGCAAGAAAACAGAGTAGGAGAAACGGAGATCTTTGCCATCCACTGCTTCATTTCCCAAACGGCCGCAAGACGTGGAGCTGGGTAAGGCCCCAGCCTCGTCTCCCAAGTTAGGGGAAAGGTCCAAGCAGTAGGGACATCTTCTGCGACTTACTCAGGCACAATGACCTGTCCAAGAAGGGCCCAGATCCTGGGTCCCTGCACCTCCACGGGAGACCCAGACACAGCTCCTGACTCAGGCGAGCAGACAGACCAAGGCCCGGCCAGCCATTGGGATATTCCCCAAAGGTGGAGGGTGAACCAGCAGATAGAAAACCCACACACGCAGTTTTCTCTGCCTCTCTCTTACAGAATTGTACCATAAAATTCAAAATTCAAAATAAAAATTCAAGAAAAAAAGGAAAAAAATAACGAAAATAAAATGTTGTAAAAGATTCAAACATGCACTGTGAATTTTCTTCTCCTGTTTTATCAGTTTTTTCTTCTGATTTGAAGCTCTGTTATTTAACGCATAAGCATGGATGAATGCTAAATCTTCCTGTTGGAATGGTGCTTTTATTATATTGTGTCCCTAGTAATTTTCTTTAAGCTTTACTTTATATAATATTAGCATAGCCACTTAACTCTTTTTTTAAAGATCGATTTTATTTTTATTGGAAAGGCAAATGCAAAGAGAGACAGAGAGAAAGATCTTCCATCAGATGATTCACTCCCCAAGTGGCCGCAAGAGCCAGAGCTGAGTTAATCCAAAGCCAGGAGCCAGGAGCCTCCTCCGGGTCTCTCACACAGATGTAGGGTCCCAAAGCTTTGGACCATCCTACACTGCTTTCCCAGGCCACAAGCAGGGAGCTGGATGGGAAGTGAAACATCTGGGATATGGACTGGTGCCCAAATGGGATCCTGGTGCATGTAGAGGGAGGATCCAGCCATTAGGCTCTTGCACCAGGCCCTCTGTTTACTTCTATTTTTACCTATCACTTCTCTTTGTGAAAATTTTGGTCTTCTTAGGATTGTTTTTCTGTTAGAGTGCTCCCTTTAGCTATTTTTTAGGTGTAGAAACACATTCTTCCAGTGTTCCATCTTCTGCAAGTCTTTACTTCCCTTTCTGTCATGAAGTACAATTTTTGCTTCAGGGACAGTGGCAGGAGACTGCAGCTCCAGCACTCAGATCCCCGGCTTGGCCCCAGAGACATGCAGACTTTTTCCTTCACCAGTCGTTACAAACAGCGCAGCTCACTCTGTCAGGGCTCCTCCTGTTGCAGCTCCTTGTGCTGGCTCACAGCTTCTCTTCTCTGCTGGGTTTGCCACAGAGCATTGCTGTCCTGGATTCCTTGTCTTGCGCCCACAGATAATGAGACACACAGACAAAAAAGGAACCAGCAAAGCAAAGGAAGTGTATTGAAGGAAGCATGGACAATTCCAGGAAGCTGGGAAGGACTACAAAAGGGTTGCTGACGAGGGGATTGTATGTGTTTCTATATACGATAATTAAGCATTCAACATGAGCCAATCAGAGTGGCATATTTTTCATAGATGCTCAGAGTGCGGATGGGCAAGGCTTCCAGCAGATGCAACAGCATCTCAGGACTATGTTGGGTACTCTTCTCCATCCTCAGAGCTCTTCCTTTCGGCTTTCAGATGCTCTAGGAGTCCCTGTCAGCTTCACTGAACATAAGGACTGGGGTGGACTCTTCCAGTACCCGAGACCCTGTTTCACACGAGAAATCTGCTTTCATCTGGACTGGTGCTCCTTTGCAGGACCTGGGCCATTTCTGTCTGCTTTTCTTAAAAGATCTTTCATCCTTAGTTTCTATAAGTTGAACTCTAGTAGGTCTTGATGAGTATAGATTTTTCCTTTCTGTCCTATGTAGGGTCCGCTTAGCTTCTTCAATCTGTGGCCTTATATTTCTATGTGGCTTGTTTTTAACTTTCTTTGTAGAAACATTCAAATTTTTTTCTTGCATTTTGGTGAAATCGGTTTACAAAGTTTTTTTTTTCCCCATTTTGTACTGTGTTCCTTTGTGTTTAGTTTAAGAATATTTTTTTGCTATACAAACTCATGAATATTTTCTTTTCTTTTCTTTTTTAAAGATTTATTCATTTTTATTGCAAAGTCAGATACACAGAGAGGAAGATCTTCCGTCCAATGATTCACTCCCCAAGTGACCGCAACGGCCAGAGCTGCACCAATTCAAAGCCAGGAGCCAGGAATCTCCTCCAGGTCTCCCACGTGGGTGCAGGGTCCCAAGGCAGCTGGATGGGAAGTGGAGCTGCCGGGATTAGATCCAACACCCATATGGGATGCCAGCGCATGCAAGGCAGGACTTTAACTGCTAGGCCACGGCACTGGGCCCATGTTTTCTTTTTAGTTATATTTATTTGCTTATTGGAAGGCAGAATGACAAAGGAGGAGAGACACTCCTATTGTCTCACTCCCCAGATGGCTGCAGTGGCCGGTGTTATGTCAGGCTAAAGTCAGCAGCTTGGGGCTTCTTTGAGGTCTCCTGCATGCAGGCAGGGGCCCAAGTACACGGGCCATCTTCTGCTGCGTTCCAAGGCACATTAGCAAGGAGTTGGATGGAACCTGAACTGGTTCTCTGATATGGAATGCCAACAATGGCAACTGGCAGCTTAGTTTACTGTACCACAATACCAGTTCCTTGCCTATATATATATATTTTCTAGAAAAATGTACTGTTTTAGCATTTAAGTTTAGGTCTCTCATCCTCTGGGTCTTAGTGTTTTGTACATATAAAATAAGATGCCAGGTTCATTTCCTCCCTCCACCCAGTACCTAGTTCCTTCAACTATTTGTTGAAAAAAAGATTATTATTTTCCATGTTGGAATTGCCTGCTGCCCTGTTGGAAATCATTTGACCTTACGTATGTGGAGTAATTTCTGAATATTCCGCTCAGTTCCGTTTTCTATATCTGTATAGATTGTTTTGATTTGTTTGCTTAGCTAACAATAACCTTTTAAAAGGTTTATTCGTTCATCTATTTGAGAGCCAGCGTAAGAGAAGGAGAGAGAGAGAGATCTTCCATCTGATGGTTCATGCCCCAAGTTGCCACCATGGCCAGAGATGGTCCAGGAAAAAGGAGCCACCTGGCACTGTGACGTGGGATGCCAGCTGATCCTTTAGCCGCTGCACCACAACGTTGATCCCCTTTGTCGAGTTTTGAAATCAGCCAGTGTAGCATTCCAATTCAGCTTTTCTTTTTAATATTTGTTTGCTTTTCAATATTGCAAGTCTTATGCGTATCCATGACAGTTTCTACTAAAAATATTGGAATTGCAATAGATGTGTTTACTTTGGAAAATCGACATGGAAAGTACTGACTCTGGCAATCAATAAACATACTTTATCCCTCCATTTTTAAAGTCTTCTTTAATTTCTCTCAGCCGTTTTGATAGTTCTTAGAGCATATGTCTTTCAAATATGTTTTGTTGAATGTATCCCTATATATTTCATGTTGTTTTAAATACCACTGTTATCTCTTTATCTCTCCCTTGGATATTACACATAAACACTGATTTGTGGTCCAAGTCTTTGCTCAAAACACTTTCACCAACTCTTTGATAGATTCCTTAGGATTCCCAATGTACGTTGCCAAGTTAGCTAGTCAGCATGCCTCTTACTTTTTTTCTTGCCTTATTGCAGTGGCTAATTGCAATGCTGAATAGAAGTCCTAGAGTGGCTATTTTTATCTCAATTCTGCTCTTAGGGGAAGGCATTCAGCCCCCCTTTCACTATGAAGACTAAGACTATTTCAAACAAGTTGGTGAAAAAATGAAATTCAAGGACAATTTCATCTTGGTGGGGAAAAAAGGCTTGAAATCCAAGTGCAGCCTTTTCATAACATATATATCAACAAACTCTTTGAAAACCTCTCATGTTCACACATCCTCCTCTACTTCTAGATTCCTGAAAATTTTTATCTTGAACAGATGCTTGGTATGCTCAAATAATTGTTTCCAAGATGTATTGATTTCTATTTGAAAGGCAGATTCTACAGAGAGAGAGAGAGATTATAGCCACTGGTTCATTCTCTAAACAACATCAACAGCTAAGGCTGAGCTGATCCAAAGCCAGGAGCCAGGAGCCTCTCATGGGTCTCCCCCGCGGGTGCAGGGGCTCAAGGACGTGGGCCATCTCCTGCTGTTTTCCCAGAAGGTCAGCAGGGAGCTGGATGAGAAGTGGGGCAACCAGGATATGAACCAGTGCCCACAGGGGATGTCGGTTCCACAGGGTGGCACCCAGATACTATGCCTCCGGGCTGGCCTCAACCAGATAACTGTTGATCATACTGCTTTCTTTTCTTTAATATGATGAATTAAATTGATTTGAGAATGTTAAAGCAGCCTGCTTTCCTGTGAGAAGCTTCACATGAGCATGCTGTAGGAGATAAGCCCTCAAATCAGTGCCTGGGATGCCTATGCTCCATATTAGAATGCCTGGGTTAGGGTTAGGATTAATGTTAGGGTTATGTTGGTTAGGGTTAATGTGAGGGTTAGGGTTATGTTTTAGGTTTAGGGTTAGGGTTATAAGGTGGTTAGGGTTAGGGTTCGTGTTTGGGTTAGGGTTTAGAGTTAGGGTTAGGTTTAGTGTTTGGGTTATGGTAGTTAGGGTTCGATTTGGGTTGGGGTTATGTTGGTTAGGGTTAGGGTTAGGTTTTGGATTAGGTTTATGGTTAGGGTTATAAGGTGGTTAGGGTTCGTGTTTGCGTTAGGGTTAGGGTAGGGTTTTTGTAGCTCACTTTTCCACTGTGGTGTCGCAGATGGTGGATCACGTATTTTCCTCCCTGCCAGACCTGGATTGAGCCTGTCTGTTGTAAACATCTAGGGAATAATACACCAGACGCTAGCTACCTCTCCTACTTTCAAATAAACCAAAATTCTATATATAAAAAACTTCTCTTGCAGTATCCTTTTAATGTAACACTGCATTCAATGTGCTCTAGTTCCATGGAGAATGTGTGTCTTATATGTGTCTGTATATGTGAGAAATATTTGTACTTTTCTTTGTAATATCTCTTCGTAACTTCTTTGTGGTATCCTAACAACACTGACCTTGTAAAAGAGGAAGTATTGTTTGAAGCTTTCTCTGCAGATGTTCATAGATCTTCTTCAAATGTTTGCTAGAATTCACCAGTGAGACCGTCCAGGCCTGGAAGTTTCTTTACTGGAAGGTTGTTTGTTTTGTTTTCTATTACAATTCCATAGGAACTGGGCTATCCCATCTCCCTCCCCAAAGTCCCTCCCTACCCCCTCACTGATTTCCCCTCTAGTCTCACAATGGGTGCCCTTCATGAATAGCCATAAGTTCATCATACTGTTATTGAAGCATTTCCTGACCTCGTGGGCATGGGCACTGCCCGAGAGTCCAGCATCCTCCTGTTAGGATATTCGCAACTGTTTCACTGGGGTTGGAAGGTTTTTAAATTAAGAATGCAAAAAAAAAATGTGCACAGTTCATCAGGTTTTCTCTTTCTTTTCATCAGTTTGCTTATGTGTGTCCTTTGAGGAATTTGTCACTTAAGTTGTTTATTTGCACAACGTGTGGTAAAATCGCTCTCCATTACACTGATAACGTGTCTCCATATTTTTCTCTAGGACTGTCTGGCTTCAGGTGCATCAACCCAACTGATCATTCCAAAGAATCAGTTTGTTGCTTTTCTTTTTTTACTTTCTCGATTGTTTTCCTGTTTTCTATTTCATTGTATGTGGCAGTTTAAAATTCAGTCATTCAAACTAAAATTTACTGCAAGCACACAGCCACTGTTCCCGCGTTTCTAGCGCTCGGTCATGCCGGCACACATTACCATCCTTACAGAGCTGTGGCTGCCTCTGCTGGGGCTCTCTTCTCACTTCCTGGGTTCACGGGAGGACCAGGTAGTATAGTGGGAGGACTCTGTAGCCCTTCCTATCTTCTCTGTGGCCCTGGCCTTGGCCCCAGCTCAGGACCTATCACCGCTTTCCCTCTTCCTCACCCTTCACCCCTCCTGTCTGTGCCCACCTGTGCCCCAGAGGAGCCTCCTCCCCGGCGTTCCACCCTACACTCTGCCCCGGTCCCCCAGGGTCACAGGCACACTTGCTTTTGGACGGGGTGGCAACACCGCATCACTTGTGTCTACTGTGCTTGGGGGAGGAGGACAAAAGTGACAGCCCCAGAGCTTACAGCCAGAGACTGGAGGCCCTGCCCCAGAGCCGCCCAAGATGTGTCCCACTTACTGCGCCCCACCACACTCAGGCTATGAATCACTGCCACCTCCCAGGAGGAAACAGTGATAACCCAGACCCCAGAAGGGCCACCCCTGCAGAGCCAGGCTCAAAACTCTCCAGGACCCGGCCCTTGTCCCTCGGCATCTACTCTTGCCCCTGCTGCCCGTCATACGCCTCCCAGGAAGCTCCTCTTCCACCCCCACCCCAAGGCTTCCACCCCCCACCCCAAGGCTTCCACCTCTCCCTCCTCCCAGGTCCCTGGTCCCTCCGATTCCTCCCGCTTGCTCACCACCCACCAATGCCCTCGTCTACCCATTGAGTGGCTAGGCAACTAGGACCAGAACCAGCCTGCACGGATTCTGTTCTCTGCAACCAAAGGGGCCCCCAGGAGTCCCATTCACCATCCCGAGGCTGTCCTGCAGGGCCGAGAATGGGATGCCCAGAATGTAAAGATCTCCGGGCAGTTAGTGGGCAGCCAAGGGTCAGCAGGGAGCCACAGAGGGTGATGGAGTTGGAGAGGAAATAAAAGAGACTACGTTTCCAAGATGAATCTGCGAGCTCATAGAGACATGGCATGGCAAGCCGGTGTGGGGGTCCCGGAGGCTGGGCCGGGGGTCCTGGGAACCGAGGGCCATAGGGGGCTCAGGATGGACTGGGACACCCTCACCTAAGAGCAGGGGTGTGGCTGCAGCCTGAGGACCATCAAAGACTGACCTTGCAAGTGGCTCCACAGACTGGCAGTACTCCACCCCACCGGAAGCCAGGAAAGACAACCCGGGCTGGAGACTCACCATCTAGCCAGTCTTAAAAACTCCACAGGCAATGCGTTCAGAACAACAACAAAAGCAGATTAGCACAAAAAGATCAAGTTCCCCAGAAACTGCTCCTGCCTCCAGCTGCTCCCTACCCCCAGGCCACCTCCTCCCTGAAGCCCTCACCCTAAGAGTGCTCAGATGGAGCACGGAGTCCAAACTTGGATCTCACCTTCACACCAGGAACAGTCCACCCTGCACCTACGAAACAAAGGAACCCAACTGCACTCCTGGGACGGTCTAAGCCCCAAGCGCCCAAGTGGCTGGATGGTAATGCTGGGTGCCCAGGCGGCCTTCTGCACTCACTCAAGCAGGAATTGTGAGGAATTGCGGCCCGGGCAGGAGCTGGTGTGGGCCTTTGCCCACGTGGACCTCGGGGCCCCTCCCGCTCCGTGGGAGCTGCAAGTAGGCCTGAGAGCCGGAGCCCACCGCACTCAGGCCCAGCAGGTGCACTCCCCGTGTGGGCCAGGGCCCCATGGGCTCATTGGCTCAACCGCCCGGGAGGCCAGGGGAGGAAGTTGAGGTCCAAGGTTATGAAGTTGGACAGAGTCCAGCTGGGACCCCGACTCTGCAGAAGCGCAGCAACCCCTCGCTCCCGCCCGCGCCTTCCTCCCAACCTCGCACTTCCGCTGTTTGGTAAATAGAGTTTGTAGGGGGTGGGCAGGCGGAGGGTGGGAGATTCCGATTTTGAAATAACCCCGGAAGAGTGGAGGGGCCCCGGGCCGGCCGGCCGGGCCAGCCAGGCGGACAGTGAAGGACGAGGATCGCTCTGAGGCCGGGCGAGGGCCCAGCCGAGGCCGGGTGTTTACACGCGCGCTCCTCTGTTTGGGGCCTGCAAATCCGTGTCAGATGTTAATGGAACAGCGTCATTTTTCTGCCGAGGTGGCACCCAGGGTTGTTTGGATGAGGCCGCCCGGGGCTCAGCCTGGGGAAGGCCGGGGTGGGTGGAGGGCGGCCTGCAGAGAGGCCATTTGTCAGCTGCACCCGACAGCCGGGGCTGGCTCCCCAGCAATGTCACCCCTCCACCAGGTCCCCCCTCACCCACAGCCCACCATCCTGTGCACCCCTCTCTGGGGACCAAAAGCTGGGTCCTGAGAAAAGATAAAGGATTCACCTCAGAACTGTAGCAGGAACCTGAAAACCGGGAACGAGACGATGTTTTATCCAGCTGAGCACACATATAGAGGGCCACAGCCCAGGCCCCGGCCCTGGTGCAGGAGGCCCACCGGGCATGTGGGCTCCAGGCCGAGGGTGTGGCCTGCACCTGCAGCTCATGCAGCTTTCCGGCCAGGTCCGGCCAGGTTCTGCTGGCTGCCCTCAGTTCTGCAGACCATCACAGACCATCACAGGTCTGTTCCCCTCCCCTCTGGTGCAAGAAGAACTATAGAGGGAGAGGTCCAGAGAGGGAACATGAGCTCTCCAAGGTCACACAGCAAGCTGGGGATTCCTGGGAGTGACTCGAGGAGGAGGAGTTGACCCAGAAACACGTCTGTGTGAGGTCAAGGCCTTCATCCTTCGGCAGATAGAAAGACCAAGGAGGCCCCTGGGGCTGCACAGCAGAGCTAGGCAGAGGCCCCCCGGGCTGTGCAAAGCAGGCTGGGCCAGGGCTGTGAGGGGGTAAGATTCCTGGGACCCCAACCTGGCCCTCACCCTGCCCTGTGGCCTTCTGGGTCTTCCCCAGCAGGCCTGCCTCTTGCCCCAGGGCCTTTGCACAAGACAGCTTCCTGTGTGGACCATTCAGGGGACCTAGTGTTCCTGGGACCCCAACCAGCCATCCTCTGCTGAGAGATCTCCCAGCCCAGGGTGATCAGTGAGCCCAGCCCATGACCCACCCTTCTCCGGTCTCTGGGTAGAGGCTGAGGGAGTGTGGGGGTGCTCAGCCAGTGTGTGGACACTCCTGGGGCCCTGGCCGGCATATCCCAGACACTCAGGAACTGACTGGGCCCATTGCAGCCCCGTGGTGACTGCAGGAAACCCCTGCGGTGTAAGCCTGACTCTGAGGCCTCCCCTCTGAATGTCTCCCTCTCTCTCCAGAGTCAGAGTTAAAGAGGGGAAGACAGAAAGAGAATGATCTTCTATCCCCTGGTTCACTCTCTAGATGGCCCCAACACCCAAAGCTGAGCCAGGCTGAAGCCAGGAGCCAGGAGCTTCGTCCAGGTCTCCCACATGAGACACTGGGCCTAAGCACTTGAGCCATCTTCTGTATCTCTTCCCAGGCCATGAGCAGGCAGCTGGACTGGAAGTGGAGCAGCCAAGGCAACAAAGCAGTGCCCACAGGGGGTGCCGGGGCGGCAGGCAGCCGCTGCTGTGTCTCTGTTCTCGTGGGGAGTTGTTCCTGAGGGTGCTGCTGTCAAAGAGGCTGGGAACAGAGCGGAGATTTCAGAATCAGCATCGCTCTTTCAAACCCTGGGTGGTGAATTCTCTCCTCTCCTTCCCACACCCAGGACCAGGCAAGAGGAGGCAGAGGCTGTTAGAGCCACATGTCCCAGACAAGCCTGCCTCAGTGTCCCCCCAAACTGGGTTCCCTGGTCAGAGCTGTGCGGTGTCTGGGGAAGGCAAAGGCAGGTGCCTGGAGGCAGGGCGTGATGGAGGGGAGCCTGGGGGTACCTGCCACCAGGCTCCAGCCAGCCTCACGCTGGGGTGCTTCTCCCCACCCCAGGCCCTATGCACCTGTGCTGCTTCTTCTGTGGGCCCCCACCATCTGCACAGGGGCCTCTTCCTCACCCAAAGCCTAGGACCTGGACTTCCTACTCTTCCAGCCATCAGACTCAAGGCCCGATGACATCAGTAAAATAGAGCCCTCTGTCACGGGCTAGGTGCTTAAAACAGATAATAATAAGTGATTTCATTTTAATGTCTCCCAGCTTGTAGCCCGCTTTTAAGTTCATTTTTCTGGCCCACAAGGCTCTGTGTCCCAGCCCCAGGCACTTAACCATCTGTGGCCTTGTTCCCGGCCCTGCCCTGCCCCCTGGTGGTTGTTCTGGGAAGTGCCCCTCTGACTCCCAAGTTTGGCCCTTAGAAGCCCACCGCAGTCAAACACAGCTTCTGGCCCTGGGGGACTGGGCAGCCTGGGTCCTGTAGAGCAGACAGGACAGTCCACACTGCTGAGCTCCCTGGCAGGCAAGGGGAGAATGGACACATGGAAAGGGGTTCATGACCCATCTGCCACATGCTGCATCCCTGAGGGCCGATACCCTCTGCCTGCATGCTGCAGCATCCCATGGCGCCGGCCCCAGTCACGCCTCATCTCCAAGGAGCTGCTTTGGTTTTCCTTACCCCCCGAGGCATCACCCACACAGCACCACTGGGGGCTGTGAGAACTTGCACCTCCTCTGAGCCTTGGTGGGAAGTGGACTAGGCCGCCTTCCTCGCACAGCTTCTCCACCATGCTGGGCACTCAGGAGCCAACTGTCGCATCTAAGTGGAGCTTGGGAAGCCGTGTGCCTGCACTAGACCCACTGCTCAGGCAGATAGATGGAGTTGCAGGAAGAAGCAACCCCCCAAACTTCCAAAGCCAGCACAAGACCCTGTTCCTGGAAATGCCCTGGGCAGCTCGTCTAGTAAGGGGATCAGGCAGGACCCAGCCGGCTTCCAGGGCATCCACCGTGCTGCCCCAGCAGGGTGCAGCGGTGATGGTAAGTGTGGGTGTTCTGGCACACAGCACTGTGCTCCAGGGCAGGCTGAGGGGCCAGAGGGTCCTGGATGTATCCTATGGGGCAGCCAGGCTGGAGGGAACAGCTTTCAGTTAAGGCTGCTAGTGGCCGTCACCTTGGCCTGCGCACACTAAGAGATCTAATGGGTATCTGATGGCAGGAGGGGAGCCCAGAGGACAAGTCCAAGAACTGCAGGTGGTGGGTTCCCAGAAGCGTATGATAAAAGGGTCCAGACCATCTCCAAGAACAGCTTTCAATGAGCAGCGAAGTCTGTGGACAGAGCCATGGCCTTGGGGTGCCCATCTCCCCACTGTCAGGGGTCTATCAGATCCACGAACACAGCCAGGACCTCCACCCTTCCCGCTACAGGCACACACGTTTAAGGCCATGAGCCACAGGCTGGCACGATGCTAGGCAGGATCAAGCCCTGGGTCTTAGGAAGGCCGAGAGCGCTGCCCCTGAACATTCCAGGGCCCAGGAACCTCAGCTCCAGGTGCTGCTCGCCTCCCAGTGATGCTGAGGTGGGAGTGAACCGCAAAGCACAGACGGGATAGTCCTAAGGTTGCCAGGTTAGCCTGAACGTGGCAAGGCGGTTCAGTCCGGTACATTTCCTGGGGGAGGTCTGCCTGAGGGCATTGAGAAGCCCCCACCCCTCATTTCCAGAGGACAGGCCAAGGGCCACCCAGCGGGGCCCAGGCCACAGGACCACTTGGGCTCACTGTGGCAGGGTGGGGGTTGCTCCCCTGAGCAAACCCAAGCTCCAACAAGGCACCGACATGGTGGGGCAGTGCGGTGGGGTTTTGTGCTGCCCAGCCAGCCACTTCCAGAAACACAGCCAGCAGGGCAGCATAGTGAGGCTCCCTGTCCTTGGCCTCCTCCCGGGAACCTGGCTTGGTAGGGTGGGGGGCACAGCACCCCCTGCTGCACCAGCCAGTCCAGCCATCAGCGGAATCCCACCCGGAGTCAATGCCCCAATGGCCCTCAGTTCTGAGGTCACTGCAACAGAACCAGGCCCACGTGGGTCCCAGGAGCCTGCCCACTGCACAAAACAGTCACCTAGTCCCTTTGCCAGGGAGTTCCCCTTGTCCTGTCTCCATGATGGTGACGGCTGCTTCTGTGGGCCTGGTGGGAAGAAGCCTGCAGCTATCTTTTAGAGGTCCTGCCCCAGATGGAGGTGGGAGCAGCTCTGTGTGCTTGAATCAGCCAAGCTAGGCGCCTCTAAGAAAGATTCCAGAGGTCCCCCTGAGGACACCTGCAGGGCTGAGTTAGGCAAAGCCAGCATCTCAAAGGCAGCCCAGGCCTAGTGGCCCCAAGGGTCTCTCCTGCCTCCTCCTAGCAAGCTCATGGCTCTACCCCCCTGGGGCGCCCCACCCTGCCCTGACCCCTGGGTGCTCCACCCCAACCCCTGGGGTGCTCCACGCCCCCGGGGTCTCTGCCCTGGCTCCTGGGTGCTCCACCACGCCCCCCCCCCCAGTGCTCTGCCCTGACCCCTGGGTGCTCTACCACACCCCCTGGGTGCTCCACGCCCCCGGGGTCTCTGCCCTGACCCCTGGGTGCTCCACCCCATCCTCTGGGGTGCTCCACCAACCCCCCTGGGGTGCTCCACCACACCCTCCCCCCCACCCCTGTGCTTTGCCCTGACCCCTGGGTGCTCCACTCCATCCCTGGGTGCTCCACCACGCCCCCTGGGGTGCTCCACCACGCCCCCCTGGGTGCTCCACCACGCCCCCCTGGGGTGCTCCACCACGCCCCCCTGGGTGCTCCACCACGCCCCCCGGGTGCTCTGCCCTGATCCCTAGGATGCTCCACCACGCTCCCCTGGGTGCTCCGCCTCTCCATCTCCCCCTCTCCCCCCACCTCTCCAGAAGGAACGGTGACAGTCCAGGCCTCCAGGTCACCCTCCCCACCATCCTCCCCACAACAGTGGACGAGGGCCAACAAGGCAGAGATGACACAGACAGGGTTCTGTACAAAACCTGAAATCTTTTTACTTTTTTAAAACTTTGGTCTAAGTTGCCTTAGACCCCATGGACTCGATACGAGAGTAATATGAATCAGGAAATAAAACACTTTAATAGCCACGATAAACTTTGTTAGAAATGTACATGTTGCCAAAATAATAATAATAAAATTAAAAAAAGAGAGAGAGAGAGAGAGAACAGCTTGGTACCGGGTTAGATTATATAAATGTTTGACAAGCACAGGGGCCCCGAGGGGAGTAAGCGTGGGACCCCGTGAGCCTCCCCTCTCCCAGGTTTGGGCCCTGGGGACCGCGTCCCTCCCCTGTTCACAGGAGAAGCCGGGGGTGGGGGAGAAGGCCTCCGCCAAGCTGCTGCTCCCCATGGACAGAACCTCCAGGTAATGGGTATATAAACAAAGCTCATAAGAAATGTACAAATATAAAAAGCTACAAACATTAATAAATTACAGCATCACAAAACACAGAAACACTTCACAAGGTGCTAGTAAAACAACTGCATCCCCTAACCCCTCATCATACAAGGACAAAGAGCTGGTGTCAGGGTTGAAGGGTCATCTTCTTCAAGACGCCTCTGCGACGGCCCCGTGGCACGCGACTCGCCCTGCGGGACCGAGCGGGAGGCTGCACGGACAGCACTTGTTTATCAGGCAATACCTTAGTTCCTAAAAGAAAGCAACAGCAACGGTAACACAAGGAAAGCAAGAGAAGGGCGAAGCATCGGAACCCGACCGTCCATCCGACTCGGCCACCCACGAACTCGTAGAAGTGTTAATGAAGGACCCTCTAGAAAGAAATCCTTAAAGATAACTTTTACTCTTGTAAAAAAGAAGTCATTTAAAAAGCTATTTACACGCTACATTCTATGAAAAATATGCTTCAGGAAATACATCTAAAATTAAAATACAGGATTGCCTGAGAAACAAACCCGGCCCCTGTGTGTGACGATGGGCAGACACGGCCATCCAGGGACGGCCCACGCTCGCGACACTACACGCACGCACGCACGCACACGCGTGCCCGTCCGAGTGTCCCGGGGCTGCTGGCCGGCCCCACCAGCCGCCAGGGCAGCGTTCTGACCATCAAGTGCTTCTCGGGAGCGTGGCTGGGCAGGGCTAGAGCTAGGGCCCCTCCACGTGGCTTAGCCGGGGCCCCCAGGACCCAAAGACGTGACCGAGGCCCTGTCCTTCCCACACGGCTCCCCAGCTCTGACACACCGACCTGGTTGTCAATCCTGGCTGTTCCCCTAACAGACGCCCTCTGGCCACCCACCACACGGCTCGCCATCCGCCAGCCAGGGAGGGAGGCTCATCCACACCCCGGCCGCTCCTCGTCTTCCTCTCTGTGTCCTTGGCCTTGTTTTAAGCCTCTGGAGGCTACTAGCCTGTGGCCAGCTCAGACTCTTGGGGCGGTGAGCATTGGCTCACTCTGCCTTCCTGGAAGGCCTCGTACTCCCAGCAGAGCTGCGGAGGCCCCCACCATCACACCCATGCTCCTGGGGTGCCTGGATGCTGTCCTGAAACTGGAATGGTCGCCAGTGTGGCAGGGCTGCTCCTTCAGGATCTGGTCACGCTAAGCAACTTGAGGAAGGACATTCAAGTCCAAACCGAGGGATGGCCGTGCTCAGCCCATTTCGCCTGCTCAAGGACAGGCGCTCGTCTGGGGGAGCTGGTGGCTGGGAGGAAGCAGGATCCTCCCCGGGCGAGGCAACTTGGCCACCCTCCTGGGGGTGGGGCGGGGTGGGGGGCGAAGTTTTGGCGGGGCTCCGGGGGTCCTGAGCGGAGCAGAAAGATCCTGGCTTTCCAAACTTTAAAGGAGCAGTTTTCCATTCCGATGAATTTTCAAAATTTTCCCCAGCCTCTGTTTGGCAGTAGCCATGCCCTTTTTTGTACGTTTTCCTAAGGAGAGATGAGAGGGAAAGGTGAGTGTGGGGCAACGGTTCGCAGCACCTCCCCTACGCCCTTGCCTCTCCCCGGAGCACCGGTTCCAAGCCCCTGCCAAGCAGGAGCCCCTCCCAGGCAGGAACCCCAAGCAGCCATGTCAGAGGCTGCACCTCCAAGGATCACGACCCCGTGGGAGCCTTCCCACAACACCCCAGGCCCGGGCCACACGGCTGGCTGCAGCCACGCCAGCAACCATGCAAAGCTTCTGTCCTCAGAGGCAGCGGGGCCACAGCTCAGGGGCAGGCGGTGGTGGTGGGAGCTGAGCACGCCTCGGGAAGGCAGGAGGGGTCAGCCAGGGCTCTCCCTCTATCCACAGCCCACACCAAGGGCTCAGGGAACGCGGCTCACCTAGGCCGCTCCCGGCTGGCCGGACCCGGCTGTCAGGCCCCTAGAGCTGTGTGGCTGCAGTGTCCTCTCCCCAGGAAGGGCACGCAGAGGCTCGGTGCCAACCAGCTAAGACCACGCATCTTGGTGGCCATGAGCCCCCCCGGCCCCTAGCAGGATGGTACCTTTGGCAGTGGTGTTGTTGTTGTTGGGGGATGAGGCCGAGGGCCGCCTCTGGCTGAGAAAGACGCCAGGCGCCATGGGCTGGGAGGCCCGGCCACCCTGGGTCCCAGCGAAGGCGCCGGCCGCCGTGTACTCGTGGTCGGTGAGGCTGCTGCTGTGAGACTCAGGCGGGGGCTCAGGGGAGCTGCCCTCCTGCGAGGCCTGGCTGCTAGCTGTGCTGGTAGAGGCCGGCGTGGTGGAGGCTGGTGTGGTGGAGGCCGGTGTGGTGGAGGCTGACGTGGTAGAGGCTGGTGTGGTGGAGGCCAGCGTGGTGGAGGCGGAGGTGGAGGTGGAGGCCGCACTGGGAGTCAGCCTCCTCTTGGTGCTCTTCTTCTTCCTGCTTTTCTGCTCCTCCTTGAATCAAGGCGTGCAGGCACGTTAGCTGCCGGAAGCCTCACACATCCCCCAGCACCATCACTCGGGCCACAGAGCAGGAGCCGCTGACGCAGCTGCTGTCCTCCCTCTCAGCCGACAGCCCTTCCAGGAGCGGACCCACGGGCGGTGGGCAGGCAGGCACAGGCCTCATTTTCCTGCGTCCCACGTGCGGCCAGGACATGCCTGCCTCCTTCCCACCCTTAACCCCACCCCAGGTTCCCCTCCCTGGCCTGTCACCCCCGGCCCCTGCTGCAGGTTCAGTCAGCCTCAGGCCTATTCTGGTGGCCATGGCCTTCCACAGCCAGAAGGGGTGCCTGAGGCTTGGGACACTCCCTCTCCGAGCAGCAAGGACCCAAAGGTGGCACAGTGAGAGAAGAACACAGTGATTTGCCCTCAAATCACCATCTCCTGCTCGGGGCCCGGGGAGGCTGGCTGGCTGCTGCCCACATGCCCAGGGGGACCCTCCCAGAGGTAAGGGGTGTGCAGAGGCCTGCAGCAGCCCACCCCCTGCAAGAGGCCCTTGTCCAGCCTCAGCAGTCAAGACCAGCAATTCTGGCTCCTTGCTCCCCACTCACAGCGAGACAAATGGGCCACGATGTCAATCAGACATCCCGAAGTTGGCAATAGCCCCTCAACCTGGGAGGTCCACGCTTGGGGCTGGAAGGTCAGAGTCATCTGGGCAGCCAGAGCCTCAGGTAGTTATGGTAGGGCCTGGCCACTGTGCACCCCTCCCTCAGCACCGTCTCACCTGCTGGGACAGCTTGGCTGCAGCGGCTGCCAACCCAGTCTCGATAGAGGCCACTCGGGTCCCCTCGCGCACTGGCCTGTCCTGTCTCGGCACTGACGGGCCAACCCTCGCTGCGGAAGAGAAGAGAGAAGCTCCCTCAAGCTACCAGCCACGGCCCTTCCACTCCGCTGGCCTGTCCTACTTCTCTCTCTCTCTTTCTCTCTTTCTCTCTTTCTCCAGAGCAGAAGCCATCACAGCCTGGGCACCCAGAGGCCCAGCGAGATGGAGAAGGCAGACTCTGAGTGCCATGGGCCAGGTGGCTAGGGCCACACCCCACTGGACACCCTGGGGTCGGGGTGTGGGACACAGGCACACAGCTACATCTCAGTGTGACTCTTCAGTGAGGAAGGAGGGGCAGGAACCGGCCTATGGCTTCTGGGCGAGGCCCCCTGAGGGGTGAGGCAGAGCCCACCACATGCCCACAGCCGCAGCTCCTCCCTGGGGCATGTTAGGGGCCCGGTTGGACAGGCATCCTCAGGGGCCACAGGGACCACAGACTGATGACACCTGGCACGCCTGGCATACTACCTGTAGGGCTGTAGGGGGCGTCGTCCGAGCCTTTCCTCTTCTTTGACCGGGACTTGAAGACGGGGTTGTCTTCATCCGACTCCAGCGAGGGGTAAACTGGAGGAGGCAAGGGGAGGGTAGAAGCTGAGCCATGGCACGAGGTACAGCCTGCTGGAAGGGCTGCAAGCGCCCGCACCCCTTCCTGAGCAGCAGCCCCAGGCCTGTGCACAGGGCCCATGGCTGCGGGCTAACCGCTGCCAGCCCACAACACAGGCAGGGTGGCCGAGCCTTGCCATGGGGATACCTGCCCACAAAGCTGGGGCCCAGAGGCTTGCCCTCAGAGGTGGCTGCGGGGCACAGGGAGGCCGAGCCCCAGACACGTGGGGGTCCTAGGAAAAGATCGTATGTAGGCAACAGTCCCTGTGGCCGACAGAGTCATCATCATGTTTCATAGCCACAGAGAGCAGGCAGCCGGCAGTGAGCAGCTTCAACAGAGGAGGGACAGGTGTCGGGCTCACCCAGCACCCTGGGGACCCGAGGGCCATGCCCAAAATGGCCTGAAACAGAAGGTGCCTTGCCAGCGTGTTGTCAGCCCTCCCTAGGGCAGGCCCCATTACAAGGCCCAAGTTTAAACCCCAGCTGTGGGACAGGGTCAGCAGAAAGAGTCTCGGGAACAGTAGCATAAACACGTAGCTCTCCAGGTCACAGCAGCCTCGTTATCGCCAACAACCAGTCTCTGGCCATGATAACGAGTGCTGGAACTAAGTGAACCACAGCACACCCGGTCCTGGAACCATCCCTCCATGGCAGCAAAGGCCTCTCTCACAGCCAGAACAGCTCTCCCTGGCAGGAGCCGGCTACTCTTACGGCCTCATTTCGAGGGTGGGTCTCACTCTCTGTCTCATACAGAGGCTGGCCAGGGTGCCGGGCAGGCCCTCAGAAGGCCATGTACACAGGGGCCTGCAGCCTAGTGACCACTCACCCAGGACACAAGAGGCCCAGCCCTCACGGGATTCCCCCATGCACCAGAGTTTGTGGATAACTGCTCCTAATAGCTCAGCGTGGAGACAGCCCTAGTGCCCTCAGACGGATTAACACAATGGGTACACTCACAGCAGAGCATTCTATATGCTTAAAAAAGGAAGGGAATGAGGCTGGCCTTGTGACATAATAGGTATCCCATATGGGCGCTGGTTTGAGTTCTGGCTGTACCACTTTCAATCCAGCTTCCTGCTTATGGTCTGGGAAGGCAGCAAAGGATGGCTCAAGTGCTTGGGCCCCTGCACCCACATGGGAGACCTGGAAGAAGCTCTTGCTCCTGGCCTCAGACTGGCCCATGAGACTACTGAGGCCATTTCAGGAATAAACCAGTGGATGGAACACCAGGTAAAGGAGCAGAGTGGGAAGGATAGGGAGGGAGGAAGGGAAGGAATTCATTCTGACATCGCTGTAGCCCAGATAAACCTTGAGAACATTCTGCCAAGGAAAGTCAGCCAGCTGCAGAACATGTGTCTTAGGCTTGGTCTCCGCAGAACATGCTGCACAGGCAAACTCGTAGACAGGAGGTGGAAGAGTGGCTTGTGGGAGAGGGGTGCTAGGAGCGAGATGCTGGGCTACGGTGAGGATGCACACTGCTCCAAGTGCACTGTGGCTATGGCTGCACACGTCACTCAACACATTCACGGAGCTGTGCTCTCCCAGGACGGACACAGCCCCACCCCACCCGCCAGGACCCAGGTGAGCCCCAGAGCAGCCTGTGCTCACCGTAGTCTGAGTCCTTGAAGCAGGCATCCAGGTGGTCCTGCTCCTCCTCGTAGTCGTCCAGGTCCACGCTGTTCTTGGCCGGCCTCTTCAGCAGCCGCTTGCCTGCACTCTTGCTACTGCCGCCCCCATTCTTCCGCGCACCGTGGGCCCCCAGCGAGCTGCCCTTGGCCTGGCCGGAGCCCCATGTGGTCTGCAGGCAGGAGTCGGAGGCCTGCAGGTTGGCCATGGACAGCATTCCCTGAATGGCTTCCTGCGTGCTGGGGGAGGCTGGGGGCTGGCTGGGGGCACAGGGAGACAGGCACTCAGCCCTCGGCCCACAGCCCAGGGCACCCAGATCATAGCACTCAGCCCTCAGGCACGGCCCAGGACACCCAGACCATAACACTCAGTCCAAGGCCACAGCTCAGGGCACACAGATCAAGAACTCAGCATTCCAGCATGGCCTAGGACACCCAGGCCACAGAACTCAGCACTCGGCCACATCCTGAGCATCCAGACCACAGCACTTGGCACTGAGCCCTCAGCCAAGGCCCAGGGCACCCAGGCCATAGCACTCAGCCCTTAGCCACGACCCAGGGCACCCAGACCATAGCACTCAGCCCAAGGCCCACAAATGCATGCCTGGGCACCCAAGCAGAGGGTGCAGAGTGCTAAGGGTAGCCAAGATCTGACAACTTCCCTGTGGGAAATGGCCAGCTGTTCTCCTCCACTCAGCCACAAGGAGGGCTGGAAGCCTGGGGCAGAGACAGGCCATGGAGAGACAAGAGGTGGCCAGCGACAAAGGGGGAGAGTCAGGTCCACATGTAGTCACTTGCTGGGCTCTCCCCACCCCACCTTCCAACCAGTAAGACTCGGCCACCTGTGCCATGGCCTGCAGTGGGCCCTATGCAGTCCTGCACAGCCCCACCCACTGACACTATACCTGAACCCACAGTCACACCTGCACCCCATGCCTCTCTCCCCTGGCCATGAACCTGACCTGGGCTCCAGGCCAGGGTGCTCCCTTCCCTTACCTCCCAGGAACCCTGAAGCAGCAGCAAGGCAGCCTTGCCTGTTTGGTGGCACAGGAAAATCCCGCTTCTCTAAGCTCACGCCTGTATCTCCCTAGGGCAAGCCTGGCCGTCGCTCAGCCCAGGGCAGACCTACCCTCTGTCAGCACCACAGGCTCCTAGGCCTGCCCTCCCACTCCCCAGGGCTAATGGCCAGGCCCAAGCAGTGACAAGGAAAGCAAGTGTGGCAGCCCTCAGAGGCCCTGGGCCACGGTGCTAGAGGCCAGAGCGCAGACAGCTCACCCCACACCGCCCGCAGGGGGCCAAGACACAGGCTGGGGACGAGGGGAGGGTGGGGAAGAGGGCCTGCAGCAGGCCAGGGAAGGGACACCAGGACACCCACCACGAGGATCCCGCACCAAAGTGTGCTGCCCACCCGCCACGCCAGCTGGGTGACCTGAGGGTTGGCCCGTCTTGTCCACGCGGTCATGGGCGAATCCGTGAGCCAGTCGGCACAGAAAATAATACTCTAATCCTCCAATTATCATACCAAAATCCTCTCCTTTTCCCCTTCGCGGTAAACACTGAGCAAACCCTCCTCCAGAAATTAGCATATTTTCCTCAGCTGGTTTTTTTCTCCCCCCAAAACAGTCAGTACTTAAAACAGAGCAAATGGACCATCAAACGCCGACCGACACTCCACATAGGAGACTTGGGAGAGGAACTGCCTGCGGCGTGCGGTGGGCGTGGGTGGGGGGGGAGCTGGCTCCAGAGGCCCCGGCAGGCATGTGCGTACGTGTTTGCACGTGTGTGCGTGTGTGCGGGCACAGAGCTCACTCCTCTGCAGACAGGCCGGCCCCCTCCCAGCTCATGTTCAGAGCCCGGGATACAAGGCATAACCAGTCTTCTCACCCCTGAGCCCCGCCAGCCCCTAGGTGCCCTCATCTTGGCTGCCCTCAGATACATCCTGACCCCTCTCCATGCGTGTCAGGGGTACCTCAGGTCCCTAAGACCAGCTTGGCTCACGCCAACTTTCTATCCAAAATAGGCACACCACGGACATGTGGAGCACTGCCCAGGGAGGGCCATGGTTTCGGTGGGGGGGAGGGGACATGGCTCCATAGCCAGACTCCACCTGCCGGGCACAAGCACCTCTCTACCAGGTTGGGGATACCATCTCAAGAACACAGGAAATCTATCCCCAGGGCATGGTGGATGCCTCCGGTCATGCTCCACACCCATTCAGAGAACACCCAGGGATGGCTGGCTATGGCAGAGAATTCCATGCCAAACAGCCACTGTGAAGTAAAATTCAGCCCACTGAGTCAGCCAGTGCCCCTCTCGGTCACCCTGAGTTGACCTCACTGGAGCCCCTCTGTCATCCCAGAGTGGCCTCAGCGTACTCCCTGCAGCCCTCAGGGCTACCTGCACATCCCAGCTACAGCCCGCTGCCAGGCCCCAGGAACCCTCCCTCCCATAGCCCATGTTAGCCCATACTCTAGGAGTCCCGGGCTCGGGCTGCAGGATCATACAGAGGTTCCTGGCCTGCCTCTGCTGCCTCCATGGTGTGGCCATGGATCTCCCTAGCTGTGTAGCAGGAGTCTGCATCTGTGGAGCTGGGGTCCCCACATGCACCCAAGAGGGGCACTTGGGAAGCACACTCAGAGCTGCCTCCTTGGGCATCTGCCTGCGACACACAAGGGGAATTCCCTTGTGATTTACACATGAAAAAACCAAAGACCCAGTAAGAGAGCGGAGACTCTGAGAGGCCCTGACTGGGACGGTTCTTCTGGAATGCAATGCCAAGTGGGACAGATCCATTTCTCGGGAACCAGGCAGGCCGGGCCAGCATCTCTGCCCTCTGGGTGCCCTGCCCATGCCCCAGCCAGCCCAGCCCCTCCTGGCCCCCACCTGTTGGGGTTGTACTCGAGTGCTCCGACCTCCTCGCTGGCCTGCAGCAGGTCCAGGATGCCAGCAGCAGAGCCCCCGCTCTCCTTCTTGACTTTGGCATTGCGGCCGGGCTTGGTGTCCGTGTCGATATGCAGTGAGCCCTCATCTGACGAGTCGTCACTCTGCCATGAGGGACAGGGCAGCTGGTGAGTGGCGCTCCAAGGATGGCAGGGGACTCCGCCCTCACCCACTGACTTTCTGGAATGAGCACCACTGGGTCCTGCCGGAGCGCCCACAGCCAACAGGGCAGGCTGGCAGACACACTAGGGCAAGTGTAGAGTCCCAGCTGGCAGTGTAGAGGGTATACACCTCTCCCCAGGCAGGGTAAGACATTGCCAGGACCCCTCAGCTCCTGAGAGGTAGCCACTGGGTCTTGGCACAGGAAGTGGACCTAGAGGCCCTGGTGGGACAAGACTCCCACAGCACACAGATTCCCCAGGGACCACACAGACAGGGCTATGAGTGGCTCCTGAGAAGCTCCGCCCCGCCCCCCGCCCCCCTCCCCCAGACCCTGCTCTGCACTGCCTGGTGGACCTAGCGACCAGAGTCTCAGGCTGGGTCTCAGTCTCCCGCAACAACCCCAAGCTGGAGCCCAGCCATGACCTTTCTTTGAACCCCGAGCAAAGGAAGGGGTGAGGATGGAGGTGCCCCCATTCTTGGCTTCACAGAGGGACCCCTCAAGGGCAAGGTTGTGGGAGGTAGGGATGGGCAGAGGGAACCTGGGGCTTGGCTCACCTTGTACACCGTGGAGTCCAGCTTTGGCTTTGTGGCAGGTGTGGGTAGCACCTCCTTCTTATCCAGCAAGACTGCGAGCAGAACAGATGGGGGTCCAGCACTGACCTCTCATGGCCGTGTCCCTTCCCTCCTCTTCTCACCTCCCTCCTCAGGGGCCCTCCCCTACTCACAGGACAAGTCCCTTTTGGGGGCATTCTTCTTCCTGCGGATGGGGAACTCATCAATCTTGAGCTCTCCATCGTCCGACACGTAGTCGTACTCATCCCGCACGGGCTTGGGCTGTTCCTCCTTGAAGTTCTGCAAGGCCCCGAACACAGCAGGGCTCGTCGGGGGCCGCATGGCCTTGGAGCTAGGGCAGCGGAAGGCGGTGAGTCACTGCACGTCCTGGGGACCCCAGCCCCGGACCCAGGACCATGGCAAGGCAGGTTCACTGTGCCAGGAGAACTCAGGCCCCACTGCGGGAGTCCCAGGGACTTCTCCCCTGGGAGGGGTCACTTCCCAGTCCCACAGAGCCCCCTCTCAGGGGTCACATCCCCAGCTGTGGCCCTGACTCAACCCAAGTGGCACAGAGGAAGCCCAGACACTGTGTGTGAGAGCCTCCGTCCCTATGGCCCCATGGCCCTGATGGGTGTAGAACCCAGGCCAAGGGTGCAGAAATCCTGACAGGAGCTGAAACCAGTCTTGCATGGCTAAAGGCTCCAACCTGCCTAGTTTTTCCTGTACAGCTGTTTTACAAACAGCAAAGTCAGGGCCAGGGCCAGAGTACACACACCAATCTAAGAGCTACCTCCCAGCAAGGCTGGGCAGAGCTCCTAGAGACAGGGAGCCCACACACTTTGCCTTGGCCTCCCCAGGGGCTGCAGTACCCTCACCCTCTGGAGCATAGGGGCAGCAGGTCCCAGGCAGAAATGCCTCAGACACACACAGCTCCAGCTGGGAGCAAAGGGAGGCACAGTGCTGGACAGCACTTGGGTCAGGGCGGTGGAGCCACAGTGCACACGAACCCTGCGTGTGAGTGTGGTATCATGGCTGGAGGGCCACTTCCATCTTTCTCAGTACCGTAACTGGCCCAAGGCATTCAGAAGTTTCCCTGGGCCCCATATACAAAGCAAGGGACAATGCCCAGAACACGGAGTTGGGTGGCCATGAGGCTCTTGACGGATTGGACACACAAGTTTGGTTCCTGCTGGACAGTTGCAGGGTCCCAATCCTTGCTACCCTCTCCGGGTCCTTCTCCCTGTTTCTCCAACACCCTAAAGCAGCCTTGTTCCCCCATCTCACAAGTAAGAACTGAGGCCAGCCCAAGGAAAATGGCCACCACTCCCATTACTCAGCCCAGAGGAGCCACACTCCCATTACCCAGGTCACCCATGAGCCCTTCTCCACGGCACTTGTCACAACCATCATTTTAGGTGGATCCACCGGTATATTAGGGTCACTTCGCCCCCCTCACTGCACACCGGCCACCAACAGCCATGATCATGCCCATGTCCTCAGCATCAGCAGGCATGGTCACCCACACTCCCCTCTGCCGGGTGCTGTGCCACCCACAGGCAGCCTCCCTGCAGCCCACCGCAGCTGCTGCCCGCCCTGCAGAGAAGAGCACGGAGGATGCGCCACAGCAGCTTTCCCGGGGTCTGCAGCTGACCAAGCATCCCTGGGCACAGACCCTGGAGGGCGGGCCTGGCCAGGGAGCCCAGCCATGGTGTGGGTGTGTGTAAATGGTGGGCAGTTTGTGGTATATCTGTGGTGTGTGTAGTGTGTGGTGGGTATGTGTGCCGGGGTGGCGTGCAGCCACCATGTGTGCGGTGTGTGCATGCGTATGTGCACCGTGGGGTGCCCGCATGGTCTCCCATCCCGCATGCGCCCTCACATACCCCAGGAGTTTCTTGTTGGAGAAGGAAAAGGAGAACTTGTCCTTGTTTCCAGCCATGGGCGGCTTCTCCAACTTCTGCTCCTCCTCCATCTTTAGTAAGGAATCAGGTTTGCTGTTCTAAAAGCAAGACCAGGGCAGTCCCTGAGCTGCCAGGGGTGTAGGGGACAAGAGCCTGACAGCAAAGCTCAGCTCCAGTGGCTGCCTGGGCCACCGTGGGGCCCTCAGGAGCCACACCACCCTCATCCTCAGTAGTGTCTGCAGCCCAGGCCTGGCAGGACTTCAGCCCCTGCCTGGGCCAGGAAGCACACCACAGAACAGACGGCAAAGGCAGCGAAGGGGAGTGCCATCGACACGGAGGGCAAAGTGCCTGGCCTCCCAAGTCCCAGACACCCCCAGCACCACCTCCGGGGACCCAGGCACCTCCCAGCACCACCCCCCAGGACCTAGGCACCCCTCCCCAGCACCATCTCCTCAGACACAGACACCCCTCAGCACTGCCTCCCAGGACCCAGGCACCCCTGCCCCCCAGCACCACCTCCCAGGATCCAGGCACCCCCCGGCACCACCTCCTGAGACACAGGCACCCCTCAGCACTGCCTCCCAGGACCCAGGCACCCCCCGGCACCACCTCCTGAGACACAGACACCCCTCAGCACTGCCTCCCAGGACCCAGGCACCCCCCAGCAACATCTCCTGAGACCCAGATACCCTCTGGCAACACCTCCTGGGACCCAGGCACCTCCCAGCACCACCTCCTGAGACACAGACACCCCCCAGCACCGCCTCCCAGGACCCAGGCACCCCCCGGCACCACCTCCCAGGACCCAGATACCCTCTGGCAACACCTCCTGGGACCCAGGCACCCCTCCCCCCCAGCACCACCTCCTGAGACACAGGCACGCCGCGCCCCCCCCCCCCAGCACTGCCTCCCAGGACCCAGGCACCCCTCCCCAGCACCACCTCCTGAGACACAGGCACATCCCCAGCACCACCTCCTGGGACCCAGATACCACCCAGCACCACCTCCCAGGACCCAGGCACCCCCACCCCTCCAGGACCACCTCCTGGGACTTGGGCACCCCGTGGTACAGCCTCCTGGGACCCAGATACCACCCAGCAACACCTCCCAGGACCCAGATATCCCCCTGGCGTCGCCTCCCGAGACACAGGCACCACCCCCTGCCAGCACCACTTCAAGACACAGACACTCCCTGGCAGCCTCGCCCGAGACCCAGGCACCCCTGCCCCCCAGCACTACCTCCTGGGACTTGGGCACCCCTCGGCACTGCCTCCCAGGACATAGGCACCCCCGAGCAATGCCTCCTGGGAACAAGCCTGCACATACACAGGGTCACATTGGTCACACACAGGCATGCGTGCCCACAGCTCACCTTGTACTTCCACTTGGCCTCCGACTTGCTCTTAGTCTGTTCTCGGATCTCCAGCCTCTCCACATCATTCTGCGTGTTGGCCATGTCCTTGTTGGGTACACTTAAGACGCTCTTCGTGGCCTGCGAAAGAGAGCAACAGTGACCCAAAGACAGACTCGGGAGGCAGACAGTACTCACCCAGCTGCTGCGCAAAGGCCTGGCCCACAGCCCCTGAGCACACCCACAGCTCATTCCAACATCCATTCATTCATCCAGCCCATCCATGTATCTAGCCATTCATTCACCTGTGCATCGATTCACCCATTTATTTTTTCAATCATCTATTCATTTATCCACTCATCTGTTCATCAGTTCATTTTTCTGTTCATCTGTGCATTCATTCTGCATTTGTCCATTGCTTTCACCATCCCCTTAATGACCCATGATTAATTTATCCATGCATTCACCGAGTCACCCATCTATTCCTGTGTTTGGCCATCTGCTCTTTCATGCTTGTCCTGAAAAAGGAACATGAATACATCCTTCTGCAGCACCAGCAGGCTGTCGGGTCCCAGGAAGCGGGCAGTAGCCGCCTTGTGCTGGACACCCACACTCAGTGCTGTTTCTCAGGGCTGAGTCTGCCTCTTTCACAGTCCAGAGGGATTTGGGTCACCAGGGCAACGCTGCCCTTGCCACTGTCCCCTCCGCGAGCATCCTTCCTCCCTGGCGCCCCTGCACAGACAGCTCACTCACCTTCAGACCCTGGAAAACCACTGTGCCCACTCTCCCAGGTGGCCCCTCTTGGGTGCTGCCTTCCTCTTGCCAGGGCCTTTGTAGGCTTCCTGGATTGAGCCTGCCCGCCAAGGCTCTGGGCTTAGATTGGAAGCAGGCAGGAGAGCTCTTCTACCAGGCAGACTATAACCGCAATAAGATCCCAGCACCTCAGGCTCTGCAGAGAGCTACATCCTGGTGCCCCCAGGTGTCCACCCCTCGCCCACCTTGCTCTTCTTGGGGGGCTCCATCTTGGTCAGTGCCTCCTTGGTGTGGGCCTCCAGCAGGTCCAGGTCAGGGATGGTGGGTGAGACAGACTCCCGGTTCCTCTTGCCTTTCTTCTTGCTTCCATCCTTGAGCTTCAGCGTTTTGGGGGGCTTGGGAGGCTTAGGGGACTTGGGGGGCTTGGGCATTTTGGACGGTTTAGGCATCTTCACAGTTTTGGGAGTCTTTTTTTTGGACACTTTCTCTAGGAGGGACCGAGGTGGGGTGGCTTCAATGGGAGATGGCGGCTCCTCCTTCTCTCGGTCACCATCACAGATCTCATCTGAAGAAGCTGCAGCATTCACTTCGGGCCGGACCGCCTTGGCAGCATTCTGGCAGGGGGAGAGGGGCAGAGAGCACGGAGTCACACAGAGTTGATGCCAGGAGTCTCACATCTGTCCAGGCCATCAAGTGACACACTCACTAAGTGTCCCTGTCACTAGCCCTGGGGTCCCCGACAGTCCACAGGCCCTCGTGTCCTTCCTGAGCACAGCAAACTGCAGGATTGGTCTAAGTTCATAAGAAACCAGACTCAAGGTGGTACATTCAGAGACTCCCAGTGCACCCCCAATCTCCCACTCCTTACATGTTCACTTTAGGAGACCTCAGCCAACGGGTATTAGCTCAGGGGGCTGAGCCTTCACACAGGTGAGCTCAAAAAAGCTCCAGAGGCATCTGGGATCTCTCAGGCATCCCTAAGCAGGCAGTTTAGGGCTGGGCTGGCTCCCAGGCCAGTGGCAGAGCAGGTGGGCTCCCTTGCTCCCAGGGGTGTAGCCGTACCTCGCTGAGCCGGATCTCTCTGGCCAGGTCCTTGATGAGCTGAGAGGGCCGGAAGTGCTCAGGAAGCTCGTCCTCGTGCTCCGCCAACGCCTGCATGATGGTGGGTAGGGTCAGTGCCTGCCCTGGCCCCCAAGCTTGCTGGTCACTCTCTACATCCCACCAGGCTAACCCCTACCTGCCCAGCCAGGGCACACAAACAGGCACTGGGCCAGAAGAGCCATGTGACAACCTAGATACACTGGGCCCTGGACCCCAGCCCCAACAAGAAGGCTCTACTGTGACCCCCAGCTCCCAGGTAGACATGCCTGGTCCTGGATGACAGGGCTCCCTGAAAGCCCCCCACCCGCCCCCTCACCCAGCAAGACACTGACTGGCTTCTGAGCTGGTGCATTGGCCGGCTCAGTGGGGAGATGAGGGGGTGGCCTGAGCCTTCCTGGCCAGAATCTGACACCTTGTCATGAGGCCAGCTGCTCCCCCAGGTCCACATCTAGCCGCTGTAGGCTCCAGGTTTCTCTGGGTTCACGCAGCGTAGTCCATGTCACAGCTGCCTACCCCTTATCTGCCTTCTCCTCCAGTAGGCCGAAGCGCTTTCATCTTCCTTCCATCCACTGGTAGCCAACACTGGGGCCCCACTGTAGGGGTTTTTTTCAACCACCAGCATCCCTGGTCTTCAAGATGGTGTCCCCACCCAAGGGTGTTAGTTACCATGCCTCCTACCTGCTTCTTTGTCCATGATCTGAAAGCACCATTGAGAATTTTAGCTCCTTGGACTAGATGAGGGGGCAGCTGTTTCCCAGATTTGTGAGAGCCTGGGGATGGAGAGAAGACGACTGTAAGTTACCTGAGAAGCCAGCCAGCCCCACCGCTCACTGCCCATCGCCTACAGACACCTTTGTACCCAATCCAGCAGCCAGCCAGGGACATGCAGGGCCCCCCATTGGGAGCCCTCAGCCACAAGCCACTTGCCCAACTGCCAACGGTTCCTCTTGGAACCTGGAGCATCCTGTGACTCACCCTGCCAGGGGAAGGACTGGTCTCCCCATGTCCACCCCTCACCACCAGCCTGCCCACTGTGCTCCTAACACAGGGCTGCCCCACAGCCCACAGCAAGGATCTCAAGGAGCCTTGCGATTTCCACCTCAGGACAGTGAGCTCAGGAACCAACTGCCACAGCTCAGCCAGATGGGGGTTCCTGCTGGGGCAGGGCCTCAGAGGCACTCTTAGGTCCCAGGATCAGGTCCTACTGCAAGACCCTGAGAGCCGAGGACCGATGCCACCAGGTGACCACAGCACCACCCTGGGGGGCCAACAGTGGTCAGAGGATTTTCCCAGGTACCAAGAGACCCACAATTTGGCTCCACCTTCCATCCACTAGTGCTCCTCATTTCTACCTCCTGACATCAGCCCCTCACAGCTGGGCTAGCCCCCTTCCTGCCAGCCAAACTCAGGGTTCCAACTTTGGGGGAGCAATGGACAGGTTCACCAATGCCTGGCTAGCCAAAGTGAAGTAAGATGGTTCTCAGCTTATCCCAGGCCACAGACTCAGCGCAAAATAGCCCAGATGACTCTTGGCTCATGGCCAGGATCAAAACAAGGGAAAAATGTGGCAGGGAGGGCATCATCAAAACAGAAACTGCACAGTGTGAACCCCTGCTCAGGCTTGCTCCCACAATGCCGCACGGCCAAGCCCTAAGCAGGGGGGATGATCACAGGATCCACTGGCTTTCAGTCTGCAGGGACAGTCCCAGAATACAGAGTCTAGGAGGGCCTGGACCTGCTGCTTAGCTGGACAGCAGGTGGAGAAGTCCCTGGGCTACTGCAGAGTAAGGAGGTCCCCACCCAATGGGGTGCTGTCTGTGACTTGGCCCAAACAGTAAGCTTCAGTGGCCCTCCACACCCGCTGCCACCGCTGCCCTGTAGTGACCAGTACCTTTGAATGCCTCCAGCAGATGCTTCCCCATGTACCAGCAGGCAGTCTCAAAGTTGGGAAACTGAGTCAGGCTTCCCAGTTTCAACCTCCGCTCCACTTCATATGCTCTGCAGGCCACAGCAAAGAACCACTCAGTACACTGTGCACCAAGCACATAGGTCCAGGCCACAGCCATGCCAACTCATGCCTCCCCACTGGGCCCTGCGTGGTGAGGTGGACCAGGGCAGAGAACACTTGGGACAGCCACCCTGGATGGTACCTGGGCTGTTAGGGGCCATGGTCAGAGCCCAGGACAGGCAGTGGCACCCTTGGGGGCAGCCTAGATGCAGCGACTTCAATGAGGCCATTCCACACCATGCCCCCCAGGAGCCTTGAGAGCCCCCACATGTTCCTTCCTCCCAGAGCAGCAGGAAGCTGGGTGAAGCTGGCTGTCACACCAGAGCCACCCACAGACTGGGCCACACTAGGACTCAGTTCACAACAAGTGGGCTGAAGGGGGAACCCCTCTTGCTGTGGGCACATGGAGCAAATGCACTACCTCATCTGCATCTCCACGCTCAGGCTGTGGAGGAAATGACCAGCGAAGGCCAGGCAGTCCACTGGGGTGAGCGTGGCATAAATCCAGCCTGGGAGAGAGAGACAGGGACACAGCTGGTCTCCACCCCCCAGGACATCCCCCAGAAGGCATTCTGTGGTGCAGCCCCCTCCCAGACTCCATGGGGAAAAGGACCCTGTCAGAGATGCTCTGGCCTCTTTGGTCCAGACCCGCACCACATGGATGGAGAGGCCAAGGCCTGGGAGCTGGCAGATGAGCTCAGCACCCCTGAGGATGATGCTCAAACCCAGCGAATGGACCCCGTCCCCATGCTGACCTGCACACATAAGGCTGAGGGAGCCAGGCTGGGGCCAGGCCACAGTTACACCCAAATCACTGTGATTACAGAGAAGCTGGGAAGAGAGGAAGGACAGAACCCAGGATCCCACTGAGATGCAGAGGTTTCTAAAGGAACTGAAATATCAGTGCCTCCTTGAAGTTCTGGCAATGAGGAAAAACAGACAAGAACTGGGCAATCTGAACCCAGCCTCGCTATTTGATGCCCTGGGGAGGGTGGTTAAATGTGTTATTATAAAAGGCAAGGTCTTGGAGACAGCAGAGTATACCCAGAGGGGCAACAGGTGGCTGAATTCACATGTTCAGAACAGGCTTTCTCCTATGCAGAGCCTAAAGGTTCCCCAACACGCAGTTCCAGCTCAGTGGACATCTGCGGCCCTTCCTCGAGCAGCCATGGCCACATAGACCTAGCCCAGCCACATCCATGGCAGTACCCTTGGCCATTAGCTGTCAAGGATGGCACTGGGACCTCCTGCTGCTGCAAGGTCCACTGCTGATCCCTGGGTCGGGCAATGGGTAGGACAGGGGTCAGTCCCAGGGAAAGGACAGGCAGGCCAGGGGCACCAGGCCAGAGCAGTAGTGGGGACAGAGCCACAACCGTGACAAGGGAGCCCTGAGCCCACACCACTCACCCGAGGGGATGAAGAGGGTTTGGCCTTGCTTGACAGTGCACCTGTAGCACTTGTCTACCTGGTCAGCAAAGAACATCTCACTGTGGTTTGAGGCTGACCGCCAGCGTTCATACAGGGAGATGTTGGCTGAGGCTGGCCGGATGAGATAGAAGATCTTCTCTCCCTGCCAAGAGAATCAATTAGCAGAGCCGCACACACGGGGTCCACTGTGTCCAGGGGCTGGGTCCTTCCTGGCTTGGCAAGCATCCCACCCGGGGCCCATCACGGCACCTGGGGCTTTGCAGTCCCCAAGAGTGCAGAATAGGAAATGCAGAGCAACACCCTCCGTTTCTCATAATGCCACAGCAGCACACGTGCACACACACCTGGGACTGGGGCCCATCTGCTATTGGGGTGGGCTCCAGGCAGCAGAGCCTGGGGCCAAGGTGAAGGGCAGATACTACCTTTCCCAAACAGGGCTTCTTCTACACAAACTGGGTTGAAGGTGGGCTCACAGGGCACAGTCCAGCACCTCAGCCTGCCTCTACCCTCCACCCAAGCTGCAGCTGGCTGGATAAAGCCATCTCGGGCCTTTGGCCAGTTGAGCTCCAAGCTTAGAGTTTATTCTGTGGTTCCTTATGCCTCATCTTTCTTTCAGCCACCTGATGTTTGCACATATACATACACACACACTTCCTCATGTCCTGCCCGCTGTCCCCAGGGCAGGGCCCCTTGCTGGCCCACCCCCCAGGACTGTCTGCCCCACAGCCCTCTCACTTCTCGGGCTGCACCCCCCGCCTGAAGCATCCCCATGGCCTCCTCTCCAGTGGCCCTCCTCAGGGTCATGCCAGACGGTGGCATGCAACAGGATGCAAGCCCCGAGAGGGAGGTCTGGGCTGGGGGGAGGGCTCACTTTGAGTACGTGGTGCCAGGCAGAAGCACCGCCAGAATCAATGTGGAAGTCGGTGTAGCCATCCTTCACGCAGATCAGACAGTACTTGGTCACTTTGGGCTTGGCCAGCAGTGCGTCGTCAGGCCAGTAGTTCTCCACCCAGGACAGCTTCTTCACAATGTCAGGCGGCTCCACAAAACTGGACATTCTGGGGCAGGAGGGAGGCAGGGTCAGCGGCAAGGGAGCCCACCTCTCCATGTCCATGGCCTCCAGGGAGGGGGAGAGGGAGGGGAGGGCACTCTGCCTTCCACTTCATCTCGCAGATGAGACAACTGAGGGTAGAAGGGATGGCTGTGAGGTGTGCATGGCAGCGGCTGTAGAGAGAGCTGAGAACCCACCACCCTGAGAGTACTCACCATACTGGGACTGGAAAGCCATTATCCAGGCCAGTCCAACCTGTGCCGATGGCCAGGGCCCTGGCTGTCACTGTCACTTCCCCACAGGCCCAGGCACCTCCTGGCGCCAGCTGAGCCAATGTTATGGCTCTTAGAGGGCCAATAGAGCACCAGTGGCTCCGTGCCATCTTGAGTCCTTGTCCAACCTGGCCAGCACACACCCAAGGGATACTGGGAAAGGTGACTGGTCTCTGCCAGGCACACATCACTGTCACAGATAAAATGCTTGAGGCCACATAGGAGATCTCTCTTAGGAATCCCCAGGAGGCTGCCTCCTGTGGTCCCAATCTCCAGCCCATTCCCCTTGTTGCCTTTGCTCTTGGGAAGCTCAAGCAGAATCCCACATCCAGCCAGACAGTCTCTCTGTGGCTTCTGCTGGAACTCTGTATTCTCTTTCCCAGGGGACCTCTGATCCCAGTCCCCTCCCGATCCACACACAAAGCATCTCACATGCTTCTAGAATGTGACAGGGGTGGGGATGACATTCCTAGACAGCCCTTAGGAGAGTGAAGCCAGCTGCAGGAGGCCTGGTAGACAGAGTAGGGACGTAAGAGGGCTGGGGTGGTGGGCTTCCAGGAGGAAACACAGTCCTGTGGCACAGGAGAAGAGGCTGGCATCCCACCTAATGAGGATGTCCCTGCCCACAGCGACCAGGAGCTGGTAGAAGCGCCTGGAACCCATGGGGTGACGTCATCAGGGCACAGCTGTGCCAAAGAGGAACCAGGCCTGGCCGGCAGTGAGGGCTGGGGCAGAGAAGGTCCCTTTAAGACCTCACATAAGAGACCGCACTTGTATGTGAGGGTGGCAGGAACACGGGAGTGTGGCATGGGGTATCAATGTGGGTGTACCCTGTGTGAGACACGTGGCACACCAGGGGAGTGTGACATGGGGTACTGATGCGCGTGTGTGCTGAACAGGTACCTATGGCAAGCAGTGACTGCATACTGCAGCCAGTGGTTCTCTCTAGGGTTGGCAGGTTACAGGCCAGGCGCTTCCACCCTTTTGCTCCCTATGTGATGTGTTCAGTGTGTGCCAGGCTCACTCCCGAGACCCCTGGCCAGGGAGGGGCCTGGAGCTGGCCTCCCCATGCCCCTTCCTTGCACCCCTGGCCCACAGCCCTGCACCTGGTATCGGAGAACTCGAGGTTGGTGACATTGAGCACACGCTTGCGGCTGGTGCTGTAGTAATAGTCCACGAACTCCTTCAGCTTCATCTTGCAGTCCTTCTGCTTGGTAACGTCCGTCACGTCCACGCTCCGCTCTGGGCCTAGGGAGGCGACACGGTGGCTGCTGAACACTCAGCTGGACAGCTGGGCCCCTACAAGGTGGGACCCGTGGGACAGACACGCACACACCCTCCACTGCCCTTCTGCTGGACCTGAGATGGGGGTGCTCAGGTCTGTCTCCCCCTGCCATGCTCCCTGAGCTGGACAGAGCCCTCTTCCTGAGACCAACGCCAGGCTTCTGCACGAGTGACTGGGTCGGCAGACAGGTATCCAAATGCCTGGTCAACAGGAAAAATACCCAGATGTCTCTACACTTGGAATGTTCAAGAGGATTTGTGACCAACCGAGGGGAAGTCAGGCTCAGTAAAGTGGCCCCGGGGCCACAGCCCTCAGCGGCCACCTGGACACAAGGTGAGAGGCCTCTGGAATTGCTATGGGCAGATGAGGGCAGTCATGAAGGGTGGTGGCAGGGGCAGCAGCTATAACTGTCCTCACAGACAGATGGTTCCCATACCCAGAGTGCCTGGATGTGGAAATTCCTCAGCACCCTTCTCATAGCAAGGCCTGGGGGTGTTGTGGGGCTATCTTAGGAGAGCAGAGGACTGGGAAGCTATGATAGGCATGTGTGTCTGCCTTAGAATCTGACTCCAACAGTGGAGCGCAAGGAAGCAGCACAAAAGCCACTGCAGAAAATCAGCCCGGTTTGAGACACCAGTGAGAGGCTGCCGCTTAGCCAGGGGACTGCAACCAACAGCAAGGTTGGCAGAAATCCAGTGACGGGGCCTGGCCTGGGGCTCACCTTCACGTGTCATTTTCTGTGTGTTTATTTCCATGTAAACGATAAAAAAGAGGAAAAAGAAAAACACAGAAGCAATAAATGCCTCTAAGAGCCATCTCTGGCCCCAATTCTACAGGGCCAGCAATGGAGGGTGGGTGACAGGGCCTACGCATCACCTAAGTGCCTGCAGCTTGTGGTGATCATCTCCTGGGGTCTCCCAGCACCAAGCGCAGGGGAGCCATGCATGAAGGGACAGACTAGAGCAAGGAGCCACCTGCTTGCAGGACTGCGGCCCGTGTGTGTCACCCCATCTATACCCTGGTCCTGAGCATTCGTCTTTCGAGGGTTTTTCCTGGTCTCTCCCCATAACACAGGCACCCCCACAAGCACCCAAGGCCCCATCACCACATGGGGCTTCAGAGCCCGGGCCATGCAACGAGCGGTTGGTGCCAGTGAGAATGCAGGCTGTACTGCTCCACCAACACTGGCTGCCTCTCAGGTGGCATCCAGTGCAGCCATGTGCCCCCACGCCCACGTGCCCATGCCTAGGTGCTGGGGACTTAGAGAGGCCATTCAATGGTGGCTGCTGGCGACCTCAGTGGGAACCAGAAGAGCCCAGGAGGTATCCCTGGCAGTGCAGGGAGGCAGGTGATGGTACAGCTGGGGAAGCACCACCAGCCACAGCAGGAAAGGACCTCACAACTCCAGGCAACCAGACATACCAGCATCAGGTGGCACCCAGCAGGAATGGAACTCATGGCCAGCAAGACCCAGGGGTCCCCGGCAAGGAGATGGGAGTTTTCCTGACATCTCTGATCTCAGAGCCCAGGATCTGGCCAACAGAATGCAGTGAGGGTCCCCAAGACTTACCAGCATGGACCCCACACAGCACTGCTGAGGGAATGACACTTACCCACGTAGTTCTCAACGTCGCTGACGTAGAAGGTGGGAGCAGGGACAGCCAAACCCAATCCATCTTTCTTGGGGACAAGGATGGGCTCGGTGAAGCCATGCTCCTCCAGGTAGCCCAGTGTGAGCTGGCCGCCTGGCACGCGGGCCACTACATCCTCCGCACTGTGGGAAAGGCGTGTGTCAGAGGCCAGCAGCGGGCCTCGGGGCAGCGGGGCAGGCCGGGCCGCATTCAGCCACACACCTCCTTGGCCACAGAGGAGGCCCAGTGGTGGCACTAAATGCATACGCTGACATGACCAGGCAGATAGGCCCCTTACTCACCCCTCCTGGGATGTCCCTGCCTGTGCTGCCCTGGTCCCACCTGACAAGGAGGGACTCCTAAATCAGCAGAGGGCACCCCCCAAACCGCATGGGTCCTGCATGATGCCACATGGGTGGGCCAGGCATACATGATACTCCCTGTCCATCTCTTTTTTGGCCTGGTGAACTAGAACGCCCTGCCGGCCTGCCTTGTGGCGGCATGCTTATCCTGGAGGAGGTGACTCAGGAGTGCTGGTCCTGCCCTGCCCCCTGCTGGACACTAACTCCACCTCAGGGCCAGAGGCAGAGAAAGGACTCACAGATGGAGGACATGAATGACCATCACCAGGCATGGACACATGCTGGCATCTTTCAGTGTGTGGGGGAGCCCCACCCCATAGAGCATGGTGTCTGTTCAGGTCACACACTGGATATGCCCTCAACCCCACCCCTGTCCAGAGGCCCTCGGAGCACCTGCAGTGAGTGACCCCTTCTGCCCAGCACTGTATTGGGCACTGCCCATTCTGGGTCTTGAAGGCACTTCTGTCTGGCAATAGTGGGGCAAGTCCTCCAACTGCAACTGAGCACATAGTTGGAGGCCAGCAAAAAATGGAAATCTAGTGGGATCCAGGGAGGAAGAGAAAGAGGAAGGTTGCAAAGCTTCAGCCTCTGGTAGAACAATGAAGAGCCCACTGTGCCCCCTGGGGGTCCTGGGAGCAGCAGGGCAGATCCCAAAGGCCAGGGTGACTGGAGGGCGAAGCTGAGGGCAGACTGTATGCCAGCAGCCGTGCAAGGATCCCATAAGCGAGGCATGGGACACCCTGGGGCCTCACAGCTGAGGCTCCCCATCCACACGGAGTCCTGCTTGAGGACCCCACCCCAGCTCAGGAAAGTCCTCCTGTAGGGACTCCTGGGGGCCTAGGACCCAGCTGCTACTGGAAAACATACCTCCTCCCCAGAGGAAGTGCATGCCAGAGGGAGTGCCAGGCCTGGAAGCAGACCCCCAGCACTGAGAACAGAAAGAGAAGTTTTCAGACACACATAACCAAGCACACGCAAAACTGTAACAAGATCAGGTCAGAAAAGGGAACAGAAGTACAGGAAAAGGTCAGACCACACTGAAAAGCAACCTCACAGCAATCCTAGGAAATGTGCTGTTTAAAATGTTAACACTCAACAACAAAATAGAGAGAGAAAGGAAGAAAGGAGGGAGGGAGGGAAGGAAGAGAGAGGGATGGAGGAAGAAAATATATTCTAGAATTATATCTGCAAACTACTGAATCTGTTAAAAAAAAAAACTATTAAAATCTTAAAATAAAAGCCCAATGATGAATTACATGGTAGTAGTTGCAAAGAAAGCAGTGAGTTTGAAAAAGATGTGTAAAATGATATCGGCAAGGTGGGAGAAATGCTAGGAAGGGAAGAGTTGAGGCCAGTATTGTGGTACAGTGTGATAAGCCACTATCCACAGTGCTGGCATCGCATATGAGCCCTGGTTCGAATACTGGCTGCACTGCTTCAGATCCAGCTTCTTGCTAACGCTCCTGGAAAACAGGAGAGGATGGACCAAGTCCTTGGGCTCCTGCACCCACAAGGGAGACCTAGAAGGGGCTCTGGGCTCCTGGCTTCAGCCTGGCCCAGCCCTGACTGCTGCAGCCATTTGGGAAGATAGAAGATCTATTTCTCCATCTCTATTCTGTCATTCTGCTTTTCAGATGAATAAAAGTCTCTAGGTAACAGAGAAAGGATATTTTTCAGAATACTAAGATACTTCTTCTCAACTCAGTGGAGCTTGCTAAATTCTGAGCAGCATAAAAAGATTCAAGCGCAAATGCAGACTCACGCAGGGCCTCAAAGACAAGAGGAAAGCCACAACTGTTGCCAGAGGGAGGGGAAAAAAAGCAAATTATCAGAAACAAACACAACCATGTAGTAGACAACAGACATGTCATCAGGTACAAAAGATTTTACTGAAAGAATAACTTTGAAGAGTCAAAGGAAAATAACCTTCATTCTAGAACTTTGGATGCCTTGTACACAATTTGAATTACCGAGGAATAAAGATGAAATGAAAACCCAGTCAAACAAAGGGCAAATACTTTCCATCGGCCTTGGCTGAAGGAAGTTCGAGAAGTGATTCAACAAGTAGGAAATCAAATCTAGAAAGAGCAGAACTCAGAACAGGACAAGAGCTGTCCTACAGATTCCACACACACCACCAGGATCCCAAGGGCCTACTCTGCAGAAACTGACCAAGCAAGCTTGGAACGCCACACAGAAATTCAAGGTGCCCATGTCACCAAAACAGTCTCTCAAAAGAACAAAGCTGGAAGACACTTTCGATGTTAAAATTCAATTCAGAGGGCCTGGCACGGTGGCCTAGTGGCCAAAGTCCTCGCCTTGAACATGTCAGGATCCCATATAGGCACTGGTTCTGACCCCGTCAGCTCGGGCCCGGCACGGTGGTGCAAGTGGTTAAGGTCCTCACCTTGCACGCCCGGGATCCCAAATGGGTGCCAGTTCTATCCCGACAGCCCCGCTTCCCATCCAGCTCCCTACCTGTGGCCCAGGAAAGCAGTTGAGGACCACCCAAAGCTTTGGGACCCTGCACCCGCGTGGGAGACCCAGAAGAAGTTCCTGGATCCTGGCTTCGGATCGGCATAGCATAGGCCGTTGCGCTCACTTGGGGAGTGAATCATTGGACGGAAGATCTTCCTCTCTGTCTCTCCTCTCTGTATATCTGCCTTTCCAATTAAAAATAATAATAATAAAAATAAATCTTAAAAAATAAATAAATAAAAATTAAAAAAATTAAAAATAATCCCGGCAGCTCCACTTCAAATTCAGCTCCCTGCTTGTGGCCTGGGAAAGCAGTTGAGGACGGCCCAAAGCCTTGGGACCCTGCACCTGCGTGGGAGACCTGGAGGAAGTTCCTGGCTCCTGGCTCTGGATCGGCAAAGCACTGGCTGTTGTGCTCACTTGAGGAATGAATCGTCAGATGGAAGATCTTCCTCTCTGTCTCCCCTCCTCTGTATATCTGACTTTGTAATAAAAATAAATAAATCTTTTAAAAAATTCATTTCAAAGTTACAATTACCAGACCCTGCAGCCCTTGGTAGAACAGACATAGAGAATAATGCAGAACAGAGGACAGGACAGAATAGAATAAGATGGGATAAGACAGGATAAGATGGGGTAAGACGGGATAAGATGGGATGGGATGGGATGGGATGGGATGGGATGGGATGGGATGGGATGGGATGGGATGGGATGGGATGGGATGGGATGGGATGGAATGGGATGGAATGGGATGGGATGGGATGGGATGGGGTGGGGTGGGATGGGATGGGATGTGGTAGGATGGGGTGGGATGAGATGAAATAAGATGGGATGGGGTGAGATGAGATGAGATGGAATGGGATTGGATGGGACGGGATGGGATGGGACGGGACAGAACAGCATGCCATAACACAGCATGGCATGGCATGGGAAAGGGAGTGCTTAGCCTAGCAGCTAAGATGCTCACATCCCACTGGAATACCTAGGCTTAATACTTTCTCTGGCCCCTGAATGAATCTGCTGATGTGGATCCTAGAAGCAATGGTGATGATGGCTCGAGTGCCTGATGGATCCTGGCTGCTGTGGGCATCTGGAGAGTGAACTCGTGGGTAGGAACTCTCTCTGCCTCTCAAATAACAAAAGAAGTTAGAATGGTGTCCAGAAGTAAGTCCTTATATGTATGGTCAGTTTTCACTGCAAGTGCACAAACACTTCAAGGAGAAATTCTCCCACATACAGGGCAAGGAAATGGGGTGCCCCTGCAAAAGAAAGGCAGAGGGCCCTTACCTCAACAACAAACAAAACTCAACTCAAAATGAGCAGAGGTCTAAACATAATGGCCAAGAATAAACAATAACAACAAGAAAAACTCTCAAAAAAGCATAAATCTTCACGATCCAGGGGTTAGCTAACTTCTTAGATATGCCACAAAAATCACCAGCAACAGAAGGAAAAGATATCTTGCATCCTCTCCAAAATTAACACTGTTCATGCAGTAAAGGACACCACCTAGAGGGCAAAATGGCCATCCGTAGGATGCAAGGATCTAAAAGCTCATTAAGAACGCTTTCAGGGCCCGGGGCGGTGGCGCAGTGGTTAAGGTCCTCGCCTTGCACGCCCGGGATCCCATATGGGCGCCGGTTCTAATCCCAGCAGCCCCACTTCCCATCCAGCTCCCTGCCTGTGGCCCGGGGAAAGCAGTCGAGGACAGCCCAAAGCTTTGGGACCCTGCACCCGTGTGAGAGACCTGGAAGAGGCTCCTGGCTTCGGATCGGCATAGCATAGGCCGTTGCGCTCACTTGGGGAGTGAATCATCGGACGGAAGATCTTCCTCTCTGTCTCTCCTCTCTGTATATCTGCCTTTCCAATAAAAATAAAATAAAATAAAAATCTTTAAAAAAAAAAAAAAAGAATGCTCTCAGCTATAAGGCACAGAACCTAATTAATACGAGAAGGCACCTGACCTCAGCGTGCATCTCCAACAAGTGGGATGCTCAGACATCATCACCCCCATCCTCACACCAGTGGAAGGGCTGAGCAAACGGAAAACCAGAAATTGAGGTCAGAAGGCAAACAACCACCCCCAGATGCAGCGGGGGGCAGGTGCATCTGCAAAATACAGTAAGTGGGGAAGCAGTCACCATACCCACCAGAGCAGCTGCCAGGGGAACTAACTGGCAGCCCCCAAAACAATAACCTTTAGGGTGTCCCTCCATAAACACAATCAGCTTCTTGTGCTGAAGGCCCCTCCCTGAATCAGGCATGGATGGGAGAAGGAGCCATTCTTTTTTTTTTTTTTAAAGATTTATTTTTATTATTTTTTTATTGGAAAGGTGGATATACAGAGAGGAGAGACAGAGAGGAAGATCTTCCGTCCGATGATTCACTCCCCAAGTGAGCGCAACGGGCCGATACTATGCCGATCCGAAGCCAGGAGCCTCTTCCGGGTCTCCCACGTGAGTGCAGGGTCCCACTGCCTTCCCAGGCCACGGGCAGGGAGCTGGAAGGGAAGCGGGGCTGCCGGGATTAGAACCGGCACCCATATGGGATCCCGGGCGTGCAAGGCGAGGACCTTTAACCACTGCGCCACTGCGCCAGGCCCGAAGGAGCCATTCTTAAGAACATCCAGAACACTCTCCACAGAAGTCTACGCTTCAGGAAAGCCACTAGACCCAACGTTTGTTTACCTGACAGAGAGGGCAATCAGCCACCTTGGGCCTGCCCCTTCCTGTCTTGGGTCAGGGAAGAAAATGAGGAGGCCAGCCTGTGCTCAGAAGGCCACAGCCCAGAGTTGTGCGTAGACTGCACTGGGTTCTAAAATTCCAGAACATATCACCTCTCATAATCTTAATCCCATGCCTCCGTGTACCAGCAGCAGGTTAGAACTGACAGTAAGACAGATGCTATCTATAAAAGAAGGATGCTTAGAGAGCCCAGAGGCAAACAGGAGAGAAAACAAACCAGGACACGATAAGACCAGTAGCTCCAGCTGTGGCAAATTTAACACAGCTCAGCGGCTAGCCAGATTAACATAAAAGCTCACCTTTAGGAAGCCTGGTTACCCAGTCTTTATTACCCAGTACATCACTTCCAGCTTTCAACAACACACATGAAACAAGATCACAGCCCAAAGAGACAAAGCAAGCGGCAGAGTCACATTCAGATATGGCACGGATTTTACGAAATTCTAAATAATCATGATTAACATGCTAGAAGCAGGAGCCGATGTCGTGGGGCAGTGATTTAAGCCACACTTGGGACAGCAGCATCCCATATGGGAGCCAGCGGAGTCCCGGCTGCTCCAGTTCCAATCCACCCCTTTGCTAATGCACTTGGGAAAGCATCAGAAGACGGCCCAAGTACTGGGACCGTGCCAAGTATGTGCGAGACCCAGACGGAATTCCTGGCTCCTGGCTTTAGCCTGGGCCATGCCTGACCATGGTACCATCTAGGGAATAAACTAGCAGATGGAAGACACATCTCTCTCTAATCCTGACTTTTAAGTAAAATAAATAAATCTGGGAGAAAAAAAAATAGAACACAAAGCAAGAGTTTGTGATATAGGAACTAAGAACCAAGCCCACTCTAGTACTTCAGTGAGGAGAGGCCACTGCAGACTTTCTTGCTGTGGGCAAGAATGCTGGCTGTCACCCTGCCAGCTCCCAGCTACAGCACTTCCTCCCTGGAGGCAGGACATTCCCTGACTGTTCCAGGAGATACACCTTGGATGAACACTGGAAAGCAGGTGGGAGCAGCCTCCCCCCACCAGTGGCACGGGGATAACTCTGGCTGGGCCCCCACGGTCCTCGCCCATGCCATCTTATCCTGGGGATTCTCATTACAGCAAAGAGCTAAGGAAACAGCAGTCACTGATTGCAAAGAGAGGAGCATAATCATCTCTTTGAAATTAATGTAATCTTACACCCAGAATTCTTGAGGAATTTGAGTATTCAGAAGTAAACACATACATCTATAGCCAATTAGATTTCAACAGGTGCCAAGATCTTCCAAGAAGGAAAGAACAGTCTTTTCAACATAAGTTGTTGGGACAAATAGATGGCCATATGCAAACAAAAAACAAAACAAAAAATACCAAAATACTCGTAATATGTTATTCAAAGAATAAACTTCAAGAATTTAGACTGTAATGAAACTACAGAGACTCATCTTCCTGATCCTGGATTTGGCGTAAGATTCTTGGATGCATGAACAAAAGGATGAGCAAAAAGAAAAAACAACCAATCTGGACTTCATTAGCTTAAAAATATTTCTGCTTCATGGAGTATATGCTCCGTGAAGAAGCAACCCACAGCCAGAGTGTGTAAACCACACATCTCTCTGATTCTGGACTAGTAGCTAGAATATAAAAAGGTTCTACAACCTAATGATTAAAAACAGGAAGAATAAAACAGGCAAAGGGCCTGACCTGACATTTTTCTAAGGAAAACATAAACAGACCCATAAGCACATGGAAAGAGTCTCCATCACTTTCATCACTAGGGAAGTGCACATTAGAACAGGAGTCCGTTTCCCATCCACTAGGATGGTCAGAATGCAGAGGCCAGCTAGGACCAGTGCTAGTGAGGATGTGGGGCAGCCGGGACCCCCAGGCACAGCTGCTGGCAGCACTGCCACACCCTGGCCCACCCAGACCCAGAACATGAACATGTACGTGGACACAGGCACAGCTACTCAGAGTGGAAACCACATGAATTCCTGTCACCTGCCGAATGGACAGAAGATTTGGCTGCTAAAGGAATAACACACGGACATAGGGATGAACCCTGAAAACTTCCTGCTGCCTGGAGGCAGCCGCCACAGCCTGCACAGTCCTGTTTGTCCACACCACTCAGGAGCAGCGTGTATCTTTACATACACGAGAAAGTGGGAAGGAGGGTGACACAGCAAAGGCGACAGGGCTTCTTGGCAGGATGAGAACATGTGAAAAGCGGTGTATCCACCAGTGACTGACCAAACGCCATGGAAATGTACACTTGGAAGGGGTGAGCTGTATGGTGGGTGAACTCTGTCTCAACGAAGATGCCAAAGGAAGGAGCTGGGAACAGGAAAAGAGCTTGTGCAGAGAGGAGCATCGTCTCAGAGTTCTCATGGAAAGTCACACAAGCCGGGAGGGAAGGAGGAAAGGGTATTTAAGCACCGCGAGACAAGCCCATGAACTTGGCAGGCCACAGCCAGGGAAGTGACACATCCACACACCCCACACACCCCACACACACACACACACACACACACACACACACACACACACACACACACACACACACACACACAC
Source organism: Ochotona curzoniae (assembly GCF_017591425.1). Taxonomy (NCBI): domain Eukaryota; kingdom Metazoa; phylum Chordata; class Mammalia; order Lagomorpha; family Ochotonidae; genus Ochotona; species Ochotona curzoniae. Next base: position 60,692,675 of record NW_024467106.1, read on the forward strand.
ACACACACACACACACACACACACACACACACACACTCTCTGCAGGAGAAATGCAGTCTCAAACTGAAGTTGTCTTGGCTGCACCAGTGAGAGGGCAGCTGCTTGTAACTGGCCTGTCTCACCTAGCGCTGCTCATTGCCCTCTGCTCTGCCCTCAAGCAGGATGATACTGCAGACAGCTGGGTTCAAAGAAGGCACAGGGAAACAGCAGGCAGGCAGGCTGGCAGGTGCTCCGGGGGCCAGGGGACCCTTCTTCCCGCAGAAAGCTTAGTCACCCACACTGGTGCCTCTACTCTTGGGAGAAGCTGGCGAAGGGCAGAGGGGCAGGGCCCCACCTGGGGAAGGTCCGGCTCCGCAGCTCCTTGATGAAGAGCTGGCTGCCATTCTGCACGGGCTTCACGTCAGGCGTGGGCCCAGGGCCGTGTTTGTGCCAGGTCCGCTTCTTCTTCACTGCAGAGTTGTCGGGAGGGAGACAGGAGGCATCTTGTCATGCTATGAAGCCCCTTCCCAGCTCCACCGCTCAGCCCTCCCACACACACCCTCAACCCCTCCAATGCCCTGATGACCGCCTCCCATCTCACTCACACACACACACACACACACACACACACACACACACACACACACACACACACGGAGAGGAACTCTAGCCTCAGGTCCCCTGCACATCCCATGCCTCCTGATGGCACCACCTCATGCCACTCCCTGACCCAAAAGCAGATGGGGTCTCCCAGGACCCTTCTCCATCCAGGCACCAATGTGCAGAGCTAACCCCAGGGGAAACTTCCTGGAAAGTGGGATGACACCCCCTGCCTGACTTCCCACTGCTTGCCCCACTTCCCCTTCCTGCTAGAATGAGGGGCAGGGGCAGGCTGCCCTCACTGCGTCCTCTGCCCTATCACCGCAGGGTGCACATCCCAGCACCTCTAGGCCAGCCCCTGCTCTCCCACCACCGCCACACATTTCCAAGGCCTTCCAGGGGACCGGGCATACCCACCCACCTTGGACATTCATACTCACGTGAGTACACACACGTACCCTTACCAGACTGTGCCGGGTGACACTGCACACACAGGCACATGTGCACAGGCACACGCCTCCACTGCACACTCACACGTGCCTGCACACAGTTACACACACGCCCACTAGACCATGGGCCAGGAAGACAGCAGCCTCATCCCCCACTCACTGCCACAACACCCACCCAGGTGCTTGTCCAGGGCAAACAAAGTAAGGGGGAGTGTGGGCAGCCGCTAGGGGAGGGGGGCTCCTGGCTGAGCCTGGCCCAGGCACAGCCTTGGGCTGTACAGATTGAACGCCAACAGCCCACACAATGCCTGCCCTTCCCAGAGCAGGATGGGCCGGGGCCACAGTCACAGAGGATCGGTGTCTCGATTCTCCTGACTCTCAGATGCTATGGAAACAAGAGGAGCTGAGGACCGCACAATGAAAATGACCATCCCCGAGCCAGACCTGCTGCTGCTGCAGCTCCAGTCAGGGCAGAGGCTAGTGCGACCGGACCTTGCTTGCAGGGATCCTTCACATTGTACTCAGTCTCCCTACCTCTGATATGCTACAGAAGCTTGGCCAGCTCCTGCGGTGTCAAAGCTGGAGGTAACCAAGCCACCTCCTGGCTGCACAACTGTGAGCAAGTTGCTGGGCATCTTTGCGCTTTATCTGAACAGAGGGATGCTCTTACTAGCCACTGAAGCGGCCAGACTGCCGCCAGAGCCATATTTCAGTGCCAGGATGGCCGCAGGGTTCCATCAAGCCACCTTGCCAGAGCTATGCCACCTAGTGAGGCAGGTGCTCAGCCAGGGCTGGCAGCCCACAACAAGCTCTCAGCTTCCTTCTGTAACCCCCATCCCTGGTGCCAGAATGAACCACTGTGGGCACAGAAAGGCCATTTGTGAATGGACAGGGTCTCACAGAGGATTCTACAAGGGGAGGGATGTGTCTGTCCTCTACACCAACACAAACAGAAGGACTCAATTTATCCCATGCCCATCCTTACCCTGTGTCTGCCTGAGCCACACCGTGCAAGGGCCACAGGCCACACCAACCTACTCCTCCACTCCTTACCATCTTCCTGTGTATCATTCATTAGCAAACACCCACCAAGAGGCTGGGCGCTGGTCAGATGCCACCCTGGAGCCTGTTCTTCAGGAGCTCATACACACAGGGGTCAGCCAGATCCTGCTGTGCGAGCAAGGAGCCAGAGACATGGGTGAGTTCCAGGGGAGCCTCTGGTGTGTGCAGGGATTTGAGGGGACGAGGACAAGACAGAGATCCAGGATGCAGCACGCCCATGTGGCACTGGACAGCAGGGATGCTGCAACTAGGAGAGGCCATGAGACAGAGGCAATGGAGACCCCAGAGGAGTGCAGGGCCCTAAAGGCTGCGCAGGAGAACAGCCACATATACCCAGGGGCCCAAGAGGAAGGCAGGGTGGGGGCCTGTGTCCAGAAGCCCCTGCCCCGGGTGCACCTGTCTTCCCTTACTAACCTCTCCACTGACAGAGAGCTGAGACTGAGCCAGTGACATGGCCCCAGGCCCAGGTATCCATGGAAGGTAAACAGATAGCCATGGACACAGACAGCCCTGCCATGGCCCAGGAGGTCACAGGGAAAGGTGAGTTGGCAGGATCACCCAGCTGAGGGACAGCTGGTACATTAGAGTCTCACCCTAAGGCCTTGGGGGACCCTCTCCAAGTGGCTGCATATGGCGTGGGGTTCTCACTGTCTTAGCCCAGGCCTGCTGGGTGGGATGCGGAGTGTGTCTGCAGCTCCGTGACGTCACACAACCACACATGCGAGTCACTGCTGACGTGGGTGTGCCTGCTCCTCCTGTGCCCTCAGCTCACAGGGGACCTTGACCCAGGGCCTGACCTGTGTCAGGAATGTTAACCATGGCCCATGGGTGACAGTCCAAAACTACTCCAGGGACACGGGAGGAGTGGAGAAGGATCTACAGTCCTCATGTGCAGCCTCGCTAAAGAGTGGAACCACAAGGACAGACTGCAAGTCAACTCTGTTCCCTTTCCCGGCTCCTGTCCTGCTGTGAGCCCCATCCCAAGCCAGGGCCACAAAGGCAGAAGGGGGAAGAGGCAGCCTTGAGACCAACTCCCCAACTCATGGCACAGGCCATGGCTACAGCATCACCTGTCACCAAGATGCCCAGAGCAGAAGGCATGACTTGGTGTCAGAAACAGACAGATCACAGTGCTGGCTCACTGCAGCAGGGGCTAGAATCACGCACCTCTGTCCCCGGTAGAGCACACACTCTCCAGCAGCAGAGTGTGACGCACAAAGGGTGCCCAGCATGTTTGGCATTCCCCCTATATATACATGCGCACACACTCACACACACACACACAAGGTCTTCAAAATATTCATGGAAAGTACACATCATGGAAAAAACATGCAATAATTTCAAACATTTTTAGAAATAAACTCATCTTTTAATTGCATTTCCATGAACTCTTTCGTGTGCCCTTGTCTATGCAGGCCTATGGGCACGGATGAACAATGTGCAAACACGTACACATGCATACACAGCCAGATTGAGGCAGAGGGGCCTCGCAGCAGCAGCCCCTTCATCTGCTGCTCTAAAGCATCAGTCCCAGGGTAGGGGCTAGTACAGGGAAGGGGTGCACTTGGCTCTGCACTCCCTAGTGCAGGCAGGTCTGGGTGAGGCCCATGTACTTCCACAATTACATGAAGGTTTCTGAGAACCATGGAGCTGCTGGAGAAATCAAGCTGTGTGCTCATTCCCAGATGTGACCAGATCAGTCTCACCCTGGCAGGGTCATGCCAGCAACCACCTGCGGTGGGGTGGGGAGGAGGGAGGCTCCCCAGGCCCCCAGCAGCATCCTAGGCCCCTGAGAAAGCTCATTCCTGCTGAGGCGACAAGGAGGTCCTAAGTTCTCCAGTTAGATACCACAAGGTGTCAGGAATGCCCAGTGAGCCACCAGGCTGATCCTTCCTGCCAGCCCAAAGATGCTACTGGCTCGCGTTGAGGGCAACATTCTGAACAAATGCTACCAACTATGGCACCCAGGGCAGCAGGGTGGTTCAGGAACATGAACCCTCTCCGGGTTTGATGATCTGGAAGGGGCTACCAGCATTGTAGCCTTCTCCCACCCCTGTGTGCTGAGCTGCTGGTGAAGTGGAGCGGAGCAGGGGATGATATCAGAAACAAATGCAGCCCCCACAGTCCTGTGGTTGAACACAGGTCAGGCACAAGGTACTCAGGCCTTGAAGCAGCAAAGAGAAAAGGCAGTGAGACCTCCAAGGTAGAAAGAGCTTTCCTTCCAGGGCTAGCTTCATGAGGCAATAGCCCACAAAACTAAGGCACTGGGACCTTATCTGCTATTTGCCCTCTCCCCTCCCCTGATGAAGCCATGGGCTCACCCCACAGGGACTGAGGGGGCCAGCCCCAGGCTTGTGACCAGGCACCAGGAAGGGTGGGAAGTGGGACACCCAGGGAGTAGTGCAGAGTGGTCGTGCTGAAGCCAGAGGTGGCTGCCTCCCCGTCCTCAGCCTAGCAGCCCCAGGGACACACCAGCTAATAGCTTCAGTGAATGCCCAGACCCCCACTGAGATCAGCAGCCAACGGCTGCACTAACACACACCAGTAACACACTCCGACACATGCTAGTGCACACCACACACACACGGAGGCCAGGCACTGCTCCCCACTAGCAACTTGGTACCCAAAGCCCAGGATGCTCCAGCCCCATCCCCCCGCCAGCAGGTGTCACGGGACGCAAGAAGGATGGGGGAGAAGTGAGGGGAAGACATACAAACAGCAGGGGAAGTGGAAAAGGCAGGGTCCCTAAGAATCCCTGCGGGGCGGGGGCAGGGAGAAAACACACTGGCACTCACCTGTAGACGGCAGTGGCCAGCTAAGCTGGGAGCCCTGAACAGCACCTGCCTTTGCATTCACCAGGTCACTTCATCCACGCCCCTGGCTCAGGCCACAAGCTGAGCGTGTGACCCTCGTCCCCAAGCTTTGAAGCCATGGGATTGTACAAGGTTGCCCTGGAGGACTCAGGCTGACCAGGAAGGATCCCAGCAGCTACAAGCAGCAGTAGCCCTGGCTGCAGGCCCTGGAATCCCACCCTGCATGCAGCCTGAGTGGGCAGAGGTGCCCCAGCAGGAACGGGGCAGCCATGTCCGTCATGGTACTTACAGGTGGACTTCCCGTGGGTTTTCTCACAATTTGGGCAGTGATAGATGTCGATGTCGGGCGCCTCCTCCTCTTCCACCCCAACACAGCTGAAACGGCAGCAAACACACCATCACCTGCGGTTCCACAATGCTCAGGTGCCTTCAATCCGCCAAACTGCACCTGGGGCTCTGCCAGCTGCAGCAGATTTGTGTGGGGACAGAGCCGCCTGCACAGCCACCATGAGGACCCCCAGCGCCTCCCCGAGGAGCCACCCACTGGGCCGTACTCCAGCCACCATTCAGTTCTGCTTCAGAGTTCAGGGCAAGGCCCAGGTCTGGGGCCTCCTCCCTGCCTGGGGTTCCTCCAAGCCCCTGCAATCCTGTTCAAAGGGGCAGGCCCAAGAGGACTCAGACACAGGCCCAAGATCATTTTAGGGAAGAGGACGGCCAGTACCCAGGGCTGTGCCCTAAGACATTAACAGATTTCCACCAAGTCAGAGCCAGCAGAATGCCAGTCCTCATGCCCTCTGTGGGTTGTTTTTTTTTGGGGGGGGGTGTTTTTGTTTTCTGTGGTTTTTTTTTTTTTTTTTTGGCTGAAAGCTGCAAGATATAAAACTCACTTATGAGAACACAGATCCCAGTGGACAGGGGGCAGGCCCAGGAGCAGGCAACTCTCATTAAAAAATACAGGGGAGGAACTGGGTAATCCTTCCTCACCTTCCTCTGGCGAGCACATACGAGTAAATAAAACCAGCTAGTGCATTTAAAAATACATGTCCCCCCAGGCCGGATCCAGATTTCCTAAGTAGGAGGGGCTTGGGCCAGCAAGCTACCTGGAAGCTGCAGATGTGCCCTGAGTGGACTGCTGCTACTTAGGACAAGCATACAAAGCCATGAAAAAGTCAAATTTCCAAAACTGTTTTTCATCACACTGAGTATTTGTTTTCTTTCTCATCTGGGAGCTCAAAGAGGGGCTGACATTGATTTAACACCTCTGGTAACTGAGGAGGGATTCTTTTTGAGACACACTAAAATGCAAAGGTAAGGCAGCTGGGAAACAGGGACAGGATGTCTCCATCCAGACAGGGCATGGCCAGAGGCTGGTCAGGAGCCCAGGCACCCGGGGCCTGCCACACAGCACACCCACTCAACAAAGACAGAGAAAATTCTTCAGTAGAGAGTGTGTGCTGGAAGGATGCCTGTCTGCCCCCTTTCTATCAGGACGCTGAAATATGCATGCAGGGAGAGCAGCAACGGGTCTTCCTATTGTCCCTCCCTGTAATGACACTGTCAGCAGCCACAGATAAGTCACCAGCAGGTGCGATGCACCGACACGGGGAGCAGAGCCAGAGGTGACACCAGAACATGGGCAACTGACTCAGCCACGTTAGGGTGGGAGAGGGTGATGGTTTTCCCCTTTGAGTGGCCTGAACTTGAACTATTCTGGAAGGAGCAAATTACATGCAGATGCTAGGCTCAACCTGACATCTGTCTTCACGACAGGCATATCAGAGAATCAGTCAAGCCCAAAGCTGGTTCTGACCTCAACCAGTCTGATCAGGAAAATCAGAGAGGACACCCAAATTGCTAAAATCAGACATGAAATAAAGGACATTGCTACTGAGCCTAATACGAACTGGACAAATTCCTAGACGCATAGGAACTATCAAAGTGACCCAAAGACAGAAAGGAAAACCGAGCAGATCAATAATAAGAGATTGACTCAATAATAAAATACTTCCCCCAAATTAAAGCCCTAGAACCACCACTAGTGAAAGCCATCAATGTTTTTCCTTAAATATTTACTTTCTGATTTGAAAATTAGAATTACAGAGAGAGAAGAGACAGAGAAATCTTCCATCCGCTGGTCTACTCCCCAAATGGCTGCAACAACTAGGACTGGGCCAGTCTGAAACTAGGAGCCAGGAGCTTCTTCTGGAGCTATCCCATGTGGGTGCCAGGAGCTTCTTCTGGGTTTCCCATGTGGGTGCGAGAGCCCAAGCACTTGAGCCGTTCCCTGTTGCTTTCTCAGGCACATAAGCAGTGAGCTGGATTAGAAATGACTCAAATTGGCATCACAGGTGATGGCCTAACTTGTTATATTACAATGTCAGTCCTAAACTCTATCAAAATGTTAAATAGAGCCCAGTGTGGTAGCTTAGTGGCTAAAATCCTCACCTCACACATCCCGGGACCCCATATGGACACCTGATATAATCCCGGCAGCCCTGCTTCCCATCCAGCTCCCTGCTTGTGACCTGGAAAAGCAGTCGAGGACAGGTCAAAGCCTTGGGACCCTGCACCCGGGTGGGAGACCTGGAAGAGACTCTGGGCTCCTGGCTTCGGATTGGCGCCATTGCAGCCACTTGAGGAGTGAATCAACTGATGCAAGCTCTTCCTCTCTGTCTATCTGACTTCTCAATAAAAATGAAATACATCTTTTAAAAAAAAAGTGTTACATAACACCAATCCTCAAACCCATCCAGAAAATAACGAGGAAGAAAACTTCCTGGAGGTCAGCATCACCTAATTTCCAAGCTAGAAAAGATAACCACAGGGAATAATGATGCAAAAATTCTTGACAACATACTAAAAAACCTAGTCCAGCAGCGTAGTAAGGCGATCGCGCCCCGCATGGCCCAGCAGCATGGATCACAGACGGGCATACCAGGGTATCTCAATAAGCAAAAACAAGCCATGGCTTCCCATCCTGGAACCTCTGGTGGCAAGGGAAGGATGCACTCCTGGGGCTGGAGGCTGGGGAAGACAGAAGGCACGCTTCTCTCCCTCAGTTCACAGGTCACGGCCATGAAGGGTGGAAGAGGACAAGGAAGACAGCGGCTGCCCCGGCCCTTTCTCCCGCATTGACACAGCTCCTCACTGCATCCCTCTGTTCCTGTATCTCCCATTCCCTTCCCAACCCTCCTCCTAGGAGGCACCATACCACATTAATTCAATGAATGAAAACTCCCACATGTCCTTCTTGGTGGACACAAAGCCTTTAACACACTCTCACACCCCGTCATGACAAAGGCATTGCACAAACTAGAAATAGAAGAGAATGTTTTCAGCATGATGAAGGCCATATGTGCATAGGAAAGACCCACAGCTAACGGCATACGCAATGGGGAAAGAAGGAAAGCTTTTCCCTCAGGATCACCAGTTGGCCAGGAGTCTTGCTGTTGCAACTTACATTCCACGCAGTATTGGAATTTCAGCCAAAGCAATCAGACAAAGGGATAAAGTCAAAGGCACTCCAATTAGAAAGGAATAAGTAAAATGATCTTCGTCTGCCCATGGCACATCCTCTATTTTAAAGATCCTACAGAATCTGCACAGAAAAGACTTGCTAATTCTAACAAATAAATGCACACTGGGTAGAGTGCAACATCAATACCCCAAAAAACAATTGTATTTTTATGTACTAGCAACGAGTACTCTGAAAATGAAATCAAGAAAGACATTACAAGAGCAACCCAGAAAACCAGCAGATTCAAGATTGCCACTCTGCTGAAACAAAGTTAACAGATGGAAAACATACCCTGGACCTGGATTGGAACACTTAACAGTGTTAAATCCTAGTTCTCCCAGATCAACCTATGGATTCAATGTAATCACTATAAAATCCTCAACACCTTTGTTCACGGACATGGAAAAGCTGACTTTCAAATTATAAGTAAGTAATTGCAAGGGATTCCCACGCAAATTTCAAAAGGAAAAATAAGAAAATTTCTACCTTTCAGTTTCAAAACTTTCTACAAAGCTACAGTAATCAAAGCAGTGTAGCACCGAGGCTGGCACTGTGGTATACAGACTGAGACCCTGCTTGTGGCATCAGCAACCCATTTGGGCACCAGTTCAAGTCCCTGTGGCTCCACTTTCAAGAGCCGCAAGAGATGGCCCAAATCCTTAGCCCCTGCACTCATGTGGAAAACATGGAAAAATCTACTGGCTTCAGACCCATCTAGCACTGGCCATTGCAGCCATTTAGGGAGTGAACCAGCAGGTGCAAGATCTTTCTCTCTCTCTCTTTCCTTCTCTCTCTGTAACTCTGCCCTTCTAATAAGATAAACAAATAAATAAATCCTTAAAAATAAAAGTGTGGCACTGCCCTATAGACATATGGGTCAATGAAATGGATGAGATTACAGAAATAAACCCATACTTCAAAGACCAATTAATTTTATTATTTTTAAAGATTTATTTTTTTATTAAAAAGGCAGATTCACAGAAAGATGAAGAGACAAAGATCTCCCATCCACTGATTCGCTCCTCAAAGGACCACAATAGCCAAAGCTGACTGGATCTGAAGCCTGGAGCCAGGAGGTTCTTCCGGGTCTCCCATGCAGAAGCAGGGTCCCAAGGCTTTGGGCCATCTTCCATTGCTTTCCCAGGCCACAGCAGGGAGCTGGATGTGAAGTAAAACAGCCAGGACACAAGCTGGCCTCTATATGGGATGCTGGTGCTTGCAGGTAAAAGATTAGCCAGTTGAACCATTGTAACAACCCCAACCAATTAAAATTTGACTGAGGTTGCAAGACCATATAACAAGAAAAGAATAATTTCTTCAATAAGTGGTGCTGAGACAAGTGACTAATCACAGGAAAAGAATAAAGTTGGATACTTGATTCACACCCTATATAAAAGTTAACTGAATATGGATCAACAGCCTACACATAAGACCTAAAATTATAAAACATTCAGAAGAAAACTTGGAGAAAAATTTTCATGAACTTGAATTTGTCAGTTGGGTCCTAGATAGCACAGCAAAAGCATGAGAAACCAAAAAAGAAATAAAGAAGGAACGAGATAAACCAGACTCCATCAAATTCAAAAATTTTTGCCTTAAAGAACACTAACAACAGAGTTAAAGCAGCAACTAAAAAAATGAGACAAAATATTTGCAAAACACATATCTTATAAGGGTCTAGACTATATAAATGAGTACAACTCAACAATAAAAGACAATCCGATTTAAACAATGGGCAAACAACTTGAACTGACACTTTCCCAGATATGCAAATGGCTAACAAGCACAAAACCAAAACTACAGTCAGCTACAATCTTACCCCGCCATTTTATTAAAAAGAAAAGCATCAGGGACAAGAAAATGGAGCAATCATAGCTCTCTTACAACAGCAGAGAGGATGTAAAAATGGAACAGGGACTGCAGAGAAAAGTTTGATATTTCACAGTATGAGTTTGAGTCCCAGTTGCTCTGCCTCCACTCCAGTTCCCTGCTAATACACCTGGGAGGCAGCAAAGCATAACCCAAGAACTTAGGTTCCCTGTCCCCTGTGTAGGAAATCTAGAGTGAGTTCCTGGCTCTTAGGGTCAGCCTGGTCCAGCTATGGGTATTGCAGCTATTTGGTGACTGAGCCAACCAATGGAAGTGCTCTCTCTCTTTCTGTTGTATATGTACCATTCTGTCCTTTTTAAAATCCTTTTTTTTTAAAGATTTATTTTATCTATGTATTTATTTAGTTTAGGATATTAGCAGGAGTCTTTATTGTCCAAGCTTGGCCACAGCAACTCCCACTACACTCCAGAACTACTGTGCTGTGCAGTGGAAGTCAGGGATTTTTTTTCCCACAATTTTTGTGTGTGTTTATCTGGGGTAAGGAGGGAGAAAAGGGAGAAGTCTCACTCAACCTCCCATCCCATCCCAGGGTCCCCGACATGGGGCATGCTCCGAAGTCACTGCTCAAGTGGTTTCGATAGTTCAACAGTTCTGAATTGCTGCCCATCTTGCCATTCCAAGCATGATGAAATCTCTCCAGAATACTGTGGTTGACACAGTCCACCTTTGGGTCTCCGTTTGCCCAGATCTTCACTTGCCAACACATGGCTAAGGCAGATGATCCATTTCTTCTGTCCTCCATCCTCTGTTGTGGTATCAGGTCTCCTCTGCAGGCTCCGATGGACCACCATTTCCTCCATATTCACTTGGACATACTGTCTACTGTTCCGTCTGAGTCTCTGAGGAGGCTTAGCTTTGACACATGCACTCCATGGTCAGATCATGGAACCTGCAATTCTCTTCATGGTTGGGGTTCTGGGATCAGCAGTTCAGCTGGAGGGTTTCCCAAAGAAACTTCTTCTGAGGTGATCCTAGACCTGATTTCTTGTATGTGAATGCCAGTACAGGGTCTGGCACAGTCCATCAACCCAATCAGCTTATGTATATACTGGTGGTTGTAATTACTGGATCAGTTCTGTTTGTAGACCTGCCTTCCACACTAACCAATGGGTGTTACAGTCAAGCATGATTCTGCCCACCTCACACTCTGCCCTCACATAAACCAGTGGGAGCTGCAGCCTAGTCAGAGCGACTCCCAATAACCCTCATCAGGCCTGTAACCTGCCCTGGTTCCCGTGCATGCCAATATGTACAGCAGACCTGTCCAATCTGTCCCACATCCCATTTAACTCTTATATATGTCATTGGGCATTGAAGCCTAGTTCAACCCAACCAGCCCTACTTTCCAGCCCACACACATGCTGGCGGGTGCCATTCTGTCTAGCCACCCCTGCCCCTGTCCTGGTTTTCATGCTCCCCAGGGGGAGTGGTAACCCAAGAGGGAGGTGCTCACTATTTCCCTACTGGGACACTCCCACTCCCGGATCACGCATTCACCAGGTGGTTCTGCAGTTTCACTTGACAGAATTAGTCCCCAGTGCCAGCCTCTCGAGCCTGGAAATGCCTAGGACTCGCTCACCACATGGTGGCAGTAGTCAGGGCCTGAGTCCCAAGCATTGGGTCCGACCTGGCTCAGGCACTGCCCACCCCACCCCCAGCCAGCATGCTGCAGAAGGCTCCAACCCCACAGCCAAACACTCAGATTTATTTGCTTTTTATTGCAAAGTCAGATATATAGAGAGAGAAGGAGAGGCAGAGAGGAAGATCTTCTGTCCATTGATTTACTCCCCAGGCCACCGCAACGGCTGGAGCTGCACTGATCCAATGCCAGGAGCCACTCTGAGTCTCCCACGTGGGGGCAGGGTCCCAAGGTTTTGGGTTGTCCTCGACTGCTTTCCCTGGTCACAAGTAAAGAGCTGGATGGGAAGCGGGGCCACCAGGACTAGAACTGGCACTCATATGGGATGCCAGCGTGTTAAAGGCAAGCACTTTAGCTACTAGGCTACCATGCCAGTCCCAAAAACAAATCCTTTTTAAAAAGAAAATTAGGACCCGGCAGCATGGCCTAGCAGCTAAAGTCCTCACTTTGAACACACCAGGAAAATTAAACAGAGGTTGGTACATGGCTCAACTGATTAATCTACCTTCAAGTACTAGCATCCAATAAGGGAGCCAGTTAGTATTCTAGCTGCTCCACTTCCAATCCTGCTCCCTGCCTACGGCACGAGAAAGCAATTGAGGATGACCCAAACCTTGGGACCCTGTACCCTCATGGAAGACCCAGAAGAAGCTCCTGGCATGTGGCTTCAGATCAGCTCAGCTCTGACCATTATGGTCAGCAAATGGAAGATCTTTGCCTCTCTGTCTCTCTTCCCTGTAAATCTGCCCTTCAAATAATTATAAGTGCTACCTAGTATGGTAGCCTAGTGGCTAAAGTCCTTGCCTTGCATGCACCAGGATCCCATATGGGCGCTGGTTCTAATCCCAGTGGCCCCGCTTCCCTTCCAGCTTCCTACTTGTGGCCTGGGAAAGCAGTCAAGGACGGCCGAAAGCTTTGGGATCCTGCATCCACGTGAGTGACCCGGAAGAACTCCTGGCTTCAGATCAGTGCAATTCCGGTCATTGCAGCCACTTGAGGAGTGAATCAACAGATAGAAGATTTTCCTCCTTGTCTCTCTCTTCCTTTCTGTATATCTGCCTTTCCAATAAAAATAAATCTTTTTTAAAAGTGCTATAAAAAGAAAACTAAACATAAAATGACAAATTCATTCATAAGTAGATAGCTCAAGAAGAACAGGTACTCAAAATCTTATACATGAAACCAATGTTGCTCACAATAACCAAAATGTTGAACAATAAGCGGATATACAAAATATGGTCTAAGCAACAAGGAGAACTTATTGCATCCTATAAAGGAATGAAGTTCAGTCCTATAAAGGAATCCTGCAACACACATACATCTCAAAAGCATTACACTAAGTGAAGGAAGTCAGCTACACAGGACTAACAATGTGACTCCATTTACATGAACTGTCCACCAGCAGCTCAATCCGAGGAGTCATGAGACTGAGCAGTGGTGCCCGAGGGTGGCACAAGGGCAGAACGGGAATTACCACTTGATGGGTATGGAGTTTCCCTGGAAAATGAAAATGTTTTGGAGCCAGATACAGCCAATGGTTAAGCAGTATTCTGAACGTACCACTGTAAATGCTACTGACTTGTTCACTTTTAAGTGGTTAATTTTGTTACATGAATTTTATCTCCATAAAAGAAAAAAAAAAAAGAACCTAGTCCTGAGACAGTGGCATCATCACCATCGCCATTATCATCACCATCACCCACCCATGATCGTCCAAACACCGCTACCATAACCATCACCACCTTTACCATCCCCATAATCACCAGCATCACTAACTCTATCATCGCCACCCTGGCTGGCTGAGCACTCAGTGAAGCAGGTGGCGCGTCAGGAACTCGAAATGCATTCTTTTACCAGCCCACCGCCACACGCATTTTTTTCAGTCCTATTGACAAGGCTAGGGAAACAGGCTCACAAGCTTAACCACCTGCCCCAAGGATCTCATTCATTCCCTGGTGAGAGCCCTGTTCCTGTCTTCAGGGTACCTACAGAAGAAGGCAAGCAGCTGGGCCGCCTGGTCCGCGAGGCTTCTCCAGACAGTGCTTCCTGCTAATGGCCATTGTGTCAGACTAACCACGACAGACACCAGCATCTAGAGCCCCACACATGTGACTCTACTGAAGCTGTCACAGCCTCAAGAACTGAAGCCCAGAAAAAGGCCTTGGCGATGCTTTTTTTTTTTTTTTTTTTTTTTGAAAAGGAAAGGTTCACTGGACCACAGACTGAAGCCAGATGTAGCTAGTTTAAAGATAGTTTAAATTACAAAAGACAAAACCATCAGGGACCACAATTGTGGTACAGTAAATGGAGCTTCTGCCTGTAGTGCCAGCATCCCACATGGGCACTGGTTCAAGTCTCAGCTGCTCTACTTCCAATTCAGCTCCTCACCAATGTGCTGGGGAAAGCAGCAGCAGATGATCCAAGTCTTTGGAGTCCCATGTGGAGACCAGGAAGAAGCTCCAGGCTCCTGGCTTCAGACTGGCCTCACCCAAGCCAATATGATTATTTGCGGTGTGAACAAGCGAATGAAAGACCTCCCTCTCTCTGTCTCTACTCCTCCCTGTGTAAATAAAATAAACAAAAATAAAATAAAAATAAATCTTTCAAATAAAAATAAATCTTAAACAGACTAAAACACACACCTTGAAAATACAACCAAGTGTTAACATCCTTGCTCTGGGGGCCACTATGACACAGCAGGTTCAGTGGCTCCCTGTGACACCAGCATCCCATGTGAGCACTAGTGGGAATCTTGGCTGCTCCACTTCCGATCCAGCTCCCAGCTAACCCGCCAGGGAAAGCAGCTGACGGTGGCCCAGATGCTTAGGTTTCCTAGCTCCTTCAGCCTGGCCCAGCTCCAGGCACTGTAGTCATTTGGAAAGTGAACAAACAGATGGATGCTTTTTCTGTCTTTAACACGGCCACCCAAATAATTTTTTCCTACCCCTTTCACTACACTATGGAAATTGCCTCACCAGAAAGAAAAGGGCCCAAACCTGGAAGAACCCAGGGCAGGTGAGGGCTGGACACAAAGGAAGACACTGGGCAAAGAGGATCCCAGGACGAGGCAGAAGGGCAGCCAGGGCTTATCCACATTTTAGGTCTCAGCAATCGGGTGGTCCCTTCAGGTCACCATCACCACCACATTTGAAAACACCACGAGCTGAGTCATCTGGAAGAGAGCCAGCCCCTCCTGGGTAGCCTGCTCAGCAGGGCCCAGAAATCAGCCCCTAGAGTGCTGACCCACCACAGGGAAACAGCCACCTTTGTAAGGCTATAGGGGGCCTGACGCAGTAGCCTAGCACCTAAAGTCCTCACTTTGCACGCACTGGGATCCCATATGGGCTCTGTTTCTAATCTCAGCAGGTCCACTTCCCATCCAGCTTCCTACTTGTGGCATGGGAAAGCAGTCAAGGATGGCCCAAAGCTTTGAGATCATGCATCCGCATGGGAAACCTGGAGGAAGTTCCTAGCTCCTGGCTTCGGATCAGCACAGCACCGGCCATTGCGGTCACTTCGAGAACGAATTATCGAATGGAATATCTTCCTTTCTGTCTCTCCTCCTCTGTATATCTGACTTTCCAATAAAAATAAATAAATCTTCAAAGGAAGGAAGGAAGGAAGGAAGGAAGGAAGGAAGGAAGGAAGGAAGGAAGGAAGGAAGGAAGGAAGAAGGAAGAAGGAAGGAAGGAAGGAAGGAAGAAAGAAGAAGAAAGAAAGAAAGAAGAAAGAAGAAAGAAAGAAAGAAAGAAAGAAAGAAAGGAAGAAGGAAGGAAGGAAGGAAGGAAAGAAGAAAGAAAGAAAGAAAGAAAGAAAGAAAGAAAGAAAGAAAGAAAGAAAGAAAGAAAGAAAGAAAGAAAGAAAGGAAGGAAGGAAGGAAGGAAGAAAGAAAGGAAGGAAGGAAGAAAGAAAGAAAGAAAGAAAGAAAGAAAGAAAGAAAGAAAGAAAGAAAGAAAAGAAAGAAAAGAAAGAAAGAAAGAAAGAAAGAAAGAAAGAAAGAAAGAAAGAAAGAAAGAAAGAAAGAAAGAAAGAAAGAAAGAAAGAAAGAAAGAAAGAAAGGCTATAGGTCTCATTCACTTGGGACGGGGGTGGGAGGGCAGATTTGTGGGATTTGTGGGATAACTTCCCCTCCGCCCAGTTCCATGCAGGTCTTCCATCCACCAGCAGCCAGCAGCTGGGAGAGAGGGGGCAGCTCCTCCACCTTCACTCCACTCAGGGCCTGGCTGGCCTAAGAGTTAGACCAGTACCCCACAAACCTGCAGATCCCATGTCAACCCCCACCACATCCCACGTGCAAGCTCTGAGTGTGGTGCTCCTGCAGTTCCAGTGCAGTGACTGGAGCAGACAGATATCTAAACAGCTCCTGTCCCAGCAGGTACCTCCCAGGCAGTGTTTATCCCCCAGGTCCTCATGGGCTGGAGCTACCCCTGTGGGCAGGAAATACAGGCAGTATGGCACCGAAGATTCCTCAAGGCTCACAAGGCAGAGCCAGGTACCTCTGAGCACTAGCAGCAGTGTTCAAGAGCAGACACTGGGTTGTCTACATGCAGGAGTAGGAGCTGGGCTCCCCACGTGCAGGAGCAGACATTGGGCTCCCTGCGTGCGGTGACAGCTGGATTCCCTATATGCAGAGAGGGAGCCGCCCCATCACAAAGCCACAAAGGAGTCACAGACCCAGTCCAACCCATAAGGACAGAAATCCACACACTCCTAACAAGCCTCTCACTGGAGAACTGGTGTCCACAGGGGAGCTTTTTGGGGTGAAGTAAGTTTGGCAATACCTGCCATGTCCAGTGGTCCCTGCAGTCCACCCTGATGTGCCTTCCGCTTCCAGCATAAGCCTCCACCCACATGCAGATGATGGGGCGTGGCCCCTCTGCTTCTGCCAGCGGAAGGCAGGGCTCAGAAAATGGAAGAGCCGCGAGTCATCCTGGGCCTGGCTCAGCAGTGATTGCGGCTGTCACACTGAGTAGCTGCCACCCTCAGTGCCGTCAGTCCTGATGGCAGCCACCAAGGTCTTGAAGCAGCCAGAGGAGCTAAGCTAGCAGCCCACACCTCATACACTCACAGCAAGGTTCCAGGGACCCAGTGTCCATGCAAGCCCCATACTGCAAACATCATTGGTCAGGTCCTGCCTTGCTCATCACATCTTCCCAGGACAGGCTATTTGGTCATTTATCCTATTATTACAAAGGTAAGACTTTCCAAGTGCTCCTTAAGAAACAGAATGACCAAAGCAAAAAATGAGAAGAGAAGAGCAACACAGAGCTAGGAAACATTTTCCATGTATCAAAGTGAAGAACAGGGGCTGACGCTGTGGATACCACCTCAAGTCCTCATCTGTGGTGTCAGTATCCCATATAGGTGCCAATGTGTGCCCTAGTTGCTCTATTTCCAATCCTGCTTCCTACTAAATGTGCCTGGGAAAGTAGCAGATGATAGCCCAAGTCCCTGGGCACCTGCCCCAATTGGAACACACAAATGAAGCATCTGTCTTCACACCAGCCCAGCTAGGGCTATAATGGTCATTTGGGGAGTGAACCAGCAATGGAAGGTTTCTCTGTCTTTCCTTCTTTCTTTGCAACGCTGTCCTTCAAATAAAAGTGCATAAACCTTAAAAAAAAAAAAGTATCAAGAGCACATAACGCTGGTATTCTCTGCTTTCTAAAGTATTTAATTAATTTATTTATATTTGAAAGGCACAGAGATTAATCTTTTATCTGCTGCTTTACTCTCCAAGTTCCCATACAACATCCTAAACTGGGCCAGGCCAAGTCAGTGTCTGGAACTCAGTTCAGGTCTCCACTATGGCTAGCAGGGACCCAAATCTTTGAGTTATCACCTCCTGCACCCGCCTCTGGATACATATTAGCTGGAAACCAAAATGGGGAGCAGAGCCAAGACCCAACCCCAGGCAATCCAACATGGAGCGTGGGTGTTTCAGGTGCTGTCTTCAGCATTGCATTAAACCACAGCCTCCAGGCTCTGAGATTCAAATTGAGACATTCTGGCCACATAGGAGCTGCATGCCTGGCATGTGCCATCAATACCATCCACCAGGAGTGACAAGAAATGGCTGTATCATGACAGTACTCCATGGCAGCTAGTGTGATGAATCAATCCACTGAAAACAAAAGGCAGCCTACCTTATTTACATAAATCCAAGTCCCCCTGCCCCTTGCCAACATACAGTGAGCACCAAGGCCTGCAGCCATGTCTCAGTGGCCCTCCGCAGGACACTTACTATGGTTTGCCCAACATGCAGACAGCCGGACCTGACCAACCTTTAACAGTGCTCCCCAGACAGCCTGGGTCTGTGTCTCCCAGGCCCTGCCTACCCATCCCCTACCAGGGTTGTGATTATAGGGGCACAGCAGACCAATGCTCAGGAGGACCCAGGTGTGCAAGGCAGGAGGGCTCAGGAGAGCCCCCCAGAAAGCAGACCAGCCTGCCCATCCTCTACCAGCGTTGTGATTATAGGGGCACAGCAGACCAATGCTCAGGAGGACCCAGGTGTACAGGGCAGGAGGGCTCAGGAGAGCCCCCCAGAAAGCAGAACAGCAACGGGCCAGACCCTGCTATGTGTGTGTGGCCCCTGAGCAACCCCACAGTGATAGCAGGAACAAGGGTCATGGGTTAGAAGGCACCAGATGAGCCAGAACTTCAGAATCAGGGCTCAGAGGCCAGGAAAAGAAGGCAGCAGGTGGAAAGAAACAACAAGAGGCAGGGCCCAGGCAGAGGCGGGGGCGGGTAGCAACGGGAGCCCTCTGTGATGAGCCACGGGGCACAAGAAGAGCTGCAGAGTAGCTGGGGTGGCAGTGTAGGGCCAGGAGCAGCCCAAGTGATAGCACCAGCACCCAGGGCTCCTCCTGCAAAAATGGGGCCCTTCAGGCAGAGTCCACCCAGGATTGCTCCAAGCACACAGGGCTGACGGCAGGCACACAGCTGGCTGAGGCCGACAGGAGCTCCCCCAGCCCTTCCTGTCCCCAAGGACACTGGAGCATCAGAACCAAGTCTCCGGAACCACAGGAGCCAGACTCAGACAGAAGAGTGATGACCCCAACAGCTCACAGACCTGGCACTGTCTCATGAGGCTCCCAGGGACCAGGAGACTGCAGCAGGAGACTCTACACCCATCGCAGCATGGGGACCAGACCAGGTCCTCCCACTGTAAGGAGAAGCAGTGACCACGAGAGATGCAACCCATAGTGTGACACAGCAGGTCTCAGACTATGGGGTCATGAACACATACCAAGAATGAGGCCTAGACACAGCTTAACGCAGACAAACATGGACAAACCCAGACACACATACCACCCGCATACTCCCCGAACCCAGACACAAGCAACATGCAGACACACAACACACAACACACACACACACACACACACACACACACACACACACACACACACACACACATATACACAAATGCAGATGATAACGCAAGCAGGACAGGAAAAGTTAATTTTACAATAAAAAGAATAAGTGTTTACATACTGACATGAAGAGAGACACACAATATACTCAAGTACACAAGTACAGCACAGTTAACACACAGTTCCAATTGGTGGAAAACCTGAAACAAAATGCGTGCCCTGTGTGAGCTCTGCGTGCATCCGTGTTGGTCATGTGTCTACACACACATGTAAGTGGCCATAATCACCATGTGTGTTGCCTTGTCTCTGTGTGTATGTGTGCACATGAGCACATGTCTACGTGTATGTGTGTTGTGTTTGTAACATGGCCATGCAAGTGTCGCAGGGCAGGGTTAAGTCCACCACACCCACCTTGCCTTTGAGGAGGCCCTAACGGTGGAAGCAGGGTGGCAGGCACAAAGAGGGATTTTTCAGGTGATGTAGATGCACTAACCTATTTTAACTGCAAGAACAGGTGGAACCAAGCTCAAGACAGGTCCCATTTGATCCAGCTGTGACCCCGGTACACCAAGCTGAGTCTACCGCAAATAACTTTAAACCTAACTTAGTGCCTAAAGCCCAGGAACCAAGTGTTCAATCACAGCTTCAGCAGAGGGTCCAGTCCCGATGGCCAGCGAGGGACAACAGGCTCCTGACCCCAACCCCCAGGCTGGGGCTGGCCTCACGCTGTGCTCTTTTGCATTTTCAAACCAAGTCTGCAATCAACGTTAGAAACAGCACAACTGGAGAGCATTTCCAGTTTTTTCTGTTACTGTCAGGGAACGCTAATTTAAGGCAAACCACAATTTGTGTCACCTTGTTTTGACATATTTTTTAATTGCAAGAAAATACAATAGGAGATGGCACCTTTCCATCGGCGAAGGGTGACAGAGCCTTCCCCTGGACCCCCGGGCCTCTGTAGCTTCCAGCCCAGGTCCTGTAGCAGGTGTGGTTTCAAGGGCAGCGAACACCTTTAACGTGCCCTGAGCAAAGCGTGGGGGGGACACACAGTGGGGGCAGCAGGGAGCTGGCACGCTCCTCACTGCTGTCAAGTGAGTAACCTGTGCACAAACGTCCTGACAACACTGCGCATGGTGAGCGTTCCAGCAAGATCTGAGGGCAGCGTTTGGCTCAGTGGTCAGCGTGCCCAAGCATGACCATGTCCCTTAGGGCAGCGCCTGGGTTCAAGCTGTATCTCCAGCTTCCTGCTAAGGCACAACCTTGCAAACAGCACATGTGGCTTCATTAGTTAGGTCTCGGCCATTGCGGGCCCTGCGTTGAGTCTTGGCTCCCAGATTTGACCTAGCCCAGCCCCACATGCTACAGATAGTCGGGAGTGAATCAGCAGGTGGCAGAAAAAAATAACTCTATCTTCCTCTCTTTCTCTCACTAGCTCCCACTCTCTCTCCTCTGCCTCTCTCTGTCATTCAACGAAATCAAAACAAATTTTAAACATCAGTGAGAATCACGAAAAAACATACATCTCCCACCAATGAAAATCAAGTCCAAAGGTCATACTGTAGGCACACATGGCATTTTTTAAAGATTCATTTATTCTTATTGGGAAGGCAGATATACAAAGAGGAGGAGAGACAGAGAGGACAGAGAGGAAGATCTTCTGTCCACTAATTCACTCCCCAAGTGACTGCAACAGCCAGAACTGAGCCAATCCGAAGCCAGGAGCCAGGAGCTTCTTCCAGGTCTTCCACAGAGGTGAAAGGTCCTAAGGCCTTGACTGCTTTCCCAGGCCACAAGCAGGTTGCTAGGTGGGAGGCAGGGCTGCTGGGATCCCAGCACGTGCAAGGCAAGGACTTTAGCAGCTAAACTAACACGTCGAACCCGCACACTTGGCATATTAAACAGCCATGAGAAGTGTTGAGTTTTATAAACATCTGTGTTCATAAGTCTAAGCTCTAGAATGCTACAGCACCTCCTCCTCGTGCTAGCACCCCAGCAGACAGGGTCTGGTGACCTGCACCCGAGTGTTCATGGGCCCTGATAGGAAGGCAGGACCCCGAGGAGGCACGACATACCACCTGAGGACTAATCCTGGGGATCTGTGCACTCGGGGGCAAGCTGAGGGGGTTGTGGATTACTCAGGGAAGGGGCTGGGGGACGTGGGTGGGAGGACTGATGAGGGAGAAATCACAAGTGAGGAGTGATTTCTGGGGGACTTCCACTAACCAGGCTACTGCACTTGCAGGTAAACGAGGGGGCTGAGACCAGGTGGTTTAGAGCAGGGAAACAGAGGACCTTTCAGGGCCAGACCAATACACTTGCCCACATGGGAGACCTGAGCTGGGCTTGCTGGTATCAACCGCCATCTACAAGTACACACGAAAGCCATGGCTGAGCAGCCTGCCTGGTAGGATCCAACCACAGTACCCACCATGAGTATTGGGGAAGGGATGGGTCACTAAAACTAGTAAGTGAGAGAATTGGGTCTAGCAGCAGATTCTGTGGGGGGATTTGGGGGCTCATCCTTGTGGGACTGCCATATCAGATGGTTTGCTTGAGAGCTAGGGGTAGTAATGGGCTAAGCTAGACATGACCAAGGAACTCACTAACACTAATGGGTATTGGAGTTGAGAAAAGGCCCAGCTGGTCCAGGCTACAGTACCCACAGGTGCATCCAAGAACTGAGTGTGGGGCAGGCCAGGTTGCAGTATCCACCAACACACACAAAGGCCGAGCTAAGGGCAGATGATGTCACGTAAGGGCCTAACACCCACTGGCAAGCAAGAGATCTGGATGTAGGAATGGGCCTAGCAGAGGAATCTAGGGAACTCCTCTGGTGGACTGTAGCACCCGCTGGTGAGCATGTGAGTTGCTGGGTGCCGGTCATGCCAAGCAGGGCCACTTCACTTGTTGGTAGGTCTGTGGGTTTGCTCTGGGGCTCCGGAGCGGGGAGTGGGGCAAACCACACAGAGCTAGGCCAAACCATGGCACATTGCATGCACAGGAACCAGGATGGGGTGTGGGCCATCTGGGCTAGATTACATTATCACACCTGCATGAAAGCCAGGATGGGCACAGGATGGGTAGGGCCAAGCTACAGCACCCAACAAGAGTTGGGATCAGGGGCAGGCCAGGCCAGGCCAGGCTGCAGCATCGGATGGCAAAGGCCAAGCCAGGTGACGGGTTATACCAGGCTGGGTCGGAGCAACACACAAGGTCTGTGGCTGGTTGGGGAACTGGGCTGTGGTTCCCATCAGTGAGCCCAAGAGCTAGACTAGGGCAGCAAACTGGGCTGGACATGGCTGCAGCATCCATCATCATGGGTGTGGACTGGTCTGGGCTGTGTCAGACTGGGCTAAGCTCTAGCACCCACTAATGCTCACAGGAGCCAGAGTAGGTATAGGACAGGCTGGGGCTAGGTCTCAGCACCCACTGGGTTCGGTCACAACACCAGCCAGTTCACATTAGGGGTAAGACTGGGGTTGTCCAAGTTGGGCTAGGCTGCAGTACATACCAGCAAAAGCTTTGAAATCAACAGCATCTCAGAACTACTGAAACTACTTGAGCAGTACCCTAGGAACATGCTCTACACTGGAGAACCCTAGGATGACAGTGGGCGGCCGTCTCCCACTCCCGGGTACTGTTGTGATCGGGCTGCTGGGGGTGGCCCTATCCCCTTCCCTCCCCACTTTCCTCAGATGCAGGAAGAAAAAGGGAGATGAGAAACAGTTGTCATCCACTTCCCCCATCCTTGACCCTCTCTACCCTAATCAGTGGTGCACAAGGGCATGCATCCTTAACTATGTAAACATTATCAAAAATAAAAAATAAATGTATTATTTAAAAAAAAAAAAAAGAGTTTGGTGGGAAGCAGGGAAGAGGTGGCTGCCAGAAAAGCAGGAAGGCAAGAGGGCTAAGGGCCCCCTTGGCCATCAGGTTTCAGGGTTCCTACGCCTGGGCCAGGCCTTTCATTCTTCATGAAGTGGCTTTCTGAGGACCATGGCCAGCGGTCTTGTGTGGTGACCCTCTGGCTCTGCCTGGTATTGAGTGCTGGACTGTCCACTTTCAGGGCATGCTAGCCATACAGGTGGGGGACACGGCTAGGCTGGAACTCCTGGCTGAGGTGAATTCCCCGCCTCCCCACCCCAGATCCACCCACAATCAAGGCATGAATAAGGCCCTCGGACCAGCGGGCTCAGTCTTGAGGGTTTTGCACTTAGCAATGCCCTGACCTCAGTCCACATCAGATCACTGTCAGCTCTGAGAGGGCTGTGAAAATCCAGGCCCCAGACCCTGGGACCACAGACGGCATCAGTCTGTTCTAAAGACAGGACAGCCTGGAGCCAAGTGGCGCTGCTGGGCCCTGGATGAATCAGGGAACCAGGCCCAGAGGGTCTTCAACCCTTTCCTGGCTTTCCACGACCCACAGGCAATGACTGCATCCCAGTCCAGACATGGGGACTCCCCATCAGCATCTTCACCCACAGGAACGGAGCCGAGGCCAAGGCACTGTGCTTCCATTGGCATAGCTCTGTCTTCCTTTTTTTATACATATGTTTATTTATTTGCTTGTTTGTTTGTTTGTTAGTTATTTATATTGAAAAGTCAGACTGACAGAGAGAGAAGAGACAGAAAGATCTTCCAGCTGCTGGTTCACTCCCCAAGTGGCTGCAATGACTGGCTGAGCCAGTGAGAGCCAGGAGCCAGGAAGTCAAGAACCAGGAGCCTCTTCCAGGTCTCCCATGCAGGTGCAGGGTCCCAAGGCTTTGGGCCGTCCTCAACTGCTTTCCCAGGCCACAAGCAGAGAGCTAGATGGGAAGTGGGGCATTCAGAATACCAACTAGCACCCATATGGGGTCCAAGAAGTGCAAGGCAAGGACTGCAGCCACACTAGGTGACAGCGCTGGCTGGGCCCACTGCTTTCCTTTTTTTTTTTAAGATTTATTTATTTTTATTTTAAAATCAGATATATACAGAGAGGAGGAGAGACAGAAAGGAAGATCTTCCATCCAATGATTCACTCCCCAAGCAGCCAGAATAGTCAGAGCTGTGCTGATCCGAAGCCAGAAGCCAGGAACTTCCTCCGGGTCTCCCACACGGGTGCAGGATCCCAAGGCTTTGGGCCATCCTCGACTGCTTTCCCAGGCCACAAGCAAGGAGCTGGATAGGAAGCAGGGCTGCTGGGATCAGAACTGGCACCCATATGGGATCCCAGTGCATGCAATGTGAGGACTTTAGCCACTAGGCTATTGCTCAGGGCCCCTGTTTTCCTTTAAAAAAAAAATTATTTGAAAGTCAGAATTACAGAGAGCGAAAAACAGAGAAAGATCTTCACCTGCTGGTTCACTCTCCACATGGTTGCAAAGGGCCAGAGCTGAGCCAGGCAGAAGCGAGGAGTCGGGCGCTTCTTCAAGTGTGTAGGTGACAGGGGCGCCAAGCACTTTGGCCCGCTGCTACTGCTTTTCCCAAGCCATTAGCATGGATGAGAAGTAGAGCAACCAGGACTGTGGAATGCCAGTGTTAACACCCACCCCTGGCTTAACTCATAACTGCATTTCTAAAATATATTTGCATGAGAAAAACCCCAGGCACGGTGGTGGAAATCAGCACAGAGCAGATCTGGAACTCCCACGACGTCATCGCTTGTCATTTTTTGATCCCAGAGAGAAGCACTCTTTCAGCCCATTTCACAAGTCCCCACTGCTGCCACACTGTGATTGAGATGCTAAGAGCTGACCCCAGCTGGCCCTGTCCCCAGAGGAGGTGGGGAAGCCCTTGTGTCCCCAGGGCAGCATCACAGTGGCATCCTCCCGGCGGGAGCTAACAGAAGCAGGCAGGGAGACCAATGGGGCCACAGCACCGAGTCTCAGGTGGAACCAGCTGGGATAATACATTTTTACAGCTGTCTTTTGAGACTGCCTCCCAGAGCACTGGGAAGTGCAGAACCTCACCAACAGACTTGTTTAATATCGGTATCTGCTGGATACAGGTCAGCGGGCCGCACAGACACGCTCATTAGACAATGCCCCTTAGGGCTCACTGTCACACACACCCAAAGAGGAACTGGCCCTTGTCTTCTCCCATGGAGATGCAGGGCAGGAAGGACATCCCTGCCTAGCTCCCTGAAACTTATCCCACAGGTGGAAAAATCAGAACATCTCAGGGCCGTGACACTGCTCTGAAAACACCAAGGACCAACACTGACTCAGTGCTGGCCAGCAAGGCGCATGCACCCAAGGGGCCTCTCTCTCTTCCCCCCTCCCTCTCTCTCTCTCTCTCTCTCTCTCTCTCACACACACACACACACACACACACACACACACACACAGAGAGAGAAACAATCACTGCCTGAAATGCCTGCAGACAAGGACAAACCGACACTTTAACACAACAGGAAACAACCAAGCCACTTGGAGTCAGACCTTCACCCAGCACTGCTGACTGATTCTCCCTTCTAGGCAAGCCAAGGGCAGCCATGTGCAGTGCCAGGAGGGGATGCGGCCACAGAGCAGCCAAGTTCCCAGTGCACACACAGCAGGACATGCTGGCACGGCCTGCCGGTAGTCTCAAGCCCCTGCTGTCCACTCCCTCGTGGGTCTACCCTGAATGCACAGCACACGTGTCCACCCCTGGGAGACAGAGGTCAACGTTCTGGAGGGCGGACGAGTCCAAGTGCTGTGTTTGCTGGACTGGACAATCCCCAGTTGCACCATCTGATGAACAGCACAAGCTGCACCTGGCTGCAGGGCCACACCCACTTGTGTGAGCGCTGGAGCAGGCCCTGATGCACTCTCTGTGGTCAGCGTCTGGACAGACCCGCAGCGCCTGGCCCAGCAGCCACCTCTGCACAAGTGCACAGCAGTGGTGGCCGACTTCTCATCAGAGGTGAGGTCTGTTCTGAATGAGCCATTTTTTTCCTCATGTACCTATACTTCTCTCTGCCCATCAACAGTTTTAAATGTCTGGTTCCAGCAACTAGACTTGATTCAAATCACAGCTCTTTGGAATTTAAAAAGATGTACAACCTGACTTACAAAACAAACAAAAAAAAATCCAGCCTCTGACTGTATGGAACAGGAAGTCAAAAGCAAGACCAGAGCAGGTACTTGGCGTGGTAGTTAGGAGGCCTGCGTCCCACAGCACAAGTACCTGCATTCACGCCTGGCTACAGCCCAGCCTCCAGCTTCCCGCCAATGCAGGTTCCAGGAGGCAACAGTAATGGTCCAAGATTTCCTGCCATTCACACAGGAGACCCGGGTTGAGTTCCCAGCTCCCAGCTTTGGCCCTAACCATCGTAGTCCCTGGAGGAGTATGTACACTGCAGAGTAAGGACTAGGGCCCGGTGCAGTAGCATAGTGGTTAAAGTCCTCGCCTTGCATGCACCAGGATCCCATATGGGCGCCGGTTCTAATCCCAGCAGCCCTGCCTCTCATACAGCTCCCTGCTTGTGGTTTGGGAAAGCACTCGAAGATGGCCCAAAGTCTTGGGATCCTGCATCCACATGGGAGATCTGGAAGAAGCTCCTGGCTCCTAACTTCAGATTGGCTCAGCTCCAGCTGTTGCGGCCACTTGGGGAGTGAACCATCAGAAAGAAGATCTTCCTCTCTGTATATTTGACTTTGCAATAAAAATAAATAAATATTTTAAAAAGGGCCTGGCATGGTGGCCTAGTGGTTAAAGTCCTCACCTTGAACGCACCGGGATCCCATATGGGCACCAGTTCTAATCCCGACAGCTCCACTTCCCATCCAGCTCCCTGCTTGTGGCCTGAGAAAGCAGTCAAGGACGGCCCAAAGCCTTGAGACCCTGCGTGGGAAACCTAGATGAAGCTCCTGGCTCCTGGCTCCGGATCAGCGCAGCACCAGCCATTGCAGTCATTTGGGGGGTGAACCATTGGACGGAAGATCTTCCTCTCTGTCTCTCCTCCTCTCTGTATATCCGGCTT
Source organism: Ochotona curzoniae (assembly GCF_017591425.1). Classification (NCBI taxonomy): domain Eukaryota; kingdom Metazoa; phylum Chordata; class Mammalia; order Lagomorpha; family Ochotonidae; genus Ochotona; species Ochotona curzoniae. The sequence continues at coordinate 60,719,945 of NW_024467106.1, forward strand.
TGTAATAAAAACAAAATAAATCTTTATAAAAATATTTTTTAAAAAAAAGAGTAAGGAGTAGTATGCTTAGGACTTTGTGCAGCAGGGGCTTGAAGAGGACAAAACTGTTGGCCATCTCAGCAGAACAAAATGACTGAGCAGACACTGCTGTTTGCCTGTCCAGTGCTTGCCCACAGCAGTCTCACTCCTCAACAATCCCCACTTGGTGCTCCTGGAGGAGGCCCAAGCCCAGGCAGAAGCGGTATCTGGTACTACTCCAAGGAAGCAGAGAGACTAACATACCAGAGGCATGGGTGCTTGTGACTCTGCAAACAGAAGCAGCCACAGCAAGGGACGCAGTATCCACAGAGAGGCAGACAGGAGAGGGGCACATGTGTGCACATGTCACAGGCGACCCCCTCTAGATGGGACCGTGTCAGGGGACAGTCCTCGAGAAAGATTGTTCATTGCAACAGAAATTACAAAGCACGACAAGAGCACAACAAAAAACCCGCACAACCTAGAGAGAAGCAAGCGTGGAAATCAGAGCAGGAATGCAGAGCAGCTATTGCTGCTAGGCTACGAGCTCTGCTGGGAAAAGTGGACCACCTGCAAGACAACTGGATGGTGTGAGCAGAGAGGGGAATGAATCAACAGGAAATGCTAGAAATCGCAACCCTTGGGACCAGTGCTGCGGCGTAGCCAATGAAGCCGCCAGCTTTCAAGCCACCTGCCGTCTATGGTCTGCTGCATCCATTAAGAATAAGAAACATACATCGGTTTTGCTGGTATCCCATAGAGTTGCCAGTTTGAGACATGGATGCTCCACTTGTGATCCAGTTAAAAAAAAAATGGCCCAAGTGCTTGGTCCCTTTCACCCACGAGGGAATCCTAAAGCAGCTCCAGGTTCTTTCTTCTGGTCTAACCCAGCCCTCCGGAGAGTGAGGTAGCAGATGGAAGATCTCTCTCTCTCTCCCTCTCACTGTTACTGTGCCTTTCAAATAAATACAATAACTCTTTTTTTTCTTCTTCTTTTTATCACAACGATTGCAACTAAAAGGTAGAATGCTGCTCATGGATTCTATAATAAATGAGAAATGGCCAAGAAACAATCAGGACACTTGAAGATAGGTCAACATAAACTACCAAGGCCAACAAATAGAAAAAGAAACAGAAGGAAAAAAATGAGATGGAATATGCATGAACTGGGGGACAGATAGGAGATGATGGCAAACACACAAGGAGGGCACCAAGAGGAGAGGAGGAGAAAGGAAATGAAGCCATCTGTGAAGTATTTGAAGCACTCACAGTGAGACAGCGATCCAGGAACAGGCAGCCAGGGAACACCAGGAGGAGCACTCACAGTGAGACAGCGATCCAGGGAACAGGCAGCCAGGGAACACCAAGGAGGAGCACTCACAGTGAGACAACGATCCAGGGAACAGGCAGCCCAGGGAACACCAAGGAGAATAAATACCAACAAACAGAAAGCAGATAGATCCGAGAAACATTTCTGGGGAGAAAATAAAAAGCCAGGGGCTGGAGTAAACGCCCATCCACCAAGGAGAAGCACAGAACTGCAGTTCATGTCTGTCAGAAACCATGCAAACCAGTGAACCAGGGAGGAAGATTTAAAGGGCCAACAAACACAAACAAACAAACAAAATCCCCAGAAGTCTAGAACTCTACGTCCCTAGCAAAATTAACATTCAAAAGTGAGGGAGAAGCATAGCTGTTAGGAGACAAACAAAAAGCCAGGGAACTTGTTAGCATTAGAAAGTGGAAGTGCAAGACACAGGAAAAGAAATTCCAGAGACAAGGAAAACGCTGTAGATCCGAACTGGGGATCCGCTTAAAGAAACAAGCGTTGGGGGAGTCACACAGGAGGGCAAAACCCTGGTGTTTAAGTTTCTTATTCTTAATGAATGTCAACAGACAGCAGGTGTTTAAAATAACAGCAACAGTGTTGCTGGAGGAGCTAGCAATACACAGCACTGTTTTTCCTGTGAAGTGACTCTACTTCCTGAAGCAGGACCTGATCAGTCATAAACGTGTACTGGATTCTCCATGACAATCACTAGCATGGGTTTTTTTTTTTTTTCCCTTTTCTTTTTGGATTTTTATTTTTTCATAATACAGTTCCACAGGCTCAGGTATTTCCCCTTCCATCCTTTCCCCCAATTATTTTTCCCCTTATTATCATAATAATACAATCCTTCAGCTACAGTCAAAAGTCCATCATTCTGCTGTCTAAGTGTATCCTGACATCACAGGTTCAGACAATGGTAAAATCCAGCATCCTACTGCCAATATATATTTAAGAGTTTCATTGGGAGTCCATCATTTATTCAGGAGAAGAGATGTATTTTGCGGTGAATCTTCACTCTCGCTGTGCTAGTCCTCCATTTTATAGTTGCTCTAGATGAATATATGTACATACATGCTTATTTGCCTATATATCTATTGATCCTGTATTTTGGCACAGTTTTTTCAAAAATTATTGCTATACTGAAAATCAAAAAAATAAATAGTAGAAAATGCTCAGTTAAAACCAGGGAAGGTGTAAAGAAAAAAAAAACAAAGAACGGAAAACAGTAACAAATGTATTAGACATTTATCCAATTGTATTAGCAATCACTTTAAACATCAATAGGTCTGTCACAATACATAGGAAAGCAACACCCAACCATGTGGTAACTTCTAGAAACACACCTTAAACATGAAGATTAAAAGTAGGGGCCAGTGTAATGCCTAAATAGGCTAATCCTCCACCTTCAAGTGCTAGCATCCCATATGGGCACCAGCTTGTGTCCCAGCTGCTCCATTTCCAATTCCAGCTTCCTGCTTATGACCTGAGAAGGCAGCAGAGGAAGGCCCAAAGCCTTGGAACCCTGCAACCACATGGGAGAACTCGAAAGCTCCTGGCTCCTGGCTCCTGGCTCCTGGCTTCAGATCGACTTAGCTCCAGCCCTTGTGGTAGTAAAGAGAATGAACCCACTGATGGAAGATCTTTCCCTCTCTTGCCTCTCCTTCTCTTTGTAAATCTGCCTTTCCAATAAAAACAAATAAATATTTAAAAGTACAGAGTAAAGACATCCGCATGCCTACAAATCTGATAACTGAAATGAAATACACTAATTCTCCGAAAAACAAACCTGGGCAAAGCTCACATGGGAATAAACCAGAAGTGTGAATAAACCTCTATCCATCAAAGACAGTGAATCAATAACTAATAACCTTCCCAAACAGGGAGCTGCAAGCCCAGATGGAGAGGCTGGTAATGTTACTGTAGACCAAAGGAAGAACATACACTAACCTCTTCAGCCTCTTACAAAGGAAATGCTGTCTAATTCATCCTACGAGGCCAACACTACTCTACCAAAGCCAGGCAATTTGTGAAAATCCTCAGCAGTTACGTCACCTATTGGGTTGCCCACATGCCATCAACAGCCCGGGGCCAGGCACCAGTTTTCACTCCAGCTTCCTGATAATGCACATGCAGCAGGTGTCAGATGCAGGCTCAAGTCCTCGTGTCCATGCCATCCCACAGAAGGTGCAGAGTTCCAGGTTCCTGGTTCCAGCTTGGCCCAGGCCTGGCTGTGGCAAACCTCTGCGGAGTGAACCACAGAATGGAAGTTCCCTCTCTCTTTCAATTTCTGTCTTTCTCTGTAGCTCTCTGCCTTCCAACTGAATAAAATAAGTAAGTGAAAGACACGTTAAAGATCAAGAAAAAGGCAAGGACGTAGTCCCTTCACCACGGTCTTTCCACCCTGGCAAACGCAGTAAGTCTAGCAGAGACCACAAGAAGGCACGGAGACTGGGAAGGAAGCAGCATGATGCTCTTTGTTCATTGACTGCCGGCTGTCTGTGCAGAGCACCCCAAAGAATCAACCCAAGTTCTCCTGAAAGTAATCCACAATTGCACATCAAGGATACAAGATACAAGGTTGACAGGAAAGGAAAGAAAAAAAAGCCAGTTGCCTCCTTATATGCCAGCAGTAAAAAATTTGAAATTTTCTTTTAAAACACGATGCTACTTAGCTTGTCACCCTGAAAGGGAAATAAGAGATAACAAAACACTTCCAAAACCCTGAAGCTGTCTCCAGTTCATGGAAGGACAGGAAGACTCCACATAGTCTCCTAAGTTTTTTCCAACTAAACCTAGAAAACCAACATCATTCCCATGGATCCCAGCAAGTGGTTACAAGTGGACGCTAGAGCTTACTTGGAGAGCTGAAAGATTCAGAATGGCCAGCGCAAGACTGAAGCAGGGCAAACATTGAGCACTGACGCTAGCCACTCTCAAGACTTGCCATTCAATGATAGCACACTATTAGTGAAAGAACAGACAAGTAAATCAGCAGAACAGTACAGAGCACTCAGAAACAGGCTAATGTAGACAACTGTTTTCTGTTTTGTTTTGAATTAACACAAGCAATACAATGGAGAACAGACAGCTTTTTCAACAAATAGCACTGAAACCTCTGGACTCACCTATGACAAAGGAAAAATAAATCTAAACAGATCTTACTTTGCCACAGAAATTAACTTTAGAGGTTATTGCCTTTGCAAAGCAAGCTAACCTTCCACCTTCGGTGCTAGCACTCCAGATGGGTACCAGTTTGCATCCCAGCTACTCCACTTCTGAGCCAGGTGCTTGTCTATGGCCTGGGAAAGCAGTGGAGGACAGCCCAAGTGCTGGACACATGGAGGAAGCTCCTGGCTACAAGCTTTGAACCAGCCTGGCCCTGACTGCTGTGACCACTTGGGGAGTGAACCATCAGTTGGAAGATTTCTCTCTCCCTCCTGCTCTCTCTATAACACTGCTTTCAAATAAAAATAAATAAATCTTTTTAAAAGTTGAATTCATAGATCTATCTAAATGTAAAATATGAAAATATAAAACCCCAAGAAAATAACGAAAGAGAAAATCTTGGTGACTATGAGTTTGACGATGACTTTTCAATGTAACATCTAAGGCACAATCTAAGAAATAATTGATAAACTGGGTTTTATTATGATTAAAGTTTTCTGCACTGTGAAAAGCACTCTCAAGAAAATATTAAAAGCTACAGTTTGAGAAAAGTATTTGAGCAAACATTTCTTCAAAAGCACTGGTATCTGGGCCTGGCACAATGGCTCAATACTCACCTTGTAAGTGCTGGGATCCCATGTGGGCGCTGGTTTGTACTCCAGCTGCTCCACATTCTTTCCAGCTCCCTGCTTGTGGGAAAGCAATAGAGGACAGCTCAAAGCCTTGGGACCCTGCACCCGTGTGGGAGACCTGGAAAAAGCTCCTGGCCGCAGATCAGCTCAGCTCCTGTTCTTGTAGCCATTTGGGAAGTGAACAGTGGATAGAAGATCTTCCTCTCTGGCTGCCATTCTCTCTGTAAATCTGATCTGGCTTTCCAATAAAAATAAGTAAATCTTAAAAAGAAAAAAATTTTTAAAGGGCTGGTATCCAAACTATGAAATAACTCCTAGAGCTCTACAGTAGGGCCCAGTGCAGTAGCCTAGCAGCTAAAGTCCTCGCCTTGAACATACCAGGATCCCATATGGGTGCCAGTTCTAATCCCAGCACTCCCATTTGCCATCCAGCTCCCTGCTTGTGGCCTGGGAAAGCAGTTGAGGACGGTCCAAAGCCTTGAGTTCCTGCACCTGCGTGGGAGATCTAGAGGAAGTTCCTGGCTCCTGGCTCCTGGCTCCAGATCGGCACAGCACCGGCCACTGCAGTTACTTGGAGAGTGAATCAGTGGACAGAAGATCTTCCTCTCTGTCTCTCCTCCTCTCTGTATATCTGACTTTCCAACAAAAATAAAATAATTCTTAAAAAAAAGAAAAAGAACTCAACAGTATCAGAACACCCAATTAAAACCTAGGGCAAAGACCTGAACAGACACCTCATAAATAAGATATACAAATGAATGAGACTATTTCCTACATCCTATGTCATCAGGGAATATAGACTAAAACAATGAGCTACCCTGTGTACCTACTGTAATGGTCAGAACTCACGTCACCAAATGCTGGTGAGAATGTAGAGCAGGCTTGCTGGTGAGAATGCAAAAGGGTGCAGCTTACTGTGGAGGACAGTCAGCAGTTGATTACAATACTAGTCAGACTTTGACCATATGCTCCAGCAAGCGCACTGCTCGGGGTTTACACACAAAAACCTACTTGTAGATGTGCAGGTCAACATTGTCTGCACATTCTGAAACCTGGAAGCAACCCGGGAGTCCTTCACTGGGTGAGTGGATAAACTGCGGTACGTCCACACCGTGTTAGCTAGTGTCATTAGCCACAACGATGAAGCCAAGAGAATCGAGGAGCAGCCTCACATGTCAACACGGAGTCAAGAAAGCCAAATTCCAATGCCGACTACGGATGTATGTCGATTCTGGCCCATCAACCAAAGATACTAGTAACGTGAATTAGGAGAGGGGGAATTGAGTAAGGACCATATGTGTATATATACATATTTTTAACATTTATTAGCCCACTCTCATGGTGGCCACAGTCTCAACAGCAGGAGCTGAGCCAATCCAAAGCCAGGAGCTAGGAGCTTCTTCCAGGTCTCCAACACAAATGCACGGTTCCAAGGCTTTGGGCCGTCCTCGACTGCTTTCCCAGGCCACAAGCAGGGAACTGGATGGAACAGCCAGGATAAAAAAACTGGTGCCCATATGGGATCCCGGCAGATTCAAGATGAGGATTTAGTCACTAGGCTATCATGCTGAGCCCCGACTATCTGTATTTTTAACTCAGTCTTTCTGTAGGTGCAAGACAGGTCCAAAACCTTAAATTTATTAAAAATAGGCAATATGGGCACTGGTTCTAATTCCAGTGGCCCCACTTCCCATCCAGCTCCCTGCTTGTGGCCTGGGAAAGCAGTCGAGGACGGCCCAAAGCTTTGGGACCCTGCACCCGTGTGGGAGACCTAGAAGAGGCTCCTGGCTTCAGACTGACTCAGCTCCGACCGTTGTGGTCGCTTGGGGAGCGAATCAGCGGACGGAAGATCTTGTTTTCTGTATTTTCTCCTCTCTGCCTTTCCAATAAAAATAAATAGATCTTTATTAAAAAAAAAAAAACAAAGAAAGATGGGACTAATACAATGCAGCAGGTTGAACTGCAATTCCAGCAGCTCATGAGGGTGCCAGTTCTAGTCCCAGCTGTTCCACCTCTGATCCAGCTCCCTGTTCATGACCTGGGAAAGCAGCAGAGCATGGCCCAAGTGCTGGCGCATTTGCTCCCACATGGATGAAGCTCCTGGCTCAAGTCTGACTCAGCAGCGGCCAGAGAACAAATCAGCAGATGGAGGATCTCAATCTCTCTTTCTCCTTTTCTTCCTTCCCCCACCTTCCTGTAACTCTTTCAAACAGATAAATAAACCACAAAGCAAAAGTGTCTACACGCTTGGAGTAGCAGTGGTCATCAGTGGGAATTCTAGGAGACAAGAGTAACTCTCAGGAAGGCAATGCTAAATCAATGTCCGGATGGAATGGAGCCATCTAGCATGCTACTTCAAGTAAATAAGGGACATAGTAAGAATGAGCAGGGAGAGGATAGGATGGAGAATATTATTATGTCCTACATAATGCAAGGAATTACCATTTCTCTGAAGTAAGGCAAGGCCTCCGGCCCTGTAAAAGCCCACTCCTCCTCCCGGGACCCTTGCCAGCCAGGATCAGATGGTAACCCGGACCTTAGGCCCCAGCACAGTGACAGCCTCCTTCCTCCATCTGGGGATCTCCTCCCCTTGGGATCTGCTCTGCCTCCTGTGCTGTCCAAGCTGATCCCAGAGTCCCCTCTCAGGCCTCTGACTCCACAGAAAAGACCACTACCACAGTCCGGCGAAGACCAGTGGGCACACTACCAGATCCAGGCCACCTGCTGCAGAGGCCATTGGTACTGGGATCTGGAGGGGGACCACTGGACCCACTCTCCAGGTGCCACACTAAACAGCACCATGGCGAGTACCTCGTGCCAGATGACCCAACCTGGGGGAGGCCAGCTGTCTACAAGACAACCTCTGGGCAAAGGTGCACACACACCCCAAGCAGTCCCCTGTGCCAGGCTCCAGACCCTAACTCGTCAGGGGCACTCATTCCTCAGACACCAGGCTGAGGGATTCTGCCTGAATGTTCTGAAAATGGACTGTCTCAGGGTCCCCAGGGCCTACACTGTAGATGAACTCCAGCAAAGAGAGATAAGAGGCAGAGATGGGCTGCAACGGATCGTCCAAGCTCAGGTGTGCAAGCCTGACTACAAAGGTGATCCCCAAAAGTGGATGGGCCATTGGGATCCAGAGCCAGCAGTACTTTAGGGATCCCCCAGAGGTACCCAAACAACAAGGACTCAGATACTGTCTACCACTTGCCAAAGCCCTGAACTCTGAGCTGGAAATGGTGATCCCAGCCCAGTACTGCCCTGCCATGGACACATGGGTCAGCACTGGGAAGGGTCCCTCTAGGCACGGGGAACAGGCAGGGAACTGAGAGAAAGTATCCAGGTTGGCCTCTGTCCCACCAAGCAGTGCAACCACCAGAGAAGAGGCCAGCCCACAGCACCAACACAGCAGCAGAGACACAGGGTACAGGTGCCCTGCCTCTGCTGCCTGGCACAGCAATGCTCCCTGCTCTGTCCTGCCAGACACCTCAGGCTCTGGGGAAACCAGAAGTTTTCACCACCACACCAGCCTCCCCAGTCTAGCACAGCTGACCATACCCAAGTGAGCTCACACCAGAACCCAGACTCTGGACCTCTGACCAAACCTCTCTCCCGGTCACCTGACCCCAAAGAATGAGTCTGATGACAAGAGAAAAATGTATCCTAGGGTTTGTCTTCACCCCAGGGACTCATGGGAGATCCAAGGCCCTGTGACAGGAGGACAATGTAGATAGTGTCCAGGTAAGACCATAGCTTGGTGCAAATGGCCCGGGTTGGGGGCCAAGAGTTGAGACAAGTGGCATTTGGCTGTGGCTGAGCAGCTCCTTCCATGACAGCCAGGGCGCAGCCAGTGCTTTTCCCACGCAACACCTCCCTTGACAAGGTGCCGCAGGTGGAGGGTGCTGAAGGAGCAGGCAGGACCCAGCACAAGTCTCCCCGCCCTGAGATCTGAGGACAGGTGTGACTGCTGTCATGCGGATGCAGTGGGGTCTCACTTCCTGGGACTTCAGGGAAAAGAGGTCTGCCCAAAGCCTACAGCAGACGAGAGGGGTCCCACACTGAGCCCCACTGACCACTGCCTACCCTCAGAGGATGGCTCCCTGCAGCCAGGTACAGATATGGTTAGGACGTGATCAACACCCCAATAATTACCCCCATGAGTTCCCAGAAAGGATGGAAAAGTCCCCGGGAGAAAACCAGAGAGCCTCAGAAAGCAGCTGAGCTGGCAGGTGCCCTGGGCTCTGTTGGGGCTGGCCTGGGAGCCAAAAGCTTACGTTTTGAGATTATTGGGTCAGAAGAAGAGGCAGTGAGTCATCCTCCAAACCCACCCACTCCCAAGGGAACGTCACCAGGCCGAGCAGAGACGTGCTGATCAAAGCTCCCCCCGCAGCTGCAGCCCCTAGCCCAGCCCACCTTTGTAGGAGGCCAGGCACGACCCAGACCCTAAAGCAAGCCCAGGAACACAGTGTCAGAAGGACAAACTTAAAAGTCCTAATAGGCCTCATGCAAGATATGATGTCCCAGGTTCCTAATCACAAGGAGGCGTCTGCCCGAGAGATGCCCAGACGTCACACACACACAAACACACACCATGCCCAGACATCACACATACACACCATGCCTGGATATCACACGTCACATATAAACACACACACACATCACATATCATACACATACACAAAACCACGACATCACACATACACACAGACATCACACACACAGAGCTGGGCTCTCACCGGGTCAGTGGGGCCATACAGATGTCAGGGGCAGGTGGTTCCCAGGGCAGATGTGGCCCTGAGCAACCTGACCAGGAGTGACTGCATTTCAGAAAAGCAGACAGATGGCATCCCTGGGTCCTGATGAACCAGACCCCTGGATCTGTGTTTCCACTACAAAGCGTGGAACTCGGGGCCCAGGCAGCCCAGCATGGCCCACGGGGGAGCAGGGTGATATCTGGGAAATGACGCACTCACAGGTAACTCAGGCCATTCTGAAGCACCCACTGTGCTCACGTGAGCGCTCTTTCCTCCTGCTTTCTGCCTCCTGCTGCTGCTCACCTCGTCATAGTGGCACATAGTACCCATCTGCTGGTCCTGGAGCAGAGGCCCTCGGGTAAGGGAGGAGCTGCGGGCACTACATGGGGTTGGGATCCTCTCCTGTCAACCAGGACCACCCTGGAAGGGAAGATGCTGATGGCACAAACCGTACACTGTGCAATCGCAAGCCCAGCTGGACCCATCCCACCTACCCACAGGCAGTGGCCAGGCCAGGGCCATACAGAGGCCTAGAATGACTGCAGGCATGGCCACAAAAGAAGCACACAGAATTACAAGAACACTGGGATTTCCTGAGGGTACCCCCATGCACCACAGCTGTGGGAAGCCCCTTGCAGCACAGAGATAAGGATGGGTCAAGGACAAGTGTAGGGATCTTTAGGGAAATCCATACCTGTGATTTGAAGCTGATTCAAAATTATAAGAGGGGCAGGCACAGTAGCCTAGCAGCTAAAGTCCTCACCTTGAACATGCCAGGAGCCCATATAAGTACCAGTCCATGTCCCAGCTGCCCAACTTCCCATACAGCTCCGTGCCCATGGCCTGAGAAAGCAGTCAAGGGCGACCCAACACCTTGGGACCCTGCACCCATGTGGGAGACCTGGAGGAAGCTTCTGTCTCCTGGCTTCAGATCAGTTCATCTCTGGCCATTGTGACCACTTGTGGAGTGAACCAGCAAATAGAAGATCTTTCTGTCTCTTCTTTCTGTAAATCTGACTTTTTCAATAAAAAAAAAAAAATAAACCTTCAAAAAAATTAGTAGAAACACTCTGGATGGAGCCTGCCTCACCTGTCCTATGCCAGCTACCTGGGAAGGCAGCTGCCCTGACGGGCTTCTCCCAGACCAGGCCCCTCCTTCTCCGGTAGCCCCTGTCACTATCCCAGGTCTCCTCCCTCCCCGGGAGGTGGGGTCCTGTGGGGTGACAAGGCACATGGAGGCCACACACCCCTCACTGCCATATTCAAGGGGAGCAGAGTGTGGGGCACAGACACTGTGAGTGGGCACCTGCAGAGCAGCTTTCACTGGCTTGCATGGAGCTGGGATCCAGCTAGGTTTAGGCAAGATGACAAACACAGGTCCAGCGAGCCTTGGGATCCAGCATGGCCCTCCTGTCACCAGCGGCCTGGTGACACGCTTACAAATGCAGGGCTCCTTTTCTGAGAGCTCCTACTAGCCCAGTTGTGCCTAGCACTCCACCTGACCTGCTCAATGGCCCCAGGCCTTGTACACAGGACAGGAGGGACCACCTTAATGGGAAGTCCAGGAGCATGGAATCCATGCACAGTGCAGCAAGTAAGTGAGCAGATAAGTGTGGCCAGTCCTGCAGGGAGGGGGTGGGGGCACAGAACTCAAACAAGGCTGAGCTTTCCACCCTGAAGCACATGGACTTGTGTCTCCTGTGCCTGTTAAGATGAGAGGGAAATAATGCGAACAAAACCTTTGTTGTAAATCAGCCTGTAAATCAGCAAGGATCAGGGATCAATCTTTGGTTTCAGAAGTCCAGGCCCTGCGTCCTCGGGGGTCCCCTCCTCTCTGGATCACACCACTGTCATGAGCACACACACCTTTGTGCAGGGAGCACTCGGAGCCAACCCAACCTCCACCGGGCACCCCCAGCAAGGACCCAGGAATGACCAGCTGTGCTCTCGGGCATCCCAGGACTGAGCAGAGCACGCCCACAGCCCAGTCATATGGTCTGCAACTCCCATCCTAAATTTCTCAGGGTTTATACAACATGTTTTCAGGAATTCTCCAAGTGCTGTTGCTCAAGTGCCTGGAGTGCTCCTTGGATTTGGCCTCAGGTTTCCGTACACTTCGTGTAGCCTTTCTAAGTGAGCCCAGGTATCCATCAGCAACCACACAGCATCAGCAGGTATCTAACTGCATATAAGCAGACACTGAGTGTCTGCGTGGAGGTTAGGAGCTGAGAGCTGTCATTTAACATCTGTAAATGACGCGTAAGGACCTCGATCATTGAGCATCCGTATGTTTCTGAGAATTTATCACCAAATACCTGACTATTTACAAGCAACCACTGAGCGTCCCCATCTGGATCCATGCTGTCCTCACTAGCACCTATATACTGAGTACCCTGGTGCAATCAACTTAGAGCTAGCACTTAGCATCTCTAAGTGCCTGAATATTTGCAAGTGACTGATTCACATCTTTTTAAGGGCCTGAGTATTTCTAAGTATCTTTGCATCTGAAAGCACTCCTTTAATGCCTGTAAGCACCCAAGTATCCACAGGTAACAATGTTTGATATTATTGTTTACCATGTGCAAGTACCCAAGTACCTGTGAGTTCCTATAAGTACCCAGGTAGCTGCAAGTAGAGTCGCCATAGCGTCTGAGTCCTGTAACCTATCACATTGCATCTGTAAGTGTTTTAGCACTCTTACCTCATCCGAGTCCCAACAGGTAATCACACGGCATGTGTGAGGGCTTGGGTGTTTCTAGGTGATCGTTAGCACCCGTCACTGCTCAGCTATGTGTAACTCATCACTCGGCTGCCAGTACTCCCCTGGTGTTTACACATCAATAAGTACTGAGTAACTGTGAGTCCTCCTTTGGTATCTGTAAGTATCACAGGACCTGTGCCAAGTCCCAGCTTGCCATCCCCCTGTACAGTGACTGCGGAAGCAAAAACAGCACAGATGGCTAGGGGCGGCTAAGTCCTGGGGTGACCTCAGGACTGGCCACTCTGTGGGCATGTAAGGGCAGCTGCTGGTGGTGGCAGGACACACCTGCTGCTCCGGGATACGGTTACTGCTCCTGGTGCCCTGGAAGAGTACTAAAAGCCTGCAACATCTGGAATGAGAACACCAGCACCACCACCACCACCACAGGATGGTCCCAGAGGAGGGGAGGGGCTGACAGTGAGGGGTCCCTTCAGGGCTGAACAGTCTGCCTGCAGCCTCCTGCCCCACAGCAGAAACCCCCAGGCAGCACTGTATGTCATGGGGGAGGGCGTCACAGCAGAAAAGAGAATGCCAGAAGCGCAAGGAGACCTCAGCCCAGCTCAGCCTGCAGTGTCAGGAGGCCTGGGGCCACCAAGATACTCAAATAAACCTCAGTGTCGTTCATAAAATCAGTTGAGGGGCCTCTATATAGCCCACCACATTTCCGAATACAAGAATAACATAACACATCCGGAACAGACAGACACGAAAGCTGCAGGGAAACACAACCTCCACCTTCCCCATCAGGGTCTGTTCTCCTCTGGCATGTTTCCGAGTTTCACTGACGAAGCCCAGCCATCCTATTATGAACATGGCACTTCCTTCATGTTCCGTCATGGGCACGTGCCCTGCACCATACTTCATTACTGCTGGTGACTGCCTAGCTTGCTATCGTGTGAGTACAGCGTCATTCCCTTCATCATTGCCCTTGGTTCCGGCAGCGACAGCGTGGGTTTCTCGAGACATTCAATGAATAACCCAAATGCCTTCCTATATACTTCAAACCCTGCGATGGTGGACTTTTAACACGCAGTCTAGAGAAAAGGCATAACCTCTTTGAAAATCACAAGCCAGTTTTGCAGTGGCAACTCCAGTAGTTTCTAGGGAACCCAGTTGTATGTAGATGTAGAAGCTCTGGAGAAAATCCTCAGAGACTTGACTCAAATCCAATCACAAGGGAAATGTAGTGCACGGTCCTACTAACAGAGCCAGAGACTCCAGACCCAGGGAAAGCCTGCGCCTCGGGCCACCACAGCTCCAACCGCATCAACCTGGTGGCACTGCAGCCCCTAGACTCAGCCCTGGAAGAAAAGGTGGGAGTCAAGAAGACTCCTGCCTAGGGCCCAGGCACTGTGGCACAGCCAGTTCAGCTGCCTATGAAGCCAGGATCCCATACAGGAGTGCCGCTTCCAGTCCTGGGTGCCCTGTTTCCTACCCAGCTCCCTCCTAATGCAGCTGAGAAAGCAGGAGAAGCTGGTCCAAGTGTTTGGGCCCTGCCACGCACATGGAAGACTTAGATAAAGTTCTGGGCTCCTACCTTTGGCCCGGACCAGAGCTTGTCATTGAAACTCTCTAGAGGGTAAACCAAGGCATGCTCACTCACTCTTACTCTACCTTTAACAAAAAAAAAAAAAAAAAAGGAGGGGTAGGGGGGTAGTCCTGACATCAGGAGAACTCTAATCCCCACTACTATACTTCACGAGTTCCAAGATCAGATCCAACACCCACTCTCAGAACACCTTTAAAGCCATATGGGGGACGAGCGTAATGGTTCAGTGGCTAAATCTTCACCTTGCGATCCAGGATCCCACATGGGGGCCGGTTTGTATTCCAGCTGCTCCACTTCCCATCCAGTTCCTTGCTTATGACCTGGGAAAGCAGTGGAGGATGACAGAAGGCCTTGGGACCCTGCAGCCACATGGAAGATTCAGAAGAGGATCCTGGCTCCTGGCTTCAGATCAGCTCAGCTCCAGCCATTGTGGCCACTTGGAGAGTGAAGCAGTGGATGGAAGATATTTCTATCTCTCCTTCTCTCTGTAAATCTGAAAATAGGGCCCGGCGGCGCAGTGGCCTAGCGGCTAAAGTCCTCACCTTGAATGCCCCGGGATCCCATATGGGCGCCAGTTCTAATCCCGACAGCTCCACTTCCCATCCAGCTCCCTGCCTGTGGCCTGGAAAAACAGTCGAGGACAGCCCAAAGCCTGGGGACCCTGCACCCGTGTGGGATACCTGGAAGAAGTTCCTGGATCCTGGCTTCAGATGGGCATAGCATAGGCAGTTGCGCTCACTTGGGGAGTGAATCATCGGACGGAAGATCTTCTCTGTCTCTCCTCCTCCTCTCTGTATATCTGACTCTCCAATAAATAAATAAATCTTAAAAAAAATCTGAAAATAAATAAATCTTAAGCAAACAAACAAAAATCAAACGGCACAAGACAAAGATGAGAAATAGACACTAGATCCTTGGATGCAAAGACAAATTAGGGACACTGGAGGGCTAGCTTAAGTCCAGGCTCCTCTGCTTCCCATCCAGCTTCCTGCTGATGAGCTTGGGAGGCAGCAGGTGAAGGCCCTGTTCCCTGTATCCCTGCCACTCACTGGGGGTCCCTGGTCTCAGCCTGAGTCAGCCTGAGCTGTTGCAGGCATCTGGGCAGAGAACCACCTGTCTCTCCCTTTCAGCTAGATAGGTAAACCTTTAAGAAGAAATAAGGAGGGGCCCAGCGTGGTGGCGCAGTGGTTAAGGTCCTCACCTTGCACGCCTGGGATCCTATATGGGCACCAGTTCTAATCCCGGCAGCCCCGCTTCCCATCCAGCTCCCTGCCTGTGGCCCGGGAAAGCAGTCGAGGACGGCCCAAAGCTTTGGGACCCTGCACCCACGTGGGAGACCCAGAAGAGTCTCCTGGCTTCGGATTGGCATAGTATCGGCCGTTGCGCTCACTTGGGGAGTGAATCATCGGACGGAAGATCTTCCTCTCTGTCTATCCGCCTTTCCAATAAAAAAATAATAAAAATAAATCTTTAAAAAAAAAAAAAGAAGAAGAAAGAAGGAGGGCACAGCGTTGTAGCCTAGCGGCTAACATCCTCATCTTGAACATGCCAAGATCTCATATGGGTGCTGGTTCTAATTGCGGCAGCTCTACTTCCCGTCCAGCTCCCTGCCTGTGGCCTGGGAGGGCAGTCGAAGACAGCCCAAAGTCTTGGGATCATGCACCTGCGTGGGAGACCTGGAGGAAGTTCCTGGCTCCTGGCTTCAGATCAGCACAGCTCCGACTGTTGTGGCCACTTTGGGGAGTGAATCATCAGATGGAATATATTCTTGTCTCTCTCTCCTCCTCCTCCTCTCTGTATACCTGATTTTGCAATAAAAATAAATAAATCTTTTTAAAAAGGAAGAAGAAGAAGAAATAAGGAAGGACCAGAGGCTTGAAGCAGTGGTGTAGCTGCAGGCCTCCAAGAGGAAGTGCCTCCTGACGGCCCTTCCGTAGGGCGGGTTATAATCCTGACAGATGCCAGCTGGACCTTCTCTGGCAATACAAGCCCAGCAGGTGAGACTTCAGGAAGTGCCCTCAAGGGTTAAGCTTGCAAGTGGGCAAGTGCCACTGGGAGCAACTTCAGCAAAGTCCCAGCATCCCAGTAGCTCAAAGAAGCAGCGACAGGGGCCTCACATGGCACTCTGTGGGTCAGCAGTCAGCTGGGGATCCATGGCATGTCATTCAACTCCATAGAGGCCCCCACCAGGAAGGGGCTGAAGGAGGAAGTCCCAGAATTCCAGCAAGTAAGAAACACAGGTGTCCCTGGGGACCCCAGGACCTGCGTTCCTTCACCAGGTCACGAGAGCATGCTGAGCTGACCAGCAGACGGAGGGGGCGTGGGGGCGGATGGAGCCTGGGAATACAGCATGGCTTTTCAATAACGGTACGAGGCTTGGCCACAGGGCAAGGCACAGGTAGGAAGGGAGGGCCCAGAGACGAGGGGAGATGCCACAGTCCTAAGCCCAGTCAGGGAGTCCCTTGTGCACCTAAGGTGCCTGTGAAGGACAAGGCTCCAGGCTGGGGGAGGTATGGATGTGATGCTCCAGGGAGCGTTCCCCAGGGAACAGGGAAGCAGAAGGCTTCCAGCTCTGGCTTCCCAGAGTCCCCGGGGTGCTGGCCTCCCAGGGCTAAAGCTGCCCCTGGAGGCAGTGATTTCCTTCAGACAAAAAGTAAGAGAGGATGCTGGTCCTGCCCGGCGCTGACTCATGGCGCAGCCTCGGTTTCCACGTCTGGGGTGTGGAGCTTAGACCAGATGCCCCAGTGCTCCTACGAGTACCTTCCATCAGAGAGCACTGTAGGAGACAGGGGCCTGGGTGCGACTGCATAGTCACCCGGCAACAGAGGCCACCTTTACTAAGTCTGACCTTCCCCTAAGAGAAACTTAGGAATTCATGGCTGGGACACCCTGATGCTGGCACAGAGGATGGTTCTAGGTACCAGCAGCTCTGCAAACTTACACTAGTAATTGTACACCACAGGCACTGCTGCAGTCAGCTTCACACACCCTTGCCAAGTGGTGCCAGGTCCCTCTCCTGCACCTTGCAGCACCCACGAACAGTAGGGTGCCCATGCTGGGACTGAGAAGCCCCCAGAGCTGTGTTAGGGTACATGGGGAGAAGCAACCGCCTCAAAGACACAACCAGACAAGGACATTCAGAGCCGTGGGGTGCTGCTCAGGTCTGCCAGGGCCACAAGACAAAGCGAGTCACAGCCACAGGAGCCCAAGTCACAGGGTGACAGGTGTGAGACCTTCAGGGTGGCTCTCAGCTAAGGGAGGACCTGCAACCCTGTGGATGGGGCATGCGCATAGGGGACAAGGGGCCAGGAGTATGCAAGGACGCCTGGCACTGTGCTTGTAGCTTCGTTGGAAAGCTGTAATTCCTAACTTAACAGGAAGAACAAGAGCAAATGAGGGCCTCAGAGAAGGAGGGAGCGAACAGGGGGCATCTCCATTATCCAACCTCACAGCTGCCCCTGTTCGCCCTGCTTTCAGGAAGCATGGGGACCATGGACACGGTCCTGCGAGCCCAGGCAGAGAGGGCTGCCACCAGGCCAAGCTCAGACCTAGGGAGAGTGCAAACTGAAACGGCCCTGGAGACTCTTCCACCTTCCAGGCGGCACTGGTGTGTTGCCCAGGCTGTAGAACTGAAAATCTGAAACTGCCATCTCCTTCCACCCAGCAGCTTACTTCTTGGATTTGATCCAGCAGATATACTACCAGATGTCTACACAAACGTACAAGGTCAGGATTTCCACTGTGCAATACTATAGGAACACCAAAGGAACTCCAAGGCAAACGCAGCTGGGGCCAGAGCATGGAGGACGCAGCACTCCACACACGAGGGTGTCTGCAGGTACGTGGGAGGTTTTAGGACCACGTGACGCCTCTGGAGCTGCAGCCCAGGGGTTCCAACCATAAGCCACTTTCTTTTTTTTTTTTTTTAAGATTTATTTATTTATTGGAAAGTCAGATATACAGAGAGGAGGAGGAGAGACAAAGAGGAAGATCTTCCGACTGATGATTCATTCCCCAAGAGAGCGCAACTGCCTATGCTATGCCCATCCGAAGCCAGGATCCAGGAACTTCTTCCAGGTATCCCACACGAGTGCAGGATCCCAAGGCTTTGGGCCATCCTCAACTGCTTTCCCAGGCTACAGGCAGGGAGCTGGACGGGAAGTGGCGCCCATATGGGATCCCGGGGCATTCAAGGTGAGGACTTTAGCCACTAGGCCATGCTGCCGGGCCCAACCATAAGCCACTTTCTACTTCTCGCTCCCATCCTCCCCATTTAACCAAGTGCAAATGTTGCTTCTGTAAAATAATTTGAAAGCTTTCAAATGAATAAATGCACAGCAAAATAAATCATATAAATTATTATATACTAATTTTTCCACCAGATAAAGTTGCAACCTATTTGGAAGAAGGTTCGTGGTTTCTTGACTTCAACAGAGGAGATTTGGCAATGACAAAAAACATTCCAGGCTGTCACAACTGGGCCACAGGGCTGGCACTGCTGGTATCTGATGGGTGGGAGACGGCACATGAGCAAACCTCTCCCCGCCCCAACACCAACAAAAAGAATTCTCCAGCACAGACCAAAGGCCCACCTGTTTCCCTCCAGCACGGCCCATTCCAGTTCTCAGCATTGAACCTCAATCCGCTTGCTTGCAAAGCTCCCTTCTGCAGCCATGAGTTTAGCACCCGGTCCCTTCCCAGTGCTGCCGCTGGGAGGCTGCTCTGCAGACAGAAGTGAAGTGAGGAGACAGGCCGTCCCCTGCATCTCCTTGCTCGGACAGCACCCACAAGCACCAAAGGCGCTTCCTTCAGCACAAACTCCCCCGGATCGCCCTAGCACTGCCTTCAGGGCCAGTGCCAAAGTGTGGCCTGGGCAGGAGCACATTCTGTGGCATCCCCCCTACTTGGCTTCATGCTTAACAGCAGCAGAGTAAGTGCTACGGGACCAACGTAGGCAGGAGACCCAGGCTGCTTGGAGAGGGGGAATGGGCGGGTGGGAGCAGACGGGCAGAGGGCTGGCCATCCAAAGTCAGATGGGCAGAAGAGTCCAAGAACAATGCTGGGCTGGGAGAACCTGGGGGCCAAAGAGCAGCTGCGATCCCCTGTCCAAGGGCCACGTGGCTAAGAGCAGGTAGAGCAACCGGCAGGTTCAGACTCCCCGAAAGGGCAGGAAAGATGATAGTGACAGACACCCTCGCATGTGGCCCTTTCACCCCCTGCCCCTCCATGCTCCATCATCCCTCACCTGAAGCTCCTACGCCCCTAACCTGGACTTCCCAATTCCTCACTCTGGGCCTCCCTCCCAATAGCGTGCCATGATCCCTGGTCTCCTGCCCCGCAATCCACACTTCCCATGGCTCTTTGAAACAACTTTGTAAAGTACAAACTAGAGAACACCACACCCCCGTCATAACCCTACTCCCATGAACATGAACGGTAAACCCCACTTGTCACCTCTCTCTGCCCTCAGAGCTGGCCCCACACAGCCCCTCCCACACAGTGGGCTCTGACCAGAACCAAGCTACGGGCAGCTGGTGAGGAGGGTCATGCCTGCCCCGTGGGGCCAGCACCTCCTGCCCCAGCTCCACAAGTGTGCTGCCATAAGTATTGCATCCCAGCATTTAAACCAGAGCACAGTCCTCCAAGGTACTTGGGAAATGTCACCAGCTGGGTAACAGGACAGATGAATGAGGAGCCAAGCCCAGACACGGGTAAACCTCCTAAGTGCCAGCATGGCAGGAGACTTGGGAATTCCTTGAGCAGGACATACAGTTGTCACACACAGCCAGGGGTGACAAAAAAAGCCCTGCAGGCATCCCCATTTGGCCAGTGCCCTGGCTGGGACAAAGCCCAGTGACCTCGCGAACCAGAGGAGGACGTGGCAGGCTGCTGCCCTCCCCGCTGGCCTCTTCCTGAGCAGACCGGGCTGTGAGGTGGCTAGCCAGGGTGCCAGTGCCAGATACAGAGAGAGTGCACAGAGACCTCCTGTGTCCAAGGCCCAGCCACACAGCACCCATCAGGTACTGCAGCTCCAGGCAGCAGGGGAAGGGCCACCAGCGCTCTGTCCACGTTTACAGCACCCTTCTCCAGCCCTGTTCGCTGAAGATGGAAAGACCCAGGCTTCAGTTTCCGGCTGAACGTTGGGCTGCTAAGGACCTCAGGATTCTGGGTCTCAGTGTGTTCTGCAGGGAAACGGGAACTGAATGCCTGGAGTCAACTGCATCCTCACAGCAGCGGTGCCAGGACAGCCTTGGGTGGGGGGGGGGAACTGACAGAGAAATCCCTCAAGCACCCCCCACACACACTCTGCCACCAGTGCAGCCCCCATGTTCCTGGAGAGCTCAAGGCAACCACTCCTCCAACTTGCCCATGCTTTACCCAAAACCCCCAGGCAGAGATTGCCTTGGTGGGGTATTCTAGGTGAAAAGTCACAGGGCTGCACAGAGACCCCCAGTCTCAGAGAACACAGAGCCGTCACTGCGAGTCCCACTGCAATCAGCTGCCTGCTGGCACCTGGGCCCAGATCACTCTACGTGGCCATCAGACCCTCCAGAGCACATGTCTGAACCAGTGGGCCATCCCAGCCCATGTTGAGGCCAGGTACAGAGGCAAAGGAGTGCCCGCTCTGGCCCTGGCTGTCAGAAACAGGCAGCCCCACTTGAAGAACCCAGTCCCCAGCACATGGCCCCTAGGACCCTGAGGACCCTCCAGCACCTGGCTCATGTTCTCAGCTCATCCCTTCAGCCCCTGCAAAGCAGGGAGACTGCATCTCAGACCACCAGACGGGTGCAAGGGCCTCAGGTTCTCCACTGGCTGCCCAGTCAACTGCCCTCATGACCTTCACCCTGACTCACTGGCCCTCCAGCCCCAAAGAGCCACTAGTTCTGTGTGGTCTCTGACAACATGCAGCCTAGGTCCAAATCCCACTTTGCACTTAACACTGGTCAGCCACCTCCCATCTCAGCCTTCACTCTGGCCCTTGGCCTTGGAAGGATGGGGTGAGGATGGGAGTGAGGTAAGATGTCCCCTAGGTGCTCCTCGCCAACCTCCTTGTAAAGCACCCAGCTTCCTAGCTCCAAAGAGCAATCTGCCCCTCCAGCTAAAACACCCAAGGGACCTTCCCTTGCTGGCCCATCCCCAGGACTTTCCAAGAAGCCTTCTTGAGCCTAGTGGACTCTAGAGCCAGCCTGGAGCTCCCTGTCCTGGTAGCTGCTTGCTCAGCACAGCTGACCTGTCTGCTACCTCATTCCCTCAGGACCTGCCTGCCTGCATATCCCAGCCTCTGCACCATCCACTGTCTCGGGTCCTTCTTAGCGATGAAGCGGCACTGTTGGAAAGCAACCTAGACACTCACAGCCCCTGCACATCCCAGCCCAAAGAACGCTGTTTCTTCTGAGCCTCAGGATCCATGGCACCTACCAGAATCCCACACCTCGCTCTCAGGAGCCCTGGGATCATCCCAGCAGAGCTGCCTCAACAGGGACTTCATGAGATCAAAGAGGGGAAAATGGGATTCAAGGAAAGAGGGTTTCCCGCACCCATACAGGGTGCATACAGTCCTGCACACACCCATACAGCCCTGCATCTGTCACAAGCGCTCCACAAAAACACATGGAAAAAGAGAAGGCAGGTGCGGCCGGGCACGCCAGCCTCTGAGTGCACACATGTTACCGGGTCCTGGAAACTCTGTCACCACACATTAGGGTGACAACAAAAGCAAATCAAACTACTAGCAATGAACAATCTCAAAAGGCAACTGGGAAACCAATTCCGTTCAACAACATCCAAAGGAATCAAACACGCAGGAGAATCAATTTGCCCAAGGAGATAGGACACACATGCTGAAACCTACTAAACATTGCAGACACAAGCAGAGGCACCTTACGTTCACCGGCTGGAAGACTTTCTTAGGATGGGCACCTGGGGCACTCAGTCCTGGCTACACTTCCAGCTCTGTTGTTTTTTGTTTTGTTTTTGTTGTTGTGTATGTGTGTGTGGTTTGGTTTTTTTTTGTTGTTGTTTTTATTTGTTTGTTTGTTTATGACAAGCACCATGGGAGACAACAAAAGATGGCTCAAGTACCTGGGGCCCTACTGCCTGAGAGCCAGACAGAGCTCTAGGCTCCAGACTTCATCCTAGCCTGGCTCCAGCTACTGAAACACCGAGATAGTAAAGAGTCAGATGAACCATATTCTCTTGTGCCCGGCGCGATAACCTTGAACACTCCAGGATCCTATATGGTTGCCAGTTCTAATCCCAGCAGCCCTCCTTTCCATCCAGCTCCCTATTTGTGGCCTGGGAAAGCAGTCAAAGATGGCCCAAAGCCTTGGGACCCTGCACCCAAGTGGGAGACCCAGAAGAAGTTCCTGGCTTCAGATTGGCTCTGCTCCAGCTGTTGGATGATCTTCCTCTCTGTCTCTCCTCCTCTCTGTATATCCACCTTTCCAATAAAAATAAATAAATCTTAAAAAAAAAAGAAATATATTCTCTCTCCCACTCGCTCTGCCATTTTCTCTCCCGCCTCCCCCCACCCTTCAACACATAACAAATAATTTTTAAAAGTCTTAATACAGTTAAGATGGCAATGCTACTCAAAGCAACTTACAGTTTCAACAGCATTCCTATCAAAATTCCAGCAGGCTTTTTTTTTTCCTTTGGCAGAAATGAAGCAGCAAATCTTCAAATTCACATGGAGTTGCAGATGCCAAAGAACCAAAAGAATCTTGAAAAATCACAAATCTCATTTCAAAACTTACTACAAACCTTCATGAATCAAACCAGCATGATACTGGCACAAAGACAAGACATGGAAACCGAGGGAAACAAAGGGAGAGTCCAGAAAAACTCATATATATATGGTCAAACAGTGTTGACACGTGTGCCGAGGCCATCTAATGAGGAAAGGACAGCATTTCCCAAAAAATATGGCTGAGAGAACGGACATTCCACAGGCAAAAAATCAAAACTGGATCCTTCCCTTACACAGTTCACAAAAAATAGCTAACCATGTACTAAAACATTCCGGGAGCTGGCACTGCAGTGCTACAGGTACAGCCACCAAGCGCAATGCCTGTATCCCATGTGAATACTGGTTCATGTCCCGGCTACTCCACTTCCATGCAGCTCCCTGCTAACGCACCTGGGAAAGCAGCAGAACACAGCCTCAGGTACTTGACCCCTGCTTCCATGTGAGAGACCGGGATGGAGTTTCAGGTCCCTGGCCTGGCCTGGCCCAGCCCCAGCCCTTACAGCTATTTGAGAAGCAAATCAGTGGACAATCTTTCTCTCTCTCTCTCTCTCTCTCTCTCTCTCTCTCTCTGCCTTTCAAATAAACAAATCTAAGGGGAAAAGCAGAAGAAGGTATTCACAAATCATTACCAAGCATGTTAACAGATGTTCAATCATTAGTCATAGCAGAAGGCATGGTAAACCACAGCGATGAGGCTTCACTCACCGAGGCAGCTACAGTACAGAGGAAAATAACAAGTGTCGGCAAGAACGTGGAAAACTAGAACACGCACACACTGCTGGTGAGAGTGTAACCTGACCAGCCCCCACGCCGTTGCCGGTTACTCATAAGGGTAGACGCATGGGCAGGACACAGATGCACAATGGATTAAACCTTCATCTGAGATACCGATATCCCCTATCAGAGTCCCCGGGGTTGAGTCCCACCCTGCTCCCCATCCAGCTTCCTGCTAATGCACCCATGGGAGGCAGCAGACGCCCAAGTACCTAGGTGCCTGCGTTCTGGGCTCCCGGCTGCAGCCTTGCCCAGCTCTGGCTGTTGTAGGAATTTGGGGAAAGAATCACTGGATGGAAGATATGTCTCTCTCTCCCTACCTCCCTACCTCTCCCTCTCCTTCTCTCTCTCTGTTGCTCTGCTTTTTAAATCATAAAATTTTTTTTCAAATTGGTTAAACATAGAATTAACATATGATCCAGTCATTCCACTCCTAAATGTAAACCCCAAAGAACTGAAACAGGTGTTCAAGCAAACAGTGCTCACAGCACCATCTACAACAGCCACATGTGGGAACAAGGCCAGTGTCCACCATGATGAACAGATAACCCGTGGTCCATCCTACAGTGGAATAGTACCCAGCCATAAAAATCAGTGAACCACTGATACAAGCTGCAACGTTGATAAACCTCAAAAACATGATGTTCAGTGAAAGCCAGACACACAAGGTCACATATTGTATGATTCTATTTATATGAAATAGCCAAGATAGATAAATCCATAGAGACAGAAAGCAGACTGCTGGTTGCCAGGGGCTGGGCGGGCGCGGGGGGGCGGGGGGGACAGCAGAGTGACTGCTTGATGTGCAAGGAGTGAGGAAAAAAAATGTTTGGGAACCAGACAGAAGTGACGGTTGCACAACACTGCAAATGCACTAAATGATACTAAACTGTGTACTTTACAATGGCTAATTTTATGTGTGTTTGGCCTCAATTAAAAAAGAGAGAGAGATGAAAAGCTGGTTTCTCTACTTGCCTGCATAGACACCACAAAGACCTGTGCACTCTGAGATGGAAGCCAGTCGCCGGTGGGATTCTAAATACAGCTTTCCGTGGGTGACCCAGCACTTGGGCGGTGGGGGAAGTCCAAGGGAGAAGTGGACAGACCCCACCTACCCACCCCCCATCAAGCCAGAGCTTGCAGCCAGAGGAGTGCCGCCATCATCACATCCCAGTGCCAGGAATCAAAGTCAGCAGAAATGAGGAGCCGGAGAAGGAGGAACACAGACACGGGTGCCTCGTGGCAGAAGCAGGGCCTCCTGGGAAGGGAACCACCTCCTCCGCCTGGCCTGGCCCGCTGCGGTCCTCCATGATGTCCCTACCCCTAATACACTGTCGTGGTCACAGATACTGGTTCTGATCAGTCCCTGGTATTTGTTTGTTCAGGCCATTGAGCTAAAAGTGTGCAAACCAGACAGATGCCAGCTGCTCACCTGCACCTCACCCTGTGCCCACCTGGCAGCACAGCTAAGGACTTCAACAGGGCCCATGACCTCCATGAGGGCTGCCTCTGCACACAGCCCGCCCCAGCCGCCATCCACGAGGACTCACACACTCCCAAGTGTTTCCCCCGCAGCACAACATCAAAAAAGAGTCAGTGGGACTGGCCTTGTGGCGCAGTGGTTGGTTACGTTACCACTTGTAATATCAGCATCCCATAAGAGTCAATCAGAGTCCTGACTGCTCTACTTCTAGCCCAGCTTCCTGCTAATATACCTAGGAAAGCAGCAGAGGATAGCATAACTATTTGGGCACCTGCCACTCAGCACAGGAAGCCAGGATGGAACTCCTGGCACCTCGTTTTTCACTGGCACAGACTGGCTGCTACGGCCATTTACAAAGTAAAAGCAGATGGAAGACCTCTAGCTCTCCCCAACTCTGCCTTCCCCAATACCCTGAGTTCAGGAATTGGGGTCGCTCAGCACATTCCAAAGGGGCCCATCTACTAAATCTTTTCATTCTTCTGAGATAAGCACCTGACACATACAAGATACCAGGAAAGAAAAAAAAAAAAGAGTGCCTGGGTGGCAGGCTCAGAAGCAAGCCCCCAGGCCCAGTTTCTGTGCCCATCCCACACTCTCTGCAGCCACCAATGAGTGATGTCCAAGTGACCCGGACAGACATGGGCTGCCGGCCGGAGGCTCACGCCAAGCCCCTGCCTAGCCATGAGACTTCTTCAACGAGCAAACCCTCCAGGAATGCACATGAGCTCTCCACCAAGCGGCTGCCTCCAGGACACTGCCCCCCCCCAAAAAATATAAGCCACAGGCGGGAACACAAGTTCTGCCCTCCTTCCTCCTCCAGGGCTTCTGCAGTTCATACAAGAAGAGAGTCATTTAATTAGCAGATTAATTAATCAAAATGATTAATCATGACTGTCCAGCAAATCACAATGTCATCTCTGTGAGAAGGGTCCTTCTCCCAATCATTCAGCATCTGAAGCCCTGGCCACCGCCAAACTCCAATGTTGGCACCCACCAAGACTCTGCCAGAGTTTCCATTCCCAGCACCCATTCTGTTTGCCTGTACCCCAAGGAACATAAGGCTTCCAGGACAGACTCAGTTCTAAGGCAGGACATGGAGACTTGGCCCTGGACAGGACGGGCACACAGGGGCCAGGTGAGCCCTGTCCATTGAGATGGCTGCACCCCACCTTCCGAGCATCTCCAGAAGTCACTGTTTCCCAATGCAAGTCCATACTGCCTTCTGGGTACACATCCTTTCCTCTCTCACCTGATGTGGTGGCAGCTTCCTGGCTATCTCCTGCCCCACCCTGCTTCACCTCTGTCCCCACAGCAGCCAGGGAGAACCCCTCACAGCCCCAGTTTCCTCCCATCCCTCCTCTGTTTAGGGCTCAGCGTTTCCTTAGATCTGCCCCGAGACCTCCTCGCCCCCTCACTTCTCTACTCCCCCGGGGCTGGCTCACCTCTGGCTGCAAACCAGAGGGAACTCCCCAAGTGCTGGTCTAACTTCTCAAGTCTGGCAGAACAATCTGTCTGCGCAGCCAGGCAGCCCGAAACCCATCCGAAGGCTGCACAGAATCACGCCAGCCACACACTGAAGGATGGACAAGTGGAGCTTCTGCCACCTGCACAGCCTCCAAGCTCTCACAAACACCAAAGTGCAACAGAACAAGCCCTTGTGTGGGGACTCCAAGGTGACTTCCTATCCAGGGATGTCTGGCAGTTCCCAGCACCGTTCCTGCTTCCCAGTGGTGGAAAGCCTTTAGATCAAGTTAATGACACGGTAAGCAACCGGGGCATCAGTCTGCCCAAGGGACCAAGGCAGGGACCACAGCACTTAGCTCAAGCAGTTCTGCAAAAGTACAGCACCCAGGGGGAACAGAGCAGACTCCTGACACCTGTGTGGGATGCACACATCTCTGCCTACCAGGACAGACAGCACATAATGGACAGCAACCAACCTCATCACCTCCTGCCAGGTCCTACCCCAAATCCATCCCTTCCAAGCCAAGGCCTGAATTTCAGAGCAGCCCTGGGGCCAGTGCAGGATGTATAAGCTGACAAAGCAACTCTCAGCCAAGGTCAAAGATGGGGTTAGGAGAGCAACCTTGTGAGGAGAGGCTATTCCGGAACAGAATACTCCCCAGCAAGCAGTGCCTTTGTCTGCAGTCCCCTCCAGGGAATGTAAGATGAAGGATTCCCAGGACCCCCCCTCTCGACCAGGTGACTGCTGTTCCTAACCCAGGAGGCCCTCAGGACAACACTTGAAAGGGTGCCTCATCTTAGAAGCCAGCTCTGATCCAAGCCAGGAGATGCTCCACCAAGTCCTCAGCCCCAGTTCCCAAGGACAAAGACTCAGATTCTTTGAGTGTGGAAGACTCAAGGACCTTCTCTCATATCCCTTCCATAACAAGGCTCATCAGGGCAGGTGCTGTAGGGGCCATGGGATAAACTGCCACTAGGGATGCTTACATCTTACCTAGACTACCAGTTTGAATCTCAGGGGGTGCTTGGGTTCCCATCACTGCATGGGAGACCCCGATGGAATGCCTAGTTCCTGGCGTCAGCCTGGCTTAACCCTGGCTGGTGAGGGAAATAGATGGAAGAGCTTGCTAGCTCGCTTACTCTCTCTCTCTCTCTCCCTCCCTCCCTCCCTCCCTCCCTCCCTCTACTTTTTAAGTACATAGAAACAAAGAAACTGCTTTTGAAACTCTGGGATTTACTCAAAGAATGTAATACGACCACAGGTGGGTCAACAGCAAGAGTTTGTTAATTTTCATGGTTACTGTGGACTGCAAGTTACTAATGTTCTATTTCAGGGAATGATACAAGGTTTCCTTTTGTAAGAAATATTCCCTATAGTAAAGAGACATGAGGATTACATGCAATGGGGACTCTGAAACAGAAAAAAGAACACCAAAGCAGGGGAAATCCGGTTCTATCATGTGAATAAAGGCCATAGGCCAGGTACCAGGTACGGTAGTTATCACATGAGCACTTCAGTTATGCAAGATGCTAAGCTGGGGGAGGCAGACTGAAGGGGACCTTGTGTAGAGAAACTAAGACTCTAAGACCCCTCAAACTACAAAGTTAAGAAGTGCTCAAACTTGCAAGAGAAGTGAGCTGAAACACAAATTGGGCAATACATGCCTGCACAGGTGGTACGCACAGGGCTACTGGGAGTCATCCCAGTCCATGCGGAGGAGAACTTGGGAGTGGTGGCACACCTTCATTTTGCAGATGGCAAGAATAACGCTGCAAGAGGCCAAGGCCCACCCCATCCACACAGCTCCAGGCCCTGGGCCAGCCTTCAGTCCACCATAGCCCTAAGTCACTCAGGGAACCAGATATACCAGGGGGTGGGAAGGGGTCCCTTCCCAGGGACCTCCAAAAATTCTCTCTAAGGTCTCAAATGTCACATTTTTCCCTACCCTCTACGTGGACCATCAGCCCCGCTCCCCTGCCTGCCCCTTGCTCCTGGGTCTTGGCCTGCTCTCAGCGTCCAGCGCAGAAACTGTTTCTCATTTCCAGGGGGCTGAGTACAGTGCAAAACGCCTCACAAGCCCCCTCACCTTCACCAGGCAGGGCACCATGTGTGGGTGCCCAGGAGCTGAGTCAAGGGCCCAGAGGGTGGGGATGGCAGTCTGGAAAGCCCTTACCGTGTTTAAGGACGTCTAGGGGCCAGCTTCGCAGCCAGCAAGGCTTTCATCTAGTTGGGGGGTAGGCACATAGTCCTACTCTGAACAGAGCCCCAGTCAGCTGTGATCTCCCAGGTCTGGGGGATCCCAGTCCTGGGCACCCCAGGAAACCATCCCCGTGAGAGGCCCAGGAGATGTCAGAGTGTGTCTCCAGCCATACAATTCCACAGCCTCCTCCCAGGTGCCCCTCTACAGCACGAAAGTGGGACCTGGGCACAGAGGGGACCAAGTCCTGCTCCATCCTAACACCCTGGTCCCCACATCTGCACGGGGACATAGTGGACTGAGGCCACAGAACACATGTAGGAGCGTTTGAGGACAGGCAACCCATCCTCAGCGCTCTCAGCAGGGGCCTGCAGGGGGTCTCCACTCTGGAAGAAGGATCCAGAACTATGATCACCCTCTCCCGTACCCCTAGGCTTCTCCGTGCCACTGGCGCCTGGAGCTTCAGAGCACAGGCAGCCTTGACCAGTCCTCGGAGGCCCAAATACATCCCACAGGCAAAGTCGGACGCAGAAGAACCTGTCGGAGCAGTTCAGGCAGGAGTATTCCTCCTCTTCCTCCTGACGCTTCTACTTCTGGGTGGGAAGGGCCCTCGGCTCTCTCGTGAAAAGTAGGCACCGGGCCAAGTCATGGCCACAGGCAAGGGCCTGGAAGGCGGGTTTCAACGTCTCTAGGCTCACCTCCTGCCCCCTCCTCACCTTCCTCAGATAGCACAAGGGTCATGTCAAACTAGGGTGTCCCTGCCCGGTACAGAGGAAGGAAATGGGGAACCGTGCAAAGCCAGGGCGGAGGCAGCAAAGCCTGGCGCCCTCCCCGCGCACCAACACGACTCTGTCGCCGCAGTCCACCGGCCAGGGTCGGCCCGCCGGGACGAGGTTCGGGGAGCCACGGGCGGCCCAGCCCCGCCGCCACTCGCGCCTCTCGGGGACCCGCGCCGGCCGCGCGCCCGCCTCCCCCGGCCCGGCCGCCCGAGCCCGCGCGGGGAAAGTTCCTGCAACTTCGCAGGGGGAGGCGCGGGCGCAGGGCCTGGGCCTCCCTCCGGGCCGCCTCCACGGCCGCGCGGCCCCGCTGTCAGGCGCCCGGCCGGGGCCTGGCCCCAACTTCCCCGCGCCCTGGCGCCTCCGAGCCGCCGGCCTCGCTTTGTGCGGGCGCCAGACGCCCCGCCGGCCTGGCCCCGCGGCCCCAGCCCTGGGCACAAAAGGGCGCGCGGCGCCTCGGCCCCTGCAAGCCGAGTTCCACCAATCGTGCCCCCCAGCAAGCCGGCCTCCCCTTGCCGTCCCCGCCGCGAGCGGGCCGTCCCCGCGAGCTGTTCCCCAGCGATCCGTCCCCGCCAGGCGGGCCCGGGTTGCTGGGTGGCCGCGGCGGCCGAGCGTGCGGGAGGCGGCCGGGCCCGCTGCGCGCTCACCTGCCGTGGAACCAGTCCTTGCAGGCGTCGCACTCGATCATGAAGCGGGTAACGTCGTAGGGCAGCCGGCAGACGCAGTACACGGGCACCGTCGCCATGTTGCCGCGCGCGCCCCGCCGCTGCGCCGCGGTCGGGCCGGGCCGGGCCGGGCCGGGCCGCGCGGGGGCGGCGGGCGGGGGCGGCGGGCGGCGGGCGGCGCCGCGGCCGGGGGACGGGCCGGGGGCGCAGACCGCCCGCGCGCTCCCGGCTGCGCGTCCGCACAATGCCGCGCGCGCTGGAGGCCGCGCCGGAGCCGCCCGGCCGCGGGGCTCAGGGCGCGAGTGTGCGCGGGCCGGGCCGCGCGCGGGACACAAAAGGGAAGGGACGCGCGGGGGCGGCGGGCGGGGAGCCGCGGCCCCACCGCAGGGACCCCCGGCCGCCGAGCGGCCTCTACGTCAGCGCCCCGGGTGGCGCCGCCTCCGCCCGCCGGCCTGGGCCCCGCTGCCGCTCGGGGAAGGCGGGCCGGTTGGAAGGTGGGCCGGCCGGGGGGCCTCCCCGCGGGGACCAGGCGAGCCGAGGGCCACTGCCGGGCAGAAAGTGGGCCGTGGTACCTGCTGGGGAAAGAAGGTAGGCTTAGACGTCGCTGCCAGGGGAGTGAGTTGGGCCAGAGGCACGGGGTGGGGGTAGGGAAGTGGGCTGCGGGGACTGCGAGAAGGGGACCCAGGAACCCCAAGGCACGACCGGAGGGCCGATCGGTGACCTCCGGCTGGGTCAAGGGGACTGTCAGGTGGGGTCTTTCCTTCCCCAGAAAGCAGAAAAGCTCCTGGACCCCAACTTTTTCCTGGCCTGGCAGCCGCGGCTGACAGCTGGCGGGAAGGGGATGTTTCTCTTTGCCCTCCCTGCCTCAGCCTCAGTTCGTGTCCCCACTTGAGATCCTGACTCAAATACGACCGTGTGACTTTTCCCCCTTCTCTAAGCCGGAGACCACAGCCCTAGACGGACACGGGGTCCTCCCTGATGCTCACTCCCCAGGTGCCAGGGATAAGGGTCTCCAAGGGGCCCCAGAGTCTGGCCTGGGTGTGGGGGCTGCCCAGGAATCCCACTGGGCAAGGAGGCTTCCTTCCCCCACTGCTGTGTCTACCAGAGAGGAAGCCCGGGAGGCTGGCATTGCTCCTGTCCTCGGCTGTCACCGCCTCCCACCTCCCCTGCAGTGCCCTGGGGTCCTTTGGGGAGTGCGGGAGGGAGAGGCGGATATCTGTTCTCCCCTTCGCCTCTGGCCACACTTGCCCTTGCATCCTTTGAACACCCGTGCTGGGTGGAGGCCACTTTAGTCCTGTCTGACTTATGCTCCTGATCCCCTCCTCTCCCATTTCTATAGCAAAATGCACCTAATGCTGGGGGATGCGGATCACTTTGAGGGGTTGGTGGGAGGGGGAGGCATAATTCATGTTCCCAGGCCTTTCATACCTCCAGACGCCCTGGACAAGGGGCTCTGGGGTACACAACAGGCAGCTCTGGAAAGGTCCTTCCTCCTGTAGAACCAAAACCGGAACTCAAGGCCCACCTCCTGTACCCAGCAGGTGCCCTTCTGCTGATGTCAGAATCAGGCCCCCACCTGGAGACAAAGGATGAGGGGAGAGAGGAGTGACCCCGTTCTCTCAGTCCTGGGAGCTGCCCCACATGGGTCCAGGAAGACCTCACTGCAGTTCTTTCCCCCCAGCTGCTGCTTCACCCAGCAGGCTCTGAGCCAGGACCAAGTACCACTGCCCTGTCTGGCATCAGCACCTTGCTGTCAGATAGTGAAGTGGGGCCCAGCCAGAGAAAGGTGGGCAAGCACTGCCCAGGTGCTGATGGATATAGCCCTGCCCCCCTGCAACGCTACGAGGGCAGCCGGATGAGTGGTGCTGAAACTTCTGCGTAATTATCCTTTTCCTAAAGCTGGAAACTTCTGAAAGCCCGTGTGTGGGGGGAGCAGCCCTGCCTGTCTCAACCCTTCCCTTTCCTTGTCTACAAACAGAGAAACCAGCACCCAGCACGTGCCGTATGTTTCCCGGGTGCAGGGTTCCTCCCTAAGCCTTCTCCTGGATTCACAGTGCCCCGGGAGGGCTTGGGTCACTGTGGCTGCTACCCCACGCTGGACTGTCACACTGCTGCTGTTATTGGTGCCATTTTACAGACGTGAAAACTGAGGCTCAGCGTGTTTGCATGTTAACCAGAAACATCAGCTCTGTGGGAGATGGAAGAGAGTGCTAGAAGCCTGCACCTCTCTGAGTCTTGGAGCTAGCTGAGCTTTGGGTCCCTCACAGAACTCGACTGTGGCACCCTGCCCTCCCTACCACCTGCCTCCTATCTCCACCCCTGGAGAATCCTGTCTGCAGCCAGCTATGTCCACTGCACTGTTCAAAGACATCCTGGGGGTCAAACCAGTTTCCTCCCCTGCCCTTTCCTCTGCCCCTTGCCCCCTTCTCGGATACTCATTAATTGAGCACCTACTGTATGCAGAACAGTGCAGAAGACATGGAGAATGGCTCAGGAGGTTCCCACGTGGGGTAGAGGAGGAGAGAGATGCCCTTTCAGAAGGTGACCTGGGAGAGCAGTGTGATGGGTAGGAGGGAGGGGGAGCTGGGTCTGGGCCACAGGGAGACAGAAAGGGGAAGGACTGGAGGGATTGAGGGTGGAGGAAGCTCAGTGCCATCATGTCCCCCATACCATGTGACCTGTGGGCCCAGACTTGATGCCCGTTGCCTTTGCTGTCTGGGTCTCCACACTGCTGCCAGGCCCTTCCACACTCCACAGGGCTCGGCTGCAATTCAGCATGTACCGGTCAGCTGGCATCCAGAGGTCACCACCCAGAACCCAGTTGGCCTGGCCTGTGAGCCCCATGCCTTCTGTTTTGGCACTCCAGGAGCAGTATGACAAAGCACCACATGCAGGCAGGAGCATCTGACACAGGTGTGTTGTGTTCCGCTGTCACCCAACAGGTCATTTGTATGGAGCCTTTTGCAGCATGCATTTATTCCCGTACTCACCCATGCAACAAGGGGTGTAACAGGGATTTTGCGTTTTAATTGTGGATGGATAGCCATTGTATAAAATGTTCCATCTGAAGATGCCCTTAAGGGTGCTCACATGACTCTGCAACCATCATCACCTGTATCCAGCCATAGAACCCCTTCACCTCTGCAGACTGCCCCGATTCGCTTCCCTAACCGCTGGCACCTTGCATTCTGCCTCCTGTCCACGTTCATTTGACTACCGTAGGGACTGCGTGCTCCTGCTTCCTACAGTGCTTGTCCTTTGCAACTTGCTTGCTTTCCTCATTGAGCAGGGAAGCAGGCTGTCCTCGAGGTACACCTGTAGCTCGTTGTGATGTGCCAGGATTTCATGCCTTCTTAGGACTGCACAGTATTTCAGTGTGTAGACCATGTCTTACCTGTCCCCTGTCAGTGGACACTGGGGTTGCTCACACCCCTTGGCTAGTGTGAACAGCTTTACTGTGAACACTGACATGCGCATATCTGCTCTAGAACCTTCTTTGATTTCAGGTGTGTATCCAGAAGTGGACTCAACTTTCTGAGTGATATATGGCGCTGGTATTTTTGTTCGCTTGAAGGGGCACCAGACCGTTTTCCACAGTCTGTTTCATTTCACAAGAGGTCCAGATTTTGTTTCATTTCACAAGAGGTCCAGATTTTCTACTTCCGTGTCAATGTGTGCTTTCTGTTTTGTTCTGTTTGATACTAGCCATCAGAATGGATGTAAAGTGGTAACTTCTTATCATTTGTTTTTGCATTTCCTTGGTGACTGCGGATACTTGCTATCAGGTGTATGCATCTTGGCCATTTACCTAAAGTCAGTCAAATCTTTTGCCCATATTTGACATGGGTCATTTGTTTCCTGGGTGTGGAGTTCCAAGACTCCTTTATGTACGGTACTCTGGATATTAATCCCTTATCAGATATGACTTGCAAATATTTCCTCCCATTCTATCAGTTGCCTTTTTATTCTATTCATAATATTCTCTGTCCAAAAGTTGTTTGAACAAATTCTGAATGATCTATTGCCCTATTGTTGCCCGTGCTTTGGATTCATATTCCAGAAATGATTGCAGCATTGAGTATCACGAACTTTGTCCTTATGTTTTCTTCTAGGAGTTTTGCACTTGTAGCTCTGTGCTTGGATTTTCACTCTACTTTCAGTTTATTTTTGCCCAGGATATAAGGTAAGTTCCCACCTTCATCTTTAGCTTATGCGTGTCAACTTTCTCAGCATTGTTGCTGAAGGGACTGTCCTGTCCTTTCCCCATCAAAGGGCTTTGGCCCCTCTGTCAAATAAATACATTTTTAGCATACATGTGAGAGCTTATTTCCGCGCCGTCTGTCCATTCCATTGGGTGGTGTGTCTGTCCTTATGCCATTGCTGCACTATTTTCATTACTATTTGTGGTAAGTTTTGTTTAGTTTTTTTTTTTAAGATTTATTTATTTTTATTGGAAAGTCAGATATACAGAGAGGAGGAGAGACTGAGAGGAAGATCTTCCATCTGATGATTCACTCCCCAAGTGACCACAACGGCCGATGCTATGCCAATCCGAAGCCAGGAATCTCTTCCGGGTCTCCCACGCAGGTACAGGGTCCCAAGGCTTTGGGCCGTCCTCGACTGCTTTCCCAGGCCACAGGCAGGGAGCTGGATGGGAAGTGGAGCAACAGGGATTAGAACCAGAGCCCACATGGGATCCCGGCGCGTTCAAGGCGAGGACTTTAGCCGCTAGGCTACCGTGCCAGGCCTGAATGGTAAATCTCCTAAGCAAGGAACACAGGCCATCTTTTCATGTACTTGTGTATTTCATTCATTTCAACAACATCTGGTAGTTTTCAGTGAACAAGTGTTTGTCTTTTTAAGTTTATTCCCGTTTTATTTTTTTATTTAAATGGAAATTCTATTTTCCTTTACTGGTTGGTTGAGTATGGAAATGAAACTAATTTTCATGTCAGTTTTGTATCCTGCTCCTTCATGACTTTGTTTATTCTCAGTTTTGTTTTTAATAATTATTTTTATTGGAAAGGAAGATTTACATAGAGCAAGATCTTCCTTCCTTTGATTCACTCCCCCAACAGCCATAACATCCAGAGCTGAACCAATCCAAATCCAGAAGCAAGGAGCCGTTTCTGGGTCTCCCACACGGGTGCAGGGTCCCAAGGCTTTGGGCCGGCCTCGACTGCTTCCCCAGGCCAGAAACAGGGAGCTGGATGGGAAGTGGAGCATCCAAGACACAAATTGGCGCTTGTATGGGACCCTGGTGTGTACAAGGTGAGGACTTTAGCCACCAGGCTACTGCACTGGGCCCTTCTTCAGTTTTTTTTTTTAAAAAGATATATTTATTTATTTGAAAGGGCATATGAGACAGGGTGAGACAAGGAGATCTTTCATCTGTCAGTTCACTCTCCAAAAGCCTTGGGACCCTGCACCCGTGTGGGAGACCTAGAAGAAGTTCCTCCATCCTGGCTTTGGATCGGCATAGCATCGGCCGTTGCGGTCACTTGGGGAGTGAATCATCGGATGGAAGATCTTCCTCTCTGTATGTCTGACTTTTCAATAAATAAATAAATCTTTAAAAAAAAAACGAAAAAAAAAGTTTGGTAGAACTTGCAAGGGAAGCCATGAGTCCCCGGACTTCTTTGTTGCAAAGATGTTGATGACTGATCAAATCTCTTCATAAAGACCTTGGAGTTTTCTTGTTTTCTTCATGATTGCGCTGGGTGGTTTGCTGTGAGGTTTCACAGCCGGGCCCAATACGGACACATTCGTACCTGCAGAGAGTTCAGAGACCTGAGCCAGACAGGTGGCTAATTCCCATCTGAGAGTGACAGAAAGGAGGAACCCCATCTTGAAGCTGAACCCAACTGCAAGCTGCATAGAGTTCTAAAAATGGGCTGCTTCTTGGGAGGACCTGGACAAAGCTGAGGTCATCCTGATCCATTGAAATGCACAGCTCCATGAGCATTTTATAAGACAGATGGTGGAGACAGAAGTGACCCTTTGTCCCAGCAGGCCGAGTCCTGGCTGCTCCTTCTCCGATTCCGCTCCATACTAGTGCACCTGGGAAGGCAGCAGGAGACACCAACTACGTGGGCTATTGCCACACAAGGAGGCTAGACGAAGTTCATGGCTGCTGGCCTCAGCCAAGCTTCAGCTGCAGCAGCACTTGAGGGGTGAACCAGCACATGGAAGTTCTCTCTCTCTCTCTCCCTCCTCCTTTCAGTGACATGAATGAATCTTAATAGAGTGGCCCTGCTTGCTGACAGTCTCTAGCATGGTCCCATGGATGTTTGGATGCAGGGAATTTATAGACAAGAGACCCTCTGTCAGGTGGCATCATCGTCTGTTTTACCAAAGGATGCTGCCCAGAAAACTCCAGAATGGGCAAACCGAGGCAACTGGGGTGCCCATCCTCCACGCTGGCCCACGCTAAGTGTGGCGGGGTCTGCAGGGATGGACACGCACGTTTCAGGAGTACACGAGGGTTCCTTCAGCTCGGTCAAGGCCAGCTTAGGCTGCCACCCACAGTGGCTGCTACCCTCCTGGGACTTCCCACCTGTCCTCCAGCTTGTGAACGTCTCTCTGATACCTTCCCTCCACCTGGGTCAGTACCTCATTTCCTCTGCACATTGTCTTCGTGGACCCCACTGTACTGCTGTAGCTGCCATCACACTTCAGGTTCTGTCTTGTGTGTCTCTTCCCGTGGAATCTCACAGGGCCCCCATCCTGACCTGAGCAGCATACACAGCACATGTCCCCGGGCCCTCCTCGATGACCTGGGGGCAGATGACCTCCCCCTACACAGGAGAAGCTGAGGGTGTTCCTTCCGGGGTTGGGGTGCTTATCTAGAGCCCAGGCTTATCTCTTGGTCCAGGTCCTCAGTTGAAGTTCCATCTCCACCTGTCAGGGTGGCAGCTTCATTCTCAACAGCAGTGCCTGTTTCCTCTTGGCTTGAGCCACTTCCAGTTCTGGAAGGCAAGGATCAAGAAGTGAGGGGAGTGGGGACAGTGCATAGCCTAGTGGCTGAATCCTCGCCTTGCATGAGCCAGGATCCCATATAGGCACTGGTTCATGTCCCAGCTGCTTCCAGCACCCTGCTTGTGCCCTGGGAAGGCAGTAGAGGTTGGACCAAAGCTCTGGGACCCTGCACCTGCATAGGAGACCTGGAGGAGGCTCCTGGCTCGGCTCAGCTCTGGCTGTTGCAGCCACTTGTGGGGTAAGCAGCAGACAGAAGATCTTTCTGTCTCTCCTTCTCTCTGTAAAATCTGCCTTTCCAGTAAAAATAAATCTTAAAAAAAGAAAGAAAGGAAGGAAGAAAGAAAGAAAGAGAAATAAATAAATAAATAAATGTGGCTGTATCAACTCCCACTTCTCCAGGACAGGAAGGGCAATGGCCCTTCTGTGGCTTTGATACCCACACTTACTGGGACAGTGGCATCTGGCATATTTGGGTGTCCAGGGCTGGGGGACAAAGGATTAGGCAGGTGCCTTCAGAGATGAGGGTGCTGGCCAGCCACTGCCCCATCCTAGGCTGCGTGGGAAGGGTTTATTTCAGCTCCTCCAGCTGTTAGGGGCTCTTCATCCCAGCTGTTTAACAGCGGTCTTGGTTCACCACTATTGCTGGGTGTGTCTCTCTGGGCCCAAATGTTCCCTCGCCACAGTCACACACAAGTAAAGCCCATCCTACTTCAAAGTGTCCTTGTCCAAAACTCCAACTGCAAAGGTCCTATTTCCAAGTGAGTTCACATTCTGAAGCATGCAGGGGAGCTGCGGGGAACACAGCTCAGTCCACAGCCTGCCGTAAAGCACCTAACCCTGACCTGAAGGCCTGTGCTAGGGAATGCCTACCACGGCTTCCTCGGGCTCCTGTGGCCGGGAACAGCCAGCCCAGGGAACTCAGTGAGGAGCACTCACATGGGGCTGGCAGTAGGCTCCAGGCAAGGGAGTGTCTGAGTATCCGCTCCTCCAGGTGAAGAACGGAGCAGCAAGGGATGACATTGTTCAAAAGTGGAGGGGGCACGGCATGGATGGCAAAGCCAGCTCCCTGAGGACACCCTCTGTCTGTCCCAGCGCCTGGCCAGGCTGTGCAGCCCAGGCGATGGATGACCTGGATTGAGGTTTACACAGTGAATTATTTTTCTTGATTCTTGCCTTAGGCCTGTTAAGAGGAATTCTAGAGTGCCAGAGTAACATTCCAAGTTCCCTGGCAAGGAAAGAACGTGGAAACTAGGGCGCACGAAGGGCGATGCGTTCACCTCACAGAGATCAAAATCATGCAAATGAAATCCCCCAGTTTGTCGGACTGGCAAAGCCCGAGGCCCTGTGGCTGGGCCAAGGCAGACACATGGTTCTGATGGGGACACCAGCCCATCTCAAAGCCACCTGGTGAGAACAGCTCTGGCCAAACTGGAAGCAGGAATGGTGATGATGGCAGGACTCACCCATAAGAAGACAAGGATGCCTGGAGCCGTCAGGGCTGGCCCTGCATCACTCCCTGGTGGGCACACCTCTCCAGGGAGCCCCCCGGCTGCCACCCACTACCCCGTGCCAAACATTGTGTCCTAAAGTCTCATCACCTCCTTTTATCTGCATATGTTCCTGCCTGAAATCGCCACTCTTTTCCCCAGTGGAGTGGACTCTCCTGAGGGTCCACCTTGCTCATGAGAGGAGAGCTGGGAGGTAGTGCCACACTGCGAGGTGCACTGGGTTCTAGGTGAACACAGAATGGCACAGGGAAGCCACCTGCACAGGATGCCAGCTGGGAAGAACATAAGGACCGCTTTCTGCTACAATGAAAGATCTCTTTCACAGAACAAGGAGACCCAATCTTAACAACAGGTGTCCTGGGATGGGATTAGTTGTGACTTTCCCTTTTTTATGTACCACAAACATCATTTTTGAAATAAAATCACTCAAGTGTTTTTGGAAGAAAATAAACGGCCAGGAAAGTGGATCGTCAGGTGCGTTCCAGCTTCACGCTGAAGGAAGCACAGGGAGGCTGCCTGCACTTTCTCCCTCTTGCATAAGGTGCAAGCAGAGGGACGGCCTTGGCTACAGCTGGCCGCTTCCTGATGTCACTGTCCTTACCAGGGTGCATCTGGTCTGGAACCCACAGCATGTAGAAATGTGACAGCCAGCACTGTGCCCTGCGGCTGCCACCTGTCCCTTGCAAAGCCAGGGGTCGGTCGGCCCTGGAAATGGCCGGGCCTGCTGCAGGAACTGCTCCCTCCAGAGGACGGCGGGTTTGCAGCACAGGGGCTGCCTGGGGCTGCGCCTGAGCCCCGCGCGGGGAAGAGGGGAGACTGGCTTTACTTGCTCCGCAGTGTCAAAGCGGGTCCCGGAGAGCCGAGCTCCGGAGAGCCGAGCCGGGGCCCACGCGCGGAGGAGCCCGGCCGCCCCGCTCGCCGCGGACGCGCCAACGCGGAAGTGCCGCCGCCGGCCGGACGCGCAGGCCCCGCCCACCGGAAGTCGGTCCCGCCCCCGGGCTTCCCGCCCAGCGCCCTGCAGGTGCCAGGCCTTCCGTGCGCACTCGGGCCAAGTCTGCGTCTCCCCGGCTTAAAACTGACTTTCTTTAAAATGTCTTCCCCCACCCCCATGATTCTTCGGTGAAACGCAAACGGAAGCATTTGTATTCATGTCCCTGTAGAGCTGTACAGCTGCCAAATCTAAACCTCGTCCCAACGTCCCATTAGGCTTTCGGGTAGCTATCTCAGTTCGAATCACACCTCTTCAAACTTTCAAGTTTTCATAAGGAAATCGAAAAGCCACACCATCCTTTATACTAAAAGAATAAAGATTTTTATTAAGCATTGTAAGTTGCATTCAATAGCCTCCAATACGCCACACCACAATCCATCGACCGTCAATCAGACCCAACAGCAGTTCATTCTCACAATCCATGAGTTAGGGCACAACTCCCTTCGACTGACAGCAAGATCCTGCTCAGCTCCTGCGGGCAGGGGTTGGGGAATTACACCTCATTTCTGATCACTAATGTGATGAAGAGCATCAGAAGTATATGAAAACGAGAAGAAGTGATTCTGATTTCAAAGTACATTGTTTGGAAACATTAACAAAAACATCAAAATGATAGAAGTATACCTGCTTCTACTAAATTCTTGATGGGAAAGTTCTCAGAACAAGCAATTTGTTTCCTGCTACAGAAGGGGGTGGGGTGGGTGTTTTTTTTTTTTTTAAAGATCAAAGGGTTTTTTCTTTCACAGAATTTCATATTTTGCTAATATGAAGGCATAAAACAGCAACAAAGAACAATAATGCATACAGCAGTGAGTACACCAGGGCAATGTTGATATCTGAAACGGCTAGATAATTTTGGGGGTTTTAGAATAAATGCAACAGAGGTCAATAATCACAAAATTTTAAGGTTAGAGCAAGATCAGTCAATTACTAAACAGAGTTAACATCTTTTATAGGACTATTACTGATTATTAGCATTTTTGTTTTGCAAATGGGCACATACTGGTAAGAATGGAAGAAAGGACAATAACATGCATAATATTAACTACACACTTTAAAAATTATGAACCATGCAGAAGTTTAGCTCAAGTAGTAGTACTAACGTCTACATCCAATTCAAAACCACATAGTTCATGGATCGCAGATGCATGGTATTAAGTCACCAAGAGTTTCAAAACACATTGCGTGGATTTTGAAAGGTCATTTGCATCTTCTATGATTTCAACTTTACCTCCATTTAACTTGCTTATAAAGTATGTATGATGTACTGTGTATTTAAAATCAGCAGAACGGCAATATTACTCTATAATTTTTTAGTTTCGATAGTTGCACTTTCTTTTTTTTTTAAACACAAAAGAACCACATCAACAGTGATGAAATTTAAGAAAGAAAAACTGTGGTTGTGCCTTATTTCTTTCATAATCATAAAAAACAAAGCCTTAAACAAAGCTTCATTGTGAAACAGTAATGCAAAATCAAATATAATGGCATACATATGGTGCCAAATGCTAAAAATTATATTTTAAGCTATATATACTTAAAGACTGCCAAAATTTGTTTTCTTTATAGTTCAAGAAACACAACTATAGGCTTTTGTCATAACCAGTTTAAACGTTATGTGTACTTCATTTTAAGTGCGGGAGTCAAATGCTCT
This sequence comes from Ochotona curzoniae, assembly GCF_017591425.1. Taxonomy (NCBI): domain Eukaryota; kingdom Metazoa; phylum Chordata; class Mammalia; order Lagomorpha; family Ochotonidae; genus Ochotona; species Ochotona curzoniae. Next base: position 60,761,394 of record NW_024467106.1, read on the forward strand.
TCATTTTCTTTCTCTTTTTTTTGTTTTATTGTAGCATTTTGACCACAACTGGTTAAAACTAAAAAGTGTGCTGTTGAAATCTCTGACATCAAAGAGGGATCTGAATTTCCAAAGTCCTCATTTTTCTCTTACGGAAAGGACAAAATGTACGTAACTGCAGGCTCTCTTTCTCTCCAGATATTCCTATATCCTTACCCTTCCAGCATCCTTCACCCTCTATAAAAAATAAGTTTACTCTTCTTTATTTAAGACAGCTGCCTCCAGAGCAGCTTCTCTGCGGCAAGCGCTGTCTGTACTTAGTGCATTTAAGCGAGGATTTGTATTGCACGTTTTAGAGTCACTGTTGAAGGCACTTTCGGAGCGGCTGGGGGCCCTGGCATCACCCGCACTCCCGTTCATCTGGGGCGCGGACTTCTCCTCGGCCATCACTCCGTTTTCTGCCAGGGACCCATCTGAAGACGCGCCAGATGACTTGGGCTCCCCGGATTTTGACTTGAGCTCTTTGGCCACTTCCTCTGCTGAAGCAGCATAAGGAGGTCTGCCCTGCTGGGAGAGAAGACAGGGCATGAGAAGGCGGAGTGTGACAAACAGCTCCAGCCCAGGACGCCCTGTGCACTGGGAGCACAGCGCCTGCAGCCCTCTGCTCTGCCAGGGCAAGCATCTTGGGTCTCAGCCAGCCCTCCAGCCTCTCTGCAAACCGGGAGTTGCATTAAGGAGGCTGGTCTGATCTTGATAGTTTCAGATCATGCCCTTAAAGTCCCAAGTTTCTAACTAATTTTTTGAGTATTTTTAACAACATTAAGGTGGAAATTACCATAACTGATATATTTATGGCTCAATTTAAGTTTATACAGTGTGGATCATGGTGGCACATTTAAGATGGTATGTTCTGAAAGGATCCCTTTCCTCTTTATAGATTTAAAACTAACTCTGGAATGGCATGCTATGGTACAGTGGTTAAGCCACTGGTTGGAATGCCTGTACCTTATTGTGGATTGCCTGGTTCACAGCCCCAGTGCCTGGGCCCACACCACTCCTGTAGGAGATCGGGCCGGTCCACTATTGGCTGCTGCAGCCATTCAGGAAATGAACCAGTAGGCAAAAGAGCTCTCTTTCTCTCTGTCACTCTTTCAAATAAATAAGTCTTGTAAAAATAGATAAATATAACTGTGGAAACTCAAGAGTGACTCCAACAGTGCTGAAAGAACAGGTCTGCTGCTGCCCTCCTGTGGGGTACACGACAGCAGTCCCGACACCCCGAGTGTCCCTCCAGACAGAACACCCACACAGCTCCCCCTCCCTGCGGCCATTTCTAGGATGGGATCAAGCATCTCTGGCCCGCTGTCCTACTCTATTTCCACACAAGTCGGTGTCTCCCAGCACCATCCCACCACAAACAGGGCATGTGCCTTACGAAGGACAAAGCGCAAGGCTCAGCTCAGGTGGAGAAGGAGTGTGTCCCGTGACCCCCAAAGAGCAGTGTGCCGCCAACCCCCTCCTTCCAGCTAAAGATGTTAAAAGCACTAAAGTGTCCTTCTCCTCGAGTCAAGAAAAAGCCCTAATATAAAATTACAGCAGGACCAAGAAAGGGAGAAAAAAACCTGACATGTTCACTGCCCCCTTTCAGACCTCAGAGCCCTCTGTTCAGCAGCCCGTGGGACGCACACATTACAGGCACTGCAGGAACTGTCATGGTCTGGTTATTGGGAATGGTCAGGGACTGTCACCCTTGGAGTGATGAAAAGGGGAGTGTAGAGGACCAATACTGCCCGACACAGGGAAGGAGAGCTGGTTTTTCCTGTGGGGGGCAATTTGTCCGCTTCCCCTGGAGGTCCTGCCCTAGGAAGCACATTCCACCACTGTCACGTGTGCCATCTAAGTGAGCAGTGCAGCCTCCTCTCTTTGATGACATCTCTTCTCTTCGCCACCAGGCTGGTGCTCCCATCGAGACAGGTGCCGGGAGTGAGACAGGAACAGAAAGAACAGGAGCTACAGAGGCAGGGGAAGAGAAGGCCCGGATGCAGGGGAGACTTCCCCATGAGCACAGAACATAGTGCTAGCAACACTGTGCACAGTGTCCATTGTCTTTCTCAAAGGCATGAGACTCAGTTTCACCTAAAAATGCAAAAAAATGCCTAGATGGGATCCCACACTACATGGAAAGCAACAGGAAAATATGGACTGGGACATATCCCACAGAGAGTCACATAACAGACCAAGAGCACCTCCTCTGACAAAACAAGAGACACAAAAGGACAGCAGAAATCAAACTTTAAGAATTCCAAGTTGAAAAATTTCAAATAAATCACTCAATAAATAAAACTGAGGAGAAACACCAAGAACTAGTAACAACTGAAGAACATGAACAGGAAGAAAAATTTTAGAAATCAAAAGGATAGGAAAATGCATATCAAAAACACAATGAGAGTCAAGTGAGATGGCTCCATGGCTAAATCTTTGCCTTGCAAAGGCCAGGATCCCATATGGGCACTAATTCATGTCCTGGCTGCTTTTCCTCCCATCCAACTCCCTGCTTGTGGCCTGGACAATCACTAGAGGACAGTCCAACGCCTTGGGCCCCTGAACCCACATGGGAGATCCAGAAGAAGCTTCTGGCTCCTGGCTTCAGATCGGTGCAGCTCCAGCTATTGTGCTCAGTGAGTGGAAGATCTTTCTATGTCTCTCCTACTCTCTGTAAAACTGCCTTTTCAGTGAATGAATGAGTAAATAAATCTTAAAACACATGCACACACATACACACAACGAAACGACACTTCACATGCACTAGAATGGCAGAATCTACAATTGAAAAAACAGTGTTGGTGCGCACACAGAAACGTGTTCACAGAAAAACTTACAGCTGAACATTCACAGCATCCAACAGGTATTATCCATCAATGAATTGTAAAAATGCGGTCTGTCCACACAATGAAACATGACTCAGTCCTGATACACACCACTGGCCTGCACTCAGATGTGCCATCTCTGACAGGCACACACATGGCTCAGGAGCTAGGGCAGGGGTGGCATGTTGGGACGTATCTGTCCACGGAAGAGAAAGGAGCTTCTTTCTAGAGTGATGAAGGTTCTTTAGTTGGTACTGATAGCTGCTTTACTCTGAAAATAGGCTAAAATGCACAAATTAAAGTAACTTGAGGCCTGAACAGATCCCCCAAAGATAAAACACAGATGCCAAGTGAGCAGATTTTAGGTGCTCCACCACACGTCTTCAGGGAAGCACAAGTTAAAATGCTAATGAACTACATTATACCTATTAGAAGAGCCAGAATGCTCTGCTGACCCCACCCAAGCCCAGGGAGACTGAGGAGCAACAGAAACTCATTCACTGGGTGGCAGGCAGCACTGTGGCATGGCAGACAAAGCTGCTGCTCGCGTGAGACGCCCGCATCCCATATGGACAATGGCAGGAGTCCTGTCTGTTCCACCTGCAGTCAGACTGACCTGGGAAAAGCAACCCACACGGCCTAAGTGCTTGGGACCCTGCTTCCATATGAGAACTCAGAGGAAGCTCCTGGTTCCCACCTTCGACCTTACTTAGCACATTCTTGGCCAATATGGACATCTGGGGAATGAAGCAGTGGATCAAGATCTCTCTCGCTCTAACTCTGACTTTCAAATAAATAAATCTTAAAAACAAAAAAGTATCTCACTCACTGCCGATGGGAGCACAAAATGCTGCAGCTACTTTGAAACACAGTTTGGCAACCACAAAGTCCATCACTGGGTGACCGGACAAATTGGTACGTTTGGACAACAGAGTACCACTCAGCACTGAAATATAAACTATCAAGTCACAAGCGAGAGAGGAATGGCTAATAGGACACGATGGATTTTTTACATCAGTAAAACTACTCCTATGCTTCTATAGTGGATCCTGTCATGATTCATTTGTCTAAACCCACAGGATGTACAACCAGGACAGAGTCCTCATGTAAAGGATGATCCATGGACTGACAGCATTCTAGAAAGGGACGCTGACAGTGCAAGATGCTTGGAGGGGCAAGTGCAGGCGGTATACGTGAACTCTCCATACCTTCCTGTCAAACCTTAACCTGGCACTGCTGTAAAAATCAGTCTTTAAGAAAACCACAAAACCGTACATTTTACACACATGAATTGTTACAGTATGTGACTTATGTGCCAACACAAAAAGAGATAAAGAGGAACAAAAAGTGGCCAGCACAGTAGCCTAGTGGCTGGAGTCCTTGCCTAGCACGTGTCAGGATACCATATGGGCGGCAGTTCGTATCCCGGCTGCTGCACTTCCCTTCCAACTCCCTGCTTGTGGCCTGAGAAAGCAGTGGAAGATGGCCCAAAGCCTTGGGACCCTGCTCCTGCATGAGAGACCTGGAAGAAGCTCAGCTCTGGCCTTAGTGGCCAGTTGGGGAGTGAACCAGCGGATAGAAGATCTTTCTCTTTGTCTCCTTTTTCTCTGTAAATCTGACTTTCCAATAAAAATAAATAAATCTTTAAAAAAAAAAGGGGGGGGGGGAGGAATCAAAAGACTCTGCCACATGTTGCAGACAGTCCTGGGAGAGCTGGCACTGTGTAAGGATAATACCAGGACAGTGAAGAAGCACAGAAAATACAAAACCATGAATTCAACATTCTGACCTGAAATTACGTATGAAAATACATCCTGCACTAAAGTGCAGGGATGCCAAATAGCTGGCACCAGACAGGGCACAAGGCAAGGCACTAAATGAAAATCAATTTGGAAATTTGGAACAAATCAGCAAGTTGTTTGAAAGGGAAAGAAAATTATAACACTGTCAGTCTTTTGCAGCAACACTTCATGCCGACGTAAAAGGACACAACACACACAAGCAGCGAATGTGAGCCAGTGTTTTCAAGGATGAGGGAAAGAAAATCTCTAGCATTGAATATTGTCTCTCTAAATCTTTCTCAAGGCATTCTTTCAGAATCTATGAAAGAAACTGTTTCAGAGCCCAGAAGACATGCGCAGACCCTGGCTTGGTGGGGGGTTTGGGACATGGAGGTATTTATAGAAGACCAATGAGGCAAAGAAGGAAAGTACAACAGGCCATGGCCATCTGCCCAGATACTGCAGATAGTAACAGCACCACTATTTTTTTTTTTTAAAAGCAAAAGTGTGGGGGCGGGGTGGGAAGGAGATGGGGAGAGCACATGCAAGACACCTTTCCAATTATTTTTGGTACCGGCATGAAGAGGCTTCCTCAACCCGTGCATGTGGTATGACATAGAGCAACTGGTCAGTTATGGGACACTGTAACTCAACTGAAAAGAACATCTAAATAGCAGAGGTCAGGTGACAGTCCCAACATCCTAAATCTGAATGGAAAGCTTCAATAGAAGCTCACAAACCATTTGGGTGTGTAGAGGCAGTAACAGTAGTGTGTACATGAGGGGACTTAATGTAAACTTAGCATCATCATCATCATCTTAAAACACTGAGACAGACCGACTGACTGATTGTGGTAGTTTCAGCTACTGTGCCACATGCCCATTCCATATTATGTTTTAATTCCTTCTTTCTACAAACATACTGAAGCCCCTCATATATGCGGGTACGGTCAGTATGTGTACACGTAGATGTGCTTGCACACACCTTCCTCTCAGCACAGGCCACAGGAAAGGATACACAGAAGAAAGGGATGAAGACCTGGCAGATGTTAATTAACAGCCTTATGTTAGAAACATCAAGAGAAATTAATGAGGATTCTACCTTGTTTTTCCTTAATTTTTGTTCAATTATTTAACTTATTTGTGAGGCAGGGCTTGGAGGGGGGACAGAAAGGGAGAGACAGAGATAGCTTCCATCCACTAGTTCACTCCCCTGAAAATCCCGACAGCAGAGCCTGAACCAGGCCAAAGCCAAAAGCCAGAAGCCCGAAACCCAATTAGTGTCTTCCGAGCAGGTGGCAGAAACTCAATTACCTGAATCAACCACCAGGGTGCGCACCAGCAAGAAGCGGGAAGCTGAGCTGGGACATTCAAATGTGTCTCAACTGCTGGGTCAAATACCCACCCCAAGGATCTTGCTAATATTCCATTATCAATCCAATTTTAGCATATGTGGTGCCGCAGCAAACATACCAAAGGAGCTTGGTTTTGAAAAAGAAAAGCCTTGTCTGTGTATGCATATGTTTGTGGATGAAAAAAACAGAAGTGTCCGCAGAAGACCAGAACAGTGTCTATTGGGAGCGTCTGTGGGAGTGAGGATCCACTGAACAGGCTGGTCTGGAAATGCCATCCATTTCTTCATGAAGACATCAAGAAGCAGCTGTTCCGGGCCAAAGACCTCAGAGGTCATGGCAAATATCAGCCCACTCTGAACAGGTTCCAGGGAACTTGCGTGTGCCAGGCAATGTTCATGCATGACAGAACAGCCTCACCCCTAAGTCTGGGAAGAGGCACTGGGAAGCCCTCTCAGGGAGGAGACACGGCCAGGAAAGGCAGTAGCAGTGCTGGGAGCGCCATTACCTGAATCGCTCCCTGGTTCTTATAGCCTCTGCCGTAGTACCTTCCACCTCTTCCAAAGGTTCGAATGACCGGCGTAGAAATAACTCCTCTTGGACGCCTGAATGAACACAAAGACAACAGCAAGCAGGGCTATGACAGATGGCAGTTATAATAACAAACAAAAAGGAGAGTTCCTCTGTACAGTTGTTTTAAAGGTTAATTCCAAAGAATCAGACTAATTTGTTTATACCCAATGCATTTGATTTAATTAACTTAGTGTTTTGACATACGCAACCATTAAGGTATCAAAGAATGATACATAATGATGTAAAAATTCATGTAAAAATTCAAGTGAGAGGCTACTTTCTATTCACGTAAGATGTGTGTTCCCAGTCCCAACGCACCCTCTGGCAGATCCTCCGACAGAGACGACCTGCAGGGGGAAGGGCCCACGGCCCCCGCGGCCCCGCCTGCTCCCGGCCCAGTGGCCCACCACGGTGCCAGCGATTTCTAGCTTCCCTCCCTGAGATGGCATAGGCTGGACTCCTGCACAGAAAAACACACAAGAACACAACAGCTTAACAACTGCAGCACCAAGAAGAGAAGAGAAACAAGAAAGCCACTTCTTTGCATTGAAGTTGCTGGATCCTGTGCTGGGGTCCGTGTGATGGATGTGGAAGACAGGAAGGTGTGAAGAGTATCGTTTCTTTGCAGGCAAGGCCGCAAGGAACGTCCCGCTGTGTGGCAAGGCCCAGTGGATGTCTCTACAACACCTGAATGCAGCTCCACCTCCCTTTGCATGGACACCACCGGACAACCCCATTGAGATTTCTGTAATCTATTTAGGCATTGTCTGCCTCTGTGGAGTTACTGTTAAATATCAATGGGAGTATAGAAGCTGATGTTGCTGTTGCAGGGTTTTTTAGCCAAAAAGCTGTTATTGCTGTTAAGGCTGCATCCTATGGCAATATGCTAATCAAGGGTGCTAACTCCCCTTTTGATCCTATGCTAATCAAGGGTGTTCTGTCTTCAGGTGTAGTGGGAATCTATTCTTTCCCTCTTTCTTTGATCTTTTAGGTCCCTTCCTTTCTTGACTGTCTCAAGACCAAGCTGTAGAGTAATTGTGGTAGGAATGTGTTAGTGATTGATATGCACCATCTATTGAGAAGTTTTTCCTAGCCAGGTGCCAGGTGCCAGGCACCAGGTGGTTAACATCCTAGCCTTAGGTGAAACAAATGGCAGAGCTATCTTTAGAAACACCCACTTGACCATGACGTAAAAAGTCTGAGCCAGAGTTTGACTGATTTTGTATAAATAAAGTGGACAGCTTTTGCGCATGGTCCAGTATGATGATGAAGTCCTAGTGGTCCGTCTCTTTCTTTCTTTGCGCCTCATCCACGCACCCTTCGCGAGTTCCGAACTCAGCTGGAGCTGGACTCCGGCAATCCTGACTTGAGAATTTTCCACTGCTGGGTTCTAAACTGTCAATAAAAACCCATGATAACGGAATGTGGTTGCAGCTGCAAGGCGCTTCAGACAGAAGCAGATCAAACAGGGAGCCACAGCCAGCACAGGAGGCTTAACTCCTGCATCACTGTGGGGGGTTCTGTGGTCAGCATCTGCCCCATTAGGCAAAGGCTTCCACATATACTATTTTTACCAAACATTTTATTATTTTAATTGGAAAACCAGATATACAGAGAGAAGGAGATACAGAAAGAAAGATCTTCCATCCACTGATTCACTCCCAAGTGGTCACAACAGCTGGAGCTGAGCCGATCTGAAGCCAGGAGTCAGGAGCTTCTTCCAGGCCTCCCACACCAGTGCAAGGTCCCAAAGCTTTGGGCCATCCTCTCATGTCTTCCCAGGCCACAAGCAGGGAGCTGGATGTGAAAGGGAGCAGCCAAACCGTGAACTGGCATGCATATGGGATGCCAGCTAATGCAATGTGAGGATTTAGCCACTAGACTATGATGCTGGGCTCTACCAAACATTCAAGAACATAGTAAGCCTAGTGTGTATTTTGTAGTGCATGCATTGTTAGAATTTCCTTGAGCACAGCCATAAATATTCACTCAATCCATTAATTTCTACTCGTTTCTGAGAGCCTGAAGATTTCCTGACTTGAGAAAACCCGCTTGCAACAGAGGCATCCCACATGTGTGCCTCTTCAAGTGCTGGCTGCTGCTTTCCACCCAGCTCCCTGCTAGCAGTTTGGGAAAGCAACAGAAAAAGACCCAAGTACTTAAGCTTCTGCCACCAATGAGGGAAACCATGATGGAGTTTCACTCCTCTTGCAGCCATTCGAGAAGTGAACCAGTTGATGAAAAATCCCCTCCTTTTCTGCAACTCTTTCAAATAAATACAGAAAGTTTAGGGCCCAGCATGAGAGCATAGTGGTTAAAGTCCTCGTCCTGCATGCACCAGGATCCCATATGGGCGTTGGTTCTAATCCCAGCAGCTCCACTTCCCATCCATCTCCCTGCTTGTGACCTGGGAAAGCAGTCGAGGACAGCCCAAAGCCTTGGGACCCTGCACCCGCCACATGGGAGACCTGGAAGAGCTCCTAGTTCCTGGCTTCAGACTGATTCAGCACCAGCCGTTGCGGTCAATTGGGGAGTGAACCATTGGACGGAAGATCTTCCTCTCTGTCTCTCCTCTCTGTATATCCACCTTTCCAATAAAAATGAATAAAAAAGAAATTTTAAACGACCACACCCAACTACAGGGAGGGAGAGAGGAAGCAGAGCCCACGCATCTTGTTTTCTGGCAAGTGGAATGAATTATTAGAATATGCTCTCCACCTTCTGGTGTTGGCTACCATCATGGCCACCCTCACTGCCTTGCCAAAATCTACACCAGGTCTTATATTTTCTGGTAGCCAAAGAAATTGAATGAAATAAGTTTTAGAAAGAAATTCTATTTATCCCAAAGTATCCAAAATATTATCATTCCTGTATATCACACCAAGTTCAAAAGTTAGCAAGCTCTTCTGCATCCCTTCTCTCTAAGTCACTCTTTGGGATCTTGTGTATTATGAGCCACAATAGCAGACTCAACGACATGTGGTCATGGCTGTGACCCTAGATGCCACGGGTCTGAACTCCAGATACAACTCTAGGAGAGCCTCCTTTGACTCGAAGAGCCTACCTCTCACCCACACCACCCAGGACAACACTTGCCCGGTCTCTCAAAGGCTGGCTTCGGGCCTGACACGGGAGGAGTTGAGGCAGTGCAACAGTGGAGCACAAGTACATGGCCGGGCTGTAGCAGGAGCAGCGAGAGGAGGGAGACCAGGAGGAGGCCTCTCCCTGAAGGCAGCACAGGCACAGCTGGTCTGCAGGTGTCTCCTTTTCATATACATGCCTCCTGTTGGCTTCCCTGAGCACCCCAGGGAACTGACTCACTCAGACGGTGCCAGCTGGGTGAGAAAGGCTGCCTAGGCCCAGTAACTCTCGAGGTGTCTAAACAGCCTGCAGTGTCACTTGATGGCTGCACTGAGATATGCAGCTCCACGATGTGCAAAGAGGATGAAGTCACATGTCACAGTGGCGCCTGTGAGAAAATGAGGTCTTGCGCCCCTCGTGTACACCTAACATACATGAGCAGAGAAGCAATGAAAAGGAATTTCACTTATTTATAGGTTTGGCTTGAGCGCTTTCTTTAAAGTGTTTCTACAAAACAAACTGCGACAAACTGCTTACAACAGGACTCCCATACCTCCCACAACCTTCTTGCCCAGAAAGGTCCGTTTGCCAGAGGAACCCTGCCTGGGAACAGGGTGCTGCTGCGGCTGAACACGAGTTGCCGCTCACCCTACACCATGAAGGCCTGGCCGGCGGGCAGGCACAGAGGCCCTGCTCTAGTCGACAAGAAAGTCTATCCCCCGAGGAGAACCACAGCAGAGGCTTGCAATGAAGCCCTGAGAGAGGGTGTCTGTTCAAAAGTATAGGAAGGAAGGCGGGCACCAGCGCTGGAGCGAGTGCTGGCAGCCAGCGCTTTGAGGAGAGGGTGATAATTACCGCCCTGGGCCTTGCTAGTTCTGCCGCTGTCACTGCCCGAGAAGGCTCCACAGGGTCCCGACGCAGCCACCCGGAAGGCTCGGTAGGGGCCTGTTGCTACCGTTTCCCCATAGGGGCCTCCAAAGCCACAGACTCCTGTAGGACCCAGACAGAGATACAGAAGAAAAGCATGAGGGATGGTGTCTCTTCAGTGGCAAGGAAGGGTTTGCAGCCCTTCTTGCCAGCTCACTATCCTGTGCCCCAGGGTCCTCAAGGATAGCACTGCTCAGCCCCCTCCCCCTCGTGGACAGGGCCTCCACGAACGCACTGACCGGGGCTCCTGACAGGCCTCGGGGATTGGGAACTGCAGGACAGCTCCCGGACTCAGATTTGTTTTCTCCCACAAGTGAGAACTAAGCCAAAATTGTGAGGAAAGGGTTTCTAGATACTTGGGCAGACCCTGCCCTGCATGGTAACTCCCACTCTCCCTTCCCCACCACCTCCTTGCTGATTCAGTTACAGGCTTTCAGCACTAGTGCTGGCTCCCCAGAAAGACTGCACCTCTCCTCCCACGGGGACAAATGCCACCACACAACTCACCTGCGAAGCCTCTGCCCCTGCCCTGGGAGGGTGGCACGGGCCCAAAGTGCCGCGGGTACACTGAGGTGGGGTAGAAAGGCAGGGTGGGGGGTGGAGGGAAGGGAAGAGGGTGGTTCTGCCGGGAGAGGTTGAGTCCCTCGAGGATGCTCTGGCGCATCTTCTCCACCTTGGCAGCCTGCTCGGCCTGCAAAGCAAGGGTAACAGTGAGCATTCGGCTCAGCACCCACCAGGCCTACACTCATGCTGCTCAGACCACGTGTGTCAACTGCACTGTTCACAAGTTCTATAACTGCGGCTTCAGCTACTGTGCAATACTGCAGTATCTACACCCCAAACTGAGACAAGTGACATCTTCCTTGGTTGCTTGCAGGCCTGGGCAGAGGTTGAACCAGACAAGCCTGTTCACTTACTTCAGCCACTACTGAAAACAAGCTGCCCTTGTTTAGTGCCATAGTTTTCAGCTGGATGCTTCTGTTGGTGAATCTGCTATAAAAATGGCCCCTCGGCGTGGTACTGGTGTGCTCCAAGTGCACATGAAGGTCTGATATGCTTGTGGAAAAACACATACAGTAGAGAAGTGTGTTTTAGTGCCACTGGCCATGGGTGTGGCAGCAACCAACGATCAAAACAAAGCCACGTATGCAGTGGCCGAAGAACACACGTGACCAGGAACTTAATTCCACATCCCCTCAGGACTGACAGCTCAGTATTTGCTAGTTCTGTTTTCTGGGCAAATTTCAAAACATAACTGCTAAGAAGCAAGCAGAGTCCATGCTCTAACTGAAGTCACTCACTGGCTTGGCCTAAGCTTAAACCAACACTGTCACACAGATTCTGTGACAAATGAGCGTGACAGGTGCATTTCATGCTAGCCAGGTAATTCCCCACACCCCAACACACCTGACCATCACAGAGGTCGATGAGCGGGGTCTTTTCCCGGCTGGCTTTGAGGAGCTTGGACTGGAAGAGCTTCCCGTCAAAATACATCCACGGACAACAGTGTTCCCAGGGGATGGGCTGTCCACACGCGTCATTTGCGAACAGCGCCATGTCCACCCCACTCATGAAGAGAGCCGACAGCTGAATCCCTCGGGGGTCGAGGTTCTCAATCTTAAATTGAAAAGAGTAAGTTCTATGGAATAAGAGTACTATAGCATTAATTCTTCCAGTGCCTCATTACAGCCCCCTCCCAGGTTAACAGAGAACATTCCTCAACAACACCCCTAAGAAGTCTTGCCACTATCTTACAGTGACCCAACTGGCCCCAACTAAACAGAAATACTTCTCAGTCACTTAATGGAATGTGTCCCAGCCTAGGTTTTGCCAAGCCTCTCACAGTGTGGAGGGATACTCTATGTAAGGCTGGCTGCCAGTATTGTCACCCATGACGTGTAGCCTCGAGCAGCCCACAGCCGCACAACCCTGCACACCTCAGATCTGAACACAGCAATGTACTACAGCAAGGTGTCAAAAAGGAACACGGTCAAGACTTTGCAGTTTTCAAGTTATTACAGTAAAAATAATTAGTAAAAAAAAAATTACTTGGCATAACTTCATTCTAAAATTGTACTTGTTATTTTATATGTTAATGGTTTAGATAGCAACTTACTAATGAAACTGTCAAAATGTTTCAGGAGCAATGGACAGCTTACAAATGAAAGAATGCAACAACAAAAATGCTGTGTTTGCACCATGCATGCTATAGAATTTGCACAAACATATTACTTCCCCAGGGATGAGGAGCAGGGTAGGAAACAGGCACAGTCAACTCTTGATTGCCTGTGAGGGGCCTAGTTTGTGGATTATCCAGAAGTAATTCACTCTGCTCTGAGTATCTTCCCATCTTGGTGATTTCCTAGGAATGTAGTCTCTGTGGGGCACAGATCCAAGGAAGGCCTAACCACGAGAAGTAAAATGACTTCTCATTAAAGAGGGGAAAAAAATCATTCTAATACCAAATGCTAAAAAATGTATGATTACCTGCTGTTTTGTGTTATTTATGTCAACATTTCTCCACAAAACAGTTAACACTGTGTTTCAAGCCTTTTCTTACACTTGAGGATATCCAAAATCTAGCAAAGCTGTATCTACAAATGTATGAAAGCTGTTCATCTATACCTCAGTCCTGTCATGTGTAATCACTCTTTCCTTTCCCATGCAAGGAGGGAAGTGAACTGAAAATTGTTCAGCTGAGGACAGGCAAGCTGGGGTGACATAATCAGAAACATTTTTATCATTTTTATGTCTGCTTGCCAAGTGGAGAAAGAGAGGGCCAAACAGAAACAAAATCGAGAAAACATTAGAATCCTCCAGGAGCAGGAAGGAGCTGGTCCAGCTAGAAGGGGCCTGGCAGAAGTGTGGCTATGGTTAAATACAGCTGCCCCAAGACAACCAGCCATGAATCCCTCCTGGTCACACAGGCCCCTGCCACTTCCCATCTGGATCCTCTATCAGAGAGCCAGGGATTAGGGAGAAAAGTGGTAGAGTGGATATCACCTAAAGATGTCTGCCTCACCATCTGAATGTCGTGTACAAAACACCACCAAGGGTTCTCAATCACGTACTACTGCCATCACATCCAGATTCAGGAACATAGGGCTGAGGGAATTCAGTCCTTTGTGTGCCAATTTGAAGAAGCCTTTGCATATGTGCCCAGCATACATGAACCCTCATCAAAACCACTCATCTTCAAACTGCTCGAGTAGGGAATGGAACAGGACTACACAATTCACACACACACAGAGGTATGTATGTGCAAAGTAATTCGAAATTCAGAGAAAAACATATATGAAGCAGGTGTTTGGCCCAGTGGATAAGATTACCGCTAAGATGCTTACATCCATATCTTAATGCCTGGGTTACGGTCCTACTTTGGCTCGTAAAACCAGGTTCCTGCTAATTTGGACTTTGGGTGCCAACAGCAGATGACTCAAGTAATGGGCTCCTGCCACCATGTGGGAGGAGCAAAAATGTCCTGGGTTAAGTTTCTGGCTCCCATTTTACCCCAGACCAACCCTGGCTGTGATGGGAATCTGGATAAGGGCTCTCTGTCTCAAACGTTAGTGGAGGAAAGATAAGCTTGTTGAAGTGTGTGTGTCAGAGAGAGAGAGAGAAGGGAGGGAGGGAGGGAGGGACAGAGAGACAGACAGACAGACAGAAAGGAGCATACTACTAAATGGCCCAAAAAGGTAGTTCAGGGACTGTAAAGCATGGATGTAAAAATTATGTTAGTTTCAGGAAAATCAGCAGTTGCAGTAATGACTGGTACCACTAGCTTAACAGAAAACACTTGGCAGCAGCTTTGAAACGATGCAAATAAAATTTCATTGCTGCACAGATTTTTGCCTCTTTCTAAAAAATTGTAATAAACATTACGTTAGTGTTTTTTCTTTCTGTTAATTCTATAATGTTTAATATTTGTGGAAGTGTGATGAATATCCATCAAACATTAGCGTTTTCACTTGTATTTCTGTACATACTATCTCATCTTCATGTCTCACCAGTGCACAACACAGGCACTTCCAGGAAAGTGTCCATGGCAGACCTGGGGCCCAAGAGCTCATGGACAGAGGCAGTAACTACAGAACTCAAATCTGAATCCTCAATTACAGAAAGTGCATTCTAACCTCATTCTCTGATCCCACTAAGATAATACATTCTACATTATCCACAGTTCCTCAACAAGAAAAACACAGGCAAAAAGACTCTCATTTTACAAGAGATACAAATTTGGAATTTAATTTCTGCCCAATTAATTCAAGAATCAAGTTCTAATGAAGCTACCCTGTCCAATTTCTAATTAGTGGAAAACAGACTCTTACTTGTCATATTCAACTAAATGTAAAATAATCCTGGTGTCACAGATGTGTTGCACGTCCCTAATACTATCTTTAAAGTTCTTCATTTTTCATTTTTAATATTCTGCACTGGGCATGTGAAACTTAGAAGAATTTTAAGCTGTTGTAAAAAGAGCAAAGGAGAAAGAAACTGGGCTGATTTCAGAGCTACTTCATTTCATCCTCTCACCACCTGCCTCCAACCCAGGCCTGGTGGGAACCTACAAAGGCACAGCACTGTAACAGGAAAGGAATCAGGGCCATGACTCACTGGCACAGGTATTCAAAGGACCATACAGGAGACTCACTCATGGATGTGGAGGTGGAAGAAACATGGATGGAATGAGAGCCTCACAGATCTGTGTTAGGTCTCAGTATCTGTCCCCATAACCCCTCCTAAGCAAAGCTAACAAGAACCCAAACAGTCCGAATGGAGCGTTTTTCTTCTTTTTTCTCCTGACGCCAAAGCCCAGTGTGAACAATACATGGGGAAGAAAGGGGAGCTGGGCAATCCACAAACTGGGCAGGGCCAGACACAGCAGCAGCAACAGGCAAGAGTTGACTACATCATAAACAGCGAAATGGTACAGTGTGGAAAAGCATTGTCATTGCTTTTGGTATGTCAAAAACTGTAATGATTAAATGAAAAAAAAAAAAAAGTAATTTTAAAATGTAATTTTCCAGCACTGAGTTTTGGGACTCTCAACTCTGTGTAGTTTTGTAGCACGTGAATAATGATTATTTATATCAATTCTCAACATGGACTGAGAAGATCTTCCATATTATTTAAAACAAAAAAACAAAACAAACAAACAAAAAACCCCACCAAACTGCCTCCCCCACCCAGCCAATGACTGCTATGCTCAGACTTTATGCTTACCCTGCACTAACAGCGTGAGCTGTCCTTGTGAAAGCAGCTATCTACCTCCACACAAGCAAGACCCCAGGGGACGATGAATGAGCCTGAAGGCAACTCTACATGAAATGTATCTTTTTGAATACATCTAGAAATGTCTCCCTTTAGATGAAGAATCAGGAGAAAACCATGAAAAGCACTAAGACCTCAAAAGAACCAAAATGAAAGCTTAGGGTGTGATTGTTTTTCCAAAGTTATCTCCTATGTGTTGATCCAAAAATGAAAAGGACATGGGATAGAAGATGAACTTGGGTTAAAGTAACTTGATGGTGAATAAGGCTTGGTGGGCATACCTGGTCCCTGGCGGTCTGATTTTCAGAAGTGGGATGTCAATACTGATGTAATAATCTATATAAGAGAAACAGGAGTAGAGGTAGAGGGTGGCACCACACTCTAGGAAAAGTGTTTCCACCCCCTGAAGCACAGCCTGCAACGAAGACGGCGTGATGAGACCCGGCGAGGACACGGGAGGCCGTGACTGGGCCCCGCCACACTGCCTGACAGGGACCTGACCAGACATCGAGAGCAAAAATGTTAAAATAATAATAATTCTGTCCAGCAAACAGAAACTGGATCTGCAAAGTAAAGAACACAATTTGGGGTAAATTATCCCACACTTTGGTTTTTCACATAACTTGTTTCAGAGGCCTCGGGTGAGCTCCACAGGGTCGAGGAGGGTCTCAACACCACTCAACATAATACAGTCATCTGGGGAGAACCAGACATTTACAGAGCTTCAACTGTTAAACGCTGAAACCCTAGGAAGCAAGCCTAGAATTCCTCTGCAGGGCAAGAACGCCTTCATAAAGAACAGCAAAAAGATCTACAAGGAAGGCAAGTTTGTCAAAAGAGAGTAACTGTTTACAAATCAAACTTCATGAAAAAACAGAAAACCAAACAAAACTGATGGCAAAGAAAAAAATAAAACCCTGCACAGTAAAAAGAAAAGGCAGATCTGCGAATTTAGCTAACTTTGAAATATCTTGGCCTTCCGGAAACACAGTATAGAAATTAGAAAGCAATTACAGCCAGGTGAACACAGCAATCAATAAGCGCACTGAAAAGACACGCACACTGAAAAATTAAGGGACAACTCAGAGAAAAAAATCAACAGTGTTAAAAACAAAGAACAAAAGGAATTACTAGAAGGCAAAATTAAAAGGAATACGATGTTAAATGCTGACTGCAGGGGCCCGGGGATGAAGGGGTCACATCGTTCTTCAAGTGTTTTAAGGGATTTTACAATACTAGAAGGGCAAAGAATACTTTTTTAGAGAAAACCAGAATTGTAACGAGGAACAATGGGATGAAATAAGAAAAAGAATCCTGACTAGATGTTACGAAATTCTTAAGATTAAGCCCTCCTCAGGCTTGGAATCCCCTACTAAAATTTAAAAAGGCCAGTTTATTTCCTGATATGAAAAATAAGAATAAACATCCATTTGTAAACAAAGAAAAATCTTGCACTGATAAAAGTGGAATTGACTGCTTCCAAACTGGGGATGGCAAATCTCCAACTAGAAAGGAAGGTCCCCAACTCAAACTGCAGTGTGTCATCAGTACAGAGCATTGGGCTGTGCTGGCTAGGAGGGTGAGCTGTGTCCCAAGGAGTCAAGGAGGACTTCCCAGGATCATAAGGAGGGGCATATACGTTACCTTGAGCTCCTGCAGCTGATCTGGCTCGTAGAGCTTGGGGGACAGCGCCTGGGCCAGGAAGGCGTCCAGCTCTTGACGCCGCAGTATTCGAGCTCCTGGCCACTGCACCATATACCTGGTATGGGACACAAACCATTGGCATTTAACCGAACTCGTCAACCTTCACATGGCACACCTAGTAGGAGCATTTGAGTAAATGTGGAGCTGGGATCCAGTTAAGTGAGAGTTAGGACGGGACCTAGGGAGGATCCTGAGGACTCTTCACACAGCCTTGCTCTTCTGGCTTCACGGAGCCAATTGCAAGCAAAAACGAGATAACCATCTGGGCTGATGGGAATGTTTAAAACCAGAGTAAAAACAGTGCAGTCTCAAAATGAGCTCCTCCGTGATATTTTTAAAATTTTTAAAAATATTTATTTCAGAGATAAAAAAACACCACACTCCCATTCACTGTCCCACTCTCCAGATGGCCACAATGGCTGGATCTGGGCCAGGGCTAAAGACAGGAGCGCTGAACTTGACGTAGGTCTCACATGTGGCTGACAGGAACCCAGTGACTTGAACCTTAATTATCACCACTACCTCCCCCATCCCCCACCCAATCCGCATGAAGCTGGAGTCCAGAACCAAGCCCAAGCAATCTGGAGTGAAAGGCAGACAGACTAGCCCGCACCTTCATGGCTAAGCCAAAGTGCTACCCTGTCAGGAATGTCTTGTGTAGCAGCATTTAAACTCAGAAGACCATTATAAGCATCACTTTACATGATCAATTCATTTCTATGCAAACACAGATGTCCTCGAGGAAGATTCTAGGTGAAAACAAGCAAGAGTAACCTAGCTGTGTGGGCACAGAGTGTGACGGAAGCCCTGTGCTGAACGCTGGAAAGTGCACGAAGGACCATAGGGAGGATAGGGGCTTGCGGGGGGCACTGCCCAGGATGGAAACTGAACCACAGCCTTCAAAATAGGTGCAGCACAGTTTGGGCAGCTGAAAGGAAATCACCTTGCCTCTCTTTAGCCTGGGCAGAAAACGTGTGGAACAGCTGCAGCTACGGGCTCCTCTTGGCACCTTCCACAGCTGCAATAACCAAAACCCTGGTCCCCACACAGGGCACAAGCCCAACGAACAGCTAACCAACCATAGCCAGGTTACAAACCTTCCTGTAAGTCAAATAGCCCCCAATTTTCTGCCCTAATCAAGTGGACCTCCTGATCAGTAAGTCAGCTACCAAAGGTGAGTTTCCATGTGATCTCTGACAAATGACTCAAGAAGTATTGGGTGCCTCGGCAGAATCGACAAAACTCATCTATCTGCTGAGTGATCAAAAAAAGCCAGGGGCTTAGCATGAAAGCCTACTGGCTAAATCCTCACTTTGCACACACCAGGATCCCATACAAGGGCTGATTCATGTCCTGGCTGCTACATTTCCCATCCAGCTCCCTGCTTATGGCCAGGGAGAGTAGTGGATGATGGCTCAAAGCCTTGGGTCTCTGCACCTACATAGGAGATCTGGAAGATATTCCTGGCTCCTGGCTGCGGACTGGCTCAGCTCCGGCTGTTGTGGCCACTTGGGGAGTGATCATTAGACAGAAGATCTTTAGTTCTCTCCTTCTCTCTGTAAATCTGTCTTTTCAATAAAAATACATAAATAGTTTATAATAATAATAATAGAATAATAAGGCCAGGAGCAGTCAACGCTGAGCTCTAGTGTATTCCTACGACAACATTCTCTTGGCCATCATCACTGCAGGTGAGCACAGTTATTCAATCACTCCTCACTCAGACACGCTGTCAACCATAGCTTCAGTTCCACTGCAAGACCTGCCCACTCTGACACCAAGCCTCGGCCAAGTTACCTTACACATACCATCCCACCCACTGCCCAGCAATTCTGTGGCAGGAATCAACAACCCATTTTAGAGGTGGGTAAATTACAGAACAAGACAACATGGTAAAATTATGTGGCAGTAAAAGAAGGAAATACAATTTCAATGTGAGTGAATTCATATTAATAACTCTCCAGTCCCAATCCCCAGGCACAGGTTCCTTATAAAATCCTGAATCAGAGAAAGGCTGTTTTGGGGACAGGCTGGATTTCTCAAGATATGAGCTATTTTCTCGGCAGCTAAGGCTCTGGGAACCCTAGTTAGCTGCAGTGACACGGCTGCTTTGGTGAGGACATCTGCTGCTGCTTCTATTTGTCACAGGTCCTGCCAATGCCTCCCTGAACACAAACTGTGAAGAATGCGTTCAGGGAAACATCTGGATTAACACGAGGAACAAGACTCGGGTGCGAGTGAAGAGGAGCGAGGTTAACAGCCCTCTCCCGTTGTCTCACCAAGTCCTGCTCCCCCGTCTGGGCATCTGGGGAGTTTCCAAACCCTTCCTTTACTGCCAAATCCACCAATGGATCTGTGTGAGAATTTTCTCCAGATACTGTTTCCTGCACATGAGTAGAATATGGGAACCTCAAGAGATAATAATGCAACAGCTATGGGGAAAGCTGTTTCCTGGCCTCACTTTTAACATCACAGTGGGTGAGGACATTCAGATTACTGTGGGCCTTCAAATAAAAAAGTTCTCTCACTGTCCTTGAAGCCTGGACACTGCAGAAACCCATGGTTCCAAGAACCCCAGGAAATGAAAGGGGCATAGTTAATACGGGCCCTGCTTCATCACTGGGGAAAAATGGTCCAATATCACCTCTCCAACACAGCTGACGTGGCCCAGAGTTCCCGGTTTTGGAGCTTCACATCACTGCTATTACTTTATTTACTGATTAGCTTATGTTCTTATGGGACTTAACGCTAGTCTGTGACTGCCCATCTGCTGGCTTGTATCTTCCCTTGAAGATAAAGGTCTCAGCCATCTTGTGAACCTCATTTTCTCACGTGATCCTCTGCTTAGCTCTGAGCTGCCCAGCCCTGGCTGTAATTTGGGGAATACACCAGCAGATGGATGATCTCTCTCTCTCTCTCTTTCTCTAGCCTCTTTCTGCCCTAGCCTGCACCAACCTCTGTCCAGGCTCCTTCTCTGGTGCATCTCTGCTGCTGAGCAGTCCTCAGAGCAGGATGACACTTGTCCTCCATCCTCATCAGGTAACACATAAGGTATACATGTGCCCTATTGTACTAGGACTTCAAGGTAAAAACCACTGATAAAAAAGCCAAACACCCAACAACAGATCCA
Organism: Ochotona curzoniae; assembly: GCF_017591425.1. NCBI lineage: Eukaryota > Metazoa > Chordata > Mammalia > Lagomorpha > Ochotonidae > Ochotona > Ochotona curzoniae. The sequence goes on from NW_024467106.1 coordinate 60,782,058, forward strand.
CCAGATCCACATGGAGAACAGTCAACAGAGCAGCCCAGCATCACAGTCATGGCTGGCCAGGAGTTAGAGGTCACTGGTACACAGCCAGGCCTGTGCACCATGCCCAAAACAGTCTTGGTAGGGTTGAGAAGAATGCATGGTAATTTCTGGGAACTGTAGTGTGGAAGGGTACATCAGACTAGCCAGACCCTGCATGCTGAGACAGCCTTCAAGTCATATAAGCAGTTGGGAGAACAACAGGCTGCCAGGGTGACACCAGCTTAAGCCTCTATACCAAAGGACAGAGGCTAAGCCACAGATCTGATGTCCTATCAACAATACCTCCGGTTTCCAGCATGCTCCTGGGGGCAGGTATAGAGGGGACAGTCAGGTGTCCCACCAGACTAAAGGCACATGTCACTTTACATTTGGAATAGAAAAACACAAATGAAGTGACCAAATTCATCACTACTGATTTAATGTCAGAATACTCAAAGTCTTCATCTTTGGCATATAAGACTTAAATATACTACTGGCTTGAAAATGTGTTACAAATTCAAGGAATAGACAGTATTAAGGTACAACAGGTAAAACTGTCCCTTGCAACATCGGCATCCCACACAAGCGAGTTTGTCCAATCCAGATTCCTGCTAATGAATCTGGGAAAGCAGTGAATGATTTGGGTTCTTGAGTTGGGCCCCTGCAACCCACACAGAAATCTGGACTGAGTTGCAGGATCCTGGCTTTGACCTGACCCAGATCTGGCTGTTGCAGTAATTTGATGCTCCCTCTGTCTAGCCTCTTTCTGTAACTCTTGCAAAAAAAAAAAAAAAAAAAAAAAAAAAAAACCTTTAAAAAGTTTAAGAAAGCTTTAGAAAATGTGAATGTAGCTCAAATTAAATAAGTAATAAAGCAAACCAAGAAGGTCCATTGGCTGAAAGTTCCCAGAGAAGAGTCTGTTCTGCAGATCACCAAGGTTCCTGAGACCTGTGGCAGTCACAGAAGACAGGGTAAACCCACCCCGTGCCCGTGCTCTGCCTTGAGACCTATGTATCCCTAGGTGGAGGACTACCCCCAAAAGCACAGATGCCTGGGACATACAAAGGATCCATGTGGGTCAATTCTGACAGTTATGCAGGAAAGTATTATTAGAAAATCACAAACATGTTCTGTGGTTGTGATTTTTTCTACATTTGAAACTGTTTCAAAACCAAACAAAAAAATCAACAAACCCACATCCAGCATACACACCAATTCATGGATATAAATGTCAGCAAACAGCCAGTGGCATCCACTCACAACTAGGACAAGGCTGTTCCACAATGGGGAAACATAAGATCTGCCTGCAGCATCTTGCAGGGCTAGAAAGAAGGAGCCCTCAGTCGGTGATAACGGCATCAGGAACCTACCAGAGATCCTCCCAAGCCCAGAGCTTGTACAGCATAGCAATGAGATAAGACACTAGATTCCAACCCCAAACAAACCGATCGCTGTGAGTACATGGACCAATGGAATATAAAAAAATCAGTAAACAAGGGTGGAAAAGAAACAAATTTCCTTCGTAAGTATAATACAATCCTTCCCATCCTGACTTCAAAATCTTGACTAAAGAGTAAAATATGCCTAAAATCACCAATATTATATGTACCTATCATGTACATGTTTACCACATACACTACATGTACATGTACATAAAGCACCAGCATGCTATGCATTCTAAATTATTTATAAACATGGGATCAGGACAAACCCCAACAGACAACACAAATCATCCTTAAGAAGTCCTTTTCAGAATGCCCCATACCACGCTTCTGCCCCTGCTGGGTTCCAAGTGCCCCTCCCGCAAGCACTTGGCTTGGCACCCACCGTAAAACGCAGCAAAGCACCATGAGGTGGGTGGGCACATTGGCAGGGTTGAGCATAGCAGGCGTGTCTGACCGCATACAGGCCAGGAAAGCCCTCATCCTGCGGTTCTTGTCCTCCACGGCCTTGCCCAGCCAAAGCCTCTTCAAGTTGGGACAGGTCCACTCCCTGAAGGCCAGGGCTTCCACCAGTTCCGGGGTTTGAGGAGACTTCCCTTTGTAAGCTGCCCATTCCTTAATGATCACTGGCGAGACTGCAGAAAAGAAAACCAGAGAGGGTTCATTCAGGTATCATCTCATGGGTATTTGGCCTTCACAAAGACAAGCTGCTCTAGCAATGAACCTGGCAGAGGAAGAGTGGCCTCTCCCCAGCAAGCCACCACGACACAGGCTCCCGAGTGCAGTGCTGCACTGCTCTCTGCTCTGTACCACTAACCATCCACTCAGGTCCTCAGGCCACAGAGGTCTTCATAGGCAAAGCATGACTTCATTTCCCCCACATAACTAACATGTAACTCAGTTATTAGATACTTTAAATCTGGTTAAAGCTCTGATACTTTAAATCTACTGATGGATTTACCAACAACAGTGGTGTAACTCACAGATGTAATTTCCTTATTATTTTAACATGGAAAAATCCGAGCTACATAGCTAACTTCCTTATTTACATAAACTTCCAAAAGTTAGATTTGAAAAAATAACAACCATTAAACTGTTTCCAAGGCTATCCAGTAGGACACAAGAAGAAGCAACACTCCAAGTGTTACAACCCCACAGGATACCAGCAGTCATGATTCTCAGGGAGATTGAAGACAGAGTGTACAATTGTCCAACATTTCCCACAGAGGCAAGAGTTTCTAAGTCGACAGAACAGAAAACCAACAACCTTTCATCAACACTTGTTTTTACCACCATTAGAATCAATTCTTGCAAACATGTGCCCATTTCCCCACATAATTTTCAAATATATTAGGGGAAGCACAGTGGGGAAATACAAGGAATGATGCATATTGCATAGTAGCATACTGTCCTGAGGCAAGTTACCAATAATGAGATTTAGATGCACGCTGGTAACAAGTGGTAAATACCGGAACCAGAGTGGGGACCCACAAGGCCCCATGCCGTCCGGGCCAGCCCATTTACAGCCAAGGGCCAGGTCAGAAAACTGGAGAGTATTTTGAATCCTAGAGCAATGTGGTGCACATTACTTGCACCCACCTAACATTCATTCAAAGGCCCATTTACTAGTGACTGACTGTACCACATCTGGGAACAATCACAGACCATTAGGACACAGGGGCACAAATGAAGACAGTCACTGAAAGTTTCCCTTTTACAAAGTTACTGCTGTCATTATGCAAACTCCACCCCTTTACCCTTGAATATCTTATTTAAATGTTAAAGGAATACTCAAGACATTCAAAAAGTTTATTCTGAAGTCCATTAACTCATGTTAACATGTGTTTGTACACTTATTTGCCCTTATTCAGCTTTTTTAGGTGTGAGACATAAAAACAATAGTATCAAGCAAACCCTGTCCTTGGACGCACAATCTAAGACCCACCACCACCACATTCCACCGAGTTCCAGCCCAGGTCAGCGATCATCATATAAATCATCACAGGGTTTCTCATGAGCCAGCCCCTCCTGCTCCTCTCTTGATCCTCAGCACCAGCACAGGGCCCATGGAAAGGGCAGGCAACGACCATTGCACAGCACAGCATGTTAGGCTGCTGCTTGTGCCAGCATCCCATATTAGAGCACTGGTTTGAGTTCCAGCTGCTGCATTTTCAATCTAGCTTCTGGGTAACGTACCTGGGAAAGCAGTGCATGACATGGGAGACTAGTGCCAAGCTTTCTTGGCCCTAGCTTTGATTTGGCTCCATTCTAGCTGTAGAGACCACTGGAGGACTAAACTAGCAGACAGAAGACCTGTTTCTCCCATTCTCTAAGACTCCTTCAAACCAACCAATCATTTTTTTTTAAAGGATTGGTTTATTGGGTCTATTGTGATGGCTCAGTGGCTAAATTCTCACCTTGTAAGCACTGAGATCCTAAATGGGTACCAATTCATGTCCTGGCTGTTCCACATCCTATTCAGCTCCGTGCTTGTAGCCTGAGAAAGCAATAGAGGACGGTCCAAAGTCCTGGGACCCTGCAGACATGTGGAAAACCTGGAAGAAGCTCCTGGCTCCTAACTCCTGGCTCCAATTGGGCTCAACTCTGGCCAAGTGACTATTTGGGGAGTGAACCAGTGGATGGAAGATCTGTCCTTCCTTCCTTCTGTAAAATCAGTTCTGCCTTTCAAATATTTAAAAGACAGGGTTATGGAGAGACTGAAATCTTCCATCCACTGGAGCCACAATGTTTTCCCAGGCATGTTAGCAGGGAGCTGGATCAGAAGTAGAGCAGCTAGGACTTGAACTGACACCCAGGTACTGGCACCAGCTTAACCCACTACAGCACACCATGGAGCTCAAGTTTGCAGAATCTTCAATTCCTCAAGGGATTCCTCAGGCAAGAAATGCTTATTAAACCTCTATCTTTGCCATTTCTTTCCTTCCCTTTTGTCAGCCATTTTCAATAATTTTCACCAATCATTTTATCATGTTTTGTTTTCATCCTAGAAAAAAAATTGAAAAGGCATTTTCACTCTCTAATTTAGAGCTCTTAGGCTTTTGTGTATTTCATTTGGCAGGCACTAGCGCCAAGGGGTAGAAGACTTTTTTAAAAAAGACTTAATAATAATAATATTTATTTTATTGAAAGGCAGATATACAGAGAAGAGAAAAGACAGAGACTCACTCCCAAGTGGTCAAAACTGCCAGTGCCAAGGCAATTCGAAATCAGGAGCCAGGAGCTTCATTTGGGTCTGCCAAGCGGGTGCAGGAACCCGAAACTTTGGGCCGTCCTCGACTGCCTTCCCAGGTCGCAAGCATGGAGCCAGACGGGAAACGAGGCTGCCAGGATTAGAACCGGCGCCCATATGGGATCCCGGTGCATGCAAGGCAAGGATTACTGTGCTGGGTCCCCTTTTTTTTAAAAACTATTATACTGTGGGATTTTTAAAATTTTTATTTATTTGAAAGATGGTTACATAGAGAAGAGGGAAAAAGAGAGATGTTCCATCTGCTGGTTCACTTCCCAGAAGGCCACAATGGCCAGAGGTAGGCCAGGCCAAAGCCAGGAGTTTAGAGCTTCGTCTAAGTCTCCTGCTTCGCACAGGGGCCCAAACACACAGCCATCCTCTGCTGCTTTCACAGGCCAGAAGCAGGGAACTGGATCGGAAGTAGAGCAGCCAGGGCATGAACTGGTGTCCATACATATGGGATGCCAGCGTTGCATAGGGAAGCTTGACATGCCGCTCCACAACACTGGCCCAAGGGGCCTTGAGTTGGGTGGGCCTGGCACCCACCTGTCTCTGTAGTTGGGGTTCTCACAGACAGGCCAATGGCACAGGACAGAGGCAGTCGGACAGAGGCAGTCAGACAAATGATTATGACGACCTGTGTCTTTGCCTTTAGTGCAAGGCATTTCTGTTGCTCCCTGCAATGTTCACAATAAGCTTGGTTCCACCCAATTCAGGAAATTTGTGTCTGCATTGGGGGTGGGGGAGTTCAGGCAGTGCTTTAGCAAAAGTGCCCCTGACTTCTTTTCTTAGACAATCTACCTATTGTAGAATTCTCAAGTACATCTCCACTCAGCAGCTGTGGAACCTACAGGCAATTCTGTAACAAGTATTATTGAGCAGCTGGCCCTGGGCCAGTAAGGTCAGGACCACATGCAATAGCTGAGCAACACCCAGACCTAAGGGCTGAATCCTTACTGTGAAACACAATCCCAATGAGTAAAGGTAAAAAGCACTTGGTACCCTTTACTCAGCTAACACTATGTAAAATCAGCTAACACCCCACATGACTACGTTGAAAAGTAGTGCCTGTCGATTCAATAATTCTAGGGGTCCAATCTTCAGGCTGACACACAGTGGAAGTGATGGTGCCGGGAGGCAGACATAGTAAAGGGAACAGCTCTGCTTCTTAAGTCTCCAGGGTGGAGGCTGCCAGGGATGCCTGACTCACCTGCATCGCTATCTCCTGGTTTCATCCTGAGAGTTCCCGTTGCCAAGTGGGAGGGATTTTTACTTTTAAATAATAATAATACATCTATTTTATTTTTGATGATGCTTACATAGTCAAAAAGAATGTATGCCCACGTGGATCGCCGGTTATGGTGGGTAGGATCAAGCAATGGGAGAAAGTGGGCAGGAAGGGGAGAGGGCTGCTTCCAGCAGTATCAGGATTAAGTGGGAGGGATCTTGAATGTCACTGCACTACTCGGCTCTCAGGAAACAAATACTGAGTAGGCAGCTAACTGGGCAAGTCGGGTTTTCAAAGCTCCTGGGCATGCAGACTTGTCCCAGGGGTGTGGCCTTTGGGACAGGAGGCCTGATTGGACACTGCCCAGGGTTCTGGGTGGGGTGGTATCATCAGTGCCAGCTGAGTGGCAGAAATACACCCACAAGAACCCTTAGGATCGAAGAACCGGAAAACCTTGAGTTCAGCTCATCCAGCTGGAAGCCTAGAACTGTTTTCATACATCCTCACCAAGAAAGCAGTTATCTTTTCTCCTTACCAGAAAACTATTTTTTTAGGAAACAGCCTGCTTTTAAAAAGACTGAAGATAAGACTCCCTTCCTCTCCTTTACACTGACCTGTGTTTTTACATGAGCAGGAAGCAGCCCAGGGTATCAGCTTTCTGTGTTACTGGAGGCCAAGTGTCTCATGCATTATCTTCACAGACCAAACCCCTTTAAGATACAACTGGGGCCAAAGAACAACTGTACAAACCCATTGTTTCCCGTCCTATCTTGAGCACTTTCTCCTAGCACCACCAGCTACCTCAGGAACCTGTGGAGCTGCGGATCTACCCCAGGCCAGTAATAATAAACAAGGCTCACCTTGTAAGAGGACTCCCACTGACAGGCTACTGGCACAGTCTACAGTGCCAGTTAGAAAGTTTGTCTGTGCTTGCTGCTAGGGCACCAGCCCCAATTAGCAATGACACAACCAGATGAGTGGTTCCAACCTGCAACTCCCTGGACCTGTGCGATGGATGAACACAGTGCACTTGCTGACAGCTTTCCTGGGATTGTTAGGAAAGCATAAAAAACAAATCACAACAAGAAGATGGCAGCCCCCTCATATCAGGGTAGAAACAAAAGGTGGATGCAATGACAGCTATTCCTTCCATCTAGTAGAAACGTTGCTGCAATCTTCCTTGAGGCCCCAGAGTGCAGGCAGCATTCATTCTCCTCTCACGGACGCACCTGTGAGCACCTCCATGCTTCCCAAAGCAAAAAACCTGGGAATGTTCCCCTTAAGCTTATGCTGCCTGAAGGAAGGGCAGCCCTCTACCCAGAAAACTACACATCCACATCCCCGGCCAGCCTGAGGCCATGTGGTAAACAGGCATCAGGTGTGTCGGAGGTAAACACCATTCTTAACCCTCATTCTGCCAAGGCATGGTGTTCCCAGGATATTAGAAACTCAACACTCAGAGACATTTAAGTTATAGGGTGGCATTTAAAATAGCGGTGGCACCAGGCTGGCTATTGCATGATCTACTTTCCCAAGCACCCACCTGTGAGTAAAACAGCAGTCACTACCACTCCCAGGAATCTTTGTAAGGAAATTAAGGTTGATTTATAAGCAGCATTCACAGCAAATGGAGAAAACATTTACAACCATTTTTTTTCCACACATATTGAGTTAGCACATCTATCAGCACACAACTTATCATTCCATAATGTAATCCACAAAAGAATTTATTTATGTCAAATTAGTAGTTCCAATTAAGCACAAGGAAAAATATTTCTAAGACAACTTGTACCAGAAAAAGTGTCAATGTTCCTTTCAGCTGTCTTGTTAGCTTAAAAAGTACAGGAAAATACACGGGAAATCCTTTATAACAATCCCCATGCTATCTGCATATGTCCTAGTTTCACACATCTATCCCGCAGGTCTGTAATGTATGTCCACCTACTTTCTGTAAGCCTATTATTATTTAATGTTGGGGCAATGGGAACAATTTGTTGCAGAGATGAGGAAAGAAAACAAAGCCAATCTCATCAAACAGATGAGATTACTTAAACGATATGCAAAATCACTGAGCTATACCTATGTCCTGAACTCTTCATCCCCTAGTGGGGGCTCCTCATTAAACAAAACCTTTTAGACTGAAGTCGTTTTCATGTGCTCTCCCCATCACTGCAGCCCTCCCCCATCCCCAATGCCTGGAAAGAACACAGGGGGAAGGGGGCAGAAAGACATGGGCTGAGGGGTGAGAGAAGAGTGCTAGGGGATAGTGGCCTAGGGAATTTGCCCCTATTTTTCATTCATACAAGTGATGCCTCAATCCAGGAGCACTGTCCAAGCCTAGATTTTACTGCAGCAGCATCACAATCAGGCCCCAATATGACTCCGCTGAGAAGGTTTAGAATACACTAGAATTCTATGAACATACTGCCTTATTAGGCAGTGAATCTGAGGAAGTGCTTAAAAGCAAAATTATAGAACCTGGAGATGACAGAAACAAGAAAGCTGCCAACCTGTAATATGGTATGATTTTCACAAGGGTGGCATCTTTAAAAATGAAACACCAGCAAGACACATGAAAACTTAAATTACGCACATTTAATCATTTGCCTTACTCACGAGACTATTTCCAAATGAAGACATGCCTTAATTCTCCTGAGAAATATTTTTAAATCGCCCTTTAAACCTTTGAATATTCTTTGAATAGTTCTTTGTAAGGAGGCCTTCTTGGGAAATCTTAATTGGTACCGTGCTCACTGACAGGCACACACCTGCACAGTAAGATTCTGAGGTCATAACACGTCACAGACCTCCCACCAGAGAGGCCACGACAGGACCCTGCAGCAGGCTCACTTGGAACCCATGGACAAGCTGGGGAAGACAGTCTCCACGGGGACTTTCTTCCATGTGTCATGAATACTACAGCATCGCCATGTGCTTCCAGGGTGGCCACAGCAAGGACAGCCACTGTTGCAAGGCTCCACCTTGTCATCCAAGCCATGTAGAGAATTCTCCGCCAGGCAGCTTCAGCCCCGGAACACCTGTTTGCCATCTCACCCATAGCGCCAACTGGCTCCAGTATTTTCACTCATACTACGAAGTGTGTAACTGCTAACAGGAATTCCAGCAGAGTGAGTGTCCAGCCAGCTGATTCAGCAGGAGATGCCAGGGCCTCAGAAAATCTCCGCACCAGGTACACACAAAGGCCTGCTCAGTCTCCAGGCTCTGCACACTCTCTGGACACAGCGGGAGAGAGGAGGAGTTTCTGAACAGTTCAGTTTCACCTGCTCCCCATTAAAACCAAGATTCTGAAGCTTCTTATCAAATCTCATCAACTACAATTACTGTTCAAACTCAGGTCTCTCAACTTTCAAACAGAGGCCAAACTTTGCATGTCTTCTATTTATAAGTAAATTTTTATTTATAATAGCACAATGATGACTTATCCTAAAAAGTTAGATGCCAGGGGCACAATAAACTCTGTCCAGGTACAGAACATTCCCTTTCTACCCCAGTAAAAGCTTCACTGATCAGTTTGCCATCCATCTCACCTTTCTAGTCAGCATATCACCTGTCCCGAACCTATACCGACTTTCCCATGCCTAGAGAAAGTCAAAACCCAAGTACATAAACCACCTGAGCAGAGACTACAACTCGTTGAGCACTGGCCCTTCCAGGATCCCCAGTGTCTGGCATGTGATCTCACTCCCACAAATGAGTTGTTTTCTAACACAAACAACTTCAGATCTGTCCCTCCAATCAGCTATTCATCTATATTAGTTTTTCATTCAATTCTAATTGCCTGCTAGACTCTGCTCTGAGCGTAATACAAAAGTAAGACTTCAAGAATTCATATTTAAAAGCTTATTGACATTTTTCAAAAGTATGAAACAATAATTGGCAAGAGGCAACCTTTGTACCCCCTCGGTGTGGACAGCACCCACATCTACCCTCAGTCCTTCAAGGCACTGAAAAGCCCATCCTCTTTCTTTCCCCAAACCAACCTTAGGGATCCTCACCCAATATTACTGCATTCACAAGAAAGGCACCCCACTCCGGGCATGCGCTCCTTTCTTTCCTCTTCCTTCTGCATGACTCTAGAACATCAACTTCGACCTAGAAGTTCCTAAGTTTTCTCTATTCTGATATGTTCCTCTACTGCTCCTTCCCACAGACCAAAAGAAAACAATAACCAAACTATTCAGTCTCCTATGTTTAAAAGGGAACAAGAAGGTGAAGTGCAGAGAAGGAGAAGCAGGAAGAAGCAAGCCCCACCATCCTCTTAATTCAGAACCCACGGCCTTCTCCCAGCTGCCTCAGCCTCCACCCTTTCCAGGGCCTTCCTGCCTCCTTCCCTCAATGGTAGCTCCACATGCAGCCTCACATACCTAACCAACTCATTCCAGCTTTTCCTGTCTTTCCTCAACGGTCCCATTCCCAGGACCTCTAACCACAGAAGAGCTGGTCCCTTGGAGTAGGGTCAGTATTGATGGACACCCTTGAAACCCTAGCCTTATCTGGCTTCCAACAACTTCCTCCCTCCCTCCAGCAAAGACATGCTCTGCACGCTGACTGTTCAGAGGTGCTGCCTTTGGTATGTTAACAGGACAGCCTCCTAGACCCATAAGGACATCTCCCAACACAGGTACAAAGTAGCTGGCAGGAAGAACAACAGCATAAGGTTAGGCACATACATTGTAGATCTGTAGCAGGGCATAGGGAACAAGGATCCTTCCTGACTGAGAAACCTGGCATCTGGCCAGATGGTTATGAAGCCAGAGAGGCAGGTCACAGCCACATCTGACTCCATAGGATGCGATGGAGGTTTTGTGTACAAGCCTAAATTGCTGAAAGGTCCTTGAGGATCTGCTGGGTAAAGGCAACTTTTGGGGACACATGAGCAAATAAAGAAAGGCCATCTTTTACTGTGGCACTAGTGCAGCACACAGAAGCTGACAGAGTGTCACAGTAGCATGGGTGTCCCAGCAAAGTGGGACTGCGTTGGCACGGCACTGGCATTAGCAGTAAAGAAGAAAACGAGTGACATACAAAAGGGGCCTGAGCCAGGCAGGCCACAGGACTGCAAGGCAGTGAGTGATCATGTAAATGACAAGTCTTATAGAATGAAAAAAAACAAAAACACGCATGTGCGATTATGTTCTAGATCTCTGCAGAAAATACCACCTACGACACTAAGCGCCCGATCAGCATCTCCAGCTGTCAGAGATACAGGAGTGGGAGGCAAGGGCCTCTGGCATCACCTTCTGGCTCCTATCACACGGTGTCAGCAGGGGCTCCAAAACAACCAGCCCCAGGGAGGAGTGCCAAGCGGGCTTCATTTCCAAGCCTGATTGGTTAGTTTGGGCAAGGTAAGGATCTGCTGACTCTGGCTGGAAGCTCCAGAGCTCAGAAACAACTCCAGGTAGCCAACTCCACTCCTGACCAGAACCATACTTAGCACCACACAGATTACAGGTGGCATGTGTCTGAAGATCCTGCTTGAAAAGTGATCTAGAATTTGCCATTTCCACAATCTGCAATATTCTTATTTCAGACTGCATGTTTTGAGATCTTTCTTATATCTGCTACTAAATGTATAGTATGTTTTACATTCCTTTCATCAGGAAAATAAATTACCCAGAACAGAAGGCACTGTTTTCCCAAAATACAATATAGGGCCACAAGATGAAACAGTCTCCTGATATCAACCAACATTTCAAATAATATTTTGTCTTTCCACCACCATGTCCCAGAGTCAGTTAGCTGCAAGCGCACAGTGCCTCATAGCAACCCTGTGATGTCCCCTTGGGTCACAAGGCCGCAGCTACAGCCACAAAGCTGTATACAACATCACCAGAGCACTGTGGACCTGCTCTCCAAAATTTGGCAGAGGATGGATCTGTACTGCATAAACCAGAGCAGAAATTAAGACGTGGGCATCACAGAGCGACGGCAATCCAAGGCTGCATTCAGACCAACATTCAAAGTAGAACTATCAATTTTACTAAAAGAGTAAATAGCATTTCTGGGATGTTACTGAGGAAGTAGTCTGACTCCTCCTGCTCTGAGAGCCTCCACCCTGACCTACCACCCCAGGAATGGCCCATTGCCTGGACATGTAGGGTCAGGACAACTCAGTCATGAGTCTTCTAAGGCTTTAGCAAATGCACAAGAGATTTACGAGGTAGTGAGGTAAACAAACAACAGATTGTCACAGTACATACATTCTGGTGGAAGTCTGTTCTTTCTAAAAGCAAGTCTCTCAGTTTTCTTTCTGCTTTCTGCCAAACTAAACAGGACTCCGTAAACATACTGACGAACTGGCCTATAGAGCAGGGCGGCCGGAGGCAGGTCTTTGTTGGCTTCATCTTCAATAGAAACAGCAATTTTGATTTCACCCTTTGCATGGAAGAAAGCAGAATAATATTGCACATTTTTCATGTTGAATTTACAATAAACTTACAGAAATACACTATAGTTATCTCCATTAATGACATCGCAATTCTACTGCAAACGAATGGCTTAAGAACGTGCCTGTACTGGGGTATCAGGAGGGTTGATTTTGCAGGCTAAGGTCAATACGTATGCCACAGATAAAACAAAATCAACACCATTCTATTTTTAATCTGAAACCAAGAACACAAGAAAGCCACAGATGATCCAAACTTTTTGAAACAATCTACACAGATAACACTACACAACAAATAGCAGAAAAAACACTGAGATTTTGCAACTTTATTTTAGAAAGCCAAAAGGATCATTTGTTATAAAATTTGTAATTCTTAATGACCCAGAGGAATCTAAGGATTTAACATTGGTCAAATTTTGTCAAACTGATTAATAAAAATTATCATGTATTAAAAATGGTGTACCTAAGGGAACTCTCCATTACAAGGTAGACCCCACTACTCTAGTGTGGGGAGTGTGCAGTGAGTGTGTCACTGCAAGCAGAAAAGGGAAGCACCCCACTTCACCCACATTCCAGGGCCAATACATGAACGTGAACTTAACCTGGCTCACAGACAGACCACCAAGACAGCAGGGAAGAACTGCAGCCTTTGGCAGCTGAGATTGCCAGAACACTGTGCTACCGGGCACAGGTGTATGGTATCAAGATAAGTATCAAGGTAATGCTCAAGCAATTTGATTCAGGTACATTCATGATGTGAAAATACATGTATGATCGTCAATGTCCACTGAACTTAGTGATACATACTCTTTCAGAAATAATTCCATAGCATTTGTTCCTTCTTTAATTTATGTTCAGTTTCAAACTTGGTCTTTTCCCTTAGCCAAATTGCTTCTGTATTCATTAAAATCCAGTAATTACGTGTTGTATGTAGCATTCTCATTTAGGGAGTGTTTCTCTGAATATCAACTTCCATTACCACGAAGCTTCATTTCATTATAAATGTATCAAACTGGTCAATTCAATACCAGAGCCATTTGGCTCACAGAACATAATACACACTATGGTCTAAATTAAACTTCTTGTTAACATATTGAAAAAACTTCTTTAAAATCTAAAAATATATTTTGCTTTTGTCAACTACAGTCAAACTGAAGAAGTTATGTTGGAAGTTTGCAACCCTCGTGCAATCTGCTGACCACCCCCACCTCAGACCCAGAAATGCAGACCCGGTGGGTGGCTTGGGGAGCCCTGCATCTCGAGCAGTCCCCAGGGCAGGAGGAGCCATGTCTTTATTGCCATTTTGAAAGATGCCTTCCCCAAACTTTGGTCTCTTGTACATAGCAAAATACTTTTCCCACAAGAACAAATTTCACTTATCCTTTATGATTTATGTGGAACTCAAAGACATGTACTTATAATCACAATTTGAAAAGTGATACTTCAGGTACATACCATGTCAAATAATAGCTGAGATTTAGAGGCAATTATGATTAAAAGTAAAATTAAATGAGCTGAGTAACTAGCACTGGCCTAATATTCTTCACGTTCTTTAACGTATAAAATAGGTCATGTCCGAATTGGTTCACAGTTGAGGTCCACCTCAGGAACACTGTGGAGCAGGAGTGTCTTTTTCAGTTATTAACTCCATTTACAAACCACAGATGGATTGCAGAAAACAGAAAAATGTCTGATTATATATGGTAGGTTAGGTATTGATGAAAACACTTCAATCATGCATAATAATAAACCAACTGCATGACAAATCTGATCACTGTTAAACAACCTGTTAGACTGTAGGTGTATGGTTAAAGCAACACAGAGATTACATATCACTGAGGAAATCTAAACACACAAAAATACATTTTAAAAGATTTAGAAACAACTAATGCCACATTAAAAGTATACATTTTAAGAACACATTATGTCACTAATAAAATGAAATTATGACACTGTTAAAAACTGCATTTGTTGACTTAAACCAAATCTCTCATTCCATTTTTTATTAGTGCTATTAAAATTGTATTCAATGAGATAGATGAACAAATCAAAATATACTAAGTGATATTAGCTACTCAAAAGAGGAAAATATTTTCTATGAACAAATGTAAAGAAAAAAACACCATATCTGATAATCAGAACTAAAATACAACACAAATACAAGGGCGCTGATAACAGTTCATGGAAAATGGAATTAAAAGTTTAGGGGTGGGCTTTTAATCTACTAGCTGAGGCATCCATATTCCATACTGGATTGTGTCCACATTCAATTCTTGGCTCCATCTGCATTAGCAGACCGTGGTGATGACACAGATAAACAGGTGTCCACCACTCAAGTGGGAGAAATGGGTTGAGCTGAAGCTTGTGCCCAGCCAAGCCCTGCCCATTATGGACGCTGGGGAAATGGAGATAGAAATTCGCTCTCTTTCTCTCTTACAAATATTACAATTAAATTTACTTTGGTGCAAAAGAAGTTTGAAATTCAGGCAATGTTCTTCTATAACACACATGTTCCATGAACTCTTTGAAGTTCTACTACAATGTAAAAAATTCTCAAATTGAAATAAAAAAGAAACTCATAAAATAATATGCTGTGTCATTATTTCATTAGAAGTTTCAAAAATGTTTTATGATAAATCAAAGGGCAGAGTGGCAAATTGAAGGGGAGAGTGAGACTTCATAAATTAATTTTAAAACTATAAATTTTCATCTTTTGTGCAATGCTCAGAAAGGCTCAGAAAGGCAAAGTGAATTTGGTTTCAAACAGTATACTATGCTAGAGAAATGGTTCAAAAAGGACACAAAGACCACACACCCGCAGGAAGACCACCTGTCAGACAACAGAAGCCTCCCCAAGGACCCTGGATAATACCTTGGTCAGGACGTGGAAGATGTAAGGGTACATGAGACCCTTCTTGTGCCTGTGCTCAGCCACTCTAAGCACCTCAGGTGCAACAGGGGGCAGGGGAGGTGTAGTGATGTCCATGTGGTTCCTGGTGGGCATCGACAGGAGGCATGGGATCGGCTGGACAGTGCCCATCTGGCTCCCTTTGCCTTCAACTGGCTGGCTTCCTGAAGAGGCAGTGGACGAACCCTCCGCCTGCAGAGTATAGGGCAACGGGGAGAGATACAACCTCATGTCAAATTTCAAATTTCTATACATCCTGAATGCACTGGGTCCCATCCACCTGCCCAAGAAAAGAATAAACCCTTTCCAGACAGACTAACTAGAACTGTCCTAAGGACAGAGCAGAGTGCTTCAAGCTAACCCCTCACCTGAGACAGCCGCTGTGCAGCAGAGGGTGGGCCTGTGCTCTCAGCTGTCCAGTCTTCCCGCACACCCGAGTGGGCTGGGGGTGTCTAAAGTCCTGTCCCACCCACACCTCTCCGCCCCCAACCCCTCCTTTAGGACTTTGGCGCTCTGTACCCACTGACTCCCACCCTGTTTCCACTTTTTTTTGATAGGCAG
The DNA here is from genome assembly GCF_017591425.1 of Ochotona curzoniae. Taxonomy (NCBI): domain Eukaryota; kingdom Metazoa; phylum Chordata; class Mammalia; order Lagomorpha; family Ochotonidae; genus Ochotona; species Ochotona curzoniae. The sequence goes on from NW_024467106.1 coordinate 60,797,871, forward strand.
TAGGGGGTGGAGGGGTCTTGTTCATCTTTCCAGATGAGGAAGCCAGCACTCGGAGGGGTGGCAAGCTGACCACAGTTACGTGGCCCACGACTCAGAGAACTGGGATTCAAATCCAAGCCTTCCTCAGTCTTACTCTCCACAGCCATGGGTAGTACTAAAAAACACAAGACCCAAACTCAGCCATTCTCTATCATTATTATAAAGCCTTATATTAATTAGATGCAGGCAAGAACTAAAGCAGCTACCAACAGGCTAATCCCACTAAAAACAAAGGCACAGATGCATAAATACTGACACTGAGGTACCTGCAGGAAGCCACATGTATACAGGGCAGAAATGGGCCTGGACCTCACATGACTAGTTCAGTGAGGGATCCCAGGAATGAGGACATAAAAAGGGAGGGAAGAAGAGCGATGCCTCACCATGGTTTGAACTGTCTCAGCAGTTTCCAAGAGCAATTATTATCTGCAAAACGAACTTTCCTCCCTTGTCAGAACAAACGTTGGAAATAAGTATTACCAATTGTTTGATTTAATGCTAAAATGATATATAACATTCCATTTTGGAACAAAACATTCTTTGCAATGGTACTGACTGCGAGTTTAATTTTATTGTTTGAAATACAAAGGACCAAAATTAGTCTTAAGAAGCATAACTTACAGATAATTCAAGAGTTTTCCACATTTTCCATTCCACAAGAATGCAGATGTGAAGCAACTCTAAGTGTTTTGAAAACACCAGATTTTCACACACCAATTTTGTTGCTTATTTGAAGGACGATCCTTTCTGCAGCCCTGCCTGTTCCTAAGGACTACATGTGGTAGAGATGGTTTGCAAAGTAAAAACATATTTGTTCAAATCACTATTAACAGGTGGAAGGAGGAAGTGGAATTAATCGTTATTTTTAAAATATACATCCCAGGTACTTTCTCAGCTAATCCTTACAAAATCCTTCAAGGAAGCAGAGTTGAACTGGGCACCACAACCAGCAGGGCAGGGGCTGCAGGGAGACTGCAAGGCTGAGGATTGGCACGGGTACTTTGAGCCCTGCTCTCCCCTAGAAAGCACATATCACTGACAGCAAGCTGAAGGGAAGTCTGTCTCTAAAAGGATCACCAGCACAATACTGTACAGAGAGCCAGGACTTAGAGAATAAAAGGAACAGGCTTTGTACCTTTGTTTGGTCTCCTGGGTCCCCCCGTGCCTGAGGCTCTGCATGGCTTCCTGTCTTCTCCCAGCCAATCTTGTTCCCGCTGATGTGGCTGAAGGTAAAAAAGGACATGATTACTGTTTCCTTTGAATCATGTTCCGAGAAGCTGACAAGAATGAGAATCCACAACAACACCTACAGACTAACAATTATATACTTTGCATGCTTTGCTAATCTCACACCCTACCGCATTAGATAGAACTCTAACACAAGAAAATTTCTTCCTGCTCCAAACAGGACTAACTCAGGAGCCCCTGGCAGCCCAAACTTCTGTGATGAGCACAAAATCAGAGTGGGCACAGAAGTGACACAAAAGTCCGGCCAGGACAAAACTCCAAGCACCAACGGGAGCCCCTACAGGTCCTGTCATGTAACTGACTACTACTGCCCAGGATGAGATTCTCTGTTAATAAGGTCAATGTCACATCACTTAGAAAAATGTAAGGTGACAACACGTATAGCACATCCAGTTTATCCATGGAAAGACATGTTATCGGTCCTGGCAAGGGACAGATGACTCAGATTGCAAAACCAGGCTAGCCAGGAAAGTGCACTTAGATTAAGGGAAGATTTAGCAAGCAAGTATTTGAAAAATGGTTATTTAGGATAACATTAAGCACTTGTTATAAAACTGACTGTAACCAGTTAGTAGCCTAAGAAAATGTGGTTGGCTTAACCAGCACTTTAAAAATGAAAACAGAGCAGACCCAGACACATGGCTGAAATTAATGAACACAGGTCCCCATGTGTCTGGAACGGAGCTGTCCTGCAGGAACAGGATCAGCAGTGCACAGACCCACAGTAGGGCCCAAGCACATCAGATGCCTCAGGTGATAAGGATGGGATATAGACCCTGCACAGCATCTCAGAACACTGCTCACCACAGACAACCCAGTGTGCCTCACTGGCCCCTGCTTCCCTTCCTGAGCAAGCTGTGTGACAGATTTAAAGATTTCAGGACCCATTAATTTTATATTCTGGTCAACTTAATTTTAGTTCTGCCATTAAAAAATTATAGAAGAGCAGAGATGAGATGGCACAGCCTCATGCCAGCTCCTTGATCTACACAATGAGACTTTCTGGTCAATGACAAGCATACTCAACATGAAAAGACTGTCATTGTACCCAGGCTGCTCCAGGTCTCTACAGCCCAGTAAAGTCTCCACTCTGCACAGATCAGAGGAGCGGAGCTCCCATGACAGCCAGGTGCCATCACCGTCAGGGCAAGCTCCCTTGGGGCTGTGGAAGGATCTGCTTCACTGACAAGCAGAGAGAAGGCCAGGCAGTGAAGATGCTAGGAAAGCTCAGGAGGTCCTGAGGGGAAGGAAACCAGGATGCAGTGGTGAAAAGCTGAGCACAGCACACCGCTCACAAATCCTGCTCTTCAGAACGGCAAAGATGTCCCAGTGTCACCAAGCTGACAATCAACTGGGTGTCATTACACAAGCAGACACCCTAGAGACCTGCCCCAGTGGATCTCGGTCATCATCAAGTCCTGGGACAGTCGGTGGAGAGGTCATGCATTAGGAAAGCATCTACCTGTCTCCAGAGCCATCAGACGATGATCTACTAACAATTCATGCTGTAAAAGCTAAAATTCTTCCTGAAAAGCATGTTGCCAATAACCAAATTTTCAAGAAATCCTATAAATTTTGAAAGGCTAACTATATTACTTGACAACATACATAAGAAAACAAAATATGTGAATATGGCAAGCGCCGTGCTTTGGAAACAGATGGATTAGGCTTTAAAGTGTTTTATATATGCCTTGAGGTGATACTTAGAATCATCTAAGCAGTACAGAGGTTTCAGTAACTCATATTGCAGCATGGGGAAGCTGACTCACGGGAGTCTGTAGGAAAGTGACTCTCATTGAATCTCCTCACATCCCCCACCATCATGATGTAACAACAGGGGGTTGGTGTTGTGGCACAGTGGGTTGAGTCGCCTCCTGAGATGCCTGCATCCTATAGGAGCAATAGTTGAGGTCCTGGCTAATCTGTTTCTGACCCAGCTAGTTGCTAGTGTACCTGCAAACAAAATGGAACATGGAACCTTGGCTCCTGGCTCAGCCAGGTTCAGCCCCAGCTGCTGTGACCATTTAGGGAGTTAACCAGAGGATGGAATTTCTTTCTCTTTCAGTTTCTCCCTCTCTCACCAATTCTGCTTTTCAAATAAACAAATTTTTAAAAGTTAGCACAAGGAAAGAGCTTTAAAAGATAATGAAGGTTTAATGACAAAAGTCAAGCTTCTAAAGAAGGAATCAATTCACAGCCACACAAAAAAGTAACTAGAATAAAATCCAAACTCATTAACACACACTACTGTTCCACAATATCGCAAGAAATCTGGCTGCAGGCAGGTCTCTCTCAACACACATGCACACACACTTCACAAGGAACAAAGCAAGTGACAGAAAAGAACTGACACCAGCCAGACAGCAGCTGCTGGGCACTCAGCACCATGAGAGACTCTGCAGGGATCCAACTGCTGAGGACGCTTCAGTAGGAACATGCAGGACTTTTTCTGAACAAAGTTGGGGAAAATAGCAAGCTATAAAGTCACCAAGCAACTTCCTCTCCAAGGTTTCTGGACAGAAGAGTGGTTATGCTGAGATGGAATATGCTATGCATGTGTACTTGACCAACACACAATGTGCAGTTACTGGGATACATGGGTATCTCTTAGTTTCTGTTAACAGATAACAATGAAAGCAAATAAACCCAAGACAGGAAGAATTAAATTTAGAAAGAGATCAAACCACAATGGAATATACTACATTGCATGTAAGGAAACGTGTGTGTGTGTGTGTGTGTGTGTGTGTGTGTGTGTGTGTGTGTGTGTGTGTGTGTAAGGAAGGTTGGCCCATGGCGCAGGTGCTGGGGGCGGGGCGGGGGGTATTCTCCCAAATGCCTGGCCTAACTACATCTTGTTTCCTCCCACACCAACTAGGTATCTAATCTCCCTGACTGGGACTCAACAGGAAAACACCAGTGGGGAATGTCCCAGGTTCCATGGTGGGCACAAAAGGTCGGGAAAAGACAAAATGTTTTCCTTGGGCTTGTCAGAACTTCTATGAATAACCCCACTAGTCAAGCAGCTTCCCTCTTCCACCTGCAGGTGAAGCCATGCAGTCTGGGGACAAGATTGATGATAATATCTTCATTAGGGCGATCGTTCAACTAGCTAATCCTCCCCTTGCATGCGCCAGGATCCCATGTGGTGCCAGTTCATGCCCTGGCTGCTCCACTTCCCTTCCAGCTCTCTGCTTATTGGCCTGGGAAAGCAGCAGAGGACAGCCCAAAGCCTTGGGAATCTGCACCTGAGTGGGAGATTCAGCAGCAACTCTGGCTCCTGGCCTTGGATCAGCTCAGCTCTGGCCACTGTGGCCATTTGGAGAATGAACCAATGGATGTAAGATCCTTCTGTCTCTTTCTCTCTACAAATCTTTCTTCCCAATAAAAATAAATAAACCTTAAAAAAAAACATTGTGAACTTTCTTCCAATAACTTTATCATTCTGTCATTCTGTATGCCCTCCAGCTATCAATAAGGGTTCCTGTTGAACCACAGACTTTCCCGCACTTGTGTCACAGCTACCACTCTAGAGGTGGGATCATGGCAGACATTCCATATTATAATTTCAAATATTTGAGTTCTTTACAGCTCTGTATTGAGCTAATAACTAGAAAAGATATAAAACTCAGAAACTTGAATTCGGCAATCTCAGAATGAACGAATCCCTGAAAGCAATATAAAATAACTATCTACACAAGCATTCAACAGAATGTTCTATATAACCAAAACACAACTACAAAGACCAGAAAGCCACCAGTAGGAAAACCAAGAATGCTATTTTGATTTAAATATATATATATATTTGACTTATATGTGATATATATTTGATTTAAATATATATATATAAATATATATATATATATTTAATCTAGAATAAAGCCAGAACTGCCCAACTGGATCACTGGACTCAAACTTTATCCTCAGGGAAGACCACAAGATTTGTCGTCTGACCTTCAAGCGCACGTATGGGGACTGACCCTCCCTCAAGCTGCTGGGATGCTCGTGTAATGGCAAGCATACTCAGATGCACACAGAGGACTTTAACAGAGAGCTCCTCCAGGCCAGCAGAGGATACCAAGTGCCTCCAAAGAGGATGGAAAGCAGAACTCTCCTACATGCTTTGCAACAAGTGTCTAGGTCTGTGGATGCACTGAGGTGAACCAGATCAGCCTAGACCTTGCAAAGATTTTCTCAACGCTGGCACAATGAAGCTGACATCTCAGAACTATAAGTACTTAAGTAACACCCTCAGAACATTCTTCTCCACATCAGGGTCTCTGAGGCATCATCAAGTCATCATCCCCCATTCCGGGGTGCTGTCCACACTCCGATAAACACGCGAGAAAGAAAAAAAGAACTGAAACATTTATCTTCTTCTCACCTTCCTCCACTCCTCCACCCACGTGACGCTAATCAGAGGCCAACATGGGTACATAACCCTCTGAACTATGTAATCAATATTAAAAACTTTACATTTTAAAAAATATATACATATACATAAATATATATACTTTACATACATAAAAATACATAAGCAAATTACTATTATGGGAAAAAATTTTAAGAGTGTTTCAGAGAGAGTACATGCTATGAGAATCAGATATGAAGAGATTATATGCGGAAAGAAATTGGAAAAATTTTTTCATAAACTTGGCACTCAACATTCTGTAAAAGATACATGGAATTTTTGGGCCCAGTAGCCTAGTGGCTGAAGTGCTCGCCTTGAATGCACCGGGATCCCATATGGGAGCCAGTTCTAATCCCGGCAGCTCCAATTTCCGTCCAGCTCCCTGCTTGTGGCTTGGGAAAGCAGTCAAGGACAGCCCAAAGCCTTGGGACCCTGCACCCAAGTGGGAGACCTGGAGAAGGTTCCTGGCTCCTGGCTTTGGATCGGCGCAGCACTGGCCGTGCACTCACTTGGGGAGTGAATCATTGGACACAGGATCTTCCTCTCAGTCTTTCCTCCTCTCTGTATATCTTACTTTGTAATAAAAATAAATCTTTTTTTTTTTTTTAAAAAGGATACATGCAATTTTTAAAATTTAATAAACAAATAAATAAAAATTGGGAAAAAAGATGCCACTGGCTTACTGCTGGGAAGCCAGCCCATTTATTTTAGTGTCTGTGCTGCATTTGGTATTTGACATTTAATATGTAAAACTAGCTCTTTGCTTTCTACTGTATACACCTTAACCCATGTGATGAACAGAAATGACAGTAAGACAGAGACTTTTCCATTCCCTCGTCCACTCCCCAAATGTCCACATTGGTCACAACTGAGGCCATCTTTAGCCAGCAGCCAAGAGCCGCCTCTGCGTTTCCCACGTGAGTGCAGGGGCCCAAGGATTTGAGCCATCTTCCACTGCTTTCCCAGGCAGAAGCATGGAGCTGAATTGAAAAGGAGCAGCCAGGACACAAACTAGCACCCACATGGAATGCCAGTGCTGCAGGTGCAGGATTAGCGGTTACACCACCATGTCAGCCCCAAAACCTACTTTTAAAACAAAGTCCAGGGCCCGGCACAGTGGCCTGGCAGCTAGAGTCCTTGTCTTGAATGCACCAGAATCCCATATGGGCACCGGTTCTAATCCCAGCAGCTCCACACTTCCCATTCAGCTCCCTGCTTGTGGCCGGGGAAGGCAGTGGAGAACAACCCAAAGCCTTGGGATCCTGCACCCACATGGGGGACCTGGAAGAGGTTCCTGACTCTTGACTTCGGAACGGCATAGCATCCACCGCTGCATTCACTTCGGGAGTGAACCACCGGATGGAAGATCTTCTCCTCTGTCTCTCCTCCTCTCTGTATATCTGACTTTCTAAATAAAAATAAATACATCTTTTTTAAAAAATGTATATCAGACTAGAAGGGTAATTTATCTTGCTAGAAGGGTAATTTAAAAGTGTAAAAGGAAAATATGTAACAATCAACTTCTAAACTCTAGAATAAGAGTTTTAGACCTGCTCAAGCGGCAATGAAACTTCAAGTTTCATCGTGTTCCGTGGTGAGGCATTCTCTGGTGCAATGAACTTTCACTAACTGCCACCTCTAAGATCAGCAGACACTTGCTCCCATTCCACAGGTGGACAGACAGAGAGCAGAAATGAAACATCATTGCCATAGGTGATACAACATAAAGGAGAGTTCAAAAGAGCTGTGCATCCTAGATTTCCTCAATCAGATCCTAACTGCATCCATGAACTGTGGCACTCCTCAAGGAGCAGCGCAGCAGCATGGGTAGAGATCACCTTCTGTAGTTGGACCAGGCAGTGTTCATCAACAGTCTCATCAGGCTGCGGGATTAGGAGCAAATGAGGAAATGCAGCGTCCTCTTGCTCCAGAGGGCTTTCTGTGGGAGTGGTGGGAGCTGGTACATGATAGGAAGAGTAGTGCCCTTGGAGTAGGAGACAAAGCCATTCCAGGGAAGCTTCCTGAAGTCCTAGGCCCTGGACTGGGACCCTTCAGAGAAGGCCATCCTCTTCTGTGGCCTCATTCCTCCAGGCCAGTCCTAGGCTGAACACAGTGACCCTCCCACACCCATTACAAATGCCTATGAACACAGAAGTGCACAGCTGTGCCCGCAGGTGGCCCCATAAGACCAGTGCCTACTCACTTTGTTGCCCCTGCACTGCCTTCATCGTTGTCTGAAGACGATGACGTAGAAGAGCCAGGGAAGTAGGCAGAATCTACATGGTTGGGGCTGCCGCCCTGGGCTGGGTTGATGGGTGAGGAGCGCTCATACAGCGGCGTGTGCTTCCCCTCATGCGGAATGTTGCTGTAGCTGTTCTGCTCCACCAGGGCCTTCCCGCTCGTGTCCAGACTGTAGGGGTATGGCCCTTGGCCAGGAGTAACCCCTGGGCCGGCCACCTGTGGGGCATAAAGCAGAGGACATTAGGCACAGGTAGAGGTACAGGGCCAGATGCAAGCCCAGGTTGCCCCCCCTGTTAATTTTTAAATCAACACTGGCTTCTACCTCATTAATCAATCCAGTAGCTTAAGAACTGACTTAAGCATTTGCTGAAATGACACACGTGCAGCACCCAAAGCCAGCTGCCCGCCCCCAGCCATAGATAGCTTACCGGGGGCTTTGCTTGCAGAGAGGTCTGTGGAATGTTGAGCATCTGAGGGGGTACATAGGGCGGCATCATCCCAGGCATTCCAAATGGATTTGGTCTGGCTGTGTCATCCACAAGGGAAGAAATCAATACAACTGTCAGCAGAGCACCATCACCCTTGCATATACCAGGGCCAGCCTACAGCCTCAGGTCTCACCTCATCCGTTCTGCTGTTCAGGAACCTTTAGAAACTCAGGTTTAATGTTAGAAAATACCCAATCGTATAATGATCACTGGGGCAGTGGCTCCAGTTTTCCAGATTTCTCAGTAAACTTTCAAGGTTCTTTCTTGCTTTCACGTAGCCCCAAATGCCTAATACAACCCTACCTGTACCCAACAGCCCTCTCGGTGCCTCAGTCTCTCCCAGCCTGAGATCTCAGCAGGAGCGAGGAGCTGTGACTGCCACCAAGGCTTGAGAATTTTTCTACTTCAGATTTACAATTAAGTTCTCACTCAACTGCCAACTTTTGAAATATAACCAGGGTGATTATTACTGCTGATACTTTTGGTTTGTTTTTAATGCTAAAGCAAAATCAAAATTAGAGGTTATGCATTTTAATGGGCATACCAGGATCAATCATTTGAGACTGTGTGCTCTCCTAAAGCAATCTGACAAAGCTGCCTTGATGCACGTTGGCGACTGCTCTCTTTTCCTCTCACACTAATTTGTGAAGTGATGGATCCTGCCTGCAAAGGGAAAGACTCGAGAGATACAGTGCTGGACCTCCCAACACTTGGACCCATTAGTTTAGTGAGATCTGACAAGAGGAAGAGCGTCAAATCTGAGGTGTGTGCACCGTGGGTAGCCCCATGCCACTAGCTGAGAGACTGCAGGAAGCAAACGAAGTGGAGGTCATGGCATGGGCTGCACAGCACTGTCCACGACACTTAACAGTAACATAAGGAGCCAGAGAGGGTATGGCTGAGACTCAGCCTGCCAGGGTACAGAGAAAACACCACGGACCTGCCTGGCCCGCACACAGGGCTTATGGAGGAAACAATAGCTGGCTGCAGGAGCACAGCTCACAGACCATCACCTCTCACGTCACCAAAACCACAAAGACCCCTCATACTCCGGAAGCTGTGGAGTTGGCAAGAGGCTTCCTCAAACCACACAAGTCATGGAGAAACCAGAGGTGTGAACCATATCCTGACTGGAGACCCGCAGCCTCCTGGGAACCAAGACACAGGGCACAGAGTACAAGACCAGAGGGCATCTAATCACTTGTTTCTCCCCAGTCGCAGAAGATGCCGTTAGCCTTGCAAGCTGCAGTCGATTTAGCTCCAAGGGCTCTGAAATGTCACAGGCCTTTGATCCTGGTTCTGAGAGTCTTACACACACACACGCGCACACACACACGCATGGGTGCATACAAGGAGATATTTCTAATCAAACAATTTATCTACTAGGTCTGTGCCTCCAAATGAGATAAAAGTCCTTTAACCTTAAGCACCTGCTCTAAGGTAACTCTGTATCACTCAACTTCTGACCACAGACTATTACAAAATCCATTTAGGTTCTTGTACTTTAAAATCACTATAGAAAGTCATTTATAAACTCTTGCAGCTGACACTGCAAACCTACCTTCTAAGTAATAACAATGGAAGACTGGATTCACCTAATAAATAGCAATAGCTTTCAGGCAAAGATGACCATTTTTGTTTTATTCTATTTTTGGCTATCTGGGGCTAAAAAGTTGCTGAATAGCACAAACTTTCCTTTAAACAAAAACCTATTGCCCAGATGTAGACAGCTGCAGAGGTTCCTTATACTTAGACAAGTGTTATATTGCTGGGAGAAACACAGCCAGTAGTTGGCAGGCATTCTGAGCCTGGTTAATGCCAAACAGGTTAACCATGTCAGTATGCAGGGAACACCAGGCCAGGACACACTAACCTGGGCCCTGGTGGGGTGGGGTGGGGTGGGGTGGGATCTGCAGACATATTGAATTGGCAGCAGCAGAGGGCATGTTTGACATGAGAGGAATGACTTCTGGGGGCTTCCCTGGACTATGTCACTACACTCATAGGCAATCAAGGGAACTAAGAAGCAGTTGTTCAGAGGAGAGATCCCTGCCCATGTGGGAGACCAGGCTAAGCTACATAGCATCACACACCGCCCACTGTTTTTGCTCCAGCAAAAGCTGGAGCTGGAGGTCATGCCTGGCTGGGATTGACCACAGCACCTACTCATAAGAGCTGCAGCGGGGGTGGGCCACAGTACTGTCAGAACACAAGAGAACCATATCTAGGGACAGATTCTGTAGGGGCCTTATGGGCTCACTTCTGTGGGACTGAAGCACCACCAGTTCATGTTGAGAGCTGGGGACAGTGATGGGTAGAACCAGGCTGGACCACAGAAGTCACCAGACAGGAATCCACCCACTCACCCACCTGACACTCTCACGGGTTGGGGCCAGGCTGCCACATCTACCGGCACACACAAAAACCAGAACAGATGCAAGCCAGTTGAGCTAGGCCACAGCACCAGCTAGCAAGTTCAGGACTTGGTGCATGTCACATCAGGCAGAACCACAGCAATGCCTGGCAGATATAAGATCCAGGGCTGAGAGCATGCCTGGTAGGGAAACTGTGGGCACTAACCTGCTAGGCTGGACCTATCGCTGTAAGCACAAGAATCAGGGTTGGGGTAGCCAGACTGGATAAGGCGGCAGCCCATGTTAGCACACACGAGGGCTGGTTCTGGGAGCTGCACAACCGGAGATGGGGGCAGGCCTAACGGGGTCACTGGAGGTCACCCTGACCAAGCAGCAGCATCCACCGGTATGTGTGAGGACTGGGTCTGCGGATGGCTGGGCTGGGGCCAACCCTGCAGTTGCACCCACAAGTGTGTGCACACAGCTCAGCCTTGGTTAGTGTGAGCTTCCTGGGGAAGAGACATCTTTCTCTGCCTTTCAAATAAACGCATTATCAAAGCACAAGCAAGATGGAAAGAACCAAATGATGAGTCCATGACCTCCCCACCTCTCCAATTACCTGTATGTCTAGCCTTCCTCCCTAATGCTACATTTTTGAGAAGTAACTCTCAGACATAGTATAATTTCATCCATAAACACAGGACAGAATTTCTCAATACCATGCACACTGAGGAATGTAATTATACATTTGACATCTAAACTAAAAACATTACAAAATGAAACCCAGGTTTAGACTGGGAGACTGTATTTGCACCTGACAATGACCTGACAATATATGAGGCACTTCAAAATTTAATGGAAAAAAATGGGATTAAAAACAAATCTATTTTGCTACAAAAAAACTTCATCTATGGAGTCTTCAAAATGTTCAGAAGAAAATGTGCATTATGAAAACCTATGAATGGCCTTTAAAAACATTTTTGCCATCAAAATAAACTTACTTAATTCTATTTTCTCATGGTCTTTCTGAAGTCCCCTTCCATATATAAGAATCAACACACACAAACAAGTCAACAGAAAGCCAGGCCAACAACATGCACAGGCATTTCACAAAAAGGTGAATGCACTACAAACTTGTGACCCCAGTAATAACAAACTGAAACCAATGAAATATAATTACATAATTACTAGATGGAAAAATAGATCATGAAGCAACTAGAGGGCTCTCTGACTTTTATTAGAAGAAAACTGGGGTGGCTCCACCACAAGCATGAGCAGGCCTCTACCCTGGAATCAGCCCCAAAGAATGTTCACAGAGGCACTGTTAGCTGGAAACAGCCCAACTTGCATCAGCAGAACAGACAGGGACATATTGGGTACCATGGAATGCAATATAGCAATCAAAAACAGAATCATACCAAAACAAGTGAAACCCAGTCACGTGACTACTAAGCTAAAGGAGCAAGCTAGAACACTACATGCCATATGATTTCATTTGATGACAGATAAATGAAACTATCAAGTATTGAGGGACAGTGATAACAAAGTTATGCAGAGAAGCAAGGGAACAACGAGGGACACATGAGGGCTAAGGCAGCAGCAGTGCTCTACTAACAAATGCATGCAGTGTGACAGTTTTTACTACTGGAACTCATTGGATGAACTTCCCCTGTCCTAAGCTCACAGCCCATGGTGTGTGTGGCCCAGCACCGAATGAAGCACAAACTCCATGCTTGATCCTAGCCAAAAGGCCAAGAAGTGATGAAGCACAAACTCCACTGTTGGCTGTGGCCCTGGCCCTGCAGCTTCAACATTTCCAAACCACACCTCCCCACTTCAAAGCCTCTCACCAACGTGCTCCCTTTCTACCACAGTATGTCCTCTTACCTTGAGATCTTGGTGCATGTCTGCTTACAACAAATGTACTTCCTCTTAGATCATCACCTTGCTAAGTCCTAACCAAATTCTCAATCTCTACCCACAACATCCATCAAATCAATCAGAGCCAAGGCGCTGGTTGGTTCACCCAACTAGCTGTCCCTTGACCTGTTACTCATGTAGGATTTTTCAGTTGCTCTTGGTTACTAACTTGTACATTCACCAATATAAGGGTAACAATTAAAGCTCTTGTTTGCCACATTAGCAAGCACAATGTCTGGCATGAAAAGAATAAATCAATGTTCTCTCTTCTGTTTAAAAAAAGATTAACAGACTTTATTGCTTTTAGCATTAATGCCTGACAAAGTATACAATTAGCACTGTTGAGGGTCATTTGTTACAAGTGATGAACCTTCACTGACACATCACCATCACCCAAAGCAGTCTACACTGGGGTTCACTTTGTGAGTTGTAAATTCTCTGGCTTGGGCAAATGAAAAAAAAAAAAAGACCCATGCCCACTTTTAAAGTGCCATGCAGTTTCATTGCCTAAAAATCCCATGTTCCAGCTACACATCCTGCACCCTCACTAATATCTAGTAGCTACTGATATTTTCACTGGCCCCATAGCTTGCCTGATTCAGAAGTCAGATCGTTGCATTTACGCAATAGGTTGTATTTCAGATTGGTTTCATTGACATCATTAATACATATATTTGAAGTCCCTCCCTATCTTTTCATGACTTTGTGTTAGTTTATTTCACCTACCAGAAGACATTTTGGTTTCTTCTAAAGTTTTGTAATTTATTAACAAAATTATTACAAGCATCTATGTACAGGTCTTTGTATGAACCTAATCTCAACCCCTTTGGGTAAACACTAAGTGACTCTGGATCATACAGTGAGAGTATAAAGTCTGATTCTACAAAAGACTACCAAACTGTCTTCCAAAGTGACTGTACCCCTTTGCCTTCCCTCCAGGATGAAGGAGGAGTTCCTCTTGCCCCATATCCTTACCTGCTTTATTTGTAGTTGCTGCTTTATGCTTCAGTCATTCTCACATGCGCAGTGGAAGCACATTTACTTAATATGCTCCAGAGGCAGCCAGCAAGACACAGCAGCTGCTCCTTCAGCCTCAGAGGGCCTCAGCTCCACCTGTGCAGCTTCTAAATCTATGAAAGGACTGGCTAGTGCCACAGACTGTACACACACTACCTAGGGCAGAGCCCAGCACCTGTGCTATATGTCGCTGTGCTTTAAATATCTGACAAAGATTTTGAAGCTATCTGTGTAACCAGGGAAGTGAATATTTTGACAGTTTGTCTTGTTTGTACCTGTATTCAAAGGGGTGCTTCCTAATGAGCCACAGCAGACCACACACACAGTGACGGCAGACACCTCTGGACTGCAGGTTCAAGCAGTGTTTACAACACAACGAAAACCTGAAGCACTTTAAGAGTCAACACAAGTAATCGATCTAGGAACAGAACACTTCTGAGAGTGTGTGGTGCAAGTCATCATGCACCACAGCCCCTTCTTCCCACCCTTAACAACGCCCTGCCTTTCCCTACAGCACTACTGGGGCAACAGAACAAGGATGCATTTCCTTCTATAAGCTCTATTGCCACCAACTGCCTGGAGAGCTGAGTTCTTTCTCAACAGTGCAAGATGGCCCACAGCCTCAGAAAGGAGAGTGACCAGTGGTTCCTACAATCGAGCATGGCTGATGCCAGGCCAAAGACATTTTGGTAGATTTTGAGTCCCCCAAAAGATCCTGTTGCGATAAATCTGAAATTGCAAGCAAGGTGTAGAACCTGCTGTTTGTATCAATGCATCACCCTCTGCCCAAGAAGCTATACTCTAATCTTCCAGTATGACTCTTTGAACATAGGGCACCTTCTGTCATAGGTTCTAGCACTAACTGCCAGGGACCACTCATGTTCCATCTGCCACTCAAATGGACACTTCACAGAAATTGCTCCTTAAATTCCAACTGAGATGCCCAACAACTGCCTTCTTACATCCACAATGCTTCTTCTAAATGCCTGCTGTGTCAAGTCTAAGGACAGATCAGTCCAGGCCAGCATACAACACCCACTGGCAGATCTGAGAACCAGGGCAGGGGGCAGGAGGAGCCAGATAGTACCACAGCGCCAGCCAGTTCATGTCAGGACTGGGAAAGCAATCAGGCTGGGGTGGGACAGGCTGCAGCACCTACCAACAGAAGCTGGAACAGGGGGCAGACTAGACTAGGCCAGGCTGCACAGTAAGACACTGAGGTGAGGTGAGTCATGCCAGCCTGGGCCCAGCATGGGGCCTGGCACATGAGTACCAGAGACAGGGGATCTGACATGGCTCAGGTAGCTCAGCTTAAGTCCTGGGGTCCACCCGTGTGGTGGGTGATGGTTTCCTAAGCCACAGGGATGGGGGAACCAGAGGGGTGTGGGTTGCTTGGCCAAGATCCTAGGGCCCACCTTGTAGGTGTATGTTGATTTCTTGAAACCCAGGAGTGGGGGATCTGGCGGGGGCTTGGATCCCCTGCAGTGGGTCCCAGACCCCGCCTATTAGGTAGGTGCAGGGTTCATGAGCCCCGGGGTGGGGGGGGTTCAGTGGAGCTTGGGTCGTCTGACCCGGGCCTCACGGCCCACCTACTAGGTGGATGTTGAGTTCATGAGCCCCAGGGATGGGAGATCTTAAGA
This sequence comes from Ochotona curzoniae, assembly GCF_017591425.1. Classification (NCBI taxonomy): domain Eukaryota; kingdom Metazoa; phylum Chordata; class Mammalia; order Lagomorpha; family Ochotonidae; genus Ochotona; species Ochotona curzoniae. The sequence goes on from NW_024467106.1 coordinate 60,813,226, forward strand.
CACCTGGCCCAAGGGATGGGGGTACTTGACACACCTGGCCCAAGTACTTGGACTCACCTGCAAGAACATGCCCTACCTAATGAAAAAGGTGGAGCAGTAGGCATATTCTGTAAAAGCAGAATATGGCAGCTCATTTGGTGCTGCAGCAGAAAAACAGAAAGAACTAACTGGACAACTACCCCAAGTAAACGATGACAGCAAAAAATCTCTGAATGAAGCCAGTGGACACTGGGAGGGTGACATCATCCTCAGACTGGTGAAATAGGCAGCATTTCAGAACTCTTCCAACCACTTGGACAGAACCCTCGGAACATGTACACATTGAAACTCAGAGTTGACATGAGGAGGCGGTCCCTCTCCCCTGGGTACTGGGCTCTGAGGAAAGTCGTGAGTGGTTCCCCCTTTGTTTCTCCTCTTACCCCAGGAACAACAAGAAGAAATAGCAAATTTGGAAGCAATGAATTCACCCATTTTTCCCCAAACACCGATCCTTCCCACCCTAATCAACCATGTAATTATTATTTTAAAAAATAATAAAATTTATTTAAAAATAAATAAATAAATGCCTATTGGGTTTCAAGGCTGCTCTTGTGGTTTCTGTAGCAGGGTGCAGAGGCAAAATGTTTCTTCAGAACCATCTGTAAGCAGCTAAGGTAGTTGTTAAAGAATATTCTGCTGGTTCTACACGATGCCTGTGTAACCTAAGATGCCCCATTTCTGCTCTGGTTCCATTCTACCTCTCCTCCAGCTGCCCCAGGCCACCACCATCACCATCGAATTCTGCACTGCCAACGCCCAGCACGGTAATTCTGCACTGGCATTTATTTAAGTTCCGCATATGATTCTGACTTCTCCACTTTCAGAGCATTAAGGAATATGTGGCAAAAGGATTTACATATATCAGCATGATAGAAAATAATTTTTTAGACACCTGAACTCTTCATACTAATGCTCTCCATAAACTCCCAAGTAGAAATGATTCAAGATCATCTAGAAAATGTTCACCACTAACTATGCCAGGAGACGATTTCAGAAGGATAGGAAGGCATTTGGCAGATACTACACGCTAATTTCACTTAGTATTCCCTTTGCATGTTCCAAACAACTTCAGAATCGTGGCTGTTTGTCCACAGACCAACGCCAATGTTGGCAAGCTGCTTCCTCCCACACTTACATTCCTGTTTCCCAAGCACACAGTGACAACCCTTCACATTAGTCACAAAGCCAGTGGCTAGTGTGACAGTGTCAGAAGCAACGGAGTGCTGGCACGGATATCAGTGTGCTGGTCACACCTGTGAGTGTCATCTGCTATCTGGACAATCTGCTTTAACACCGGACGATGCAAGGCCTGCTGAGGAGACTCCGCTGCAGGGGCCACAGCGTCAGTACCTGCCACTCACAAGCAATTCACTCTGGCTTCCTAAGCACGCTTTCTCCCTGACAGTCACAAAAGGACATGGGTAGCGAGGGGCCAGATACAGATTTTGGTGTCAGCTCCTTGCTCTCTACAAGCAATTATTAAATGTCTCCTGAGTGTGACATATACAGCAAACATACCTTAGTTAACCATGTGTAGCTGGTCTCCATCCTACAAGCAGCTCACATCATTTTTCTTTTTCTTTTTCAAGATTTACTTTATTTTTATTGGAAAGGCAGATATACAAAGAGAAGGAGAGATAGAGAGGAAGATCTTCCATCCACTGGTTCACTCCCCAAGTGGCCGCAATAGCTGGAGTTGAGCTGATCTGAAACCAGGATCCAGGAACTTCCTCCAGGTTTCCCACATAGGTGCAGGGTCCCAAGGCTTTAAACTGTCCTCTACTGCTTTCCAGGCCACCAAGCAGGGAGCTGGATGGGAGGTGGAGCTCTCAGGACATGGATCAGCACCCATGTGGGATCCCGACAAATGCAAGGATAGGATTTAGCCACTAGGCTGCTGCACCAGGCCTTCACATCATTTTTCTAACAGCATCCTACAATGTACATCATTACGTCATTCCCCAGATGGAAAAACCTGTTAGTGGATTAACTCAGATATTTACTCACAGGGCTACAGAAGACTGGAAGTCACTCACAAGTCCTTGTTCTTGCAGAACCCATATTATTAGAGGGGTAACAAGTGTGAAGAGAATTAGAACCAAACAACTGACAGGCATGTCTCATGGCCTCACAACAGGGACAGCTAAGTCAGGCTCAAACTACCAAAAAAAAAAAGCCCAATACACCAAACACACCAAGCAGCTTTTCAGGTCAACTACAGGCAGCAAGGCCCCTGCTGAGCCAGAGTGGCTTACCCCAGGAAGACAGGCCTCAGTGTAACAAGCAAACAGCAGGCAGGAGTGGGTCAGGAGTGTGAGCAGGGTTAGCAGCCAGGGGGTTATCTGAATATAATGGCTGCCCACAGAAGGCTTTGGGCGCTAAAGCTGTGTGGTTACTTTCATGTCACTCTGGCTGCTGTGAGAGGAAGGGGGAGTAAAAGGAAGAAATGTGCCCCAGGAAGAGCTCAGTGTCACCATCACTGCCTGACCACCCACCTCCCACACAGTCACCCCAAGCCAGCAATGGCCATCTAGGCTGTGGCCCCAGGGACTGGCACACAAGTGCCTGCAATACAGTGCACACAGGGACACTGTCTCAGAAGCATTTTCAACTTTGTGATTAATCTGAAGGCAACACAGAATCTAATGGGCCACACGAGGCCCATACCGCTCAGGTAGAGGTCAGTGCTCAACTGCGAGCTTTGTAACCACATGGAGAGAGAACCTACAAACATACTATCCTCCCAACTGCAAATCTCTTCTACAAAAGAAAGAAAAAACAAAAGTGAAAATCCACTGCACATGTGAGCCCACTGCAGATCCTTCGGCCCTCTGCGCCAAGAGTTCCACCCTGCTGGCCACAACTGGTCAGGTGGCCTACTTCCTCTGTTCTAGGGCTGCTGCTTGCTCTCCCTCAGTATGGTCAGGGACTGCCCGAGTTCGCCTGGGAAACTCAGCTGTATTTATTTGTGTAACCACAGACAATTTTTCAAAAACAAGAATCCTATAGGAGTATCTACAGCTCTGGATTACTGTATTGATGATCGGAGAGGCCTGTATTTACTTACCTAAGTAATGTGGTGGGTGAAATGACACAGGCTTACTAGTTGCTGAGTAATATCCAATCGCTCTCTTAAATCGAGTGACTTTGTCACCTGTTCTAGACTGAAACAGATGTAGGAAAACCTTTGTAAATTAGGATGCCACTGCTCATGTGTACTAACATTTTTATAACTCAGCACACATATATTACTTTGTAGCTTTTTGAGTTAGAAAGAAGTGACATTCAAACTTCCAGGAAACCAAGTGATTATTGATAAGAAGCAAAATGAACTCTGAAAGTGACACACAGCACAACTCTGAGCTGACATCCGGGTTTGGGCTCCAGCATTATGACCTCTGACTTCTCTGCTGAGGTCCGGATCCCACCCAGGGAAGCCTGATTTACCATCTGTAGCAAATGAAGCTGACAGTAGCTGGCAGCCTAGCTGTATCTGCCCAAAGGTTCAACTCTCCAGAGACAGAGCAGGAGTCCCTTCCCAAAGGAAGAAAATCCCTGACAAACCCCTGAAGCAAATACACACAGTCCAGACGCAACACCCTCCGGCTCATCTGATACATCCCACTTCTGAATTCTGCAACCACATGCCATCAAGATAAGGATGCTGGGAGCCCAGGGCTTCTTCATAGTGGCCTAGTGGCCAAGCAAGTACTCAGACACAAATAATCAGTTTGTGACCCTTGAGCCTTTCCCACATGATGCAAATTTCACCCCATTAATCTGTGTTTTACCTGTGAGTGCTGGAAAACATCTTTAGCTATGGCATCCAGATCAGAGGTGTCCTGAATGTTGCGGACGTAGTCGGCAACGGCTTTGATCACTACATCGCAGGGTGGCAAAACCAGCTGGTGTGCTCGGACCTGGAAAAACAAAGCACCTGTCAGCTCCAAGCTTTCACCCATCTGAGATCTTCGCCCAGTGTTTTTCCACTAGAAGCTTTCATACTCTGAACCTTAAGAACTAGCCTTTTTAAAATATATACACGTGTGTATGTGTGTATTACATAAGACTCAGTGTGCAAGATTTTCAGTCTGTTGCTTCACTCCCCCAACATCCAGATAGGCCAGTCCAAAGCTGGGAGCTTCTCCGGGGTCTCCCACATGGGTTACAGGGGCCCAAAGCCTTGGGTCATCCTCTGCTGCTTTCCCAGGCCATTAGCAGGGAGCTGGACCATAAGTGCAGTAGTTGGGACTAGAACCAACACCCATACAGGATGTAAGTGCCACAGATGGAAGATGAGCTAAGAAAGCCACCACATCAACCTAAAGAACTAGATTTTATTTCCACTGACGAAATACAAATCAGCTGCTTGGACCCACAAGGTTAAAAGTATACCAGCAGGGCCTGGCACAGTGGCCTAATGGCTAAAGTCCTCGCCTTGAATGCATTGGGATCCCATATAGGCATTGGTTCTAATCCCAGCAGCTCCACTTCCCATCCAGCTCCCTGCTTGTGGCCTGGGAAAGCAGCCAAGGACGGCCCAAAGCCTTGAGACCCTGCACCTGTGTGAGAGACCTGGAGCAAGTTCCAGGATCCTGGCTTTGGATCGGCGCAGCACTGGCCATGCACTCACTTGGGGAGTGAATCATCGGACAGAAGATCTTCCTCTCCATCTCTCCTCCTCTCTGCATAGCTGATTTTGTAATAAAAATAAAATAAATTTAAGAAAAAAAAAAAAGCACACCAGCAGCCTTTCATTGCCTCTGAGAAGGCAGGACTCTCACCCGCAACAAACAGGGCACGAGCAAACCCATGGAGCCCCTACAACTCCCTTGTTTGCAGCAACAAAGGAAGTCCCAAGAAGAAAGAACCTTTGGATTTAAGCTCAGGACTCCCTGAAACTTTAAGGATAAAATCAAGTGTCTCGATCTGTCTAAAATTGCAGACTCAATTCTGCGCCAGACAACAATAGTCTCAACTAATCACTAACGTGAAAAGTGTGCGATCAGAGGGTATTAACTTCTGGCTTCCAAAAAAATAGATGACATACATTTAAAACACATGTAATGCATCTAATTAGGAAGAGCTTCATGTCAGAAAAAGCCACAGCTCTGCAGGCTGTCCAGTGACACTTTCTAGAGTCTGCATTATGTGGCAAGATGGAATTAAGGCTGCTCGAAAGAAGATGACTGAACAGGGAATTCAGTTCAGCTACTGAAACCACTAGGACAGGAGACAGAGGGTTTAGTGGCAACCACTGGCTTGCTTTGATGACAAAAAAGGGTCACAAGCCAAGAACCTGGAATAGCAGGATAGGATTAGCAACATCCTCCCAGGATATCCCAGAAGGACCAAAGTACTTCCAACCCTTGATCTTAGCCCAGTAAACCCCAACTTACACCTCTGGTCTTTAAGGTAAAAAAATGTATTGTTTTACTGACCCCTCCCTTCCCCCAAAAAGGGAAGAAGAAGATTTAAAAAACACAGCCTAAGCAAATGGAATCAGAGAAATCTGAAAATATACATCTATCTTAACATGATTTAATTATTCATTTAAAAGGCAAGAGTTACACAGAAAGAAAGAGAGAGAAAGGAAGAAAAACAGATAGATAGTTCATCAGTCAGTTCATCCTCCAAAATGGCTAGTGGTCTAGGGCTGGGCCAGGCTAACGCCAAGAGCCCAAAACCTCACTCAGGTTTCCCACATGAGTGCACAGCTCCAAGCACCCAGCCATCCTTTGCTGCCCTTACAGGCATACCAGGAAAAAGTTGGATTGGAGGCAAAGAAGCAAGGACTCTATTCAGCACTCACACATAACCCACTGCACCCAGCCAGGACTCAACTTAGCATTCATGAATAACCCATTGTGTCAAAACGGCAGCCCCTGGAAAAAACTACACACCAAAGTTACCATGCAAATTTCCCTATGTACAAGACAACAGCAAATTCTCTTTTGTTAAAAGGCAATCATTTTAAATCTGATACACCTCTGCCAATAAAAATAAATCTCAGAAAAAATTATTTCTTCTTATTGGAAAGGCAGGTTTATAGAAAAGAGAGACAGAAAGATATTCACTACCCAAATGGTCATAATGGCCAGAGTTGAGTCAGTCTGAAGTCAGGAGCTTCTTCCAGGTCTCCCACATGGTGGCAGGGTCCCATGGCACTGCTTCATCCTCCACTACTTTCCCAGCCCATTAGCAGGGAGCTGGATGGGAAGTGGAGCAGCCAGGACACAAACTGGCACCCATTCAGGATGCCGGCACTTGGTGGTGGAGGATTAGTCACTTAAACCAATGTGCCAGCCACCAGCTTACATAATTCTGAACGAAAAATTTAAAACAGAACAAACTTTCTGCTCAACAGATGATAAAACTATTCCCTCAGATCAACTGCAGAAACGATTATGGCTTTCAAATTTCATCAAGATCCCGAGATATGTCTCCCAAGAATTGGAACAGGGTGTACGCACAGCTGTACCTGTACAGCCCTGAAGAAAAAGCACAACCAAGAGGAAGAGTGGTCTAGTCAAACAAAAGCAGACCTGGACAAGTCAAAGGTCACAGTGACAGTTTTTTTGGTTTATTCAAAGCATTTCCCTTAACAACTGTCTAGAGGACAAAAGAGCAATAACATTGCTTATTCTGAGATTTCATTATATGTATGATGTAGTATATATGTATTTAGGCAGCAAGAGCTCCCAAATTTACTGCAACAGCTGCTGGCTAGTTCCAAAGCTAGGAGCCAGCAAATCAATGCAAGTCGCCTATAAGGGTGGCAAGAACCCACTCATCTGAACCATCACTCTTGTCACCAAAAGGTCCACATGAGTAAGAAGCTGGTCAGGGGCTGGAACCAGTAATGGAACCAGACACTGCAACATGAGATGCAGGAGTTTAACTGGTAGGCCAAACACCAGAGTATTTTCCTCTCAATTTTGTATGAGAATTTTGACAGGAAACCATGGGGTTCCTACTTTGCAGTCCTGATTTGGCTCCTGCAATTTATTCTTATTTCTTAACGTTGAAAATTGTTAAATGACACTCACTTTTCTTGATTTAATAATGTAAAAAAAGGCTACAATTCACAAAGCTAAATTTATAGGGCCCTCTGTTCTTTTAGACTAATGCTACTATCGTCTATAAATGTATACTGAACTTGACAGAGCTAATGCTGAGAGACAATAAAGTTTATATTTTTGTGTTTATCTTTTAATTCCATTTATCAAAAAATTTTTCTGAAGACTTGTGTTTCAAAAAATTCTTGGAAAATGAAATTATAAGGTAAGAATATTTTGTTGCAAAAATTTTCAAAATCTATGATTTTTTTAAAATACACATTTCCATGAATTCTTGGAAGAATGATAATATTTACATAACTACATATGTATGTTACCATACAGATGAAGTGACTTAGCAAAATATTTTAAATTGAGAAAAACACACCAAGACAAATTTATCCACAAAACGTGTCACCAACTGAATTGGATTCTAAAACAGCCTTGGTTCATCTCATCACAGCCATAACTACACAGGAGAGTTAAAGTAATCTGCTCTTTCCGCTCATAAATACAAACAGATGCCTCAAAATATAAAGTTTCTGCTGCCTACAGACAGCATACAAAATACTGCAATGAAAATCTCATTTCTTACTTTTGTTCTTCTTTCATCATCATAGAAGACTGATTTATTTGAAAAACAGAATGACAGAGAGCAGGAGACAGAAAGACATCTTCCATCCATTGGTTTGTTTCTCAAATGGCTACAATACCCACTGGCATGTGTACGGCTGGGTCTACTGGCAGGCCAAACTGGGCTAGGCTACAGCACTCACCAATGCTCTCGAGAGCCAGAATGGGTGTGGAACAGGCAAGGCTAAGTCACAACACACAGCAGGTCACACTAGAGCCAGGTCTGGGGGTGGGCCAGGCTGGACTAGGCTGTAGCACCAACTGGTAAGAGCTAGAATGGGTGCAGGTAACTGGCTAGGCAGCAGTACTCACCGGGGAGCGCCAAGACTGGGGACCAGCCACATTAGTTTGGGCAGCAATACCCGACTGCACATGTAGGAACTGGGGGCTGAAAGCAGGCCTGGTAGGGAACTTAGGGAACTCCCCTGCCACACACGGCTCCCACTGTGAGCACAAAAACCAAGGCTGGCACCAGGTTGGATGAGGCTGGGCTATAGCACCCACTAGCACATGCATGAGGAGTCAGAGATGGACCAGGCAGGGTCAATTCACAGCACACACTGACACGAGTGATAGCCAGACAGGGTGGACTTAAAACACCTGCCAGTTCACACAACGGATGGTGGTGGAACAGGCTGGGTGGGCTGCTGTATCCACAGGTAAGAACTAGGACTTGGGACAGGCCATCTCAGTCTGGGCCACAGTACCTGTTGGCACATGTAAAACCTGGAACTAGGGGCAGGCCTTGTTGGGGAACTTTAGCAACTACTCCCTTGCTGGACTGTTGCTTCCACTAGTGAGCAGCAGGCTGGGGATGGGCTGATCCAGGAGTGGGCCAGGCTGGGCGGGGCTCTTGTACCAGCTAGTAACAGAGCCAGAATGGGTGCAGGCCAGCTGAGCTAGGCCACAACACCAGCTGGCAAATGCCATGACTCAGAGAGAGTTAAACAGTACCACAGTAACCTCCGGCAGGCACAAGATCCAGGGCTAGTAAAATGCCTGGCAGGAGAACTGTGGGCACTCTCTTGCTAGCCTGCACCTATCACTGATAACCACAAGAACCAGGGCTGGTGGCGGGCCAAGCTGGACAAGGCGGCACACATTGGCATGACAGCTAAGTCTGGGGGTGGTACAGGCTGAGCTAAGCCACAGCACCCATGCCTGTGCAAAAGAGCTGGATGGGATGTGGGCTGGGCTGGGACAGGGTCCAGCATAAAGTTATCTGGGGTCAACCTGACTAAGACACAGTACCTGCTGATGTGCACAGGACCAGGTCTATGGCAGGCTGGCTGGACTGGGACTGCAGCATCCTTTGGTTCATGTGATATAAGGAGCTGAGGCGGAACTGACCAGGCTACATCCACCATTATGTGCACTGGCTGGTGCAGGTGGCAGACCTCACCTCACCCTACACATAAGACTCAGGTCTGAAGTCACCCTAGGTGAGGTTTCCGGGGGGACTTCACAACTGGACCACTGAACTCAGATCCTGACCACAGGATTTGCCAACCTTGGAGTGCATGTATTGGAATTAGGCCTCCTCAGTTGCTGACGCCTGTGCAGTGGACAGCATGTCCAGATGCACACGGGGGACATGACAGCCAGCTCATCTAGCCCAGCAGAGGACAGGTTGGACAATTCTCCTGGCCTAGCTTTGCAGCATCTTCCTGGATCTGTAGATGCACTAAGGTGAACTTTTCAACCAACAGACCTTGGAAAGATTTTCTCAATCATGGAACAACAAAACCAACAACATCTCAGGGCTGTCTAAACCACTGAAGTAACACCCTTGGAACACTCTTCCGTACATCGGAGTCTCTGGTGAGTCATCAAGACCCGTCTCCCATTCCTGGGTACTGATGAATTTTGACAGCAAGGAGTGCTGTCTCTCCCTCCTCTACTGGGCACACAGGAGAAAAAAATTAAAGATTGAATCATGTATCCCACCCAACTTCCTCTATACCTGATCCTCCACACCATAATCAGAGGCACTTATGGGCACACATCTCTCTAAAGTATATAAATAATATTAAAAATAATTTTTTTAAAAGAACAAAGTTAAGCAAACTACAGGATATTTAAAGTTAGAAACAATGTGTCTAACTTTCTAATGACACTAAATTTTACTTACTTAAAAAAGCAAATCTGTGGCACCACATGTGGGTGCTGGTTTGAGTCTCAGCTGCTCCTTGCTTATACAGCTGGGAAAGCAGCAGAAGATAGTCCCAAGTGCTTGATCCCCTGCCACCCACATGTGTTAAGTTCCTGGATTCAGCCTGGCCCAGCATTGGCCTCGCAGCCATTTTGGGAATGAACCAGTTGATGAAGATTTCTCTGGCCCCCTTTGAAATTCTCCCTCTCAAATAGATAAAAGTTTTAAGAAGTTATTATTTCTGTCATGAAAGCTCTGAAGTGTCATTTATTCAGTCATTTCCTTCATGAGGTTGCACCAGTGCGTCATGCTCTATCTTTGTAATAGACTATCCCAAAGGCAAAGTGATCTTATCCTCCAATGTGAGATCATTCTGCTTGCTTTCAAGACCTGCCCCCTGGTCTGGGTAGCCCTCGGATCTGACGGCCAGCAGTTCAAGAACTGTAGTGGTGGTACGTCGGGTGCCATTTTGTACAGTGGCAATAGCTTTGGGACTGCAGGAGACAACAGTGAACTGTGCATGTGCTGAGCTCGTGAGAACTTGCTGAGATCATTGGATTGCACTGGTCCTGCAAGAAAATAATACCAAGTGTGGTATCGTACCAGTCAAAATAGGTCCGTGTGGCACCCAGACCTAACATCCCACAGGTTCCGGCAAGATCTGTGCCACCAACAATGTAATTATATAGGACACCTGGTGTCTCTCTAATCCTGGGACCTGCTAAACCGAAAGTGGGAGAAAGGTTGCAGAGATAATGGTGCAGCCTCAGCACAGTATCACAGGTGGAGGAGAGTGGTAACCCAAGAGTTGGGGCTGTGGAGGCCACGGTGGATATCTGACATAAGAACCCAGACCTGGAACTCGCTGGAGGTTGTGGCACAAGTGCATGCAAGCAAAAAGTTGTGCACCAACTGCAATAAGTAAAATCGCATTGTAGACCTGTGGGTGACACAGCTTAGAAACCTGCCCCAAGAAGAAGACTCTGCTAACCAGAAGTACAATGACCAAGAGCAAAAGAAGAGACAAAGGCACAATGAGTATTACCAAAACTCTCCTGCAAAGGAGCACAACCCTATGCCAACATCAGAGTTAACTGAGGAAGATATCGAGAAAATGGGGGACACAGAAGCCATAAGACTCATTTTGAAGATTCTGGTCAAAACTGATAGCTCATGCAAGAGTTCAAAGAATTTAAGGAAGCAATAAAGCAAATCAAGGCTGGTATACCAGAAATTAAGAACACAGTAGAGCAAATTAAAAGTACAGTGGAGAGTTTCCAAAATAGAATGAAGCAAGCAGAACAAAGAATCTCAGAATTGGAAGATATTTCCTGTCACCTGGGGGAAACAAACAAAAAGCTGGAAGCAGAGCTGGATCAGGCCAAAAAAGTATTCAAGAATTGAAAGACACTATTAAAAGGCCAAATATAAGAGTTTTAGGAGTCCCAGAAGGTGCAGAAAGAGAAGCTGAGTTTGCAAATGTATTTAATGAAATAATCAAGGAAAATTTCCCTAATCTGGAGAAAGAAGTGGGAAACAAGATCCAGGAGGGGCACAGAACTCCCAACAGGCTTGATCAAAAGTGATCTTCACCAAGACACATGATTATCAAGCTCTCTTCAATTGAACATAAGGAAAAGATCCTTAAATGTGCACGTGAAAAAAAAACAACTGACATATAAAGGAATGCCAATTAAACTCACAGGAGATCTCTCACAGGAAACTCGACAGGCAAGAAGAGAATGGAGTGACATATTCCAGATTCTAAAAGAAAAAAGAATTGTCGGCCTAGGATAACATATCCAGCAAAGCTTTCTTTCGTCTTTGAAAATGAAATAAAATTCTTCCAGAGTAAAGAAAAGTTACAAGAATTTACCTCTTTCAAGTATCAAGAAGTATCTTGATACTTCAAAATGTTCTCTTGACAAAGAGGAATAGCACCTACCAAAACCAAAGGCAAACGCTAAAATGACAACAGAAGACTAAAACAATGAACAACCCATTCCTAAATGACAGGACCAAAGTACCACCCATACATATTAAACTCTGAATGTAAATGGCTTAAGCTCAATCAAACGTCATAGATTAGTAGACTGGATTAAAAAACAAAATCCATCTGTTTATTGTCTGGAGGAGACACACTTCAACAAAGATCAGCGGAAACTCTATCACATGGGTTTTGTTGTTTTCTGTTGGTTTCATCTCTTCAAAACACTTTTCTTCTAATTAAATCAATGACTCGTAGATCATGCAGTGGCATCATTTTCTTCAAGAAGGTTCTTGATTTTCATTTCTTCAGCTACACGTTAGTCATTTAATAGCATGTTGTTTAACTTCTTGGTGCTGTTAATTTCTGTTTTCTCCAAGATGTTGAGTTTATTTTGTGGCTCTTCATTTAAGGGGATGTATAGTCGCTGTGTAATGGAGACTGTCATACCTAGTAACATGTTATTTAACTTCATGGCACTGTAAATTTCTATTTTTCTTTCTATTGTTGATTTTGCATCATGATTTTTCATTTAAGGGGATGTACAGTAGCTGTGAAACGGGGACTAACATCCAGATGTGAGGATGCAGTATAGCATGCATTTCTGCTTCCAGACAAAGGTGGATTTACAATGAAACTGTTTACTATATCTTGACAATAGGATTCTGGACTCTCTGCCATTGTCCATGCCCGCAATAATGGACATATGACTGTGTATAAAGAACTATACTTCAGTAATGATACAGAGGAACTGGGGGGGGCAGGGATTGGGGAGGGGAAAATAACAATAAAATGTAGAAACAGTGGGAAAAAAAGACCTATCCCCCAAAATAGAGTATTCCCTTCTTTAAATTATCCTTTATTTGAAAGCCAGAGATAAAGAGACAGAGCTATTTCCCATTTGCTGGTTACGTCCTCAAAGGCCCACAAACAGTAAGGGCTGTGCCTGCACAAAGCCTAGAGCCATTACTCAATCCAGTCTCCCTTAGCTCAACTACTTGAGCCACCACTACTGTTTCCCAAGGGGCATATTAAGAGGAAGCTGGCACTGGAAACAGGCTCAGTGTCTAAGCCAGATACTCCAATATAGAACAGGAATGTTCTCAGCAGCATCTTAACAGCTGTGCCAAACACTCACCCCATTTCCCACACTTCTGCTTCTTAAAAATATTTGCACTCAAAAATTCTTTTTTCCTTTTTCCAACTTTGTCAATTTTTCAAAAGACTTATTTCACATTTATTTGAAAGGCAGAGTTACAGAGAAATATAGACAGATCTTCCATCCTCTGGTTCACTCCCCAAACAGCCACAACAGCCAAAGCTGGGTTACTCCAAGCCAACAGCCAGGAGCGTCTTCCGAGTCTCCCATGTGAGTGTGTCAGGCTCTGCTCCTTCCCCAGGGCTAAAATCCAGCCGGGAGCTGGACTGGAGGTGGAGAAACCGGGACTCTAACCAGGACCCTATAGGATGCCAGTGCCACATGCAGAGGCTTAGTCCACTATGCCATGGTACCTGCTGCTGTATACTTATTTTCAACTTAGAAGACTTTGCTTTATTCCTTGAAATATCTAGACTGCTAACATTTAGTTAGATTTTCTAAACATGTGTAAAGAAAATGCAAACTGCATTTGCATCACATAACCATAAATTAACACAGTGTTAAAAAAAAATTCAGTCCAACTAAATCTATCTCCCCTATTTTAGCATCAGTTATAGAAACAGCTTACTGAAGCAGATCTTTCATTTTCACAGATTGGGGAACACTAATTTACAATGAATTGTAGCTGCTTTTAAAGTGGCCTTCCACAAAGATAAAAAAACAAACAAAAAAAATCAGAAAACGAAGTAAATAAATAAAATGGCCTTCCACAAAATAACTGTTCCCACTCACCCCACCCTGTACACACACACCCCACTCCGCGCACACACACACCGTATCCCGCACACACACACCCCACCCCACATACACTCACCCCACCCTGCACACACACACCCCACCCTGCACACACTCACCCCACCCTGCACACACACACCCCATTCCGCACACACACACTCCGCACCCTGCACACACTCACCCCACCCTGCACACACACCCCACCCTGCACACACATCCCATCCTGCGCACTGTGACACACACACTCCGCACACACACACCCTATCCCACACACACACCCCACCCTGCACACCCCACCCTGCACACACTCACCCCACCCCGCACACACACACCCCACCCCGCACACACATACCCCACTCCGCACACACACAATCTGCAGGCTTCACTGCTTCAGGGGCTCTGACAATTGTGGCTTTAAATTTTTCAACACTACAAGGGTTTCAAATTTCTGATAGTAAAAGAAAAATACCCAACTGGCTAAAATGCATAGATTTTCTATGAGATTAATGGAGAAGATGAGGTTTATTTCAAGAACAAATAAAATGTTATTTGTGCCTTTTGTGAGCTATACACACTGGTATTAGGCTACATTATACACACAAACCTCCAACAGAGTTTAACTGGCTCTTGCACACATTCCTGGGATGGAAAAAAACCTCATTTTTTTTTTTTTAAGAAACCAGTGTATTTAAAGGTGTTTATCTAAATTTTGTGGCCAAATTAGTGTTGAATATTTTTTCCTTTACAAATGCTCTGCACATGTGGCAAAGGGCACCAACAGCGTGACAGACTAGATTTCACAGGAATGTGACTGTGGGGTATTCTACATAGATAAACTGACACAGGGCCGTTGCCTGGCCATAGCAAGATAAGCCTCTGCCCATGGTGTTCCCATCCCATAGGGGTGCTATTTTGAGTCCTGGCCGCTCCGTTTCCGATCCAGGTCCCTGCTAATGGCAAGCAGTGAAAGACAGCACATGTGGGAGACCCTGCAGAAGCTCTTGGCTTCACACCAGCTAAATGAAGCCCCTGGGCAGTGAACCAGAGGACTGAAGATAACCCTCCCCCTAACTCTGCTTTGTAACACTGCCTTTCAAAAGAAAAAAGGGGGGGTGGAGTGGCGCCTAGCATAAATCCCAGCTGCCCAAATTCAACTTAGCTCCCTGAAAATGGCCTGGGAAAGCAATGGAGGCTGCCCAACGTCCTTCAGTTCCAGCGCCACAATAGAAACCCAAAAGAAGCCCCTGGTTCTTGACTTCTGACAGGCCCAGTCCTGGCCACTGTGGCTATTTAGGGAGTGAACCAGCAAAAGAAAGATTAATCTGTCTGCTCTGTTAACTTTGCCTTTCAAACTAAAAAAAAAAAAATCCTCAAAAATAAGTAAATAAATATACAAAGTACAAAGCCAGATGTGTGTTTGCTTTGTCTGAACAGTATTATGTCATACATCCATTCTCTCACTGTTAATCATGTCCTCATAAGGATGTGAAAGTTCTCTGGCATTTTATTTTGTTTTTAGAGGACATCTTAAAGCATGCTATCAAAGATTAGAAAATGAAATCCGGCATGATAGGCTAGTCATTAAATTTGCCTTGATTATGCCGGGACGCCATATGGACACCGTTTCATGTCCTGGGAGCTCCACTTCCCATCCAGCTCCCTGCTTGTGGCCTGGGAAAGCAGTCGAAGATGGCCCAAAGCTTTGGGACTATGCACCCACATGGGAGACCCAAAAGAGGCTCCTTGCTCTGGCTTCAGATTGGATCAGCTCCAACCGTTGAGGACACCTGAGGAGTGTATCAGTAGATAGAAGATCTTTTTCTGGGCCCTGCGCAGTGGTCTAGTCTAGTGACTAAGTCCTTGCCTTGCACGCACTGGGATCCCATAGGGGCGCCAGTTCTAATCCCGGCAGCCCTGCTTCCCATCCAGCTCCCTGCTTGTGGCTTGGGAAAGCAGTCCAAGATGGCCCAAAGCTTTGGGACCCTGCACCCACGTGGGAGACCCGGAAGAGATTCCTGGTTCCCGGCTTCGGATCGGCATAGCACTGGCTGTTGCGGCTCACTTGGGGAGTGAACCATCGGACGGAAGATCTTCCTCTCTGTCTCTCCTCCTCTCTGCATATCTGACTTTGTAATAAAAATGAGTAAATCCTAAAAAAAAATAGATCTTTTTCTGTTCTCTCTGTGAATCTTTCCAATAAAAATAAATAAATCTAAAAGAAATTTAAAAAGGAATCTACAGTTTCAAAGGTTTCATAATAATTATTTGTATATACTAAATTGTGATTAGCTGAATGCTACTAAGCATTGAAATAAAGCATGACTACATGAAAAGATTAAGAAATAAAGGACACTTTCTGATGTTCAGCAAGCCTGTGGTCAGTATCTTGTGAGTGTTACTCATCATGTGCACTACTGAATGCAAAGGGTGCCTCGATGCTTCCTCCTGTAAGTCGAAGCCCATGACACCATGCAGACAGGAATACGCTGCACTTTCCCAGCAACTAGAGAAACAGCACAGAAGCATAGGCAGTGACATCAGCAGCAGGCTCAGCCCTCACACCCGTCACACGCATGTCCACCTGGCTCTCCATTGCCCACTGGGTCAGCATGTACCTACAGGGCTCACAAACTGATCAAACAGAACACACAGAAGCAGCACTGAGTGGCTTTGAGGTCACAGTGCCACAGCTCCAAATATCATATAGAGGTGAAGAACTGGCCGTTCCATCATATGCAGAACATAAAGTGTAGAGATCATAAATACTCTGTGATAGCAAAATTTCAAGAAATTGAACTGGAAACCACATGTAGTTAACATTCCCTTGGGGGAGAAGACATGGCCTAGACAAAACACCTAGACACTCCCAACTTCCCCAACTGCAAGATGCTGCAAGGATGAGGTAAACATCTGGCCCAAGGGGACTGGGAAAGAGAA
Source organism: Ochotona curzoniae (assembly GCF_017591425.1). NCBI lineage: Eukaryota > Metazoa > Chordata > Mammalia > Lagomorpha > Ochotonidae > Ochotona > Ochotona curzoniae. Next base: position 60,829,926 of record NW_024467106.1, read on the forward strand.
GCACTTCCTTGGACATATCAGCCGTTGTTGGTAGGGTTCAGGCTCAGTGTTGTCCCCAAAAATCTATCATCTTTGCTGTCTTGGGACTTAGGCCAGATATACAACGGTGGAGCAAAAACACAGCTCCCATAAGCCATACTCTATTTGGCATGCCCTTAGACAAGACAAAAAAACGCTCTACTGGGGGCTGTCACATTGGTTCAATTGCCTAATCCTCTACCTCGAACCGCCAGCATCCTATATGGGCATCACTTAGTGACCCAGCTGTTCCACTACCCATCCAACTCCCTGCTAATGGCATGGGAAAGAAGTGGACAACGGCCTAATTCCCCTGGGGTTCCTGCCACACTATTTGTGTACCAGGAAGAAGTTTCTAACTCCTGGCTTCGCATCAGCTCAGCTCCAACCACTGCAGCCAATTGGGGAGGGAGCCAGTGATGGAAGATCTTTCTCTCTGTCTCTGCTTTTCTCTGTGAATCTGCCTTTCCAATATAAATAGATAACCCTTGAACAATAACAAAAAAGGGGGAGGAGGGATGGAGGAAGGAAGAAAAGGAGGGAATGAGGCGGGAGGGAAGATTTCTATTAAAAGAGCCAAGAAATTTTTTAATACTATAATTGGTAGATAGTCACTAATGGTCACGTCTTCCAAAGTCTTAAAAAGTCATGACATATGTAAGTACCTTATATAATCTCCTGTTATAAAGCTAGGAATAAGCTGTTCAATTGTGACTAATAATAAATAATGCTAAGGGTGATCACAGCTCTGCAAGCTGAAATGGCCAGGCAGAAGCACCAAAGTAGTAGCTAAGTATTTCACCCCATTCTGCAGGCTAAGACCCCAGAAGAAGCTGAGCACCCTCCTGTAAGTGGGATGCCAGCACTGCAGACAGATGCTTTATCTGATACACAACTCCAAGCATCACCGCACCCCTCATCCACTTTTTTTTTTTTAAGATTTACTTATTTTTATTGGAAAGGCAGATTTACAAAGAGAAAAATCTTCCATCTGCTGGTTCACTCCCTAAGTTGCCACAATGGCTGGAGCCAAGCCAACCTGAAGCCAGGAGCCAGGAACTTCTTCCAGGTCTCCAACACAGGTGCAGGGTCCCAAGGCTTTGGGCGCTCCTCCACTGTCTTCCCAAGCCACAAGCAGGGAGCTGGATGGGAAATGGAGCAGCCAGGACATGAATTCGCACCCACATGGGATCCCAGTGCATGCAAGGCAAGGACTTAGCCACTAGGCTACTGCACTGAGTTGCAATAATGTTTCATGTCTTCCATAGGAAGTCTCTTCTCAGGTATGTGATGCACAGTTTTCTCCTTTCAATCTCTGGGTTCTTGATGGGGTGTATGGATAGAGGAGTCGCACTATCCTGGCACCCTGCTCTGCACTGCTCCAGCCTCTCTAAGCCTCAGCCACTCCTCCCCTTCCTGGCCCAGCCCACAGCCCTCAGTACACTTGCGCTCCTCAGACACATAGCAGGCTGAATTGTTCTTAGTCTCCCTTCCATTAAAACCACCTGTTCCCAGGATCTGCCTTCTCCACAATGTTTTCCTTTTATGTCCATACCTGAATACCCCTCCATGCACCTCTGCCATTGTCTCTTACTGGCACCCAATGGGATGCTGGGCTCACAGATGGAGAACCAGCCTGAAAGGACACCGTGCCAGCCCCAGCACAGGGGACATTTGATACCACTTCTTCAGGCACAAGCATGGCCCTTTCACAAGTACACACTAGGCTGGTTATGCCTGCTATGTATGTCCCTTCTCCTCCACCTTGTTTGACTCATTCAGGTGAACGCTACAGTCTCACAAAATCACACACTGGACAGTGGACACCACTGCAAACATCCAGTCTAAAATAAAGAAGGATCAAGTGGATGAAGAGACACACTGGAAGCATGATCAGAAGACTACTGCTACTATATCCATTATTCCCAAGTTAATTCATAGATTTAATGTATCTCAAATTCCCACAATTTAATCGAAAATGAGAAGACCAATTCCAAAAATCATGTAGATTAGAGTAAAAATTTTCAAAAGAAGAAAGTGATGAATTACTCAACACTAACAAATTTCAAGCCTCAAGCTATAACAAACTAGGCAAGGTTTTGAATAGACGGAGAAGAGCACAGTCCAGCAGTAGAGGCTGCCACAGTGGCACAAGAGGATGAAGTTGTTAGCCTGGATGCTGTCATCCCATATCAAAGTGCCTGTTCACATTCCAGCTGCCCCACTTCTGATACAACCTCCTGTTAATGTGCCTGAGAAGGCAACAGAAAACGGTTCAATCAAATCCAAAATGAACAAATGGGACTTCATCAAACTAAAAAGCTTCTGTACAGCAAAGGAAACAATCAACAAAGTGAAGAAGCAACCAACAGAATGGGAGAACATTTTTGCACACTACACAAGTGATAGGGGACTAATATCCAGGATCTACAAAGAGCTTCAGAAATCCAGGGACAGAACAAAAAAAAAAAAAAAAACTGTAACAAAATTGGAAAAGGAAATGAACAGACATTTCTCAAAAGAACAGATTCAAATGGCTAACAGACATATGAAAAGATGCTCAGGCTCCCTAGCCATCAGGGAGATACAAATGAAAACCACGTTGAGGTACCACCTAACTCCAGTGAGACTGGCCTACATTCAGAACTCAACTAACAACACCTGCTGGTGTGGATGTGGGGAGAAAGGCACCCTCCTTCACTGCTGGTTGGAGTGTAGGCTAGTACAACCACTGTGGAAATCAGTATGGAGAGTGCTTGGAAAATTGCAAATAAAACTGCCATATGACCCAGCTATCCCACTCCAAGGAATATACCCAATGGAAATGAAATCTGCATATGAGAAGGGGATCTGAAATCCTATATTTGCAGCAGCACAATCCACAATAGCGAAGACATGGAAACAATCTAGATGTGTGTCCAAGGAAGAGTGGTTAAAGAAACAGTGGTACATCTACTCCATGGAATATTATTCAGCTATTAAGAAGAATGAAATTATTCTATTTACAACCAGGTGGTCCCAACTAGAGACCATTATCCTCAGTGAAATGAGTCAGTCACTAAAGAAGAAAAACCATATATTCTCTCTTATCTAGGGAAACCAATATGGAAAGTGTAACTCCAATAGTCCAGCCCATACTTTTTTTGTTGTTTTTGATTGTTTGTTTGCTTTTTTGGACGTTTTTTATTTCAGTTTGGTTCATTCCAAATAATCTCTTTTCTCTAGTCGAATTCATCATGGGCTCATTGATTATACGATGGCATCATTTTTCCCAAGAGACTTATGTAACTCCTTCTCGTCACCCATGTGTTGGTTACTCAGTGGTGTGTTTTTTTTTTTTTCATGGTAATTTGTTGTTGATGTTGTTGTTGTGGCTGTTCTAACCCATACCAGTTGTTGACCTTGTTTCGTGGCTTCTCACTTATGGTAATGTATAGTGACAGAGTACTGGGGTCTATCATATACAGACATGGGGGTATAATGGAACATGCATCCCTGCATCCAGACGAAAGATGGTTTCCCAATGAAATTGTTGGACGTGTGTAGACAATGGGACGCTGGACTGTCTGACATTGTCTGTACCAACAATGTCTGGGTACACTTAAATAAGAGACTGACAGAATTATGATTCCTTTTGAAGGACTACATTATTGTAACCAAATGGGAAAAAAATCTGACAGGGGAGTGAGGGGAGTTTAGGAGGAATGCCAGCCTATACAAAATTGTAAAAAAAAAAAAAAAGAAGAAGAAGAAGAAGAAAAGAAAAAAACAGCAATGCTAAGCTTCCCATTGCCTATTCCCACTCTGCCTCCCCAGGCCAACAGAGGAACTGCTATCCCATACAGGGTCTCTCAGACCACCCAGGCTGTAGAGTCAATCCCCTTTCCTAGCCAGACTCTAGTCCCACCCCTTAATTATCCTCTCATTCCACAGGGAGATAAGATAAAATGATATGACAAGTAAGGAGAACAATCTCTTCCCAGGACTGCCACTTCTCCCGAGGCTGGGAATAGTAGCCCACTCCCAAACAGAGAGAAACACTTAGACTCCAGCAATTTTTCAGAACTTCATGCTTTCCACCTTTATTTCAAAATCAGCAGACTACAAAGAAAGAAGTTCTGATTGAAGCTATAAAACAAAATATTCTGAGTTCAAATCTTATATTTAAAATTACTCCACCCTAATAATTCCACATAGTTAAAAATCAGCAGCAGCTTACTGAACGCAGGTTTTCAAGACTGAAAAGTTTCAAGCCCAGCGCAGTGAATCTGCTAAACACAGAGAACACACAGAGGAGGTTCATGATGATGGTGGTTAAGAAAAAGATTAGTAGGATCTGGTTTTTTTTTTTGGACAACCAAATTGAAATCTAGGAAATGGTTACCTACTAAGAGTGGAATTATAAGTAGCTCCACTTCCAATTACATATTTCTGTACTGACTAATTTTTCCAATTATTTTTATAATCAGAAAAAATGAGTGGTTTAGGAAAAGACAACATAAGCCTCTAGTTGAGACAGCAATGATAGAATGGTAAAAGTAAAATTTTAAAAGCTAATCAAATCAATTAATTTTGTCTGTGCCAATTTTCTCTAAAACAGAAACATGTTTAATCTGTTTGCCTAACATTTTCTCCAGAGTCCCAGAAATATGCAGTATTCTTGGACAAAGATTTTCTTGAGTGTATGAAGATTTTCCTAGTCAACTAAGCTATAGAATGACCTACTGTAGAGAAGGAAGCACAACACTAACACTAATGCAAGAAAACTTCCTTCTTTGGAAGGTTTGGCGCCAAGGAAAGAGATGGGAAACTCAGAAATAAAGGAAGCTCATCTTCTTCTTTATAATCTACACCAACATAGCTTAAAGGATGTTAGAAACATAAAGCCAACTGAGAGCCAGCCTAACTCCAGTCAGTGCAGAGAATACAGGACACGCAGCAGCCTCTGAGCAGCTAGCACTGGGTGGACACCTGTGATCCACAGCTCCACAGACAGGGCCAGGCATTGCCATCCCAAAGACCAGACACTGTGACACGGGGCCGCCAGCATCCAGGCATCACAGCAGCCATCTCAAAACCCAGAGACAGTCAAGACCATCTTTGTACAGAAGGACACCACGCTACCTTCACTGGCACTGTGGGCTGTTGCACATCCTCCCATGGAAACAACCCAGAGCAAGACTACTGCCTGTTGTCTGCTCCACATCCTGCAGACTTGACACAAAGCCCCCTTGCAGTACCATGCCTGAAGCACACCTCCTGCAAGTATCCTCAGTGTCTTGTAGTTGGAGATGGTCACTGGCCCTCCAGGAAGAAAAGCTGGTAAAGGATGACACTAACTCAAGGGCAAAATGAAGACACTCAAACCCAACAAAGAAATGCTAGGACCAGCGAGAGCTCCTAGGGAGAAAGTGGGCTCCTGAAGAGTGTGGAGACGGGCTGTGGAGGACAGCAGCAGGCTGGGGAAAACTAGCAGGTTATGTGTATGTTGAAGGCAGCACAAAGGGCACGGGAACAGGAAAACTTGCTCACAAACAATCCATAGGGACAGAATCTCAAAACATGAAATTATGGAGCACACAAAAAAATTAAGATGCATAGATGTCCTATAATTAATGAATCAACATAAATATCATATCAAGTATAAAGCAGACACTATGGGTTAAGAAAATCATTCCAGAAACTCAAGCTTCAGGAAATCCAGAGCAACATTAAAAATAACATATAATAAACAAAAATGAGATCAGCAAAGGCCCACAGAAACATTTCCTTAAATAAATTACAACAGGGACTGACACTGTAGCACCAGAGGGTTGTGCCATAGCCCACAATGATAGCCTCACATACTAGAGTCCTGATTTGAGTCCCAGCTGCTCCACTTCTCATCCACCTCCCTGCTAGTGTGCCTAAGAAAGCAGCAGAAGATGGCCCAAGCAACTTTCTGTAGCTCTTTCAAATAAATAAATTTAAGAAAAATTCAACAATAAAAACCCAAAAGCACATTTCCAGAAAGCATTCATTTGGCACCAGCCTATGCCCAAGAGGCCTGTGTGGCTCACAGCTGTACCAGGCAGTGACCACAGCACAAGAGGAAGCAGAACAGGCAAAGCTCACTCAATCCGTAGACTCTCAGCTTTCTAGGAAAGCATCAGGCTGCCCGAGACCTTTCCCACTTCTCACAGACCAACTGACAGGGCACAGCAGCCCAGACAAGGCGGGGGCAAGGAGCCTCTTCCAAAGGCCTGCACATACCTTGCACAAGTACAGGGCCCATAACATGCACAGTGAGGGGTCAGGGCATCACAGGAATACATTTCAACTATTACAGACATGTAGAACAAAGCAAAGGAAGGAAAACAGCCTCAGGAGTGAGCACCCAGCTAGTATGCAGCCCCATACACCCGGATACCTGCCCACTGGCTCATGAAGCAGCCGCTGCCCAACTGCAGGAGGAAGACAGCTGAAATGTAACCCCTATGCCCCTATGTTCTTTCTTTCGCTAGAGTAGACACTGTCTTAGAAGCTACCTCTCCTAGTCTATCCTAGAATTTCACACATTAAATGAAATGGCCTCCACTATCCAAATGAAATCCCAAATGTGTGAAGCACTGCATTCTCAAGGTCATACTGAGAACGACCTACTGATTAACATGGTAGCACAAAACACTTCCAGGTGTTATCCAATCATCTCTTTCCCTTGCTACACTCCTGAGCACTCAGGCCCTTCTGAGCTCACCACCCCACAGCACATGCACAATGCTTTTCATGTCATTTAGGGAACAGACAGCTTCTTGCTGATCCACCCACCTACAGGACAGCAGGAGGATGTTGTGCAGTGATGAAAAGGGTGAAGCCATATTTTAAAAGGAAAAGAAGAAGAAGAGCATAGTGCCTACATTTGAGCCGACAGTTAAGACGCCAAGGTCCCACATCCGAATGCCCAGGTTCTGGCTCCACTCGTGACTCCAGCTGTCTGCTAAGGCACACACCAGAGGCAGCAGTGCTGGGTTCCTGTCACCCATGGGAGAGATGCAGATTGAGTCACCAGCTCCCATCTCTGGTCCCCGGGCTCCTTGATGGCATTTGTGGAATAAATCAATTGCTAGGGGTGTTCTCTGTCACTTTATATTTGCTTCTCAAATAAGTGTTTTAAATTAAGCATGCACAGCTAGTTCATGATGGTCTCACACAACTGGAATCTTGGTTTGAGTCCCAACTGCTCATACACACAAGTGAATACATTCAGTGGGACACCTCCACACAGAGGCAACCAACGGACTACTGAGCCTGAGGTTACCACCCACAGAAATTTGTGATTCCCATTAGATGGCAACAAGATGCAACTTTCTCATAATTTTTCTTAATTTCTTTTAAGTGCAGTAGGTTGAATTCACAGGCTCCTTTGCTTTGTAAAAGATCTGGAAGGCAGAGGAACAGACACAGAGGAAAACAGACCTTTTCTCTACTTTTAAATGCTGATTCACAACCCAAATACCCACAACAGCCAGGACTAGGCCAGGCTGAAACCAGGAGTGAGGAACTCCATCTGGACCTCCCATCTGGGTGCAGGGACTAAGTACTTGGATCATCACCCACTGCCTGCCAGTACATTAGAAGGCAGCTGGATCACAAGTGCGAAGTAACTGGAGCTCGAACCAGCAAACCAGCACTCCAATATGGGCTTGGGCGACTCCTCTGCCACAGCCACACAGGGCTCGATGCTAACAGATGCTCGATGTCAACAGATGCTACTCCTGAAGCCAACTCAGAGCCAGGGCACTTATATTTCATACTGGGACAGAAGAATCTTACTTCTCTGGGGCCAACACTGAAGCCTGGCGGGTAAAGCAATGCAAGCGCCCCATATGGGTGCCAGTCAAGTCCTAGCTGCTCTATTTCCAATCTAGCTCTGTGCTAATATGCCTGGGAAAGTATCAGAGGCATATCGGGCCCGGCGCCATGGCCTAGCAGGTAAAGTCCTTGCCTTGAACGCAATGGGATCCCATACGGGCACCAGTTCTAATCCCAGCACCCCTGCTTCCCATCCAGTTCCCTGCTTGTGGCCTGGGAAAGCACTTGAGGATGGCCCAAAGCCTTGGGATCCTGCATCTGCGTGGGAGACCCAGAAAAGGATCTGGGCTCCTGGCTTCGGATCAGCGCAGCATGGCCGTTGTGGTCACTTGTGGAGGGGAAGTGAATCATCGGATAGAAAATAAAGTGAAAAAAAAAAGTATCAGAGGCTGGCCCAGGTGATTGGGCCCCTGCAGCCATGTGACAAATGTGGAAGTAGCTCCTGGACCCTCGTCTCAGCTTGGGGAGCAAATCGATAGTTGGAAGATATATTGTTCCTCTCTTTCTCTCTAACTCTTCCTTTCAAATAAATAAATAAATCTAAATTTAAAAATTCTACAACTTCTCAAATCATCATTAGAATTAGCTGGGGCTGCTCCTCTATTGTGCTATCAAAAATATTCAGTTACTTTCAAAATACACATTAATAGCAATGTGTAAAATTTATTTAAAAAAATAAAAACACACCACCACAAATGATTCTTGGAGACTAGAGAGATTTAAGTATGATATTAAGCTATTGATATGGAACCAATGTGGTAAGTATTTTTTCTATTCTTTCAACATTATGCATAATTTTAATTTTTCTTAACAGAAATTTAGTGTGGGGAAACCCACACTTTTAACAGTGGTACTAACTTGTCAATACACCAGTTGTGCTGACTAGTTTTCTATCAATTCTTCAAACAGCACCTCACCTCTTACCTCTGTGATGTAAGTCAAGGCTAGCTCCACTAAGACATGCACACACAACCTGAGACCCTGCCAGTTTCCTACCCTGCTCTTCAAGACAAAAATCAACCTTGTGAGAAGTGAGCCTCCACTTGTGTCTGTGCACGTAAAACCGCAGCGCCCAACAAAGCCAGCGAGGACAGGTCTTGGCATCACAGACGTTTTTTTCCGAAAAGCATGCCCGAGAGGCCACACCGAGGCAGGCAGAGCTGGGAAAGAATGTCTGCTTGCAGGCTCAGGAATTAAGAGTCTGAATTAAACTGTGGACAGAAAGCCTCCAAGTGGAAACTAACCACCAATTAAGATTATTTGTAGAGTTAATTCAGACACAAGTCAGAACTCTACAGGAAAACCTGCCTCCAGAAGTCTTCACCCAAACTTTCTCTCACAGTTGTAGAGTTAGCAGCAGACACAAGCCCCATTTTTCCTGATGCTCTGTCAAAGAGGAGACTCGCCCCTAACTAATGACAGCTACAGTCACCGAACCCACCAGAACACATGGCCAAGTTAGGGTGTGGTGTGTTGAGACACACACCACTGCTCTCATACACACGGGAGCATTTGTACACTGGCATTTCCTAGTGATCCATCCAAATTCACTCCCTACTGCCCCACTTCGGAAAGCCAAAGTGTCCTCCAATGTCCTTTACTATCACAAACAGGGAGGAAATTGAAAGGAAAAAAGAACAAGATATGGTTAATGAAACAACAGAAATGGGAAATTTCTAGAATGAATTTAGGTCTTTCATCACCTAAAAAGCATCCAAGCCTAAATTAACTACTTCAAGGTGGCAGAAAATCGGCTCAAGAAATTCATCAAACTACACTAACAGATGCTCATGTCTGTGACAAATATTAGACAACTGATACTGTAAGAAAGCAGATGTGGAAGAACTTCAAGTCTTCCTCCGATGTAGGTACACTGCATTCTCAGGCAGGCACTGCGAACAAAGGAAGGTGGGTTGCTGTGTAGGAAGGCAAATCCTCACATCAGAGAGAAGTGTAACACTACTAACATTGTAGCAAATTTCCTTCAATAGAGGACAAAATAAACCTTGCTCAAATAATAGTAACAGTGCTGGAAAGGGGCGGAAGTCCATACCTTCAGTGAAGCTAGTGGATGTTCCGGACCTAGCAAACTCCAGTGAAAGGACGCCAGATCCTCATCGGGTAGGATGTGATTTCCTGAAACACAAACATGGATAATATGAAAGCAGGTATGACGGTGACACGAGAGACCTTGGTGACCCCATACATTGCAGTCCCCTCCAAACCTAAGTAAATGACATTCCTCACATTTTAGCACAAAACCACATTCAGCAGGGACATTCCATACAGCTGCTAAGTCCCTGGATTCCCCGTGCGTCCCAACAGCGTTCTGACTGAGGGCTGCAGAATGCTCATAGCACAGCGTTACAGCAAGTACCAGCGCCTCATGCAACAAACACGGTTCAAAATTACGTGAACTAGGTTCAACAACCAAAGGTAGAACCTGCATGACTATAAAATCTTTCTTAGTAAGACTAAACACTGGAAAGCAACTACCGATCATAGCAGAACTAACTACCACCTACTTCCCTAGATTTATGGTATCACCCACAAATACACCTGACGATGTGACAAAGCACAAAGTAACAGTCAGGTTGTCTTATCCAATCAACTGTGCTGTGCTGAGAGCTACAAGTGCCTTCAGTGCAGAAACTATCACGGGGTGACAAGGAGCACACACAGGGGTACTCGTTCATGGCAGTACCTGAATGTCTTACACACTAACATCTTAGGTATGTCATTTCTCTAAATGTAGCTTGAAAGTATAACTCTCTAAATAACCCTAGTGACTTTTATAACATGATTTAATCACTTCCACATTAAAAGGGAAAAAAAGATTCACTGATTAACTGCAAACTGCAAACAGAAAACACAACCAGCTGAGATCACCTGCAGCTCTACCCAGGTACAGCGACATACCACACGCACGCACAGCACGCAGCAGGGAGCCAGGCTCAGCCACACAGCACGCAGCAGGGAGCCAGGCTGGGCCACACAGCACGCAGCAGGGAGCCAGGCTGGGCCGCACAGCACGCAGCAGGGAGCCAGGCTGGGCCGCACAGCACGCAGCAGGGAGCCAGGCTGGGCCGCACAGCACGCAGCAGGGAGCCAGGCTGGGCCGCACAGCACGCAGCAGGGAGCCAGGCTCGGCACTGCCGCGCTTCCTGTGGCCTCCTCCAGCAGGCTGCACGGGCTTCACTGTCAAGTGCTAGGAACTGTCTCTGAAGATTTAGCTGGAATAACTTCAAAGTCAATTCCAACAGAGGATAATATGTGGAAGCCCGAGAAACGGGTCAAATACATAAAGCTCATGGAAAATACAACCTGCGGAAAACTTCCTTTTTGCACCAAAATAAGCTTATCTTTAAACTCTGCTTTTCCATAGCTTTTTGAAGTGCCCGCATATTTTATACAACTTTCCTAAACAAAACAACCTATATGGCTATACTTTTTATTACAAAAGGGGGGAAAAAATATGCTTTGATATTTGAGGACACTAAAACTTACAAAACTAAAATAAGAAAGCTCAACCCATCTAAAAGTTTCCCTACAGTTGGCACAAAATTTTTTGAAAGCATTCTAAGCCTTAAAGGAATTTTATGACATTTCTATTGACTGTGCTTTTCATTTAATTCAAAATTCTACAAATTAGCTAGAAAAGTATCAGCTGGCATTACATCTGAAGAAACACATTTAATGTTTCTTAAATAAGACGGTAGTCTACATTTCAAATTAGCTAAGCATCCATATTCAAAGAGCATGTAGTTTTCATATTCATTGAAAGTCAATTAATTTGCCAAGTCATACTGCATACACAGTCTTGAAGCAAATGTGGAGCTTTGTATAGGGTAACTAATTTAACATCAAAGGAAACACGCCTTTCTACACATTAATATTTGACCATTGTTCACCAAATTAGTTTTCCTCTTCCAAACCCCCAAATCAAAATCCCCTGAGAGACCTTTTTTGAGCTTAGAGTCAAATAAAGACAACTTATGAAATTAGAATTTTGCTGCTTGCTTTATAATAAAACTTAAAATGCTGAAACAAAATAATGTGCTCAAAATTTTCATTCCTTTACTATAATTTCTGCACACAAATTGTTTTTAACTATGCATAAAATTTTAGTAACCAGGGATTTAAAAAAATAATCCATAATGTAATTCCCTTAAGCAGAATGCATGGGACTACTTACTTCTGTTGCAACAACAGGGCCAGACCACACCACCTCCAGAAGGGTTCCGAGCCTCCAACAGCCTTTACCCCGTTACAACCAGGATTCTAATCACAGAAGTGTCCCATTGTGGGACACACCTATATTTAACACAATGCTTACAAGCTCTCAGCAAATCAGAGCAAGATATTAAAGCAGCCTGAGACACTTGAGAACAATGAACGGCAGATACAAAATAACAGATGAGTAGATTATCTCTTGTAAAAAAAATAAATAAAGGTTTATTTGAAAGGCAAAGTGACAGAGGGAGAAGGAGAAACAAAGAGGAAAAAAAAGTATAAAGGAAAGGGCCCAGTGAGGTAGCCTAGTGGCTAAAGTCCTTGTCTTGTGCCAGGATCCCATATGGGCACTGGCTCATGTCCCAGCTGCCAGACTTCCCATCCGGCTCCCTGCTTGTGGCCTGAGAAAGCAGTTGAGGACGGCCCAAGGTCTGTATGGGAGACCTTGCTCCTGTAGGGGAGACCCAGAAGAAGCTCCTGGCCCCTGGCTTTCAATCAGCTCAGCTCCGGCCACTGTGGCAACTTAGAGATGAGATGGAAGATCTTTCTGCCTCTCCTTCTCTATGTAAATCTGACTTTCCAATAAATAAATCTTTTTTAAAAAAAATCTAAAGGAGAAACAAAGAGGAAAAAAATTTATCATTTGCTGGTTCACTCTCAAAAATGCCTGTCAACGCCAGGGTTAAGCCAAGCTTAAGCCCGGACAAAAGCTGGTTCAGAAGCAAAGCAATGAGACCTCGCAGCGAGCACGGCTCCCACAGTGTGCAGGGGCCCTAACCACTGTGCCCAGCACCCACCCCGGGGGAACGCAAACAGTTACACCTGGACGTAAAATACAGGCGATGGCACAAGAACTTTTTTTTTTTTTTTTGCTGTAAAAGTCCTGAAAATGAGGCAAAACCTAAAGTGTTAACACAATGCTATTTCTGCACCTAATAAACATAACCTATGCCAACAGTTTATACCTCTAAGCATGAAGTTAACGTCTGTGACTTTAAAATGCAGCTTCTATGAAACTTTGAGGAAATTTATTCACAGAAGTCAGTTTTTCAACCAGAATAGAACCACACTTAAAACACACTTAAGGACAAAAATGGTACATTATCAACTACATCAAAAATGATAGAAAGTAATGCTAAAAGCCCACTCCTTGTTTCTTTTAAATGGAGGGCACGCATCCCAAACCTGAACTGGTTCAAAGATCAATATGTCCGCAGTGTACTTATACCCTACAAAATAAACAGGTTTCATGCTGTCCCGCCTACCTAGCAGAGCAGCAAAAACAGGAAAACGGTTTGGATTCAGGTCCAGCTGCTTGGCAACCTCATGCATCAGGTACTGGCTCGTGGTAAGGCTCTTCCCGTTGCGGCTCAGTTTGAGGGCATGGGCGCTGAAGTAACAGGGGATGTTGCACAAGGCGTAGTCGGAGTCATACGCCACAAGGCCATGGAAACCATTCTCTCTGCAGAAGCCGATCACCTCCTGGTGGTGATCCTCAATGCTCTGTGCAACCTGTAACAGGAGGGGATAGGGAGCATCAGACACAGGCTGAAACTGGAATAATATGTTCCACAGCATCTCTGTTCAGAAGCTAAAAACCACTCAAGAACATGTGCTCAAAAAGTGGCAGAAGAGCCCAGCACAGTAGCCTAGCAGCCAAAGTCCTCAACTTGCATGTGGCGAGATCACATATGGACACTGGTTCTAATCCCGGCATCCCTTCTTCCATTCCAGCTCCCTGCTTGTGACCTGGGAAAGCAGTAGAGAACAGCCCAAAGCCTTGGGGCCCTGCACCCATGTGGGAGACCAGGAAGAAGCTCCTGGCTCCTGGCTTTGGATCAGTTGAGCTCCAGCCGTTGTGACTACTTGGGAAGTGAATCAACAGACTGAAGATCTTCTTCTGTCTCTCGTCCTCTCTGTATATCTGATTTTCAAATAAAAATTAAGAAAAAAAAAACAAAAAAATAAAGCTTTAAAAAAAAGTGGTAGGAGGGACTCGGTGCAGTAGCCTAGTGGCTAAAGCCCTCACCTTACATGCAGCGGGATCACATATGGGTGCCAGTTCATGTTCCAGCTGCTCCATTTCCCTTCCAGTTCCCTGCTTGTGGCCCGGTAAAGCAGCTGAGGATGGACCAAAGCCTTGGAAGCCTGCTCACCCCCATCCCCCACTGTGGGAGACCCAGAGGAGGCTCCTGGCTTCTTTCAGCTCAGCTCTGGCCATTGCAGGCACTTGAGGAGTGAACCAGCGGACTGAAGACCTTTCTCTGTATCTCCTCTCTATAAATCTGACTTTCCAATTAAGGGAACAAAAAATATTTTTCTAAAGTGGCAGGATATAATGTGCACAGTACACAGCTTCCAAAGAATCTCCATGGGAAGTCAGGCTTCCAGCACCTCCTGTCAGTAGCCCTGAGCCCATCTAGACTGCTAATTAATTTCCCATTCTTGTCAAGTGCGAAGATCATTCTGCTTCAAAATACGCAAATGCAGCACATTTAGCTGCCATCCACCATGCCGGCACCCCACATAAGTGCTGGGGTCAAGTCCAGGGGTTCCAATTCTAATCCAGTTCCCTACTGACAGCCTGGGAGGGCAGCAGAGGAAGGGCCCGCTTGGAGAACGGGAAGAAGCTCCAGGTCCTTGGCTTCAGATGGACCCAGCTCTGGCCATATAGCCATTTGGGAAATGAAGCAATGAATCAAGGGTAGGGGTGTGTGTGTGCGCGCGCACGCGCGTGTGTGTGTGTGTGTGTGTGTGTGTGTGTGTGTGTGTGTGCCCTCTCTATAAAATCTGCCTTTCAAAGTGAAGATACGTTGGGGCCCGGCGCAAGTGGCGCAAGTGGTTAAAGGTCCTCGCCTTGCACGCCCGGGATCCCATATGGGCGCTGGTTCTAATCCCGGCAGCCCCACTTCCCATCCAGCTCCCTGCCTGTGGCCTGGGAAAGCAGTCGAGGATGGCCCAAAGCTTTGGGACCCTGCACCCCGCGTGGGAGACCCAGAAGAGGCTCCTGGCTTCGGATCGGCATAGTATCAGCCCATTGTGCTCACTTGGGGAGTGAATCATCGGACGGAAGATCTTCCTCTCTGTCTCTCCTCTCTGTATATCTGCCTTTCCAATGAAAAAATAATAAAAAATAAATAAATAAATCTTTCAAAGTGAAGATACGTTGGAGATTCTGCAGATCACCACTCTACTCATGAATAACAGGACTCCCAAGGAAAGAGCTGGACTGCCATCATTATCTGCACTTGGACAACAGAAAGGCAGACTGTGACCCTTGCTGAAGGACTGTACTATTGTAATAATACGGGGGAACAGTAGGGAAGAAGGGGTGTACAGGAGGGTGTAAGGAAATCCCCGAGCCTATGGAATTGTATCATGTTTTTAATGTGCCTTTCAAATTAAAACAAATCTTAAAAACAAACAAAAAAAAAACCTTAAAACACACAAAATGCTATTGACCATCTTGTGACACTGAAAGGGAGCAGGGCAAAGGAGGGGAGAAAGTAAACAGGAGGGAGAAAATGAAGTACCCCCTCTTAGTGAAATCAAAGCAGGTTTTTTAGTTTGCGTTTTCTTTTCTTAAAGATTGGTCGATTGATTGAGTGATTGATTGATTGATTGACTGATTTTGAAGTTCCCAGTGGGTGACGAGGGGAGCAGTGGGCTGGCGGGAGATTTTTTTCTCATCTGTTAGTTCACTCCCCAGATGGCTGCAATAGCCAGCACTAGGCGAGGTCAAAGTCAGGAGCTTCTTCCGGGTCTCCTCTACAGGATGGCAGAGGCCCAAGTAAGTGGGCCATTTTCTGCTGCTTCCTCGGGACATTAGTTGGAAACTGGATCAGAAATAAAACAGGCAGGAGTCAAACAGGCACTTATGGGAAGTCGGCATGGCAAGCTGTGGCTTAACACACTATGCCACAACTTTGGCAGCATAAACAGTTTTCTCAAACTAGGTAAGATGTTAAAGAGACGTAAATAAAATAAATGCCAAGCTATTACCCATCACCACACTAGCCCTCATGCTCCTGAGGCACTCGGTCCACACTTATTCTCTTTTACAATGTCAGGAGCACTGAGGGAACTGGCTATAAGTGAATGGACTTTGGAGTGATTGAAAAGCTGCCACTTAATCACACCATGGCCTATCTACACTGCCGCGCACCACCATGACACACAAGAGGAAACAGAAAAGCAACACCTTTGAGCAGTACCAAGGTATCCAGTTTGCCAAGTCCTAAAACTACACACGGAAGCAACAAAAGCATGTTCTACTATGCCTGAAGTCCAAGGCATTGATTTTGTGCCTGGGGGTTGCCATATCCACTCAGGAAGTCCTGGCAGGTTTTGTGTTTGTGCAATGGAGAATGCAATTTAGAAAGGAGCATTATACACCACGCAGACGATGCAGCTAATCATGGAGCTGGGTTACTCCTACTTCCCGCTGCTGGAGTTCAGAGGGTTAAACTGCTGCTCGGAATGCCACTATCAGTGTGCCAGTTTGAGACTGGCTGCTCAAACTTCGATTCAGCTTCCAGCTAACGCAGCCTGGGAGGCGGCAGGTGAGAGTTCAGATGTTCGGCCCCTGCCACTCTTGTGGAGGAACTGCATGTACTCCAGTCTCCTCTCAGCTGGCTCACCCTAGCTAGCTCCTGGAGGCTTTGGGGGAGTAAACCAGCAAGCAGAAGATCTCTCTGGGGGCTGGGGCAATGGCTCCTCTGGTTAATCCTTGCCTTGCATGCACCAGAATACCATGTAGGCACCAGTTTGAATCCCAGCTGCCCCACTTCCCATCCAGCTCCCTGCTTGTGGCCTGGGAAGGCAGTGGACGACGTCCCAAAGCCTTGGGCTCTAACCCCACAAGGAAAACCCAAATGAGGCTACCAGCACCTGGCTTCAAATCAGCTCAGCTCCAGCCGTTGCAATCATTTGGGGAATAATCCAGAGGATGAAAGATTCTCCTTTCCCTCTCTCCTTCTCTTTGTCTATCTGCCTTTCAAATAAAATAAATAAATATTTAAAAAAAAAAATCTGAGTGTGGCTCTGCTTTTCAAGTATGTGAAAAATCAAGAAAGATAGTGGAAAATTAACTCTCCAGAGAGCCTGACAGAAGAAAAACATGTGTCCTTTACCTTAAAATTCTAGAAATGTTGTCTAATGGGTGGCTACATTTAATGAAACTCCAAACTAAAATAAGTTCACAATTAAGATCAAGAGCTGGATGCTCACATGTACCAACAGCTAATAGAGCTGTGACATACAGATCTCACACATTCCCACCTGAGAAAAGCTTAGCGTACATCACTGCTGAGTTATTGCCTTTCTCCTTCAAGTTTATAGTAAACGGCATGATAACAAATGATTTTTGTTGAGACGTTAGAGGTAAAAAAAATCTCACTGAAAAACAAAGCAAAAAAATTTTAATTATTTTTCATTGGAAAGTAAGATATATAGAGAGAGGAGGAAAGACAGCAAGATCCTCCATCCGATGATTCACTTCCCAAGTGGCTGCAACCAATCCAAAGCCAGGAGCTGAGAGCCTCTTCCCTCAGGTCTCCCACGTGGGTGCAGGGTCCCAAGGCTTTGGGCCATCCTCAACTGCTTTACCAGGGAGCTGGATGGGAAGCAAGGCTGACGGGACACGAATTGGCACTCTTATGGGATCCCAGTGCATGCAAGTGGAGGACTTTAGCCACTAGGTTACCATGCTGGGCCCACAAAGCAAAAAATTTTAAGATGTATTTTGAGGGCCTGGTGCGATGGCCCAGCAGCTCCTCACCTTGAAAAGCACCATGATCCCATGCTAAAGTCCTAGCCTTGAAAAGCACTGGGATCGGGCCCGGCGCGGTGGCGCAAGTGGTTAAAGGTCCTCGCCTTGCACGCCCGGGATCCCATATGGGCGCCGGTTCTAATCCCGGCAGCCCCGCTTCCCTTCCAGCTCCCTGCCCGTGGCCCGGGAAGACAGTCGAGGACGGCCCAAAGCTTTGGGACCCTGCACCCGCGTGGGAGACCTGGAAGAGGCTCCTGGCTTGGGATCGGCATAGTATGGGCCCGTTGCGCTCACTTGGGGAGTGAATCATCGGACGGAAGATCTTCCTCTCTGTCTCTGCTCTCTGTATATCTGCCTTTCCAATAAAAAAATAATAAAAATGAATCTTTAAAAAAAAAAAAAAAAAGCACCGGGATCCCACATGGGCGCCGGTTTTAATCCCAGCAGCTCCACTTCCCATCCAGCTCCCTGCTTGTTGCCTGGGAAAGCAGTGGAGGACAGCCCAAAGCCATGGGATCCTGCACTCACGTGGGATACCCAGAAGAAGTTCCTGGATCCTGGCTTTGGATCGGCACAGCACCGGGCCGTTGCGGTCACTTGGGGAGTGAATCATCCGACAGAGGATCTTCCTCTCTGTCTCTCCTTCTCTCTGTATATCTGACTTTGCAATAAAAATAAATAAAATCTTTAAAAAAAATAAAAAAAGATACATCTTGAAAGAAAAAAACTATTTCCTCCATTTTCCGGGCCATTATTTTAATAAAAATACTTCACTTGATAAGAAAAAGAAACCCAATTAATCAAATAGCATTCTATTTCTTAGACTACAAAGAGAGGATGCTGCTTTACCTCAATCTAAACAACACACAGCGGCTAGACTTGTGATCTGCTCTTTCTAGTGTGCTCTATTATCACCAAGCTTGACTAATAAAGACTCCTTAAGAAGCCTTAGACATGTCTGGCGTGATCTCGCTTGCGCCCCACAATAGTAACCTCACTCCAGAAATACAGTCCAAGAAACCAACTCAGCAAATGACATTAAAAGCATAAAAAGTATGATGGTTTACTTCTAAGAAAAAGAGAGTTACCATTATTGATACAGGTAAATAAACCAACTACACTGTACTACTGAAGCCTGGGGAAAACTTAGAATTAAATATTAAACTAAGTCATTTCCAAACACAACATCATATACGTACAATTGTATAAAACTCTGTTTGAAAAAACAACACTGGGGAAAAAAAGCAAACTTTAAAACAGTTCTATAAAAAGTTAAAAGGAACTCTTTGAGAAAGAAAAAAATTACATCTTTTATCAATGGTCTGCCTTGCCACCTGGCACCCAAAAGACACAGACAGATTAAAAACTTCTATTTTGAGCTCCTTTTGTGGGTCCCCAAAGTCTCCTTAAAATTATCCATCAAAATTGGTAGGCTACAGCTCTTCCTGTGAGTCACAAGGCAAGTGGTATGGGGGCTCTGTGCAATCACTTCCTGCAGCTCCCAACTGAACTCCTTCTTGCACAGAATATTGAACTTCAGACTGGCATTCTTAAAAAAAATTAATACACTACTATTATTCACTACAATTCTCACTGACAAATAATTAACAATACTTTAATCCTCCCCATAAGCACACACAGCACTAAGCAAATAGCTGGGTGGAATATCCTGAAAGAAAAAGATAAAGGAGCCGCACCCACGAACACCTGCAGCAAATGCAGAAGCCCCACTCCTCACTCGCCTTTCTCCAGGGGGAAAATGTGTTGGGGCCCCATCCAGGAATTCAGTATTCCCCCTGCCAGCACAGCCAGTCCAGCTACCAAGGTGAAAGGTAAGGATCTTTAATGTTCCTCCAACCTTTAAAATTCTTGTTTTCTTATCTTTGCTGAAACTCATTTTACCTTATCTAAGAAAATAACAACTTGGCCCTGAAATGCCACAAGGCCAACCCAGAGACTGCCATCTCCAATGGTGACTAAATAACTTGTGGTTTCCTTAGCCCAGCCCCTGCTGATGGCCTGGGAGAGCAGCACAGGATGGCCCAAGGCCATGCCAGATCCAAAGGAAACTCCTGGCTCCTACTCCAGCTGTTGCAGTCATCTGGAAAGTGAACTAGCAGATGGAACTCTGTAACTCTACCTTCCAAATAAATAAATAAATCTTAAAAACAAAAAGAAGCTCACAATTACACAACACAAAGAATGAGTTATGACACACAAATAAAAATCATAGGGGTAGTGGTACTGCACCCTAGTTCAATTCCCAGCTGCTCCTCTAATGCTCCTGGGTGAAAGATGAGCCAAGCACTCGTGTCCCTGCGACCACGCAGGAGGCCTGACAGGAATGGCAACCCCCTCTCACTGCAGCCTGGCCCAGCCCGAGCTGTTGCAGGGATCCTGGCTGTGAACCGGCAGATGGGATCTCTCTTCCCCTCTCTTGCCAGCCTCTTTCAACTCTTTCAAATAAATAAATAATTCTACAAAGTAAATTGCCTTGAATGTCAGGGAATGCCAGGACAAAGCTCAGTTGTACCCCATGTAGCTAATTTTATTATAAGTGTACAAAGTAACTTTTAAAAAGGAGCAGCCTGGGGAACTTTGGAAACTATTTGACAGGAACTTAAGATAAACACTGTTCTACTTGGCCAGTGTGTCTACTGGGTCAGGTTAATAGCTCCCAAGTCTTTTTTCATAAGTACTAGGGTCCCCTAAACCACACGTGAGCAAGCCACGAGCCACGTTCTCCTCTTCAGAGAAGCAAACTACACACAAGGCGAGAAGACCGAAATGGGTTGGAGGTGCAGGACTCCACTTAGGAGACAGGCAGTAAGAACAGTGCAGCCCCCTACACACAGACCTAGATGCCAGGGGTGAGCACCACCCCTGTGGCGAGACATCTCCTCAGAAAAGGGAAACCTAATAAGTCCAAACTATGCTGGAAGCCAACAGCAGTCCCCAAACAGGGCAGGATCAGCAGGGTCCTAGGAGCCAACTTGAAATTGCCCCCATACCCAGCACTGTGCATGATACATAAAGAGTGAGATGCCAGCATCCTACAAGTACCGTTTTGTGTCC
Organism: Ochotona curzoniae; assembly: GCF_017591425.1. Classification (NCBI taxonomy): domain Eukaryota; kingdom Metazoa; phylum Chordata; class Mammalia; order Lagomorpha; family Ochotonidae; genus Ochotona; species Ochotona curzoniae. Next base: position 60,850,873 of record NW_024467106.1, read on the forward strand.
AGACTGCTCCACTTTTGATCCAGCTCCGTAATGGCCTGGGAAAAAACAGAAGACGGCACAAGTTCCTTAGGTCCCTGCCACTCACATGACACCCAGATGAAACTCCTGGCTCCTGGCTTCAGCATGGCCCAGCTCCAGAAGATTCAGCCTTTGGGGGCATGAACTAGCAGAGATCTCTGTGTCTACCCTCTCTCTGTAACTCTTCAAAATCAGCAGGGACCAGATTATAGCTCAACTGGTTAATCCTCGACCTCCAAGCAAACAGAATCCCATACGGACACCAATCTATGTCTCAGTTGTTCCACTTCCCATCCAGCTTCCTGCCTGTGGTCTGCGAAAGCAGTTGCAAATGGTCCAAAGCCTTGGGACCCTGCACCACATGAGAGACCCAAAAGAAGCTCCTGGTTCCTGGTTTCAGATCAGCTCAGCTCTGGCCACTGCAGCCACTTGGACAGTGAACCAGCAGATGAAAGATCTTTCTCTCTGTCTCTCCTTCTCACTGTATCCTGCCTTTCTAATAAAAATAAGTAACTCTTAAAATAAAAGAAAAAAGCCAATAAAATACCTAATTAATACTCTCAAAAAGTGTCAGAATCACAAAATGCAACTAGAAAAGCTGTCCCAGACTGGAAAGGGCCTGAGGAGAGAGGGACCTAACGCAGCAGGTCCTGCAGGTGTCTCAGACAAAGGCCCTGGTGGAAACACAGCTGACAGCCGTGCTTGTAGTTTGGTTCACAGTTGTTTCACCAAGGCCAAGTTCTTGCTTCTCATCACTGTATGAGCCAGTGGAAAGGAAACATTATGAAAGTCAAATGAAGAATATTTGGGAACTTCTCATCTTCACAACCATCCTACAAATAAAATGTAGTCCAAATTGGAAAGTTTTTTAAAAAGTCAATCCTCTAAAAGACATCAGCCAAAAGACTGCCTCTAAAACACTTCATATGAATAAAGTAGAAAAAATAGGGGCCTAAAAAATGAATGGCGGGCTAAACAGCCATCTCAAAGAGCCCATTACCACAAAACAGTCACCTCCGAGACAGTCCAGCTGAGACAGAGCAATGCCTACAAAAGCATGGAGCTTCGCTGATTATAAACTTACAAGTGAATATATGGGATCAAGCAACTGACAATATTAATAAGACACTCAGAAACTATCCTTAAGATTTAAATCAGGGGCCCGGCGTGGTGGCACAGTGGTTAAGGTCCTCGCCTTGCACGCCCGGGATCCCATATGGGGGCCGGTTCTAATCCCAGCAGCCCCGCTTCCCTTCCAGCTCCCTGCCTGTGGCCCGGGAAAGCAGTCGAGGATGGCCCAAAGCTTTGGGACCCTGCACCTGCACCCACGTGGGAGACCCGGAAGAGGCTTCTGACTTTGGATCGGCATAGCATCGGCCGTTGTGCTCACTTGGGGGGTGAATCATCGGACAGAAGATCTTCCTCTCTGTCTCTCCTCTCTGTATATCCGCCTTTCCAATAAAAATAATAAAATAAATCTTTAAAAAAAATTTAAATCAGGATCTGGCTCAATGGCCTAGCGGCTAAAGTCCTTGCCTTGAGTGCAAAGGGATCCCATATGGGCGCTGGTTCTAATCCCAGCAGCTTCACTTCCCATCCAGCTCCCTGCTTGTGGCCTGGGAAAGCAGTTCAGGACGGCCCAAAGCCTTGGGACCCTGCACCCGTGTGGGAGACCTGGAGGAAGTTCCTGGCTCCTGGCTCTGGATCAGCGCAGCACCAGCTGTTACAGTCACTTGGGGAGTGAATCATTGGACACAGGATCTTCCCTTCTGTCTCTGTCTCTCCTCCTCTCTGTATACCTGACTTTGCAAATAAAAATTTTTTTAAAAACAGAAAGATTTAAATCAAAGCGGCCAGTGCTGGGGTGTAATAGGAAGGCACCTGTGACACCTTCCCATACAGCAAGCAGTTCAAATCCCAGCTGCTCTACTTCCAGTGCAGCTCCCTGATTATGACATGGGAGAGCAGCAGAAAGCATCCCAAAGATATGGGCACCTGCCACCCTCAGGGAGAACCAGGAGAAACTCCTGGCTCCTGGCTGTGGCCTAGTTAAGCCTTTAGCCACTGCAGTCAGCTGTTTGATGAAAGATCTCTTAGAAACAAATATATAAACCCTTCAAAAGAAAAAAAATTATCAAAGAAATTCTGGTAAAAAACCTGGTGGAAGATTTGATTCCTGTAAAACAAAACAAAGTGTGAATGGAATCAGAACAAAATTCTGGAGCTTAAGAAATGATTCACTTAGAAATACACATTAATAGGACTGTGTGTTGGAAAACTGCAGCCTGGCAGACGGGAGGTTCTTTAGCCTCCTCCTTCTCACCTCAGTATCTGCCCCTTTCTCCCCAGCCTTCCAGCTCCTGGCTCAGGCTGCATACACCATGTATTTATTAGTTTTAATTTAACTTTACTTGAACTTAACTTTAAACTTTAGGACTGAATAAAAACCAATAAATATAAGTTGAGAAGATTAATACATTTTTATAATGTTGTAAACTTTACCAAATTAGTAATTTACAAGCAGTCTTTACCTTTGGAGGGTGAACTCTCCCAAAGGCAGTTCGCACCACGTTCTGAGCTGAGCCAAGCCTGACAGCCCCCGCCGAGGACGCAAGACACCATCATCCCTACCAAAAGTTGCATTTACATCTGCCACACCTGCCAGAAGTACCAAAACAAAATGCAACTAAAGATGTTCCTCCACCCCCAGCACACTGATCTTCCACTAGCAGTACTGGTATCCCAAATGGGTGCTGGTTCATGTGCTGGCTTTTCTACTTTCAATCCAGCTCTCTGTTTACGGCCTGGGAAAACAGCAGAAGACAGGGCCCGGCAGCGCACCAGGATCCCATATGGGCGGCAGTTCTAGTCCCGGCAGCTCCACTTCCCATCCAGCTCCCTGCTTGTGGCCTGGGAAAGCAGTTGAGGATGGCCCAAAGCTTTGGGACCCTGCACTTGTGTGGGAGACCTAGAGGAAGTCCCTGGCTCCTGGCTCTGGATCAGCGCAGCACCGGCTGTTACAGTCACTTGGGGAGCGAATCATCGGACGGAAGATCTTCCCTCCTATCTCTGTATATCTGACTTTGTAAAAAAAAAAAGAAAAAGAAAAAGAAAAAAAAACAGCAGAGGACAGCCAAGACCTTGGGCCCATGCACCCACGTGAGACCCGGACTTTCTAGCTACCAGCTTCAAATTAGTTCAGCTCTGACATTTACAGCCATCTGAGGAGTAGAGCAACGGATGGAAGCTCTTCTCACCCTGTCTCTCCTTCTCCCCCTGTTAAAACTTTACCTTTCAAATAAAAGTAAAATTTTTTTAAAAAGTGTCCCAAAATATGAAAGAATTAAAACCGGAAGCTTCTGTGCATAGCCAGAGGAGCAGCCACTTCAGCCCTCCTTGAGGCCTTGGTGCAGCCATACACCAAGCAACACCAGCCTGAGACAGTCAGATGAGAGATGCCTACCCACAGCCTCATCCTGGGACCTTAGCACTGACATGTTCAAACTGCAGCAAAATAATCCACGGCAGCTCCCAAAAAGTACTAACATGAACCAAGCACAGATTCCTGGACAACAGTTTCAAGATTCATCATTAAAAATGTTGTAAAAAAATTATTTTAAGATTTATTTTTATTGCAAAGTCAGATGTACAGAGAGAAGAAACAGAGAGGAAGATCTTCTATCCGATGATTCACTCCCCAAGTGGCCCCAACAGCCGGTGCTGCACTGATCCGAAGCCAGGAGCCAGAAACTTACCTCACGTCTCCCACAGGTGCAGGGTCCCAAGGCTTTGGGCCGTCCTCGACTGCCGTCCTATCCAGGGAGCTGGATAGGAAGTGGAGCTGCCGGAATTAGAACCGGTACCCACATGGGATCCCAGCACGTTCAAGGCGAGGACTTTAGCTGCTAGGCCACGCTGCCGGGCCCAAAAACATTTTTTCTAAGGCCCAGAGCAATAGCCTAGTGGCTAAAGGTCTTGCCTGGCCTGGGCCCGGATCCCATATGGGCACCAGCTCTAATCTCAGCAGCTCCACTTCCCATCCAGCTCCCTGCTTGTGGAAAGCAGTTGAGGATGGCCCAATGCTTTGGGACCCTGCATCTGTGAGGGAGACTCGGAAGAAGTTCCTGGCTCCTGGCATCAGATTGGAGCAGCTACAGCCGACGCGGCCACATGGGGAATGAATCATCAATGGAAAATCCTCCACTCTGTCTCTCCTTCTCTCTATATATCTGAGTTTCCCCAAAAAAAACTATAAATCTTTAAAAAAAATGCATATAAAACTTGCCATTTGCACAAGCATTACTGAATAAAAATTTATGAAACTTATTTGACAGATTATTTGTTATTTCTAAAAAGTAATGGTTGGGCAAGCTCCTGCAAAGGAAATTCAGCACCATTACTGACTGATGGACAGCGAAGCCTCTGCCAGTGAACGAAGATCTGCATTTGCCTCCAGGTGAGACACTCCACTGCACCCCCTTCCCTCCATCTGCCAAAGTAACAGCATTCCTCTCCTTCACAAAATAGCTGGGATGATTAAACAAACCACACGAAACAGCTAAGAATCACTCTCACATAGGACGCGCTCGATAAATGTCAGTACTATTTATTCCTGAGTAAGCTATGTGAAAAGGTTTCTCATGCTTTTCATAAAGGGCCCGAAACACTACAGGCTGTCATAAATAGACCTGCTGGCATGAAGAAAAACATGGATTTGTTCCCTTCAGATTCCTTTCACACCAGCTCAAAGAAGCAGGGTATCTCACACCCAGGGTACCTCACAGCCATCCTCTCCTGTCATGCGGGTTTCTGTCAGGTGAGTTCTATGGGCCAGCCTGGTGGGCTAGACCCCAGCTCTCCATGTAAATTGGTAGGTGCTACTGTCCCAGAGACAAGCCCCCAAACCCAGTTCTCCTGTCTTCTGGCAAGTGCTCCAGCCCAGTCTGATATGGCCCACCACCTGCTCCAATGCTCACGGGCAGGTATTGCAGCCTAGCCCGGCCAGGCATGACCCTTAGCCCCAGTCTATGTGTGTGCCAGCAGGCAGTGGGCAATGGTATTGAGCCCAGCCCAGGTTTCCCACATGGGGAGGTGCCTTGGTCTGACCCAGGCATGCCCTCTGGTTTTCTCCTCTAAACCCCAATTTGGCTCCCTCACCCACCTGCAAGTGCAGTAGTCCAGTTTAAACACACACACACACACAAAGTCATTCCTCCCCTGGCAGGAACTGGAGGATTTATTAGAGGCCCACACTCTAATAAATCCCAGACCCCCTTCCCAGGGCAATCTGCAGGGCCTCCATCTAGGGGTCAGAGTGGTGGGTCCCAGCTGGCATTCCCTACCTTCCCCTCATTAAAATAAATAAGTAACTATGCTGACACACTGATATATGCTGACTCCCTGCACCCACATGGCAGACTCAGAAAAAGCTCCTTGCTCCTGGCTTGAGACTGACTCAGTTCTGACCACTGCAGCCACTTGGGGAGTAAACTAGAAGATGAAGATCTTCCTCTCTGTCTCTCCATATATCTGCCTTTCCATAAAAAATAAATCCTTAAGGAAAAGAAATGAAACAGAAAACAAAACGATGACAGCCAGAGGTTAGATGTAGGGAAGAATGGAAAGAGCTGTTGTTTAATGGGTACAGAATATCAGTCTTGCAAAATGAAGGGCATTGCCTTGCCTTGTTATCATGTCTGGAGCTGGGTTCTAAAACAGAACTTCCTACTTGCCAAAAAGCCGTTTTATTTTTTCTTCTGGATAATAACAACTGACATATATATGTAATGGACACCTGCCAGGCTAGATAAAAAGATGAGTTTTTGTCACTGTGACTTAATCAAATTGCATGTAATGTGCAAATTTGGTTCAATGCTTATTTGTTAATAAAACTTTTTATCTCCCTTAAAAAATAAAGGAGTGGTTCATTAAACAGTAGAACTAAACTTCATAGATATTAAAACCATAAAATGGTCAAAGCGAGGTTAGCATTGTAGCTCAATGGGTTAGAATGCTGATCTGCAACAGTGAAATCCCTAATGGATTTACCCTGGAGTCACCACTGCTGTGCATCTGATCCAGCTCCCAGCTGGCATGCCTGGAAAAGCAACGGAAAATGGCAAGAGTACTTGGGCCCCTGCTACTCACAGTGGAGGCGTGGGTAGAGCTCTAGGCTCTTGCCTTCCACCTAACCCAAGCCCAACCCAACCCCACTCTTTGTAGTCAATACAGGAGTGAACCAGAAGATGGAAGATCCCTCTCTGCTTTTCCCTCATTTCCTGTAACTCTGCCTTTCAAAAAAACACACCTTTTAAAAAGGGAGTGGAGGGATAGTGCCTAGCACAATGGCTCAGTGGCCAAATCCTCACCTCGCAAACACCAGGATCCCATATTAGCACCAATTCATGTCCTGGCTGATCCACTTTTCATCCAGCTCCCTGCTTGTGGCCTGCGAAAGCAGCAGAGGACAGCCCAAAGCCTTGGGACTCTGCCCACATGGGAGACCTAGAGGAAGCCCCAGGCTCCTGGCTTCAGATCAGCTTAACTCTGACCAGTAAGGCTGCCTGGGAGTGAAACAGCAGACAGGAGATCCTTCTCTATAAATCTGCCTTTCCAATAAAAATAAATTTAAAAATAAAATAATAAAACAGGTAAATAGAAGGAAATATCCACATTATTTGCATTCAGAATCAATTTAACCTATGATACTATCTAAATCCTAGCAGTTTTATTCTCATTAAAATTTCATCTCAAACATTTAGACACCAACATTTAATTACAAGAATTCAGGGAGAGGTCAGTGATTTAGCTGGCAAAGCTGTCACCATCAGCACCAGAATCTCCCATGGGTGTGGGTTTGTGTCCTGGCTCTCATCTTCCAGTCCAGCTCCCTGCCGATGAACTGAAAACAAGAGATGTCCTCAGACCTCTGCATTGATATGGGAGACCCAGAAGTTCTGGCTCCTGGCCTCAGCCTGGCCCAGTTCCAACCGTTGCAGCCATCCGGAAAATAAACCAACAGACAGAGGATCTTGCTTGTTCTGTCTCTTCCTCTGTTACTCTTTGAAAATAAATAGACAAATAAATCATTTTTAAAAAGGAATTTAAGAAAATGAACCTGAGAGTAACACAACTTCAGACAGTATCATCTGCATACTCCTGATATGCTCAGGAGATTGTCACAACTCCACAGCTCCCGAGGGGCACTTCACACTTGTGAAAAGTCCCTTCTAACAACAAGCTCTCCAGGACACTTCCCTCACTAAACAGTAAAATGCCAACATGGAAAATCTATTATTTCCCTTAAAAAAGCTCCTCTATTCCAAGACTATTGAGAAATGGCAACAACTGGGGGCATGACAGTATTCTCTTTCTAAATCCCAGGTAACTCCACCCATCGGCAAGTGTATGAGTTGGTTGGGGAGAGCCAGGCCAGGATAGGGGGCGCGTCATGCTGGGCTAGGCTATCACACCCATCAGTTTGCTTGAGCCAGTGATGGGAGCAAAATGGCCAGGGCTCCACTGCAGCACCCACCAGCAAGAGTTGGGACTAAGGGCTAGGCAGGCCAGACAGTGCCAGGCTGCAGAATCCAAGGGCAAACGCCAAGCCAGGTGACTGGTTATGCCAGGCCGTGTCAGAGCAACCACCAACACATGTAAGATCTATGGCTGGGAACAAGCTTGGTTGGAGAGCTAAGGGGAGGCCCCAGCTGGGCTGCAGTTCCCACTGGTGAGCTTGAAAGCTGCAATGAGGCAGCAAACTGAGTAAGACATGGCTGCAGTGTCCCTCAGCATGGGTGTGGACTTGATGTGGGGTGTGCCAGACTGGGCTAGAGTCCAGCACCTGCTGGTACCCGTGAGAGCCAGGGTGAGTGTAGGACGGGTTAGGCTAGGTCTTGCACCCGGTGAACTACATGAGCTGGGTCTGGGCGTGGACCAGATGTGACTGGGCTGTAACATCCAGTAGTAAGAATCAGAACGGGTGTGGGCCAGTTGGGCAAGGCCCCTGTTCCTGCTAGGACAGGAGGCAGGCGAGGTCAGGATGGGCCAAGGACCCACTGACTGATATGCATGAGATCTGCCAATGGAAGGAGACCCAATAGAGGAGCTTGGGGAACTCCTCTGTCAGGACACAGTCCCTGCAGGTGAACCTAAGCAAGGAGCAGCCCAAAACAGGCCAGGTTGTAGTACTTGCCAACATATATGTTGATCAGGTCCGGTGGCAGGCCAGGTTAGGCCAGTTTGTAACACCCACTGGCAGATGTAAAAACCAGGATGAAGTGTGGGACAGGCCAGGTTGGGCTGGGCTAGGCCGCAGCACTCACCAGCATGAGCCAGAACTGGGGGAAGACAGGGCCAAGCCATATCACAGCATCCACTGATGGATGCCAAGGTGAGGCAGGCCATGCTAGACTGGGCCACAGCACCCACCAGCATGCATGAAACACAGGATGGGGGGACTGTGAGTCCAGTGGGGTGGGCAACATGGGCTCCCCTGCTGGGCCACTACCCCCATTGGTAAGCGTGAGAACTTGGACTGGAGGCAGACCAGGCTGGACAGGGCTACAACACCTGTTGGCCTGCATGTGAACTGGGTTGGGGGAGAGCCAGGCTGGACAAAGCGACTGTTCCACTGCTGCATGCATGAGCAAGAGTAAGTGTAGGCGGCTGGGCTTTGCCGTAGCATCAGCTGGCAAGTGCTGGGTATAGGGGCAAGTCCTGCCAGGCTAAACTGTAGAACCACCTGGAAAGAACAAGATCTGGTTGAGAGTGGGCCCAGGAGGGAAACTGTGAACTCCGCTCTAATGAGCTGCAGCTCCCACTGATGAGCATGAGAACCAGGGCTGTGGGAGGGTCCCCCTAGAAAGGTGGTAAACCTCGCCAGCATCAGTATGGGCTGGATAGTGGGGTCAGTTGGGTTGAACTAGACTCCAACAGCAATTGATGTGTGCAAGAGCTGAATGGGATGTGGAACAGACTGGACCCGTCTGCTGCACATACAGGATGTGCAGGAACCAGGGCTGGGGCAGGTCTGGTGGGGGTTATTAGGGGTTACTCCGACTAGGCCACAGTTCCCACAGCTGAGGGCCAAGCTTGTAGTGGGCTAGGAAGGGGTGGGTCACAGCACCCATAGGTTTGTGTAAGAGATAGGGCTGGAGACAGAACTGACTTAGCAATTGCAACTACCAGTGTGTGCGTAGCCTCAAGTGGCTGAAGGACTGAGCCAGACTCCATACTGGCAGGCACACAAAAGAGTCAGGTCTGGGATCACCTCAGACAAGGCTTGTTTGGGGATCCCCCAGCTAAACTGCTAGACCCAGAACATGGGGAGAATTACAGGATCTGTGGTATAACTGTAGAGTGCATGTGTTAAAACTGGGCCTCCCAACTGATCCACTGGACTCAGAACCCCAGCCATGGAGAGAATTGTAGGTTCCATGGTCTGACTGTGGAGTGCTTATGTTAGAGCTGGGCCTCCTCAGTGGCTCACACAGAGCAGTGGACAGCATATCCAAATGCACATGAAGGATATGGCAGTACATTGGAGCCTCCAGAGGATACTCTTGTACAACGGTAGAGGACGGAGGACAGAACAAATTGATCAACTACTCCAGGCAAGTGTTGGCAGTAAAAATTTAGGCAAATGGAGACTAACGTGGATTATGTCGGTCAGTGGATTCTAGGGATTTATTTCATCATGATTGGAGTGGTGAGACTGGCAGCAATTCAGAACTGAATTATCAAAACCACTTGAGCAGTGCTCTCAGAGCATGCCCCACATAGGGGACCCCCAAGATGGTTGGGAGGCTGGGTATGGCTTCTTCCTTTATCATCCCCTTCCCCCAGATACAGAAAGGAGAACGTGGAAACAATGATCTTACTCACTTTTCTCTAGACCTTGATCCATTGTACCCTAATCAACTATAGATCATCAAAAATTCAAAAAAAAAAAAAAAAAAAAAACCACTTGAGCAGCCCTTGGAGCATGTTCCACATTGGAGACCCTGGGACGACTTTCGGTGGCTGTTCCCCATCCCAGGGTCCTGAGGCAGTTGGGAGACTAGGGGTGGCTTCTCCCCTCATCTCTTCCCTTCCCGCTGATACAGGAAGAAGAAAATTTGGAAACAATGGTCTCACCCACTTTCCCCTAATCCTTAACCCGTCCCAACCTATTCAACATCATCAAAATTAAAAATAAAAAATATATATATTTCTAAGATAAATTTAGGGACAGGCATTGAAAGCACCTATGAAGATGCCCAGATCCGGCTCCTGACTCCAGCTCACCCTCATGCAAACACCAGGGCTCAGTAGAGATCATTCAAGTGAACGGTTCTGGTCACCCAGGTGGGAGACCTGGACTGCGACCACAGCTTCTAGCTTAGTGCCACCTGGAAGTTATTTCAAGCACCTAGGAAGTGAACCAGTAGACAGAAGCTCTCTTTCTAATAAATCTTCAGATATAATTTTAGAAATTTATTCTGATGCAAAAAATTTGCAACCATGCATGCTTTTTCTTCATCATTTAGATTTTTATGACCTTTTTGGCAGACCCATAATACTTTTGGTTTCAAATTTATTCTGCACCAAAATAAAAGTGTCTTTTAATTCCAATTTCACAGACTTAAAAATACCCTTTTATGCACATATTTTAATCTAGAAAATTAATCTATATTTTCAGTCTCTTCTTTCTTTTATATTTAGAAATCTGTTTCAAATATTTACATGGCATTAGCCTAGAATTTTTTTATTTGTTCACGCCAAGATTTCCCTGCCTTAGTCCGAATAACAACTCCATTTGGGGGCAGGCGATTCTTCCCTACTGGGCTCTTGTACACTGTAGACTAGAAGCAGCACCCCTGGCCTCTGCCCAACAGATGCTTACAACCAACAACCCCTCCCCACAACTGTGACAAGCAAAAATGCCTCCAGACACAGCCAAAAATCTAAGCTGTCAGCCCAAACTGGGAACCTCTCACTGGCCTTTGACTAAATATAATGTTGTACAGTAGCTCAGACAGTTCTAAACAATAATACAGGAAAATTATTAAAGCAAATACTTCTCCCCACCCCCTACCGTGAGCATCTTTCGGTTTGATTCAATGCGGAAACCCCATATCACAGCACCAGTTCAAGTTCCAATTCCTCCGCTTCTGATGATCAAGTTTCCTATTAATGTGCCTGGGAAGGTAATGGATGATGGCTCAAGTACTTGGGTCCTGCCACCTACATGAGAGATCTGGAAGAAGTGTCTCACTCCAGACTGGCCTGATCTAGCCCTGACTACTGCAGCCATCTGAGCCGCAGCCCAGTGGATGGAAGATCTGTCTCTCCATCACTCTGGCCTTTAGATAAATAAATGATTTAAAAATGAAGTGGGGGCGGGGGAGAGGTTGGGCCCCCAGTGCCATGGCCTAGTGGCTAAAGTCCTCGCTTTGAATGCAACGGGACCCCATATGGGCGCCGGTTCTAATCCTGGCAGCTCCACTTCCCATTCAGCTCCCTGCTTGTGGCCTGGGAAAGCAGTCGAGGACGGCCCAAAGCCTTGGGACCCTGCACCCGCGTGAGAGACCTGAGGTAAGTTCCTGGCTCCTGGCTTTGGATGCGCGCAGCACTGGCCATTGTGGTCAGCTGGGGAGTGAATCTTCAGAAGAAAGATCTTCCTCTCTGTCTCTCCTCCTCTCTGTATATCTGAATTTGTAATAAAAATAAAATAAATCTTAAAAAAAAAAAGAGGCAGGAGAAGGGCGGGAACCACAGCGTAAGAAATTTAAAGTAAGAAAATAATCCTACATAATGGCAAACGACCCAGATATTAAAAAATAATTTTGCCTGGCTATACAATAGCATACAGCAAATACTGATTAAAAAGATGAGTGCCAGGCCTGGTGCAGTAGCCTAGTGACTAAAGTTCTCGCCTTGAACGCACTGGGATCCCATGTGGGTGCCAGTTCTAACCCCGCTGCCCTGCTTTCCATCCAGCTCCCTGCTTGTGGCCTGGGAAAGTGGTCAAGGACGGCCCAAAGCCTTGGAATCTTGTGCCCCCATGGGAGACCTGAAAGAGGCTCCAGGCTCCTGGCTTCAGATCGGCGCAGCTCTGGCTGTTGTGGCCACGTGGGGAGTGAATCAGTAGACGAAAGATCTCCCTCTTGATATATGTAACTTTCCAAAAAAATAAAGTAAGATCAAATAAAATAAGTGCCTATACTGCAGATACACAGGGGACACAGGTATGCACTATGTCTCTGATCTCAGGCAGTTCACACGCGAGCAGAAGGAAGTACAAGGTACCCACGCAAACAGTGCTGCTGTGTGTGCTCGGGCTGTCCTCAGTGACAGGTGGTAGACAAGGCACAAAGAGAATTAGCCTCATCAGACGCTGTACTGTAGGCTATGACAGGGAAACACATATAAAGGGACACTGGGGAGAATGGTGGCAGGTAGGTAAAGTATTTCAAAAACAGAGGGATTTCCTTTGGGGCTGGGGTTGTGGCACAGTGGGTTGAGCCACCACCTTCGACACTGGCATCCCATATGAGTATCAGTGCGTCCTAGCTGCCTCACTTCTCATCTAGCTCCCTGCTAATGCACCTGAGGGGGAAAAATGGAAGACGGACTAAGGACTTGGGCCTCTCACCATGTAAGAGACATGGATGGAGTTCCAGGCTTCTGGCTTTGCCTGGCCCCACACTTGGGGAGTGACCCAGCAGATGGAAAATACGTATCTTCCCTTCTTCCCTATACTCTGTCTTCCAAGTAAAATGAATAAATCTTTAAAATTAAGTGGAAGAGCTTTCTTTCCTAATTAAAAAAAAAAAAAAAAAAACTATCTTTATTCATTTGAGAGGCAGAGGGATTCTGTCTCCCAGTTCATTCCTCAAGCGCCTGCAACAGCTGGCACTGGACTGACCAAACCTTGGAGCCAGAATTCACCCTGGAGATCTCAACTAAAAGTGCTTTGATAAAGATTTAACAAGGCGGAAGGGAAAACAGTAGGCTAAGCTCAAAGACAGAAAAGAAAGAATACTAATCTGCTTTATTGCTCAAATCACAAATTGGTGGATCAAGAAATAATTCTGGAGGTTGGTGTCATGGTACAGTGAGTAAAGCTGCTACCTGGGACGCCAGCATCCCACATGGACACTAGTTCATGTCACACCTGCTCCACTTCCCAACCAGCTCCTTGCTAATGGCCTGAGAAATCACCAGAAGATGTATTGAACGCTTCAGCCCCTACCAACATGTAGGAAACCGAGACGAAGCTCCTGACTTCAGCCTGACAGACATCTGGGGAGTGAATCAGCAGAGGGAAGATTTCTCTTGTGTGTGTGCACATGTTCTCTCTCTCTTTTCCTCTGTCTCTCTTTACCTGACTTTCAAAATAAATACATAAATCTTAAAATAAAAATTAAATCCTGAGCCCAGCACAGTAGCTTATTGGTGAAAGTCTTCACGTTGCATGCACCAGGATCCCGGGCTGTTCCACTTCCTTTCCAGATCCCTGCTTGTGGCCTGGGAAGGCAGTAGAGAATGGCCAAAAGCCTTGGGACCCTGCACCTGCATGAGGGACTCAGAGATCAGCTCAGCTCCGGCCATTGCAGCCACTTCAGGAGAGGAGAAGTAGACAGAAGATCTGTCTTTCCTTCTCTCTGTAAATCATTTCAAATGAGTGAATCAATATGTCCTAAAACCCTGTTTTTCCCAGGTAGCATTATTAAAAAAAAAAAAATTTACTTATTTGCATTAGAAAGTCACAGAAAGGAGGAGAGAGAGGAAGGTCTTCCATCCACTGACTTACTCCCCAAGTGGCTACAATGGTGGAAGCTGAGCAGATCTGAAGCCAGGAACCAGGAGCCTCTTCCAGGTCTCCCACACAGGTGCAGGGTCCCAAGGCTTTGGACTGCCTTCTACTGCTTTCCAGGCCACAAGCAGGGAGCCAGGGGGTCGTGGAGCACCCAGGACATGAACTGGCTGGCGCCTATATGGGATCCCAGCACTTGCAAGGTGAGGATTTAACCAGTAAACCATTACACCAGGCCCCTTAGCTGGCATTTCTACGAATAATTTCAAATAAAATCTGGATTTCTTGAACAATCTGCAGGTCTGGCAATGCTGATTCAACCAGCTTGCAGTGTTTAAAATGTGCACAGCCTTAGATCTATAGCATGAGTGTACCAACCACAGGGATGGGATAAATTACAAAACGCTATGGAAACATTAAAAAGGATTTAAAATTCTAACTACAGGTTTGGAATGATCTTTTACATACTTATAGAAAAGCCAACTGCTAAATAAAATATAGTGTTAATGCATTAATACTAAACATTAGGACAATATTTTAATAATACATAACACTGCATAATGCATGATATAAAATAAATGGCTTACACAGGCACTGTGAAAAACAGTATGACAATTTCCTTAAAAAGTTAAATCTATTAACCTTTGACCCAGCAATTTCACCTCTGAGTATACAATTAAAAGTGAAAGCAGGTACTAGACCATAAACTAGCATAATTTGCTCAGAGAAACATTATTGATTACGCAAAAACAGTCAAAAGCAGAAGCCACTTGGGTGTCCATCACCCTATAATGTACAAACAAAATGGAGTACACAAATATACAATGGACTATGATTTAGTCTTTAAAAACAAACATGAGTGAACCTCAAAGACACTGTGCTGAATCAAGTTCAGTCAACAGCAGAAGCAATACAACAGTGGCTCCATTAAACCACAATGGAATTTTTAAAACTCCCACGGCCTAGTATGTTTACGCTCTCTATCATTAGACATATTAGGACATACAATATCTACCCATAGTGTTACAATTTCCTACAACATTCAGTATAGCAATCTGCTGTACCGGTTTGTGCAGGAGCACTCAGCTATACATAGCTTAGGTGAGAGTAAGTGCATACTCCAAGGTGTGCAATCAAACTGCATAATGATGTACTTCAGAATGTCCCATCATTTAGTAATGCATGACTACATTTATAAAACCAGTACACCAGAAAAAGTGCACATTCTAAACAGGAGACTTGTTTGAGTTCCAATATGTTCAATCTGAACTTTCAGTATTTCCTAACAAAGTTTAAAAACGTCCTGAGGTTTTAGGTCTACTGATAGGGACTTTCCTTCCATTTGGAAACCTAGCTGCTCCAGTTCTGTTATCAAAGCTGCCTTGACCTGAAGCAGGTAGGCACACCCAGAGCACTTACACAATGAACCTGAACTTTGACCTCAGCACTCCACTTCCCTCTTGAAGGGGTTACTAGTGACTACATGATCAGCAGATTGTGTAAAACGGGGTGAGCCGGGCTCTGAGGGCTAAAGGGGAAAGCCAGTGTAAGGAAGGGGTTGGCAGGGATCTGCTCTGAGGGCAGGTGCTCACTTCCCCAAGAGGTTCCCCAGAGAGATCAGCAGCCCCAAACACAAGCACCTTATGCTCCCCAGGAAAATTGGCAGTCACAGCCTGCCCCCACATTCTTCCACTGACTTACAACACAACTGTCATTTCAGGGCAGATCCGAGTGCATATGCTATAGCACTGATTTAACAAGACCCCAGTGAGAGCAAACTCAAGATGTGACGCTGGGTGGTATCTGGCACAGGCATTAACAACACCGCTAGGATGCCCACATTCCACGTGCTCTTCTGATTCCAGCCTCCTGTTGAGGTAGACCCTAGGGGGCGGCATCTGGGACTCTGTGGGATTGCAAGGCCCAGCCCCAGCTGTTATGGGCATTTGGGGAGTGAACCAACAGATGGAAAATTTCTGTGTCTAGACTTTACAAATCAAAGAAAAGTAAATTTCCATTTTTTTTTTATCTGAAGGACTTTTTCCTAAATGGTCACACCTACACTGCAGATCTATGCTAGAAACACAGGGAGAGCTCCAGGGGTCCAATGTCACCAATATTTAAACAAACAAGTCGCTCACTTCAGTTTCAAAGATTAGGCGCAATGGCTCAGTGGCTAAATCTTCGCCTTGTCAGTTCCTGGATCCAGTAAGGACAGCAGTTTATGCCCCAAATGCTTCATTTCTCAACTAGGTCCCTACTCGTGGCCTGGGAAAGTACTTTCAGAAGACCCAGAGCCTTGGGACCCTGTGCCCAAGTGAGATCCGGAAGAAGGTGCTGGCTATGCACTGACCGTTGCAGCCATTTGTGGAATGAACTAGCAGACAAAATCTTTCTCTGTGTCTCTCCCTCTGTAAATCTGTCCTTCCAATAAAGATAAATAAATCTTTAAAAGAAAAAAAAAAAAAAAACAGAAATTCTCCAACTAACTTGTGAAAATAAGTTGAAGTTAGGTTGTTCAGGGCCCCAAATAAAATTTGTTGATACGTAGTCAACTACTAGTAATTAAATAAACAAAAACTGCTTCCATACAAAAAGTTTGATTTTTATACTAACAACAAATACTCTCTAACTCAAACCAGATTCTCTAAGCAAAGATGACAGGAATTTACACCTTTCTGCCAACCTATAAATCAGCAGAGATCAATGAGATGGTACCTTTGCTGGCAAGACAAATGTCCCATTTATCCATAAGTACACAGTATTCATGCCAATTCATTTACAAGTATCTTTCAAATGTTTAAATTTTCATATGGCAAAACTTTTTGTTTTGATATATATTTCTGATTTAAAATAACTACTCTCGATTCAGAATTCCATCAAGCTCAAAAGGTTCCCTACCACTGTCCCTTCTGATAATCGCTCATTATATATAAATTTATCTTTACAACAACATCATATACATAGAATCATACCTTCCAAATCCAGCTTCTATCATTTAATACAAAAGCTTCTTTAAGGCCCAGCGCGGTGGTATAGCGGCTAAAAGCTAAAGTCCTTGCTTTGAACACACCGGGGATCCCATATGGGCGCCGGTTTTAATCCTGGCAGCTCCACTTCCCTTCCAGCTCCCTGCTTGTGACCTGGGAAAGCAGTCCAGGACGGCCCAAAGCCATGGGACCCTGCACCCACGTGTGGGAGACCTAGAGGAAGCTCCTGGCTCCTGGCTTCGGATCGGCGCAGCACCAGCCATTGTGGTCACTTGGAGAGTGAATCATCTGACAGAAAACCTTCCTTTCTGTCTCTCCTCCTCTCTGTATATCTGACTTTGCAATAAAAATAATTTTTTTTTAAATAAAAGCTTCTTTGAAGATTCATGCAAGTTTCTGCACACATCAATAGCTCCTTCCTATTCTTCCTAAATAGTCCATGTTAAGGTAGAGAACAACCAGGCATGTATTACTTCATGTCCCGGGAGCCCCTCTTCCCATCCAGCTCCCTGCTTGTGGCCTGGGAAAGCAGTCGAGGATGGCCCAAAGCTTTGGGACCCTGCACTTGCGTGGGAGACCTGGACGAGGCTCTGGCTCCTGGCTTCGGATCGGCTCAGCTCCAGGCGTTGCAACCACTTGGGGAGTGAATCAGAAGACTAAAGATCTTCCCGTCTGTCTCTCCTCTCTGCATATCTGACTTTCCAGTAAAACTAAATAAATCTTTAAAAAGAATTTTTTCAAAGTTGTAGGTTTAGCCTAGTAGTTAAAATATTAGTCAAGGGCCCAGCATGATGACTCAATTAGCTTGTAAGCACCAGGATTCCATATGGGCACCAGTACATGCCACAGCTTCTCCACCTTCTATCCAGCTCCCTGCTTGCGGCCTGGGAAGGCAGCAGAGGACAGCCAAAGCACTGGGGCCCTGCATCCCAGTGGGACACCCTGAAAACTGGCTCCTAACCAACTCAGCTCTGGCCATTACGACCATTTGAAGAGTGAACCAGCAGATGAATAGCCTTCTCTTCTGTTTCTCCTTCTCTCGGTAAATTTGCCTTTCCAATAAATAAATCCTAAAACAAATAAACAAAAAATAAACTCTCCCCATTGCAGAGTACCTACGCTGACTCCCTGGTTCTGTTCCTGACTGCAGCTTCCTGTTAATGAGCACCCTGGGAAACAGCATGGGATGATTCAAGTACGTAGGGCACTGCCACCCATGTGGGAACCTGGAGGAAATCCCTAGCCTCCAGCTTCCCCCTGACTCAGCCCAGGCTGCTGCAGGCATCTGGAGAGCAACACTGAGAGGCCGCTGCCTTAGTCTTAAATTGAAAAAACAAAAGGAGCTTTCATTAAGCAGAGACCAGGGAGCCAGACTGTTTAAGTATAAGAAACTTGCAAACTTCCCCAGCTTGGCAGTACCACTCTGCATCCCCACCAGCCTGCAATCCAGCTACTTAGCATCCTTGCCCCGACTTGGGACCGTCAGTGTTGCTATGATTGTAGTCATTCGAACAGGGACAGGGTGATAGCTCATCAAGGTTTTGCACTCTTTAACTATTTTAATGAGCATCTCTTTAAAAGCAGCTCCACTCCTTTAAACAGAGCATTAAGCACTAGTTTTTTCTAAATGACTCAAAATCATTCTTATGTAAACATGGTGCTACCTTTAGAAATTAGCAAAGTGCATGCAGTTGTTTTCCTTTTTTCTAAAGTAGCCCAGAACTATGTCTGCTTTTTTTAAAGCTTACAGATCTCCCTTGCTGTCCCCTTCTACTATTAATGGTCTTCCAGCCTCTGATAAATCTGTCCCTTCACCCTCTTCCAGACAGGCAAGGTTGTCAAAATTCCATTTAAAAAGCAGCCCTTCTGCAAGGCTTAAGGGATTCTCAGTGAGGAAAGGGAGAATCTATTTTTGCCTGCCACTGAACCTAAACCTCCTGACATCTCTTTTGGTTGCTGAGAAATTCTTAAGAGCTACATTTCTCAGGCATTAAAAGGTCAAGTTGCCAGGTAAGTGATCACGCCAGAGCTAAAGGAGTTTAAAAAGCTCACCAAAAGCGTAACATAGGCAGAAGTATCCCACACCCAGAAACCTAAGGGAAAGAGGTGAACTCAAACATGATTTAACGCTTAAGTTTCCCAACGTGGATTGGCCAAAATTCAAAATACCTGGTAGGGACAGGAAGCTCAATACAAAGAAAATCTACCATTGAAGAAAGCGTTTGAACAGTTCTTCTAGATACAGTGACCAGGCGTATGCATACTGACTCTAATCCCAAGTAGTATTTTCAGTGTTCCCTTGAGTGGTACCTGCCTCGTTAAGGATACAGCATTGTTGTCATCTAAAACAACTAAAGCTCCTCCTGTCTCTAAGTGCTATCTGCCATCTCAGAACAAGATAAAACCAAGAGCACTCTGCTGATCCTTTCTCTGGATGCAGAGCCCAGCAGAGAAATCGCATCTCAGTGCCCCAGGCTCCAATTCAGAAAATGTGAGAGGCACACACTTCATTTCCTCTCACACGAACTTGCCTGCAGAACTGCCCTGCCTGTCTGCCAGGCTCACAGGCCAATCGCCAGCTTCCCAGCCACCTCCTCCCACAGACACAGAAACCGCTTCACCAATTGCCACAGGATCCTGGGTGGGACTTCCGCTGTCATCTTACGCTCACCTACCACCATCTCATCCTAGGCAGCAGGGGCAACCAGGAAGAGAAGGAGAAATTCACAAACTTTGAGCCCAACCACAATCCCAAGCAGAAATCAAAGAACAACAAGATGGAAGACAGAGTGGCCAGAGCTAAGGAAAACAGTCCCCCAAATACACCTTTCAAAAGGGCAACGTAAAGGCAAACCCTCAAAACTCAAGTTCAGGATCCCTGAAGCGCTTATCTTCACAGTCACAGCTGGGCCACAGAGCTCCCACTGGTCCAGTTTCAGCCACCGAGCCCTTGCAGCCCTCTGCCAGGGCAGAGGCCCACAATGAGGAGCTCTGATTTCCATCCATCAGGGCACAGTGGAAGGTCACTCAACACTTACTGAACGCCTGAAAAATAGTCCTGCAGGTGCACCTTGCACTTCACGGCTCAAAACTGGGCTTAACCCCTGGTTTTAAGAAACTTCTTTTTCCATCACATGCACAAAACGAAACGACATTAAGCACAGAGACTCTGAAAGTCACACCACTGACAAAAACTCTATCCTGTCAAAATTTACAAGTCCTTGAAATCCTGCAACTAGAGTAAACGGTGCGTGATTCCCTTCATCTCGCTGAAGAGGCCACTGCACTGGTTTACACAAGTTTCTGTCACCGACTAGGACACTCGCGAGGGCAGGGGCAGCGCTAGCATTTCCAGCAGCCGCCTTCTCCCTGGACCGGGCAACCCCCAACTAGCCTGAGGTTTATGCCTCAGGCTTCCAAAATAAACCTGTTGCTCGCCAAGAACCGGAAATCCGAAAAAAAACGAGCGTTCTGTTGAAGCTAAACCAGGGGAGACACTCGGGGCCTTGGGGATGATGACACGGCCACACCGAGTTCGGGTCGGAACTTCCACCAACCCTCCCGAGTGTGGACTCGCCTGTGGAGCCCGAGCAGGCCCGGCAGGAGGGCCGGCAAGAGGCGGGCTTGAACTGTGCGCGGCCTGCACCGCCGGACGTCCATCTTGCGCCCGGCCCCGACGGCGCCCAGCTAGCTCTCGGGGGACCCCCGTCCACTCTCAGGGGACCCCCTCGGGCGGCTGCACCTGAGAAAGGCTCGGGAACACCAGGGCCTGGTTCTGGCCTGATCGACCTCAGCCTTCGGAACCCAGACCCAACACTGACTGCGGACGCCCCCTGATCCCAGGCCCCGCAGCACCCTTCCAGTCCCGGGGATCCGGCCCCGAGCCCCCAGCTCTGCACCTTCTCTAAGCCGGAGTGACCTCAGCTCTCCCTGTCCTCGGCCCCAGACGAACCCCAGCCTTTCTGGACCCCTGCACCCAGGAAGTAGGCCCAACTCCGACCTCGGATCCGAGCGACACAGTCCCAGCGCTGACCCCGGCCCTCCTGGCTACTGGTCCCGGACCCAGGCACAGTTGCAAACCCGGTGTCCAGTGACTCTAGCCTTCCTGGCCCCAGGCCCAGCACCGACCCCGGACACCCCTGGACCTCAGCCCTCCGGGCTCCGCCCAGAACCTCGGCTCGACGGACCCCAGCGTCCCCGGCCCCGGCCTCACCTTGACGTGGAAGCGGATGAGCGCCAGGCGGATGCAGTGGGCCATGCAGACGGGCGGCAGGAACCAGACCTTGGGCGGCGGCGTGCCCTTGTTCTGGACGTGGCTGACGATCTGCTGCGCCGTCTGGCGCTCGTTGCCCTGCCGCTTGACCCACTCGTGCAGCCGCGCCTTCTCCAGCGCGCCGTTGAAGAACACCAGCAGCTCGATGTTGCCGCCGAAGCAGGCCTTGGCCAGCGCCGCCAGGTAGCCGAGCATGTGGCTCCACTGGCCGCCGCTGACCCAGTCGGTGTAGAAGCCTCCGTACAGGCGATGCAGGCAGTCGTCAGCGTCCACCAGCAGGCGAAGCGGGGTCTGCGGGGGCCGCTGCCGCCCGCCGCCCACCAAGCTGCCCCGAGCCAGCTTCTGCAGCTCCACCGGCACCACGGCGCTCGGGCAGTGCTTCTCGATGTAGTCCTGGAAGCCCTGCACGCCCATGGCGGCGGCGGGGCGGGGGGCGCGCGGCGGCGCGGGCGGCGGGGCGCGGGGCGGCGGGGCCGTGGCGCGGCGGCGGCGGCCTCTAGGGCGGGCTGGGGCGGGTCGGGGGCGCGCTCATGGCCGCCGCGGCCGCCATGTGCTGCCGCCTCCCTGGGCCGAGTCTGGGAGGGACCTGCCGCCGCCGCCGCTGCCGCGCTGCGAGGCCGGGCGGGCTGTGGCGGGCGCGGTGGGCGGTGCTGACGTCGCGCGGACGGACCCGCCCGCGCGGCCCGCGGCGGAAGGGGCGGTGCCGAGCGGGCCGGGCCTGCCGGGGCTGGCGGAAAGGGGCGGCGGCTGAGGGGAAGCGGGCAGGGCAGGAGGCGGC
This sequence comes from Ochotona curzoniae, assembly GCF_017591425.1. Lineage (NCBI taxonomy): Eukaryota > Metazoa > Chordata > Mammalia > Lagomorpha > Ochotonidae > Ochotona > Ochotona curzoniae. The sequence goes on from NW_024467106.1 coordinate 60,872,733, forward strand.
GGCCGCCTCTCGGGCCGAGCTTCGGGGCTCGGCTTCTCGGGGCCGGGCGGGTCCGAAGGGACGCTCCGCCCGAGCGGGCTGAGGCCGGGAAGCCGTCGAACGCCGGGACCCGACCCTGCGCCCTGAGAAGAGGCCTCCGCCGTCGCGCCGCCCCACAGCGGGAGTCCGAACGGCAGGCTGCAAGATGGCGGCGCACGTTCTTCCAGCCGAGCCGTCCGTCCGTCCGTCCGCCCCGCGCAGAGCCCGGCGGAGCTGCCTGCGGCGGCCCGGAAAGAGCACGAATGGCCGAGTGTAGTGCGGCTGTCGGCTGGCCGCCAAGGCGCTTTGCCGGGGCGCAGCCGGCCGCCATCCCTGCACCCCGCCCCGCGCCCCATCTCTGCTGTTAACTGCTTCGGAAAGCAGCCGACACTGTCTGTAGATTCTGCGTCCATAAAGAGACGCGCGCCTGTCAGAACGCGGCGCTGGGGAGCCCGGAACTCGCGCTTCCCGGGCGAGCGGGGCCGGTCGCGCCCCGTGCTCCCGGGAAGACGCGGGTCGCGCTTTCGGTTTCCTCACTCGCAGGCTTCGCGCGCAAAGCACTGCTTGGCGTAGGATAAGTTATCTTGAATGTTTAAAACTGTGGCAACCCTTGCACATAGCTCGTGAAGGAGGAATCCATTTTACTTAGACGATCGAAGCCCAGTGGAGTAATGACACTTAAGAAATACCAGATTGCCTTGCCTCACCCACGATAGGGATGCAATTTTAAGAGATGTAATCACTTGTATTTTAATGCATAGAAGTCCTTGTATTTACCTTTGCTCTTTTTTTTTTTATTCTCCCCTTCTTTAAAAATTTGTTTTAGTGCCGATATCCAGAACTAAACGGTGAGGTTCTGCACTCCCCCAGCCACACTGCCTTGACTCTAGCCTTGCTCAAATTACTTAGCCTTTTCCAACAACGGTTTTTTAGCATCTGCTTACTACCTCCCAGTTGTTACACAAATGTGCAGCAAATGCTGGCGCCTGTCGTTTTGTCCGCATACTGTCATTGTAATAGCGGTTACACTTGAGAACATGGGCCAGTTGTTTTACTTTTTGAACGTTTAAAATGTGTTTTAGTGAACATGAAATAATTCAGGATGCTTTTCTTATTTGCGTGTTGTATGTCTTAAAACATTCTTTTTAATTTTGAGTAACATTAATGCACAAATATTTAGTTAGCAAATATTACTTTATTCACCCCAAATTCACTGGTTGATAACCATTTTAAGATATTAGGAGAAAAAAATAAACTTTGTTATTTAATAAAATGCTGTACCTTCCTCACAACAAATAGTTCCACCCTGAATAGTTGAAGATGTCACAGACTACGGAAGACATTTCTACATATATATTTATTTACTTATTTATTTGGAAGTTATGGGGGCCTGGGAGATCTTCCACATACTGTTTCATGTGCTGGTTCACTCCCCAGGTGGCCAGAACAGCAAGGGCTGGCCCAAGAGGAAGCCTCCTGGGTAGGAGATACTTTCTCATCTCCCATGGGTGCAGAGACCCAGACACTTTGGCCATCTTCTGCTGTGTTCCCAGGCACATTGGTAGGGAGCTGGCTGAGAAATAGAGCTGTTGGGACATTAATTTGCACCCATAAGGGATGCCAGCATTATAAGTGGTGGCTTTACCCACTAAGCCATATGCCATGCACTTTAATTACACCTGACTGGCCCACGAGTGATTTTAAAAATGCTGAAGAGGGTCCAGCATGGTAGCTTAATGGCCTAATCCTCTGCTGGCATCCCATATGGGTACCAGTTCATGTCCCAGCTACTCTTTCTTCTGATTCAGCTCCCTATTTGTGGCCTGCGAAGTTAGCAGAGGATGGCTCACATCCTTGGGCCTCTACTCACATAGGGGAGACCTGGAGAAAACTCCTAACTCCTGGTTTCTGATCGACTCAGCTCTCGCCATTGCAGCCATTTGGGGAGTGAACCAACAGATGGAACACCTCTAAGAATCTTCCTTCCAAATACAAATAAAACTTTTAAAAAAATTTTTTGAACCTTAAGAATAAATAATCTGCTAAGGAGTGACACTGCTGTCATAAAAATTAAGCACCCCGCTAACCAATCAAAAAAGGTACAGTTAATAGACCAAAAAAAAGTTAGCACCTGGTGTGTGAAAATTACCAACATTTGATAAGTCAATCATATTTTCTTCCTCTTCCCCTATGGGCACAGGTTATAGTCCCTGCAACTCCACTTGCAATCCAGCTCCCTGCTAATGCAAAAGCAGTGGAGAACAGCCCAGGTGCTTAGGTCGCTGCACCCACCTGCAGACTCTTGGCTTCAGCTGCGTTCAGTCAGCCCTGGCACCTGGAAGTCATTTGGCGAGTGATTCAGTGGATGGAAGATACCTCTCTTGGACTGATATAACTCTGCCTTCAAATAAATAAATTTTACAAAAATACTTTTGCATCACAACTTCCACCAGGTTTTTTTGGTTTTTTTTTTTTTTTTTGGTCAATTTGTCTTAAATCCAGAGAAGGGAAGTATTTTTTTAATGTACTCAGTTGTTTTCAAACTAACTGTAGAACAGTAACTTTTTCCCCCCAGCTTTTCAAATGGAAAGATTGCACAACTGAACTGTTAAATCATGAGACCTTCCACCAGTTGAAGTGGCACACTGATTGCACACCTTTAAGTTGAGTTTGTTCCTGGCAAATCCTCGAATAAGGGACTGGTGCTGTGGCATTGCTAGTAAGCCACCACCTGTGTCCCTGGCAACCCAAGCAGGCAACAGTTCACATCCCAGCTGTCTTATGATCCAGCTCCCTGCTGATGTGCCTGGAAAAACAGTGGACGACTGCCCAAATGGTTGGGGCCCTGAACTCGTATGGGAGATCCAGAAGAAACTTACCTTCAAAGCAGCCCAGTTCTAGTCATTGCAACCATTTGGGAAATGAACCAGCAGATGGAAGATCAACTCTCTTCCTCTCTCTCTTTCTCCCCCTCTTTCTGAAGCTTTCAAATACATAAATGCATCTTTTAAGAATTCTCGAATCAAATGACTGAAATAAATGGGATCTTGAGAATTCAGGAGCCAAAATGCTCTTGAGACGTACTCTAGGCTTTCTCGGGCTGAGCATGCGAATCATCAAGCAAGCCTCCACTTCCTTCCCCAGGGAAGACTTGCAAAGTGATGCTTCCTAGTCACTAGACAGTCTGTTTATCCCTTAGCCCATGTGACTACAGCTCCCTGCTGTACACATCCTCAAAATCGGCTCTACTTGGGAAGTTAGGGTCAGTGAGCCCAATTCCACAAAAATTCATATTTTTTTTCCTCTAAAGATTGCTTTGAAAGTTAGAGTGGGGCCCAGCGTGATAGCGCAGTGGTTAAAGTCCTCCCCTTGCATGCGCCGGGATCCCATATCGGCACTGGTTCTAATCCCAGCTACCCCACCTCCCATCCAACTCCCTGTTTGTGGCCTGGGAAAACAGTCAAGGATGGCCCAAAGCCTTGGGACCCTGTTTTCGTGTGGGAGACCCAGAAGAGCTCCTAGCTCCTGGCTTTGGATTGGCTCAACTCCAGCCGTTGTGGTCACTTGGGGAGTGAACCATCGGATGGAAGATCTTTCTCTCTGTCTCTCCTCCTCTCTGTATATCTGCCTTTGCAATAAAAAGAAACAAATATTTAAAAAAGAAACTAGGAAAGAAAGAAAACAAAATTAGAGTGACAAAGATCATGCATCTGCTGGTTTACTCCCCCAACGCCCACAGCAGTCAGATCAGCCAGGAGTCAGGAAGCCAAGTGCTTGGGTCGCCATCTGCTGCCTCCTAGAGGCTGAACCAGGAAGCTGAAGCAGAGTGGCCAGGAAGCAGGGTGGACATTCTGCTGTGGGAATTCTGCTGTGTACATCCGAAGCCGCAGCTTCACAAACTGTACCATAATGCTTGCACTACATGGGAAGGCCCATGCTGCCTCCAAAACGAGGCCTCGGGAATCCTGTAGAATGTCACCATTCATATTCTGCTTCAAGAGCAGTGCCGTGGCCTAGCAGCTAAAGTCCTCGCCTTGAACACACCAGGATCTCATATGGGTGCCAGTTCTAATCCTGGCAACTCCACTTCCCATCCAGCTCCCTTTTTGTGACCTGGGAAAGCAGTCGAGGATGGCCCAAAGCCTTGGGACCCTGCACCTGTCGCGCCCACGTGTCTTACCGCCCAGCAATAAGACGTAGACGCGAGTGAAGCCTTCTGCGGTAAAATTTATTGCGCGCAACAAGATGAGGAAGAGAGAGAGAGGCACCCCGGCAGGCTGTCTGCTCTTATGTGCTGACTGGCCCCGCCTCCGCCGATGATAGGTCGGCGTCATGATCACGCAGGGTCCTGGGCAACCGGATTCGTCAGTCCCCAGTGTTCATGTGCCGGCCACGCCGCAGCTCACTGCGCATGCGCTAGGCGCCTGCGCAGTACTGCGAAGGCTACGTGACTCTCCACCACGCACGAAGGTGTGGCTTCTCCGGCCGGCGCCATTTTAGGCACAGCATGTGGCCAGTGCATACAGATGCGGCTTGCAACATGCACCCATGTGGGAGACCTGGAGGAAGTTCCTGGATCCTGGCTTCAGTTCGGCACAGCACCAGCCATTGCGGCCACTTGGGGAGTGAATCATCGGATGGAAAACCTTCCTCTGTCTCTCCATCTCTCTATATATCTGACTTTGCAATAAAAATAAAATAAATCTCTTTTACAAAAAAAAAAAAGCCAGTGCTACAGGTTAAACTGCCACCTGCAGTGCCATATGTTCAAGACCCAGATGCCCCTTGTCCAGCTTCTTCCTAATGTAGCTGAGAAAGCAGTGGAGGATGGTTCCCTCCTTTGGGCCCTGCACCCATGTGAGACACTGGTAAGAAGCTCCTGGCTTCAGCATGGCCCAACCGTGGTTTTTATGGCCATCTGGGAAATGAATCAATGCATGGAAAAATCTATCTCTGTAATTCTACCTTTCAAATAACTAAAATAAATCTTTTAAAATAAATATACTTATGCAAATATTCTAACATGGGTCAGGGATGCATATCCCATGTGGACCGCCAATTAGGGTGGAAGGTTCGAGGGATGGAAGATAGCGGATGAGACAATTGCCTCCAATCTCCTCTTTTTTTTTTTTCTTCCTATATCTGGTGAAAGTGGGGAGAGAAATGGAGAGGGTCACCCAAGAGCCCAACCACTTCAGGACCCTGGGTGGGAGACGACCACCCAGTGTCATCCCAGGTCCCCAATGTGGAGCACGTTCCGAGGATACTGCTTAAGTGATTTCAATTGTTCTGAGATGCTATTGATTTCATTGCTCCGAGGTTGAGGAAATACTTCTAAAGTTCGTTGGCTGACATAGTCCAACTCAAAGTCTCAGTTGGCCCAGATACTCTCTATCAAAGCTTGGCCCAGGGAGCTGTCCGGCATGGTACTAGACGTTCGCTGAAGGCTTCAATAAACTGTCATGTCCACCAGGAGCATCTGGGCATGCCGTCCACTGCACAGGTCTCAGCAACTGAGGAGGTTCATTCATGTTTTTTAAGATTTATTTATTTTCATTGGAAAGTCAGATCTACAGAAAAAACGGTAAGACAGAAAGATCTTCCATTCACTGGATCAGCTTCTGGCTGCAATGGCCAGAGCTGAGCTGACATGAAGCCAAGAGCCAGGAGCTTCTTCCAGGTCTCCCACACAGGTGCAAGACTTTGATTAATGTCATAGTCTAGCCCAACATGGTGCACATCCTGCCCTAACACTCACTGGAAGGAACTGTGGTCCAGCCCTGCCAGGCAGGCTCCCCACTCCCCACCAAGTCACATTGTGTGTGTGTGTGTGTGTGTGTGTGCCAGTAGAGGGTGGTTGATGCCAACAATCCCAGCTTAGGTCTCCCATAGGGCGAGTGCATTGGTTTGCCACCCCCACCAAAAAGGAAGTTTTCCTCCTCTAAACCACCTGGTCTCAGCACCCTGGATTACCTGCAAGTACAGTAACCTGGTTGGTGGAATTGCCCAAAAGTCACTCCTCACCTGTTACATCTCCCTCAGCAGTCCTGCCTCTCACACTCTCCAGCATCCTTCCCTGAGAAAACCGCAGTCTCATACCTGCAGGCTCACAGATCCCAAGCCTGTCTGTGCACAGACTGACAATGTTCTGTACCAGCCTGGGGCCCGGTCTGCCTACACAGGGCCCACACACACTCGTGTGAGGATCCCCTGACCCTGTCTGCTGTCTGTTGGTGTGCCAGCATCTATGCCCCACATAACTTAACAAAAAAACATAGACTAGGTAACTACGTTGGCACACTGGTATAGTTAATACAAATTTGGGGGTCCAATGGCATGGTCTAGCAGCTAAAGTTCTCACCTTGAATGCCCCAGGATCCCGTGTGGGCACCAGTTCTAATCCTGGCAGCCCCACTTCCCATCCAGCTCCCTGCTTGTGGGCTGGGAAAGCAGTCAAAGACGGCCCAAAGCTTTGGGACCCTGCACCTGTGTGGGATACCCGGAAGAAGTTCCTGGCTCCTGGCTTTGGACCAGCATAGCATCGGCCATTGTGCTCACTTGGGGAGTGAATCATTGGACGGAAGATCTTCCTCTCTGTCTCTCCTCCTCTCTGTATATCTGACTTTGTAATAAAAAGAAATAAATCTTGAAAAAAAAAAAATACAAACTTGGCATTAATCAGGCCCAGAATGGCCACTAGCTATTAGCTGGTTTTCCCCATCAGTCACACTTGCCTAAGTACAATGCAACCTAGGCAGTTGCCTAAAGCTAGGAAAGAGGTGAATTTTAAGTTTTCAAGGAAAGTGATCAAGATCTTGCTCCCATCTCTGTCACTAGTATATGTTGGGAGAAGGAATGGAGCCAGGCATGGAAGGAAATAAATTGTGCTTGACATGTGAACTTAAAATATTTACCTAATACCAGCCTTAGCCTGGTCATTGTCATCTTAAATTACCTGAGAGTATACACTTATCTCTACGGTTTTGAATGCTACTATTTTGAGGGAGAAGAATTGCTTATTAATTATATGGAGTAAAAATCCTAATCTAGCCAGAGAGGTAGAGCAGTGAATTAGGCTGCTGCCTGCAATGTGGAATCCCATAGAAGCACCAGTTGGAATCCCAGATGTCCCGTATCCAGTCCAGCTCCCTACTAATGTGTCTAGGAAAGCAGTGGAAGGTGGCCAAAGTGCTTGGGTGCGTGCCATCCACGTGGGACACCCGGGTGGAGTTCGAGGCTTTTCACTTCAGGGAGATCACCTCCGGCCATTACAGACATTTGGAGAACAAACCAGTAAATGAAAAATCTTTCTGTCTATCCCTTTCAAGTAAATAAAAAATAAATATTTTTTTAAAATGTCTATCACTTCACAGGTGTGAATTCATTTTCTTTCAATCATGATTTTTTTTAAGATTTATTTTATTTTTATTGGAAAGGAAGATACATACAGAGGAGGAGAGACAGAGAGGAGGATCTTCCATACAATGATTCACTCTCCCAAGTGACCACAACAGCCAGAGCTGGGCCAATCTGAAGCCAGGAGCCAAGAGCTTCTTCCAGGTCTCCCATGTGAGTACAGGGTCCCAAGGTTTTGGGCCATCCTTGACTACTTTCCCAGACCAGAAGCAGAGAGCTGGATGGGAAGAAGGCTGCCGGGATTAGAACCAGTGTCCATATGGGATCCTGGTGTGTAGAAGGCTAGAACTTTGGCCATTAGGCTACCATGCTGGGTCCTTAACCACAATTGTTAATACATTTATACTTTTCTTGTCTAATCTGCCAAAGGGTCCTTGCACACCCGGGACCACTGAAAATTGGCCTTTCCTGTCCACCAAATTCAAGATCTTTGCTTTCCCCATGTAAAGTCTGCAAAGGACTGTGTCCCCTCTCTCCCACTGTGAAAATGCCCTGAAGCCACTTTACTTCTTGGCATCCAGGACCTTTTCTTACCCATTTCTCTCTTTACTGAAGCTGGAGCCTCAAAATATCAAACTGCTTTTATATTCTTATATATATATGCATATATATATATATATTTATTTATTTATTTATTTTTACTGGAAGGACAGATTTATAAAGAGAAGGAGAGACAAAGATCTTTCACCCACTGGTTCACTCCCCAATGTACTCAATGGCTGGAGCTGAACTGAGCCAATCCGAAGCCAGAAGCCAGGAGCTTTTTCCAGGTTTCCCAAGTACATGTAGGGCCCAACAAGGCTTTGGCCCATCCTCGACTGCTTTCCCAGACCACAAGCAGGGAGCTGGATGGGAAGTGGAGCAGCAGGACACAAACTGACATCCATATGGAATTCCAGCACTTGAAAAGGAGGATTAGCCAATAAGCCATTGTGCTGGGGTCAAAACATCAAACTCTTCATTCCCATCTTCCCGACTTATTATAAGGCAGATAGAAAATAAAGAAAAACAATTTCCTGACTCTGTATTGGAACAAGAATCCAGGTAGGAAGGTCTTTCAATCAGCAGGTCTCTGTTTCCTCACAAGTGATCAGTGATGTCCCGGAGGATAATGCTCTCCTAAGAGAATCCACGGCTCTGGTTCCTCCTGGTTCCCTTACTGGGAAGTAAGTGAAGGAGAGTACTCACAACAGCACCAACTAGTGAAATCTTAAACTTTGAACTTCATCATAACGGGTACATCAGGAATCACACTCCACCGTTCCTGGATCAACAGTCGAAGCCTATGGCTGGTCTTCAGGCTTTAGATCCCTGCAGTGTTGCGTCTTAGCAGCAGGAAGGCACAGAGCTCATCAACATGCAAGCACATAACAAAAGCTGCTTCGTCTGACCCCTGATGGCCAGTTTTCCTTTGAGAAGCTGATGTGTCAATCACAAAGTACCTTAAACAAACTTAAAAAAAAATTATTGATTTTTCTCGAGACTAAGATAAATAGATGTTATACCTGCTCCCTGTTTCTTTTTGCTTTTTCTTTTTAGATTTATTTATTTTTATTGGAAAGATTAAGAGAGAGGAGAGACAGACAAATCTTCCATCTGCTAGTTCAATCTCCAAGTGGATGAAATGGTCAGAGTAGAGCCAGAAGCAAGGAGCTTCTTCTGAGTCTCGCACAAGGCTGCAGGGGCCCAAGGGTTTTGGGATTGCTTTCCCAGGCCACAAGCAGGGAGATAGACGGGAAGTGGCGCAGGGGAACATGAACCAGCACCTATATGGGCTCCCATTGTTTGGAAATGGAGGATTAGCCAACTGAGCCACTGTGCCACAACCATCAACATTATTGATCCTTCTTGAGGCTAATTTGAAAACTACAAAGACATTGATTTGTAGCCCCTGTCCATCACACCAGGGAAAGTCTGCTGTTTATAACTCCTTAGCTTTTAAGTGTGGCTTCAAAGTTTTCCCCACATTACAGGGATTTTTTTTTGGATCTTAAGATGGCATAAAAAAAAAAAAAAAAAAAAAAAACAGGAACAATGATGCTGGGAACCAAATCCTCTTTGAAAGAGTGGGAAGTGTTGTAACTTCGGAATCCTCCAGTACTGTCTCCACAAGAAGTTTAATTTAAGTCTTAGGATAGAAATGGCTTCACCTACATGCCCAAGTCACAGATCCACAAGACAGTAAAGTGGCATCCAGGTAAAATCTGTGTGTGTTTGTTTGTTTGTTTGTTTGTTTTTATGTAAAAGGTAGAGACACAAAGAGAGAAGAGAAAACAGAGAAATCTTCCATCTACTGGTTCACTCCACCAAACATTGCCTCAGCCAGGGCTATGCAGGGCTGGAGTAAGGATCCTGGAGCCCCTCTTAGAGTCTCCTGTGTGGATACAAGGCCCCAAGCACTCTGGCCATCTTCCACTGCTTTCACAGGTACATCAGCAAGGAGCTGGATAAAAGTGGAATATTCAGCTAGGACACAAACGGGCACACACATGGAATGCTGGTACTGCAGGCAGAAGTCCAACTCGCTAAGGCATGGTACTGACCCCAAAGAGGCATACTCAAGTTCAGCAGAATCAACGGCAAAAAACAAGACATTAGCACTCAGTGAGCACATTGTGTGCAGTGTGGGCTTCCCACTGGGGATATGGAGAGGAAGAAAACACCCCTCCAAGGAGCTCAGTCCAGCAACGGAGACAGGCCAATGAACAAGTAGATCGCAGTGTGCAGTGAAGAACAAGAATGACTTGCGCAGAAGCAGGGTGATACAGAAAGGGACTGATGATGATGTAACTGAGTAGCCACTCCATGCCGCCCTCCAAGGTAGGAGAAATGAGAACCTTATCCCATGGGTTGAATCATGTCATCTCTAGACACAGCTCAAACCCACGTGCTGATCCCGAGGCCGCTGCCCACAAACAGCATCACTTTAGGCAGCTCTAATCAGCCCTCATAGCTGCCGTCACTGTCACTGAAAAAGACACACCACCGCAAGATGGAGGAGACCATGAAGCCGTAGGTGAAAGCAGCTAACGCTGTCCCCGGGAGCTGCATGAAGCTTCAGAGTTTTCTGTTTATATTTTCATTCTACAACGGGCCTGCCTTTTTGTTGTTCCTGCTTATTTTTTTGTTACCTAACATGCTTGCCAAACTTGTGTCCAAGTGACTTTGGGCTGATTCAAAAATAGCTCTGCACAAGACAGAAGAGTTGTCATAGAGAACTTGCAGATGGGTGCTGAAGGTTCCCTAGGCAACTCCAAGGGGAGGCCCAAGCTGTGTGGGCAACAGGAGCTGCTATGGGGAATGGATAAATGTCCACAGGCACTGCTTTCAAAGACAAGACTACGTGTATTCTCTCTCCTGTGGATGCAAACTTCATAGTCATCCCTTAAACACTGCTTGCTGGAATCATGAAAATCAACTTTGTTTTTAAGCCAGCAATCTGGCCCGGCAAGGTAGCCTAATGACTAAAGTCTTCGCCTTGCACACGCCAGGATTCCATATGGGCGCCGGTTCTAATCCCAGCAGCCCTGCTTCCCATCCAGCTCCCTGTTTGTGGCCTGGGAAAGTAGTCAAGGATGGTCCAAAGCCTTGGGATCCTGCACCCACATAGGAGATCCAGAAGAAACTCCTGGCTCCTGGCTTCAGATTGGCTCAGCTCCAGCCATTGTGCTCATTTGGGGAGTGAATCATTGGACAGAAGATCTTCCTCTCTGTCTTTCTTCCTCCTCTCTGCATTTCTGCCTTTCCAATAAAAATAAATAAATATTTAAAAATTTTAAAAATAAATGAAAGTCAGCAATCTTGTTTTTAAGTGTGATGTAAATCAGATGAGAATTTTTTTAAAGTATTATAAGTACAAAGCCATTTTTTTTAAAGATTTATTTATTTTATTGGAAAGGCAGATGTAAAAAGAGGAGGAGAGACAGAGAGGAAGGTCTTCCGTCCGATGATTCACTCCCCAAGTGGCCCCAATGGACGGTGCTGCGCCGATCCAGAGCCAGGAGCCAGGAGCTTCTTTCCGGGTCTCCCACACGAAAACAGGGTCCCAAGGCTTTGGGCCATCCTTGACTGTTTTCCCAGGCCACAAACAGGGAGCTGGATGGGAAGTGGGGCTGCTGGGATTAGAACCGGAGCCCATATGGGATCCTGGTGCGTTCAAGGTGAAGACCTTAACCATTACGCTATCATGCCGGACCTCGTACAAAGCTATTTTAAAGATTTGGCCCTGTAGGGACTAGTGAAGCCATCTATTGTAAGCATTTCTCCTACCACAATATGAAAAGCAGCCAGGCATGACCAAACTGGAACACACGATCCTAACTTGCTCTGGGGAATCTGGGGCTTCAGACAAGGGAGAGCAGACAGCCCTCCTGGGAGGAGCTGAGACTGCTGGCAGGCCTGTGATCTTGCTGCCAAAGGAAAAAAAATCAGGATTGCCAATAGAGCGACAAGAGGAACGCAAGTGTCTGAGAGACAGAAAAAGTACTTTAAATACCTACAGCCTCAGGGTGGAGTAACACCTTGAACCTGAGCCAGAAAAATGCCTCCTTCAGCTGCCGGTCCCAGGTGTGGGGGGCAGGGAGTGCTTGCTCAGTCAGATCTGCAGCCTGGGCCTTTGCTATGCATGAGTGCAAGCAGGAGGAAGATTCTGTCACAGTGATCCATGCATTGTTAGTCCATCATAGAAGACACCTCATGTTTTGTCAGCTCGGAAGCACCTTATACACAAATCAAAAGTTCCTGTCACTAGAAAAAAGTATAATCTGCATCTTGACATGTCTTTTGAACTGCATTACCCAATAGAACTTTCTATTATGGTAGAAATGATTTCTAATAATATGATTGCCTCAAGGCATTTATACCTACTGAGCTTAAGAATCTGCTGAAATGAGTAAGAGCTGTTAAAACAACAAAAGACATGGAACAGAATCATACCAAATACTTAGCTGATACAAGTCAATTTCTTTTAGAAAATGAGAGAGGATGGCCCTGTGCCCTAGCAAATTTATCATCCACCTTTGACACTAGTACCCATTTGAGTGATGGCTTTAATCCCAGGTGATTCGCTTCCAATCAAGCTTCCTGCTAACTGCCTGGAAAAAGAAGCATAGCATGACTTTTTTTTTTTTTTAAGATTTATTTTTATTGTAAAGGGAGCTATAGAGAGAGAAGGGGAGAGAGAGAGATCTATCTGCTGGTTCACTCTCCAAGTGGCCACAACGGACAGGGAAGAGCCAGTGGAAAGCCAGGAACCAGGAGCTTCTTCTGGATCTCCCACGTGGGGACAGGGTCCCAAGGCTTTGGGCCGTCCTCGACTGCTTTCCCAGGCCACAAGCAGGGAGCTGGATGGGAAGTGGAGCTGCTGGGACATGAACGGGTGTCCCTATTGGATCCTGGCACATGAAAGGCGAGGACTTAAGCGACTGATCCATCACACCAGTCCCAACTGAATTTCAAAGTAAATACATAAATCCTTTTTTTCTTAAAAGAAAGAGATATCATATCCATAATGAAGAAGATGTATAATTATCTGACTTGAATTTTAAGCAACCACCATGAAAATATTTCGATGAGAAATTTGAGCTTGTTTAAAACAAATGTGTTGGGGTCCGTGCAGTAGATGTGGGGGACACGAAGATGTGAAGAGTATTGTCCCATTGCAGGCAGGGCCGCAAGGAACTTCCGGCTGTCTGGCAGGGCCCCCGTGGACGTCTCTACAACCACCTGAATGCAGCTCCACCTTCTTTTGCATGGACACCGGACCACCTTGCAGAAGAATTCTAATCCATCCAGGCATTGTTTGTTACTGTGAGGCTGGCCTTTTACTCAATATGAGCTTGGAGGTTAATGTCAATAATAATGTCTTGCAAAAGGGCCTTCTATTATTCCTACTGTCTTGGCTGTCCCCATTGACCTTACGCTAATCAAGGGACCTGTATTTAGGGTTTCACTCTTTCCTCATTCTTTAGGTTCTCATTTTCTTTGTGATACAAGATTGAGTTGTAGAATAAGAATTGTAGTAGGAACTTGTATTGTTTTTAGGTAAAATAAATGGCAGAATTATCCTTAGAAACACCCACTTGACCATGACGTAAAAAGTCTGAGCCAGAGTTTGAATGATTTTGTATAAATAAAGTGGACAGGGTCCGGCGCGGTGGCGCAAGTGGTTAAGGTCCTCACTTTGCACGCCCGGGATCCCATATGGGTGCCAGTTCTAATCCCGGCAGCCCTGCTTCCCATCCAGCTCCCTGCCTGTGTCCCGGAAAAGCAGTCAAGGACGGCCCAAGGCTTTGGGACCCTGCACCCATGTGGGAGACCCAGAAGAAGTTCCTGGATCCTGGCTTCGGACCGGCATAGCATCAGCCGTTGCGCTCACTTGGGGAGTGAATCATTGGACGGAAGATCTTCCTCTCTGTCTCTCCTCTCTGTATATCCGCCTTTCCAATAAAAATAAAATAAATCTTTAACAACAAAAATAATAAATAAGTAAGTAAATAAATAAATAAATAAATAAAGAGGACAGCTTTCGTGCATTGTCCATTATGATCATGAAATCCTAGTGGTCTATGTTTCTTTCCTCTTTACTCCTCATCCACACACCCTTCTAGAGTTCTGAACTCAGCTGGAGCTGGACCCCGGCACAAATGAAAGAGCCCGGCAGCATGGCCTAGCAGCTAAAGGCCTCACCTTGAACACACCAGGATCTCATATGGGCGCCGGTTCTAATCCCAGCAGCCCTGCTTCCCATCCAGCTCCCTGCTTGTGGCCTGGGAAATCAGTCAAGGTCGGCCCAGAGTCTTGAGACCCTGCACCCGTGTGGGAGACCTAGAAGCATTTCCTGGCTCCTGGCTCTGGATGGGTGCAGCACTGGCCATTGGGGCCACTTGGGGAGTGAATCATCGGACAGAAGATCTTCCTCTCTGTCTCTCCTCCTCTCTGTATATCTGACTTTGTAACAAAAATAAATAAATCTTTTAAAAATAAATAAATAGGGCCCGGCAGCATGGCCAAGACTTGGGCTCATGCCACTTGTTTGGGAGACCAAGATGAAGTTTCTGGCTCCTGGCACAGCAGTAGCCATTACTGCGAGTGAACTAGCAAATAGATCTGTCTCTCTTTCTCTTCCTCTCTGCCACTCCGCCTTTCAAATAAATAACTAAATAAATAACTAAACAGATAATTTTTTGAATGACACGTAGAGGTACACTAAATAAATACACACACAGAAATGTCGACCCCAAACTCAATATCCTAAGCAATTGAATGGGAATCAAAACATCCTCAGAAGAAGGAAAACTTACAAAATCTGTTGCCAGTAGATACATTCTAAAAATTTTGACTGAAGGGTTTTTGTTTTTAAACAGAAAAGAAATAATACAAGATTAAGCAATGAAACAGTAACAAGGGAAAAAGTGAAAATAGTAACAAAAAGGGAGGTAATCAAAATACATGTCTTTTCCTACTGACATTTAGAACTAATGTATGATAATGAAGCAAACATACTAATTGGGATGATAATATGTACAGGAAATATTTAAGATAATCGTAAATAAGGAAAAGTTAAAGGGACCCAAAGGGCAATAAGACGTATATGCTTTTCAGGAATTTTTTTTTAAGATTTATTTATCTATTTGGGGTGGGGGCGAGGGCAGAGCAGTAATCTAGGGGCTAAAGATCTCACTTTGCACACACCAGGATCCCATAAGGATGCCAGTTCTATTCCTGGAGGCCCCAATTCTCATCCAGCTCCCTGCTTGTGGCCTAGGAAAACAGTCAAGGACAGCACAAAACCTTGGGACCCTGCACCTGCTTGAGAGACCCAGAAAAGGCTCCTGGTTCCTGGCTTCAAATGGGCTCAGCTCAGCCCAAAGCCTTGGGACCCTGCACCCGTGTGGGAGACCTGGAGGAGGCTTCTGTCTCCTGGCTTCAGATCAGCGCATCACTGGCCATCGTGGTCACTTGGGGAGTGAATCATTGGACGGAAGATCTTCCTCTCTGTCTCTCCTCCTCTCTGTACATCTGCCTTTCCAATAAAAAAATAATAATAAAAACAGATCTTTAAAAAAATTTTTTTAAATACATAAAATCTTTTTTAAAAAGCCTCTACAATCAAGCATGCATGAAGCCAGGGCAATGAAATCAGAATTTTAAACAGACCTCTGCATCCCTAAACTTATTTCAGTGGTATTCTTAACTGCCAAGACATGGAGCTAACCTAAGTGTCTATCAAGTGACAAATGAATAAGGAATATGTGGTACATATATGCAATGGAAGACTACTCAGTCACAATAAAGGATGAAATCCTGCCATTTCAATGACACAGATGGAACTGGGGATTATCATGTTAAGCCCCAAAATAACATGCACTGCATGATATCATTTTAAAACATGATCTCAAAAAAGTTTGACATACAAGTTATCAGTGGCTGGGAAAAGTAGAGGGAGGGAGAGAGCTAAGTTAAGAATTATTTCATGTGTATTAAGTTAATTGACAATAAGGCCTTCAGGGCCTAGTGTGGTGGCCTAGCGGCTAAAGTCCTCTCCTTACATGTGCCAAGATCCCATATGGTCTCTGGTTCTAATCCTGGCAGCTCCACTTCCCATCCAGCTCCCTGCTTGTGGCCTGGGAAAGCAGTCGAGGACGGCCCAAAGCCTTGGGACCCTGCACCTGCATGGGAAACCCAGAAGAGGTTCCTGGCTTCGGATTGGCGTGCTCCAGCCGTTGTGGTCACTTGGGGAGTGAACTATCAGACTGAAGAGCATTCTCTTTGTCTCTTCTCCTCTCTGTATATATGACTTTGCAATAACAATAAATCAGTCTTAAAAAAATAATAAGGGCTTCTGGTTTTCTCTTGTACAACAGGGTGATTGTATCAGGTGGGGAAACTTTTCTGCCAGGAGGCATTAAGGTATTTATAATATCAGCCCTAGACCACATAAAATTATCAGCTTAAAAAGTATCATGCCATAGATTTATTCAATTTTCAGCGCCCCCTGTGGTTACCTGGGCAGAGCCACACCAAATGATTTGGTGAACCTTATATGGACTTCAGGCTGCACAGTTTCTACCTCTGCAAGATAATATACTATATTTTTGGGGGGTTTTAAAAAATTATTTATTTAGGTAATCTTTACATAGTTAATTAGGGCA
Source organism: Ochotona curzoniae (assembly GCF_017591425.1). NCBI lineage: Eukaryota > Metazoa > Chordata > Mammalia > Lagomorpha > Ochotonidae > Ochotona > Ochotona curzoniae. Next base: position 60,889,319 of record NW_024467106.1, read on the forward strand.
CAAAGGGTTAAGCACTACAGGAAAATGGGTAAAACCATTGTTTTCACCTTAATATTAGTTTTTTCTGTAACTGGGATAAGGGAAAAGATAAAGGGAGAAGCCCCACCCACCCTCCAACCCATCCCAGGTCCCCGAAGTGGGACACACTCCGAGGGTCCTGCTCATGCAGTTTTGATAGTTCAACAGTTCTGAATTGCTGCCAATCTCAGCGTTCCATGCACAATGAAATCTCAGAATCCACTGGCTGACAAAGTCTCTTCATGGTTGGGGTTCTGAGATAAGCAGTTTAGTTGGAGGGATCTCCAGAGAAACTTTGTCTGAGGTGATCCCAGACCTGATTCTTGTGTGTGTTTGCCAGTACAGGGTCTGGCACAGTCTGTCACCCCAATCAGCTCATGCATGTGCTGGTGGTTGCAACTGCTGGGTCAGTTCTGTTTCCAGCCCTGTCTTCCACTTGAACTGATGGGTGTTGTAGTCCAGCCTGATTGTGTCCATTTCACATTTGGCCCTCATGCAAACCAGTGGGAGCTGCAGCCTAGTTGGGGCGCCTTCCCATTACCCCACCAGGTCTACCCTCTACCCTGGTTCCCATGCTTGCCAGTATGTACCGCAGACTTGTTCAGTCTGCCTCACATCCCATTTAGCTCTCATACATGTCAATGGGCATTGAAGCCTAGTTCAATCCAACCAACCCTATTATCCAGCCCACACACGTACTGGTGGATGCTGTTCTGTCTAGACACCCCTGCCCCAGTCCTGGTTTTCATGCTCTCCAGTGGGAGTGGTAACCCAAGAGGGAGGTGCCTACTATCTCCCTCCTAGGCCACTCCCACTCTCTGATTATGCACTCTCCAGGTGGTCCTGCAGTTTAACTGGACAGAACTAGCCCCCAGTGCCAGCTTCTGCCAGCTGATGCTGCGGCAAAGCCCAACCAACCGTCGCCCTCTCTGAATCATGCTTGCACCGGTTGGAACAATCAGCCCAGCCTGGCCATTATAGGTAGTCCAAATCTCTAAAAAAATCATAAAATTTCAGGGGTTTTTTTGGTTATTGTTTTTGTGGTCTTTTTTTTTTTAAGGTGATAAGACACTTTGTTTAAGTGACTTGAACTTGCTCTTACACCTTCTACCCCAGCAACAGATACTCTAAAATAGTTTATCAGAGGCTCAGTGCAGAGCCTTGTGGCTAAATCCTTGCCTTGCACCCACCAGCATCACATATAGGCACTGTTTTGTGTCCCAGATGCTCCACTTCCCATCCAGCTCCCTGCTTGTGGTCTGCAAAAGCAGTCAAGGACGGCCCAATGCCTTGGGACCCTGCACCTGCGTAGGAGACTCGGAAGAAGCTCCTGATTCCTGGCTTCGGATTGGATTGGCTCAGCTCTGGCCATTGCGTCCACTTGGTAAGTGAACCAGCAGATGGAAAATCTTTCTCTCTCTCCACTTGGTAATGCCCGCATCCCGTCCTGGAGTTCCTGTGTTCAGGAACCGCCTCTGTTCTGATCCAGCTTCCTGCTCCTTTGCAGGCCCTGGCAGGCAGCGCATGGTGATTCATTTATGTGGCTCTTTGCCACCCACATGGGAGACCCAGAAGGAATTTCTGGCTCCTGGCTTTAACCTGGCCTAGTCCTGGCTGTGCCAGTGTTTGGGGAGTGAACCAGCAGGTGGAAAACAGCTCTCTCTTTGTCTCACTGTCTTTTCTTTTCTCTCTGTCTCACTCTACTTTTCAAATGCGTAAGTTTGGGGGGTTGGGACAGGAAATCTATCTGATTTCATGAAAAGGAATCTAAGCAAAGAGACTTTAAAAAAAAATCAGTCAAATGATTATGCAGATTTCTCGTAGTTTAAACACAGACAAAATGATCCTGTCTGCCAGTAATACAGCATAAGAAAGCATGTCTATCTGTAAGAAGAGTGTGTGAGTTCTCAGCAGCCTTTTGTAGCACCCTGGAGAGGAAACCTCCTTAGTCTGTTGCTAGGCAACAGTGCTTCACAGACCAGAACTTCTGGACACCAATGAGAGGGCAGGGGCCAGAGTTTCCAGTCCACAAGGGAAAGAAGGGGTGCAGCGCACTGATGAATAGAGACCCAGGAAATCACCTTTTGAAAACTAAGCAAAGGCAAATCCAATGAGTATTCAAGAAATAAACCAAAGACCGGGTCCTGGAGTTGGTCCTTCACATGACTGCGCGGGGAGTACTGCAAGTGCAGGGGCCGGAAGATTAACCCCCAAGCATCTCCGTGAAAGACAAGCAAACAACAAGGACGAAGTGAACTTCTGTTAACAGGCCTGACACTTTGCCATCCTTTATAGGTAGTAAAAGAAAGTCAATACTAAAATTTTACCAAGAGAGCATTATTTTCCAAATCTTAAACACAATTAAGTCAACAAACTTAAATGAGGTTAATGTTAGATATTTAAAAACTGAATTTTCACTAAGTTTTAGATTAAATTGCTAACACTGCACAAAGTGTTTGAAAGAAAAACATTTCTTCACAGTGCAATTATGCCTTCTATCTCTCGTTTTTCAAAAATATTCATTTATCTATTTTTAGGAAGTCAGATATACAGAGAGGAGGAGAGACAGAGGAAGATCTTCCATCCGATGATTCACTCCCCAAGTAACCACAATAGCCAGTGAAATGCTGATCTGAAGCCAGGAGCCAGGAACCTCTTCCAGGTCTGCCACACAGATGTAGGATCCCAAGGCTTTGGGCCATCCTCGACTGCTTTCCAGCCCACAAGCAGAGAGCTGATTAGAACCGGTGCCCATATGGGATCCCGGTGTGTTCAAGGTGAGGACTTTAGCCACTAGGCCACTGCACTGAGCCTGCCTTCCATGTCTCTTTAGGAAAGCTTATGTGTGTTAATACTAGCAGTGTAACTTCTTTTCCAGTAGAACCACAAAATAGCCTTTAGCACACCATTTCTCAGCCTCAAGTGAACGCTGAATTGAAAATTTAGACGCTGAAATGGGAGATACCACCACCCCAAGTTCTATGGCTAGCAAAGAATTCCCAAGTTCACTCCAAATTCAGCCCAAATTAAAACTTGTAACATTGCACAGTTAATCCCACTGCACTGACTGTGTTCTGTCCACTTCCCCGCTCAGTGATTGCAGGCTGATTCTTGCGTATGGCTGGCTTTGGTCAACAGATGAAGGAGAGAGAACTGAAACTGTAAGAACAAGGTGTCAGGCTGTTGCGTCCTGTTCTCCCTCTCTGCCTGTCAGCAAATGACTCCCACTTCAACACCAGCTTCACACTCGATGCCAAAAGCTGTGTTGTTTTCACACCCTCTGCTCAGCCTCCGTGCCCCATAGAATCCCAGTGTACTCCCTTCGCTCTGCCCATATCTGTTAAATGAGCCCTCCAGAGATGATCTTGTAAATTCCAGAACAGAGGTCCTCTATTTTCTGAAGAATCTTGGTAAGTAAATAAAAATGGCTTAATTATTAAATAAAAAGCACATATGACATATTTAAACCAATCAACAGATAAAAAGTTTACGGCCCAGTGCTGTAGCCTAGTGGCTAAAGTCCTCTCCTTACATGTGCCAGGATCCCATATGGGTGCCAGTTCATACCCTGGCTGCCTCGCTACTCATCTAGCTCCCTGCTTGTGGCCTGGGAAGGCAGTTGAGGACAGCCCAAAGCCTTGGGACTCTGCATCCACATAGGAGACCTGGAGGAGATTCCTGGCTCCTGGCTTTGGATTGGCACAGCACCAGCCGTTGTGGTCACTCGGAGAGTGAATCATTGGACAGAAGATCGTCCTTTCTGTCTCTCCTCCTCTCTGTATATCTGATTTTGCAATAAAAATAAATAAATCTTTTTTTTTCAAGTTAGAGAATAAAAACAGTTGGCATTCTGATTGGTAACGCATGAGTCAGATAGGGGACGAGAACTCTGAATGCAGAGAGCTAGGGCAGGCACAAGCGGAGGCCGCACAGGAAGTTCCGGCAGGTTCTGGTACAGTGCTGTCTAGTGCTTCTCTGAAACAACAGCATATATTTTGCTTATTTATCTTTTCAATGCCCCACACCCACCAAACACAAATTCCAAGGGAATACCTATTTTTATTCATTTTTATTAACGGCTTTATTCTCCATTCTCGGAACAATGTCTAGCAGATAGTACTTGATTTAAAAAATGTGTTGGGGACCAGCACAGTGGTCTATCAAGCTAAGCCTCTGCCTATGGCAATGGCATCTCATATGAGTACAGGTTCAAGACCTGGCTGTTCCACTTCCCAATCCATTTCCTGCTTACAACCTGGGAAAGCAGTGGAGACTGGCCCAAGTCCTTGGGATTCTGCTTCCAGGTGGGAGACCCAGAGGGAGCTCCTTGCCTCTGGCTTCAAGTCACCCTAGCTTTAACCATAGCAGGCATCTGGGGTGTAAAACCAGAGGATAGTGCATAGAAGCACACACTCTCTCTCTCTCCTAACTCTGCCTTTCCAATAAAAATAATTATAGATAGATAGATAGATAGATAGATAGGATAGATAGATAGATAGAGAAACAGATAGATAGAGAAATAAATGAATGAATAATAACTCGGAGATGTTGGGATGAAAATCTCTTAATAGTCCGGATCTCATGAGGAAATAGATGGAACACCTCAGAGGAGGTGACTAGGCAGAGCAATAAAAGATTATTTACAAAGGTGTGGAGACTGAACGGGAACAAAGGAGGAAGAGTTCTTACAATCTTATGAGAACAGGTGTAGGGGAGGGTCATATGAAAGTCCTCCTACAATAAAAGCCCCATCAGTCCATGTTGTTCCAGAAGGGAGGAGATAGGGAATAAATAGACTCCGCACCTTCTGACCTTTGGCTGGTGTTTCCTATTAGCAAATGTAGTAGGAAACCCAAAGACAAAGGTATCCATTGAGTAAGTCCATAAAGGCCAGCAGTGCTGTGGGGAGCAGCGCAAGGTGAAAGATGGAGAGAGGAAATGGAGGGCACAGAAGATGGTCACAGTAGGTACTTGTAGGAGCCTGTTTAAGGTCATAGTTACAGGGCCGGCCTGGCTAACCCTCCCTCTGCAGTGCCGGCATCCTAGAGGGATGCTCCACTTCTTTTTTTTTTTTTAGATTTATTTTATTTTTGTCAGAAAGATTTACAGAGAAGAGGAGAGTCAGAGAGAAAGAGCTTCTGTGTGTTGGTTCACTCTCCAAGCGGCCGCAACAGCCAGTGCTGTGCCGATCTGAAACCAGGAGCCTCTTCCGGGTCTCCCACGTGGGTGCAGGGTCCCAAGGCTCTGGGTCATCCTCGACTGCTTTCCCAGGCCGCAAGCAGAGAGCTAGATGGGAAGTGGGGTTGCCGGGATGTGAACCGGCACATGCAAGGTGAGGATTTTAGCTGCTATGCTACTGCCCGGTATGCTAATTCAGCCCTCTGTTTAAGGCTGGGGAAGGCAGTGGAGAAGAGCTCAAATCCTTAGGCTGCTGCACCCTCAGGGAGACCTGGAAGAAGTTCCTTGCTACTGACATCAGACCAGCCCAGCTCTGGCCATGGCAGCTACTTAGGGAGTGAACCATGGACACATGATCTCCCTGTCTCTGCTCTCCCCCTCTCTCTGTAACTCTCACACTAGACCCTGTATATCCTGGCAGTGTGCAAAATTCTAAAAACAATTCTCTAAGATTTTCTACTGTGAAAAACCAATCAGCCAACACCACCCTCCATGGGGAAAAACTAAATCCTCCCCTGATGTTAGGAACAGGACCCATTTCGTCACTTCAACTCAGCGTAGTGTAGAATTCCCAGCAGAAGCAATTAGAGAAGGAAAAGATAAAAGACACCAAATTTAAAAAGAAAGATGCGACATTATTTCTACTAGCAGATAACATGATTTTTAAAATAATGTGCTGTTTATTACTTGAACTGCACAGTGACAGAGAGAGAAAATATGAATCTTCCATACACTGCTTTACTCCTTAAATTCCTGTAATGGCCAGGTAAACTCCAGGTTGAAGCCAGGAACTCCACCATAGACTCCTAAATGGGTGGCAGGGGCCCGTGTATTTGGGCCATTGTCTGCTGCTTGCCCAGGCACATTAGCAGGGATCTAAATGGGAAGCAGATCAGCTGGGACTTGAACTGGCACTGCCATATGCAATGTTGGCATCAAAAAATGGCTTAGCCCACTGTGTCACAAAACTGGTCCCTGACACGATCCTATATGTAAAACACAACACAAAAAGGGCCTGGAAGTGTATTGTAGTGGGTTAAGCCATGGCCTGCGAACACACCATCTTACACAGGCACTGGTTCGAGTTCCGGCTGCTCCTCTTTTGATCCATCTCTTTGCTAATGCATGTGGGAAAGCAAGAGGAGATGACCCAGGCACTTGGGCCCCTGCTCACAGGTGGGAGAACCAGATGAGGCTCTGGGATCCTGGCTTTGCCCTAGCTCTGTCCCGAACATTGAGGTCATTGGGGAAGTGGATGAAATTTCTCTCTTTGTTTCTCTGTCTCTCCCTCTGCCCATGGAATTTTACCTCTCAAGTAAATAAATCTTTCACAAAGAGAGGAAGAAATGAAACAATTGGAAACCTTAACATTACTAAGATGGCAGTATTACCCAAAAGGATCTGTGGAATAGTTCAGTCATTATAAAAGTACAATGGTATTTAAAAAAAATTTTTTTTGAACACACCAGGATCCCCTATGGGCGCCGATTCTAATCCCGGCAGCCCTGCTTCCCATCCAGCTCCCTGCTTGTGGCCTAGGAAAGCAGTCGAGGACAGGCCAAAGCTTTGGGACCCTGCACCTGCGTAGGAGACCCGGAAAGAAGTTCCTGGCTCCTGGCTTTGGATCGGCACATCACCGGCTGTTGGGGAGTGAATCATCAGAAGATCTTTGTCTCTGTCTGTTCTCCTTTATGTACATCTGCCTTTCCAAGAAAAATAAATAAATCTTTATGAAAAAAAGAAAGAAAGAAAAATAAGAGCAGGGTCAAGGGTGATGGCTCAATGGCTAAGTCCTCACCTTACAAGCACCAGGATCCCATATGGGTGCCAGTTTGTGATCTGGCTGCTCCATTTCCCTTCCAGGTCCCTGCTTATGGCCTGGGAAAGCAGTGGAAAATGGCCCTAAGTTTTGGGACCCTGCAACCACATGGGAGACCAGAAAGAGGCTCCTGGCTCTTGGCTCCTAGCTTTGGATTGGCTCAGCTCCAGCCATTAATGCCATCTGGGGAGTAAACCAGCAGATGGAAGATCTTTCTTTCTGTCTTTGCTTCTATCTATAAATCTGATCTGCCTTTCCCCCAAAATAAATACATCTAAAAAAAAAAAAAAGAAAGAAAAAGGAGAGTAAAGTTGGGCTCACACTTGTGATTTAAAATTTATCACAAGCGGGTCCGGCGCGGTGGCACAGTGGTTAAGGTCCTCGCCTTGCATGCCCGGGATCCCATATGGGCACTGGTTCTATCCCGGCAGCCCCGCTTCCCATCCAGCTCCCTGCCTGTGGCCCTGGAAAGCAGTCAAGGATGGCCCAAAGCTTTGGGATCCTGTACCCGCGTGGGAGACCCAGAAGAGGCTCCTGGCTTCGGACCGGCATAGCATCGGCCGTTGCGCTCACTTGGGGAGTGAATCATTGGACGGAAGATTTTCCTCTCTGTTTCTCCTCTCTATATATCTGCCTTTCCAATAAAAAAATAATAATAAAAATAAATCTTTAAAAAAATTTATCACAAGCACTAGAATTGTGGCATAATGTCTCAGGGGATTTCTTACTAGCAGGCCTCTAAAACCAGTGAGGGGGTGAGGTAGGTGGTGTTTAGCAGCAAGAACCACCAAAGATAGTTTGATCAAGCCTGTCCATTTATTATCAAGCAAGCACAAACTTATATAGACTAAGAAAAGGGCCGGCAGAAGGGCATCTCCCAACAATGACACTCAACAATGACACTGTAATTGGTTAGAAGGCGAGTCTATCTCTCTGGATCCTCCAATCAAATCACAGGTCACATACAACACACATGGCTGGCACGTATGGTACAAATCACGTTCACCACATGTAGCTGTCAGGTAGGCTGTGGGTTGCACTTGACTTCTCAGAGTTGTTTATTAAGGAAGTCCCAGCATAGCTCGTCTAATGACAGAGAAGAAAGACTGGGTGCAGCCCACCATCCTCATCTGTATGGCCAGTGGTAAGGCCAGGTTGGGGCCTCACTGAGCCAAGATCATTGTCAGGGGTCCCCCCCGGGGACACAGTGTGCCTCGTACCAAGCAGGCAGAGATTCAGGGGCGATGTCCCACAACAGTGGGGAAAGCCACCATTTCTGACACTGACATTACATATATGGGCACCCCGTTCATGTCCTGATTGCTCTACTTCCAATTCAGATGCCTGCTGGTGGCCTGGGACAAGCAGAGGAAGGTGGCCCAAGTGGTCAGGCCTTTTCCACCCACCTGGAAGACCTGGGTGGAGTGCTGGATTCATGGTTTCAGCATGGCCCAGCGCTGTTCATTGAAGTCATCTGGGGAATGAACCAGTGGAGATATTTCTGTTTCCTTGGCCTCTCCTTTTCTCTCTGTCTCACTCTGACTCAGAAATAAATAAATAAATTTTAAGAAAAATTATCATAGAGGCTGGCACGATGCCTCAGTGCCAAAATCGTCGCCCTGTATGTGCCAGGCTCCCATATGGGTGCTAGTTCGTATCCCAGCTACTCCATTTCGCAGCTCCTTGCCTGTGGCCTGGAAAAGCAGCAGAGGATGGTCCATAGTCTTGGACCCTACACCCATGTGGGAAATACGGAGGAAGGCTCCTGGCTCCTGGCTTCAGATCACCTCAGCTCAGCTCCAGCCACTGCAGCCACTTGGGAGTGAACCAGCACATGGAAGATCTTGCTGTCTTTCCTTCTCTCTATAAATCTGACTTTCCAAAAAACAAATAAATAAATCTTTTAAGAGAAGAAAAAGAAGGAGAAGAAGAAGGAGGAGGAAGAGGAGAGAAGGAGGAAGGGAAAAGTTATTACAAAATCTTGGTTAAAAAATTAAACAAGCGTTTCATAACCCAGACATAGAGCCCAATGAAATACAATGGAAAACACAAAACTAAGCACTCACAAATACGATTAATAGGTTTTTTTAAAAAGATTTATTTATTTATTGGAAAGTCAGGTATACAGAGATGAGGAGAGACAGAGAGGAAGATCTTCCGTCCCCAAGTGAGCACAACGGCCGATGCTATGCCAATCCAAAGCCAGGATCCAGGAACTTCTTCCAGGTATCCCACACAGGTGCAGGGTCCCAAAGCTTTGGGCCGTCTTCGACTGCTTTCCCAGGCCACAAGCAGGGAGCTGGATGGGAAGTGGAGCTGCCGGGATTAGAACCAGCTCCCATATGGGATCCTGGCGTGCCCAGAGTGAGGATTTTAGCTGCTAGGCTACACCGCCGGGCCCGATTAATAGCTTTTTTTTTTTTCTCTTTTTTTACAATGCTTTTTTTTAAATTGTATTTTGACAATTGTTACATAGTTAATTAGGGTAAAAAGGTTCAAGGGCTACAGGAACGTGGGTAAGACTATTATTTTTCCCATATTGTTTCCTTCATGTTTAAAGGGGGGGTATTAAGGGAGAAGGCCCATCTAATTTCCCACTCTCCCCAGGTCCCGGATGTAGGGTATGCTCTGAGTTTCTTGCTCAAGTGGTTTTGATATTTCAACAGTTTGATTAATAGGTTTTTGCCAAGGGTGCAGACCGTTCAGCGGGAAAGCACGGTCTTTCCAATCATGATGTTGGGGAAGCTGGATCTCCCCATCCAAAGAATGAAGCTGGCACAGTGGCGTATCAGGCCTTTGCACCAGTTCGTACCCTGGCTGCTACACTCCTGATCCAGCTTCCTGCTTACTAACTGAGAAGGCAGCAGAGGGTGGCCCAAGTCTTTGGGCCTGTGAAAGGCCAGAGGAAGCTCGCAGCTCCTGGTTTCAGATCAGCTCAGCTCCAGCCTTCACAGCCATTTGGGGAGTAAAAGTGGATGGAAGATGTCTCTGTCTCTCCTTCTTTCTATAATTTTGTTTTTCAAATAAAGAATAAATAAACCTTAAAAAAAATGAAAAACATACCCTAATCTAACATTAAATATGAAAAGTAACTCAAGATAGATTTTTGAAAATATTCCCGTAAAATCTAAAACTATAAAACCCCTTGAAGAAAACATAGAGAAAAAATTGTTTCTACTAAATTAGGCAATGATGTTTTGGATATCAGCCTCTGGACATTGATTGGCCTCACAGGTTTTCATTACTTTAAAAGCTGTGAGCCACTGCTCAAATGACTGCTGATACTGAAGTCCAGTTTTTATATATCCAGCTGCTTTCAATGAGGCCCGAATAAACAGCTGTAGTCCACCCGTCTTTTGTACCCTACACAGCTCCATGGAGCTCTGCTGGACAAGCATAATGTTAATCGCAGGCTGTGAAGACCCCAAGCCGCTGCTGCCCTGGGGTGCTCTGTGACCCAAACTCCTGGCTGGTGCCTGAATGACATCACCTAGATAACCATCTCCCCATGAGTACCATCTCCCCATGAGTTCCCTCTCCTCCTCCCCTTCAGGATGCTGTCTCCTTCTGCCAAGCGCCCGACAGCCTCATTCCTGAGGGCAGACTCCACCTGCAGGCCTCTCAAAGCATTACCAAATGTAGCCTGCGCTTTGCTGCTGCCACCAGTGGTCCCTGTCCTGTGGAAGGGCCCCAGATTCCTGTGTGCAGGCAAGGCTTCCAGCGACCAGAAGGCGACTGTCGGTCACAGCATACAGAATTAGACAGTTCCATCTCCAGGTTTCTCACCCTGCCACAGATGCTCTGTGAGCCAGGCCTGTGACTCAGTTTCTCTGTGCTTATCTTCATAGACAAGAACATAAACAGGAATAATGAAAGTGCTTCTCAAAAAGGGCTGATATGGGGCCCAGCGCTGTGGCCTAGAGGCTAAAGTCCTTGCCTTGAACGCGCCGGGATCCCATATGGGCACCGGTTCTAATCCCAGCAGCCCCACTTCCCATCCAGCTCCTTGCTTGTAGCTTAGGGAAAACAGTAGAGGACAGTCTTGGGACCCTGCACCCTTGTGGGAGACATGGAAGAAGTTCCTGGCTCCTGGCTTTGGATCGGCGCAGCACTGGCCATTGTGGTTACTTGGGGAGTGAATTATCGGACTGATGAGATTTCTCTCTGTCTCGCCCCTTCTCTTTATATATCTGACTTTGTAATAAAAATAAATAACTCTTTTAAAAGGGGGAGGGACTGATGTAAGCGTGCTGTACACTGTAAGAACCTGGCCCAGAATGAGCATTTAAGAGATGGAAGCCATCCGGGACCAGGGGAGGGTGGGAAATTGGGTGGGCCTTCTCCCTTAATACCCCCCCTTTAAACATGAAGGTAACAATATAGAAAACATACTAGTGTTATCCACTTTCCTGTAGCCCTTGAACCTTCTTACCCTAATTAACTATGTAAAGAATGTCAAAATAAAATCTTAAAAAAAAAAAAGAGATGGAAGCAGTCTCCTGGGTAGAGAGAAATTGGGGTTGCGCAACAGTCACCTGGGCAGTTCCAACCTGGTCTCTGGATGCCTGTCGGTTCACTGTCTAGATTAATTACTTGAAAACCATTACAGACACACACACACACACACCTGTACTATGCACACTGATCTGTGATCTACTTTTTAAATGAAATGTTGGGGGCAAAATTTTACATCAAAAGCACACATTTAGGGGTGGCATTGTGATCCAGGGAGTTGAACCACTGTCTACACCAGCATCATGTGAGTGACACTTTGAGTCCCAGCTGCTCCACTTCCAATCCACTTCTCTGCTAATGTCCCTGGGAAAGCAGTGGGTGATGCCAAGCATTTGGGCCCTGCCATCCATGTGGGAGACCTAGATGGAACCCCACGCTCCTGGCTTCATTATTATCGTGCAGTTATTCATTCTCTAATAAATGTTACAAAAGCATTTGATAGCCATGAGCAAAAAGTTGAAACTTAATTACATTTATTTAATTTAAATCTTTTAAAGATTTTTTTTTTAAATTCAAAATCAGATATATAGAGAGGAGGAGAGACAGAGAGAAAGATCTTCTGTTTTGCTCATTTACTCCCCAAGTGGCCGCAATGGCTGGAGCTGAGCTAACCAAAGCCAGGAGCCAGGAGCTTCTTCTGGGTCTCCCACGTGGGTGCAGGGTCCCAAAGCGTTGGGCCAACCTCGACTGCTTTCCCAAGCCGTAAACAGGGAGCTGGATATAAGCAGGGTCGCTAGGATACGAACTGGCACTCATATAGGATCCCAATGTATGCAAGGTGAGGACTTTAGCCACTAGACTACCATGCTGGGCCCTAATTTAAATTTTATTTTTAATATTGTTTACATAGTTGAGAAGGATGCACACCCATATGGGCCTCTGATTAGCGTAGAAGGGTCGAGGCATGGGGGAAGGTTGATGGACAAATGTTTCAGTTCTTTTCTTCTGTTTCCACTGAGGATGAGAGATAAGGAAGCTGCTCCTTGCTGTCAAACTACATAAACACCCGGGGACGCAGGAGCAACACCCGGGGATGCAGGAGCAACACCCGGGGACGCAGGATCAACACCCGGGGACGCGGGATCAACACCCGGGGATGCAGGATCAACACCCGGGGATGCAGGATCAACACCTAGGGACGCAGGATCAACACCCGGGGAGGAAGGATCAACACCCAGGGATGCAGGATCAACACCCGGGGACGCAGGATCAACACCCGGGGATGCAGGATCAACACCCAGGGAGGAAGGATCAACACCCGGGGATGCAGGATCAACACCCGGGGATGCAGGATCAACACCCGGGGATGCAGGATCAACACCCGGGGATGAAGGATCCACACCTGGGGACGCAGCACAGTCATCTGATGACACATGTAGAGACCCCAAAGTGGGGAAGTCTGTTCCGAGAATGTTATGCGAGCAGTCTTAATAGTTCTGTGACATTGTCAGCTCTGTGGCACTAGCATCGGAAAAATTTTTCCAAGATGTATGGACTGATCAAGTGCATCTTAGTGCATCCACGGGCTCAGGAACATGTTGGCCAGGAGAGCGATCCAACCCATCTGCATTCCATCCTCTGGACAAAACATTCAAAGTCCTCTGCTGGCCTAGGTGACCTGGATGCCATGTCCTCTGTGCATCTGGGCACTGCATAGGCATCAGCAACCGTGGAGACCCAGTCCTGATACATGCACTGCATGGCCAGACCACATATATTGTGATTTGTCCCTGTTGCTGGGGCTTGAGTCCAGTGATCTAGTTGAGTAGTCTCCCAAGAAACCTTGCCTGGGGTGATCTCAGACTTGACTCTTGTGTGCGCCAGCTAGTATAGGGTCAGGTCTGGCCCATCATCTGTACCAGCCGATTTGCATACCAGTGGATGAAGCTGCCTGCTCAGTTCTACTCCCAGCCCCATCTCACATGAACCAATGGATGCTGTGGCCTAACCCAGCCCAGCCAGCCTCGGGCCCAATGCTCAGGTATACTAGTGGGTGCTATGGCCCAGTCAGCGCAGCCCTCAATAATCCTTACCAGGCTTGCCCCCAGCTTCACTGCAATCTATGCTGGCCCATCCTGCATGCCATCCAGCTTTTGTGCACACCCATAAATTCTGTGGCTTAGCTCAGCCTGCCCCACCCTCAAGCCCAGCCCACCCGCATGCCCACAGATGCTACTGGTCTGTAACCGGCCCTGGCTCTCAGGCTCACCAGTAGGAGCTGTGGCCTCGTAGGTGTGTGTGCACAACTCCCCTAACAGTCCTGGAGGGAAAGAAATGCCAACGATTCCCCTACTAGACCCGCTTTTAGCCAAGATTTTGCCCTTGCCTGTGGTCCAGCCTGACATGACTCACACCCAGTCTTGGCAGTTGCAAACAAATGCCGTGGTCTAGCCCAGCCTGTCCAGTGGGTGCAGCAGCCTAGCCCAGCTTGGCCTGCCTTCAGACCCAGCCTACATAGCAGCTGACAGGTGCTGCAGCCCTGCCCTACCCAGCCCACCCTCACTACCAGCCCTTACATTCACCAGTGGAAGCTGCCCAGTAAGGGAATTCCCGAAGTTTCCCTCTCCGACAGCTGTCAACACCAGCACTGGCAAGTTTGTAAAGAATCTAGCTCACACTTCTGGGTGGCGGGAATGTAAAATGACCCGGGGTCCTTAGAAAAATACATATTTCTCCTACGGGGAAGGAAGCTTGAAAGATGAGCCCAGAGCATCTTGTTAGACAGTGAGGGACCCATCACTACCCAGGCCCTGTCAGTAGGACCCACATGTCAATGCAAAAACATGCCCACTGGTCACAGCCAGAAATAATCTGAGCAATGGTTAGAATCACATTGTGTATTGAAGACACTCGAAACTGCATAAGGATATTAACAAAAACTCGTCTAGTCTATGTTATCCAGGGGAGCCAAATGACAATCAAGACAGAGGCAAATAAAGGAAGGGACCCACACTACCCCTGATCTCCCAGCACACACCCCGGGATGGGGGGGACTCCAGAGGGAGGGGAGGACAGGGGTCTCCGGCTCCAGTCCCCCTCCCCACCTCCTGCTTTGCCCTCTGTCAGCTCTGCACAGCACACTCAGGCTGCCCCGACTCCGACCCGGGACTCCTCGGCTGGAACCCTCACTCACCCTGAGGGCCACGGCCTCTCATCCTCCCTGACCCCTCGCTGGCTCGGCCTGGGCCTCCAGGGCAGGCACGGGTGGGGAGGAGGGCGGCTCGCCCCGGGGCCCACTCTCACCCCCTGCCCAGAAGGGTGGGCGGCAACGCTCCAAGACTGGAGACACTAGGACACGGTGGGGGTCGGTTAAGGAATGGAGGAACCCCGGGCCATCACTCCCGTCCTCACCAAAACTCAACAGCCCGGCTCCCGTGGAGTGAGGACCGGTGCACGCAGCCGGCTCACCTGGAGGCCGGGAGCCTGAAGTGGGCGCACGGAGACCACAGCCCCTGGGGCCGGGCGTGCAGGGCGTGCAGGGCGTGCAGGGCATGCAGAGCGCATGGATGCCGGAGCCGGAGCCTTACCGGGGTCCTGCAGAGGGTGAAACCTAGGAGGGTGAAGCCATCGTTAGCCTTCGGATCCCCCTGGGCCTGGCCCCAGCGGGAAGGAGGGCTCCGGCCTGCTCCACACACGACAGCACTGTGGCCCCGGATAGTTCCCGACTCCCTGAGCTGCCCTGAGCACACCGGGCCCTGCACCACACCGACCTACGTGGCAACACGTGCTCAGAGACCCAGGTCCCCTCGGAAGTTCCAGCCATAACCCCAGCCGGTTATGATGCCAGGTGAACTATGCGCATCAAAACCTCTTCCATTGCCAGAACTTGCGCATACCAGTGGGTCTATGGGTCTGTCCTACTTAGTTCATCTCCTGTCCTAGCAGGAACCTTTCCTGACTGGCCTTCAATCCGTTCCGGTTCTTACTATTGGATATTTCAGCCCAGCCAAGGCTCATCTATACCCAAATACAGCTCACACATGGCTTAGTAGGGACAGAGACCTAGCCTAGACCATGCTACACCTACCCAGGTTCTCCAGAGCACCAGATGGTGCTGAAGTCTAGCCTAAATTACTGCGCCCAGCTCCAGTTCACACTTGTGCCACACTTGCAGCCATATCCAGACCAGAACGCAGCCCCCACTCCGGCCCCTGCACTCACCAGTGGGAACCCCAACCCAGCTAGGGTGTACTCTCATAGCTCCCCAACCGGGCATGTTCCCAGCCATAGATCATATTCATACCAGTGGTTGCTCTGAGCCGCTTGAAATAGCCCTCACCTGATTTGGCCTTTACCTTCAATGCTGTTGCCTAGTATCCTAGGCTCATGCAGACGAGTCGGTGTAAGAGCCTAGCTCAGCATGACCTGTGCTCCATCCTGATATCTGTTCTTACTGGTGAGCTAACGTTTGCTTGCCCTGCCTGATCCGCCCCCTACCAGTTGCAGCTTGGCCCACCCCACATCCTGTTTTAGGATGCACAGTCGGGTGCTGCTGCCTTGACCTGCCCAGACTGTTGTTGGTTCCTTTACCAATGAGTAATGGCAGATTCCATAGTCATACCTAGCTCAGCCCATCACCACCCCAGCTCACGAACTGCCAGCAGGACTTGTATTTCCACAGGGTTGGACTCACACTTCACCCAGTGAATCTATGGTGTATTTACCCTGACAGAAGAAATCTCTCAGGCCTGGAGAAAGCCTAGGACTTGGACACCATGTGGCAGCAGTGACCTTAGCCTCAGTCCCAAGCACTGGGGTTCTCCCTGGCTCACGCACCCCCCTCAGCTGCCAGGCTGCAAAGGGCTCCTTTGGCCCAGCTTCCAGGCAGAATACTCAAGTCAGAACCTTTAATCAGCAAATTCTAGAAGTAAACAAGACATACATTTTATTATTTTTACTTTTTACTTTTAATTATGTTATGACACAGTTCCATAGGCCCTGGGATTTCCCTTCTCCGCTCCCCAATTCCCTCCCCCTCACTGAGTTCCCCTATATCATTACTATATCATACACAGTGATATGTCCACCACTGTGGGCATGGACAATGGCAGAGAGTACAGCATCCTATTGTCAAGATATAGTAAACAGTTTCATTGGGAGTCCATCTTTGTCTGGAAGTAAAGACGCATACTACATTGTTTTCTCACATCTGGATATGAGTTTTCATTACACAGTTACTGTACATCCCCTTAAATGAAAAGCCACAATACAAAATCAAATACAGGAAGAAAAAAAGAAATTAACAACAGTATGAAGTTAAATTAGATATGTTAGATATGATAGTCTGGGCCCAGCGTGGTGACCTAGTGGCTAAAGTCCTTTCTTTGAAAGCGCACCGGGATCCCATATGAGCACTGGTTCTAATCCCAGCAGCTCCACTTCCCATCCAGCTCCCTGCTTGTGGCCTGGGAAAGCAGTCAAGGACGGCCCAAAGCTTTGGGACCCTGCACCCGTGTGGGAGACCTGAAGAAGTTCCTGGCTCCTGGCTTCGGATTAGCGCAGCACCGGCCATTGTGGTTACTTGGGGAGTGAATCATCGGATGGAAGATCTTTCTCTCTGTCTCTCCTCCTCTTTGTATATCTGCCTTTGCAATAAAAATAA
Source organism: Ochotona curzoniae (assembly GCF_017591425.1). Taxonomy (NCBI): domain Eukaryota; kingdom Metazoa; phylum Chordata; class Mammalia; order Lagomorpha; family Ochotonidae; genus Ochotona; species Ochotona curzoniae. The sequence goes on from NW_024467106.1 coordinate 60,906,451, forward strand.
ATAAATCTTTTTTTTTAAAAAAGATACGATAGTCTCCATTACACAGTTACTATATATCCTCTTAAATGGAAAGCCACAAAACAAAATCAAATACAGAAAGAAAAAAAGAAATTAACTACACTATGAAGTTAAATAACCTGCTACTGAATGTATAATGTGTCGCTGAAGAAATAAAAAAGGAAATCAAGAGCCTTCTTGAAGAAAATGATGCTACTGTATGATATATGAGTCACTGAAGAATTTAATCAGAAGAAAGTGTTTTGAAGAGATGAAACTAACAAAAAAAATCAAAATCCATGAAATATGGTTTCCACTGATCTTTGTTGGTGAAATGTGTCTCTTGGAATCAAGATGACGGAAGAGGATGGAGACATGTTTGAGATGACAGAAAATTATTAGGGTAAAGAACAGGCAGCAGATTACAGAAAATATTAGGGGTCAGGAAGTCAACAAGGAGGTACCTGGAGAACGCCTGGACACAGGGAAGAGGCAATGACGGCAGAGCGGTGTTACCCCTGTAACACCAGAAAACCCGCAACCACTTGTGAGCTGTGATCCAGACTCCAAGATAACCAGGCATCCAGAGGCAGCCACAGAGCAGCCCTTGCAACAGCCAGGTGGGAGCTTGGGTTCACACGGGGAGCTCGGGAGGTGAAGGCAGGCTGGGACTGGCCAATCCTGCCAAATACTTTAGCCCAGCAACGAACAGAAAGGGAGCTGTGGACTCCACTGGGCTGACTGGTGGTGGCTCGGAGCTAACAGCACAAGGATCAAGTGCTGGAGTGGGCAACATTTCCAGCTAGTCACACCTGGCTGGTCTCACAGAGCGGACAGTGCCAGCTTCACATCCTACAGGGGCTGTGTGGTCCCTGGATCAGAAAGCCAACAGCCCCGGCTCTCAGGCAGTGCTCCACCAAGTGCCAATTTGTGTGTTTACACAAGATCAGTGCTGCTGCTAAACCAGTTATCTGGGACAGTTGGTGACTTCCTAACCCAGGACAATGATTGAACATAAAAACTGACTTGTAGATCTGTAGATAACACATCTTAGAAAACTACACTAAGGAGAAAAATGCATCAAACAAGATTGCAATCTCAAAAGTTAAAAGAAGAGACAGAGGCACAATGAATGTTACTGAAAACTCCCTGGTAGAGGAGCAAAAGCCTCTAACACCCTCAGACTTAACTGAAGAAGACATTGAAAAAATGGGGAGCACAGAATTCAGAAAACTTATTATAAAGCTTCTGACCAGGCCCGGTGGCATGGCCTAGCGGCTAAAGTCCTCGCCTTGAACGTGCCAGCATCCCATAAGGGCGCTGGTTCTAATCCCGGCAGCTCCACTTCCCATCCAGCTCCCTACTTGTAGCCTGGGAAAGCAGTCGAGGATGGCCCAAAGCTTTGGGACCCTGCACCCGCGTGGGATACCCTGAAGAAGCTGCTGGCTCCTGGCTTCGGATCAGCATAGCATCGGCCGTTGCACTCACTTGGGGAGTGAATCATCGGACAAAATATCTTCCTCTCTGCCTCTGCTCCTCTCTGTATATCTGACTTTCCAATAAATAAATAAATCTTTAAAAAAAAAAAAAGGAAGTGAAATTCACCTTGGCAAAGGTATAGGGAGCAATTGCCTCATCATGGCTGGTGGAAAATAAATTTACAACATTAAAAAAAAAAAAAAAAAAAAAAAGAGGGCCCGGCGCGGTGGCGCAAGTGGTTAAAGGTCCTCGCCTTGCACCCCCGGGATCCCATATGGGCGCCGGTTCTAATCCCGGCAGCCCCGCTTCCCTTCCAGCTCCCTGCTTGTGGCCTGGGAAAGCAGTCGAGGACGGCCCAAAGCTTTGGGAACCTGCACCCGTGTGGGAGATCCGGAAGAGGCTCCTGGCTTCGGATCGGCATAGTATCGGCCAGTTGCGCTCACTTGGGGAGTGAATCATCGGACGGAAGATCTTCCTCTCTGTCTCTCCTCTCTGTATATCCGCCTTTCCAATGAAAAAATAATAAAAATAAATCTTTAAAAAAAAAAAAAAAAAAAAGAAAGAAACACAGGGACAGAAAAAAAAACCACTGTAACAAAATGGGGAAAGAAAATGAACAGACATTTCTCAAAAGATCAGATTCAAATGGCTAACAGACATATGAAAAGATGCTCAGGCCCCCTAGCCATCAGAGAGATACAAATGAAAACCATGTTGAGGTACCACCCAACTTCAGTGAGACTGGCCTACATTCAGAACTCAACTAACAACACCTGCTGGTGTGGATGTGGGGAGAAAGGCACCCTCCTTCACTGCTGGTTGGAGTGTAGGCTAGTACAACCACTGTGGAAATCAGTATGGAGAGTGCTTGGAGAATTGCAAATAAAACTGCCATATGACCCAGCTATCCCACTCCTAGGAATATACCCAATGGAAATGAAATCTGCATATGAGCAGGGGATCTGAAATCCTATATTTGCAGCAGCACAATCTATAATAGCGAAGACATGGAAACAATCTAGATGTGTGTCCAAGGAAGAGTGGTTAAAGAAACAGTGGTACATCTACTCCATGGAATATTATTCAGCTATTAATAAGAATGAAATTATTCTATTTACAACCAGGTGGTCCCAACTAGAATCTATTATGCTCAGTGAAATGAGTCAGTCACTAAAGAAGAAAAATCATATATTCTCTCTTATATAAGGAAATCAGCATGGAAAGGGTAACTTCGGTAATCCGACCCATACTGTTTTTGTTTTGTTTGTTTCATTTTGGCTACATCCCATGTGGTTTGATGTTTTTATTTCAGTTTTATTTATTCCAATTACTCTCTTTTCTCTAGTAGAATTCATCATGGGCTCATTGATTATACGATGGCATTATTTTTCCCAAGAGACTTATGTAACTCCTTCTCGTTACCCATGTGTTGGTTACTCAGTGGCGTGTTTTTTTTCACGGAGCTGTAATTTGTTGATGTTGTCGTTGTTGTTGAGACTGTTGTTCTAACTCATACCAGTTGTTGACCTTGTTTCATGGCTTCTCAATGTGTAAATGTATAGTGATGGAGTACTGGGGTCTACCATAACCAGATGTGGGGTATAGTGCAACATGCATCCCTGCTCCGAGATGAAAGATGGATACCCAATGAAACTGTTGCACAAGAATAGATAATGGGTACTGGACTGTCTGAACCTGCACCCTGTCTCATTTATAACAGGCAATATGCCTTTGGGTAATGTTTTGTAAAGCTAGTATTTTACAGTTTTCACTTTATACTGTTCCTTAGAGTAAACAACATGGTAGCTTAGATCTAAGGCCTCCCCTAATATCCCTAAGATTGGGACATAGTTAAAAGGAAACACCAAAATAATACAGTCATGCTTTAAAAGCAGAGGGGGGAATATGCTACCCCTGTGAATGCATTAATTTGGCCTTATTCACGTTAAATTTTCTTCAGATTTTGCCTTCTGGTGAGCACCAGCTCTGCGTTGCTGGAGGCCATTTACAGGCCCAACACAGATGCCTTTGGCTCGATGGAGGGACCCAGCCACCCAAAAGTGAAGAGGTCCTCACCCCTTGCTAACTGTGTGGGAAGAAGGTTTGCTTGTGTTTTCCCAGAAACTGAGCTGCAGCCTGTGTGGGTGCCTGCTCCTAGTGTAAAGCCCCGGACCCCATCCACTGGAGGAAGCCGCTCCAGTGAGACAGCTTCGCGACCTCATCCTGAAAGATCCATCATCATTAAGGACACATTGGAGGAGGAAGAGGCCAGACCCCTCCCAACACCAGGTGACATGGGGGATTTTAAGAGGCTGGCACATCAAGCACAACTGTCCCTGACCTCCTGATGTATTTGATAAAACAACTGAATGATTGATATTCTGGAACACTAATAATCCTTGGGAAAGATTATGCTCTTATCCCTAGAATTTCCTGATGGATCCTCAAAACTGTGGGTTTCCCTATGGCTCATCTGACCTCGGAAGTGCAGCAACTCCCTTGAATACAACGCTGCCCCTGGAGAAGACGGAACCCCAGTGGAACTGCCTCTAAGAAATGAAAAACTAAATTTGTTTAATATTCTTCTTGTTCAAGTACAAGTCAGGAGTGCAGAGAAATTCTCCACCTTCTTAGAATGTTTGAGGAAGACTTCAAGTGTAACTTATTATGTATAGATAGCAAATTCTTAACAGCCTTAGACATTAGAAAAGCCATAGAAATTTGTGGCGGGATCCAAGAACAACCCTGACACCCTCTTAAAAGGAGGCTGTGTGTACAGAGCAGGAGGGGATCTCAGGATGGACAGGAGAATAAGAGGAGGTCTGTGTCCTAGTCCTGGAGACTCTAGGAGGCATCCCAAGTGCTTTCGCCACAGAAGCAATGGATACTTCATCGAGGATTGTCAGTATGGACACCGAGAGCCATATCCCAACTGCCCAGGAGATCACAGGAAATGTGAATGCCCTCGGAGGCTGAGAACTCTGAGGTCAGTCATTTCCTATTGGATTTCCCACACGGGATGCTAGCAGCCCCAAACCCTCTCATAGGGTCTGGTGACATCTGAACTACAGCCAGGAGCCCCGAGTGGCACTCAGAGATAAAAGAATTGTAAATTTCCTTCTGGACTCAGGAGAGGAACTTTCTCTGGTCCTTATCTAGTTCCAGCCTTGGCTCACAGCCCTCTCTTACACCAACCATCAGGGTTGCATGTGAGCCCCAAATTAGTTCAGATAAACAGACTAATAAAGGTCAGCTAGCTGATAATCACTCAGCTTGTTCCTTACTGATCAGACTTCCCATTGGGCTTTTCAGATAGACAGAAACTGATATAGAAAGTCTGGAACAGCTAGGGAAAAGGCCAACTAGTCTATAATCACTCAGTCTGTGCTTACTGGTCAGACTCCCTATTTGCTTCTCCTGGACTTTACTAGGTAGGATGTAGAGTTAAATTCTTCCTCACTCACTAGGTTGTTAGGGATTTCCCTACTCACCTGCCTAAAACTTTTCTATTCTTCAATTGTTAAATGCAAAGTTCTGTGAAACCATGCTCAATTACTATATACTGCAAAGTTTAAATTGTGGCTCAAAATTCTCCTCAAAAAACTTAATCAATATATGACTGTTAATGCTAAACAAGATGTAACTGCATAGAAACTTTGATGTTAAGTTTGTACTCAGCTGTTATATATATGATGGATGTTAATGTTGATCCTTCCACTGTTCGTATGCCACTCTGATTTAGGTTAAACTCAAAAACATGTTAGCTTGGGAGAATTAAAAAAAAAAAAGTTTATAGCGGCCAGTTGTGTATGTACTAAAATTAGATGTCCAGAAAGTAGTCCTCAGCCCGGCATGGTGGCACAGTGGTTAAGGTCCTCGCCTTGAACGCCCAGGATCCCATATGGGTGCCGGTTCTAATCACGGCAGCCCCGTTTCCCATCCAGCTCCCTGCTTGTGGCCCAGGAAGGCAGTTGAGGACGGCCCAAAGCCTTGGGACCCTGCACCTGCGTGGGAGACCCAGAAGAGGCTCCTGGCTTTGGATCGGCATAGCATCAGCCGTTGCACTCACTTGGGGAGTAAATCATCTTCCTCTCTGTTTCTCCTCTCTGTATATCTGCCTTTCCAATAAAAATTAAAAAAAAAAAAGAAAAAGGAAAAAAGAAAGTAGTCCTCCACCTCCTGTGATACTGTGCTGAGGCTGCACCACTGTCTGTACAACCTTTCTCCCACTTCCGGTTGGAGCAGGTCCCAGGATTAGGGACCTATATAGGTGTCCTATATAGCTAGATTGTTGGTGGTGCTGATCTTGCTGGAACCTGTTGACCATTGGATCTGAGGGCTACACAGACCTGTTTTTGACCAGTATGATGGCATAGTCAGTATTATTTTCTAGTGAGACCAGTGCATGCACTGAGCTCAGCGAGTTCTAGCCAAGCTCAGCACATGTGCAGCTCACTGTGTTCCCTGCAGTTCTAAAGCTTTTGCCACACTGTACAAAATGGCACTGGATGTGCCATTACTAGAGTTCTTGATCTGCTGGCCGTCAGGTCTGATGGTTACCCAGACATATCTTGGGTGGAACCTATAAGATGCCACGTAGTTGCAGTTTGCTGAGCCAGAAATGAATTCACTCCCAGTTCAGTGCATGCACAGTACTCTCCATAGCCCTTGCCTTCTTAAACAAAATGGTGCCCAATATGTCTCTAGGGGGTGGTCTGAGCTATGAAATCCACCCTGTTCCTGCGCTGCTGGTCTGAGATCTGCTGCTCTGTCTCTGTTCCTGGCCAAATCAAACAGACCAGCAAGGTGGGCAGTTCTTTGTTGGGTTCACCGCCTGAGCTCCCGGTGAACGTCCCTTCTCCACCTTGTTGCTAGTGTAGTTCTGGCTGCTGGTGCAATTCAGATCACAGCTTGCTGAATGTCACTGGAGTATCAGTCACTGCAACACCACACCGTTGTGTCTGCTGCTTTCCTGTGTCTGTCAGTCTCCAGGTGCCCCTCTGCTGTTGTTCTATTCCCCCCTATTTCCTGGAATGTGCCCTCTCTGCTTCACATTGGCTAATATTTCTCCATCTGTTTAAATGTTTCCTTACCCTATTCCGCGATCTTGATTGTCTCAAGACATACATTTTAAATCGTGCAGCTTTCAGAGTAGCATGCTGAAATCTTGCACGGTCCCACTCCATCCTGCCTGGGACATGAATCATCCCTTCTTTGGCTCAGTGTCTACACTGTCAGCACCTTAGTCACTTGGTAGCCATGGTGATCACACAGACTGTGGTATCACAGAGCTTGTGTTCAAGCTAACTTTTATTTTTTGAATTTATTCATCTATTCAAAAGACCTATAGTCAAGATAGAGAAAGACAGAGATGTTCCATCCCTTAGTTCATTCCTTCACATGGACACAATGTTCAGGGCAGAGCCAGGACATAGTCAGCATTCAGGAACTTCATCCAGGTCTCCTGCATGGGTTACAGGGACCCAGACACTTGGGCCATCTTTCGCAGGGAGCTGGAAGGGAAGTGACGCAGCTAGAACACAAACCAATGTCCACTTGGAATGCTGGCGTTGCAGGGTTAGGGTTAAAATGCTGTGCTACAACATTGACCTTAAAATCACTGTTTTTTACTTAATGAATCACCCCCACCCCCAAAGCTCAAGAGTAGTGATACTGGCAGTTTTGTTTCAGTATATTATTATACCTGTTATAATACACTAGCTGATACTTCAGGCGTCCACTGGGGGTGATGGATGTATCTTCAGATAAGGCAGATTGCAGCATTTAATGATTGCATTTTTCTCTGAACTGGGCAGGTGGGCACTACAGTAGGTGTAACCTTGGAAACAATGTTGTCATGAACATAGTTGATGTTTTTTTCCCAGAAAGTATTTAGCAAACATCATCTTCTTGCTCTGTGCTCCCCCTGAGGGAATGAAAGGTGGATAGAAATTCCTCAATTGCTGGTGTTTGGTCAAGGCAGACTTCTTCCCACAGACCCAGGCCTCCTGATGGATTCATAGGGCCACATCTGCCCCACCTCCCTTGTAGAATTCCATACTCCCAAGAGCTGTGGGTGTGGGAGCAAGGTGATTCCAAGCCATGTGCCCCTGTGAGCTCAGTCAAGGAGGGATTTGGCAGTTTTCCAAACACATCTGGAGAGAAGACCTCAAATTTTATCTACAGATGCTGGTCCCTGGCTCGTACAGTATTTCAGAGGCAATCTTCCTTTGGTCCTCCTGCCTGGCCCCCCTGGACTTGGGGAAGCTCTGGCAGGTTTGGGTTTATGTTCATGTCAAGTGGGCCAATTTTCCAGACCTGACTGGCTGGTAATGACACGGATTCAGGCCAACGGGAACATGTGAGAGACCTTGTGAAGAACCTTAGGACAGCTTAGCCAGGGCACGAGGCAGGCACAGCACCAGACAGGGTGCGGCTCCTGCGGCAGGCACAACATTCACCCTGCGCAGGTTATACATGGCTGGGCTGGAGAGTGAGAGCCGGGGCACAAACAGATGCAGTGTGGGCTTGAACAAGGTCAGGTGAAATATGGAGAATTGCTCGCATTCACAGACCAGAGAGCTTAATGTAACCAGGAATCCCCTGGGACCATGGACCTGCTTCAGTCATTACCAGCTTACGACCAACCTACCACCTGGGATGGGCAGACTTGTGGCCTCCTAAACCCATAGGGAGTCCTCAGAACAACTACAAGGGTATGTCTAAAAGCTTGTGGGAAAATAGAATGTAAAGATTTTCCAGTGTGATGTAGTGGCTAAAGCTGCTACCTGCAGAACCGGCATCCCACACAGGCACTGATGAGTCCTAGCTGCTCCACTTTCAATTCAGATGTCTGCTAATATGCTTGGGAAAGCAGCAGAGGATGACCTGGAGGAAGCTCCTGGTTCCTGGCTTTGGACTGGCCGAGCTCTGGCCATTGTGTCCATTTTAGCAATAAACCAGTAAGTTAGAGATTTCCCTCTCTCTCTCCTTCCTTTTCTGTAATTCTGCCTCTCAAATAAATAAAACAAATCTTTTTTTTTTTTAAGATTCTATTTTTTTTTTTTTTGAAAGGCGGATATAAGGAGAGGAGGAGAGACAGAGAGGAAGATCTTCCATCCGATGGTTCACTTCCCAAGTGACCACAATGGCCGATACTATGCCGATCCGAAGCCAGGATCCAGGATCTCTTCCAGGTCTCCCACACGGGTGCAGGGTCCCAAGGCTTTGGGCCGTCCTTGACTGCTTTCCCAGGCCACAAGCAGGGAGCTGGATGGGAAGTGGAGCTGCTGGGATTAGAACCGGCGTCCCTATGCGATTGTGGCGCGTGCAAGGTGAGGACTTTAATCACTACGCTATCGCGCTGGGCCCAAATACAACAAATCTTAAAGAAAATATTTTTTTTTTTTATTGTTGCTTACACTGTATTATGTAGTACAGTTTTATAGGCGCTGGGGATTCCCCCCACCCCTCCCAATATCCCTCCCCCCATGGTGGATTCCTCCACCTTGCTGCATAACCATAGTTCAAGTTCAGTTGAGATTCATTGCTTGCAAACACATGCCTAGCATAAAGTTCAGCGTCTTATTGTCCAGATAAGTTCAGTGGCCTCCTGGGGAGACCTTCTATGGTCTGAAGATAGGTCTAACAGAGTAAAGATCCGGTCAGTTAAAAGCCCCAACAAGGCCTCAGTATCAATATACAACATTATGGAATTAATTGACATAGTATTGGGTAAACAATATGTTAAAAATAATGCAAGTTCCATTCTTCGAAACATCTGGGTTGAGACAGCATCAATGACACGTTCAAAAAATAACAAACAACCAAACAATAAATTACAGGTTAAATCAAGGCAAACATGTGGTATCTAATCTTTTGGGATTCGCTCATTTCCCTTAGCATTATAGTTTCCAGTTGTGCCCATTTAGCCACAAAGAACTGCATTTTGTTTTTTTTAATAGCTGAGTAGTATTCCATGGAGTAGATGAACCAAAGCTTTCTTATCCAATCTTCTGCTGATGGGCATTTCGGTTGCTTCCATGTTTTTGCAATTACTGATTGTGCTGCAATGAACATAGGGATGCATGTTGGTTTGTCGTAAATCAGGTGTTTTGGATATATTCCTAGGAGTGCTATTGCTGGGTCATATGGCATGCAGATTCCGAGTTGTTTGAGTGTTCTCCAGACTGATTTCCATAAAGGCTGTACCAATTTGCAGCTCCACCAGCAGTGGAGTAGGGTTCCCTTTTCCCCGCATCCTCGCCAGCAAGCGTCGTTGGTGTTCTTGTTTATGTGGGCCAATCTTACTGGTGTTAGGTGGTACCTCATCGATGTTTTAATTTGGATTTCCCTTATTGCTAGGGAGCTGGAACATTTTTTCATATGTTTGTTTGCCATTTGGACTTGTTCCTTTGTGAAATGTTTGCCCATTTCCCTTGCCCATTTCTTGAGTGGCTTGTTTGTTTTGGTTTTTTGGTTGTTTTGAAGTTCTTTGTATATCCTGGAAATTAGCCCCCTATCGCCTATATCGTGTGCAAAGATCTTCTCCCACTCTGTGGGTTGCTTTTTTACTTTGTTGATTGTTTCCCTTGCTGTACAGAAGCTTCTTAGTTTGATGAGGTCCCATTTGTTTATTCTGTTCTCAACTGCTATTGCTTTTGGTGTCCTTCTTAGAAAGTCGGAACCTACTCCTAGGTCTTGCAGTGTATTTCCTACATTTTCTTGCAAGAGTTTGAAGGTTTCTGGATGTAGGTTTAGGTCTTTTATCCATGTAGATTGGATCTTAGTGTATGGTGATAGATGTGGGTCTATCCTTTTGTTTCTACAGGCTATCAGCCAGTTGTCCCAACAACATTTACTAAAGAGGCCTTCCCACTTGCTTGAGCTATCATTGGTCTTTTTGTCAAAGATTAATTGGCTGTATTTGTGTGGGTTCCCTTTTGGTGCTTCTATTCTATTCCATTGATCTTCCTTTCTGTCTTTGTGCCAGTACCAGGCTGTTTTGATAACCACTGCTCTATAGTATGTCCAGAGGTCCGGGATTGTGATTCCCCCTGCTAACCTCTTATTTTTCAGGATGGTTCTAGCTATTCGTGGTTTTTTGTGTTTCCAGATGAACTTTTGAATCATTGTATCCAGTTCCGTGAAGAATGTTTTGGGCAATTTGATTGGAATTGCGTTGAAAATGTATATTGCTTGTGGTAGTATAGACATTTTAATGATATTGATTTTGCCTATCCAGGAGCACGGGATGTTATTCCATCTTTTGAGGTCTTGTTCAATTTCCTTTTTAAATAGTTTGTAGTTTTCTTCGAATAGGTCTCCTACGCTTTTGGTTAGATTTATTCCCAAATACTTCATACTTCTCTCTGCTATTTTGAATGGTATCCTGTTGGTTAGATCTTCTTCCATCTTGGTGTTATTTGCATACACTATGGCTGTTGATTTTCGTTCGTTAATTTTGTACCCTGCCACTCTGCCAAACTCTCGTATAAGTTCTAGCAGTTTCTGTATTGAGTCTCCTGGTTTTTCTATGTATAGGATTATGTCATCTGCATATAGTGAAAGCTTGACTTCTTCGTTTCCTATACGTATGCCTTTGATTTCTTTTTCTTGTCTTATGGCCTCTGCAAGTACCTCTAGGACTATGTTGAATAGCAGTGGTGATAGCGGGCACCCTTGTCTTGTTCCAGATCTCAGTGGGAAGGGTTCTAGCTTTTCTCCATTCAGTATGATACTGGCGTTGGGTTTTTCATAAATTGCTTTAATTATGTTGTGGATTTTCCCATCTATGCCTACTTTGGCTAGAGTTTTTAGCATGAAGAGGTGTTGGATTTTGTCGAAAGCTTTTTCTGCATCTATTGAAACTATTATGTGGTTCTTGTTTTGCAGTTTTTGGATATGGTTTATAACATTTATGGATTTCCGAATGTTGAACCATCCCTGCATTCCAGGGATGAATCCTACTTGATCCGGATGAATGATCTGTCTGATGATTTTTTGAATTCTATTGGCTAGGATTTTGTTGAGAATTTTAGCATCAATGTTCATCAGAGAGATAGGTCTGTAGTTTTCCTTCTCTGATGGTTCTCTGTCCGGTTTTGGGATTAAGGTGATGTTGGCTTCATAGAATGAGTTTGGGAGGGTTGCTTCCTCCTCTATTGTTTTGAAGAGCTTGTAGAGGATTGGGGTTAGTTCTGTTCGGAATGTTTTGTAGAATTCTGTAGTGAAGCCGTCTGGGCCTGGGCTTTTTTTCGTTGGGAGATCCTTGATGACTGTTTCAATCTCTACCTCGGTTATGGGTTTATTTAATTCTGCAGTTGCCTCCGGACTGAGTTTTGGTAAGTGGTGGGAGTCCAAGAACTTTTCTATTTCTTGGTGGTCCTCAAATTTGTGGGAGTACAGTTCTTTGTAGTAATTTCTAATTATTTTCTTAATGATTGCAGTGTCTGTTGTTATGTTGCCTTTTTCATCTTTAATGCTATTGATTCTCACTTTCTCTTGTTTTTTTTTGGTCAATCGGGCCAGTGGAGTGTCTATTTTGTTTATTTTCTCAAAAAACCAACTTTTTGATTTGTTGATTTTATGTATAGTTTTTTTGATTTCTATTTGGTTTATCTCCTCCCTTGTTTTGATGATTTCTTGTTTCCTATTGTGCGTGGGACTCTTCTGCTGCTGTTTTTCCAGATCCTGGAGGTGTGTGGTTAGTTCCTGTATTTGGCGTCTTTCTTGGGCCTTGACATGCGCTCCGATTGCAATGAATCTACCTCTTAGCACTGCTTTGGCGGTGTCCCACAAGTTTTGGAATGTTGTATCAGAGTTTTCATTGGTTTCCATGAATTTTTTGATCTCATCTTTAATTTCTTCTCTGACCCATTGTTCGTTTAATAGCATATTGTTCAATTTCCAAGAGTGCCTATACTTCCTGGGGAGTTTTGAGTTGTTGATTTCCAGTTTCATCCCATGGTGGTCTGAGAGGGTACATGGTATGATACTAATGTTTTGGAAGTTGTTTAGATTCGCTTTATGTCCTATCATGTGATCGATTCTGGAGAAGGTGCCATGCACCGCTGAGAAGAATGTATAGTCTGTGGCCTTAGGATAAAAAGTTCTATATATGTCTACTAAGTCTAGTTGTTCTATTGTTTGTGTGAGCTCTGTTGTTTCTTTGTTGAGTTTTTGTTTCGTAGACCGGTCCATTGTTGTTAGAGGTGTGTTGAGATCGCCTACAAGAATTGTGCGGGTGTCTATGTCTTCCTTTAAGTCTGTAAGTAATTGCTTTACGTAACTAGGTGCATTAAGATTCGGTGCATAAACATTAATGATGGTGATTGCTTCTTGATGGATCATTCCTTTCACCAGTATAAAATGGCCTTCCCTGTCTCTTTTGATGTTAGTTAGAATGAAATCTATTTCGTCTGAAATTAGGATAGCTACCCCAGCTTTTTTTTCTCGTCTATTGGCGTGAAATATCTTTTTCCATCCCTTCACTTTCAGTTTCTTTGCATCCTTTCTGGTTAGATGCGTTTCTTGTAGGCAACAGATGGTTGGGTCTTGTTTGATGATCCATTCTATTAATCTCTGTCTTTTGATTGGTGAATTTAGACCATTTGTGTTGAGAGTTAAAATTGAGAGGTTGCAATTTTGCCCTGCCATGTGATTGTGTTGTGTGTGTGTTGTTGCCTATGTAGTTGTCTTGTTTGTGCAGCTTTTAGTTTGGAGACCTTCTTATTTGCCAGCTTTGTTTGTGATTTGCCTCCTTTTTGTCCGGGACTAGTGCATTTCTAAGGAGACTTTGCAGAGCTGGTTTTGTGTAGACATATTCTTCTAGTTTTTCTTTGCTATTGAAGTATCTGATTTCGTTCTCATATACAAATGAGATCTTTGCTGGGTAGATTATTTTTGGTTGACAGTTGTTTTGTTTCAGGACTTGGAAGATCTTTGTCCATTCTCTCCTTGCTTGTAGGGTCTCTTCGGAGAAGTCAGCAGTGATTCTGATGGGTTTTCCCCTGTATGTGATCTTTTCTCTACTTCGTACTTGTCTCAGGATTCCTTCTTTGTCTTCATTGGAGTAGAACCTGAGCACCGTGTGTCTGGGTGAAGATCTCTTTGGATCATGTCTGTTGGGAGTTCTCTGTCCATCCTGTATGCGGGGTGGATTCGTGTTCCAAGTGTTTTGGAAGTTTTCCTGTATAATTTCATCAAGCACTGCTTGCATCCCAGATTCTCTTTCTACTCCCTCAGGGAGGCCGATGATCCGAATATTCAGTTTTCTAAGGTAATCCTTCATCTCTTGCATCATTTTATTAGTTTTGCTGAGGTTTGTCTCCAGCTGTTTAATTCGCTGGGCACTTTCATTTTGTGTGTCTTCTGTTTCAGAGATCCTTTCCTCTGCCGCATTTATTCTGTTGATGAGGCTTTCAATTTTATTCTCTTGGGCATCCAGTTTGGTTTTGATTTGTTGTATTTCGGTGATTATGCGGTTCTGGTAGTCTTCCAGCTTTGTGTCCACGTCTCTGAGAAATTTTAGCATTATTTTCATCAATTCCTTTGCTGGTAACACTTCCATGTCTTCATCTCGCATCGCCGATATTGATAATGGCTTTTGGCCCATGTTTGGTGGGGTGCTGGCTCTTTCATCTGGAGCACAGCTCTTTCTAGTGGTTTTTCCCATTGCGTTGGTGAATTCTGGTGGGGCAAATGAACCCGTGTGTTGAGGGGCTGTCAGGTGCTTTCCTGTAGAGATTGGAGCCTGCAGGCGTGGTGTTGCCGAGCGTGGTAATTTTCAAGGCACCGTTGGTGCGTTCTCAGGGCCCGGGGCTGTAGAGCACCACCTTGGGGGCCCAGTGGATTCCAGGCACACTCTGGGCACCTCTTCTACAGGTGTGACACCCCAGGGCGTGGAGGGATGGAGGCGCTCTCTGGGTGTGCCCCCTGCACGGGAATCCACAGGACTTAGAAGGTTTTATGTGCTTTCTCCCTGCGTTCTCCGTGTCAGGGACTGCAAGGTTTTTCAGAGCCCACCTGGTGCGTCTCCCACACACGGGACTGTGGGTGAGGCACTTTCCAGGCGTGGCTCTTGTGCAGTGAATCCACCACTCGTGGTGTGTGGGTGTTCAGAGCCCCTGCTCCTGTGTGGCTCTCTCACACCGGCCCTTAGCGGAGGAGTGGCCCAGGCGCCCTGTTATAATTTCACGGCAGGTTCACACCGTGTCAGTGTGGTGCAGGAGTTTTCAGAGCTCTCCTGGTGGGTCGCCCACGCTCAGAACTGCGGGGTGGGAGGCGAGGGGTGAGCAGTTCACCCTATGGGAGTGGTACCTGCGTGTCGGGGACACACAGCGCTACACTTCCCAAATCTCAAAGCTCTCCTGACACCTGACACCTGACACCTGACACCTGCGCTGTGGAGGCGGCTGCTGCAGGCGGGGCCGCCTAGTCCGCTCGGCGCAGCGACCAGGGTCTTCCTGATGTTCTCGCGCTTCCACCAGGCAGGATGTGGAGGACTCCAGATCCTCGCCAGCAGCCTCTGCGCACTGAGACGCACTGGCCCCCTCAGTGTAGGAACATCTGAGGCGCCTTCCTGGGGCCCCCTCAGCCACCAACACCACTGTGCGTAGTTCCCAAGGCACAAACCCAACAGTTTCAGTCTGTCTGCCCCGCGTTCTCAGAGGCTGGAACCTCAGTAGGGGTCAAGGAATGCGGAGGCTGCCACGTCAACCCCCCCCGCTCACCAAACGTCCGGCCGCTGCAGTCTGCCTCCGCCTCCCGCCGGCGACGATCCGCCCGATCTCCCCGCCTCCGGGCTGTCCGCGTCTCCCGTCAGGCCGTTTTCAAAAGTGACTCAGCAGGTCTGGAGTGGGATGTCGGTTTCTCTACCTTTGCCCTGCTCCGTTCTCGCTGTTCTTCCGAGTTGTGTGGATCTTTTTGGCTCCACACTGTCCTAGGGAGCCTCACGGACCTCTCCCTGCGATTCCCTGCTGTTCCTCTTTGCTGCTTCTATAACTTTCTATCCCTCTTTCTCTGGACGCTCCCTCACAGCCTTCCTCCTACGTCGGCCATCTTCTTTCCCTCTCTCATCAAAGAAAATATTTTGATTCACAATGATCTACAGGCTAAATCCTTGCCCTGCACCCATGAGGATCTCATATGGGCACTGGTTCGTATCCCGGATGCTCTATTTCCCTTCCAGACTCCCTCCTTGTGACCTGGGAAAACAGAGGAAGACGGCCCAAAGCCTTGAGACCCTGCACCCCTGTGGGAGAACCAGAGGAATCTCCTGGCTTCAAATTGGCTCAGCTCCAGCCATTGCAGCCACTTGAGGAGTGAACCAGCGGGTAAGCTCTTTCTCTGTATCTCTCCTTTTTTTCTGTAAATCTGCCTTTCCAATAATAAATAGTTAAATAAATCCTAAAAATAAAAATCTCCAGGACAGAATGGATGCTAGGCCCCCATGGAAATCATGGACAAGGAAGGGAAGTAGCCAGGAGGGGGCAGTGCTCAGCCTGCATGGGCACGTGCAAGAGCTGAGTTTTTTGAACCTGTGCGCTTACAGCCCAGCCCTGGGCTACGGAAGGCTTTGCTCACTGGGCAGTTTCTAGTAGGTTCCTCAGAGACCAGCTTCACTGCTGATGCTCCTTCCTGAGCAAAATGGTCATGGAACAAGGCAGGGTACCTGCCCCGACTGAGGACCTAGTCCGGTTGGCCTAGCAAGTGCAGTTCTTCAAGATTACAAATTGGTTTTTGTTTTGTTTTGTTTTGTTTTGTTTTGTTTTGTTTTGGTGGTGGTGGTGGTTGTTCTAAAGAATTTATAATGCAAAACTAAAGGTTTGATTGAGAAATCACTCACACCTCTGCAACTTAACATAATAAATGAAGACATTAACAGGCTAATTGTCAACAAAAACACTTTTCTCATAAGTGGATCTTATATTTTTTTTCTTGGAAAAAAAGGTTTGATTAAAAAAAATTTTTTTAAGATTTACTTTATTTTTATTGGGAAAAGGTATTTACAGAAAGAAGGAGAGAAGGAAAGAGAGAGAGGAATATCGTCTATCTACTGATTCACTCCCCAAGTGGCCACAACACCCAGAGCTGTGCCAATCCGAAGCCAGGAGCAACGAGCTTCTTCCAGGTTTCCTACGTGGGTGCAGGGTCCCACGGCTTTGAGACGTCCTTGTCTGCTTCCCCAGGCCACAAGCAGGGAGCTGGATGGGAAGTGGAGCAGCTGGGATATGAACTGGCACTTGTAAGGGGGAGGATTAGTGAACTGAACCATTACACTCAGCCTTGATTTATTTATCTGAAAGGCAGAGGTACAAAAAGACAGAGGGAGAAAGAGAGGGAGAGAGAGAAAAAAAGACAGAGAGAGAGAGAAGAGAGATTGAACTTTGATCTGCTGGTTCGCTGGCCAGAGATCAGCCAGTACAAAGCCAGGAGCCAGGAGTTTCTTCCAGGTTTCCCACCGGGTGCAGAGGTCCAAGCCCTGGAGCCATCCTGTGCTGCTTTCCCAAGTGCATTAGCAGGGAACTGAATCTGCAGCTCGGACTCAATTGTACCCATATGGGATGTTGGCACTGCAAGTGGAGGCTTAACGTAATGCACCACAATGCCATCTCCTCGTTATTCTTAATGATCAAACAAACATATTTGCTCAAATTAAAGTAGCAGTGTAGTGCATCATTGTATGTTTTGGATATACTTGATGAGGGATAGCAGTATCCTGCGACTAAGAAAGGGAGACTCCAGCATACTCTGCTACGGGTTATTTGTATTACCAAGGAAGCAGTACATACCGTACTTGAAAGTAGGCTTAGATTACTTTTTTCTTTTTATTTATTTAAAAGGCAGAATAACAGAGAGGGAAAAGATAGAAAATGGGATCCTACACCCTTGGTTCACCCCACGAATGGCTACTATTCCGGGCTAGGCTATTCCGAAGCCAGGAGCCAGGAACTCCATCCAGGTCTCCCATGTTTGCAGCATGGGTTCTAGCAGTTGGGCTGTTTATTGCTGCTTTTCCACTCTTCTTCTGTAATTGAGGGCAAAACTTCGTTAAAGATAGGGCCTGGCAATATCCTAGTGACTAAAATCCTCACCTTGCATGCACAAGGATACCATGTGGGTTCATGTCCAGGATGCTCCACTCCCATCTACATCCCTGCTTGTGGTCTGAAGGAACCCTTGGAGGATGGCCCAAGGTGTCGGGACCCTGCACCAGCTTGGGAAACCGGGAGGGGGCTCCTGGCTTTGGATGGGCTCAACTTCAGCCATTGGAGCCACTTGGGAAGTTGAACCAGTAGACAGAGGATCTTTCTCTCTCTGTCTCTGCTTCTCTCTGTAGATCTGATATTCTAATAAAAAGAATAAATAAAAATTTTTAAGTTAAGTTAAACATAGTCATTATTTTAATATTTTTTAATTTTATGTAGTCTAAAATAGTATTTCCTTCACTGCACTCAGGAACAAAACACTTTGAATCTGACATGACACTTTTCTCATGTCAGAAGCAAGGAAATCATAAAAATAATGATAGTTACATGTGTCGAAATAAATGTTTGAGGGCCCAGCGGCATGGCCTAGTAGCTAAAGTCCTCACCTTGCACGCGCCAGGATCCCATATAGGAGCTGGTTCTAATCCCAGCAGCTCCACTTCCCATCCAGCTCCCTGCTTGTGGCCTGGAGGAAAGCAGTTGAGGACGACCCAAAGCTTTGGGATCCTGCACCCGTGTGGGATACCCGGAAGAGGTTCCTGGCTCCTGGCTTTGGATCAGCATAGCATCAGCCATTGTGGACACTTGGGGAGTGAAGCACCCCTGTGGGATACCCGGAAGAAGCTGCTGGATCCTGGCTTCGGATCGGCATAGCATCGGCCATTGCGCTCACTTGGGGAGTGAATCATCGAACGGAAGATCTTCCTCTCTGTCTCTCCTCCTCTTTCTATATCTGACTTTCCAATAAATAAATAAATCTTAAAAAAAAAGAAAGAAATGTTTGAAACAAATACAGAAATATGCTGAAGATTCCTGTGTGTTTTACCCACAGAACTGGTTCTCAGAGACTGGACAGGATGCCCACAAGATACCTGATATTAACTGGGACAGGTGTCCGGACTGTGAGGAGGGACAATGTCTGCCTGTAGGCAGTGCTGTAAGGACACGGGTGGTGCGGGAGCCAGACCTAGCAATGGAGCAGCTGCCCCAAGCCTAGGCCTGAGGGAAGGAAGGAAGAGGTGTCCTCTGACTCAGACAGGGACCATCCCTGGGCCTGGGAAAGCTGTTTTTCACATGTCCAGCTGGGGCTACAAGCAGCCCAAGCAGAGCAGCCAGAGGCGGCAGCCTGGAGGACCTGCGCAGTCATGGCCCACCATAAACCCAGAGGTTACTGGCTCACCGGCACTATTAGGATGACAGCAGAGAGAAAGTGCTGTCACTCCCACTCAGAGGGACAGAATCTCCTCAAGGGACCTTATGTTACATTTTTTTATAAATTTATTTATTTGGGTCTGGCATGATAGCCTAATTGACTAAATCCTTGCCTTGTAACTGCTGGGATCCCTCGTAAACACCAGTTGGTGTCCAGGCTGTTCCACTTCCATCCAGCTCCTTGCTTGTGGCCTGGGAGGGTAGTTGAGCATGGCCCAAAGTCTTGGGACCCTGCACCCACTTGGGAGACCTGGAGGAAGCTCCTGGCTCCTGGCTTCAGATCAGCTCAGCTCCAGCCATTGCTGCCACCTGAGGAGTGAATCAATAAGTGCAAGCTCTTTCTTTCTGACTTTCCCTCTCTCTGTAAATCTGCCTTTCCAATAAAATTGAATAAATCTTCAAAAAAAAAGATTATGTATTTATCTAAAGAGCCGAATAACACAAAAGCTCGCTCTCCTACCAATCTTTGCCAGTTGAAGATAGGCAGACAGGAGCCTGGAACCCGTCCACGAGGGTGGAAGTTCTGTGCTGTCCTCCAAGGAGCAATAGCAGGAAGCTGGACGAGAAGGGTTGTCGTCCTTGTGTTCCAGACAGGACAGCAGCAACCTGGTTTGTTTCTCATACATTATTAAGAATGTCCCTTTCACTTTTAAAATTGCTTCATCTGAATTGAGCTTTTCCAAAGCTGACAAATGATCTGAATTACATCTTAGCGCATCTAACAACTGCCAACAGCGTATCTGTCAGCCAGTTTAATGCCATGGGAAAACCACCTTTCCACTTGATACCGTGTTATTTTACTAAAAGGTATATAAGAGTGCTATGGATTTTAAGGTGCTAACACATGTTTTAAAATACACAAAATAGGGCGCAGTGCAATGGCTCAAGGCTAATCCTCCACATGCAAGCAACAGCATCCCATTGGGCACCATTCGTGTCGCAGCTACTCCACTTCCCATCCAGCTCCCTGTCATGGCCCTGGGAGAGCAGTGGAGGACGGCCCAACGCCTTAGGAGCCTGAGCCCATGTGGGAGACCAGGAAGAAGCTCCTGGCTCTTGGCCTTGGATCAGCTCAGCTTTGGCTATTGTAGCCACCTGGGGAGTGAACCAGTGGATGACAGATTTTTATTGTCTCTCCTTCTTTCTATAAATCTTCCTTTCAATAAAAAAAATAATAAATCTTGTTAAAATATGCAGAATATACATGATTTCAAGCTTGTTTGGGTTAAAGGAGGGTTCTCCTTATTCAGTGTGAAGGTGACATTTTTTTTTTTAAAGATTTATTTTTATTATTTTTTATTGGAAAGGCGGATATACAGAGAGGAGAGACAGAGAGGAAGATCTTCCATCCGATGATTCACTCCCCAAGTGAGCCGCAACGGGCCGATACTATGCCGATCCGAAGCCAGGAGCCTCTTCCGGGTCTCCCACACGGGTGCAGGGTCCCAAAGCTTTGGGCCGTCCTCAACTGCTTTCCCAGGCCACAGGCAGGGAGCTGGAAGGGAAGCGGGGCTGCTGGGATTAGAACCGGCGCCCATATGGGATCCCGGGCGTGCAAGGCGAGGACCTAACCACTTGCGCCACCGCGCCGGGCCCGTGAAGGTGACATTTTACAGTGCTGTCACCAGATCTCTTCCCAGGGCATGACGCACGGATGCCATGTCCCTTTAGATTACTGACAAAGGATCCTCATCTGCTGAATTCAGATGCAGGAGCTTTTTTTTTTTTTTTTTTTTTTGACATTCTTTACTTAGTTAATTAGGGCAAAAAGGTTCAAGGGCTACAGGAAAGTGGGTAAGACTATTATTTCCATATTGTTTTTGTCTCATATCTGGGGTAAAGGGGGGGTGATAAAAAGAGAAGCCCAACCCAGCCTCCCACCCATCCCAGGTCCCTGATGTGGGGCATGCTTCGAGGGTCTTACTCAAGTGGTTTTAATAGTTCACCAGTTATGAATTGCTGCCAATCTCACCATTCCAAGCACGATGAGGTCACTGAAGAATCCACTGATTGACACATTCCATCTTAGAGTCTCCACTTGCCCAGTTTTACACTGCAAACATATGGCTGAGGTAGTTGACTGACTTGTTCTGTCCTCTGTCTTTTCATGGTGAAGGTTCTGAGTTCGGCAGTTTGACTGGGGAGATCCCCAAAGAGACTTTGTCTGAGGTGTTCCCAGACCAGATTCTTGTGTGTACTTGCAAGTACAGGGCCCAGTACAGTCCATCATCTCAATCAGCTGGTGGTTGCAATTTCTGGATCAGTTCTGTTTCCAGCGCTGTCTTCCACAGGAACTAATGGGTGTTGCAGTCCAGCCTGATTCTGCCCAGCACACACTCGGCCCTCACATAAACCAGTGGGAGCTGCAGCCTAGTCAGAGCAACCCACAATAACCCCCACCAGGCCCACCCCCTACCCTGGTTTGCCAGTATGTGCAGCAGACTAGTCCAGTCTGTCCCACATCCCATTCAGCTCTCATACATGTCAATGGGCACTGAAGACTAGTTCAACCTAACCAGCTCCACTATCCAGTCCACACACATGCGGTTGGGTGCCCTTCTGTCTAGCCACTCTTGCCCCTGTCCTGGTTTTCATGCCCTCCAGTGGGAGTGGTAACCCAAGAGGGAGATGCCCAGTTTTTCCCTACCAGGCCATTCCCACTCTCTGATTATGCATTCTCCAGGTGGTTCTGTGGTTTGACTTGACAGCATTAGCCCCCAGTGCCAGCTTCTGCCAGCTGATGCTGCAGCTAAGCCCAAACAACCCTCACCCACTCTAATTTTTGTTTGTACCAGTAGGAACAATCAGCTCAGCCTGGCTTTTCCCTGATCTAGTCCACATGAGGCGCACAGGTGTTGTAGCCCTACTTAGTCTGGTCTGCCACCATCCCAGCTATGCTCTACAGTAGGACTGGCGGTCCCGCCCGGGACCCCCATATTTTGCCTGCCAGCTCTGCCCTCTGCCTCCCTGGTTCTCACATGTGCTGGTTGGGCGCTGTGGTCACATCCGGTACAGGTCACTTCACCTTGGCATTCCATAATGTGCACTGGTTTTTGTGATGACCGAAGCTGGCTCGACCCATACTCTGTTCTGGTGCTCGTATTTGCCAGTGAGTGATATGAACTGGTTCAGCCTGGTCTGCCCCCGACCCATGCCAAATGTATGCCAGTGGCCTGGTCTGGGCTGTTCCTTATTGTGCTTCTTGTGCTTATCTGCTGGGATTGTGTCCTGCCAGAGGAGTTGCCTAGGCTCCTCCATCAGAACCCCTCCCATTGCCAGATTTCATGCATACCAGTGGGTCCATGAGCCAGCACTACTTAGTTCACCTCCTGTCCTAGCAGGAACAGTGGCCTTTCCTGACTGGCCTTCAACCCGTTCCGGTTCTTACTATTGGATATTTCAGCCCAGCCAAGGCTCATCTATACCCAGATACAGCTCACACATGGCTTAGTAGGGGGCTGAGACCTAGCCTAGTCTGTCCCACATCTACCCTGGTCCTCCAGAGCACCAGATGGTGTTGGAGTTTAGCCCGGCTTGATTTGTCCAGTCCCAATCCACACTCGTGCCAAAGGAGACTACAGCCGTATCCAGATCAGAACGCAGCCCCCATCCCAGCCCTCGCGTTCCTTGGTGGGAATCTCAACCCAGCTAGGGTGTCTCCTTAGCTCCCCAACTGGGCCTGTTCCCAGCCATAGATTATCTTCACGCCGGTGGTTGCTCTGATTCAGTTTGGAAGAGCCCCTCACCCATCCTGGCCCTTGCCCTAGATGCTGTGGCTCAGCATCCCTGGCTTACGCAGACCAGTTGGTGCAAGAGCCTAGCTCGGCATGACCTGTGCTCCATCCTGATTTCTAATTTTACTTATGGGCTAAGGTTAGCTCAGTCCTGCCCAGTCTACCCAGTTCTATTACCAACCTACACATTAGCCAGCCATTGGAGCTACTTTGCCCAGCTTGTCTGACCCCCAGATCTGGACCATGTGTTCACCAGCAGGAGCTATGACCTGCCAGGGGAGTTTCCCCAAGTTCCTCCACTTGATCCACTCCCAGACCCAGTTCTCATACATGCCAGGGGGTTTTAGGCCAGTGTCAGGCATAGTCTGGCCTTCCATTTGGCCTTGTATGAGCTGGTGAATGTTGCAGCCCGGCCCACCCCACACCCTAATTCAGGATGCACATTTGGGTGTTGCTGCCTTGACCAGTCCAGACTGTTACTGGTTCCTTTACCTGTGAGTAATGTCAGGTTCCTTGCTCACACCTAGCTTAGTCCATCACCACCCAACTTTTGAGCTAACCAATGGGGCTAGTATTTCCACAGGGTCTGGCCCACACATCCCCTACAGGATTTACCCTTCCCGCCCCCATGGTTCTTTCGTGTTCTAGTTTTGTCATGACCCTGCCTAATGAGACCCGTCTCCTGATCCATCATCGTGTCAGGTAATAGAATATGTTCGTACTAGACAAGTTCCGAACCTTAGCTTTTACATGGACTGGTGTTTGGTGCTCAGCTTTGATCAGTGATTACAAATTCTACACCGGATTGATAGGAGGTTGGTATATCAGACTTTCCACAAAGATCATCTGGTCCCTCTCTTCAAACCTACCAGGTCTCATTACCCTCACTTACCTTCAAAGGAAAAGTTACTCTGTCATTGGGAGTCTTTAGGATTGATTGACATCCCAGAAGTACAGTGGGCTTAACATGGAGCTACCTAGGCAGCAATTCAAAGCCCCAAAACCCCAGAGCTGGACACCGGGCGGCCAGCAGGTGAATCCCAGGGACAGGTCACCACATGTACATGGTGGCTGGAATCAGGGCTCTGAGCCTGGAGACGATCCCAGCCTGGCACCCACCAGCAGCCAATAGGCTGCTGGAAGTTTAAATCCCCAGACCCTAAGTTTGACCCCTCCCCAATCCCATCCATCGCACAATGATGGCAGCGAGTGGGGCCCGGGCCCGCCTAGCTCTCCAGACTTCCCTCTTCAATGTATTTACCTTGATGGGAGCAGCCTCTGGAGTTCAGGCAGGCACAGGGACAGGTCACCGTGTGCACAAGCAGGAGTTTTTGCAGTGAAGAAAGATGCCAAGTCTCAGGACATCATGTAGAAGTGTGTAAAGTTGTAATGCCAGGGAAGGACAGAAAGGGAAGGCTGTGAGCAAGGAAGGCAGAGCACCAGCGATACACAGCTCTGGTCCTTCCTGGGACTCTCTCTGCTCAGATGTTCCTGGGGCAGCTGGACATCTTCAGGAGAAGCCTATGATTACAGAGAAGCTTGGATTCCTGCCCCAGAGCACCCACTGGAGTCCTGGAAGACTCCAGCATCTTCATGGTAAGCATGTGGGCTGCTTTGCCGTGACTTCTGCATTTCCTGCCATTTACTCTCCATCCTTCCTTTCCTGCTGCCCATTACTGACTCTCAGGGAGTCGGTCCCACACGCTTCTTTCTTTCTGTAAAGGGTCCCTCAGGAGTAGCTAAGGGGAAGGCCAGGGGAGGCAGAGTGTAAGACTCCTGCCACCTTGCTGGCAAGCTGCCCTAGAGCTCCCTCTGTCTGCGGTGAGTCCATGTTCGTCTTAGGGCCGACCTTCCATGGCTGGTTTCCCCCAGACCACCCTCTTGAAGAGGTTTCAGCCCTGGAGCGTATCCAGCACAGACTATGCCCGGCCCCTGTTACACCTGTGGCTCCTAGAACCAGTCACTGCACTTCAGCAGATTCCGAAACAGACAAGCGAGTTTGTTTATCTGCTTGTCCTGGGGGACAAAGGCCAGCAGTCAGTCTCCTCTGGGCAGGGCAGGTACCGCAGAGTCTCTTGCTGCCTGCTCCGACTCTCCTAGCTCCCACATTCCTTGGTGGCTGCTTCCTCTCTTCCCAGCCACCACCCTGTACTCTCTGCCGCTGGGTTCTGTTTCTGTCTCCAGTCTTCGTCCCCTGACTTCCACCTCCCTCCTGTGACGTCATGGAGCTTACCTGGCACATCCAGGGGGTTTCCTACTCCAGAATGCTTCAGGAAACCAAATTCGCACAGTCCCTGATGGCTTGTGTACATAAATCAGGATGTAGACATGGTGTTTATCCTGTCTCCCATGCACAGCCTCAGCTAGGATAGCTCCACAACCTATTTTCTGGTAGCAGGCCACTTGTCACTTGTGTATCTGCTTCTCAAAAAAAAAAATATTCATCATCTTTTGCCTGGACATAATCCTATAGTCATTGGGTACAATGTGAGGTTTTCCTTTAGGTAAATGCAGTGATTAAATCACGCTGATTGACATGGCTCACCTCTTTTACATATATTTACAGTGAGAAGTAAGATTTATTTATTTGCATTGCAAAATCAGATCTACAGAGAGGAGAGACTGAGAGGAAGATCCTCTGTCCTATGATTCACTCCCCAAATGGCCCCAACGGCTGGTGCTGCACCTATCTGAAGCCAGGAGCAAGAAGCTTCCTCCAGGTCTCCCACATGGGTGCAGGGTCCCAAGGCTTTGGGTCATCCTCGACTGCTTTCCCAGGACACAAGCAGGGAGCTGGATGGGAAGTGGAGCTGCCAGGATTAGAACCGGCGCCCATATGGGATCCTGGTGTGTTCATAGGCGAGGACTTTAGCCGCTAGGCCACACCGTGCTGGGCCCTACCGTGAGACATTTGAAATTGACTCTTATTGCGAAATATACCATGTGATTTTTTTTTGTTTTTTTACTAAAGTTGCCCTACTACTCAGTAGATCTCAAAGTTGAATCCTCTCATATGTCTTTTTAAAGACATACCTCCTAAAAAAAAAAAAAAGATTTATTTATTCTTATTGCAAAGTCAGGTATGCAGAGAGAAGGAGAGACAGAGAGGAAGATCTTCCGTCCGATGAGTCACTGCCCAAGTGACCACAATGGCTGGAGCTGAGCCAATCTGAAGCCAGGAGCCAGAAGCTTCTTCCAGGTCTCTCACGCGGGTGCAGGGTCCCAAGGCTTTGGGCTGTCCTCGACTGCTTTCCCAGGCCACAGGCAGGGAGCTGGAAGGGAAGCGGGGCTGCCGGGATAGAAGCGGCGCCCCTAATGTCCTTTAGGTTTATCAAGTTTTCACATACCATGGCTTCCTGCTTTTACTTATTTTAGATAAAGATTTTATTTGAAAGGTAAACTTACAGAGAGAAGGAGAGACAGAGTTTTTCCATTTGTTGGTTTACTCCATAAATGGCCACAATGTCTACAGCAAAGCTGCTCCGCAGCCAGGCGCTTCCTCTGGGTCTCCCATGTGGGTGCAGGGTCCCAAAGCTTTGCCCCATCCTCTATTGCCAGGCCAAAAGCAGAGAGCTGGATGGGAAGTGAAGCAGCTGGGACTTGAACCGGCCTCCATTTTTATTTACTATTGATCTTATTCCATTATGTTGACATCCCACTCTCTTTTTAAAGATTTTATTTATTTTTACTGCAAAATCAGATATACAGAGAAGAGGAGAGACTGAGAGGAAGATCTTCCATCTGATGATTCACTCCCCATATGACTGCAACTGCTGAAGCTGAGCTGATCTGAAGCCAGGAGCCAGTAACTTCCTCCGGGTCTCCCACATGAGTGCAGGGACCCAAGGCTTTGGGTCATCCTTGACTGTTTTCCCAGGCCACAGGCAGGAAGCTGGATGGGAAGCAGGTCTGCTGGGATTAGAACCAGTGCCCATGTGGGATCCTGGCACATTCAAGGCAAGGACTTTAGCTGCTAGGCCATGCCCCCGGGCCCCAACTCTGTTTATCTATTCAACTATGAATAAGCACCTGAGTTGACTCTGTATCATTGTTGTTGAGGAGTCTCACTTTGTAGCATGGTGGAAACCATTAAGTGGGGCTCTGTGTGTGTCAGGAAACCTGTAGTTTCTAGAGCTTCTGTCTGGTTCTGTTACGGGGTGCGAGTGAGATCACACCAGACATGTCTAAGGTTCATTAAGGAGTCTTTATTAACCAAGCTTGGTGATAATAGAGCACACCAGAAATAGCAAATTACAAGTCCATATGGCAATCCAACCAATCATAATCCAACCAAACATAATCCAACCAAACATAATCCAACCAATCATAATCCAACCAATCATAATCCAAAGGGGAACAAATGGTCATTACCCTGAAGTCCATCCGTTAAGCTGAAGACCTTTGTCCCAGCTTCCCCAACAATGTAAGTTATCCTAAGACATGCAACGAATAACCTGGACACACTTACAAAGCTGCAGGCAGTCACCTTTCCCTGGCTTCTCTGCCCACATTCCATCACTGCTTGGCCTCACCTCTCCTGAACTCTTGACAGCACACAAACCAGAAACAACATTACTATATCCATTGTCTAATCTAAGCAGTACACAAAGACCCTGCTCAGGGGATTACCTGTCCTGGGTCAGCCAGTGTTGAGTGGTCAGAGCTAAGGAAGCAGCTGACCAGGAGAGCGAGAGCCCCTGCTTCCTGGGCCTTTTAAAGGGGCGTGTGAGGCAAGTGGTTTGCAATACTGTCCCTTCTCAGATGATAGGTGAGTCACAGGTGGGCAGGAACGAATACCTAGGTGGTAGCGGGGGGGAAGGGGGTGGCTGAGGATGGAATTATCATTCCATTGCTGTTAGGCCCCAGCTTCAGGACAGAAGGTAGGGGACACAGCCGCATTCCATTTGCCCACTGTCAATGGGTGCTGGCTATCACTGGCTGCACCCCATAACAGTTCATTAGGGTCTGAGGATACGTGGATCGGTGGGTCTCTTCCAGGGATAGTCAAAGATCTCTAGGAAAGATTCTACAATCTTCTGACCACAGCCAGTAGGTTACCGGGCCTCAGGAAGCTGATCTGAGGAAGGGAGCCTTGAGGGTTCCTGCTTTCATTAAGATGCCAGTTTTTAGAGGGGGACTTTATTCTTGTACTTTCCAAATTCAACATTTTAGTTGTATTTCGATGTCAGTGTTTCATTTTAACCCTGAAAAATATTCCATCATGTACCTCTGCAAAAGTGTGCCCATTCTCCTGCTGATGAATATTTAAGTTCTCCGATTTTTGATTAGTAAAAATGCAGCTGGTAGGAGCATTTGTTGACACATCCTTTTTGTGATGTTTCCTTGGCAAATACTTAGGGCTGTAACAGCAAGACCTCACAGAAGCTGTGCTCTGACATTTCTGAAAAACAATCACAGCATTGTTCTGCATGTTTGATAGCATCACTGCACCCTCCCTCCATCAGTGTGTCGCAGTTCCATCAGCTGTACGAGCTTGCAAGTCCCGGCTCTGTTTTCTTTTTCCCTTGTTTGCCCTACTGGGTCTCGTGGTTATCATTGTTCAACATAAGATTCCATCTTCCATTAGTTTTCCCTTTGTTTTTATTCCTTGATTTAAAATGTTGTGACAAAGGGGTCAGTGCTGTGGCATACATCCCCTATGGGTGCCAGTTTGAGTCCTGGCTGTTTCATTTCTGATCCAGTTCTCTCCTTATGGCTCAGGAAAGCAGTGCAGGATGGTTCAGGTCTTGGGACCTGGCAGCCATGTGGGAAATCCAGAGGAAGCTTCTGGTTCCTGGCTTCAGACCAGCCTAGCCCTGGCCATTGTCACCCTTTGAGGAGTGAACCAGGGTAGAAGGACATTGTGACCCTAAAAGGTCAACAAGCATTGGATTGCTATTGATAGGATAATATTTGTATGAGAACAACCAAACGGATACCTTTTCTATAAGTAAATGGATATCATTTGTATAAGGACAACTGAGTGGACAGCATGTGAATGAGAACACTGGTGGGATATACAAAACAAAAGAGTTCCAAAGAGTAGATAAGAGTAGATAAGCTCAATACCTCCTCCCTTATCCTAAATGACCCTTGGTCTATAGAAAGTCTGATGGCCACTAATAAACAGCAGCTATTGACCATCAGAATCCACGCCTGTTACTATAGGCTCCATGCACCAAGCAAGCACAGAAAAGCAGCTAACAAACCAGCACATAGAAGATCTCTGTCTGTGTAACCCTGCCTTTCAAATAATAAAAAAATAATAAATCTTTTTTTTTTCAAAATGTTGCGAATCTATCTTCATTTATTGCCCATTTATGGAGATAGGGGGAATAGTAGGGTAGAGGTGAATCTTTGGGATGAAACAAAATCCCAAAAGTAGAGTCCTTTGGATTCAGTAAGAAATGGGCAGTGTCCAACCTGGAAAAGGGCCATCATGGGAAACCAATCTCCTGGCACCCAGATCTGATCCTGCCAGCACCTCAGACAGTGAGAAACAAATGATGATTTGCTAAGAGCCACACAATCTGCAGCCCTTCGTGAAAGCAGCCAGGAGCGCCATAGCAGGACACTGGCTCAGACACAGAACAGCCAGGACTCCAACCAACACTTTGGATGTGGGATGCTGGTGTTCCAAGTGGCACCTTAACCTGCGGCACCACCATGATGCTGGCCCTTCAGTCTGCATTTTGCGTGCCTGAGTTGGTTTTTGTTTTCTTTGCTATTTTGGCCTTTGCGAATCCTATTTGGAAATGAATTAACTAGATACAGTGGTAAACAGTAATGCTTCAAGAAGTTCATGGAAATGTTTCATTAAAAAAACTGATTTCAAAATTTTTTGCATTGGGGCTGGTGTGATGATGGCTCAGTTAACTGATCCTTTACTTGTAAGTGCCAGCATCCATATGGGTGTCAGTCTGTGTC
Organism: Ochotona curzoniae; assembly: GCF_017591425.1. Lineage (NCBI taxonomy): Eukaryota > Metazoa > Chordata > Mammalia > Lagomorpha > Ochotonidae > Ochotona > Ochotona curzoniae. Next base: position 60,936,011 of record NW_024467106.1, read on the forward strand.
TTGGCTGTTCCATTTTCCATTCAGTTCCCTGCTTGTGGTCTGGGGAAGTAGTAGAGGATCCTTGGGACCCTACACCCACATGGGAGACCTCAAGATGGCTTCAGGCTCTTGGCTTTGGATTGGCTCAGCTCTGGCCATTGCAATCATTTAGTGAGTGAATCACAATTCTGAAACTACTGGGAAAGCACATGTTTATAGAATCATAAACGTACATAATCATAAATTTCTGGTGTATGCAGCAGGTCGAAAGTTAATTGCTTCGTTGAGTCTTTTTCCCACTAAAACTTAACGCGGGGGAATTAAAGGGCTTGACAGCCACCTCTACTACAGGGCAGGACCAGGGTGCTAAAGAAATGGACACATTTTGAGAAGAGTGATAGAGTGAGTGTTGCCAGCCGCATCCGTATGCACTGGCCACATGCCGTACCCAAAATGGCTCCGGCCGGAGAAGCCACACCTTGGTGCCTGGTGGAGAGTCACGTAGCTTTCGTAGTACTGCGCAGGTGCCCAGCGCACGCCCAGTGAACTACGGCATGACCGACTCATGGCCCATGGCCGGCGCGTGAACACTGAGGACTGGCGAATCTGGTCGCCCAGGACCCTGCGTGATCATGACGCTAACCTATCATCGGCAAGGGCGGAGCCGGTCAGCACATAAGAACAGGCAGCCTGCCGGGGTCGGGCCCTTTCCTCTTCCTCATCTTGGTGTGCACAATAAAGACCACCGCAGAAGACTTCACTCGCGTCTGCCTCTTATTGCTGGACGATAGGACTCGTGGGCGCGACAAGTGAGAGAATGCTGCAACTCAGCAGGTGAATGGTGGGAGCACCAAACAGCCTGGAGACTCTGGGAAGGCAGCATCCAGATGAATAAAATGCATTGCACCTGTTGCCCCAGCTCCCACGGGAAAGGCCACAAAGGTGGATCAAATTAAGCAGAAAGCACAGCAAGCCCCATCATCATTGCAGTCTGGCGACTAGCATTATGAGCAAATTTCACAGTCTTCACAGACTCCAGCTCGAGTCTGGGGACCAAACAACTGCTTTATTCCAGAGATGGAGCACGTTGGGTCCTCCAAGCACTCGGAAGCCAAGCTGCTACATCACAGCTCCACCTGCAGAATGGAGACACCGAGAGATTCCATTTCATTTTACAAATAGGCCAGGTGGTCCCTGGACACTTCCCAGAGTCTCAGAATCCACAGATAGCTCACAGGGTAAATGACAGGTACCTCGGGTCTAGGAACTCCAGGACTGTGGACTGCCATTTCACAGTTTCTTATGACACCTGTGTGAATATGAGCCTCTCTACATCCCACAAAATGGGGACAATGGCTGGTTCCATCGTACAGCAGCTAAAGAGTCACACAAAACCTTTACTTCTGAGCTCATTTAGAAGGAAAGGCATGCCATCTGTCCAACCAAGAGCTTCCTTTCCATTTATATGCAAATGTATTTTCCTAAGAAATTTGTTCCATATAATTAGAAGCAGCAAGTGATGCCCTGGATATGCAAAAATCCATGCGCAAGAAACCTAAGAAATCAAGAAGCATGCCCCCTCCCTGGGAACATAGTACTGTCCAAAAACATATCCCAACTTGAAGGAAATCCATATGAAATAACTAAATTAAATCCCAAAGAATGGTTGTTAGGGGGATGTTGCCAGATGACTGGAAAGTAGAAAATCAATTAATAAAATCAAGAAGGCATTCAATATACAAATCAGACAGTAACAATCAACAAAATAAAAATACTGTTGAGAGCACTCATGACAGAGGAAATAAAAAAAGAATTTCTGAATTTGAGGACAGGCCTTCTGAAATAACCAAGTGAGACAAGATACGGCAGAACATTCTTTTTGAAAGAATGAATAAAAATTGTAAGCCACTTGGAATACCACTCAGTGAGCAAATATTTGCATTATGGGATCTCTGGAAAGGTAGGAGAAAGGGAAAGGCATTTAAAAGCCTATTTAATGAATTCATAGCTTAAAACTGCCCAGGATTTGATAGAGAAACAGACATCAGATCCGGAAGCTCACAGGAGCCCTTCTCCAAGGCACGTCCAACTCTGATAAAGGCCGAATCACAAACTGTCCAAACTCTAACAGGTGAGCAGCAGACTTCTCAGCAGGAACATCCTGGGCCAGAAGAGAGTGAGCTGCTATATCCAAGCCCTACACTTCATCTGAGCCAAAAGGCTGAGAAGCGATATGTGTTCAATCTGTGAAAGGACAAAGCTGCCAGCCAACAACGCCATAAGCTGCCAAACATTGCTTCCCAAATACAGAAGAAATCAATTCTAACACGAGCAAAAACTGAAGGAATTTACCACCACCCTAAATGCCCTTTTATAAGAAACGCTTAAGGCAGTCCTGCACGGGAAGTCTGCCAGGAGCAAGCTGGGGCTGGATCCCTGCGGAACCAACTCACCTTTCCCACACGGCCTGTCCAGGCTCCCCACCCCACGAAGGAATGCCCCTGGCCAGGGTGTGTCTATCCTTGGTTCCTCAGTTTCCCTGGCTGAGTGCCTGGATCATAGTTTCTTACTTGGTCTGACAAGCTGGTGGCAGGGTTACACTGGTACATCTGTACACACATCTGGGTACACTTAGCACCTGCCCAGGGAGAGAATGTGAGACCCCCCCTGATGTTACATACCACACACATGTCACACCACATTACAGTACATACAACATGATACACATACAATACTTACAACACGCCACACAAACACCATCTGTATACTCACATATACCGTCCATATTCACATATGCATATCACACATAATCACCATACACACCACACAAATATCGCATATACTCACACACACAATTCACGAATGTATACTACAATCACACATTCACACACATATCTATTAAAAGAAACTCACTCTTCTCACACACCTCCTGCACAGTCACACATACCACACATATCCTGTTGCTGTCCTGCAGAGAAGGACTTGGCGCAGAACCTATAATGACACGCGTGGACTCTGATGGGCCAAAGTTTATTAGGGGCCTCAGACTTTATAGACTGAGGGTCATATAGGATAAGGGAGGAGGTATTGAGCTTATCAACAAAATCTATCAACTGTTTCTACACTTTAGTTTGGAACTCTTGTATATTCCACCAAGAGTTCTCATTCATATGCTGGGCCTGGCACGATAGCGCAGTGGTTCAAGTCCTAGCCTTGCGCAGGCCGGGATCCCATATGGTTGCCGGTTCTAATCCCGGCATCCCTGCTTCCCATCCAGCTCCCTGCTTGTGGCCCGGGAAAGCAGTCGAGGACGGCCCAAAGCCTTGGGACCCTGCACCCATGTGGGAGACCTGGAAGAGCTTCTGGCTTCAGATTGGCTCAGCTCCAGCCATTGTGGTCACTTGGGGAGTGAACCATCAGACAGAAGATCTTCTTTGTCTCTCCTCCTCTCTATATATCTGCCTTTCCAATAAAAATAAATAAATCTTAAAAGAGTTCTCCTTCACATGCTGTCCGCTCAACTGTTCTCATACAAATGATATCCATTTAGCTATAGGAATGGTACCCACTCAGTTGTTCTCATGCAGATGTTATCCTAGCAATAGCAAGGCTGTGTTCCTTGACCTTGTAGGGTCACAACGTCCTACAATATCCGACAGACACACACTCACACACAACACATATCATACAGATATACTCCACATTGCTACTGCACGTAGACCACATACACACAATACTACATCCACACTCACACATATTATACATCCCCACATACGCAACACGTATTCATTCACATCACAATATTTACCCATACATGTACCACACGACACATGCCTACACCACACACTACACATATACTGTGCATTCACTCATGAGACACATACACTACAGATACACACAGAATACTGCACATGCATTCACACGCACGCCATGCTCTCACGCAAAACGCACAAGTCACACCGCACATAACTGCACATACGCTCCTACACACACCACCCACCTCAGAGCTCACTCCTACCCTGCGTACACCGCCGAACTCCTCCATCGCACAGCTCACACACTAGGCGCAACTCACAGGCACACTACAAAGACCTCCTTAGCAGTGACTCCACGCGCCAAGTCCCCGCGGTGGCCAGGGACACCCCGCGGCGTCCGGCCAGACGGCGGCCCCGGCGAGCGAGCGAGCGAGCCCTCAGGACCCAGGCCGCCCCTCAGGGCCGTCTGGCGCCGATCCCGCCCCGCGGCGCACGCCCCCCGGCCCCAGCCCCGGGCCCGCCCCGCGCCGCGTCGCCCGGGAGACCCGCGCCCCCCGCTGGCTCGCACGTGCGGCTTTGTCAGACGCTGCGCTCCCGCAGCTGCAGCCGAGCCCCGCACGGGGGGCTGGCTCTGGGGCCGCGGGGCTCCTCCGGCCGAGCCCGGGAGCCGGCCCTGGCTGCCGAGTCCTGGCTGCCCCTCGCCCTGCGGGGCGACCACCGGGCTTGGGTGGACACGGGGCGGGCCGGGCGCTCCCGACGCCGAGCTGGCCTGTGCGGCCGTGGGGGAGCTGCGGCGCTGGGTTGTGAAGCCTTTTCGTCCGGAAGGGAAGCCGGTGAGTGTACTGGGTTTGGTTCAGGTGTCTCTGGGACCCCGATTCTTCCGGTTTGGTGGGGCCGGCCCTCCCTCGGGACGGGGACCCTGCCGCCCCTCCAGGGCCAGCGCAATGGGCTATTTGGAGAGAGACACCAGGCTCTCCACCCCCCGCCCAACCTAGGCTGTGGTCCTCGCCCGGGTGCGCGGTCCGGGGCTGGGGCACAGGGCTCTCTCTAGGATATTTGTGGAGCAGCGGTCCGGGGCTGGGGCACAGGGCTCTCTCTAGGATATTTGTGGAGCAAGCAGTACCAGGCTGGGCGCTGCAATGGGCCCTGGCTGGTTTCCGGGTTTCCACTCGCCTCTCGCTGTCGGTGGCTTTTACAGCTAGGCTGGGTGTGGGAAATGTGCGCTTTACAAATGCACTGGAGCCTGGAAGGGCCCCAGGGCGAGGGAGCCCGTGGGACGCCAGGGTCGTGTTGTCTTTTTGCTAGCCTAACCGTGCGGCTCTCATCAGTTCCTCTCTCTGCCTCCCACCCCCAACGTACAACTACCCGTCAGCATTAGGACCTGGGCGAAAACGGGCCCCTGGATGCCGCCAAGGTGGAATGTGTACCAGACACATGCGCGCAGGTTGCTCCTGCTATCTTGTTTTCTCACACCATGTTTGTGGCTCAGGGCGGTTAAGAAGTTGTTTTCCAGGATAACTGGGGGATACGGGCATCTTGAGCAAGTATCAGGTGGAAAGACTGATTGCATGTGTTACATGCGTGTGTGTATGTGTGCACGCGCGTGTGTGTGGTTGCAGCAGCAACCCCCAGCCAGCGAGGTTGACTTGCTGTCAAGGTGAGGGTCTGGGGCCTGGCACGGTGACCTAGTGGGTAAAGTTCTCACCTTGAACGCGCCGGGATCCTATATGGACCCGACGGCTCCACTTGCCATCCAGCTCCCTGCTTGTGGCCTGAGAAAACAGTCGAGGACGGCCCAAAGCCTTGGGACCCTACACGCACATGGGAGACCTGGAGGAAATTCCTGGCTCCTGGCTTTGGATAGACGCAGCACCAGCCGTTGTGGTCACTTGGGGAGGGAATCATCGGACAGAGGATCTTCCTCTCTGTCTCTCCTCTCTGTATATCTGCCTTTCCAATAAAAATAAATGAATCTTAAAAAAAAAAAAAAAAGGCCAGGGTCAGGCTGTGTCCCCCAGGGCTTCAGGACTCACAGAAAGATGCTGTTGGATGAGCCTGGTTAAGTCTCCCCCGGCACTTGGAATGCCTCTTGGATGACCACAGAGTTCTCTGAGCCTGCTCCGGGCACCCAGTGGTCCATAGCCTGGAGTGGAAGAAGGGAGGCAGAGTAGGACATGTCCACCGACTGCTGACATCTTGTGCCTGCAAGATGGACAGGTGTGAGTGGACATCTGGGCCTGCCACGGGATCATGGATTTAGTGCCTCCGTTTCTCCAGCTGTAAGGAAGGTCTTGTGGCAGCCTGCGGTGGGGTGCAGGGTGAACTCTGCAGGCAAGACCCTGGTGTGAGTGCCCGATCAAGTCCGGCATCCTCAGTAGGACCGTCCAACCATCCTTCTAGAAATTCAACTGCAGGATTTTTAAAAGGGCAAAGGTACCTATTAATACAAGCTTGTAAAGTGAACATACGCCTTAGGTTTCCCAGTAACTGATCTTCAGTCTTTCAGATCACCCCTAGCCTATAGGCGCTGAGTAAATTATTACTCTGCATCTCACATATCCCAGCTGGACCTGATGGACATGGTAACAGTTTCTTTGTGGGGGGAACTTTAGGTCGAGCTTAAATGAACTGCTTCTTGAGTGGCTTTCCCTTCTGTGAGATTGCTTCTTTCTGCTACCAAGTTCTCTTTTTCTTTTTTCTAAAAAATATATATATATATATATATATTTCTATTGGAAAGGCAGATATACAGAGAGGAGAAGAGACAGAGAAGATCTTCTATCCAATGATTCCCTCCTCAAGTGACCACAACTGCTGGTGCTGCGCTGATCCGAAGCCAGGAGCCAGGAGCTCCTCTGGGTCCCCCACACGGGTGCAGGGTCCCAAGGCTTTGGGCCGTCCTCGACTGCTTTCCCGGGCCACAAGCAGGGAGCTGGATGGGAAGCAGGGCTGCTGGGACTAGAACCAGCGCACATATGGGATCCCGGCGCGTGCAAGGTGAGGACCCCAACCACTACACCAGTGCGCCGGGCCCTGCTACCAAGTTCTTAATCTCACTTGATGCTTGCACTGGCCAAGAAACAAAGAATAAACTGGCTGGCTCTGACCTTAGACACTCACTGGGCTTGGGGGATCCTGGTCAGCTGACCCTGATTTTCTGACTGTGGTTGCCTTGGGCAGCCTGTGCTATGTCTAGGGGCTGTGGCCACCTTGTTCCTGGTGTGGAGGTCCTAGGTCTAGACGGATGACATTATAGATCTAAAATCGCCGGCAAAGCACATCTGAACCTCTTGCCTTCTGCATGATTTTTTTTTTTTAAATAAGATCCAGAAGTTTTTGTCTGCAAAACAAACTAGCTGCCTGAATTCATCCAGTGGCAGTGTGGGCTGAGGGCTTTTGAAAGCCCTGGTTTACTGTCACCGAGACTGATGCTGCGAGCCAGAGTGTGCCTGTTTGTTCTTCAGCATGCAAAGGGTCTGTGCAAACACTGCTGTTAAGATCAGTGAGATGACTGGACTTGGGGCCTCCTTGTCCTCCACCCTGAAGTCCACCCTCCTCAGCACCACTCAGATCTGCACGAAGGGACGCTCCTCCCTGCTTCTCCCGGCTTCCTAACTTCTCAGGGACCTCCAGCCCCTTTGCCCGGAGCTGGCCAGCTCAGCATCAGACCCTTTGAGTGCACCAGGCCTGCTGAGTTTGGAGTTGCCTTTGAAAAATCAGGGCTGTCACTGAGGCCTGAGCTGTAAGGGGTGGATCCGGAAGACTGCGAATGCCCTTTGTTAGCGTGTGCTGTCTGCCGGGAGTGGGGTGTGCAGGAAGGGTAGGGTAAAGAGCCGGCTGCAATCGGGGCTTCTGGGCGGTGCTGTTCCCCTGCAGCGCAGCTGCCCCACAACAAAGGCAAGGAGAGAGTGGGGGCGTGGCCCCTGTTTGGCCTTCCTTTTTCTGTATTGCTCTCTATTTACATATGGATAATTTTTTCTGATAGGAGAAAAAAAGAAAGCAAGAAAGCAGCACAGCCCTTTGGTGCCAGTGCGGGCACAGCAGGGCTTTTTGTTAACGCTAAGAACTAATTGCTTCCACTTGAGACCCAGCGTGCGCAGCCTCCCGTATTGGGCCTCCTGTCTGGAAAACTCTGGCTCGGTCGCTGAAGGCGGTGGGGCTGCCTCCCGGCTCTTTGCTAAAGGCTCCTGGGGCCAAGATGACTAAACCTGTTGGTATTTTTAAGGCAATTTTTTTTTTTTCTAAATGAGGAGGTAGAAAGAGAGATGATCCATTAGCCACTCATACCTGAGCATTCTCTGTGTCCCACAGGGAGCCCTCAAGGGCCTGGCCTAAGGGAAGCTGAAGGGGTCGGCCTGTTCTTACAACCCCGCCCACCGCCCCTGTGGCTGTGGACCTGGGCTGTCCCTTTCCTGCTCAGGAGGTGGTTAGGTGAAATTAAAGGCAGTGCCAGTTTTGGGAATATTCTATCTTCAAACCAAATTCAGTTTCGGTTAAAAGCAACCTAGAAAACTTTTTTTTTTTTTTTGGTGGGGGTACTTTTTTTCAGAAGCAAAATCACATTTCTTTTTTAGTTTCTTGACCACATTTTTCCTTAGAGAGATTTAGGACAGCTAAGTACAAATTAAATTTTCCACACGTCAACAGTCATGGCGACAGCTGGCTTTCATTGCGCAAGAACGAGGGCTGGGAATAGCCAAGCAGCAGCGTGAGGCCTTTGTTCGCTCACTTTTTAAAACAGGTTGGCTTTTCTCCCAATTACCAATGTAATACATGATCTTTGTAGAAATTGATACGTTGCTGAGAAGCATTGAGAAACAAAAACGCAAATTCCTGGAAGCTCATCCCGCTAAGATAGCCGTGTCAGCTGTCCTCAGGGCCTTCCTCTGCGGAGCTTCCTTTGCTGGATGGACCTCGTTATTTGGGCAAGTGTTCAGTGTGATTTGCTTCTGGGGCTGAAAGCTGGCATGGCACCCCCATGCGAAGCCATGGGATGTGGCCACTTCCAGCCCCTCTCCTGCCCCCGCAGGTCTGGCTTTCCCACTGTGTTGTTGGCTAGAATGACAGCATCAGACACTTTGTCGCATCTTTGGGGTCTGAAGGATGAGTGACCCGCACTGCTCTTGGTTCCCCCAAACAAACAGGTGATTGAAGAAGCAACTGGCGTCTGTGCCAGTGGGGCTGGAGTGACCGGCCATGACCTGGACAAGTGCAGAGTGGCCAGGACAAGGGGCCACCTGGCTCAGGGAGAGTACAACCACGGGTCTGCAAGCTTCCTTTTTCGGGAGCCGCCTCTGGAGCCTGCAGGTTGCTCTGTACCTAGGACCTGCTCTGCAAGCGTGTGTTAGCCTGTTGTGTACAACATCTGAGTCCTCACCTCAGCTTCCTCATCGTTGAAGGAACTCTTGCTTTCAGGTGCTTTCCTCACCCTATTCTGCTCCAGCGCCTCCAGCTGCGTCCTGTAGGTTCTGAGTAGCCAGGCTTTGATGTCCCCAAGCTTCTTGGATCACCTCTTCCGAGCAAAGGAGAACTGAAGGGATGCTCAGAGGTTGTGGCACTGCTGCCCTGCGTTCATGGAGGACGATGGGACACGGGATCGGCATACTCAGAAGGCAGAGCTGAGGCTGGTAAGGACTGTCCAGGTGGCTGAGGGACAGGCTTACCCAGGCAGGCAGACGGAGGTGAGCAGGGCAGAAGGCCTGGAGGCCTCAGGTGCCAGGTCGTCAGGGCTCCAGCCACTCCATCTGGACTCCTGCTGAATGTCCAGTCGTTACTGGCCATCTTCTGCTTTCCCAGGTGCATTAGCAGGGAGCCAGATAGGAAGTGGAACAGCCAGGATTTGAACCTATACAGATTGGTTGAGTTACAGCTTTATTCATTATGCTGCAGTGCCAGCCTCGTAGGACCCATGCTTCTTAAACCAGCCTGCTGACCTCTAGGCTAAATGCCTATTTCAGCTCCTGTTTTAAATTAAGCCTTTGTGTGGAAATCAATGTGATCACATACAGTTTAGAAATCATGTAAAAATCGATGAACCTTTTCCCTCTCTCCATCGTGACGCCTTAAAAAATGATACAGACCCCCTCCCAGTGCAAGGGCAACACTGATGTAGTGGCTGCAGGACAGCCATCCCACAGGTCCTCGCCAGTGTCGCATCTGCCACTTTTTGCCTAACCTCCAAAAGCTACTAACCCAAAGTCTATTACTACATTTGATTGTTTAGAAATATCAGATGTGGGGCTCAGTGCAGTTGCTTAGCAGCTGAAATCCTGGCCTTGCACACACCAGGAACCCGGATGGGCGCTGGTTCTAATCCCAGCGGCCCCATTTCTCATCCAGCTCCCTGTTTGTGACCTGATAAGCAGCTGAAGAGAGCTCAAAGCCTTGGGGCCCTGCACCCACGTGGGAGACCCAAAGGAGGCTCCAGGCTGCTGGCTTCGAATTGGCTCAGCTCTGACCGTTGAGGCTGCTTGGAGAGTGAATCATCAGACAGAAGAGCACTCTCAGGAAAAGACACTTCCTCCAGTGCTTCCCCCGGGGTGAGGGACACTGCCCCAGGGAAGGTCTCCTGGTAAAAGGCTTCCCTGGGGACTCTGTCCTTAGGAGTGGACACTTGCCGAGAGGACTGCTCTGAAGTGGACACTCCCTGTGACAAGTCTTCGTCCTCTTGCTCCTTCTTCTTTTTTTTTTTTTTAAAGATTTATTTATTTATTGGAAAGTCAGATATACAGAGAAGATTTTCCATACAATGATTCACTCCCCAAGTGAGCGCAACAGCCGGTGCTGCGCTGATCTGAACCAGGATCCAGGAACTTCTTCCAGGTATCCCACACGGGTGCAGGGTCCCAAGGCTTCTGGCTGTCCTCGACTGCTTTCCCAGGCCACAAGCAGGGAGCTGGATGGGAAGTGGAGCTGCCGGGATTAGAACCAGTGCCCATATGGGCTCCTGGTGCATGCAAGGTGAGGACTTGAGGCACTAGGCCACCGTGCCGGACCCCTCTTGCTCCTTCTAAGTGTGCCCTGTGCTTCCTGTCCTGAGCGTCCTGCCTGTGGGCTTCCCCGACCTGCCGTCCAGATGGCCATCCCTAGGCTGTAGTCGGCCTTCCTGGCAGACGGGGCTCGTGCTCTGTTGGGCAGAGCAGGGACCTTAGGGGACTCTCAGTAGATACTCTGTCCTTTGGGGAAGATGAGCAGACTCCTGGAGCGGGACATCAGGCTAAGAGGTCGCTGTGGGCAGACAGCCCTCTCCTGCAGAGCCTGCGTCTTGAAGGTGCACAACTGGGCACAAATGGCCATTGCTGCAGCTGATCTCCAAGGTTACCAAGAGCCTGCCGGCCTTGCAGACCCACTTAGGTTTCTGATTCATGAAGGAAATAAGACAGAAACTGGAGTGTCTTCCACTACTTCCCAACGGATACTTCTCCCTACAGGACTGACCTGCAACCCTCAGCACGATTCTTCCTGAGCAAGTGTCGAGAAGCATTTATGATTGCTGTCTAGTAGGTCATCCAAACCCTGTTTAAAATAACAATAGAGAGGCAGGATTGCGAGTTAAGCTGCAGCCTGTGATGCTAGTCTCCCATATGAGTAGTAGTTCAAGTCTTGGCTGCTCCATTTGCGATCCAGCTGCCTGTCAATGCTCCTGCTAAAGTGATGGTAGAGTCCAAGTCCCTGGGCCCCTGTCATCCACATGTGAGACCCAGATGTGTAGGCTCCTGCTTCGGCCTCATCCGGCTCTGTCCATTGTGGTCCTTTGGAAGAGTAAACCAGTGGATAGAAGACCTGTCTCCCCCTTTCTGTGAGTTACTCTGCCTTTCAAATAAATATTTAAAATGAAATCACAGCAAATACTTAGGAACTCAGTTTACTCTTGGCAGGATAGGAATTTGGGAACAGCTTGGCCTTGACTCAAGTCTCGTGAAGGCCAGCTGGGTGGAGTCCAAGGAGTAGTCAGTCTCAGCTGACGAGGACTGGGCTGAGAGTCAGTCTCCAAGGTATCTCTCTTAGGGCCAGCTAGTGCCTGTGTTGACTGGCCTCATCTCCTCCCCACATAGATTCCTGGAGCGAATCGCTCAGCAGGGAAGGAAGGAGCCACCACAGGGTGTGACCAGGCCTCAAAGTCCCCTCTTCATTTCTACAGTGCCCTGTTGGACTCTAGTGTCCATGGTCACCTGCTCGTAGGGGGAGGGACGGCACAAGGGCGTGGATGCCAGGGTGTGGCAAGCCTGAGCCGTGGGGGCAGGGAATGGCTGCTAGGACGTGCTGCTTGGAGCGTGTTTTTCCCCCTTCCCCCATAGTCTTCCTCTTTACCTGCTGCTCTGGTCCTCCTCTGGCAGTTTGGAGCCTTACACCTGGCCTGGCAGTGTCCTGTCTGGTTCATCCTGACTTTGTAGAGCAATTCTTCTGTATTCCCTGTGGTCCTGGGCATGGCCTCTGTTACTCATGGGACCCCCACTATCAGCCTCCTGGCTCAGGAAATATCAGAAGAGGCTGGTGGCTAGGGGTTAGTGGCAGCAAGTCTGTCCTTTCCTCTGTGAACTGGAAGCATCCAGATGTCAAGGGCTGCCTCCTGGGAGACCTGGTCCTCTGGGAACAGGAAGAAGAACCCCCAGGGGCTGTGCGTTTTATCAGCTTGATAGCTAGGGTTCCCGGCCCCAGGAAATCAGTGGTTTGTAAAAACTTAAGGCTGGGCTGGCTTTGTGGTGAATGAATTAGGCTACTGCTTGGGATGCCCTGGTCCCATATCAGGTGCTAATTCTAGTCTCAGCTGCTCTACTTCTGACCCAGCCTCCTGCCAATGCCTGCTGGGAGGCAGAGATGATGGGCTAAGCACTGGTGCTCCTGCCATCCATGTGGGAGACCTGCATGGACTTCCTGGGCCCTGGCTTCCACCTGCCCCAGCCTTGCCTTTGCAGTCATTCGGAGAGTGAACCAGTGGATTAAAGATTTCTGTACTGGTGTCGCTCCACCTTTAAAAATACACACACAAGTCAGAGTTGGATTAAAAAGGCATTACCAAAACAGTATCAGGTTTTGCCATCTAATCATTTGAGGATTATCTTCCAAGATGACAAGGAGGGTCTGCTTGAGGGCTGGGCTCTATTGCCAGGCCTCCCTGGAACTCCAGCTTCAGCCACTCAGAGCACCTTGATACCCTGTCTGCAGCATGCTCCCTCCCCCGTCTCCCCACCTGCTAGCACCGAAGAAGTTGATGGGGAGCCTCTGAAAGAGCATCTGGGCCTGTCTGGTTCCCACAGGTCCCCTCAGTGCCTGCTGACCCCTGTTCCCCAAACGCAGAAGCACCAAGAGGGGCGAGGGTGTCCTGTGATCACACAGGCCCTGTGAGCTGCCTGTTAAACTGTAACCAGCCCACAGCGGCAGAGGATGATGTTTTCAGGTCACTGGGCGAACAGGCCCTTCCAGAAGCAGCAAGCCAAGCCCCTCTCTGGCTACGCAATGACACGGAAATGCAAATACGCCATCGTTCTGTGACCCACGTTGTGAAAGCTAGAAAAAGGAAGTTGTGTTTTGTTGGTGCATAGAATTCAGCTCCGCAAGAAAAAGAGACTCATCCTTGGGAGTCTGGTGAGTGGGGCTCGCTCTTGGGGACTGGGCTGAACCCTGGGGTCCCACCTGGGTTTGTGAGGTGGACTGTGGCAGGCAGGGGATGCTCAGGGCAGAGACTTTTAGGGGACGGATGTTTTTGAGGCAGGAAGCTGCCCTGTGGTGCTGAGTGGTGTCCTGTCCTATCTTCTTGTCTTGTGGCTTTCTCAGCATTACTGGTAAGAAGGCAGTTACTGTGAGCATCAGCGCACAGCCGTGTGCGATGCCTCTGGCTGGCTGAGTGCTACACATTGCTGACCATGATGATAAGTGGAGCCTTTTGTGCCCCCAGGGATCCCCGTAGGGGCCCCTGCCTCAGGAAGCAGGACTGTGGCTCAGGTCATCGGCATCAGCCAGGGCTGGGGAGGAGGGGTGACAACAGGTCGTGCTGTACTTGAACTGAGGTGGCCCCAGACACACCCCCAGAACCCTCCCACCGTGTAACACCTAGAGCTTCCTGCAGTCTGTAGCTTAACAAGTGCAAGTGCTGCCTGGAAAGAGAAGCGAATCTACCAGGTTTCTTCAGACAATGGAGACAGTGGACGGGCCACCTCAAAAGGCTTGTGGGTGGGGGCAGTGTTGCAGTGGTGGTGACAAAACAACCCAAGTGTCACCATGATTGTACTGGGTATGTTCAAGGGTACACAGTATACTACATCCAGAGCACCAAGCTCCAGAACCCTGTGGGGTTTGAATGGTGAGGATCTCTGTCATGTTTATATGTTTCTGCGGTCGGTGCATGCCAGGAGCAAAGTGGGGGTCACCGTTGGCCACTCTAGCAGGACAGAAAAGGTGGCCGCAGGGCTTCGACAGCCCACCGAGGAGGGAACACGCACGCTTACCTCAGTCCTGTCAATGCTCAGCTGGATGTTGCTCAGTCATCCTACAAGAGGAGAAACTGAGGCACAGAGGGCCTTTATCTGGATGCTCCAACCACACTTCCCCTCCCACCCCCACAGCCTTCTTAGCCCCAACACAAATCTTCTGAGCCGCCAAACTTACTCAGCCCCCAGAGCTGGGTGGGGCCTGTCGGTGCTGAGGGAAGGAAGTGGTTTGTCCCCAGCAGGGCTGCTGCTGGTGGGCTGGGGGCCTGGGTTCCGCTCCTGAGTATGGGCACTGACAAGGGCAGGACTTATGTCCTCATCTACAAAGAGGCCAGCACTTCCAGGTGGGCAAGGACCCTCAGTACACGGGGCCATGCTCTAGAGACGGGCTGTGTGAGTCAGAGTTCTTGGGTCATGGGAAGCCTCCCTGGCTGTGCTGCTCTGGGGTCCCCAGGGCCCCTTAGCGGCCTACAGGTTAGAATGATAACTACAGGAGTTGCAGGTCTGTGCACTTGGCTCTCCACTGCACCATCCATTCCTGCCTGATGGGGCGTGTCATGATCCCCATGGACAGGAAGGGATGTTGCAACTGTGTGATACCAGGATAAGGCAAGGAATCCAGTTCAGCAGTGGATAGATGCAAGGCTCAGATGAGAAAAGTTTGTGGGACCTTCTGGTGCACACAGGAGGCTCAAGGATGAGTGTATGCTGGGAACAGTGAACAAGGATGGATTCAAGAGCACAGCCAGACACTGTGGCAGCCAGTGGGGACAGAGCCAGCCCAGGAAGGAAATAAGAGCTGTGGCACCCTCACTCACTCCTGATGTTTCCCTGTCCACACTTGATCCTCTATTCTGCAGACACTTGTGGGGCCTGGCGGGTGATGAATGGGCAGGTATCCAGCAGGGAGAGAAGTGGAATGCTGGCCATGGCCGGGGTCTGTACTGGTATCAAGAAGTTAGGAGCAGCCCCCTGTGGGTCTGGGGTGAGCCAGCCGCAGTGTGGGAGCAGGTGCCTGTGCCTGTAGAGCCTCCGACGTGCGGATCAGATGGATGCTTGACTTCACTGCCCTCTGCTCTTCCCCAGCGTGCCCTGAGTCAGCCACTGGACAGTTTCCTCCTCCACCCTGTACCGGTTACGCTTGTGACCTCTGGGCCATGCACATCACCATTGCTTACGTTCCCCATGGCCCTGCTGCCTCCCCCTGGACTGGCAGCCTGCTGACAATTTCCTTGCCTTCTCCCCAACTATCCCAACCTTTGAATACTTGCTGGAAAGCCACCCCCAGCTCCTGGTGCTGTGAGAACCATCCTAGCCTGACCCCTAGGATTCTACTTACTTTATTGTGGGTATAGCTACCTATGCAGGGAAGAAGTTTATTATATTTATAAAATTGAGATATGACTATTGTTGATGGTTAATGTGTGTTTATTTTCATTCATTTGAAAACCAGAGAGAGGCAGAAACACTGCATGATCTTCCATCTACTGGTGCACTGCCCCAAATACCCACAACAGCTGGGGCTGAACCAAGCCCAAGGCAGGAGCCAGTCCATTCTGGTTTGCCACATGGATGGCAGGGGTCCACCACTGCTGCCTCCTAGTAGGAAGCTGGAATCCAAAGAGGAGCCAGGATTCCAGCTCAGGCATTTCAGTGTGGGATGCGGATGTATCTTAGATTGAAGAAATACAGAAACAACCACAGAAAAGAAATATAAATATATAACATTTTAAACCAAAATAAAAATAGTAAATAAAAGCAAAGGATAAACACATTAGCTGAGAAAGATAAGCAAAACCAGAGCAGGTGGTGGGTCCCGCCCGCCCCCCAACATGGCAACCCTGGGAGAGAGGCGGCCCGTCTTGATGCAACTTCCTGTGCCTGCCTGGGCTTGCTGCTCACCGATTTACGCCAATGCTAATTTTGATCAAAACTCTAGCGCTTGCTCCTCACTTTGTCTCACTAATCTGCTGCAGTTGAGCCAGGTTCAGCTGGAGGCCTGGGGGCACCCCAGTTGACTCTGTCCCGTGAGGTGACAAAGTGTCAGGCCTGTGTACGTCAGAGCCACTGACACTGTACAAAGCAGCCAGTTTAGGGATAGAGTTGCTGTCTGCTGGCTTCAGGGTTTGAGCATCTTACAGGACCATTATTACGTTCACATGAGGCTTGCAAAGCCAAGCCTGTCTGCCTTGTCCAGACAAGAGGTAAAAACAGGATCAGAGAGGATACAGAGCCTTGGGGCTCATGATAGCTACATGGCTTTTAAGGTGGAGATAATAGGGCTCGTGTGCCAGGCTCGGTGTGTGGTGGCCTCTGGCCAGAGCAGGGCAGGGTGCAGGCAAGGCCTCCTTGATGTTGGGTTAGTTTTACCAACCCTCCCTCCCTCCCTCCCAACCCCCAAGTCTGCCACTTGGTACAGGAATGCAAACCTTAGTCTCAGGAATGCAAACCACCAGGAAATGTTCCTGCATTTCCCATGCTTCAGTGCACCTGTAAGGATACCAGGGCTGCCAGGATGGCGCTTGTACTCTGTGTGTTAGGCACATAGACCCCAGCCTCACTTCCTGGTGGGGATGCCCATTCTGAGATCTGTCAACTTGGCGCAAAGTCACAGAATTTCTGTTGAGAACTTTCTGGAATGCTTTTTATTTTATTTTATTTTTAAGTAAGTTTGCCTCTGGTAAGCTGGTTGCAGATTAAGCCACTGCTTGGGGTGCCTGGGATCAAGCCCCACCCCCATTGCTGATGAAGCTTCTAGCCAGTGCACCTGTGAGGCGATGGGAATGGCCTAAACCTGAATTCCTCCCAGCTGCTTGGGAGACCCAGCTAAATTCTAGGCTCCTAGCATCTTCCTGTGCCAGCCCTGGTTGGTGAACCATAGGCCAGAAGATCTCTGTCTCTCTCCATGTCTGTCATCCTGCCTTTCAAATAAATACAAAACAAAACCTGAACATTAGGCTAAGTTATATGAAAGATATATAACACAAAACTTGCCATCTGAACAATTTTCAGTGTACAGTTTGGTGGCATTAAGTCCGTTCGCATTGTTGTGTAGCCGTTATCACCATCCCGAACTCTTTCATCATCTCGAATTAACACTGTGTCCCCATTCCCACTAACTCTGCCCATGCTTCCCTGGCCCCCATTCGTGGGAACCCTTCAGTCAGCCTGGTGGCAACCAGAACCTTTCTCAGGCTGAGACTCCAGGGCCACTTCTTGTATTTGCAGGCGTATCTGGGTCACAGGGTGGCTTTATTTCCCCTGGTCATTGGCCACCCTTCCCAAGCATTTCTGTACACTCGGGGGCATGATAAAATTATCTCAGTAGGTTTGTACCTGTGCGCCAAAGCTAAGCCAAGGAGAAGCTGTGCAGGGGCCAGAGGCAGCCTGTGGTCTGCAGGCTGCAAGGATGCGTGCATAGCCCCTGTGGTAATGCCTCATGGCCCTAGCTGGGCTTGGTCCATGTTCTCTCTCTAGCAAGGAGGAGACAGATTGAGGAGATCTGGAAAGCAAAGTTTATCTAAAGCAGAGGAAAAGTTTACACTCAAAAAATAAGTGCAGGCAACTCGGGTGGGGTTGGCTGTATTTTCATAGTCTCAGGAGGCCTGGGGATGCTGTCGGAGGTGGGGCTTAGTTAAATATTCAAAGAGGATGGAGCTTGGGCAGTGCTTGGGTGCTGCCAATTTCCTTGCCCTTCTTGGAAAATATTGAAAGTGTCGTGTCATCGAGAATATGCTGGGAGTGACAACCATGATAATTTTATTGGAATAACCAAGAGGTCACCAGGGGGACACAGCCTATAGTTGTATTGGACGCTTCCAGCTGGCCCTGGTTCCAAGTTTACAACATTGAAGAGCTTAACGTTTCTGCTACACAGAAGTGACGGTGGTGGGAGGGAACTTGGCGGTGCACAGAAGGCGGCTTAGGCAGTGTATGGGAGAGGAGGTTGGGCGGTACAGAGAAGGGGGTTTGGATGCTGCAAACCTGACTGTCCTTCGGGCCAAGCTGAGCTATCAGCCAACGAGGGCTTTTGCAGGGCCACGCTGCTGCCAGACTTGTCTGAAGCAGTTATGTGTGCGCTAAACTGGGCTGGGCTGCAACGGGGTGGCATGTTTAGTCCCCAGCTCCTCTCTGTCAGTCCCTTACCTGCCCACATCACTTTCAATCATTGGGACCAGATATTGCAAAGTGTCCAGCCCCCAAATATAGTGGAGTGAAGCCATAAGCACTCGTCCTCATTCCTTGGCGATCCTGGAGCTGACGGCGCAGCACGTAGCTCTGTCAGCAGGCCTGGTCCATCTCCAAAGCCCCCTGCTCAGCTCCAGGTCTGACTGCTGCAGGCTGTCCACTAAGACACTCCAGATGGCCGCCCTCACTGCCTTCCAGTTGTAGCAAATCTGTGAGGCTGCCCGTGTTGAGGAAGGGATATCAGAGACCTCTTAGACTGGAGGGTGTCACGGGATCTGGGGATAGTTTGAAGACCAGCATTGTGGAATAGTAGGCTAAGCCGCTGCCTGTGGTGTCAGTATCCCATATGAGCACTGGTTCTTGTCCCAGCTGCTCCACTTGCCATCCAGCTCCCTGCTTGCGGCCTGGGAAAGCAGCAAAGGGTGGTTCAAGTCTAACCCATGTGGGAGACCTGGAGGAAGTTCCTGGCTTCTGTCTTCAGATCAGTCCAGTTCTAGCCATTATGGTCATTTGGGGGTATAAATCAGTGGATGGAAAAAAAATTTTCTCTTCTCTTTCTTTCTCCCCCCCGCCCCTTTCTTTCTCTGCCTATCAAATAAATGAATTTTAAAAATCTTTAAAACAAAATAAGCTTAAAAACCCAGCAGTCCCTTAGCGTGTAGTTATGAAGGACATGCTGTGTGTGGGGCCTCTGGGCCACTGTAGAGAATGGACAGTGTGTACTCAGTGTCCCTGTGCAGGTGACAGCACTGTGGTGGATTTTAGTGGCAGTAGATGCTCTCATGCTATCCCTGATGGCACATTGTAGTTGAGTGGACGGGCAGACTCGTGGCCCATCCTATGGGATTGCCTTTGCCTATCTTTTATGGCCGCTGTAGCATTACCCAACAATCCCCCAGGGCTGTGACGATGGAGCCATAGCCATATTGACGATACTAGTGTCTTTATACTTGTGAATTCCCCTGTGCTGGGTGATGGCAGTCTCAGCTGTCTGGAGCCGTGATTTGGCCATTCTGTAGAGAGCACTGAGTCGCTCTCTCTCAGGACATTGTTGGCAAGGTGGCTAGTGGGAGAGAGACCTGACGCACAGCTGCGTGATCACCTAGCCCGGCCCTGCGTGTGTCCGAGTGACCCAAGCCTAGGGGATTGACCTCACCAAGTTGACCCTGTGGGTGGTTGTTGGTGAATGAGTGTGAGAAACTGCCTATGTGTATATGTGTGAGTGTATTTACATGTTTTGTGTGTGGTGCAGGTGTATGCACGTGTGTGTATTTGCATTTGAGCATGTGTGGCATCTTTATACAAGAAAAGCTTTGAACTCCAAGTTATGGCCTTGCCAACCCAGCAAGGTGGCTTTAGATGAAACTTCGGCAGGGTGGGGAAAATGGTGGGAGTCGAGGGCAGCTCTGCCTGAGTGGCTCATCTTCCACCTGCCCCTCTACCCATTTCTCTTTGTTGATCTTAAACAAGGATGACACCGATTGCAGGATCTCCCATCAGCATGGCAAACCCCATTCCTCTGGACAGCCTGAACTATCCAGACCTCCTTTAGACTCCAGACTTCCTTCTACTAGTAAGGAAAATGACACTGTGTCTGCACAACTCAAAATGATAGGGGTGGGATTATTTCCAAAAATAGCTCTATGAGGTATCATCATCACAAGTTAACCACAGATATTTAACGTGTGCAGTTGGATAAGCTTGCACATACGTTCACACTCATCAACTGTCACTACAGTCAAGGTAAAGCGTATGTCCATCAGTCCTGGAAAACTCTTGTCCTTTCAGCACCCACGGGTGTCTGCTGCTTGGCCATGCAAGAATGGAATTAAATGTTAAGTTGATCTAGTGCAAAGGTGGCTTGACATTCATGGATGGTTACGTTCATAACGTCCTGGGAATTTTTTGAAGACTCCCTCGTAGTCTAGTTTGCATTTTCTAGAATCCCAGGTAATCAGAAAAGCACAGCGGATCTCCATCTTTGCCTAGATCCTCTCACTCAGTATACTTATTTTTCAGGTTATCCTTTTTGTGTTAACTTTTCCCAATGTTCTGATAAAGCATGTTTAGAATTGGTATCATTTCTTCCTTAAATGGTAGAATTTACCAACAAAGTTCTCTCTAAGTGTAGAATTTTCTCTGTGGGAGAACATTTCTTATATTCTGTAATCGCTGAATGTCCTTACATGTCTTAATTTCGTTTTCAAAAATTTAGAAACACTTCAGCTGTCGCTTCCTCAGATAAGAGCATTTTTCCTGCTCACTCCTTTTTGGGTGCTAACTGCGTGTGTAGTCTTGTTTGAAGTTTGGCCATTGCTCTCTGCTGCCCTTTGTCTCCTCCTCTGTGCATATCTCTGTTCCTGCTTCTCTGTGTGCCTGTCTTGTTGTTCCTTAATCTCTGCGTCTCTGTTTCACTTGGGATAGTTTCCATTACTATCTCTTCAGATTTACAGATTTTTTTTCTAGCATGTCCAATCTGCCAGTAATCTCTTCCGATATTACTATTTTCCACTCTTATATTAAGCATTTTATTGCCTACTGCTGTCACTGTATATAAAATAATTACTCTTGTAAAGTAGAAATTCGTGAAAATACAGAAGAGATAGATGTTAGGGACTGACAAAGTAGAAGCTTATATTATGGCACAGGTGTGAAGAGAAGTTTTTGTACAGGTTCCAAATTTAACCCTCTTGAATCAATATTCACCAGTTAATGAGAAGTGGCTTGAAAACACTTCGAAGGGCTGGTTTGATTTCAAAAAGGAACAGACCTGGGCCTGGCAGTGTGATAGCATAGCAGCTAAAGTCCTCACTTTGAATGCACCAGGATCCCATATGGGCGCTGGTTCTAATCCCGGCAGCTCCACTTCCCATCCAGCTCCCTGTTTGTGGCCTGGGAAAGCAGTTGAGGACAGCCCAATGCTTTGGGACCCTGCACCCATGTAGGATACCCGGAAGAGGTTCCTGGCTCCTGGCTTCGGATTGGCATAGCATCAGCCCTTGCACTCACTTGGGGAGTGAATCATCGGATGGAAGATCTTCCTCTCTGTCTCCCCTCCTCTCTATATATCTGACTTAAAAAAAAAAAAAAAAAGGAGCAGACTTCCTGAGTCCTTAAAGGATTTACTGTTGAAGACTCTCCAGTCAGCAGGAGGTCATGTTGAGAATTCAGCTGACAAAACCGCTTCAAGTATGCAGTGCCTGGGACACTTTGACTAGATTGACGCCAGCCTACAGCCAGAGCTTTCCACACAGCACTAATGCTGGAGGAACCGGATATGACACACACCAGAACAGGGCCCATTCTCTGGTTTGTGGGTTAGTGGACCGAGAGTCCACCTCCATGTGTTTTTCACACCTGGTTTTCTTAGCTCTAGAAGTTTGGTGTGGTTTTTTGTTTGTTTGTTGTTTTTAGATTTATTTTTTTAAGACATTTTTTTGGAAAGGCGGATTTACAAAGAAAGATCTTCTGTCCACTGTTCTACTTCCACGTGGCCACAACAGCTGGAACTAAGCAGATTCAAAGCCAAGAGCCAGAAGTTTCTTCTGGGTTTCCCATGTGGGTGCAGGGTCCCAAGGCTTTGGTTTGTCCTCAACTGCTTTCCCAGGCTACAAGCAGGAAGCTGGATGGGAAGCAGGGCTGCTGGGACACGAATCAGCACCTGTATGGAATCCCTGCACATGCAAGGCAGGAATTTATCCACTGAGCAATTGCGCCAAACCCTGGTGTGGGTCTTCTTACATCTTTCATGTCTCTATTTAACATTTGATCATAGTAGAATGCAGGCATAGTAGCTTTGTAATGTTCTTGTCTGCAAATCTCAATATCTCTGTCATTTATGAGTCAATTTCTTTTTTTGTTCTTTTTTTTTTTAAGATTTATTTATTTATTGGAAAGTCAGATATACAGAGAGGAAGAGAGACAGAGAGGAAGATCTTCCGTCCGATGGTTCACTCCCCAAGTGAGCGCAACGGCCAATGCTATGTCAATCCGAAGCCAGGATCCAGGAACTTCCTCCAGGTCTCCCACCCTGTGGGTGCAGGGTCCCAAAGCTTTGGGCCATTCTCGACTGCTTTCCCAGGCCACAAGCAGGGAGCTGAATGGGAAGTGGAGCTGCTGGGATTAGAACCGGTGCATATGGGATCCCGGGCGCATTCAAGGTGAGGACTTTAGCCGCTAGGCCACGCCGCCAGGCTCTATGAGTCAATTTCAATCAAGATTTTTCTCCTGCTTGGGGATAAATGATCTATTTGCACACCTGCAATTTTTTTCAAGTTTTAATTTTTTAAAGTCTTGTTTCTTTTTTTTAAAAGGATGTATTTATTTTTATTTAAAAGGCAGATTTATATATATAGAGAAATAAATGTTCCATTCACTGACCAAGCCCCATGCCTGGTAATTTTTGATTGAATGCCAGACATTGTGCCTTTCACCTTACTGAATGCTGGATATTTTTATATTTTTTTTTTCAAGAAGATTTACTTGTTTAAAAGGCAAAGTTACAGAGAAAGAGGGAAAGATTTTCCATCTGTTGGTTCAGTCCCCAAATGACTGCAACATCCAGAGCTGGGTTGGTCCAAAGCCATGAGTTAGGAGCTTCTTCAGCATCTCCCATGTGGGTACAAGGGTCCAATGACTTGGGCCTCCTCCATTGCTTTCCCAGGAGCATTAACAGGGAGCTGGGTCAGGAGGAGAGTAGTTGGGACTTGAACTGGTACCCATATGGGCTGTTAGTAGCTCGAGTGGCTGCTTTACTGGATACTCCGTAGCACTGGCCCTTATTTTTGTATTCTTAAGCATGCAAAAGCTTGGCTTAGAGATGCTGTTAAGCTGTAAACACTTTGGACTTCCTGTAAAGATTTGGCAATATTTGTTAACTGGGACCATGGAATTAATTACCCTCCGCCAGCAGGGCAAGGTCCTCCTGGGTGCTCTATGCCATGTTCTGCGAGCCTTGAGGCTTTTGTGGTTGACTGGTGAGAAGCGGGCAGACAATGGATAACCCTCCCTCTGGTCCACTGACATGGCTCTTTCTCCAGCCTCTCTGGTTGGTGCCGATGGGCTTCAAGGGCCCTTCTCTCTCTGTAGACTATTGTCCTTTCTTCAGGCTTTGGCTCCACCTTGGTCTGTGCTCGGAGTCTCCCTCTCCTAGCTCCGTGGCCTCTGGACAGTGAGCTGAGCACCAGGAAGTCTCCCTGAGTTGTTTCCATCGCTCAGGGTTCATGGTGCTCTGCCAACTGTCATGCATCGTGTTGCAGGTGAGTCAGTCTGGTTTCTGTTAACTTCATCTCGGCCAGCATGGTTCCCGAGGAGGTGGAAGTTCGGCTGGGCTTTGCTGCTCAGCTGCCTCGGGGCTGAGCAGGACTCACATTCCATGGGTATGTTTTAATTGCTGTGTCATGTCCGACTTCTGGAAACCTGCATTTATCTCCCATGCTATGAGAAGAATGCAGCAAAACATGAATTTTCTGCCTGGAAATCTTAATATTTCCACCTATTAAGCATTTTAACCATGTACTGGTGACTAACAGGGGTTGCCCACCTGGAGCGACTTTGGAGTCCCTTGAAAGGGATCTACTCAGAAGCCATCGTCTACATGACAGCAAGCACACAGGAGGCTGTGCAGGCCACAGGCTGTCCATGGGCAGCCTCGGGGCACCAAAGTGGTCCTACACAGCCGTCGGGGAAGCACAGGAGTCCGACCGTGCTGAGCCCTGCCCGAGTGTCTGCTGCCCAGGACCCCAGGGAAAGAGCGTGGGCCAGGGTTCTCACTGTGTGCTAGGGAGCCATAGGGGGAGGTGTGGTGTGTGGATTGAGGAGGGTTGTCAACTGGCCTCAACTGAGAGGTGACTCTCACACAGTTCCTGTGACCATGGACAAACACAGTCCGGGCCCGAGTTTCTAGCTGAGCTGGGGGGTCATGCACTGGCCCTGCCTGTGTCAACCAGGGGTCAAGCATGGGCTGTTCTGTGTCTGCCTCATGGACTGGGGCTACAACTGCTCCAAACACCAGTTGAAGAAGGGATTTTCATTCTCCTTCATGTTTTCTCAGCACGTCCCAGTCAACTCCACTTCAGACCTTCTGGGCGAGATCATCAGTGAGTCCCTCAGCCTCTGCTGGCCAACCCCTCGGCGCTCACCAGGAAAGGTGACTCTCTCAGGTGGCGTAAGTGACTGTTACTGTGGCTGCCACACCTTTGCAGCTGCATCGAGGGTCAAGATGTCAGGGATTGTCAGGCCCCCTCTGGTCTAGTCTCACCTTTGACCCTCCTCGGGGGGTCACTGGGAGTGGCACTCAAGGTTGCTCCTGCAGAGATGTAGGAAAGGCAGGCAGGTAGAGACAAATACCCGGATGCACTTCCTTGGCCTGGCCCTGAGCAGGAAGATGGAGGGTGTGGTCTGGGCGGAGGCCTCCAGAGGCTGTGTCCTCACTATGGTTGGAGGAGGGGGAGGCAGAGCCTCGTGTGGGATGTCATAGATTGAACAGCACCGTGGACACAGCAAGATGCTATGGGCCCGGTTGCTGCTGGTCCTTATTTTGTATTTTGAACTCACTGAGCAGCAGAGAGCTTCGCATTGTAGAGTGGCTTCTTTGTGTATGCAAAAAACTTAATTTTACAATGATATGTTTGTCACTTGCCATTCTGCAAAGACCTGCCCAGTAGGAGCCTAGTACACCTGCCCAGAGTTTCGGTGCACCATTTATCCTGGCCTGTGCCTGCCCCTTAGGGCTTTCAGTTGGGAGGGGTGGGCTACATGAAGGGGCTGCACTGAAATAGGCTCATTTCTTCTTGACAGGAAGGCCCCAGCCAAGCTTCCTAGGAGCCTGACAAGTTCAACCCTGAGGATGGAATCTGGCAGGGAGAGCTCCACTGCCCCAGGACCTGTTGTCTCTCCAGAAGCACCCATTCCAGTGCCTGGCTCCTCTTTCATGGGGAAGCTCCAAGCACTCCCAGTCAGGCCCAGTGCCCCTTGTGGGGACCACAGTGGCCCAGCTGCGACAGGGGACAGCCCCTCAGACACTGGCCAAGGCGGGGAGCTGAACTGTGGCACGAAGATCCCCAACCGGGATAGCGGGATTGACAGCCCATCCTCCAGCGTGGCCGGTGAGAACTTCCCCTGCGAGGAACTGTCCCCAGGCTCTGCCTTGCTGCACCCCGAGACGGCCCCAGGCAGCCAGACTCCGCAGGAGGAGGCTGACAGTGACGTGGGTGAAGAGGCCGACCCCAGGAACAGCTCCCCAGGGATCGACGAGGAAGCCAACGTGGCCCAGGTAGGCCCTCTTGTCGGAGGGGTTGGAGGTCACCCAAACCTCGGGACTGAGGCACACAGTTCCCACTGCACAAGGGGAATAGAGTGCTGGGAAGAACTAACCTGACCCACCTGACTTCACTTGAACTTCAGTCTCCATAGCTAAGAGATGCACTGAATCTGCACCCTAAGAAGGCATGAGAGTTAGTCTTAATAGGGCCGCGCAAAGCCGCCCTCTGTGGAGTGCTTGCTGGGAGCCTCGCAGAACCCTCTTGGGCAAGGTAGCATGAGCACCGTCCAGTTCATAAACAGGTAGAAGGAGTATGGCACCTACCTGGAGTCACCCACAGGAAGTGGCACAGGCTGGGTGCTATGCTGTGCTCAGGACGTGGGCAGGAACCGTGAAGCCCAGCACCATCGGTGTAGGCCTGAGCCGTGTCCCCAGCAGAGGGACCCTCCTAGAGGGAAAGCCCACACACAGTGTTTTTGGCATTTATTGGACTTTGGGCTTGGTACTGGAACCTAAGGGGAGGTAGAAACACAGCAGATGGCCCTGGAGTTAGAGAAAGCACATGTGTTTAGGAGGCACAGGCTGGGTAAGCTGCCAAGTGACCAGGTTGGGCTTGCTGGCTCCTTGGGGTGACCTTGTTGCTGATGTCAAGACTCAGGAGTCAGACCTGGTAGGCAGAGAGTCAGGTGTCTGGACCATCATGTGCTTTCTTGGTGGAGAGACGGCTGGGGCCCAGTTTTAGGACATTAACTCCTTTATCCTCGGGGGACAAGTTCCTGCACCCTTCAGGGATGCCTGCAGCCACAGGCTCGACTTTTTCCTGTACACACATACCTGTGCTGGAGTTAAATCTATCAAATTGGCACAGTAAAAGGTTAACAGTAATAACTGTTAATAAAATAGAATTATATAGATATATTGTAACAAAAGCTGCGGGAATATAGTCTCTCTCGAGGAGGAATCAGGACAGATATTGCAGATATCACTCAGGTTACTGAAGCTGCGGAAAGCAAATCAATGGGTGAGAGAAGCTGCACAGGTTTTATTCTTCGGGTGTGAGCAGATCTGTGAATCAGGAGACAACCGCCATAGGGCAGTTTGTTAGTCACGTATCCCAAGAGGCCAGGACGCTCCAGCCCCGACCATGGCCGCCACCCCAGGGGAAAGCACCGGGTGGGTCAGGGTGCAGGGGGGAGGGGAGGAGAACACTGTGGGAGACTTTATTTTGCTTTCCACAGGAAAGAATGGATGAAGCAGGGTAAACAGGTATGGATTGGCCAATGTGATTTGATTTCAGTGGGGTTCCCTGGGTGTCTGCGCCTGGCACTGGGGCCGTGAGGTGACAGGTCAGTGGTCCAGGGAGTGAGACCTCACAATGGAGGGGGTGGGATGTGGCCTCTCGACTGGCCATTTTGTATATATTTAATAGACATTATCACAGGTGAGTAAGAACTCCCAAGGTCTGGGGAGCCATCTATCCAGGGTCAGCAAGGCCCAAACGTCCCAGGTTCAGATTCAGAAGATAATAAAAGACAAGGTAGACATGTGCCATATCAGCTAGGGCTACCAGGAGCTCCTAGGTGCTGGGAGGGAAGTGCAGGTGCCCAAGCCCAGGCCACTCGTTCTGAGTGAGGCCCAAATCTGTCAAGGAAGTCTCTGATGCTTTTGTCACTGATGGGAGCAGGCTGTCTGCCTCCAAGCACCTGGTTAGAATGCTGTTCCCCACATGCTGGCCAGTCCTGGAGGTGTAGTAAGGGTTCTGATATGGAGGAAATGCAAGAATAAATGTATATCAGAGAGCTGGGCTCTGCACCATGAGGAATTAACTAGTAGTAATGAAGCTGCGAGTACATCAGTGGTGCACTTCCTGGGCCCCAAATCGCCCAGCCCTTGTAGGGCACATGGGTTAGGCATGAAGCCAACTTAGTGTAAAGAGCCTGGTGGGGCTGGGCTGATGGCCCTGAACACACCGGGGGGCTTGAGCTCCTTCCCAGTGCAGAGCTCCGAAGCAGATTCTCCACCCATCCTTCAGTGACTTTGAAAGGAGTTGTCTTCCGTGGTTAAGCAAACAGCTTGATTGGCTTTAAGCACTTAGCACCTTGAATTGCTGTGACAGCACCTGGTGGTGTAAGGTTAGCTGGGGATGAGAAGCCCTGCTGCTTGGTGTGTCCTTTCAAGGCATGTGCCTGTGACTGCGACTCAACAGAGAAATTGGGGCTATAATGTGGTATAGCAGGTTTTAGCTGCTCTACTTCCAATGATGCTTTCTGTCAATGCACCTGGGAGAGCAGCAGAAGATTGCCCAACTGTTCGACCCCTTGCCCTCTTGTAGGAGACCCAGAGAAGCTCCTGGCTTCAGACTAGCCCAAGCTCTGGCCATTTTGTAAGCATTTGGGGAGCAAACCAGAAGATGAAAGAGGTCTCACTCACTCTCTTTCCTCTACCTTTCAAATAAATACATCTTTAAAAAAAGGCAGGGTCCCAGCAAGATAGCCTAGTGGCTAAAGTCCTCGCCTTACACACACCAGGATCCCGTATGGGCGCCTGTTCGTGTTCCAGCAACCCCACATCCCATCCAGCTCCCTGCTTGTGGCCTGGGAAAGCAGTGGAGGACGGCTCAAAGCCTTGAGACCCTGCACCCATGTGGAAGACCCAGAAGAAGCTCCTGGCTCCTGGCTTCAGATCAGCTCAGCTCCAGCTGTTGTGGCCACTTGGGAGTGAATCAGCAAATGGAATATCTTCCTGTCTGTGTCTCCCTTCTTTCTGTAAATCTGACTTTGCAATAAGAATACATAAATCTTTTTTTAAAAGATTTATTTTATTTTTATTGGAAAGGCGGATATATAGAGAGGAGAGACAGAGAGGAAGATCTTCCGTCCGATGATTCACTCCCCAGGTGGCCGCAACGGCTTCAGCTGAGCCAATCCGAAGCTAGGAGCCTCTTCTGGGTCTCCCACGCGGGTGCAGGGTCCCAAAGCTTTGGGCCGTCCTCCACTGCTTTCTCAGGACACAGGCAGGGAGCTGGATGGGAAGCGGCGCACATTAATGGGATTAGAACCGGTGCCCATATGGGATCCCGGGCATGCAAGGCGAGGACCTTAACCACTTGCGCCACCGCGCCGGGCCCTAAATAAATAAATTCTTTAAAAAGGGAAAAGGAACAAGAAAGTATTTTTTAAAATTAAATCAGAAATCAAGATTCACAGAGAAACTTAATTACATGGCTGATTGGAGATATTCCTGGCCTCTCTGATCTTGAGAGCTATTCCTATGAGCGTACCCAGTCCCTGATCCTGGGAGATTATCTTGTCCCTCCCTAACTGTCTCTCTCTTCCCATGGCCCTGGGTTGCCCTCCCCTGAAATTATTCTGTTCTGGGGATCCACCCTTACTTGCTTCCCTGGGCAATGTCCCCACTAACTTGCATTAAGGAGAGAGTGGGGTCTTGCTATCTCCCAGCTGGAGGTAGAAAGGACTCAGAACCGAATCAGCAAGTGCAGAAATGAGCCAGTTAAGCCTAAAAGGCCCAGCAAGATGAAAAATGCAAGTGTGAGACAAAAACATTTTTTCCACATACAGGTTGGAGAAGGGTCAATGATTATAAGAATGAGTTTGAACACTACTAGCTGGGGTGGGTGACATCCACACCTGGAGTGAGGAGATATGGCTCCGTCTGGTGACCAGCAGGTGCTTCCAGAGACATGTGTGGTGAACAATGGGCAAGAGTGCCAGAGGGCAAACCAGGAAGGGGCCACCCCTGGGAGTCCAGGAATAAGAGCTACCCACTTCACTGAGACACTACATATCTTTCCCTTCACTTTCTCGAGGCTTCTGCTCAGATGTTAACACAGACGGCCATGGGCTGCCCTTATCTGTACCCTGGAGATGGGGAGACTGGAGCACAAAAAGGATGTATGCCCAGTCACTGTGCCAGACCACTGGGATTTGAAGTCCATGTTCTTAGGCCTAGTTGGTTGTGTGTTTGTTTTATATCCTACAACTGGGTCAGCTAATTGTTACTTCCTTTTTTTTTTAATTAATTACATTGCATTATGTGACACAGTTTCATAGGCTCTGGGATTCTCCTAACCCCTTCCCATGCCCTCCCCCCACAGTGGATTCCTCCACCTTGCTGCAGTATTACAGTTCAAATTCAGTCAAGAGTCTTTCATTGCAAGCATATGCCAAGCATAGAGTCCAGCATCTTATTGTCTAGATAAATTCAACGGCTTCTTGGGGAGACCATCTCTGGTCTGAAGGTAGAGCTGGCAGAATAGCATCCCGATCCATTAAAAGCCCCAATACAACATCAACAACAATTTACAACATTATGGAGTTAATTGACATGGTATTGAGTGACCAATATGTTAAAAAAAAATGCAAGTTCTTAACCACATCCTGTGACTACTTCATTGACATCTCAATTTTAGTTTATATACTACTGGCTTCTATCCACCTTAAAATGGCTATAGGGTATTATTCAGCTGTCTCATGTCTATTTTCATTTAGTATTTATCAATTTATAGTGTTGAAGCATAATTTTGCTGAACTTGGCTTATAACTCTAACAGGCATATGTCAACAGTTGAGGTACAGAACAGTTTTAGGAGGGGTGTGCAGAGAAATCTTCAATACCTTAGTGAGGAGTAACTAATCTTTGTGTCCCATCTAGTAAGATATATGTGAATCCACGCTGACCGACTCCTGTCTGGTTCTAAGCTTTCCTTGTTGTTCTCTATCTAGTCTAGTTTTTTGTTTGTTTGTTTGTTTGTTTGTTTTTGGGGGAGGGGGCTCTGGAGCAACCCTGATGGTTAATGCAAGATAGGGTGGAGTCCCAAAGGAAGTGTACTGTTCTGTTTCTGCAGACTGCTCAGGGCTCCTGGCTGTTGTTCCGATGACCTTGGATCCTGCGAGGAAGTATTTGGGCTTCTTCCATCCCATGTAGTAGATCCAAATGGGGGTGGATGACCTCAGAGTTCTTGGCCTCCGAAGGCACTCCAATTCCCCGTGGTGTCCTTGGCAGTTGGGATGTAGTCCTTGGTGCCCATACTGATAGTCCTTAGAGAGAATCCGGGAGTCTCCAGGGTTGGGATACAAGCCTCGTCCTGTCTTCTTGCTCCACTCTGGGGTCCCCCCTGCTCTGTGAATATGACCTCCCGTTAAGAGGTTGTCAGGATTGCTCTTGCTTTCCCCTGTATGTCTTTGTAGTTTTATTATTGTCTAATGCTGATTCGAGTCTATTGTCTATGAGTTACCTGTTATGTTCCTGATAGGTTATACTTCACGTCTTCCTCACACCTTCTAAGGAGATGGAAGATTTCTCTGCTGTCCCGCCCCATTCCTGATTAGCATAGGATCTTCAAAGTATATTAGGTTTTATGATTCTTTAATTCATAAGTAGTCTGACTCACATTGATTGTTGGTTCACTGGTTATATCACAGTGTCTTATTGCATGTGATACAGGCTGTTTAAGGTTGAGATAATATTATAATTTACAGGTACTATTTTTCAGATTGACATCATTTCATATTAATTTAAGGCAAACATGTGGTATCTAACCTTTTGGGATTGGCTCATTTCCCTTAGCATAATGGTTTCCAGTTGGGACCATTTGGCCACAAAAAACTGCATTTCATTTTTTAAAATAGCTGAGTAGTATTCCATGGAGTAAATGAACCATAGCTTTCTTATCCAATCTTCTGTTGATGGGCATTTTGGTTGCTTCCAAGTTTTTGCAATTATTGATTGTGCTGCTATGAACATAGGGGTGCATGTTGGTTTGTTGTGAAACAGGTGTTTTGGATATATTCCTAGGAGTGCTATTGCTGGATCATATGGTATGCAGATTTTGAGTTGTTTGAGTGTTCTCCATACTGATTTCCATAGAGGCTGTACCAACATGCAGTCCTACCAGCAGTGGAGAAGAGTTCTCTTTTCCTCATATCCTCGCCAGCAAGTGTTGTTGGTGGTTTTTTGTATGTGAGCCATTCTTACTGGCGTTAGGTGGTACCTCATTGTTGTCTTAATTTGGATTTCCTTTATTGTCAGGGAACTTGAGCATTTTTTCATATGTTTGTTTGCCATTTGAGTTTGTTTCTTTGTGAAATGCCTGCCCATTTCTTGAGTGGTTTGTTTGTTTTGGTATTTTGGTTGTTCTGGAGATCTTTGTATATTGTGGAGATTAACCCCCTATCACCTATGTAGTGTGCAAAGATCTTCTCCCATTCTGTGGGTTGCTTTTTAACTTTGTTGATTGTTTGCCTTGCTGCACAGAAGCTTCTTAGTTTGTTACTCCTTTTTTAAAGATCTTTTTAAAAAGTTTTTTTCTTTGAAAGGCAAAAGTGATAGGCTTGTAAATGCCACAGCACTGGTTCTCTATTATTTGTTTGTTTGTTTGTCTTTTGTTTTTTATTTAGAAAGCAGAGAAAGATTGAGAAAGCTAAAGAAAGAAAAGTATCTTCCACCTGCTGATTTGCTGGTCATGACACTGGGGTTGGGCAAGGCCAGAATCAGAAGCCAGGAACTCCACCTTGGTCTCCTACATGGGAGACAGGACTTAGACACTCAGACCATCTTCTATGACCTTCCCGGGTACATCAGCGGAAATCTGAACTAGAAATGGAACAGCTGGGCTCCAGCCAGCACCATGCTACGGGATGCTGGTAAGAGCAGGTGGCAGCTTAACCTATGCTGCAGCACCAGCCTGGGTTGATTCAATTTTTTTTTAAGATTTATTTATTTTTTATTACAAAGTCAGACATACAGAGAGGAGGAGAGACAGAAAGGAAGATCTTCCATTCCATGATTCACTCCCCAAGTGAGCCGCAACGACCTATGCTATGCCAATCCAAAGCCGGGAACCAGGAACCTCTTCCGGGTCTCCCACAGGGTGCGGGTTCCCAAGGCTTTGGGCCGTCCTCGACTGCTTTCCCAGGACACAGGCAGGGAGCTGGGTGGGAAGCAGGGCTGCCGGGATACGAACAGGCGCCCATATGGGATCCCGGGCGTGCAAGGCGAGGACCTTAACCACTGCGCCGGGCCCATTCTTAATCATGTTGTGTGTGTGTGTGTGTGTGTGTGTGTGTGTGGAGTCTTTAGAGTTCCTGCGTGGAAGATCATATGATCTGTGAGCAGTTAGTTTTATGTTTCCTTCCCTTTCAAATATGGATGCCTTTTCCTTACCCAAATGCTTTGTCTGGAACTTTCAGTACTGTGTCAATAGAAGTATCAAGGGTATCAAGGGTTCCTAACCTTCGAGGGAAAGCTCTCACTTGCTCATTGCTGAGAATGAAGTTAGCTGTGGGCTTTTCCTCTATGGCCTTTGTTTGTATTGTTCTGTGTCAGTTAAAGATCATGTAGCTTTTGTTTTGTTTTGTTTTGTTTTTCCCCCTTCATTCTGTTAATGTGTTGTATCAAATTGACTTTTATCTGTTGAACCATAGTGGCATTCCAGGAATTCATCAGACTTGCTCACAATGTGTAATCCTTTCTTAAAAAAAATTTTTTTTGTTTGTTTACCTAAAAAGTTGGAGAAGGAAACATGGCTGTGCCCGGCATGGTGGCCTAGCGGCTAAAATCCTCACCTTGAACACACCAGGATCCTATTGGGCACAGGTTCTAATCCCGGCAGCTCCACTTCCCATCCAGCTCCCTGCTTGGGGCCTGGGAAGGCAGTCGAAGATGGCCCAAAGCCTTGGGACCCTGCACCTGTGTGGGATACCTGGAAAGAAGTTCCTGGCTCCTGGCTTCAGATAGGCGCAGCACCGGTCGTTGTGCTCACTTGGGGAGTGAATCATCGGAGTGAAGATCTTCCTCTCTGTCCTCCTCTCTGTATATCTGACTTTGTGATTAAAAAAAAAAAAAAAAAACTTAAAACAAAAAAAGAAGAAAGAAACATGTCATTTATCTTCCATGCACTCCATGATTAGCTGCAATGGCCAGAGCCAATCCGCAGTCAGATGTCAGGAGCCTCTTCCAGGTTTCCAGCATGGGTGCAGGGGTCCAAGCACTGGACCATCCTCAGAGCTGCTTTCTCAGGCCCTGAACAGGGAACTGGGACAGAAGTACCTGGAGCAGCCAGGACTTGAACTGGCACCCACAGGGGAATCAAATCAGTTTGCCACCGCGCTGGCCTCATGTAATCCTGCCAGTGTTCTCTTGAATCTGGTTTCCTAATATTTTGTGAGGTTTTTTGCATCAGTATTCATCAGGGATATTGCGGTTTTCTTATAATGTCTTTGGGAGGCTCTGTGATAACCAGGGTGCTGCTGACCTCATTAAATGAGTTTGGAAGTGACCTTCTTTTGTTGTTTGAGAACAATTTCAGAAGGAATGGTATTAATTATCCTTTAAATGTTTGGGAGGCTTCTCCAGCGAAGCCACGTGGTCTTGGACGTTTTTTTGTTGAGCGAGGTGTTTGCTGATTCAGTCTCAGATTTTTTAAAAATTTCTTCAAGATTTAATCTTGATAGATTTTATATTCCTTGGATTTCTAGGGTTATCAAATTTGTTGTTCACCGTGTTCTGTTGAATTTTATCATTTTAATGTCTTTTCTTTCGTTCTGGATTTTAATTATTTGAGTCTTCTTTTTTTCTTTCCCCTCCCCCTTAGTTAATCCGGATGAAGGTTTGCCAGTTTTACTGATCTTTTAAAAACGCGCCTTGTTAGTGTTGTTAATTTTTTTTCTCATTCTCTGTTTTGTTTATCTGTGGTCTGATCTTTCTATTTCCTTCCTTCTGGTAGCTTTGGGTTTAGCTCCTGTTTTTCTATTTTCTTGACAAATAAAGGTGGGTTATTGGCTCGAGACCTTTCTTCTGCATCTCCTTCTTACTCTCCTTTCCCCTTACTCTTCTTCCTCTTTATTTTTGAGAGGGAGGGATGGAGGGAGAAAGAGGTAGGGAGTGAGAGAGAATCTCCCATCTGCCAGTTCACTCCTCAAATACCTTGAATAGCCAGGACTGAAACAGAGCAAAACCAAGAGTAAGCAACTGGATTGGAATCTCAGGAGGGTTATAGGGATACAGAACTTGAGCTGTTTCTTCAAGTCTGCATTACTGTCAGGAACTCTGAGGAAAGATGGCGTTTCAAGCAACACCTTAACCTCTGTGCCAAATGCCTGCTCCTCTCTTAGCTGTCCTCCTGTCGCTGTATTTGCCTTATTTCTTAAGTCTGTTCTGATTTCAGTTGGTCTCAAAGTATATTCTAACTTCTCTCTTCCTCTTTTACCCATTGGTTGTTAAGGAGTATGTTGTTTGACTTGCATGTTATCCGTGGATTTTCTTGTGTCTCTTCAAAAAAAGAAAAAGATTGATTGGTTTTAAAGGCTGACTTACGAGAGAGAAGGAGAGATCGAGGGAGAGATGTTGCATCCACTGATTGTATGAGTTGGGACTGAGCCAGGCTGAGGGCAGGAGTCTCCCATGTGAGTGCAGAAACTCCAAGGTCTTGAGCCATCTCCATTGCTTTCTCAAGTACACTAGCAAGAGGCTAGATCGGAAGTGGAGCAGCCAGGGATTGAACCAGCACCCAAAAGAGATGCTGGTACTGCAGGTGGCAGCTTTACTCATGCCACCGTGCCAGCCCCATGTAGTTTTCATTGTGGTATTTTCTAGTTTCAGCCCATTGAAACTAGAAGGTACTTTGTATGTTTTGCCTTCTTTAATTTGCTAAGACTTGTTTTATGCCTCACATGTGATCTGTCCTGAACAATTGTGATACCTCTTTGTTGACTTGACACTTTCACATTATATGCCTTTTGCTTGTTGTGTCAGTTTTTTCTTTAAAGTTTATTTTTGTATGATAGAAGTGTGGATACTCAGTCTTTAGGTCACCATTGCATGGAATATTTCAATTAGTTCATTTCGCTCTATATAAGTGCTTGGGTTTAGGGTTTCTTGTGAATGGCGTTAAAGTGGGATGCTGCTGTTTTCAATTCATTCAGCCAATCTATGTCTTTTGATTGGGGCATTAAACTCATTTACATTTAAATACTGGTAGGGAAAGATTGCTGTTTCTGCTATTGTTTTCTGTGTGTCTGCTAGCCTTTTTGCTTTATGCTGTGACTGCCTTCTTACTGATTGATATTCTGATCTTCTCATTTTCTTTTGTATATATATTTTTAGCTGGTTTGTGGTTTCTGTTGTAGTTCATAAAACATCTTACAATTATAGCAACTTCTTGATGCCAATTTTAGTCACACACAAAGACTCTATTCCTTTACAATTCTGGTTCCTCCCTCCCCGTGGCGTAATATCCATGTCATCAATCATGTGAGGATTTGATACCAGTTACTGTAGATGTAAGGGTTTTGATGCAGTGGTTGGGATGCCTTCCTTCAAGGTTGGCGAGTCTGAATTGAGTCCTGGCCATGCTCTTGAGTTGGCTTCCTGGGAGGCAGCAGTGCTTGAGTCCTTGCCACCCACCCGAGAGACTCAGGCTGAGCTCCTAGCTCCTTGCTTTGGCCTAACTAAGCCCCGGGTATTCAGACCTTTGGAAAATGAAAAACCAATGGAAAATATCTCTTACTCTCTTTGTTTGTTTCTCTCTCTCTCTCTGCTCTTCAAATAAAAATGAAGAAAAAATTGATGCCGACTTCAATCACATACCGCGACTCTACTTCTGTACAGTTCTTTCTGCTTCGTATTATTGATGTCACCAATCATCTTGATAGATTATATGCTGATTAACATAGGTTTGAAGATTTGGCCATGTGTGAATGCTTGACACAGTGATTAAAGATACTGCTTGTAATGCCTGCATGTCTTATTGTCAAGCCTGATCCGAGTGCCTGCTCCTCCTGTGATGTTCTGGGAGCACAGCTCGGGAATGCATTGCATATCTGAACTGACCTCACTGGGCCCGGCCCAGCCCTAGCTGTCTTGTATTTGAGTAGACTTCTATCTTTCTGTCGTCTCTCTCTCTTCCTCTCCTTCCCTTTCTCTCTCCCTCCCTCCCTCCTTTCCTCTTTTTCTCCCTCTCTGCCTCCCAACCCCTAATAAAATGCAAAAACAAAACAAAACAAACAAACAAACAAAAAAACTACAGGTCTTAAGCAATGTCACTTTTTGTGTGTTTATGATTTAAATTCTGCACACCAAAACTGTAAGAGGAAAGGTTGCTGTACTTCACCATGCGTTTACCTTTCCTGGAGAACCTTATATTGTATGCAGCTTTGTGTTGCTGTTTACCTTGGTCTTATTTCCCCTTAAAGGGCTCTCTGTATGATCAGGTCTCGTGGAGGTAAATTCTCTCAGCTTTTCTTTATTTGAAAGTCTTTATGTCTCCTTCATTTTTGAAGGATTGCTAAAAGCAGCAGTAGTCTTGGTTGAGAAAGTCTTTTTCTTTTTAGCCCTTTGAATGTATCTTCCCACTCCGTTATGGAACACCCTCCTTTGAACAAGATAAATTGCAGTTTATTCTTGTTGCTTTCAACATTTTTTTGTTTGTTTGTTTTTTGGTCTTTGACTTTAGGTTATTTGATTATAATGTGTCTTTTTAAATATTTTTATTTTTGATGATTTTTTACATAGTTGATTAGGGTGCAGAGAAAGGGTCAAGGGCTACAGGGAAATGGGTGAGACCACCATTTCCACATTCTCTTTTTTCTTCCCATCCTGCTTCTTGGGGGCGCGGGGTGGAAGAGGGAGACAAAAGGAAAAGCTGCACCCAGCCTCCCGACTGCCTCCATATCCTGGGATGGAGGACAGCACCCAGTGCAATACCAGGGTCTGCTATGTGGTGTGAGCTCCAAGGTTGCTACACAAGAAGTTTTGACAGTTCAACAGTTCTGAAGTACTGCTGATTTCACCACTCCAAACGTGAAGAGATCTTTCTAGAATTTACTGGTTAACATAGTCCACCTTAGAGTATTTATTTGCCCAAATATTCACTTACAACACTTACCTGGGATAGTTGATCAATTTGTTCTGTCCTCTGTCCTCTGATGTGGTACCAGGTGTCCTCTGCAGGCTTTGGTGTACTGCCATGTCCTCCATGTGCACCTGGATGTGCTGTCTACTGCTCCATCCAAGCCACTGAGGAGGCCCAGCTCTGACACATGCACTCCACGGTCAGACCATGGAACCTGTAATTCTCTTCATGGTTGGGGTTCTGAATCCTGCGATTCAGTTGGAAGACTCTATACAAAAACTTCATCTGAGGTATTCCCAGACCTGGTTCTTGTGTGTGCTTGCCAATACAGGGTCTGGCACAGTCTGTCACATACATTGGTAGTTGCAGTTGCTGGGTCAGTTGGTCAGTTGTCTCCAGTCCTGTCTTCTTCTTCTTTTTTAAAGATTTATTTATTTATTGTTGGAAAGTCAGATGTACAGAGAGCAGAATCTTCTGTCCAATGATTCAGTCCCCAACTGACCACAACAGCCAGGCACCAGAAGCCTCTACCCGATCTCCCACATGGATGCAGGATCCTAAGGTTTTGGGCTGTCCTTGACTGCTTTCTCAGGTCACAAGCAGGGAGCTGGAAGGGAAGCAAGGCCACCAGGATTAGAACCGGTACCTACATGGGATCCCCGTGTGTCCAAGGCAAAGATTTTAGCTGTTAGGCCATTGTGCCAGGCCTTCCAGTCCTGTCTTCTATGCAACCCAGTGAGTGTTGGAGACAAATCTGGTCTGCCCAATGCACACTTGGCCCTCATGTAAACCAGTGGGAGCTGCAGCCTAGTTGGAGTGACCCACAATAACTTGCACCAGGACCACCCACTGCCCTGGTTCCCATGCTTGCCAGTACGTGCAGCAGACTGGTCCTGTCTGTTCCACATCCCATTCAGCTCTAATACATGTCAGTAGGCATTAAAGCCCAGTTCAACCCAACCAGCGCCACTGTTCAGTCCATACATGTGCCACTGAGTGCCACTCTGTGTAGCCATGCCTGCCCCAGTCTTGGTTCTCATGCTCACCACTCAGAATGGCAACCCAAGAGGGAAGTGCCCACTATATCCCAACTGGGCTCATTCTCGCTCCCAGATCTTGCACTCTCCAAGTGGTTCTGCAGTTTAACTTGACAGAATTTACCCCCCGGGCCAGCCTCTGCCAGCTGATGCTTTGGCAAAGTCGAACCAACCCACACGCACACTGCCTTGTATAAGCACCGGTAAGAACAGGCAACCCAGCCTGGCTTTCCCCTGATCCAGCTCACATGCAGGCCAAAAGGTGTTGTGGCCCCCCGCCAGGCCTGATCTGCTCCCATCCCAGCTCTCATGCTCTCCAATGGGAGTGGTTGGCCAGCAGAGGAGCTGCATGCAGCCCCGCTGCCATGTTCACTCCCTCCCCACTGGGTCTCATGTGTGCTGGTTGGGCACTGTGGTCCAGGCTAGCATGGCTCACCTCACCTTGGCATTTGCCAGTGGGTGCTGTAGGCTGGCCAGGCCCAGCCCACCCCCCAGTCCCAGCTCACGCTGGTTGGGGCTACAGCCTAGCCCAACCTAGCCGGCCCCCAGTCCTGGCTAACATGTGAACTGGCTTGTGATGCAGCCTGATCCAGCCTGCCCCATACTCCATTCTGGTGATCAAATTCATCCGCAGGTGATATGAACTGACCCAGCCTGGTACGCCCCTGACTTAAGCCAACTGTATACCTGTGGGTACCATTCCCTGACCTGGTCTGGGCTGCTCCCTATCGTGCTTCTTGCACTCACCTGCAGGGACTGTGTCCTGACAGAGGAGTTCCCTAAGCTCCTCCATCATAATCTCTCCCAGTGCCAGATCTCGCACTCACTGGTAGGTCCATGGGTCAGCCCTACTTAGTCCACCTCCTGTCCTAGCAGGAACAGTAGCATTTCATGACTGGCCTTCAACCATTCCAGTTCTTACTGTTGAGTGTTACAGCCTAGCCTCATCTGGTCCATGCCCAGACACAGCTCTCATATGGTTCAGCAGGTGCCAAGACCTAGTCCAGCCTATCCTATACCTACCCTGGTCCTCCAGAGCACCAGTGGATGCTATATTCTAGCTCAATCTGACACACCCCAGACCCAGTCCACACTTGTGCCAAGGGACACTGCAGCCGAGTCCAGACCAGACAAAAGCCCCCATTCCAGTCCTTGTACTCACCGAGTGGGAACCACAAACCAGCCCGGGTGTCCCCTTACCTCCCCAACCAGGCCTGTTCTCGGCCTCGGATCTCTCATTTTGCCAGTGGTTGCTCTGACTCAGCTTGGCATAGTCCCTCACCTGTGTTGGCCTTTGTCTTTGGATGCCGTAGCCTGGCCTGACCTGACCTGCTTCCAGTCCCAACTCTCACTGGCCGGTACTGGGACCTGGCCCTACTCAGTCTGCTCCCATCCCTGGCTCATGCAAACTGGCAGGTGTGACAGCCTATCCTAGCATGACCTGCATTCCAGCATGGTTTCTGCACTTGGCCAATGAGCTAAGGCTTGCTTGGCCCTACCCAGTCCGCCCCCTTCCAAAACCAATCCACAAACTTGCCAACAGATAGAGCTACCTTGCCTAGCTTGCCCAACCCCCAAGTCTGGACCACATGTTCACCAGTGGGAGTTATGACCCCGTAGGGGAGTTTCCCATGTTCTCCCCAGTCAGCCCACTTCCAGACCCAAATCTCACATGTGCCAGCAGGTGCTATGCCCTTGGCCTTTGTATGAGCTGGTGAATGTTGCAGCTAGGCCCACACCTTGTTTTAGGATGCACATGTGGGTGCTGCAACCTGGACCTGTCCAGCCTATTCTTGGCCAGTACCCATGAGTGTTGGTGGGTTCCATGACCACACCTAGTTCAGCCCTTTCACATCTCAACTCTTAAGTTAACCTGCAGGACTTGTATTTCCACAGGATTGGGCCCACTTATCCCCCCCCCCCCCCAGAATGTATCCCCAGACCTGTTTCTCTCAAGTGCTGGTTAGTGTCATGGCCCTGTCTGATGTGAGTGACCTGTCCCTGTTCTGACACTCAGGCACTGATGTCTAGCCCTAAACAGGCCCCCAGCCCTAGCTTTCTTGTGGGCTGGCATGTGGCAATCAGCAATATTTTGCGCTAACAAGCCCATCTCAGGACTCCCATGTAGGATGGTGAATTAGTCTGACCCACAC
This sequence comes from Ochotona curzoniae, assembly GCF_017591425.1. Taxonomy (NCBI): domain Eukaryota; kingdom Metazoa; phylum Chordata; class Mammalia; order Lagomorpha; family Ochotonidae; genus Ochotona; species Ochotona curzoniae. Next base: position 60,976,679 of record NW_024467106.1, read on the forward strand.
AGATCTTCCAATCTCTCCCCTCCAAACCACCAGGTCTCAGTCCCCTCACTTACCTGCAAGCACAGTGGCCCTGACATTGGGGGTCCCTCAGGATTCATTGCTCACCTACACATTGGTGGTCTTATCCATGGATGTCCCTAGGCAGTAATTCCTCAACACCAAGCCCCAGAGCTCGTCAGTGGGTGGCCAGCAGGCAAAGCCTGGTGCCAATAGGTGCTCTGGCTGCCCTAGCCAAGATGGCGCTGGCTGCTTTTTAAGCAATTGGAGCAGACTGCACCCGCTGACCATCAGCCAAAAGTGGCTGATGGAGCAGAGGTTCCTGTTTGCATGTCTAGCCCCTATAATGTGTCTTGATATCTTCTTTTAATTTTAAAGATTTATTTTTATTATTATTTTTTTATTGGAAAGGCGGATATACAGAGAGGAGAGACAGAGAGGAAGATCTTCCGTCTGATGATTCACTCCCCAAGTGAGCGCAACAGCCGATGCTATGTCGACCCGAAGCCAGGAGCCTCTTCCGGGTCTCCCACGTGGGTGCAGGGTCCCAAAGCTTTGGGCCATCCTCGACTGCTTTCCCGGGCCACAGGCAGGGAACTGGAAGGGAAGCGGGGCTGCCGGGATAGAACCGGCGCCCATATGGGATCCCGGGCGTGCAAGGCGAGGACCTTAACCACTCACGCAACTGCGCCAGGCCCCTTCTTTTAGTTTTAATTGGAGTTCTTGGAGATTCCATTTCTTTCCTCAGATTGAGAGTTTTTCAGCCATTTCTCCAATAGCCTCTGTCCATTTCTTCTTTTTGAGATTCCCTCATGCACATGTTTATGTATTTTTTATGCATTTTTAAAGATTTATTTATTTTTATTTAGAAAGTCAAATATACAGAGAGGAGGAGAGACAGAGAGGAAGATCTTCCATCTGATGATTCACTCCCCAAGTGAGCCGCAATGGCCGGTGCTACGCTGATCTGAAGCCAGGAGCCAGGAACCTCTTCCGGGTCTCCCACTCAGGTGCAGGTTCCCAAGGCTTTGGGCCGTCCTCGACTGCTTTCCCAGGCCACAGGCAGGGGGCTGGATGGGAAGTGGAGCTGCCGGGATTAGAACTGGCGCCCATATGGGATCCCGGGCGCATTCAAGGCGAGGACTTTAGCCGCTAGGCCATGCTGCCGGACCCTGACTGTATTATTTCAAATGACTTCTCTTCAAATTCTGTTTCTTACTTCTCCCTGTTATTGAATCGCTCTGTGGTTTTCATATCCATTGCAGTTTTTTTTATAGTTGTCTCTTTGTTAGTGTCATCATTTTATCATACATAATTTTCTGATTTTGTCTACTCTTTTAGCTCATCAATCATCTTTTTGTAGGCATTTAGATTTTTTTTTTTTCTCAAGCAGGTTTTAACTGTGTTGCTTTAGGGTCACTTTTGAGGGTTTTGTCTTGTTCCTTTTATTGAATCATGCTTCCCTCTTTGTGTCTTTGTCTTTATAATTTTGTATTGATTTCTTGGATTTGGGCATGCTGGGACAGGGGAGGAGGGAATCACTTGTTTGCATACTGGCTTCAGGCAGGGGAGGAGCTCCAGTTAGCCCACGTGGAGCTGTAGGACCTCAGCCCTGCTTTGTTGCCGTGTCCTCTTGGTTCCTACAGAACAGAGCTGGTATGTGCTGCTACTCTCTATTACCACTGACTCCCAGGTTCTGCTGTCAGTGCCATTAGCACTTTAGGCAGGAGAAAGAGGAAGAAGTCAATTCCTTGGACAGTCAGTCCTCTGACAATAGCTGATGGACGTGTAGTTCACTCTTGTGCTCCTGCCCTGTTGGTGCAGTCCTGTTTTGGGAGGTTTCCTCTCAGGATGCTGTGCTGTGATAAGAAGGTGAGCATGATCTTATGTATACCCCAGAGCTCGTATGTTGAAGCATCATCATCATTGTGACAGTATTAATAGGTGGGACTCGGAGCCAGTACAGCAGCAGGATAGGCGACTCCTCCGCCCACAAGCACTGGCAACCCATATGGACACCAGTTCGAGTCCTGGCTGCTCCATATCCAATCCAGCAGTCTGCGTATGGCCTGGGAAAGCAGTGGAGGATAGCTCACCTCCTTGGGTCCGTGGGACTCAGTTCCAGCTGTTCTGGCCATTTGGGGAGTAACCAGGAAAGATTTCTCATTTTTTTTTTCTATAAATCTGCCTTTCAATTAAAAACAAATAAATCTTAAAAATAAGGTTGGCTTCTTAGGAGATGAAGTTCTCAAGGATGAAATTTAGAGTCCTTAGGAGAGGGAGTGCTCTTTCGCTTTCCACCACGCAAAGACAAGGCTTTCCTGCTCATCTGGCCTTCTGTCCTCTCCATCACACAAGGGCATCGTGCTGTGACTGCCAATTTGGAAACAGACACCAAACTAGCAGATGTCTTGATTTTCTACTTTCCAGAACCATGAGAAGTACATTTATGTTGTTTGTAAATGATTTAGTCTCAGACATCTTACAGCAGCACAAGTGGACCCAGATAGGTGTACCAAACACCGCCAATTTCCTTCACCCGTCACTGGAATCCTTTCTTTGTTTGAAAGTCATGGTGCTTTAACTTCTCACCTGGTTTTGTTTGTTTGTTTGTTTTGTTGTTTTTTGTTGCTTTTCTTCTGGCTTATTCTCTAAATATTCTCAGTGGCCCCCCGGTTGGGGTCAAAATCAGATCCCCTGTGGGGAAGCAATACCCTTTGTCCCAGAGTCTGCAGGAACCAGAGCCAGGTATTAAACCCAGACCTTCCGCTATTACACGTGGATCTCTTAGCCGCCAGGCCAAGCAGCAGTGTTGAAAGCTGCTGTGAAGAAAAAGCACTGGGCGGGTAGCGTCATCTTGGGGAATTGATAAAAACTGTCTGTGGTGCTTTTCCTACCCCTGCCTGTGTACACATGAACACTGAGCATCACGGTTGTCACAGTCCTAGTGGCCCCCTCTAACACTCCCCCGCTTCTGGTCATCCTGGCACACAGCGGGCAACCTTGGTGGGCACCGCCTCCCCCAGGCTCATCTCCTGCAAGTGAAATGCTTCCTTCTCCCTGCAGTGCTCCAACCCCCAGAAGCTGCTCCACATTGCACAGGAGCTCCTGCAAACCGAGGAGACCTACGTGAGACGGCTGCACCTACTGGACCAGGTAATCTGCATGGCTCCAGGGTCGCCTTTAGCCACTCAGAGTTCAGTGCAAAGTTTCAAAGACAGACTCCTCGTCTCTTAGCACCAATTTGGCCTTAAATGGGGGTTATGAAAGACTTCAATACTGATATTCAAGACAGTTACGTCAGGATCAGAGACATATTTTTGGCCTTTGGTGCTTGTGGTCCCGGGGAAGAGGTTTTGTTCTGTCACCTTTGGGACATTTCCTGCCGACCTCTGAGTGTGCTGATGACTTTTAGATGGTTTTCTGCGTAGGTGCGACAGTGAGTGCTGTCTGCTGGGCAGCTCAGTGCTTCTGACACAGGAAATAAAGCATCAGTGGATAGCAGGGTTTGACGGAGTGGACACTGCAACTTGCATGTCACAAGCCTGAGAAGACCATCTGGACCCTCCTTTCCATACGGGGAACCTGAGGGAAAGATGTTACATCCGTTCCTCAGGGCTGGACCCTGCCTAGGCCTCAGTCAGGCTGGCCTTAATAAGACCATGAGATTGTCCTAACCATTTTGATAAAAAATTGTGTTGATAACACAGAGTGGTGGCAGCCTCCTCCCACAAACACTCCCTCCCCCCCGTAGCAGGTGCCCAGGTGTGACAGTGTCCATGCTGTGGTACAGTCATTGGCCATCATAGGCATCTCTTTGCCCAGGTTTTCTGCACTAGACTGATGGAAGCAGGCATCCCCCCGGAGGTCACCACGGGCATCTTCTCCAATATCTCCTCCATCTACCGCTTCCACGGGCAATTCCTGCTGCCTGAGCTGCGGGCCCGGATCTCAGAGGAATGGTGAGTTGCACTCTGGGAGGGCTCTGAGTCTAGAATTTGCATGCTTCAGAGCCAGGCAGAGGACTGGGGGACTGATGGCTTGGGCACCTCCCTTCCCTGCATAATCCTGAATCCATTTCTGACTCACTCCTCCCTGGGTGGTAACATGACCAGTGTCCCTAAGCCTTAGCTTCTGCGGAAGCAGATGACATGGAACAAGGGAGTTCTCATGCCCCACTCGGGGCTCGTCGGGATGTGAATGAGGTCTGACATTGCAAACACCAAGCAGTGAACAAACCGTGCTAGTTGGTTATATCTTCCCCCTGGACACATACTCCACCTCTGACTTTTAAAAGGAGAGATATTTTTTTTTGCCCTTAAAAAATAGGTCTTGTGCCTTGCCCACTGCCCTTACATTTGGTTCCTCTGTTCCTCTGCTGTTCTAGTCCATTCTTTGCAAGGGAGGGTGTGGCCATAGTCACAGTTAACAAATGCCCCAACAGGGGTCTCCAGTCCCGGTTCTCGCCACATGTTCCTGCCACTCTGTGGTGCTAGGAGTTGCTGGGAGTTAGGGCCCCTGCTGTCCCTTGGCTGGCCTACCTGCCCCTCGGTGTCCTCTACGCCTGTTCTCCAAGTTGCAGCCCTGAGACCATAGGGATCACTCAGGGTGGGATCGGGTCACTTTGTCAGCAGAGCAGGTCACACAGTGTCCCCCAGGGTAGTCAGAGCTGGGCACAGACTGCTAACCAACGAAGTGCATGACCCAGTGGGGGAGACAGGCTTTCTCTTTTAGGCCCCTGCTGCTCCCTTCCTGACTGTAGCACAGGAGTCCTGCCACCTGCCCGCCCTCCTTGGTGGGCGACCTGTAACTCAAACCCACATGATCCCTTCCCAGGGGCTGTGCACGGACAGCTTTGTGTCTGAGGCTTCCGTCTTTGTGTTCATGATTAGAATAGATCTCCTGTGAAGAGTTCTGAGGTCAAGGACGGTTACGCATTTTTCTGCCTCTTGAAGTGTGTTTGCAGTCCTGTCTGAAGTAGTGTGAACTTTCATTTTCAGGACTGTTGAGTGCTGCTACCCCAAGGGCTTTGCCAATGTTGAATAGGTCTGTTTCCTGCACGCTTGGCTCACTTAAAAGAGAAGTAAAATAGCATTTTGTGGATCCTCTCTGTTGATGGTGGCCCATTATTTGTGCCACCATGCTACAAGTCATGGCTCCTGGCTTGAGCCCCGAACCTGAGCATCAGGTGCTTCTTAGGCAGCCTCTCCCTTAACTTCCTGGTAATATGTAGTCTGCTACTGTACTTTGTATAAGGGAGGAAATGAAGGCATGGAGAGGCAGTTTAGTTTACCTGCTACCACACAGCCCTGGGAGTTGGGCCGTGGCCTTGGCCCACCCACAGCTCCCCTGTGAAGTTCATGTCCACTGACCTCAGGCCCCAGCACCTGAGCTGTGTGTCTGATGATCTCATTCTCCATGAAGGGACACAAACCCCCGGCTGGGGGACATCCTGCAGAAGCTGGCGCCATTCCTGAAGATGTACGGTGAATACGTGAAGAACTTCGACAGGGCGATGGCCCTGGTGAGCACGTGGACCCAACGCTCACAGCCATTTAAGGACGTCGTGCACAGCATCCAGGTAAGGTGGCCATGGCAACGACTAGGGCCTTCTCAGGTGCAGGGACCAGGGGTATTTTCATAAAACCATAATTTTTATTAATCATTAGAAGCACAGGAAGAAAGAGCTCTTATGTACCGGTTCACTCACTATTGCTTCCCTCTTGGTCTACATCAGCAGAAAGCTGGGATGGGCATCAAGCCTGGGCATTTGGAAAAGGGGTACAGATATCTTAACCACTAAGCCAGGCCATCCTCTCTCTAAAAAATGTTTTAAACTCCGAAACTAAGAAAGGACATTATTGAAATTTTGGATCAGAGAAAATTATGGGAGGAGTCCTTAGGCTCGGCTGATACCAGACCTTGCAGTACTCCCAAGACAAAACAACCTTCCCAGTTTGTGGATGGGGAGATGATCGTGGTACCCAAAAGGGAGCCATCTTCCTGATGCGTGCCCTGTCCCACGCTGCATGTAGGAAGGCCTCCCTGACGGGCTCCCCCGTCCGCTCCTTGTGTACTCACAGTGGCAGGAATCTGCACAAGAATGCCCAGTGGCCTCTAGGCGTAAGGACACACATATGGGTCTGAGTTCTGTAGGGAAAACTGGGCAAAGTGCTGTCGGATTTCCCAGCACATGTGCTCACACAGGTGAACATGAATGGGGAAAAACACTCTCGAGGGAGGAGGAAGTATTGGTCCCAGCCTTGTTTTCTCCAACAAGAATGTGTGCTCATAGAATAGAATGAGCTGTGGGGTTAGGCCTGGCCCTCCTGGTGCTCTGAGCCTCAGCCTCCCCAGCTGTGAAGCATGGTTCTTTATCTCCGGGGGTGGTCAGTTTGAGGCAGGCTGCGCTGGCCATGCATGCCTCATCAGGTGACCCTGCTGTCCCTTGTCCTCACAGAAGCAGGAGGTGTGTGGGAACCTGACATTGCAGCATCACATGCTGGAGCCCGTGCAGAGGGTCCCCCGCTACGCACTGCTGCTCAAGGACTATCTGAAGAGGCTCCCAGCAGATGCCCCGGACAGGAAGGATGCAGAGAGTGAGCACAGTGGCCTCTGGGGCCCGGGGGGAGGGATAGACACCTGCTGGGATCCCTGGGGATGGAGCTGGGGCAAGAGAGAGAAGATGTAGAGATGGGGAGGGAGAAAGGAAGAGAGTCACAGACAGAGAGAGGGGGGACAGAGATCCCAGAGAGATGGAAAGACAAGTCCCCTAACAACCCAGGACGTGGCTCAGTGTCTTTGAGGGAGGTGTGGTCCGTAGGAGAATAACAGGTCCCTTCTGGTGTTGACCCCAGCAGCCCTCTTCCTCTGATCAGGCCTTAGGCCTCAAGCCAAGGGGCAAAACTGAGACACCTCCCACCAGGGCAGCTCACTGGGCCTCTGAGCCGTGCTGAGAGGAAGAGGTTCGAGTCTCTGCAGCCCAGGCTGATTGTGACTGTGTCCTCCCCTGCAGGATCACTGGAGCTCATCTCCACGGCTGCGGACCACTCCAATGCTGCCATCCGCAAAGTGGTGAGTGTGCACCCTGGAGGAACCGGGAAGCCCCGGGAACAAGGGCAGGTGCTCTATGAGCACCTCTGCCGCAGGGCCCAGCCATGAGCACCCTCACTCACCCTGTGCTGGTGTGGCCAGGCCCGTGGCCCTCAGTAAGGGTGCTCTGCATCCCTCAGTTTCCACGCTTTTTTTTGTTATTATTATTTATTTTTATTAGAAAGTCAGATATACAGAGAAAAGGAGAGACAGAGAGGAAGATCTTCTGTCTGATGATTCACTCCGCAAGAGGCCACAATGGCCAGAGCTGAGCCAATCTGAAGCCAGGAGCCAGGAACTTCATCAGGGTCTCCCATGCGGGTGCAGGGTCCCAAGGCTTTGGGCCATCCTCGACTGCTTTCCCAGGCCACAAGCAGGGAGCTGGATGGGTGGGAAGTAGGGCTGCCGGAATTGGAACCGGTGCACCTTGCACGCTGCATGCAAGGTAAAGACTTTAGCCACTAGACTACCACACTAGGCCCTTAGTTTCTGCTTTTGAGCAGTGGGAGCACCAACAGACCCTCTGTCATCCGAACTGGGTTTGAAGGAATCTGCATGCTATGCCCAGAATACCTGGCACAATGATCTCTTGGTGGTGGTGTCATTCACTCATTTGTTCTTGAAGCCAGGTTGGTTTCTTTCATGCACTGGCTCTGTGTGTCTTTGGAGTCCTCCAGTAGGTATAAGGCGCATGCTCAGCCTCTCCATTGCACTACCAGATGCCTCCACTCCCAGCTATTCAGTGTGCCAGCTGCACACCCCACCATCACCAATACACAGCAGTGTTCAACCAGCCTGCCTGTGAACATACCTGGGACCTGCCCTTTCCCCTGGGCTCCCCTCAGGGATGACCAGCCTGCTTCTCTAGTGCTTCCCACCCCCTGTGCTGTCCACGGGGGCCCACCTGCATCTGCCTGCGTCACAGCCAGGTCAGCGTGACCCCAACCTGTGTCCAGGAGGGTGAGCTCAGATCACTCAAGTTCATGGACAGGGCTTGCCGGGGCACAGCAGGTCTGACTCGTTTGGTGTCACTGCTGATGTTAGATCAGTGCCTTCCGCTGCATTTGCCTTCTGGCTCAGAGCATGACCTGTGGACTGCCAACACTGTCCCATCTCACCCGGCATGCTAACTGGTCATGTCACCACCCAACCAGTCGCCATGGCCAAGAGTAGTGACTGACAGGTTGGTGGAGCTGAAGCCACAGCCACTGAGCTGATCTCACCATGCCTTGACTTTCCTGTCTATACATTGAGATTACGATACATACTTCATGGGGTTGGTGTTACAATCAAATGAGTTAAGCATACATCACATGTTGAACAGCACCTGCCTCATAACAACAGAGGTAGTTATTGATGTTGTTGTTCCCTGTGTGGCAAACTGCTCTGCATCCTTCGGTACCCAACTAGAATGTTGCCCTGTGTTTCTGTCTCACTCCAGTATCAGCTGGTTCATGGCACTGTGAGGATTTCAGGACATGGGTCTACGGCAGGGCTCCAGGAGCCACTGGGTTCTCAGTAGCTCCCATCAGCTCTTGCTTGCTGCTATTGTGCTTCAGACTGAGTCCTGTGTGTCTCTTGCAGGAGAAAATGCACAAGCTCTTGGAGGTGTACGAGCAACTGGGTGGAGAGGAAGACATCGTCAACCCAGCCAACGAGCTAATCAAGGAGGGCCACATCCAGAAGCTGTCAGCCAAGAACGGCACAGCCCAGGACCGCCACCTCTTCCTGGTGAGCTGGGTTGCCGGCCCAGCCCGAGTGCCCCTGCTCCTTGCTTTGTCCCATGGTGGCACCTACAGAGCTCGACAGCCTAAGGACATGGTTCTTCATGGTTGTCAGAGACCCCCAGGACCCACTGGGAGAGGTCACATATAGCCTGGTTCCTTCATAACTACACAACAAACCTTGATGGGCAGTACTGCCCACAGTGCTAAAAGTGTCTCATGCTACTCTCTCTCTTAAATCCAACATCCTTGCTCTCCCGCATCTGCTTCTATTGGAACTTGGCCACCTCCAGCTTATAGCAGCCAGGAGAGAGTAGAGAACTGTAGCCACACACATGTTTGGATTTCAACTAGACCAGAACCAAGCTCTGGCCTGGAAGGAGGGAGAAGGAGAGACCTCACATGGGAGTCGGGGGGCTTTTCTGTTTTCCCCTAGAATCTGTTCTTGTTCCTTTTTTTTTTTTTTCTTAAGATTTATTTATTTTTCTTTGGAAAGTCAGATATACAGAGAGGAGAGAAAGAGAGGAAGATCCTCTGCCTGCCAATTCACTCCCCAAACAGCCACAACGGCTAGAGATGAGCCGATCCAAAGCCAGGAGCCCGGAGCCTCCTCCGGGTCTTCCACATGGGTGCAGGGTCCCAAGACCCTGGGCCAACCCTGACCATCCCCCTCCCAGGCCACAAGCAGGGAGCTGGGTGGGAAGCCAGGATTAGAACCGAAGCCCAAATGGGATCCCGGCATGTGCAAGGTGGGGGAGCTTTAGCCGCTAGGCTACTGTACTGGGCCCTGTTCTTTCTTTGAGAGATTTGTTTTGATTGTTGTTCTCAAGGTTTATATCCAGTAGAAGCCACATCTGCTCTAGAGTTCTGAGTTCTGACAGGCGCAGTCACTGCAACCACCGCAGAGTTACAGAATGACTCAGTCGCCACCCTCCCCTCCCCCAGTTCCCTGTCTGGTCCGTTTGTGGCTCAGCCCCTGCAGCCCTGCAGCCCCTGCCTGGCCACTGTTGCTTTCTTCTCTATTTCTGTCATTTTGTCCTTCCCAGAAAGCCACAAGGTAGGTCCAGCACGGACGGCGTACTTAAGGCTTGCCGTGTTGCTGCACACGTCTACAGCTGTCTTCGTGTTCCACAGTTAGGCCACGTTCACAGCAGACAACCTAAAAAGCAGAAACCAGATGAACAGAAAACTCGTATCTAGCAACTCCCCACTCAAATGTGACCATAGTAAACATGGCCATGTGCATCTTCTTAAGATATACTTCCCTTTGTGACTTGAAATAAACCAAAAAGGCCTGCATGTGGCGGGGGCGGGGGCACTCACCTTGTCATCTCCCCTGCAGCTCAACAGCATGGTTCTCTACTGCGTGCCCAGACTGCGACTCATGGGTCAGAAGTTCAGTGTCCGGGAGAAGATGGACATCTCTGGCCTACAGGTGAGCCCCTTCCTCAGAAACCCATCCATGGAAAGGGAACCGCACAGGGATGACGCTGCCCGGGTTCTGGCCGTGACTGAGGTAGTGTCAAAGCATCACCTGGCCCTGGCATCCTCAACTGGGTGGCCAGAATGTCCCTCTCTGCCTGACACACCTGTCAAGTTGCTGCCAGCCTGCTCAAGAATGACCTCAGGGGGCTACAGGAAGCCAGGATGGGGCTGAGCTGTGATGACCTCAGGGCCCCTGTTTGCAGAGAGAGTTGAAGCCAGGAGTTGGGGTGTAGGTCTGCTTGCCCTGCCTGTTCCTAGGACCCGAGGCCTCCCCTCTCCTGCGCCATCTTGGAGTCAGAGGAAGGTTCTAAGACACCATATGGTGGGTCTTGAGTGACCCTTGTCAGTGCTGTTCCCAATAGCATCAGAAAACTTCCTTCTTACCCTGGAAGTTTCTGAATCCAGGTTGAAAATGTTACCATTAAAAGTAATGACTATAGAAAACATACCTCTTCCATGGTTAGAAGAAGCCATCTGTGCGAGTTTCTCTGTAGGAAGTCTTCCTTCAAGTGACCTGATGTGCTAATGCAGAAGTTCTCAGGAGAGGGAAAGTACAGAGTTTCTGGCAAGTTCCAGCATCCAACAGTCAAGCCAGGCCAGGTGTTCTGAAAATGGTACGCCCTGGGACCCTCAGGAGCAATGCCCACCAAATGTGTGTGTCCTTATCCTGATGGACAAGGACAGAATCTCAGAAGGCCCTTGATTCTGCTGTGGCTCCAAGCACACCCATCCCTGGACGCTCAGACACCTGCAGGGCGGCCAAGGCCATCCTGACCTCTCTTGTCAGACTCTCGTTTCTCCTGAGGGAAAGAACTGCTTCAAGGCTATGGTGCCTGCAGGGAAAGGTCTGGGCTAATGGCAGCTGACTGAGGCTGCTCCTGCAGAAAACCCAATAGAGTTGGTGCCAATAGAGTTCCAAGCACAGGCTGAGAGATCCAGGCTCTGTTGGGCTGGTCAGATGGTCTGCTGTCCCCACAAGGAGCAGCTCATGTGGTGGATACAACCGTTACCCTGCACTATGACCCTGAACTTGGAATTGAGGGCCACTCCAACCCCACATCAGCTCCCTGGGAGGCAGAGAACAAGAGGCCAGAGTTAGGGGACTGCTAAAGTGACCAGCTTGTTTTCTTCTGCATTGGGCCTTTATCCTGTCCTGCAGGTGCGAGACACTGTGAAGCCAAATGCAGCCCATACCTTCATCATCGTGGGGAAGAACAGGTCACTAGAGCTGCAGGCTCGGTAGGTGTGGCTGTCCCTGTGCCCACTGACGGGTGAACACCCTTGACCCGAGACTTTAGCAAGCAGCTTCTTTTTCCAAACAGGATGCCCTTGTGACACATTTTTATTCATTTATTAAGTTTAATATTTTACAGTGCCAAGGGAAACCAATTAAAGAAAAAAATGGACTTCTGCCCACTCTTAATTCCCTGGGCCTGGCAGACATTCTAGCAATCTCTTGAGTTTCCTTCCAGAGTTTTCTATGCACAAACATGTGAGCTGCATCTAAAATAGCAAATGCTGTTTGCTTCCTGGACTGCTCTGCATCTTGGCTTTTTGCAGTTAATTCACCAGGAGTCACCCCATATCCATGCACCTTATCCTAAAGCAGCATAACTCCCTCACAAGAAGCAGCCAGCATCATGGCTCTGCTGTGTCTTCCATCGTGGTGTCGCAGCAGCCCTTGACCCCATGACTCCAGTCCTGCCTGCCCATCCGCCATGCCCTTGGGCTTCTGTACATCTGTGCCATCGTGTCCGCCAGATTCCCCCTCTGCCCGAGATCTCACTTCTCTCCAGTGATGGCAGAGCTGTGTGTTGCCTGCAAAGGTGCAGGGAGGCTGTGGTCAGCCTCTGCTACAGGGGGGTCTGCAGCCCACACCTGGCCTCATCTGGCCAGGAGCTACTTCAAGCATTGAGCCAGTGAGCAGTGAGGCGTGTGCCATGGAGGTGAGAGCGCACTTGTAGTCCATGTCCACAACTGGATTGCCAACATGCTGTCTTGTTTTTACAGCACTGAAGAAGAGAAGAAAGAATGGATTCAGGTGAAGCCTCTAAAGCATCCAAATAGCCAAATGACCAAGTCACTGGGCATTGTGGCCACATCATGTTAGAATACACAAGGGATGGCCCCACAACTCCAGCCTCGCCCACCCAGGCACTGTGCCCTGATGTGAGGCAGAGGGCTCCAAGTGTCCTCCAGACACCATGGTCTTTCCTATCCATTAGCCTGTTCAAGGCATTTTATTAATAGACGTGGCGGGGTGGAGACGGAGGCAGGGTGTATATCCCATCCCCGGTTGGGTCTCCTCTGGATAGCTCCTAGGGAGTGTTAAGTCATCAGCCAGGGGCAACTAAGATGGCCAGGGGTCCAGGTGGTGCCCCCAGCCCTGCCCCCTGCCCCCTACCCCCTGCCCCCTGCTCCCTGAAGATGACACAGCGTGCCTTTGCCTTGGCCGGCTGTGCCCCCAGCCCTGCCCCCTGCTCCCTGATGACGACACAGCGTGCCTTTGCCTTGGCCGGCTGTGCCCCCAGCCCTGCCCCCTGCCCCCTGATGATGACACAGCATGCCTTTGCCTTGGGCTCAGGTCATCCAGGCCACCATCACGAAGCACAGGCAGAACAGCGAGACCTTCCGGGCCTTCAGCAGTGCCTGCAGCCTGGACGAGGACCCCAGCCCTGCTCCAGACTTGCCTGTGAGTCAGCAGCCTGCCGCAGGAAGGATGGGAGGGACGCTGGATTGCCCTGTTGGCCAACGAGCAGAGGGCACGCATGCAGATGTGAAGACCGTCACTGTTCCCCACTTTCTGAGCATCCGAGTGGGCACTGCTGGGCACCCAGAGGCTGAACTCAGTGTGAAAGAAGTGCTTTTCTGCTGGCTGTTCTGTTTGCTTTTTGACATCTGATGCCTCCTGCACAAAAGCCCCAGGCATGCAGGGCCCTGATCACATGATCTCCCTGTGGAAGTAGCTCTGCCTGCACACTGTCTAGTCTGGCTGTAGCTGCAGGTGCCTTTCTACAGTTGTATTTTCTCTCCAAATGCCCCTGTATCCCTAAGACATCAACTCAGATCCCCCTGGGGGAGTAGCTGTATCACCTGTGGAGTCTCCCTGGGTCCCCCCGGAGGTGGGATACTCTGCAGGAAGACATGGCTGTGACATGAGGCAGGTTCCTGCCAAGCCAGGGCCACCCTCCCCCCTGGCTCCTGGGCAGCCAGAGAGAGAAGATGGAAGGGTTGTGGGAACGGAACAGATGGCACATTGGTAATAGCAAGGATACCCAGGGGCAGATGCCCAGGAAAGGTGACCCACCCAAGCCTGTGTGAGCCCTGAGCACAACTTGAGGATGAAGGTCTCTTGCCTCCTGCCTCTTTCGCTGTACCCAGCCCAGCCTGGCCCAGCAGAGCCAGGTCCCAGCCCAAGGCTGGCTCTGCCCTCGCTGAGGCCTCACAGGATTCTGCCCACAGCTTTATCTTGCTCACCATCAGCTTGCCTTTCCTGCTCCCTGGACAGATGACTTTTGAAAGAAAACTGTGCATAGTCCGTGGGAGGAAGATTCCCACGGCCTCCCCGAGTAGGGCTGCTGTGGGAATGAAGACAGTGAGCAGGAGTGTGCTTCACTCACGGGGCCTGCTCTGCCAGGAAGCTGCACACTCCTTCCTCACACTGGAAAGCTGGGGCTGCCAGGGCTCCAGGAGGGAGGTCCCCAAGGGCTCTTGTCACTGTGAGGCAGGCTGTGACTTAGAGACTCCGCGTGGAGGGGCGTGCCTGGGACAAATGCAGCAGGTGTCACCTGGCAGCACTCAGGGAGGTCAATGTGGCCAAGGACCTCTTCTTACTGTGCCTCTCCATCCCTTCCAGATGACGAGTGCCAGCTCCGTGGAGCCGACAGCAGCCATCAACAGCAGCAGGAGTGCCGCGGGGGTGAGTGGTCACATCCAATAATCGGCAGGGGCAAGGTAGGGGAGGAGAGGAGAGCAGAGATAGGACAGGTGAGTGCCTGGGAGTCTGAGGGGTGGGAGTGGACAGAGGAGTTTGAGATCAGACCCTGGGGACTCAGGCCTGGCTAGGCTTGCTGCTCATGGGAGCCCATGGCTACAGGTATATCATACCTGGGCCAGGAGTGCACTTGTAAGACTTTCCCTGTCTCCATGCATGGTTCTGCTCTTGCGCGGGTGAAGAGGCACTAGCTCCTGAAGTGGGGCAATAGTACCAAGAAGACAAGTCCAGCCCCAGCCTCCAGCCTCCAGCCCCTGTATCCGCAAGATACAGGCGCCTCCCACCTGCCTCCATCTGTGTTCTCAACATCTCAAACAGCACAGCCTTCCAAAGCAGAACCACATCCCACCTCCCGCCCCCCAGGGACTGGCTCTGAGGCCTTCAGTGAGGCCCATCATCCTTGTGACATGGGAGAGCCAACAGGGGGAGCCACATGGCTGCCAGGCGTGTGAGCATTAGTCCCTGTCAACTCTCAGAGCCAACACTGATGGAGACCCAAACGCTGTTCCACCTAGGGGCAACTGCTGTGCCCACGTGCACCATGACACCTTCCTGGGCTAGCTGCCCTGAGTGCCACACCACACGCAGGGGCTGCTTCTCCCCAGGAGTTCTTGGGAATCCCACTTTGCAGCACAGTCCTATGTTCTCTCGTCCAAGACTGTCTCTCTGTATAGGCCGGCTGCTTTGTTCCTATAAGGGAGCAGTGGAGGCAGCCAACGTATAAAGACAGAAGTTTTATTTAGATCACGGTTTCGGAGGTTCAAGGCCCGAATGGCCTGGCACAGTCTTTGGCTCTGGCCAGGAGCCCCTGGTGGCTATGGAGACAATGGCCAGAGGACTCCAGAGGCAGGCCTGGAAGCAGAGGGTGCTATAGCCAAAGGGGCTCTCCCTCACGCGAGTACTCAAGAGGTCAAGTGAGCACTGCCTAGGCCTACCCCTAATGACCTAAGGACCAGTAACAGCACCCTGCAGCCCATGGGTCGCTGGAGGACCTTCGCAAAGCCCCTCTCTTGTACTGGCTCACTCTTCTCTCACCTTTAGGCATGCACCCGTGCACACATGTTCCCAACCCTTGCTCTGTCTTGGGCAAGTATGGACCCAGCTGGACAAGGCCTAGGACAGCTGCTGCCTCAGCCAGCAGGTCTCCACCAATCACTAGTTCTCAGTGCATGTGCCCCCTGCCCTGTTCTCACAGCCACTCGGGGCTTTCTTCCTGGCCACCCTATTTCATGAAGGAGGGATAAGGTTTAAGGCACTGATGTGAACTGGCCTGGAGATTGTAAAGGAGGTAGGGGGACGCTGGCTAGGTGATAGGGCTGTCCTGGGGTGACAAAGGGCCTGGGAGCTGGGTGGCTGTCCCTGTTTTACAGCCATCTCACAGTCCCAGGGCAACACTGCTGCCAGGATCTGTGATCTGTAATCTACAGGAGGTCATTCTCCCAAGTGGGTGTGTCTGGATGGGCCTGGGTGGTGCTGCCTGCCCCCTTCCACAGCCTGAGCTTTCCCAGACAGGGCTAATGAGGCTTCAGGGAGGGCCTTCAGAGTCAGCTCCCAATGGTCCAGAGGAGGGGCCGCTGCCCAGCCTCTGCGGAAGAGACCAGTGCCCCGAGGCCAGACCTCCTTCAAACTGAGAGCCAGGAAGTCTGATTGCAGCATGGGCAGCCTTTGACTGAAGCAAAACTCTGAACTCCTACATGACTTCCTGTGTTTGCTCCTTCTGGCTGCCTGCTTCCTGTACCCTCCCAGCGATGCCCTGGTCTCCCTTCCACCAGGCCGCAGGACCTTGGTACATGCCGTATGACCCCTGCCAAGGGTCAGTGCCGCTACATGAACCATGCGCTCAGCAAATCCATGATCAAGGCTGGCCGTGCCCCAGACCCACATGCTTCTGCCATCTCCTTTCTTCTGGAGCCACAGGATAAGCTGTGCTCATGGATACAGTGACAGAGCCAGATGTGAGCTTCATGGGGCACAGGTTCCCGGGGACACCTTGGTCACACAGGAAATGAGGCAAGCAGGGTGGACTCCCTTCCCCATCTCTGTGACAGTGCCTTTGGACTCTGTCCACTGACCCTCTTCCCCACTTCCCACCTAGCTCATAGGCCCTGGGAATGCAGGACAACTGCAGGAGCTGGATCCCAGGTCAGGGAAAGAAGTTTCTGGGCCTTTTGTAGGAGCCAGGGGCTCCAGCGGAATCAGCACAAGGAACCTGTGTGTAGCACATGGGAACCTCAGGGATCCCACGGCAGAGGCTGATGTTGGGGGTGGGGAATGGTTGATGACCAGATTAGAGAACTTTCTCTCTTGGAGGAACTTGGAAAGCCACATCTGAAAACATTTACTCTGAGAGAAGACAGAGGCTTAGAGCTGGCCCTGGACAGGAGGATCAGAGAGGCTGTGTCAGGGGCCTGCAAGTCACACAGGGGCTGCTCCTATTAATGGGTGAGAAGGTACCTGGAGCCTCCTGAACACTTGCCGTGGCTGATCCAGCTGTGCTCCGCCCACTGTCCCACCCCCATGCTGGCACTTTCCCTGCCAAGTGTCTCAGCCTTGCACAGGTTACACTATGTGAAGCACTCTGTAGCTGGGTACTTGGGGTCCCAGTTCAAGTTCAGGTCTCCTTGTCTCTGTGCCTTCACCCACACCAAGCAAGGCCACCAATCTATCCACAAACAGCTGAATACCGCCAGACCTGCTGCTCTGGAGGGTCTCTCTGGCCCCCCTGGGCTTGGCTGCCTGATCTGGCCAGATGTACCATGGCCACTTGCCCCAAGCACAGCTGAGCTGGGTTCAGAACTTGGTAGGACACAGGACACCTCAGTTCACATCTGCTGAGCACAGAGGGTAAGCAGCGCAGGCTAGTTCACGCAAGGTGCACAGAAACAAGTTTCAAATCAGATGCTGAAAAGAGCGATCTTTGCTCCATGACGACAAACTGAAGCTTTAACATCTTCAGTGTGGAAAGTAGATGGCTCCATGGTGCAATGATTTCATTTCCTGAGCCCTGATTTCTTCAGCATCCAGCTGTCGTAAGACCCTCTTTCCCAAGAGAAGCTCATCTCCAATCAGGAAGTTTTGTAAGGGGCATCACAGATTTCAAAGACTTCCCCATTATGCAAAAATCAAGTCATACTTAGCAGAAGTACAAGATCCCAGAGCCAGTGGGCCTTCCAGGGTCCCAGACCCACCCTGGGTCACATGCACACATGCCCACACATCCTGGGCGATGCACACACATTCCCAAGAGCCACTGAGACAACAGCCTTGGCCCCCAGCAGGCTGAGCCAAGGCTGCTCCGCGACTCTTGAGCTGCCTCTCTTGAATGAGGTCCCCTGCTCTGTGTCCACGCTCAGGCTGTAGATAGAGCTGTCCCTAAGGACCAGGACTCACCTGCTGGGTTGGAAAACCCTCACCCTGAAAGAGCAGCATTGGGAATTTGGGGCTCTTTGGGATGGTCCTTCATTTGGCCAATCACTGCAGAGGCCAAAATTTCCATTTTTTTCCTGGAAACACAGGGCCTGACCTTCCAGCCATCATGCTATCCCCTCCTTCCAGGAAAAGCGTAACAGACCGAGGGCAGTTGGCTTGGAGACCTGTTCCTAACCATGTGTTCTGTTCCTTGTTCTCTGCTGCATACAAATGTAGTTGGACCTTGATGCTAGTAGCTGGCATAGTCAGGGACAAAGCCACCCTGGGATGGGTGCAGCACTGTGGTGCTCAGCACCTGGGCACCTGTGCAGAACCCTTCTGAGTGCTCAGCTCTGCTGCCACCTGCAGGAGACGTGCCTGAGGAAGGCAGCCACAGGATCTAGGCCATATCCAGCCATATGCTACCCCTTTGCCCCTAGAACTACCCACTGGCCTTAGGCCAAGAACAGGCCCCATGAGTCCTCGAGAACCCAGCCCTGGTCCACATGCCTGAGTTCATCAAAACCTTCCCTCCACCCTCTCCCTGCTCTTATGGACCAGCTCCTGCCTTGAAGTGACACCCTGGTGACCTCCCTGGTTTCCTATGTCCTCATCCACTCAGCAGTGCTGGGGTCTCTGTCCTGGTTCCTGAGAATGGCACCTGGGGGTCCCAGTTACCAACCAGCTCTCCCTCCCAGGCTTCCAGAGTTCTTACCAGGATAACAAAGATGGTGAGTGCCCTGGGGGTAGGCAAGGTAAAGGCTATCACCATGGCCTCCTTCCCTCTCCAACCTACTCCTTCTCATTGGTCCCACCCTCTGCCTTCTCAGGCACATTTGGGTCCTACCAAGAAGTCCTGCAAAGCAGTCATAAGGGAGAAGCAATGTGAGGGCTGGAGACCGTGGGGAAGATGTGGACGTGGAAGGTGACTGATTTGCCTGTTGGGTCCACCTGGGATCTTGGAGCCTGGACTGTGGTTCCAACACGAGGTCACCTGCAAGGGGGCCCATCTTATACCCATGTCCTCAGCCAGGGTCCCTGTCACTCTGCCTTGCTCCCAGGGTCTCCTCATGCTGCACAGTGGTGGAGCCCCTAGTGGATACAGAATTTGCATCTGAGGCATTTAGATCTTTTTGCTGAGACCACCTACCTTATCAAAAACCCTGTGACCTAAACAACGGATGTTTCCTCCTCTGCAGTTGTGGAGCCTGGAAGTCCAGCAGCCAGGTGTGGGCAGGGTTGCGGCCTCCGGAGGCCTCTGTCCTCCACTCGGAGAGAGTGCCTTGCCCTCTGCTCCTAAGGATGCCAGTCACATTGGGTTAGGATCTACCCTAAAGACCCCATGGAAGCTTAATCACTTCTCTGCAGGTCCCATCTCCAGATGCTTCTCACTCTGAGGTCCTGGGAGTGAGGGCTGCAGCATGAATTTGGGGGTGGGGAGGGGGGCAGAGACACAGCTCAGTTCATCTCAGTTTTCAACCCCCAAATGACCCTAAGCCCTTTTCTGGCTTAGGTTGGGGGTGGGAGTCAACCACATTGCCTCTTCCTCTTGAATGCTGCAAAGCTCACATGAGACATGTGCTTATAGCTCACTTGGTTGAGCGTTTGGGTTGTGGACACTTGGATTCACATGGGGAGTCGGGGACAGGGTAACAGGACAGGGCACATCTCTACGTCAAAAACTCCACCTTCCTGCTGGTCCGTGTCTGCCACCCCAGCACACACACACTTTTTCTTGCCCATAGTATTTTAAAAAACAAATCCAAAACCTTGTTTTGCTATGAAATACTACTGGTCAGCAGCCTGTTTTAGCTTGCTTGGTTCTATACAGAAAACAACATCCCTGGGCCTGTGCCCTGGAGAGGTTGAGATGAGCGTGCTGCGGGGCAGGTCTGGCTCTTTCATCCTGGGGAATTTGATAAACACCTTTGGCTTGCCTCAAAACCTTTGTAAGGGCTGTTTGGCGTGTGCACGGTGAGGAGCCTGGAGCAGGGCCTGGCTCCCAAGAGGAAGGGGAGATCAACACTGAGACGGGGGAATGAGTGGACTAGGAAGCAGTTTTGTCCACAGTGGTACATTGGGGGTTCAGAGGCCATTTGTCTTTCTTTTCACATAGACATAGAGGAGGAGAGACAGATCACCTTTTACCTGCTGGTTTACTCCTCAAATGGCTGTAACATCTGGAGCTGGGCTGATTTAAAGTCCAGAACCTGGAGCTTCTTTCGGGTTTCCCACGTGGGTACAGGAACCCAAGGATTTGAGTCATCCTCCTCTGCTTTCCCAGGCACATTAGCAGGGAACTAGATCTAAATTGGATCAACTAGGACTTAAACCAGTGCCCATATTGGATGCCAGCCCTGCAAGTAGAAGTTCAGCCCACTATACCACAACTCTGAGCCTTCACATTCCATTTTAACAGGAATGGGTAACTAGCTGGTTGTTCATAATGGCTAGGATTTCATGTACTGGAATGAGACTTAGGTCCCATGGAGCAGTTACTCACTCCATTTTATGGATGGGGAAACTGAGGCTCAGGAGAAGCAGCTCATTTGGGATCTTCTGGCAGATGTGGGCAGAGCAGGAACTTCTTCTGTCCTCGCCCTTACAGCACTCACAGTCAGGGCAAGCAGCCCCAGGGGAGCCTGCTCCCTGCTAGAGGGGTTCCTGAAGCAGCATGGGAGACGATGGGACATGGGGGCTAGCTCACTGCCTGGATGGCCCTACCTGTAGGCATGGGGTGGACACGTGTGTTCATACAGATGCCGTTCTGGGCAAGCTGTAGATGTCCCAGGTGCCCAGCACAGAGCAGGCACACATGATGAGAGACGGAGCTCGGTTGGCACCCTGGTCCTCAGAGCTGAGCCATCAGCAAGGCCCACTTGCTGCCCGAGTGCCTTGTCCTCCAGTTTCCTCATTCCCTTTGTCTCAGATGAATCCGTTGGCCTGGTTGTTCCAAACATGGTCTTGGTCCACTTGCAGTCTGGCTGGGCATGACTTCCAGGGGCCAGCTGGGAAGGGATGGGCTGCCTGGTCCTTGACCTCATTCCCTTTGGCATGGAGCCCTCTGACCCTGAGCGAGTGTCACCAGGGTAATCACAGGGCAGGACAGAGTTCATGACAGCTTTTGCTCCCTTGTAGCCGGATCCCAGAAAGTTGTCCAATAGGAGCAGACGTGACAAGGAGAAGCAGAGCTGTAAGAGCTGTGGGGAGACCTTCAACTCCATCACCAAGAGGAGGCATCACTGCAAGCTGTGTGGAGCGGTGAGTCCATGGCCAGGGAGGGAGGGTGGGGCACAGAGGGACAGGCAGCCATGTCTGTGCCAGGTGGCCCCTGGATGTGACAGACACAGGCCGCATTTCTTGGGTCAGCTCTGCTGTCTAACTCACACCGCTGCTGAGAATGTTTGGGTTTAGGGCCGCAAGGCTGCAGCAGATAACCTGGAAGACAAGGCCACAACGGTGACCATGTGGCTGCAGCAGGTGCACCCTGCCCGTCTGCCTTGGTCTGGAGTTCCCCTGGCATGAGGCCTTGCCTCCAACTTGTCCCCTAGGCACAGGCCACCTCCTTCCTCCGCAGTCGGCCTCCCAGTCCTGACTCCTTACTCAGTACCCAGTGTGAAAGCAGCCATGCGCGCTGAGCATCCCAGTGTTTAAGGCTGACATTCAGCACAGACATCTGCGCTGCGCACGCATGTCAGCACAGAGCTGCCTCAGAGCCGTTTTCCAAAGGGCACCAGCAGCCCAGGCCTCGGCTGGAGCTCAGTGCAGTGTGATTGCTCCTTTTAGTTCAAAACATTTTACTAACACATAGTTAACACGTAACTGTGGGATGAGTGTGACATTTCTCCTTTCTTGTGCTCCTAGAATCATTTTTAAAATTTAAGATTTAACCGTCTTTAACATTTTGTCATCTCTACTTCCTATGTAGATGTTAACTTAAAAAAAAAATTATTTGAGGTGCCCCGGTGTTGTGACGTAGCAGGCTGTCTTGGGCTTGTGATGCTGGCATCTTGTGATTGCTGATTCCAATCTCAGCTGCTCCACTTTCCATCCCTCTGCCTGGCAGTGCACCCCAGAAAGCAGTGGAGGATGGCCCATCTTCTCGGGTCTTTGCACCCACATGGGAGACCTGGAAGCAGCTCTGCTCTCCTGGCTTCAGCTTGGCCCCAGCCCTGGCTGTTTGGGGAGTGAACTAGTGCACAAAAGACTTCTCTCTCTCTTTCATTAATGTATGTATTTATTTAAAAGGTGAAACTACTGCGTGCATGCTGGTACACTGGCCAGGCTGGGAAGGACTCAGCTGGCTGCGCCCAAGGTAGAGGCAACAATGATCTCCAGGCTCCCCAGGGCACGTGGGGTCAGCAAGGCCCGGGAGGCTGTCCAGGGAGAGACCGGCATTTCAGGAGAGGAGGGCCAAGTGGGAAGACTCACAGCGAGGAGGCCAAGGTTGGCCAAGGACACATGAATGCCACTGGCAGATGAGAGAGGGGGTCCTGCCAGGCAGAGGAGGGACCGTGAACTGAGGCAGAAGAGGCCGAGCTAATGGATGGGCTGCAGCTGGCAAGGGCCTGGGTACTGAGTGCTTTGGCTGCCAGTGGGCAGCACCTCTTGGCTTGGTTTCCGCACACCATGCACTTTTGTGGATCGTACCACATCCCATGAGTAAACGGCGAGTTCTTTTTTTTAAAAAAAAGATTTATTTATTTTTATTGGCAAGGCAGATTTAGAGAGGAGAGGTAGACAGAAAAATCTTCCACCTGCTGCTGGTTCACACCCCCAAATGGTTACAGTGGCTGGAGCTGAGCTGAGCTGAAACCAGGCACCAGGAGCTTCTTCTAGGTTTTCCATGTGGGTGCAGGGTCCCAAGGACTTGGGCCATCCTCCACTGCTTTCTCAGTCCGTAATCAGGGGGCTGGATGGAAAGTGAAGTGGCCAGGACATGAGCTGGTGCCGGCACTGCAGCTGGGGGCTTAGCCTGATGTACCTCAGCACCGGCCTCCATTGAGAGTTGTGAACCTTGGTTAGTGAGCAGGGCAGCAGTAAACACAGTGTGCGGAAGTGGAATGGCTGGTCCCACTGTGATGGTGTTCAGTGTTCTGAGGACATGACTCCCCCAGTGCTGCACCACAGAGCCTCCCCGCAGCAGCACACGGGTTCTGCTCTTCCTCATCCTCACCAACATGTGCTTCCTTCTCTGGGGAGACAGCCCCCCGAGGGCTGAGGCTCTGCCGGTCATCCGCTGATGACTGCCGACATGGATGTCATGTGTCTGGCAGCTGCTCCTGCTCTTTTCTTTTTTTTTTTTTTTTTTAAAGATTTATTTATTTTTATTGGAAAGGCAGATTTACAGAGGAGAGATAGAGAAAGATCTTCCATCCACTGGTTCACTCCCCAGTGGCCGCAGTGGCCGGAACTGAACTGATGCAAAGCTAGGAGCCAGGAGCCTCTTCCAGGTCTCCCATGTGGGTGCAGGGTCTTGAGGACTTGAGCTGCTTTGCCAGACTATAAGCAGGGAGCTGGATGGGAAGTGGAGCAGCTGGGACATCAACCAGTGCCCATATGAAGTCCTGATGCTTGGGAGTGGAGCATAAGTCAGTTGAGCTGTCACACCGGGCTCTTCTTCTATACACACAGATCCCTGGACTAGGGGTTGGGGGATGGCAGGTGCCCAGGGACCCAGCCTCAATCCCTGCCTTCAGGCAGGGCTTGCCCCCTCCCCACCTCCCTCTGAGAGCTGGGGTCTCAGAGACCATGCATCTTGCAGGTCATCTGTGGGAAGTGCTCTGAGTTCAAGGCCGAGAACAGCAGGCAGAGCCGTGTCTGCAGAGAGTGTTTCCTGACCCAGCCAGCAGCACCTGCCAGCCCCAGCTCCGAGCTTCCTGTCCAGGCCAAGCAGAGCCCAGCAGAGGTGAGTGTGCCCCGACCCCGGCTTCAGCTGAGTCCACTCCCAGGACTGCCCTGGCAGGGGGTCCAGTAACCTCTGGAGCCTCAGCCCTGGCCCTGCCCCACCTCCTCCAAAGGCGGAGTGACCACTCTTTAACCTGTCTCCTGTGTCACCAGAAGCTGCCTGCTGCGGACTCCCAGCCCAGCCTTCTCTGTGGCCCTCTTCGGCTGTCAGAGGACGGGACGACCTGGAGTGAGGTGTGGGCCACCATCCCCCTGCTGGGCCCCCAAGTGCTGCAGCTGAGAGGAGGCGGCCAGGTGCGTGTTCTACCCCAGGCTGTGGGCTGGGGGTCCACTCTGCTCTCTCAGCCCAGAGCCTCAGGCCTTCAGCGACCTTGGTGACCCAGGGCCCCTGTGTGGGGCCAACCTACTTGAGCAGTGTGATGTAGCACCCCAGTTATCCTCAGAAGCAACCCCTGGTCTCTGTCTGTAGGAGAGAAGACCCCAGAGGCAGGCAGGGTTTGAATCAGGGCAGGCAGGTTGCATGGAGGACCAGCCCCTCCTTCTCATGTATGTGCATTCGTTCATCCTGGGCAACCCAGGGGTTACAGAAAGTCATCTGGCCAGGGCTGTCCTCCCCCAGCTCTCCTGGAGTAAGGAGCCTGAGAGGGGCTGATGGAGGTGGGAAATCAGCGTGACCACTGCATCTTCTGCTGTTGGGAGGTGGAGGGGTAGCCTACCCATCCCTCTGCTGACAGAGCAGCACAGAGAACCCTCTCACCCCCCGAGGCCTGTCCGGCCTGGTACTGGCATTGACACTGGGGGTATCTGCCTGGAGGGCCCTGCTAACTCTTGCCCCTTCATTGCAGGATGGCCAACAACTGTGCCCCATCCATCTCCCAGGCTGCACAGTGAGTGTGCCAGACCCTGTGGAGGGGCGCACGGTGGGGTACCTGTGCAAGCTGCAACGGTGCCAGCAGTCCTGGTACCTGAGCGTGCCCTCTGCAGAGCTGCAGCAGCGCTGGCTGCAGGCCCTGAGCACTGCCGCACAGAAGGACCCAGCCCCGGACAGCTCAGGTATCCCAGAACCCTAACCACCACTGGGCACAGCCGCTCCATAAACTCAGCCTACCAGCTCCGCCACACCACACCAGGCCTGTGATAACACAGGAAGTGGTGTCGGAAACCACACAAGGGAACAGAGGGCACCCTGGACTGCTGGAGGTGGACCAACGGCCCAGAGCTTAGGGCACTTGATCCCCGAGGCTCTCTGCACGGCACAGAAGGGAAGCTGAGGCCCAGAGGAGCAGCCACTTGCTCAGGATAACCCAACAAGGCCAAGTGCTCAGACTGTGCTGCAGCCCCAGCGGTGTGGCAGGGCAGGGAATGTGGGCACTCCCAGAGGAATGCCATCGTCGGAGTGGGCTATACCAAGGATGCTGCCTCCAGGGAGGCGGACAGAGCTTTAGGAGGCTCCTGGCTGTCTCCCCCAGGACAGGCAAAGCCACACACCTCTGCCCATCCGTCAGCACCTAAGAATTGGACTGTGACCTGTTCTCCCACTCGGCTCCCTTCTCTGCCTCTTGTGAGTTTCCACTCTCAGTGCACCGTGGAGAGGCAGGGGTTCAACCTGCTCCCTCTGGCTGTTGTTCCTACACAGCCACCTTGGACTGTGTGGCCACCATGGAGGCTTGTAGCTGGGCCTTGCAGGCAGCAGTGCCTATCTGCAGGAATAAATGCAGGATGTCACAGGCGTGCTTGACCGCTGTGTTCCTTACTGGTCCCTCGGAGTCCCCCAGCAGCAGGCAAGCCTGGGTGGAGGAGGGGTAAAGCGCCTGAACCACGCAACACATACGCCCTGTCTTGAGGGCAGATCTGCATCCCCACCCTGCCCCGGTACCTAGTGGCCAGCCTGTGCTCTGGAAATGAAGACACTGAAGATAGACCTGGGGGGACATTAGGAAGGACGTGAAGGGGCTGCTTGTCCCAGAGCTCAGGGACCTTTCAGAGAGGTGGCCCAAGGACCCCCAGCCCTGAGAGGGGGCATCCAGGCAGCCTTGGAGGACAGGTGTGGACAGCGGCTCACAGGAGAGAGCAGAGGAGGACCACGACGAAGACGAGGGGACATGGACAGCTCAGAGGCATGTATTCGGAGAGCAAAGGCACAGGTGATGTGGGGCCAAAGTAAGCTGTGGAAGAGCCAGCTGGGCTATCTGAGATGGTGTGCCCACTGCAGGGGCACCCTAACCCCAGGTCTTCTTGGGTTTCCACCACACACTCGCCACTCACTGGGTCCTGATGGGTTTTTTCTTGTCTTGCTCCACATGAAGATTCTGAGGCTTTGAGGTAAAACCAATTGTGCACTTCCACACCAGACAGTACACAACAGAGGCCAGGCCTTCTGCTGGACCAGGAGACACCTGACCCAGGTAGAGCGCTGAAGCCCCCTGCCCACCCCACTCAAAGTATGTGGAGCTTCTGTCCAGTTAGACAGGGCCTCTGCCTTCCCCAAGAGCTCCACTCCTGCCACTCACCTCCCACCACCCCCAGGAAGTACCCACTTGACAGCTGAGGAGACTGAGTCGCAGGCAGCTCCTGTGAGCCCCACAGATCTGGAACAAGAGTGCCAAGTGGAATTGGCCCACTAGACATGGTGACTCTGGTGGGGCTGACTGTTTGGGGTCCCCACAAGGTCCTCCTCTCTCTACAGAGAGGTCTCAGTGGCCTCAGGACACTCCTCTCACTCAGCATGCCACGGGCAGGAGAGGGACCGTAAATAGAAGAGGGACAGGTGGACTGGCCATCTTAGCTGATGCCCCAGGGTAGCCCAGTGGAGTGAGGGTTGGAGAGGGAGGAGTGGAGAGAGAGACAGGGCTCCCTGTCCCCACAGGGTCATGTGGACAGCTGCGAGAGGGATGAGGAAGAAGCCAGAGGCTGTGATGATGTGGGGAGCCTCAGCCCGCTGTCCTTGCCCAGGCCTGGACAGAGCTCCTAGCATTTGCTAGAGACCCAGCTGCTCTTGTGAAATGCCCTGAGCTGAAACCACAGTGGTTCCAACCAGCCTGGAGCAGGCCCAGAAGACTAGGCCGTAAGTCCCTGA
The DNA here is from genome assembly GCF_017591425.1 of Ochotona curzoniae. Classification (NCBI taxonomy): domain Eukaryota; kingdom Metazoa; phylum Chordata; class Mammalia; order Lagomorpha; family Ochotonidae; genus Ochotona; species Ochotona curzoniae. The sequence continues at coordinate 61,003,362 of NW_024467106.1, forward strand.
GTGTACTTAACTCCTTGTCCAGTGCAGGGCATGGCCCCAGACCGTGTCACCTCCCATAGGGACTTGCTGGACAAGGGTTGGCCCAGGCTTGGGCGTGTGTATGCTCTGTTCTCACCTCTCCTGGAAGAGGAAGCTGAGGCCCAGTTGAGAGTAGTAAGGCGCTTCTGCTTATGGAACTGCCTCGCAGGGCAGCCATCCTTCCCAGAAGCCCTGCAGCTTGACACCCCTGCCACACCTCTGTGGCTGGCTGCTTAGCATGGCCTCCCCTCCTCCTGCCCCAAGCCCAAGCCTGCGTCCAGGGCACTGCCCATCCACAGGACAGTGAGGCCCGGTCACCTGCTAAATGCTTCAGCTCTGGTTCCTCCCACTCCTCTTACAGGCACAGCAGTCTCTCCCTGGGGAAGCTGGATGGGGAGGTGGCTCCTGGAGCTTCCTGGCAGGGCAGGATCGGCTTACCTACTCACCACTGCAGTAGGGGCTGGGGTTGGGGTGCTGGCTGCGTCCCCTGCAGCCTGAGGGATAGAAGGACCTGCTGCAGGTCAGTCAGGATTCAAGAGGGCATCCTCAGACAACAGGGAGAAGCCGCTGGCCCCAGGATTGGCAGAGAGACATGTACATGTGGGGAGGGAAGAGGGACCTGACTCCAGCTGTGCTCACCTCTGTAATGGGGATAGCATGGTCTGCTCCTTCAACTAGCCCCACGATGCCCTCCTTGTGGAGTTCCCAGTGGGCAGGACCAGTGATCAGCTCCAAAGCTGCAAGGCAGCCTGCGTGTGGGCAGCACCTGGTACTAGACAGATGGGTCCAAGCCTGCCTACCTCTCAGCGTCTCCCTCCTGCCCCTGGAATGAGGCAGCTGCAGTTCCTGGCACAGGCAGGGAGACAGGTGATCTGAGGGCACCAGTTGGCCCTCCCATTAGCCAGCTGCTTCCTGCCCACAGCGCCTCTCATGAGATCATCTGGGCCTGGGTGGAGATCACACAGGCCTCCCCATGCAGGGCTCGTCCCTCCATCCTAGGGCATCAAGCCCAGGCTGGGTGGGCTGAAAGGGGGGTGGGTGGGGCCGAGCAGGCAGTCTGTGGGGAGCCGCTGGTCCTCACCCCACATTTTGCACATTCCATCTGGAAAACCCAGGCCTCCTTGGCCCCAGCCACTGGGTGCATTCACAGGCTGAGGCCCATTCCTAAGTGGAACCTCTGGCATGGCCCCTACAGGTATCAAGAAACTTACACCTTAGCCACGTTGGCCACAACCCCCTCGGATCCCTGAAGTCTCCACCAAACCCCTGGGTTACCCACTGTGGGGTACCTACCACAAGGAAGCCCAGTTACCCTGATGCCATCCTGGATACAATGTTCCATGGCTGCCTGGCGCTGGCCCCCTCTACCCAATCAGCGCTCAGAATCACCTCTAGCTGATGGGGTCAACTCCAGGGAGTAGAGCTGGATGAGAATTACCCAGGCTCCAAAATTCTGGAAAACCAACAAAGCTGTACAAAAAAGTAGACTGTCTTTCCCTAGGGAGGGGTGGGATCCGTCAGCCCTGGCTTTGTCTCGGCTACAGGGGCTGGAGCAGGATGGAAATACAATCCAAGGTGGCCATGGCAAAGCCACACAGCAGCTGTGCCCTGCCCTGCCCTGTGGCCCCATTCAGCACCCTCTTGTGTGGGACCAGTCTGTGCCTTCGCAAAAGTCCTCTATCGCCCCCTGCAGATGCCAGACTCACAGCATCTCTGTGAGGCACACAGACCCCCTCTTCCCAGCCCTAAATGCCCAACTCCGCACAACCCCTCCTCAGGAAAGCAGCTCAGTTTTTCTCCAAGTGATAAGCTATCACACCTTCCCTCAAGGACCAGCATCTCCCAGCCAAGGACATGAGAAACTGCTGGCACCAATCCCATGCCTGTCCCTGTAGATTCATCCCAGACCCCACCACAGAATCGGGGAAGGGCCTCAGTGCACACACCCCAAACCCAGGACTACCCAGACGCCTCCCCTCTACCCTCACAAAAATGCAGGAAGGAGCTGCCGTCCACACCCCACAGGCTGAGAAGGATACCACCACACTGCCTGGGGAAGCCCCTCCCGCCTCGCTACCCAGATCTGATTACAAAGGGCTCCTTTGGGAGGTGTCTCAGGAAACTAGGGGTGGGTGGAGAGGGTGGCAGGGAAGGATGTCAGCCATTACAGGTGCAGGGTGCAGAGGTGCAGAGCCACCTCTGGTGTCCTCCAAGTGTGCGCTTACCTGGAACGAAGGACTCAGCAGAAATAGTCACATTCCCACTCAGTCCCTGTCTCTAATTTGTTCGTGAAGGCGGGTGCAGTCAGAGATGGCACAGTGACAGACACTCTACACTGGCCCCAAGACAGAGAACAGAGGGCAGCCAGCCTCACTGGTCAGGGGCAAGGGGAGGGATGCCTGCGCACTCAACCAGCAGGTCAGGAGCAAGAGACAAGAGGGTCCCATTGGCCGAAGTCTTGACCAGCATCCCAGCATTGGGGTGAGGCTCCCAAGCTGGTTCATCAAAAAGAAAAGCTGCACAGGACTTCAGAGTTGTGCTATCGGGTTCACCAGACGTCAAGCAGAAGTATCAGGTAGTTCAGTGGTTCAGAGCATGCGGCTTCATCTAAGCAGGAACAAAAAAGGGGAACTGGATGCAGACTGCCTCAGGAGGCGAAGGTCAAGTGCACCAAGCCAGAACCAGGACAGCACGGTGGATGCGAGGCAGCCCTAGCACGAATATGAATACGTAAGGCTTGCCCCAAACCCCAACACAGGTGTGCTTGTAAGAAGAGAGACCATGGGACAATGCAGGTGGAGGCTCAGGGAATACGGCTGCAAGCCAAGGGTTTCTGGGGGCCAGGAGGCACCCTGCCCTGAGTGGGAACTGAACCTGTTTGTAAATGAGTCAGGTGTTAGTATAGCTTTAGCATGGCAAGGCAAATGAGGAAACAAGTGCTGCAGCAGACGGGTCTGCTCCTCGGGGGTCCCACCCCTCCACCCAGAGGAGTGGGGATGCTCTGCAGGCAGAGGGGGCAGGAACCGTGGACAGGAACCCTTACTGTGGTTTGCACAGAAAGAAACAGGTGCAGCAGCAGAGGACTGGCCACACTGAATGACTTGGATGAGCTCTGGGGACAAGAAGCTCTCTTGGGGCGTCAGGCAGCTGTCCCCAGGGTAATGAGGCAGGAAACGGTAAACCAGCATGTGAACGGTGGCCCTGCTAGTTTGTACGTGAGGGTTCAGTCCTAAAGAGCCAACCTTCAGGGATCAAGAACACATCAGCTGCAGGAAACCCAACAGGAGCCTGAGGCAGCTGGCACCAGGCCAGTCAGGCATGGCCAGGGCTGGAGAGACAGCATAGGGTGACCAGCCCAGGGTCACCAAGGTTTGAACTAGAGGATGTTTGATGCCACCTTCATCTGTAAGCCAGTTTGATGTTGTAAGTGAATAAGAGCAGCAGGAGTTTGCCAGCTGCATAGGCAACGGTATTCGCATGGCTACCAAAAGTTGTACAGGCTGTGAATGACACCTGCACTGTGGCAGGCTGAACAGGGGTGCAGGCCGGAGGTGAGCCAGGCATGGTTGCTGCCTTGGAGAGGCATTCTGCTTCTCAGTGGGCCCTGGTCCCACTGGAGTGGGCTGCAGAGTCCTTCTCGGAGAAAGCCGTGCCTGAGTCATGTGGAAAACACAGGCAGGTACCCTGTGGGCACACGCAGGGCTTTCCTAGTGTGTCCTCCAGGTCCCGGGGGCCTCTGAGGTCAGAGGGTACATGGGCGGTGCTTGATGAAATGATGGAATGAAAAAAACTGGGCAGCAAAGAGAGAGCTTTGGCCCTGCGGAAGAGCCGGACAGGGAGCCATCCATCAGCATTGCCCCATGAGCTGGCTTCCCAGAGTTGGGGTATGGGGGTGTCAGCCTGGGGACACTGTGGCTGCCCTCTGCCGGACTCCAGCAAGTGCAAAAGCTGCAGTAACATGCTCACCCTGGAGCATTGCCAGGTTCAGTGGGGCAGCTCATTCGCCACACAGGGGCCCTGCAGTGTACATCCGTAAGACATGGCAGCCAAGCCCACGTACTGCCCTCATGGCTGTGGCCTTCCCAGAATTTGCAGTCACCACATGGTCGTTGATGCTTCTCTTGCCCTCTTTCATTCTTGGAGAGGCCGAGGATGAGGTGGTTACTGAGGAGGACCCAGGACCACGGGGATAGAAAGGGACAGGAGTGAGTGGGAGAGAGGAGTGAAGGAAGGGGCCGGCACCCCATTTCAAAGCACTGGTTCTAGTCCTGGCTCCTGTGTTTCCAGTCCCTGGTAATGTGCCTGGGAAAACAGGACAAGATGTCCCTCCTGTGCGACACCCTGACGGAATCCCAGGCTGTGGCCTGGCCCAGCTCTGACCAATATACCCATACGGGGGAATGACCCACCATGTAGAGCTCTCTTCCCTGTCTCTCCCTGTGAAGGGAGAGCCACTGACCTTGGAGCACGTGGGTTGGTCAGACCTCCTAGGGAAGGATCCTTAACAAGATTCCAGGCACAAGCGAGACCTGCTGCTCTGCTCCTGGGACAATCCTGCCTCTGGGACTGGTTCCACCTGTCTGCCCTCTCGGGCTGTTGGTGCAGCTCAGGGCTCCCCTCACCCTGAAAACTCAGGTGTACAGTCCCCTAAGCGGTTTAGAAAATGCAGATACGCAACAATAACACATGTTATCTACGCTTCCACCCAACAGTCACACTGTCCCTTCATGCCCAAGGGACTCTCCCTGTATTTGTAGCTGTCTGCATGCATCTTTATGGGTTGGGTTTTTTTTTTTTTTAAGATTTATTTATTTTTACTAGAAAGTCAGATATACAGAGAGGAGGGGAGACAGAAAGATCTTTTCATCCACCGTTTCACTCTCCAAATGGTCACAATGGCCAGAGCTGAGCCATTCTGAAGCCAGGAGCCAGGAACCTCTTCTGGATCTCCCACACAGGTGCAGGGTCCCCAGGCTTTGGACCGTCCTCCATTGCTTTCCCAGGCCACAAGCAGGGAGCAGGGAGGGAAGTAGACCGGTGGGAATACAAACTGGCGCCCATGTGGGATCCTGGCGTTTGAAAAGGAAGGATCTCACCATTGAGCCATTGTGCTAGGCCACGTATGCATCTGTGTTTTACAAAAAAAAAGGAGTCATTCCTAGATCTGAGATCTCAACATGACCTTGATTTCTAATTTTGAGCAGGCTCTGGGTGCCCTGGAAAGAGGCGGGAACAACCAGGCCTTAGGGGCCTTCAAACATGCCACCACTCATTGAAAGGTGAGCTCTTTGTTTCCTGTCTGGAATCTGAACTTTGTACTTGGCGAAGGTTAAGAGAATGAAAGTGAGGACGCTGGCAGTTCCACCTTCTGTCCTGGGGTACCGGCTACTCCTGGGAGCCAGCACCATGCTGTGAGCAAGGAGTCCAGGCCCAGCGCCAACCTCTCAGCCCTATGTCAAGCTAACCTGGGCCCTCTGCTCCAGTTGAGCTTCCCATGAACAGACATCCATGCCAAGCCCTGCCTAAAGAGAGGACTGTTGCCATCCTTGAAAAAAAAAATAATAACCTGGGTCCAGCATATAGCCTAGTGGCTAAAGCCCTCCCCTTGCATGTCCCAGCTGCTCCAATTCCCATCCAGCTCCCTGCTTGTGGCCTAGGAAAGCAGTCAAGGACGGCCCAAAGCCTTGGGACCCTGCACCCACATGGGAGACCTGGAAGAAGCTCCTGATTCCTGGCTTCAAATCAGCTCAGCTCCGGCAGTTGTGGCCACTTGGAAAGTGAACCAGTAGGTGGAAGATCTTTCTCTGTATTTCCTTCTCTCTCTAAGGTCTACCTTTCTAATAAAAATGAATACATACTTTAAAATTATTTCTTTGTTTAAACATCAGAGTTACAAAAAGAGAGAGAGAGATGGGGAGACAGAGAGATGCTACATCTGCTGGTTCACTCCCCAGGTGGCCACAATGCCCAGGCCTGAGCCAGGAGCCTGTTCCCAGCCTCCCAGTTGTGTGGCAGGAGCACAAGCACTTACTCCATCTGCTGCTGCTTTCCCAGGCCATTAGCAGGAAGCTGAACTGGAAGTAAAACAGCAGAGATACGGATGCCAGTGCTGCAAGTGGAAGATTTACCCACTACACCACAGCACCTGCCCCAGACCGTTGCCTTCTAAGGAAAGTCGGTGGTTGTGCAGTGATGTGTCCTGGAGCCCTGGCTCATCTCCATGCTCCTGTCTGACCGTGAGTGAGGAATGGTCTGTCCTGGCCGAGGGATTAGGCTGTTGGGAGATGTACTAGTGAGCTACAAGGGCCTTATTCAGAATCGTGAAGTCCCTGGCGGCCACGTCCCCTGCCACGATGTAGCAGGGGGCCCACACATTACAAATGTCTCCTGAACACTGTTGGGGTAGAAAAGAGATGTGGGGAGGGAGAGGCAAGGACAAGCAGAGCCTTGTAGCCCCTGCAACCCGGAGGAAGGGTCCTGGCTCCTTTCCCATCAGGCCAGTTTAAGTTGGATTCATCTTCCTTGTGGCCAAGTAAGGCAGCCACCTGGCAGATGTGTGGCAGGATGGCCAGTCCTCAGCTCCCCATCTGTAAAAGGGGGACAGTGACATCTTTATCAGTGGTAGCCACATGATAGAAAAGCCATGATAGATAGCCATGATGATTAGAAAAAGTGTAGCAGTAGGGGCCCTGCAGCGTGGCCTAGTGGCTAAAGTCCTTGCCTTGAATGCACTGGGATCCCATATGGGCGCCAGTTCTAATCCTGGCAACCTTATGAAAATCTCAATGATGTTCTCTGCAGAAATGGGAAAAAAGCAATTCTAAAATTCATATGGAATCACAAAATACCCCATTTAGCAAAAGCAATCTTGAACAACAATTAAAAAAAACCTTAAAAGATTACAATATCTAATTTCAAAGCATATTACAAAACTACAGCAACCACATAGCGTGGTACTGATAAAAAACAGACACCAAAACCAAAGAGTATAGAGAATCCAGAAATAAACCTATATATTCACAGCCACTGATTTTGATCAAAGGAAAAAACAATATACATGGAAAAAAGGAAAGTCTCTTCAATAAATAGTGATGGGATATACACATACAAAAGAATGAAACTTGTTCCTCTCTTACAGTTATTCAAAAATCCATTCAACATGGATTGAAAACCTAAACAATGAAACAAAAGAAAACACAGGGCCCAGTGCAGTAACCTAACAGCTAAATTTCTTGCCCTGTACGTGCCAGGAACTCATATGGGTGCCAGTTCTAATCCCAGTGACCTCGCTTCCCATCCAGCTCCCTGCCTGTGACCTTGGGACCCTGCACTCATATGGGAGACTGGGAAGAAGCTCCTGGCTCCTGGTTTTGGATTGGCTCAGCTCTGGCCATTGTGGCTGCTTGGGGAGTGAATCATTGGACAGAAGATATTCCTCTCTGTCTCTCCTCCTCTGTATATCTGACTTTCCAATAAAAATAAAATAAATCTGTTTTAAAAAGAGAATAAAACAGAGAAAATGCTCCGGGACATTGAATTGGGCTCTATATCTATATCTACATATGCGTATATATATCAAAGCAAAAACATACAAGTAGAATTCACCAAACTGAAAAGCTACACAGGGACAGGCCTGTTGGGGCACTGCTTGGGACACCTGTGTGCCCTATCAGAGCCTGGGTTTAAATCCAGGCTCTGCCAATGATTCTACCTTCTCGTTAAAGTGTGCCCTGTGAAGCTCGGTCCATGCTATCCACATAGGAGACCTGGATTGAGTTCTGAGCAACCAACTGTGGCCCAACCTGGCGCAGGACTCTAATGGGATTGAGCATTTGGGCAGTGGACTAGTGGAAGGAGCTCAAGACCTCTGTTTCCCTCTACCTCTCAAATAAGTGAAACAAAATTTAAAAAAAAGAAATTTACAAAAAATAAAATTTACAGGGGCTGGCACACAGACTCGAATGGCTAATCTTCCACCTCCAAGTGCCAGGACTGCATATGGGTACCAATTCGTGTCCCAGCTGCTCCATTTCCCATCCAGCTCCCTGCTTGTGACCTGGGAAGCAGTCAAGGATGGCCCAAAGTCTTGGGACCCTGCACCTGTGTGGGAGACCCAGAATGAAGCTCCTGGCTCCTGGCTTCAGATTGGATCAGCTCTGGCCATTGCAGCCATTTGGAGAGTGAACCAGCAGTTAGAAGAACTTACTCTCTGTATCGCCTTCTCTCAATAAATCTCTTTCCAATAAAAATAAATAAATCTTAACAGAAAAATTTTTTACAACAGAATCTGCACAGCAAAGGAAACAATCGGGCAGCCAGCACTGTGGTATAGCACCTCTACCTTCACTGCCAGCATCCCGTACGAGAACTGATTTGAATCTCAGATGCTCTATTTCCCATCCAGCCCTTTGCTATGGCCTGGGAAAGAAGGGAAGAGTGGCCCGAGTGACTGGGCACTTTATCCCATGTAGGAGACCCAGAAGAAGCTCCTGGCTTCAGTCTGGCTCAATTCCAGCCACTGGAGTCCTTTGGGGAGAGAATGATCCGATGGAAGATCTTTGTCTCCCTCTGTCTCTGTCTTTCAAACAAAAATAAATAAATCATTTTTTGAAGATTTATTTATCTTAAAGATTTATTTATTTTTATTGGAAAAGCAGATATACAGAGAGGAGAAGAGACAGAGAGGAAGATCTTCTGTCCAATGGTTCACTCCCCAAGTGTCCATAACAGCCAGAGCTGAGCTGAGCAGAAGCAGGGAGCCTGGAACCTCCTCCAGATGTCCCATATGGGTGCAGGGTCCCAAGCCTTTGAGCCGTCCTCTACTGCTTTCCCAGGCCACAGACTGGGAGCTAAATGGGAAGTGGGGCTGTCAGGATTAGAACCGGTGCCCATATGGGGTCTTGGAGCAGACAAAGTGAGGACTTCAGCCACTAGACTATGTGCAAGGCCCTAAATCTGCCTTTCAAATAAAATAAATAAATAAAGCTTCAGAAAAAAAAAGAAGGGTTTTAAAAAGAGGGGCTGGTGTGTGGTATGGTGGGTTAAGCCACCACCTACAGTGCCAGCAGCCCATACGGGCACCAGTTTGTGTCCTGGCTACTCTACTTCTAACCTAGCTCCCTATTCAGGGCCTTGCAACGTAGCAGAAGATGACCACCACACCCATATGGAAGAACCAGATAAAGTTCCTGGCTTTAGTAACCAGGCCATTGTGGCCATTCGGGAAGTAAACCAGTAGATGCAAGATTTCTCTCCTCTCCTAATAATAAATAAATTTAAACAAAAGAGGAAGAAACAGAAAAAATGGTGGAGCTGCAGGCCCACGCAGAGTGAGAGGGCACACACACGCAGAGGTGGGAGAGCTCTGCCTGGCACCTTCCTGTTCCATTTCATCTTCCTCTGGCTGTGAGTCAGGAGTCCCTGCATGCCTACTTCCTAAGTGGAGAAACTGAGGCATGGAGAACCCAGGTAACAGGCTTAACCAGGTTGCCTCCCATGGCAGGGCCCAAGCCCAGACCACAGCGAGAAGGTCTGAGTTAAGCTGCATTAGTTAGGGCTGAGCCTCACCCCCAGCCTCAGTTTCCCCATCTGTAACTGGGCCCTTCCTAGAAGCTTGCAGGAGGCCTAGGAATGCCTTCTTAACAGGTGTGCACCCAGCTCTGAGCCTGGGCTTCTAAGGGGGCCCAGATGGAGACCCCTGACTACTAGCAGGTGTGGCTGTCGCCCCGGGAAATGACAAAGAGCCCAGAGAGAGGGGCAGGCTTCCCTGGGGCCACTATAGACTAGGGCTACAGGACACACCTTCAGAGTTCAGGGGCTGGCCGTCAGGGGGAAGCGTGCAGGTGGGGGACAGGGTTTTCACACTTCTCCAGTGACTCTCAGGCCTTCTCTGCTTACAAGGCAGTGCCAGGCCTAAAGAAGCTTAACAGACTCACGAGCATTAAGGCCCTGGAGTCCTTGACCCACCCGTGCACCTTCTTACCTCTCAGCTTAGCTACACGCAATCTCAGCCAGTGACAGCACAGGCCCACTTCCTGGATCTCCAGCCTTCCATGGGAGCTCCTCAGATCTGGATAACGAGACGAATCCCCAGGACCACCTTCTCAGCTGAGGCTCCATCTCCCCGAGCTGTGAGCTGCTGGCCAGGGCAGATCCGGAGGGCCCTAGGACTGCGTGGGACCACTGACACTCACAGAAGGGAGAGTGGCTTTGTTTCCTGTTTTCTGATTAGAGAGGAGATGCTCGCTCTTTGTAGCAAGCTCAGAAAACTGGAGCCAAAAGAAAGGCAGAAAGAGCATCCACACCAGGAACAGCCTCCTCTGGACTTGTCCCAACTGTGTCTGGCTCTGTCCCTGCTCCTGACCTGCTTGGCATGATAGCAGGTGTTCCACAGCACCTACCTTGTGAACCTATCACCCCCCTTCCCTGCAGGCTGCCTTGCTGCCTGTCCCTGAGTCATCATGTCCCAGCTTGAGGATAGAGAGGCTCATTGTCACCTGGGCCATCACCTGCTTATGCAGGCATGACCAGGTAGAATAGCCCAGTGGTCAGGGCCCAGGTCACAAAATGCATTTTACATTTATTCAATTATTATCCAATTCCAAGGGAACACATCGCATCAAAAGCCCAGTGTCACCACCAAGATCATGTCCAACCTCTCCGGAGCCACCAGGGACTCTGGGAGATTGAGGAGGCTTCTCTGGGAGAAGAGCAGACCCCCCCCCCCCGGGGCAGATCTTGATCTTCTGGAACTTTTAGCAGCTCACACGGGAGACACCAATTTTACAAGGTGGAATATGAGATTCAGGGCACAGGCAAGATGTTCCTGCTTCCCAGTTGCCTCCCAGCCAGTCCATCCATCTGACCATCACTGCAGGCGTCCCACGTGCTCCCAATTGCAAGCAGGGAGGAGGAGGGGCTGCAGCTCTGGCCAGCTCTGAGTGGGTGTACCTGGCAGGACTTCTTCCCCTGCCTCCTCCAGCCTCCTCTGCTTCTACCACACCAGTAATGTTTCCCTTCCTCTCACCCGATCTCAGCCAGAAGGCCGAGGGCTGATTGTGTGTCTTCTCAGCTTCACCAACAGGACATGGGGTGGGCCTTCTGGACAAGGTGGCACGAATACTTCTTTGAGGTCACAGTATCATCAAGGAGGTCTCCCTGGAGGAGGAAGTTAAGGTCTGGAGGAGGAGGAGACAGAGAGCCAGGCATAGCCTGGATGCTGCTGCCAGGCTGGGGCTGCTGTGGAGAACTGGGGGACTCGAGCATCTGAAGAGCAGAGAGCTGGGAGTCAGAATGCTAGGGAGAGGCCTGCCCCAGGCTGCATGTCCCACGTCTCTCAATGGCCCCGGGAAAGTGGCAGGGTGACTGTGTGACAGTCTGATCCTGTCTTGGGATGCCATGGGTGAAGGCAGCCCAAGCCAGGCCATCTGTTTGCCCCATGGTCTGGTGCCTTCCCCCCTCCTATCCCTATGTCCCTCCTTGCACATGACCCACAGAGATGCTGGGCTGCCAGGGAGTCTTGCCTGAAGGTCCTAGAAAGGGTAATGGCATGATGCAGGAGGTCACAGGTCTTCCTCCAGAAGCAACCCTGGGAGCCTCCCACAGCTCTGTCCCCCCAGACACCACCTGCTATGAGCTGAACTGTGCCCCCCCAAAATGCACATGCTGAGGCCCTGAGCCTCAGTGTCTGTCGGTATGACTTCATCTGGAAATAAGGTCTTTGCACAACTTTTTAAAAAATTAATTTCACTTTTTTTTATTATTATTATTTTAGATGATGTTTACATAGTTGATAAGGTGGGAAGGGATCCAGGGCTAGTGGGAGTGATCATGGTTTCCAAACTTTCCATTTATTCTTCCTATTTCTGGGGAGAGGGAAGACATCAGGGGAGAGCCATAACCAGCCTCCCAACCATCCCAGTGCCCAAGAATGGGGAAAGGCCACACGCATCTAATCAAGAAACAACATTGGGGTGCGCTCTGATCCAAGAGGAATGGTGGCCTCAGACAGGAAGCTGACATAGGAGAAGGCCTGGTGAGCACAGATGTCACACTGCCACAGGCTGGTCACTTTGGGGCGCTGCCCAAGGCTGGAGCCAGAGGGCTCCCCGGGACCTGACAGGAGCTGACCCCTGAACTGTGAGACCAGGTCACTTCAAGGTCCAGTGCGGTCCCTTGTCACGGAGAGCTAGGATACACACCCTTTACCGCCGGGTGGCCAGCACTGCTGGAGTCCTGGAGTGGGGGGCCTCAGCGTGCTGCATGAGGAGTCGCCTCCCCCCAGCTCCAGCGGGCCCTCTGCTTCCCCCCACTGCCCCTGGGGTGGGGCCAACCCAGAGGTGGGCTCCAGGCTGTCTGGCAAGGACTTCTCAGGTCCTAGCTTGGGCTGGAGTGGGCTCTGCCGATGCTTCTGCTTGGGAAGCCCACGGCCTTAGTTTTACATCAGGGAAACTGCAGAAAGACCTTGTGTATGCTCCTGGGAACAAGCTAAGGACAGGAAAGGTAGAAGGGTCTCCCACCTGTCACACCAAACTCTGTTTTCTGGGAGCCCGAACGCATTGGCAGGGGCTGCCCAGGGCATCGCACCTGCTTTTCCTCGGCTGGGTAGGGACGTGCCCCAGCCCAAACTTCACTTGCTAAGGCGGCTCCAGTGAGCAGAAACCAATGGCAGGCAGTCTAGATTAGCACCCACCCGGCCTCCTCCGGCCTGGGCTGGGTGGGGCCAGAGGGAAGAGCGAGCTGGACTCTGGGCTCAGCGGTCCAGTAGAGGCCCCTGCTGGTGCACTCAGCAGGAGCGCCCAGTCAGAAGCAGGCAGGGCCCAGCCAGGCCCCAGGAGTTGGATCCGCTGCCACCCCCCAGCGTGGGGTAGGGGCAAAGGTCAGAGTCCAGACCCAAACCATCGGGGTGGAAGGATTTTGCTCTTTTGTCTTGTGGTACCTGCGGCATTGTACACCCTGAGAACTCAAAACCCTAATCACACACACACACACAAAAAAAAACACAGCGAAACCGCTGGTGGTGAGGATGAGAAGATCTGGGCAGGAGGCACCCGATGGGAGGGGCGCGTGGGGCTGCGGGGAGCCCCCCTTCCAGCGGCTGTAGGGTTGCCGGGGCGGGGCCCAGGCCTCCCCGCCCCTTGCATGACTACGCCCCGACCCCGCAAGGCCAGGGCCCGAGGCGCGGAGCGCGCAGGATGCGCGGGGCTGCCGCGACCCTCCGTGGCAGGGCTAGGCCCCGCAGGCGGGCCTGGGTCACCACCGCGCCCCCGTGGAGCCGCGCAGGTGAGGTCCTGGGGCCCTGAGCCCATTCTACAGACGGGAAAGGAGAGGGGGGAGTGGGCGCTGCCGGAGGTCGGGAGGCACTGTCTGGGTTGTCTGTGGAGACCTCGGACCCTTCTGGGGCTTCCGCGCACGGATCGGAAGCCGGACGCAAGCCGCTGAAAGCAGCAGCGGCTCCGTTTGCGAGTGGGAACCGGCCTCACCTGGTGGCACCTCGCGCGAGGTGGGTAGGGGCCGGCTGCTTGGGTGCAGGAGGCGGCGGCCGCGTCCTCGCGGGGCTCTGGCTGAGCCCCAGTCCCACGTTCCCGAAGGAGGAGCACGCAGGCTGTTAAGTTACTTTTAAAGTGTTAGTTTCGACAATGTGCTGAAGAGGCTACACCTGCAGTGCGGGGGGGGGGGGGGGGGGGCGAGGGGGTTCGAACGTGGGCTTTGCATTCCTGTTTCCACGTCTGAGCACTTCAGAAACAGAAACCAAACCGGAACCCGGTCTCAGCTGCCTCCAAGGTCGTGGGCACCACTCCCCAGGGGCCTGGGCGCGGGGTTCTAGCGTTCTGCACCAGGAGGAAGCTGAGGTCTGGAGGGCGGGGGCTAGGTCAGGCCCCAGGGGAGCCTGCAGTTCCCCAGGACGGGGGCCGGCTGGAGTAGGGGGAAGTGGTCGGTGGGGAAACTGAGGCACCGAAACTTAAGAGACCTTGGCAGCGTCCCCGCCAAGACTCTGACTTTGGTCTGTTTTGATAATGCATGTGGTGCTTAATTTGGTGCTGGGGTCCGGATCCCTTTGCTCCCACACTCCAGGAGGGCCTGTGAGTTGCTGCCTGAGGGAGACTTGCCAGAAGTGCCCCAGTGGTAGAGGGAGGGCCTGGGAGTGCCAAGGGTTCTGTTGTGTTTGCATACAAAGTGCTGCTTGGGAAAGGCACCTCAGTGGGGGATCTCAGCCCCTGGCCTGCCCTGACCTGGCTTGGCTCATCTCTGCTCCTCAGGCCCCAGAGCCTTTCAATCTTGCTATGTGAGCACTGACTAGGCACTGGATCCCTTGCTGGGGAGTTCTGGGGTCCTCGTTACCCCCTGCCTGAGTGTCCCTGTGTGCTCTGCTGTGGTGGACCCTGTGGACCTGCCACTAGGCTTGTGTGGAGCTCAGCGAGGGCTTTAATCCTGAGGCAGGGTGGTCATCTGGCACCAGCCCCAGCTTCTCCCTATGAAGGGATGGAAGGAGGCTGTGGGTGTTGGGGACATTTTCACATCCCCTAAGGTGACCGCCATGTCACCCCTAGAATGGACCTTGGGGGAAACTCCTCGAAGGGGGGCAGGGCACAGCAGGAGACTGTTAGACCAGGGAGGGCTTGCTCTGTGGGCCTCGTCTGGGCTTCCTCTCTAGCTCCACCACTGAGCTTTGCTGTGCCCATTTTACAGAGGGGGAGAATGAGGTTCAGCTGGAGCTCGTGTGAAGCAAGAAAGGCTGTGGGTCCCTGAGACCTGGCAGTAGCCTCATGCATGGCTGCTGGCTGCACTCCTGGAGGAGGCATACCTCTCTGGAAGCTGGAGGGACTGCGATGGGGAGGTGGGGGCACACTCGGCCTCCCCTGGAACCAGCCCAGTTCTGTCCTGGAGGGGAGGCCACAAAGTGAGGCAGCAGCGCAGGCTCTCCGGAGGACAGTGCCCCCTGAGGGAACGGAGCCTGCCTGCGGACAAGGTGTTGGGGCCACATGCCCTGCTGCTGGGGTCTTGTTGGGGTTCCGCTCCCTGAAGGACCTGTAGGTGTGTAAGTTGCCCTTAGACCTCCAGGGAAACAGAAAGCTTGGGCAACATCACACAGGGGCTCACTGTCAAGGCCTCGTGAGGCTGGGACCCAGAACTGCCTCCGCTCCATTCTCAGATCCTTGGCCAGCACCGCAGGGAGCGTTACAAGGTCAGGGTGTGGGGGCTGCGTGGGCGCCAGGAAGGAGGACAGAAGGGACTGGCCTGTGGTCCAAGGTTCCAGATAAAAGATTAACAAGCAAGGATCGTTCTGACTCTGAGAATCGTTCTGACTCTGAGAATCGTTCTAATTCTGCTGGCAGTGGGAGGCCCTGGCTGAAAGGGCCCCACCCAGGCCAAACCTGCATTCCTCCTTGTGCCAGGGTGAGGTGGGCTGAGCAGAATTGTCAGGTAGGCCGGCAGGGGATGTGGGGATCTGTAGGAGCACAGGGGAGTCGGGGTGGGGGGTGCTTTTTAGATTTTGAAGATTGATTTATTTGAAAGGCACAACAGCAGAGAGAGATCTTCCTTCGGCTTTCACCTGCTGCTTCACTCGCCAGTGGCTGCAGCAGCCAGATCTGGGCCGGGTAGAAGCTGGGAGCCAGGAACTCCATTTGGATGTCCCGTGTGGGTTGTCAGGAACCTAGGCACGAGGGACACGCTCTCCCAGGCACGTTAGGGCAGGGGTCCGCATTGGAAGTGATGCAGCCAGGACTGGTCTTGCGAGGTGGGATGCTGGAGTTACAGGCGGTGGCTTGACCGCCCCACCACAATGCTGGCCCCTTGTGTGACTTTAGTACTTGTTTGCGTCAAATTCATTTACTTAATTTTTTTCTGTTGATGTTCTCCCTGTTCTTTAAGATTTATTTGCATAAGGAAAAGTGGGCTTCCAGGAAGCAGTAAAAAAAAATGTCCTAGCACTGGGTGTGAAGGGCGAGGGTTCAGGGCTGGCAGGGCCTCCAGCATGGTTCCCCATCTCCTCTTCAGGTGCTGCATGCACAGAAGGGAGAATGGGGTGGCAGCAGTGTTCTTGCGGGTAGATTTTCAGCCATGGAGGGCAGGTGGATTTGCCTTGTTAGGCACAATTACAGTGCAGGGCTGTCAAGATGGCAGGCGCAGATGGCAAGGGTCTCGGCTGGAGGGTTGCCAAGGAGAGGCTGGCGGTCAGAAGACCTGTCTGAATAATCCAGGTGGGCCTGGTTCTGCAGCCATTGGGGACGTGGGGACCAGATCCTGCTGACCCTGTCTGCTGGGTGATGGTATGAAATGTGCCTGGGTAAGGGTATGGGTGAACCTGCACTGGCCAGAGCCCCTGGCACCATACTGCCCACCTCTTCCTGTGAGAAGGGCCATCTGGAGGGGCAGAGGGTCAGGGCAAGCTCACACTTGGCATGAGCAGACTTCAGCTTGCTCATCTGGAAGTAGAGTCATCCTGAAGGAAGAGATGGCAAGAGACCCCATCTGGCCTGGGGTTTGTGTGTGAAGGAAATCCTCTGGGTGTCATGGGCTGAGGGGTGGGATCCTGGTGGGCTTGAGCTCTTCTGAACCCATGGAGTAGGAGTCTGGGGACTGGGGTCCCCTGCGAGGCTAAAATCCTGGGGTGCTTGGGGATGTGGCCTTGTTAATATCCCACCTAGGGAGTAGTCCTGGATGCCAGCCTCTGCTCCTTGGGCTTCCCAGGGCAGTCACCCTTCTTGCCCATCTCACAGATGGGGAAGCAGAAGGTGAGTGAAATGAGGAATTTGGGCCTGGGACCTGCTGCAGGAGAGCGAGTGTGTCAGAATCAGGCTCCGGAACCGCAGCCAGCCTCTTCCACTTTACTTCTAAAGGAAAAGCTATGGCAGCCATGGCAGTTGGGGCTTTCTGCCTCCTGTGTGCTGGTGGCTGCATAGAGATAACATCTGATGCCAGGACTGCATTTCATGTCGTCCCCACCCCCGTTGTGTGCCCCCAGAATCTACCACCCCTCCCTCTCTGAGCCCTTTGCATGCTCTGTTCAGGCCCTCACACAGAGCTGGCCCTGATTTTGCTGGGTTTGTGTTCCAGATTGTGCTGCCCTTTTATTGAACTGGATGACAGGTCATAGGCTGGTGGCAGTCCCTTGTGGGTGGTGACTTCACCCTTCAAATCCTATGTTCATTGGTGAGACTCAGTACCGCGAGAGGGGCAGGCCCCGGGCATCCTGGGGACAGCCTGGTTTTGGGCTCCTAGGCGCACGCACGCTGGGCCTGTGCAGCTGTCTGAGAACTGTGGCCCTCCCCCAGCGGAACCCGAGGCGACAGCTCAGGATGTGGCTGTTGACAGACCAAGTGCAAACCCAGACGGGCCCTCTCCATGCCCCACCCTCTCCCCACCCGGCCATCCATGTGGCTGTTTCTCAGATACACTTAGGGGAAGTCTAGCGGTTTCCTTACTGGAGATGTCATTTCACCCAGGCCCTGCCCCCTACTCCTGCCTGGCTGGGACTGCGTTTGCAGGTAGAGACACAGGCCCAGGGTGGGACATGACCAGGGGTCCCCCCACTGTCTGGGTGCAGGTGGGGTGGTTCTGGCCAGGACTCACAGGCAGGTGGAAGATGAGGCTTCTCTAGCCAGCCCCGAGTGGCTGCTGTGGCTTGGTTCTGTGTGGGCACCTGCCACAAGTCAGTTCTGGGACAGCAGAAGTCAAGTTTTTTTGTTTTTAATTGGGAAGTCACATATACAGAAAGGAGAAAAGACAGAGAGGAAGATCGCCCATCTGTTGATTCACTCCCCAAGTGGCCGCAAAGGCTTGGTGCTGAGCCAATTGGAAGCCTGGGGTCTGGAGCTTCTTCCGGGTCTCCCATGCTGGTACAGGGTCCCAAGGCTCTGGGTGATCTTTGACTGCTTTCTCAGGCCAAAAGCAGGAAGCTAGATGGGAAGTGGGGCTGCTGGGATTAGAACCGGCACCCCTATGGGGTCCCGGTGTGTGCAAGGTAAGGACTTCAGCCGCTAGGCTACCACACCGGGCCAAAGGGTGTCAAGTGTTTATAGCTAACACCCAACTGCATTCTCCCTGTGACACTGGCCCAGCCAACTGGTCACTTGTACCCATTCCTCCATCTCTCTGTCCACATCTCCAGATATTTGTTCAGCTTCAAAGGGTGAATTTGTGCCTAGAGGCTGGACCGTGGACCCAGCCAGGCACTGAGGTAGGTGCCAACGGAGGCCACAAGTTCTTTCAGCACCACCACCCCAGCTCCTGCTGACCTCTCACTGCCTCTCCCCAACAGCTGCTTCCAAACCTCTCCCTGAAAGGGCCCCTCTTGGAGGGCCACCAAAACAGAAAAATGAGGAAGTCACTGCTCTAAATCAGGGACCAGGAAGTAGTAGCACTGTGGCATCCTAGGAGGAATCATGTGGCTGGCCTGCGGCTGCCCATGCTGCAAGACCCCACACCCACAGCTCTGACCACCAAAGCTGTCCCGAGCCAGACATGAGTGCCCTGGAAGAGCCTGGCGGGGAGCAGTGTGTGACTGTCCCCTATGAGGGCCTTCACTCACTACTTCCTTGATGTCTACAGACACCGAGCTAGGGGTCAGATCTTGAAGCCTGAAGCCTGACTCTGCTGCCTGCTGGGAGCAGCATGACCGTGGCCAGTGCAGGTCAGCTCTGGGTCTGGGGGTGAAAGGCTCCTGGGTTAAAGGTGCTCTCATAGGATATAGGTCCTGATGGGAGGTGCTGAACTCACCACGGTTGTGACCTTGGAAGGTCCTTCTGTGGCCGTCAGAGTTTTGCTGGAAGGTCGTCAGGAGAGGCTCTGCTCACCACATGACCCCCTCCATGTGTTCTGCCATTACCATCTCCTGCCTGTGCAGAGCTCAAACACGGGCTGCCTCGTCCTGGATGCAACGCTCCAAAGCCATGAGCCAAATGAGGCCAGCAGGTGTTCCTTAGTGATGGGCAAGCTGACTGGTGCGCCTGGGTTACAGAAGGTAGCTGAGTCCAGGGCTTCAGAACTGTTCTTCACACAGGACCCTTAGGCAATGCTAGCCCACTGACCCCTCCTGCACAGACCCTCCCTTTTCAGCACCCTGACCCCTGGAAGCTGTTTCTGTTTCTTATGTACTCCCACCAACCTGGGGGTTGGCATGTTTTTATCTTGACCCAGTAGAAGGTTAAAAAAAAAAACAAACTTAGGGTTTTTTTTTTTAATTAAGATTAATCAATTTATTTGAAAGTCAGACTTAGAGAAATCTTCCATCTACCTATTTGTTCCTGAAATGGTCTCTGTGGTTGGGGCTGGGCCACGCAGGAGCCAGGAACTTCTTCTAGCCTCCCACGTGGGTGCAGGGGTCCAAGCACTTGGACCATTCTCCCCTGTTTTCCCAGGTGTGTTAGCAAGGTGCTAGGTCAGAATTTTTGCAGCATCTGACATTTGAACCAGCACTCAAATGAGATGCCAGCAGTGTAGGTGGCAGTAAGCCAGTTACATCACAATGTAGGCCCTAGTGTTTTTTTTTTTTTTGAAAGATTTGTTTATAGCCTTGGCTATCATAGGCATTCAGAGAGGAACCAATAGCTGGAAGATCTCTTTTGTCTCTGTTGCTCTGCTTTTCAAATAGAAACCATTTTAATGGCTTTATTGAAGTATTCACCTACTATACAGTTCGCCCATTTGAAGTCTACAACTCAGTAACTTTGAGTGCACTCACAGACATGCGCAGTTTTCACCCTCGTCAAATGCCGAGTAGTTTTATTTCCCTGAAAAAGACACCACCACCCTGAGCAGTCACCACTCAGCTCTCCCAGCAACCAGCCTTTGGCGTCCTGGATCTCTGGGTTTGCCTGTGGTGGGTGTGGTATACAAATGGGATGCAAATGAGCGCATGGGGCCTTTGGGACCCGTTTGTTTTCTCAGTGAAATGTTTTCAAGGTTCATCTGTGGGTTAGTGCTTGCTTCCTTTGTACTGTTGTAGAGTATTCCATTGAATAGATGGACTGTGCTGTGTTGATCCATGTATGTATGGGTAGACAGACATTTAGGTATTTCAACTTTTTGGTTACTATAAATAATATTGCAATGAATATTCTTGAGAGACTTTGTTATTGCTGTTGTTTTACAGCTTTTATTTATTTGGCAGGCAGAGACAGAAAAAGAAATCTACCTGCTGATTTAGTCCCAAATGTCCACAGCAGCCAGAGCTGGTCAGGCTGAAGCTGGGAGCCAGGAGCTCAGTCCACCCAGCCCACGTGGGGACAGTGACCCAGCGGCCTGAGTCATCACCTGGCACCTCCTAGGGTTGGTGGCATGGGAAGTGGAGCCAGGACTGGGAACCTTGACTCTTGAAGTGAGATGCACCAAACACCTTCCCCCTGGTGTATGAGTTTTTGTGAGGACGTGTATTTTCACTTCTCGTAGAGGAATTTTATATAGCTCTGGAAAATTACCAGACTGTTTTTCCAAAGCCCCGGCTTTGACAGACCACCCTCTGACAGTCTGGCAGCCCCTGAGGTCCCAGTTTCTCCTCATTCTCCCCAAACTTTCTACTGCCTTCTTCATGTATGGGTGACTTGGTGAAGTAGCAGCCATTGTGGTTTAATTTGCATTTCCCCAAAGGTTAATAATGTTGAGTTTTTTTCATATGCCTCTTGGCAGCCTTTGGAATGTCTTTAAAGAAATGTCCATTCAGATGCTTGGCCCATTTTTAAATGTGGTCATCTGTTACAGTTGAGTTGTAATCATTTTTTTAAGTTTATTTTATTTTTTTTTATTTGAAGCATAGACAAACAGGCAGATTCTCCATCCCCTGGTTCACTCCCCAGAGTGAACAGTGTAAACAAAGAGAACAGGCAAGACCAGGCCAGGAGGCCAGGGCCCTGTCCAGGTCTTGCACATGGATGCTAGGAAGTCACGTGAGCCATCCCTGAGTATCGCCCAGGAAAGTTGGATCACAAGTAGAGACAGAGTGAGAAAGAGTGATCTTCCATCTACTGATTTACTCCTCAAATGACTGAAACAACCAGGGCTGGGCCAGACTGAAGCCAGGAACCAGGAACTCCATCCTGGTCTCCTGCCTGGGTGGCAGAGGACTGAGCACTTGGACCATCTTGTATCAGCTTCCTAAGTGCGTTAGCAGGAAGGTGATGCATTGGAAATGGAAATCAGCACTCCAGTAGAGCATGCCAGCTTTGCACATGGTGGCTTATCACACTATATCACACCAGTCCCTGTGGTTGCTTATTATATAACTTGGTTTAACTACTTAGGTCACAGTAGTTTTTAGAGAGTTTGTAAGACTGTTCTATGTATAATGCAGCCTACCGCTCTGAGCTTGCAGTGGTAAAGGCTTCTTCCCTCTGCTCCCGTGGTGTTGTGACAAGTGTTACAGGAAGGGCAGCTGAGGAGCTGGGAAGCTTGGCTGTGTCACATGAGGCTCACTGAGCAGCCAGACATCCTTGCCTGACCCCCAGGGGACAGGACAGTCCTGGCTGGAGGTGTCAAGCCTGGAGTATAAGGTCAGGTTGGTCAGGTCACAGTGGGCTGGTGGGAAATGTTGGGATCCATGGGACTCTGTGTGCCCAAGCCTCTGTCTCCATCATCTTGTCTTTGCAGGCACAAAGCCAGCAGGCTTGCCTCTGCTGCGGGCTACTGGTCAGTCTTTGTCTCAGCACGTAGTGGGCACTGGTACAACCTGCTGGGCCTATGCAGTCAGTGCTCAAAAATGAGAAACATCTAATTAGGGACCAGCTTTGTGGCATAGCAGGTTAAGGAGCTGCTTGAGATGCTGGCATTCTGTGTCGGTGTGCTGGTTTGTGTCATGGAGTTCCTTGCGTCCTGGTACCAGGAGACCTGCTAGAGGCTTAGCAGTGTCATCACATACTCTACAATCTAGAAGACAGCTCCAGTGCCTGGCCCTAGGGACAGCAGGTCAGACTGGAGGCCTCTCACTCAGTGGAGGGCTTTGGTGCTGAGAGAAGGAGCCAGTTGCCATGAGATACAGAGCATGAGGAAACTCAAGAGAGGCTCCAATCCAAGGTCTGACAGTTGAAACTCATTGCCTTGGCATCTGATGAAGATGGTGGTGGTAGTGTGTGTGGAGGGTCACGTGACACTCAGCCTGGAGGTAGGGGGGATGCCATTAATGCTCTAAGGCCCTCCCACTTAAGACTTGGCTTTGCGAGTCTTGCATGAATTCCAGAGCCAGATCACGTGCAAACCTGTGGCAGTGTGTGGGAGGAAGTGACACTGACTCTGCATCTCTGCCCTGCGGTGGGTGCGTTGTGTGGCCTCAGTAGGTGACAGCACCTCCTCCCCCGTTTGCTTTTATCTGTCTGCTGTAGTGATATGTGGTGGGTTGGCATGCAGAGTGATGAGGTAGCACTTGTAAAACATGCATAGCAGTGTCCTGTACCCAGTAAGCCTCTTCTAAGTGCCAGCTGCTCTCATTACTGTGTTATAAACGTTCTTGGGACTGGAGACTTGCCTGGCTGTCAGGTCTCCTCATATCGCATTTCAGAGTGCCTAGGTTTGATAACCTGGCTCCGTCTGCTGCCTGCCCGCTTCACAGTGGTGATGGCTTCATGTGCTTGGGTCCCAGGTTAAGTTCCTGGATCCTGGCTTCAGCCTGACCCAGCTCTGACCTTTTCTGGGCCGTCCTCTTCTGCTTTGCCAGGTACATTAGCAGGGAGCTGGTTCGGAAGTGGAGCAGCCAGGACTTGAACCTGCACTTTGCTATGGGATGCTGGTGTCACAAGCTGCAGCTTAAGCAGGAAATGTTCATTCGTTCTTTCTTTCACACCTGCATGCATGCAGCAAACCTAGCAGCATAGTACATGGAAGACCCCGGTGTCCCTGACCCTGGCGCCCCCTGCCTGGGGAAGGGTTGGATTTATTGTACAAGGTGTGGAAAGGTTGGTGAGACTGCACTGTTGAGTGCCCTGTGGCCATTTTCCTAGAGGATCCCCAAGTGTTACACTGTTGTGTTCTTTGCATGCTAAGCCCCCTCCCGAGTCAGAACCCTATGGTACAGTGATGCTGGGTTCCTGGGAGTCTGTAAAATGTTCCCAGGCTCAGGGAGTCTCTGAGAACAAGGGTATCTGTTAGGGTCAGGTCCTAGGAGGCACAAATTCCAAGGTGGAGTCCTCCCTCCCAGGAGGGACAGCCAGGCTCCGGGGCGTTCCCTCACGGGGCCCAGACCCCACCCAGTATGGCTTCAGTGTGTGATCAAGGGTGGCAGTAGCTGTGTTCCAGCAGTGGTTGTGGGTGAGGGACCCAGGAGCCTAAGGATATGTTCTCGGGCACCAGTGCTGGAAAGCAGACCTGTGACCCGAGGAAATGCATCTGTGTTCTGGATGCTGGGAAGCAGCTGTGTCCACTGAGTGGGGAGAACTGGGCCATCCTTCTGAACTTCTGGTCACAGCTTCTCCAGTCTGCCACTCTGCCAGCTGCTACACACCCTGAAAACCCTGCTTCAATGGTACTCTTCTTGGGGAGAGCCTTCCCTGATAGCCCCACCCTCAGATGTAGTTGCCACAGACCCCTGCCTCTGCTGCCAGTGCCTCCTGGTCTCCCCTAGGGGTGGGCTTGCTGAGGACCAGGCCTAGCCGGGCTGCCCCCCAGGAGCTCGATGGTGTGTCCTTCCCAGCCATGCCACTGCAGGAGTCCCTGGGCTTCAAGGTGGCCGTGATTGCCTCCATCGTGAGCTGTGCCATCATCCTGCTCATGTCCGTGGCCTTCCTCACCTGCTGTCTCCTTAGATGCATGAAGAGGAGTGAGCAGCGGCGTTCTAACAGGTACATGGCATTGCCCAGGGCTGGGCTGGGCTGGGCTGGGCCTGGGGGAGCACTCCTGGCATGGGAGGAACAGACACAGGCTTCACAGAACTTTCAGTTCTGATCCAGGCCTCCTAGTTAGCAAGCAAACCCAGTGGTACACTGGTAGTCGTGGCAGGGCAATGCCCAGGTCTGTGAGGAGCTTAGCCAGGCAGTGGGGCACTGAGGACCCTTCAGCCTGTGCAGAGCGTGGTACAGCCATCAAAAGTAGAATTGGGTAACATGACCCATCTTTCTGCTGCTTTCCAGCTGCCAGTGCAGGCTTTATAAGAAACTGACTGCCAGGCCTCACACACCACACACACACCACACACACACAACACACATACCACACACACACCACACACACACACACACATAACACACACCACACACACACACCACACACACACAACACACACCACACACACACACACACGACACACACACACACACACACACACACACAACACACATACCCTGCACCTTGTGGGCAGCACCCAGGCTCTGTGGAGCACACAGCTGCCTCCGTGCACTGTGGCTAGGGGTGCGCGCATGCTCAGGGCCCTTCTTCCTGACTCCTGCACAGGTCAGCCCAGCTGTGGCACCAGCTGAGAGGTGAGGACCTGGAGACAGTGCAGGCTGCGTATCTGGGCATCAAGGGGCTCAACTTCAACAACAGCAACAGCAGCCCGAGGAACCAGCGTGCTCAAGCGCATGACAATCACAGCTTCACCAGGTGAGCAGGGGCTGGGATGGGAGTGACTGCACCTTGGAATCCCAATTCACCCTCCAAAGGTGGTCCTTCTAGTCCCCTGATGTGACTATGATGTCCTGGCCCTGATGGTCTGCACCCCCTCTCCTTCCCCACCTACACCTGTATTGCCGTCAACGCTGGCTGGACACCTGCGGTCCAGGATCATGTGCAATCCTGGACCACCGTAGAGGGACTTTCCTGGCATGGGCTTCTGAGTTCTGGCCGGTGATCTTGCACAGAGATGCCCACCTCACTCTGTCTGGTGTTGACCAAGCTGAGTTACACATTTCTGAGCAGGCGTACATGCAGATGTTACACACTGGCCAGGCTGTCCCTGCTGGGTATGCTGCTGTGGTCTCTTGGTTGAGACAAGTCTCCAGGTCCCCTACTATCAGTATGTGAAAAAGGGCTCAGCATCCGGCATGGTCCTGCTGGGCCTCTCGGGTTGGAGCTGAGGCACCGTGGCCTTGGCCGTTCTGTTACGATTCTACAGAAAAGGCATCAGCTCTTTCTGTGTCTCTTCTTTTTTTCTTTCTTTTTTTTGTTTGTTGTTGTTGTTTTGTTTTGTTTTTGTTTTGCTGTCTTAACATCACTCTGAACTCTTGGATTTTTCTCCCACCTAAAACTTGTTTTGGGAACATGTCATAAATACACAGTAGAAAGAACAGTGTGTGGAACTCCCTGGCTCTCTCCCACCTTACAGTCACCTGTAGGCCCAGCCATGTCACTACCCTGCATGCTTTCCATGGGCTGCAAGTCCAAGTTAGTGTCCCCTGACATGCCACCTTGTGTGGTGGTCCCAGGCCTGTGTCCTCCCTCTCTGGGGGACCCTGAAGTCAGCACTGTTCCAGGAGCCCTACTCATACGGTGGATCAGGGGCCAGTGCTGCCCGGATGCTTCCACTAAGTCTGCATGTGTGCCCCTGCTCCCCGCCCAAGGAAGAGCTCAAGGAGCACTGGCCACCAAGGTCATTGTTGTTCTTGTCCTTGTGTGGGCCAGGACACTGGGACAAAGGCCATGGCCTGTGCCATCCTGTGTGCATGAGAGACGTGCTGGAGCCAGCCAGTGGCTGCGGGAAATCAGTCCTCTTTCCTGTTGCCCCACCCAAAGCCCCAAGTGCCTGTGAGGTCATAGAGGCCTCAGCAGACACGCCACCTGCAGCCTCTGGCCACAGTTGGCTACAGCCTGGCCTGAGGCCACCTCCCTCTCATTCTTAGCAGCTACCTATCTTGGTCCGTCCTCTGCTGTTAATCGCTCAGAACCACAGACTGGCTAAGCTGTAAAGGAAGCAGGTTTATGTGGCTCCAGCTCTGCTGCATGGGGGAACAGCATCTAGCAGTGGCCTTGATGGCAGGGCATTGTCTGGGCAGAGACTGGGCATGTGCACCTTTGTGTGGAGTGAGCGTGTGTGCACCTGTGTATGGAGTATACACGTGTGTGTCCACCTTTGTGCAGAGTGAGCACATGTGTGTGGAGTGTGCACGGGAGTGTGTGCCCCTGTGTGTTTCTCTTCTGATCTCCTTTTACAGGCTGTCCAGGGCTTCCCCCATGATGAGTTCATCCACTCACCATCACCTCCCAAAGGTTGCCCTCCCTGCCCCAAACACCACAATCAGCTGAAGCTTCCACTGTGCTTCTCTAACAGAGGGATTCATTTCAACCTGTGTGAACATGGGATTGCTCAAAACCATAGCACCTCATACTATTTCAGATGTTCTAAGATCCCTTTAGATCTCCGCCAGGAACCTGTCAGGCTGTGGGGGTGTGTCTTTGTGCTTCAAGCTATTGTTTGTTTCATTCTCTCAGAAAATTATCTTATTTAGTTGAATTGCAGAAAGGAAGACATACAGAGATCTCCCATCCAGTGACCCAGTCCCCAGATGCCCGCGGTGGTTGGGCTGGACCAGACCCAAGCAGGGAACACAATTCAGGTCTCCCACATGGGTGTCAGGGACCAGCCATTTGCACCATCACCCAGTGCCTTGCAGGGTATGCATTAGCAAGGGGGAAACAGTAAGAAAAAACAGCCAGGACTCAAACGCAGACACTTAGTTGTGGTCCCCGCACAGCATCTTAGCCACTGAGCCACATGCTGATAGACCTCTGGGAGAGCCTAGGAAAGAGCTGAGGTCTTTGTCCAGGATTCCAGGACAAGCGAGTTCAGCTCCATTCCTGCCACAGCCATGGAGCCTGTGAGTATTCCTGCTGTGCCTGCTCGCTGCTATCTGTGCAGCAGCTCTAAGTGCCGCAGGTGTTTGCTGTGGAGGGAGGCCTGTTTTCTCCATACCTGGCCAGTAGGAGTCACTTTTTGGCTGTGCTGGAATTGACCTGCTGATGCTTTCCTCCCAGCGACTGGGGGCTCCTTGACTAAGGGGAGAACCCAGCCCACAGATCTGGTGCAAGTTTCCCGGGGCTTTTTAGACGCCTGCCTTTGTGTGTAGTCACATCTCCTAGGCTGCTTCCAAAGCCTCTCCCTTTCCCCTCTGAGATCCTGTCCTCAGTACAGAGCTGCAACAGGACTGACCTGTGTCACCACTAGGAAAGTCCCTCAGGGAGGGGCAACGTGGTGTCCTGCCTGCTGGCCCCAGCTGTGGCTGGCCTGAATGGGAAGTTCAGGGATTCCTGGGGTACGCACCCAGGGGTGCCAGCTGTTAGACCTGAGGACGTGTGCTGTACACAGATGGGCCCCTTCCTGTGGAGCGGGAGAGGTCTCAGGATGGGATGCCTGAGGGTGCCCAGAGGGGCTTTAGGAGGCAAGTCCAGAGGCCACTCAGAATCTACTCCAGTCATCCAGCTCAAGAAACAGGAAGTAGAAGTGAGGCCAAGAGGGAGTAGCAAGGAATGCTTGGAGCAGACTTCTCCCAAGCTCTCCCTCACGTGGGGACCCCTGCTTAGCATTCTGCTCAAGTCGGTAGGGACTTTGATTCTGGCTCTGTTGTGGGGTGTGTGAGAGATCACACTGAACCCAAGTATAGGATGTTAGGAGGAGTCTACCGCCCAAGCCTGGTGACAGCAGCTCCCACTACACTCCAGGAGCCATTGCACTGAGCAACACGAGTCAGGGGTTTTTAAACCCTCATCCTCCAACCAGATTGAGAGCCACACAGTACAAAGTTTCCATGTACAGGAAACAGGAAGGGAGTTACCAGAGCCCAAAGTTTTCCTGTAGTTAACTCACCTAAGGTAACACAACGGGAGGAGCCCGGTGTGCCCAGCCTCCAGAGCAATTTCCATGCTGTCAGTTGTTGCAAATGGTGCAGAAGACAGGAGGGGCAGGATGTACTTTTTGTGCCTTCAGTTAACCTGAATGGTGCCAGAGGAGGTAGGAAGGGTGCGGTCTGGAAACTCCATTTCAGTTTGCTGTCAATTAACCTGACACGCCATGTGTGCCATCAATGGGGGCGCGCCATTACAGCTCTACCCACCGTGGTACATCACCCGCCTCTCAAGCAAGGCCCAGGCTGCCCAGTGGGTCCTCGGTTGTCCTTCTGGAGGGCAGGTTTGCCCTTTGCGCTTGCTCTTCTTTCATTAACCCTTTCCTGTGGTATGCCAGGCCCTCGCACACGTTCACTCTTAAAGAGGACCTCATTTTGCTGGTAAAGAACTCTATAGTCTGGATTCCCTTAGTCCAGCAACTCACTCACCCGGCGCCTCCCTTCTCTGCCTTCCTTTCCATTTAACTTACTCTCTGACCTGGCAGGTCATTTCTTGATCCCTATGCCTAGAGTTGTTTCTGTGTTGTGTTGTTTTCTGAGGATTCGGTGTGGGTGGAAGGCTTCCTGGAAACCTCTATACCTGAGGGAAAGGCACTAGGGTACAGGGAGCACGTGAGAGCCTGGGCGGGTGGGGCAGAGTGACCAGATGTCCTAGTGCAGCCAGGGTCCCGTGAGCCTGACAAGTGGCGTATTTGTGTTTGGGACTGCAGGAGCTCCAGGAATGCAGAGGGTGCTGAAGGAGGTGGGCTGACTCCAGGGTGGGGCTGGCAGGGGGGGAGGATGGATCCTCCTCCTCGGACACGCCAGGCCTAGCAGCAGGCTGCTGGAAGTTTACATACCCTCTGCATAAGCCCTGTCAGCCCCTTCCTGCCTTCTAGCATCTGGGGCCCTGGCCACCCCCTGCTCCTGTGAAGGAGGGACACAGGGTCCAGTTGGCAGCAGGACCTCCAGCCCTCGGGACAGTGGTCTGCCCTGATGCCCAGATCCCCGTACAGGTGCACCTTTTCGCTTTCCCCAGTTCACGTCTTTTCTCCCCACAGAGAGCTCGAAGGCATCCGAGACCTGGACGGTGTGACCCGCAGCGTGGACAAGGACCTCGGGAGCCTTGCACTCGGTGCTGTGAGCCCCAGCGGCCCCTCCAGCAGCTCCCACGCCTGTGTGATGGTGCACACAGAACAACTTGGACAGACCCTCTCTGCACCTGGGCCAAGCACAGCTCACTTTCCAGGATGACCACGCTGCCAGGGCCAGTGTCACCATCCACACTGGGAGAACCAGGCTGACGGACCACCCAGCTGATCACCCGCAACGGAGCGTGTCTAGCTAGAGACTGGTCTGAGAAGTCAGCCTTTGGGTGGAAGGCCTCCCGGGGTTGCCTTGGTGCTGAGTGCTGGGGGCCCAACGGGGAGTGGTCGGTCCCGAGGAAGCCCAGCTACAGTGATTTTATAGTGGTTCATTCGCAGCTCCTGCTTGGGTTGGCACCGTGGTGCAGCCTCCCTCTAACCAGGGTTCCTTAGAGACTGGGAGACTTTTCAATCAGATCTAGTTTTTTGCATAGTAGATTAAGAGCAATAAACTTCCTTTCAGCAACTGTAGGTGGTGACCTTGGCCTCTTCCTCAGCAGAACATGCCGCTATGGAACTGGAGACCCACGGAGGGCTCCACGCACCCTGTTAAGATTTTTTTTTTTTAAGATTTTTAATTTATTTTTATTGGAGAGACAGAGAAGATGATCTTCCATCTGCTGATTCACTCCCCCAAGTAGCCACAACAGCTGTAGCTGAGCTGACCCGAACCTTGGAGCCTGGAGCTTCCTCCAGGTCTCCCACGTGGGTACAGGGTCCCAAGGCTTTGGGCCGTCCTCTACTGCTTTCCCAGGCCACAAGCAGGGAGCCTGATGGGAAGCAAAGCCATGGAAATACATACATATGGGAACCCGGTGCATACAACATGAGAGCTTTAGCCACTAGGCTACCGCGTCGGGCCTATGGTGCAGTTCTGATGCTGAAAGATGCAGAGGTAGAGGGGGTCGCTGGCCTGAGTGTCCAGTCCTCCACCTAACCAACCTCGTAGTGACACAGCGGTGCAGTTGCTTGTTACTCTATCAGTACACTGGGTCTCCCAGGCCCCACTGGGCAGTAGTCACTCGACGTGTCTGCTGTCAGCCCATGGCTCACACGTGGGTCATGCTGAAGCTGGGCCATGCTCAGGTCGGGGCTGTGCCTGGCTGCCAGGAGTGACCTCGTGTGTGCAAGGTGAGACTCCTGGGGCACGCCCCAGCTGAAGGCCTTGTGTTTGGCCATCGAGACCCTGACCTTGGCCCTCATACCCTGTTGCTTCTGCTGTGTTCTGTTCATCAGGAACCAAGTAAACTCCAATGATGGAGGGGATGCTGGACTTCACTGCCTGGTAGGGGTCCTGGGTCTGGTTTCTGTTACTATGACAACATACCAAAGCAAGCTACTTATGAAGATATTCTTAACCTCTTAAGACCTTCTGTCTGCTGGTTCAGTTCCCAAAAGCCCTCAGCAGCCAGTCCCAGACCACACTAAAGCCAGGATCTTCAACATGGGTGGAAGGGATCCAATCCCTGAGCCATTTTCTGCTGCCTTCCAGGGTGCACATGCACAGGAAGTTGGCCTAGAAGCAGAGGCAGGACTTGAGCCCAGCACTGTCACACAGGATACAGGTGTCCTATGGTGGCTAAGCTGCACCACAACGCCCACTCCCTTTCATGTGAAGTGATTCAGGCTCCTTTTAGAATTACCTTCCTGTCCCTCTCCAGGGCAGCCCCAGTGACCTCAACAGCTCTTAAAGGCTCCACCATGCTGGGGCTAAGCTCCCAAAACTTCAGGGACACTCCAGCCACGTCTAAACCAGAGCAGGGGAGGAGTGACAAAAAGCTGGCAGAGCTGCTTTAAAGTTCAGTCGCTGTATTGGAGCACCTGCTTGGGCCACAGCTGCTTTGCTTCCAACCCATCTCCCTGATCATGTGCCTGGGAGAGCAGCAGAGGATGGCCTAAGTGCTTAGACTCCTGTCCCTTGTGTGGGAGACCCGCATGGAGTACTGGGGGCCCGGCTTCCTTCTTGTGGCTGTTGTAGTCACATACAGAGTTAGACCAGCGGCTATGAGAGCTCTCCCTGTGTCTCTTGTCTTTCCCTCTGTCACTCTACCTTTCAAAAAAAAAATCCTTAAAAATAAATAAAACCCAGGAACTTGTTAGAGTGAAACTTAACTCCCCTCAGGACTGGTTCACAGAGCAGACCTGTGTGCGCATGTTCAGGACTTGGTCTCAGACATTTGTGCCTGCTGCCACTTCAGATAAACCCAGACCTCATACTATAGCTCCAGGCCCCCCTTTATCACCTCTGAGCCTCATGGTTGTCCTGGGCCAGTTTAAAGCATACGTGTGTACCAGGGGAGCAGTGTTGTGGCACAGTTAGTTAAGCTGCTGCCTGCAAAGCCAGCATGCCCAATGGGTGCCGCTTTGAGTTCCAGCTGCTCCACTCCTGATCTTTGTAGGTCTGCCTTTGATATAAACACATAATAGATACCTGTAGCCCTCAATAATTTGCAGTGTGGCCTCTCAGGACATAGAGAAAGGGCTGAGGTTTCCCTTTGATTTTTCCTGCCTGGAGGACTGGGAGCCACACTGGGGCTGTAAGACGGAGCTGGCATTGAGGAAGAAACCCTGCCCCATGTATTCCCTTGTCTGTTGAAGCTGGGCTTGCCATGGTGTCACTCACAACCGATTTCCTGAAGCAGGCATCACAAAGGGGACATTTATCAGACATCCCACAATTCATGGCATAATCCCCAGCCAAAGGCATTTCATATTCTTGGCCGTCACATGGCAGATTCAGCAGGTGCCCTTTGAGGCTGCCATTTCTGGAGTGGAAGAGTGAGTCTGACTTTTCATTTCATGCTTGGGGAACGTGGTCACCTGCAAAGCACAGGCCTCACAGGACAGCAGCTCCTGTCTTTTGAGGTTCTTTGGCAGGCCCAGGAAAGGGTGCCCTGAGGGTTCTGTGGGTGCATGCAGGCCCTGCCATTGCCACGGTCTGAGTACAGTATCTGAGTGACAGTGTCGGTGAGAAGCTGCTCTACTCTGCTCTTGGGAAACTTCTGGCCAAGGTACAGTAGGGACAAAAGACTGCATCCTTGTTGTAAACCCAGCCCTCCCTGGGCCCACTCCACCACCCAGACCCCCACTGAGGTGAGGTGGGAGCCAAGCTGTAGACGCACAGGGCAGGCCAGGGGGTTCAGAGGCCTGCCTGGAAGGTTTGGGGATATAAGGAGAGATGGGGGGTGTGCTCCCTGGCGCCTCACCCTGGGCTACTGGAAAATCGGAGTAGCAGCAAAGAGTTCCAGAAATGGGCATCCTGGTGGCAAAGTGGAGAAAAGGAGCTGAGGCCTAGCAGGGCAGAGCCATGTCCAGGAAAGCTGTGGGCCGTGAGCTGCCTGTATAACAGCAGGGGCTGGGGCTTAAAGCGGGCTTGGAGAGGAG
Organism: Ochotona curzoniae; assembly: GCF_017591425.1. Lineage (NCBI taxonomy): Eukaryota > Metazoa > Chordata > Mammalia > Lagomorpha > Ochotonidae > Ochotona > Ochotona curzoniae. The sequence continues at coordinate 61,035,643 of NW_024467106.1, forward strand.
AGCCCAAATCCCCCCAGGATTGTCAGAGCTGCGGAGCTTTGGCACTGGAGCAGGAGTGACTGCCTCCAGCTCGAGTTTTCTGGGACACACCCAGCTCATCCCACCAAGGCCCAAGCACTGCTCTTCACCTCTGCCTGGTACGCCAGCCCTTGCCAGCCCGCCACTTCCTCCATGCCTTCTTACTGGAAACTCAGCAGCTTCTACTGGTACTGTATTCTCTAGGACCAAGAAATGATGCTGGCAAGACATCTGTCCTGGATTTGCCTTACATCCTGCTGGATGCGCTCAGTGGAGTCACAGGGACCCAATGGGTACAGGGAGAGAGATGGGGGCTCCCTCACTCTCTTTTTCCCTCTCTCTCCTTCCCTTTCAAATAAGTAATCTGTGCCTGCAATGAAACCCAGCCTCTCCAATATGGAATGTGGACATCTTAACACCTCCAGATTTTGCTTCCTTTTAAAGGTTGGGCTAAGTATCCTCTGTATGAAAGGGCCATATCTTATTCATCCATTCTTTAGGCTATTGTGGGTGGCTCACCAGACCAGCACAAAAATCCAAGCCTCCCTACACAACTTGGCAAGAACTCCTGTTATTCCTCAGCTTGGTATAGAAATAAAAAGCCGGGAATCTGTTGCAGACAGAAGTTTATTTGCGAAAGGACCAGGTGAGCAGGGAAGGGAGAAAGAAGGGGAAGGACCTCCCAAGAGAAAACTGGGAGATGGGATGAGGAGAGAGAGAGAGAGACACCAAAGGTTTGAGAAAGAGTCTTAGGATTTTAAACATTGCCTGGCCTCTCCTTGTTGGGCGGGGAACCTACAGGTAAGATGTTCCCCATTGGTGGTCTCTTAATTAGCTAGAAAAATGGGTGGGCAATGCTGGTGCCGCCCACCTGAAGCTGTGGCCAAGACCTCAGCAGGCCTTTATGGTCGCCCAGCCCTGCCTCTCAGCGCTTCATCCTCCACCACCCCCACCCTAGGCGGCATCTGGGTCCAAGTGGAGGTCCGTGGAGTCACTTCTCCTCTGGGTGAGGGGAGCATCCCTACCCTGGCCCTGGCCCCAGCCCCTTGACCCATGTTCAGTTACTTAACACCACTGACTTGTTTCCCACAATGGCCACAAAAATGTGTGGGGCAGGGACCCCCAAGCAAGCCCTCATCAGCTGCCTCCCCAGCGCATGAGCAAGAAAGTGGATGGGAAGGCAGGCAGTGAGGGACTCCAATTGGCGCTTGTGATATTTGAGATGCTGGGAACTCAAGCCGCGGATCAACCTGTTGGGGCACAACATGCATCCCCCACCGGCCGTTTGTCCCGCAAGACTGGGCAAGTCCCGTCCGCTCCGACCCTCAGCTTTCCCGCCTGCAGCGGGCACGGACCATGGAAGGAGGCCCTCAGCCGGCCGAGTCAGACGGGGCGGGCTCACCACGCGACGCCCGAGAGACGCGCGTCAGTCATTGGAGGAGCTTTCCGGGGCGGGGCTTGAGTGAGGAGCGGAACTCGCTAGGAGGCGCCCTAGCTGACAGCGGTAAGAGGCGGGATTTAGAGCCTTGACGATGCGTCGGCGGGGCGTGTCTTGAGTTGGGGGCGTGGCGCAGAGTCCCGATGACGACACCGGTGAGGCGTGTCTTGGGTGGGGTGTGTGTCCTGGGCGGGGGCGTGGCGCAAAGTGCCGATGACGACACCGGCGAGGCGTGTCTTGGGTGGGGTGTGTGTCCTGGGCGGGGGCGTGTCTTCGCGGGGGCGTGGCGCAGAGCCCTGATGACGACACCGGCGAGGCGTGTCTTGGGTGGGGTGTGTTTCCTGGGAGGGGGCGTGTCTTGGCGGGGCGTGACGCACCGCCCTGCCGGCCACGTCGCCCTGACGCCGGAGTGAGGGGCGGGTTCTAGAAGCCCGGCGGCGACGCAGCGGACGCTGCCGGGGAGGGGACTTGAGGGAAGGGGTGGGGCTCGCGGCCCCGAGCGGGCGGCGGTCACCGGAGGCCCAGCGGGCGGCTGACGGAGGGGCGGACAGCCGGGGCGGCGGGGCTGTGCCGCGTCGTCGCCATGACAGGTGGGCACGGGGCTGAGCGGGGCGGAGGGGCTGAGTGACCTTGGCCGTTTCTTGTAGGCGGAGTGGCGGGGATCTGCGCGGCAGGGCAGGGCGCTAGGTGTGTCCCAGGACGCCGAGCTGCAGGTGGCTCCGCCGCAGGCTGCAGGGCTCCGGTCCGCTGAGGGTGGGATACACCTGAGGAAGCAGGAGCTGTGTCGTGGTGCGGATGCTCGAAATGGGATTTAAAACCCGGGAAGGTAAAGGTGGGTGGGGCTTGGTTGTTCTCCGAGAGTGGGTGAGATCCGGGAGCGGACAGGGACTGTTAGGACTCTGGCGGGGCGACACAGGCGCACCCTCACAGCTCACCCGGGGGATGCCGGCTGCGTTTGCCTGAAATCTGGCTCCTTCCCGCCCTCTCCGGGCCAGGAAGGAATCAAAAGTTGCACTCCCACTCTGTGGGCACCCCAGACAGACCTGGGGGCATGGGACAGAGTGCACTTCCAAGGTTGTTGTGATGTATGATAAACCCCATGGCAGCTCCATTGAGGAATGTGGGGAGCTGACAGAAGCCTCACCTCCTTAGAGCCTGACTTCTGCACCATGAGGTGGTCCAGGGGGCCAGGATGGTCCCACAAGTTCCCCAGCCTCTCCCTGGTGCTCACTGTAGCTTAGGCTTAGGTCCTGCTGGGTTAGAACCTTCCAGGATTCCAGGCAGAAGAGGTCCCAGCTGCCACTGCTGGCCTGTCCTCTCTCCAAACCGTCTGTATTTGCAGCTGCTTGTTCTGAACATGCACTGTGCACCGTGCACCAGGGCTGGGATTGCATACATTGCTGCAAGTGCCCCTGTCACTTGGCTGGTTGGTGGTAGGCACCCTGCCTGGGACCCTGCTGCCACAACTCCCTTAGCAAGTGCATCACCCAGCCCCAAGGAGGCCTGTCCAAGGGACTGGATGTCGGTGGGACCTAAGGCAAGCCCACCCCAGAGAAGCTGGCAGTCAGGGAAGGCTTCCTTCAGCTGCGAAGCCACTGCCTGGCAGGGTCCTGTGGACACAGACTTTGAAAACAATGCACCTACTTTTTCTCCCTGCTGTCCACTTGCTGGGATTTTATACACTGCTCACATTTATTTTCAGATAGTAAGCAGGCACAGAGAATGCAGGCCTGGAGGGTCCGCTGGGCAGCCCCCCAGGCTGCAGACTCCTGGGTCGGCGCCTGCCCCTTGAGGCTCTGACTGCCAGCGAGTTGTGTAAGCTGACACCTCCAGCACACGGGCTGGTGTTCACTAAGTGCTGGCTGTCTTAGGCTGGGGAGCTGGGACAGGATGACCCTGTGGAAAAGATTGGGGAGGGGAGGTTGGTGCGGAAGTGTCCCCCAAGCCACAGTGAGAGGTCACTTCGGGAAGACAGCGGCTGAGCAGGAATTAATAATCTGTGTCCGAGGTGGGGCTCTCAGGCAGTATGGCAGGATTGAAGGTGCCAGCTAAGAAGGCGCAGTGGCTTGGGAGGCCAGGTGAGGACAGGCAGGGCCGCTTCTTCAGGGCCCCCAGTGCCATGCTGAGGACTTTAGTGTGGGCGGAGGAATAGGGCCGGGGTCGTAGTTCTGGTGCTAATTAGGCAAGAATGGGCACTTGGGGCTTGTCAGAGAGACTGTGGCTTGGCGCGGTGAGCAGTCAGCCTGGCACCAAGGCTGGTTCCTTGCTTCTGAATTTTGTGCCCTGCAGTGCCCAGTGTGTAGTTTGCTAGCGCAGCTCACAGGAACTCCAGGAAGTACAGAGCTCTGGGCTGTGCCGCCTGTGCCAGGTGACTCAGGGCGGTGGTGACTCAGGGCTGCAGTGACTCACAGCTTGTGGGCAGCGGAGGCCCCACCGGGCTGGTGGTTCCCGGAAAGCAGCAGGCTGCCACGGGGTGCTGGCTGTCAGCCTCCAGCAGTCCTCAGCCTTGGACCTGAGACAAATTATTCCAGAATTCTTGAGTGAACACCTACTATGTGTCCAGCCCTGTGCATATGGCCCAGTGCATGCTGGATGGACAGCCTTGGTTCTCTGAGCTGATTACAACCTGGTAATCCATGGGTTGGTGAAAAGGACACGGAAGGCTTGCAACACTGCCGTACTTGGTCCCTGCCTCGGATCTGCTGCTTTGCTAGCCGACTGCAGTGTTGGGTAATGGTCTTATTGTCTTGCTATACCTTAGGTTCCATCTCAAAATGGAAGTGGTGGTCAGGATGCAGAGCTGGCAAGCAGAAGCAGAGTGTTGAGCCCACTGAGTGCCTGGCACATGATTGCCCTGTGTGCATTTGACTGTGAGAAGAGAGGCTGGAGGCAGCGGACCTGCTGGGCAGCCCTGTAAGGCAGTGGTGGGCTGCTGGCAAGTTTGCCTTTGCCATCAACTGTGGGAAGCCCAGGCCCTGCCACCTCTTCCTGTGACTATGGTGACGGCCTGAAGTAGATGATCTGATTTAGTGGTTGGAGAGCTTCTGTGTGGATTTGGGAGGCAGTGAGCATGAATCAGACAGCCCCGTTGTTCTGTGGGGTCACTAGGAGAGTACAGCCTCCTCTCCCACATCAAGAGCCCCTGGGGAGGGGGCTCTGATGCTTGGGGTGGGAAAGTTCAGAAACCAGCCCCAGGGGAGGAGGGAACGACCCTGCTTTATACACAGACAAGGTTATTGTGAGGGTCACCGTGTGGACAAGCAGATGCTCTCATTCTTAGTGCACATTTGTCAAGGTTTTGATCATGTCTGCACTCCGTTAAGCATGGCAGAATCAGAACAGAACATTTCTCTCCCCGGAAAGTTCCCCCATGCACTTCTTAGGGAATCCCAGCCCAAGGGTTGATCTGCCTTCTGTGAAACCTATATTTTCTTTAAAATTCAATAATGAGATTTTCAACAAAAATTGTGAAATGTATTTATTTGAAAGGAAGATTTACAGAGGAAAAGAGAGATCATCTGTGTACTGGTTCACATTCCAAATGCTACAACAGCCAGGGCTGAGCCAGGCTGAGCCAGGAGCGCCCTCTGGGTCTCCTCATGCCAGGGGACCTCATCCACTGCCTCCCAGGCACATTAGCAGGAGGCTGGTTCAGAAACCCAGCATGGCCAGGCCTCAAACCAGGCACACTTACGCCGGCTGTGTATCCCAAGCAGAGACAGTACGCGGAACTACAAGGCCCAGCCCAGGTTTTCTTTTTAATCAATGGCAGATTTTGTTCAGTGTGCCCCCCTCCCTTTAGTAACATAGCGCATTCGTGTATCATAATTAACTACAATCCATAGTTAATGGTTTAGCGGAGTTCTTGCCCTGTTGTATGTTCTGTGAGTTTCGACGGGACAGTGACACTAGAGAGATGGGACATTACACATTTGCCCCCATCTCCCTGTGGCTCCTGACCTTCTGCTTGCAGTTGTTTAGGCTGTGCCCCTGGAGATGGAATGACCACATCATGTGGGACTTGTATGTGATCATTGCTAGGGAGCTGATGTGTGTTCTTGCATGGCAGCTGTGCTGTCATATGTTTCTGGCAGCCAGGCACAAGAGCTCTGCTTCCTGCAGGCTCTCACCTACGCTGGTCACCTTAATATAGAGTTGTCTGCTGAGTACCAAGGGTTATCTCACTGTGCCTTTGATTTGCAGGTCCCTGATGAGAAATGATGTGAGCATCTTTTCACGTCCTTCTTGGCCTGCTGTATGTCCTCAGAGAAGTGTTCAGTAGTTTCAGGCACTTTTGAATTGCATTGCTTGTGCCTTTTGGTTAAGTTGTGGGTGTTCTTTATATAGCCTGGGTATTAATCCCTTATGACGTACATGCTTTTGAAATTTTCCATTTCTTTCTTTTCAGCTGCTTTTCATTTCTTTTTAACTTTTAAAAAATTTTTCTTTTTAATATTGTTTACATGGTTGAGAAATGTGCCCATGTGTACTCTTTTGAAAATTATTTTTAAGATTTATTTTTACTTATTTTATTTTTTAAAAGATTTATATGATTCATTCCCCTAGTGACCACAGTGGCTGGAGCTGAGCCAGTCCAAAGCCAGGAGCCAGGAGCTTCTTCCGGATCTCCCATGCGGGTGCAGGATCCCAAGGCTTTGGGCCGTGCTTAACTGCTTTCCCAGATCACAAGCAGGGAGCTGGATGGGAAGTGGGGTGCCAGGATTAGAACCAGTGCCTATATAGGATCCTGTGGTGTGCAAGGCAAGGACTTTAGCTGCTAGGCTACTGTTATGGGCCCAATTTATTTTATTTTTGATGATGTTTACATAGTTGAGAAGGATGTATGCCCACGTGGACCCCCGATTAGGGTAGTGAGAGTCAAGGAACAGGGGCAAGTGGATGAAACATTGCTTCCACTTTCTTTTTTCTTCCTGTATCTGGAGGAAGAGGAGAGAGAAGAGAGGGCTGCTCCCAGCAGCCTAACTGCATCAGTACCTGGGGATGGGGACAGCCACTTGATGTCATCCCAGGGTACTCAATGTGGCACACGTTCTGATATTGCTTATGTGGTTTCAGTAGTTCTGAGATGCTGTTGATGCTGTTGCTCCAAGGTTGAAGCAATCCTTCCAAGGTCTGCTGGCTGACATAGTCTACCTTAGAGTTTCCACTAGTCCAGATACTTGATGTTAAAGCTTGGCCAGGAGAGTCGTTCTGCCCTCCATGGTACTTGATGTCCTCTGCAGGCCTCAATGACCTGTCATCTCCTCTGTGTACATCTGGGCATGCTGTCCACTCCGGGCTGCAGCAAACAAGGAGGCCCATTCTGACACATGCACTCTTAGGGTCAGACCACATATCCTATGGTTTTCCTAGTGGTTGAAGCTCTTCCAGTGATCCAGTTGAGGGGTATACCCAAAGAAATCTTGCCTGAGGTGAACCCAGACCTGATTCCTGTGTGTGCCAGCTACTGGGGGATCTGGCTTAGTCCACCACCTACAAAAGCCTACCCATACACTGGTGTTTGCAGTTGCCCCATCAGTTCTGTCCCTAACCCTATCTCATGCACAAGCCAATGGATGCTGCTGCCCACCACAACCCTGCCCACCCCAACCCTGCCCAACGCTACCCACCACGTGCTTGGCGCTCACACACACCAGCAGGAACTGCAGCCTAGTCAAAGCAACTCTGAGTAACCCCCACTAGGCCCATTCCCAGTTCCCACGCATGCCAGTATGTGCAGCAGACTGGTCTGGTTTGTCCTGTATCCCATTTGCTTCTCATGCACATCAGTGGGTACCGCAGCCTAGCTGAGCCTGACCAACCCCCTTAATCCATTCCATGCTCATGCCAGTGCTCGTCCAGCCAGGCCCTCATTTAGCCCTGGTTCTTGTGCTGACATGAGAGCTGCAGCCCATCAGAGGCGTGCCCCCATCTATGTGGTCCTCTGATTAAGATGGGAAACTTAAGGTACCAAGGAAAGTGGGTGGGACATATGTTTCAGTTTTTTTGTTTTATTTTGTTTTGTTTTTTTCTCTCCTATGTCCACAGGGGAGGAGGGGAAGGGAACTACTCCTTGCTATCAAACTACATCAGCACCTGGGGTGGGGGAGGGTCATTTGATGACATCTTAACAAACCCCACATGAGGAAAAGTGCTCTGAGGGTGTTACTTCAGTGATTTTGATAGTTTTGAGAGTTGTTGGTTTCACTGCTCCAGGATTGAGAAATCCAAGATCTATTGGCTGACAAAGTCCACCTTAGTGCATCCACAGACCCAGGAACATGTTGCAAAGGCTGCAAAGCTTGGCCAGGAAAGTGGTCCAACCTGTTCTGGTTTCTACCCTCTGACAAGGCAGTGGCCATCTCCACTGGCCTAGATGAGCTGGCTGTCACGTCCTCTGTGGGCATTTGGATGTGCTGTCCACTGCACAGGCATCAGCCACTAGGAGGCCCAGTCCTGATACATGCTCTCTGAGGTGGGACTACACAGCCTGTGATTTTGCCTCTGGCCAAGGTCTGGGTCCAGCTCTGTAGCTGGGGAGTCCCCCAAGAAATCTCACCTGAGATAATCTCAGACTTAACTCTGTGTGCCAGCCAGTGCAAGGTGAGATTTAATCTGTCACCTATACCAGCTTTCTCCCAGTCCCAGACCCCGTGGGTGTCAGGTGAGTTTCTGTCAGGTGAGTCCCGTGGTCCAGCCTGGTTTGACCCAATACCACTCCAGCTCTGTGTGTAAACTGGTAGGTGCTACAGTCCCACAGAAGTGAGCCCAAAAGTCCCCTATAGAATGTATCCCCAGATCCATTTCTCTGATGTTCTGGATGAGTGCTGCGGCCCACCCTGAGGTGGCCCACCCCCTACTTAGATACTTATGGGCAGGTATTGTGGCCAGTCCAGCCAGGAATGACCCCCAGTCTCAGCTTTTGCAAGCACCAGCAAACAGCAGGTGATACTATTTAGACCAACACAGGTCTCCTACATAGGTAGGTGCCTTGCCCTAAACCCGGGCATGCCATCTGGTTTGCTCCCTTTAAAACACTCCATCTCAGCTGCCTTGCCTACCTGTGAGTGTAGTGGCCCAGTCCGTGAAAGACTCCAGGAGTTGTTCCTCCCCTGTCAAGCATGCCCTCGGCTGCTCCCACTCCAGTGTCCCCAAACCCCTTCCCTAGGGAATCTACAGCCTGGGGACCAGGTGGTGTGTCCTGGCCTGGACTTCCTCACCTTCCCCATTTATCTTTAAATGAAAAAAAGAAAAAAGAAAAAAAAAAAGAGGAATAAGCAACTCTGCTGGCACACTGGTATAGTTCACACAGATTTGGTTTTAACCAGGCCCACAATGCCTGCCAGCAACTGACTGCTTTTCTCCCAGCAGTGTAACACGTGCCTGGGTACAAGGCAGCCTGTTCCATTGCCTGTAGCTGGGGTCCTTTGTCCCTTTCCGCCAGCCTGGGTTCTTGTTTCTCTTCTGGACTTGGTGCCCACTCTGCTATATGCTCCCCTACCTAGTCATTTCATATCTGTTGATAGCTTTTTGGTTTGAGGCTGCTTTTGATTAACGCAATTTCTCTATTAATGTTTTTTGCATTTTTTCTGAGTATAATTACTTTTCTTTTTTTCATATTTTTTTCTTTATTTTTGACATTCTTTATGTAGTTAATTAGGGCAAAAAGGTTCAAGGGCTACAGGAAAGTGGGTAAGACTATTATTTCCATATTGTTTTTGTCACATATCTGGGGTAAAGGGGGGGGAAGAGAAGCCCAACCCAGCCTCCCACCCATCCCAGGTCCCTGATGTGGGGCATGCTCCAAGGGTCTTGCTCAAGTGGTTTTGATAGTTCAACGGTTATGAATTGCTGCCAATCTTGCCATTCCAAGCACAATGAGGTCACTGAAGAATCCAATGATTGACACAATCCGTCTTAGAGTCTCCATTTGCCCAGGTTTTTACTGCAACATATGGCTGAGGTAGTTGACTGACTTGTTCTATCCTGTCTTTTTATGGTTAGGGTTCTGAGTACAGCGGTTCAACTGGGGGATCCCCAAAGAAACCTTGTCTGAGGTGTTCCCAAACCAGGTTCTGTGTGTACTTGCAAGTACAGGGCCCGGCACAGTCCATCACCCCGATGGGTTGGTGGTTGCAATTGCTGGGTCAGTTCTGTTTCCAGCGCTGTCTTCCACAGGAACCAGTGGGTGCTGCAGTCCAGCCTGGTGCTGCCCAGCACACACTCGGCACTCACATAAACCAGTGGGAGCTGCAGCCTAGTCGGAACGACCCGCAATAACCCCCACGAGGCCCGCCACCTGCCCTGATTTGCCAGTATGTATAGCAGACTACTCCAGTCTGTCCCACATCCCGTTGAGCTCTCATACATGTCAATGGGCATTGAAGCAATTAATTTTCTTACATGGTAACTATTTTATTAAAATAGATTTGGGAAAATGGAATTACTTTTTTGCTGCTTGGTTTGTGGCTGTGATTCCTGATTCCTTGATTCTAGAAGGAACCCAGTGTAGAGCACTCTGTCATTTTATCTTTACCCCGGGACTGTCACTGTGTTGAAAAGTACTGCAGCTGTGTGAGAAGCCCTTACTGTTCTTACTGTGGAGGGAATTGTCCTCAAAGCTGGTCTCTACTGCATAAGGTGGATTAATTATTTTTGTATTACAATATTAACAGTTGGGTTTACTGTGAACTCAGGACATGTGTGCATTATATATTGTATTTTATTTATTTATTTATCTTAAAGATTTATTTATTTTTATTGGAAAGGCAGGTACAGAGAGGAGGAGAGACAGGGAGGAAGATCTTCCATCTGATAGTTCACTCCCCAAGTGGCCGCAACGGCTGGAGCTGAGCCAATCTGAAGGCAGGAGTCAGGAGCTCTTCTGGGTCTCCTTCATAGGTACAGGGTCCCAAAACTTTGGGCCGTCCTCGACTGCTTTCCCAGGCCCCAAGCAGGGAGCTGGATGGGAAGTGGGACTGCTGGGATTAGAACTGGCGCCTATATGGGATCCCAGTGTGCTCAAGGCGAGGACTCCAACTGCTAGGCTACCACACCTGGCCAAATTAATATAGTTTTTTGATGTCATAAAGAAAGAAAAGAAAAATACTTTGGGGCTAAGTGTTTAGTGCAGAGCTTAAGGCACTGCTTGGGACACATGTACTCATATCATAATTCCCGAGTTCAAGTCCTGGCTTCATTTCCGATTCTAGCTTCACTTTGATCATACCCGGAGAAGCAAGAAAATGGCCCATGTGGGAGACCTGGATGGAGTCCTAGCTGCTAGCGTCAGCTGAGCTCATCTCAGGTTGTTGTGACTTTGCAGAATAAAACAGCAGCTAAAGGCACTTTTTCTCTCCCCGTCTGTCTGCCTTCCTTCCCTTCTTCCTCCACCTCTCCCTTCCTTTCAAACAAATATATAGAGCAAAGGAAAAGAACCTTTATGTAATTTTAGTCTTTTAAAATATGTTGAGCTGAAGGACACAAAGGAGCAAATTTAAAATTCAGTGAAAAGTCTCAATAATAGAATGAGCAATGCAAAAGAAAGAATCTTAGAAATTGAAGACATTTCCTTCAACAATGGGGGAAAAAATCACAAAGCTGGAAGAGGAACTGAGTCAGGAGAAGAAAAGTATTGAAGAATAAGGTACCCTGTTAAAAGGCTGAACATAAGAGTTATGGGAGTTAGGGCCCAGCATGATAGCGTAGTGGTTAAAGTTCTCGCCTTGCAAGCCCGGGATCCCATATAGGCACTGGTTCTAATCCCGGCAGCCCCGCTTCCCATGCAGCTCCCTGCTCGTGGCCTGGGAAAGCAGTCGGGGATGGCCCAAAGCCTTGGGACCCTGCACCCGCATGGGAGACCCGGAAGAAGTTCCTGGATCCTGGCTTCGGATTGGCATAGCATCGGCTGTAACGCTCACTTGGGGAGTGAATCATCAGAGGGAAGATCTTCCTCTCTGTCTCTCCTCCTGTCTGTATATCCGCCTTTCCAATAAAAAAAAAGAATATTAATCAATATATTTTCTTTGTATTTGCAATAAATCCACTTGTTAATACTGTGATAGAGAAAACTAATTAATCCACGTAATGAAACAAGCTTTGAGGATGATTATATCTCTCACGACAAAACATACAGGGCTTATCACACAGGTGAACTATTTTTCTACGTAACAACACTGTTGGGGTGGAGATGAAACCAACAGAGTAGTTCAGGCTGGCTGTGTCCTAGAATCAAGGAATCCAAGACATGACCAAATACCAAGCAACAAAAAGTGGTTTCATTGTTCTAGAACTATCTAAGAATAGTAACACCCATGGGAGAAGTTAATTTTACTTTGTAAGTTAGAAAAAAGTAAAAAAAAAAATTGGGAAACTGCATTAATCAAAAACAGCCCCAAACTAAAAAGCCAGAAACAGGACATTTTTATAGAAATATCATACATTAAAGAGAATAATTACATAACACATGCCTTAGTGAGAAGACTAGTAAATAAATAAGGTAAATTTTAATCATTAGAAGAAACTATATTTACCTCGTTCAGTGCTGCCTCTCTTGTTTGTCTTTGCTATTATGGCTAAAAGTTTGTTTTGCTCATCTTCTTAAAATGGCTCTTGTTGCAATTTGTAGTTTTCTATTTTTAATTGTAGTTCTTTTTCCTATGATTTCTTTTTTTAAAAAAGATTTATTTATTTTTACTGGAAAGTCAGATTTGCAGAGAGGAAGATCTTTCTTCTGCTGATTCACTCCCCAAGTGGCCATAGTGACTGGAGCCCAGCTGATCCAAAACCAGGAGCCAGGAGCCTCCTCTAGGTCTCCCATACAGGTGCAGAGTTCCAAGGCTTTAGGCTGTCCTCCACTGCTTTCCCAGGCCACAGGCAGGGAGCTGGATGGGAAGTGGGGTGTCCAGGATTAGAACCGGTGCCCATATGGGATCCCAGCATGTCCAACGTGAGGATTTTAGCCACTAGGCTACTGTGCTGGACCCTTTGTTGTGATTTCTATTATTTCTTGTCTCCTGTTCATTTTTTCATTTTAATAAGTCCTTAATATGCATAAGTAACTTATTTGAGCTATTTTGATTTTTTGTAAGTATTTGATTTTATAAATGTTCCTTTCAATGCTATTTTTGCTATATTGCATGGGTTTTGATAGTTTTGTTTTTTCGTTTCTCCAAAAAAGTTTTTTTTTTTTTTACGAAATTCTTAAGTGACACATAGGTCATACAGTAGCATGTTATTTAACTTCATGTTGTTAATTTTCTATTTTTATTCCTGTTGATTTGGTTTTATGGCTTAAGGGATTTATAGTAACTGCAATGGAGACTATCATATCCAGATGCATCTCCATTTCTAAATTAAAGCTGAACTCCCGGTGAAACTGTTAAGTATATATCCAGATACTGGATTCTCTGCCAACTCTATGCCTACAATGTCAGGATACATTTATATAATGCAATGATGGACTTATGACTGTCTATGAAAGACTACACTATGTAATAGTATAGGGGAAATCTCAGAACCTGTGCAACTGTGTTGTAAAATAGTAAAATAAATGAAGGGCCCAGCATACTAGCCAGTGGCTGAAATCCTCACCTTGCATGCACCAGGATCCCATATGGGTGCCAGTTCTAATCCTGCCAGCCCCACTTCCCATCCAGTTCCCTGCTTGTGGCCTGGGAAAGCAGTCGAGGATGGGCCAATGTTTTGGGACCCTGCACCTGTGTGGGAGACCTGGAAAAGGCTTCTGGCTTCTGATCAGCTCAGCTGCAGCCGTTACAGCCACCTGGGGAGTGAGTGAATAGATGAAAGATCTCTGTGTCTCCTTGCTGTATATCTGACTTTCCGATTAAAATTAAATTAAAGAATGAAGAGTAGATTCCATAAGAAATTTATATTTTTAAAGAGTTATTTATTTTTATTGCAAAGTCAGATATTCAGAGAGGAGGAGAGAGAGAGAGGGAGATCTTCCTTCTGTGAATTCACTCCCCAAGTGACCATAATGGCCGGTGCTGTGCCAATCCAGGATGGGAACCAGGAACTTCCTCCAGGTCTCCCACACAGGTGCAGGGTCCCAAGGATTTGGGCTGTCCTCCACTGCTTTCCCAGGCCACAAGCAGGGAGCTAGATGGGAAGTGGAGCTGCCGGGACTAGAACCAGTGCCCATACGGGATCCCAGCACGTTCAAGGTGAGGACTTTAGCTGCTAGGCCACGCTGCCAGGCCCACTTTTCACTTTTTAAAGTCAGTCTTATAGACAGTAAATGCATTCTGCCAATTTTTGCCTTTTGAATGATAAGTTTAACTTATTTATGTTGAAAATAATTTTGGTAAAGAATGACTTACTTCTTATCAAAACCACTTGAGCAAGACCCTCGGAGCATGCCCCATATCAGGGACCTAGGGTTGGTGGGAGACTGGGTGGGACTTCTCCGTTAATATCCCCCTTTACCTGATACATGAAGGAAACAATATGGACATAATAGTCTTACCCACTTAAAAAATGACTTACTTCTTCCAATTTGCTGATTATTTTCAATCTTGTAGCTTTTTGTACTTCCATTTTCTCCAGTACCTCCAATCTCCACCTTTGGTGTTTAGTTACTTTAAAAGAGAGAAAAAGGGCCCGGCGGCGTGGCCTAGCAGCTAAAGTCCTCGCCTTGAACGCGCTGGGATCCCATATGGGCCCCGGTTCTAATCCCGGCAGCTCCACTTCCCATCCAGCTCCCTGCTTGTGGCCTGGGAAAGCAGTTGAGGATGGCCCAAATCCTTGGGACCCTGCACCTGTGTGGGAGACCTGGAGGAAGTTCCTGGTTCCCATCCTGGATTGGCAAAGCACTGGCCGTTGCGGTCACTTGGGGAGTGAATCATCAGAGGGAAGATCTTCCTCTCTGTCTTTCTTCTTCTCTGTATATCTGTCTTTATAATAAAAACAAAAAAATCTTTACAAAAAAAAAGGGGGGCCCGGCGCGGTGGCGCAAGTGGTTAAGGTCCTCGCCTTGCACGCCCGGGATCCCATAAGGGCGCCGGTTCTAATCCCGGCAGTCCTGCTTCCCTTCCTGCTCCCTGCCTGTGGCCCAGGAAAGCAATTGAGGACGGCTCAAAGCTTTGGGACCCTGCACCCGTGTGGGAGACCCGGAAGAGGCTCCAGGCTTCGGATCGGCATAGCATTGACCGTTGCACTCACTTGGGGAGTGTATCATCGGACGGAAGATCTTCCTCTCTGTCTCTCCTCTCTGTATATCCGCCTTTCCAATAAAAAAATAACAAAAATAAATCTTAAAAAAAAAAACAAAACAAAAAAAAAAGAGGGAGAGAGAGAGAGAAAGGAAGGGTAGGCAGAGAGAAATCTTTCATCTGCTGGTTCACTCCCCAGTGTACAACCAGAGCTGAGCCAGAAACTTCATCTGTGTCTTCCACACAGGTGGTAGGGAGCTGCGTACGTGAGCCTCGCTGTGCTGCCCAGGGTGTGTGTTAGCAGGAAGCTGGATCAGAAGGAGAGGAATGTGGCTTGAGCCAGCACTCCGATATGGGATGCTGGCATCCCACGTGGTGAGCTAACTGTTGAGCCAACCTCCTGCCCCTAGCTGATTTTTTTCCCCCTAAGACGAATTTATTTTTAACTTGAAAGTCAGAGTTACAGGGAGAGACACAGATCTTCCATCTGTCGATTCACTCCCCAAATGGCAGCAATGGGCAGAGCTGAGCTGGTTCAAAACTGGGAGCCGGGGGCTTCTTCTGGGTCTCCTATGTGGGTGCAGGCACCCAACACCATCCTTTCATGCCTTCTCAGACCACTAGCAGGGAGTTAGATGAGAAAGTGGAGCAGCCGGGACATAAAAAAGCACCCATATGGGAAGCTGGCACCAAAGGTGGAAAGCTAGCATGCCAGACACCAAGTAGATTTTTTGTAGTAATATTTTTATGTGTATATTCCTTGTGTTTAATGAGGACATTACATACAATTTCCTAAAATTACTGCATACGTAGGAAAATGGCTCAGTCCTGTTAGGCAAGTACACCTGCTTGCTCTCCACCGGGACCCTGTGCCTACCCACTCCATCCTAGTGTCCGCCTCAAAGAGCTGTCCTCCTTAGGAACAATCATATGGGAAAGAGTGTACTAGTGATATGTTACCGTAATTCTGAAAAACAGACCTGCAAGGGAAAGGCCTCCTGAGGAGGGTTAGCTGTCACTGGGAGCGCCAGCACCCTGCTGCTGGGCATTGTCCCTCCAGATGCCAGCACAGGCTCTTGAGCCCTGCCACCCTCTGCATGGCTGTGGGAGCTGCCGACTTCCCCAGCCCCTCCTCACTGCCAGCTGGCCCATGGAAAGTAGATCCTTTCCCCTGTGAGTGAGAGGCCCAAGGAGGGGGCCGTGTGCCGTGCCCCATGTAGGCTGGGAGGTCTGTGATCCCCTGCATGTGCCCGCTGCAGTGACCCCGACAGGTGCGGCTCACTCGCTGCTCTTGACCTGTGTTTCAGATCAGACCTACTGTGATCGCCTGGTCCAGGATGCGCCTTTCCTGATGGGCTCTGGGCGCCTGAGCGAGCAGCAGGTGGACAGGATCATCCTGCAGCTCAACCGCTACTACCCGCAGATCCTCACTGACAAGCAGGCGGAAAAGGTGCTGAGGAGGTGAGGGGGGGGACCTGGGATGCCTCTCCAGGCATGGCATGCTCACAGGTGACACGCCTAGGCCCAGGCACTCGAGGTGCCCAAGCTGGTGACCTCTTTGGGGGAACCCAAAACAAATGCATGGTGTCAGCTCTCGGCACCCAGGCTCTTCATAGATCGTCAGGTTTGTTGGCCCTTTGTGGAGTAGTGGAAAGGCCGCAGGAGACCACGTGTGACAGCAGATGGCACACACAGCACACGGCAGTACAAGACGCAGAGGGGCAGCTGAGCCTGGGCCTTGCTCGCCCCACAGCAGTGGACCCAGCAGACTTTGCTCCTCTTTGTCTTCATTGCTCCAGACACGTCTGGAAAGGAAAGAAGGGTAGAAAGTCCCCCAAAGGGAGGATGACTCGTGTGTCCACAGAGTGAAGAAGGA
Organism: Ochotona curzoniae; assembly: GCF_017591425.1. Taxonomy (NCBI): domain Eukaryota; kingdom Metazoa; phylum Chordata; class Mammalia; order Lagomorpha; family Ochotonidae; genus Ochotona; species Ochotona curzoniae. The sequence goes on from NW_024467106.1 coordinate 61,052,147, forward strand.
AACTCCATAGAAGATGGGGATAATGAAGGCAGCTCACATGGGGTTGCCTCTCGGGAATTAGGGTGCGCAAACATGGCTGAAAGGATATCTCCACTCACTCCGCACCAAGAGGCGAGGCTTTGTGCTTGTACGGCCCACAGGGAGCATGGAACTTGGAGCCCGCCATTCCTTAACTGTTAGCTAGGAATCATTTATTGGGCATCTCACTGGGAGCCCCTTGGGCTTCTGACAGGTAGGCACTGACAGGTGGGTAGAAGGCCCCAGGTTGTCAGGCACTGACCCTGTCCCCCATCTGACCTGTAAGCCATGCTGAGAGAGGCTCAGTGCTAGGAGAGGCAGTGTGCCCACCTGTGCCACAGGCCCAGGAGCCTGTGAGCAGGCTATGCTAGAATCAAGCCCACCTTGAGTCCCCGCCTGTAGGGCAGAGGGGGTTCCTGTTGAGTCAGGCTAAGGCCATGTGCTGAGCCCATGCTGTGACACGAGCAGGTGCAGGACAGCTGCCACCTTGCCAGCCAAAGCTGGACATGGCATGGGAGATGCAGTTTCTGGGTTCCGTCCCAGGCTGCCTGATCCGGTCCTCCCTTTCAGTGCCGGGGAAGCCTGAGAGGCTTCAAATTTCAGGACCTGGGAAAGAGGGTTGGCCCTGCCCATCCCACCAGCCCCTGGCTCGCTTTGCCTGTGCCACCACACCCAACCACCTGTTCCCTGGCAGCAGTCACAAGATTAGATGTTTATAGAAAAAAAAATAAAAGAGGAACTGAACACCCCCTTCCTCATTGCACCTGCAGCTTCTGTGCTATTGTGGGTCAGTTCGCGTTCCCTGCAGCCATGGAGAGTGGCATACTGCCACCAGGGGGCAGCAGCCATCCGGCCTCCTGATCCCCTGGGTCAATGCCAAGTGCCCTGTCAACTGACCTCCAGAACCACGGAGGTTATATATCAGGCACGTCAGAACAGCCTGTTCGCTTCCCCGCTTACTTTTAAATACTTAAATCGTGTTTCTGTAGAAGCTCTCCTTTACACCATCACCTTATCAATTCCCTGTAACGACACTGTCACCGTAATTCATTATTCCCAAGCCAGTCCTTGGGTGGTGAAATAACTTGCCAGTGACACACAGAAGATGCCATGCTTAGTGGCAGCACGTCAGATGATGTCCCCTTGCCCCATGCTTTCTGACCTGTCCAAGTCCCAGTTTCCCATCCCACAGGGAATGGGGACCAGGCGTGAGTAAAGTGGTGGACCACCGAGGAGAAAGTAGGGACCAGAGAGCCTGACTGCATCACCCCCACACACACACCAACCTGATTTTCCCTTGTGACCCCTTCGCACCCCACCAGTTCCGGAACCCCAAGGCATCCCTCCGCCTGCGGCTTTGTGACCTCCTGAGCCACCTGCAGCACAGTGGTGAGCGTGACTGCCAGGAGTTCTACCGTGCCCTGTACATCCATGCCCAGACACTGCACAGCCACCTGCCCAGCCGCCAGGCTCTGCGTAAGTCCACACGGCCTCACTTCAGCTCTCAGTGACATGGCTGTCCTCCAGCCCTGTGCATGTGTGTCGCCTGCATGGCTTGTGCGGCTGCCTCAGCCCCTCCCTGAGCATCAGGAAAGCAGATACAGACCACGCAGGCATCTCTCACACACCTCTGTGTGTCTCTGTCTCTCTCCTGTGTCACTTTTGCAAAGAAGATGGAATCCCATGCACCTGTGGGACCTGTCTTTCTTCCACAGCCTCCCTCACAAACCCCTTCATCCCTGCATCAAGGACAGCAACCACATCCTTGTCCTCAACACACTGCACAGCCGAGTGACCGCCCCCATGATGCCCCGTGGCTGGCCTGTGCATGTGGGCTGCTCCAGGCCTGGGTGGCAGGGCCCTGTCCCTGGGCAGTGCACCATAGACCCCAAAAGTGTGGGTCCTAAGAGTCTGGGGTCCTCTGAGCTGCTGGGAGCAGAGAGAACCAGCAGTTTGGGAGAGAGGCCCAAGAGCTCTGTGCTCAGTTCTTAGAGGAGGGGCCACTGCTCTGGACCAGAGAAATGGGTGGCTCCAGTCAGGCCACTCCAAGGACCTCAAGGAGTCCTCCCCGGGCTTTGCTCCATGAGCCCTTCCCAAGTACTCCTGGGGTCATACCATGTCCCTGTTGGAGAGCCTAGGAGGAGGAGCCCTCCTAGGCCACAGCTACAGAGGCAGCCACCATGCTAGCAACAGTCAGGCCCTCAAGATTGAAGTGTGGGCTGCATATGGGGCCCTGTGGCCCCTGGGGAATAAGGTTGTCTCCTCCCAGTGCCAGTGTTCTTTGAGTGTGGGAGCTGGACCACAGGAGGACATCCCAAACTGCAGGGGCACGGAATGCCAAGCCTGGCTGGCCCAGCCCTGTGTGTGTGTGTGTGTGTGTGTGTGTGTGTGTGTGTGTGTGTGTGTCCATGTCCGTGTCCGTCCCTGTCCATCCATCCATGTGGAGACTGGATGGGAGCCCCATGGCCCCAGGAGGTGGCAGCAGTCTTGGGCTTCCTGTCAGGATGACCCCCCTGGCTCCCTAATAACCCACAACTAACCATGCCCTGTGATTTTGTTTCCAGAGAACTCAGATTCCACAGAGCTTGACTGGGGCCACGAGAGCTACGAGCTGAGTGACAGGGGTAACGCCCCCACTGCCCTCTCTCTCTTTTTCTGTCTCTCTCTCTCTCCTTCTGCCTTGGGCTTCTGCTGCCTTTGTCTTGGTGGAGAGCCTCCCCCAAGTTGTTTGCTGGCCGGCACAGGGGTGGGGAGGCCCTGTTCACACTTGTTTCTCCTCAGGACCCATGAGCTTCCTGGCAGGCTTGGGCCTGGCCACAGGCCTGGCGCTCCTCCTCTACTGCTGCCCACCAGGTGGGTACACGTGGACCCTCCCCAGGCCCCGGCAGAGTAGGTGCCACTGTGAGCTGCTGCCCAAGGCAGCCAGGGCTGCCAAGGGAGGTCCCTGAACTCCACACAGCATGACCCCTGGACCTGTTTGAATCCCAGGGTTCTGCCCTGTGTGGTGGGATAGTATCTGGCCCACCTTGCAGGGATCATGGGAGATAGCGTAGGTAGAGCTCCCTGCCTTCTGTGGAACCTGTGGCTCCTGGAGCTTGGAAATGATGACTTCTCTGAAGAGAAGGAAGGCTCTGGGGTTAGAAAGGCCTGCCACACTTGTGACCTTGAGCCATGACTGTGACCTTGTGCAGATCTCTTTGTGGTGGAGGGGACGCTGGTCTCTCTGAAGGGGGGGCAACTGCTTGGCCTACAGCCCCACCACTTGCCCCCAACTTCCCTTTTATCAGATTTTGCATGCTGGGAAGGGTGCTAGGGGTAGGGTACTGGTCCGTGCAAGAAGGAGCCTCCACCCTCTGCCTCACACCACTCACTGGGAGTCCGTGGGATTGCCCCAGTTCCTGCCTTGACCCAAACAAATGGAGGCAACAGTGCCAACACCCACCCTGCCCCAGCTCCCAGGGGTCCCGACCAGGCCAGGAAGAAGTCCACCTTAAATCTTCTCTTCCCCTTTTGTCTCTCAGATTCCAAAGGGCTGCCGGGCGCCCGGCGCATCCTCGGCTTCTCGCCCGTCATCATCGACAGGCACGTCAGCCGCTACCTGCTGGCCTTCCTGGCAGATGACCTGGGGGGGTTCTGACGGACCCAGACTCAGGTCCTGATGCCAGTCCCCACTCATCACTCAACCAAAGAGGGCCCAGGCCACTTGCCCAGGGCCCAGTACTTCTTTTTCTAAATGTGTATTTTTCATTATTTATAACTTGTTTAAGAAGCTTATCACCTTTACCCTGTAAGGTGCTTAATGTATTAAATGTTCATGTTCTTTCAGCTGGTCTCTTGCCCTTGCTTCAGGATAGTCTTCTAGATGCTTCCAGACGTGACTGATCCAGCAGTCACTGGTGAGTCCAGCCCTTGGGGCAGGATACCCAGTATGGGGACTCACTCGCCCCACAATCCACCCTCCCACTGTGTGCCCCCACCAGCACCTCTTCCCCCAGCGTGTCATCCCTCTTTCCCCCATTGTGGTATCTGCCCCTAGTCCCCTCCTAAACCTTCCCAATGACCCTTCCCTGCTGATCCATGCCCAGGGTCCTTCCCCACCCCCAAGTGGCCAGGATGGGCTCAGGTGGTCAGCCTGAGCTGGGCAGCTCCTGTGGCCCTTCTCCAGAGGCCCAGGCTGCTGCTGGCGCTGGGAGGGCAGGGCTGCATGGGACTCGCATGGGGAAGCAGCTGCTCCAAGCTCTGATCCCTACCACCCCCAACGGGCGGGGCTGTTATTTTCCCGATGGGAAAACTGCTCCCAAGAGGGCACAGTGCTCCTGGGGCCTCAGCCAGTGTGGGCTTGGTCTGAGCCTGGGTCAGTCCTCCTCTGTTCCCCTCCCCTGACCGTCCAAGGAGACTTGTGACCCCTCCATACCAGGTCTCTTCCTGGGCCCCCAAGTTCTCAGCTGCTCCCCATATGGACAGCCACTGTGTGCTGGGAATGGGCATCCCAACCCACCAGGACCCCCTCAGGGCCACATACTACCTGCTGGGAAGGAATCAGGATGGCCAAAGAGTCAGAGGCTGAGGTTGTACAAGCCTAGGGGCTGGATGCTGGCCATGCCAAGCACAGCCACAGCCAGAGCCTTGGCAAGATTAAGCATTAAGTCCTTGTCACCTATGAGGGCCACCCCTCCCAGGTGGAGAGGGATCCAGGTAGCCCCAGAATCCTTGAAAATGAAAAGCTGCACTGAGCCTTCCACATCCTGGTCCTGGCTCTTGCCCATCAGGGACCACACCCTGCTGCCTTGGCCGAGTTGGCTCAGCCTTCGTTTCCGTTAGCCTCAAGGTCTGCTCTAAGACCCTCTCTGTGGCCCAATGGTGGGCACAAACTGTGCCAGGCTGATGCCAGTGGTCACACTGACCCTCCCCACCAACGGGACCCATCATTATCATCACTTCCTGGACAGGGAAGCTGAGGTTGAGCCTAAGACTGCACCACGGCAAAGGGGCTGACACGGGGCAAGGGGGCAGCTCAGAGGGCTCTGCTCATGTGCACAAATACACACAAGTACACATGCATGTGCATATATGCACACTACATGCATAGTCACAGCACATGCACAGAGACACAAGACCCCAGCGTTAGGTCCCTCTCCCAGTGATTTCCTTGGTACCTCCTCCCACTGGCCTGATTATGGGGAAATAAGATTGTTTGCCAACCTGCAAAATCACCATGAGTATGCACTTTCTGCAGGGAGTTTTCAGAGGCTCGTGGATGCTTTCCAAGAAGGTTTCTGGTAGGCCCCACGCTGTTGATGGGCCAGGCCTCCCAGGAGAGACTCTACTGCAGCCCAGGGTCTTGGAGCATGCAGAGCTGGGAAGCAGAGCGGGCACTCAGGGATGGGGCATTCTCATCACCACACAGCCACCTCCTGTGTGACTACAGATCCTCCACATCCTCCTGCAGGCATGCCAGTCACCACCCCAGCATGAGGGCGGCTTTGTGGACAGCCCCCAGGAACATCCCACTGACTCCTCCACCTCTGAGTTGCTGGGCCTCAGTTTGTCCATCTGTGAATTAGGATCCCTCCCGTAGGATAGCTCAGAGCAGCACAACTAGGTGGAGCCCCGGTCCCACAGCAATTTTGTGAGCTAACTGTTATGTTAGAAAGTGCATCTGACACCACACCTGGGAGAAGTAGCACACACTAAGTGGCAGATGTCTGGGTGAGGGTGGCATACCGGAGAACTGGGATCTAAGGAGCCCTGAGACCTGGGCCTGGGCTTCCCAGAGCCAGGCCTTCTCATCAGGGGCATGTCCTACACCACTGTGCCTGGAAAGGGGCACCATTCTCACACCCACCTTATGGGTTAGGAGACCAAAGCTCAGCTGTGACAGGACCCCAGGGGACCCGACAGCTGTGCTCAGGTGCTGAAGGCTGCGCCCCATATGGGCCCTCACACCATCCACACAGGAAAGGGGTCCAGGACTGTGCCCTGTGGCCAGGCTCTGCCATTGGGCAGACCTATAGGCAGGGATCCCAGGTGACAGACAAGACCTCAGCAGTGGCAGCCCCAGTGGACACTGGCAAGGTCGTCTGCGAGGGGTCAGAGAGCTCAGCCCAGTGGTACTGACTAGCAAAAGCCAGAAATAGTGAAACCCCATTAACGTAGTGTCGGCGCGCCCTAGACCTGACCCTGAGCCTGCGGAGTAACATGTTCGTCACCCTGTGTTGTACAACTCAACAGCTGAGCTTCCGGGTTCTGGGTGCATGTGGCCGTCTGTCGCTGCTAGCCTACACACCCTTACCCCTCTGACATCCTCCCATATCACACTTGCCATCAGAATACTCCACAGCCCCTGTCCCTCGTCCCCACTGTTTCTCTGCTGGTGGAAGCCCCTGCCTGACCGGCACTTCCCACAAATATACACCCAGGACTACCAACTCAAGGGCTCTGGAGGGGTTGGCTGTTCTGTCTCAAATCATCAGGTTGTCCTTTACCCAGGACCCACAGTGTGACAGGTGGCTGTGAGGTGGCCTATGGCCTGGGCCCTCATGAACACCAGTATTGTAGCAGGTGCCCTGTGCTTGTTGTGGAGCCTAGGTGGCCCATAGGGCAGTGCGGGTGCATGTGGCCTGTGGTGGCTGCTTTCCCCTGAAGACCAAGGCATTCCCAGGCACAGCCACCAGTGGACCAGGCAGGGGAGAGGGACCTCGTGCTGACCTCCCAGCACCAGGAGGTAGATGACATGAAGGTATCTGGCTGTGGTCAGGATTGGAAGACCTCTCAGCTGCCTGATCAGCCTGTGGACCTCAGGGCAGGACCAGGGTGGGCACATGGTGACAAAGTCAGGAGGAATGAGGATCCATACCCAGGATACGGAGGCTGATACTGTGCCTGAGGGATCCAGGGCTTCAGCATCACAGCTCATCCCAGGCAGTGTCTCAGGAGGGACTGGTCCCAGACCATCTGTGGACATTCCTGGCAGGGATGGAGTGTGGACACCTATTGCGGCTCCTCCTGACCCTTCTAGAAACCTCTCTCCCACACACACACCTTTTTTTATATATATGTATATATTCTTACTTAGTTGATTAGGGTACAAAGGATCAAGGACTACAGGAAAGTGGGTAATACCATTGTTTCCACACTAATGTCATCAATTTTTCTTCCCTGTATCTGGAGTCAGGGGAGAAACAAAGGGAGAAGCCCCACCCAGCCTCCCACTCATCCCGGATCCCGTATGTGAGGCATGCTCCGAGGGTCCTGCTCAAGCAGTTTTGATAGTTCAATAGTTCTGAATTGCTGCCAATCTTGCTGTTCCATTCACCGTGAAATCTATGCAGAATCCACTGGCTGACATAAGCTCTTCATGATTGGGGTTCTGAGATCAGCAGTTCAATTGCAGGGATCTCCAAAGAAACTTCATCTAAGGTGATCCCAGACCTGATTCTTGTGTGTGCTTGCCAGTACAGGGTCTGGCACGTCTGTTGCCCCAGTCAGCTTATGCACATGCTGGTCGTTGCAATTTCTGGTCAGTTCTGTTTCCAGCCCTGTCTTCCACTCGAACTGATGGGTGTTGTAGTCCAACCAGAACCTGCCCATTTCATACTCAGCCCTCACAGCAGCCAGTGGGAACTTCAACCTAGTCTGGGCAACTCTCCATAACCCCTACCAGGCCTACCCCCTACCCTGGTTCCCATGCTTGCCAGTATGTACCGCAGACTTGTTCAGTCTGTCCTGCATCCCATTTAGCTCTCATACATGTCAATGGGCATTGAAGCCTAGTTCAACCCAACCAACCCTACTATCCAACCCACACACATACTGGCGGGTGCCTTTCTGTCTAGCCACCCCTGCTCCTGTCCTGGTTTTCATGCTCTCCAGTGGGACTGGTAACGCAAGAGGAAGATGCCCACTTTTTCCCTACCAGGCTACTCCCACTCTCTGATTAAGCACTCTCCAGGTGGTCCTGGAGTTTGACTTGACAGAACTAGCACCCAGTGCCAGCTTCTGCCAGCTGATATCACAGCAAAGCCCCAACCAACCTTCACCCACTCTAATTTTTGCTAGGAATAATCAGCCCAGCCTGGCCCTTCCCTGATCTAGCTCACATGAGGCCCACAGGTGTTGTAGCCCTGCCTGGTCTGGTCTGCCCGCATCCCAATTCACGCTCTCCAGTGGGAGTGGTTGTCCAGCAGGGGGAGAGCCCACATTCCCTGCCAGCTTTGCCCCTTCCCTCCCTGATTCTCATGTGTGCTGTTTTGGCAATGCGACCACATCTGGTACGGCTCATCCCACCTTGGCATTCTGTAATATGCACTGGTTTGTGTCGCGACCGAACCCGGCCTGACCCACACTCTATTCTGGTGCTCAGATTATCCAGTGGATGATGTGAATGGGTTCAACCTGGTCTGCCCCCCACCTATGCCATATGTATGCAGGTGGGTATCTTTCTCTGGCCTGGTCTGGGTTGCTCCCTCTCATAGTTCTTGCACTCATCCATAGGGACTGTGTCCCAACAGAGGAGTTTCCCAAGCTCCTCCAACAGAACCTCTCCCTGCGCCACATCTTGTGCGTACTGGCACACACACCATTTTAAGATGACTTTATATACTTACTCCGAAACCAGTAAAAGAGTCTTCCATCTTGTGATTTACTCCCACCATGCCTCCAATAGCCAGGCATGGGCCAGAGTGAAGTCAGGAGCTGGAACTCCATCCTGGTCTCCCACATGGGTGCAGGGGTCTAGAGAGGAAGTTGAGCAGCGGGAACTTGAACCAGCACTGATGTACGGGATTCTGAATCACAAATGGCAGCTTACCTGCTGTGTCATAAAGGCCCAACTCTAGTTTACATCCTTGACCCAAGTGTTTTGTTCCCTCAGAAGGTGTCACCTTCACCCAGGCACCTGCCATATCACTTTCACTAAGTGTTTGTGTTACACAGGCATGTCACCTTCACCAACTGTGAAACTTTCATCAAATGTCTTTCACCTTTTTTTTTTTTAAGATTTGTTTTTATTGCAAAGTCAGATTTACAGAGAGGAGAGACAGATTTTTTCCATCTGCTGGTTCACCCCCCATATGGGGCCATGACAGCCTGAAGTGAGCTGAGCCAAAGCTAGGAGCCCCCTCCAGGTCTCCCATGTGTGTATGGGTCCCAAGGCTTTGGGCCATCCTTGACTGCTTTCTCAGGCCAGACACAAGGAGCTGCATGGGAGGTGGAGCAACCAGGACATGAACCAGCGCCCATATGGGATTCTGGCACTTGCAGGTGAGGGATTGGTCAGTTGAGCCATAGCAACAGCCCCATCTGTCACTTTCACTGCTGTCACCCCAACCACTGCAGCCACAGGATGGGGGACCCACATCCTTGGCCTAGACTCAGACTGGGGCGCTTCCTCTAGCCAAATGGAGCTCTTATTTCCTGTGATAAAGCTTCAAGAGACAAAAGCCATGGAAACATGTGGCTCCACAGTTACAAACATCTCTCAGAAGAACTTCTCCTACTTTCACCCTGCAGCTCTTTATTATCTACATATTTATTCATTTTAAAAGTGGGACAGGGAGGGTAGAGGGAGAGCATGCTTCCAACTGCTGGTTCATTCCCCAAATGCCGGCAATAGCTGGGGTGGGCCACGTACCCAGGATTCAATCTGGCTTCCCAGAAGGCAACTTGAGTCATCATGGGTTGCCTCCCAGGGCGTGCATTTAGCAGGAAGCTGGAATTGGAAGTGGAGCCACCACTTGAACCCTGGCACTCCAATATGGGATATAGTGTCCCAGGCAGCATCTTAAACCACTGAGCCAAAGGCCCACCTCTCCCTTTAGTCCAAAGCAAAGCCAGGAAGGATGGATCAGCCACATACACTAAGGGCAGTAGTGAAGATATGCATAACCACCTGAAAGAATTGGAGGTGAACAGGGCCCACAGCTCAGCCAGCCAGAGGGAGAGTAGGAAAATAGGAGAAGGCTTTGAGGAGGAGTAAAAGCCTGTGAGAGTTATCTCCTAGAGGGGACCAAGTGGGGGCACCTGCAGAGGATGCAGAGGCAAAGTCGGAAGCCGGGCTAGAGGGCTGACCCCAGCTCCACCCAAGGCCCCCAAGGGCCAGCACAAGCTGAGATGCAGGGATGGCCTGGAAGGTGTGGTGGGGAGGACAAGTTGGCTGCTGGGGTCTGGGAAAGGGAACATGTAGGAGAGAATGAAGACTTAAAGGCTGGGTCTAGGAGCTGGGCTTCCACTGGATGAGGGCTGCAGAAAGGTGGCTCCCAGACTGGCCTTCAGCTGACCTCCTTCCCATGGACAATGTCCCTACACCAGACCCTGCTGTCGGGGGAGCATCAGACTCAGGGCCGAGCCAAGATGTGGACCAGGACCTCAACATCCGGGAATGATTGCTGAGAGCAGAAATTTCATATGGAATGGACACAGCAGGCTCCACATGTGACTCCTGTCCAGGCCAGGGGCTGCAGAACCTGGGCATTCCAACATGGCTGCCTCCCCACCCCAGTTCTTCATTCACGCTGCTGCTCCGTGCAGAGGGGACCCAGAAACAGATGGCCAAGGCCCTGAGTCCTCAGACTCCAGACTGCCCTCTAGGCTCCTGCAAGGAGGCCCCTGGTTCCCAAGTCCTGGAACTGCTTCACTTCGTGCCACAGGAGCCCAAGGAGGAGCGAGAATCTGCGGTGCAGGTGGCCAGGGGTGAGTGTGGGGAGTTATTTTGCTCTAACTGGCACAGCAAGGCACCAGGGTACCAGGGCAGGGTGGTGAGGCCCACAGGGTCCCCATTATGTGGATCAGGACTGAGCTGCCAGCTGGGGCTGGATCAGTGAGGAACCCATGTGCCCTTGCCCTACAGTGCCCTGCAGGTCTCCCTAGTTCTGACCCTGTGGCTGGGTGGAAGGGGTACCTCTAAACAGGCACTTGCAAGATGGCCAGGAACCCAGATGAGGCACTATCAGATGTGTAAGGGAGTCTCTGGGCATCTGAGATAACTCCAGCTCACCCTCCTGCCCCCATTTCCCCCAGGCAACACTCTGAAACAAAGTGCATCTGGGGAAGGCTCCCATGCCTGTGGCTGCCCACAAGGGTTGGGGCACATGGAGGCCAGCAGGGAGGGAGTGGTGGTTTTATTCATCATTCCTGATTAGAAATGGGGAGGGTGATACTCGGCTGCCGAGTAGAGGGCAGAGGCTCTGCCCAGCACTGCCAGGGAAGCACATGTTGGGCCCGGCTCCCTCTTGATGGCTGCCAAGCCCAGGCACTGAGGCTTAAGGGGAAGATGGCAGCAGACTTCCCTGGAGGAGGGGGATGCTGGTGAACAGGTGGGAGCAGGGAGAGCTCCTCATCTTTCAGGAATGTCCTGAGATAGTGGCTGGCCGGGGCCCTTGGTCTGGCCTGTCCATGGACCTGCTGTGTGTCTCCAGGGGGGCCGTGACCCATGTCTGGACACAGATCTCTGCAGCTTTCCAGTTCTGAGCTTCTGGGCCTCCTGCTGGGCCCCACACACCATGATGGTTTCCTGCACGCCGTCCAATCAGAGCAGCAGCTGGGCCCTGGGCACGAGAGGTCCTGCAGAGCGCTGTATACCATAAATGGACGCCTCAAGAGCTCAGTGACCACCTGGGCTGGGTGGGCGGACTGCTGGGCAGGCACAATCCAGGTTTCTGAAAGGTGGGCGGAAGAGGTGTGAACAGCAGGACCCAGACGGGTTCCTGAGCTTGCCTGGCAAGCAGCCTGCACCACTGGGGGTCCAGCAGACACTCAGACTCCAGAGTAAGAGCCTGCCGGCTGGGGGGCATCTCCTGGGCTCCCAGTCTCAGGCTCTCTCTGATAATGCGATGAACACAGCATGCCTTTGGCCAGCACTTAAAGGCCAGGCCCCAAGGCAGCTGTGACCACAGCCACCTATGGGGCCCAGGTTTCTGCTCCTTGGTGCTTCCAGCTCAGTACCCCACCCCGAGGACCACCCTGAGGACACTGCAGGGTCTCCAAGGATGCAGGCCATGTACCCACAAGCCTGGACTCTCTTCCCAGCTGGCAGGCGAACGGCACTTGAGGCACCTGAGGCTGACATTGAGGACACACAGCAGTTGATGATAAAAGGCCTGGTCAAGCTATGAGGGACAAAGGGGCTGGCACCAGGCTTCTGCAGGAGGCGGCTTCAACAACAAGCCAGGTGGCAACCAGGCAATCAACAATAAATGCCACGTGGGGCTGCCCAGATCCTACCATTACGGCTCCATGGTCAAGGCACCAGGGATTGTGTAACTGTGTAACTCAGCTACCACGCATGGCATGGGTGCCTGGGGAGCCAGGCACTCTCAACACAGCTGTGCAGCTGCATGCCTACCTCCCAGTATCCACTGTGGCCACTTGGAGTGTTGGCTCTGCCATCCTCCCCAACACAGGCACTCTGCCCTGAGCACACGAGGCTCATGTTCTAACCTGCTGTGATGTCATCTGTTAGGCATGCCTACATACAGAAGGAGCCGAGGGACGCACTTGGCCTACGGCCACATGGACTGAGCCACCAGAGCCTGCCTTTGGCTCCTGTGCTTGCACTGAGCATCCCTTGCCAGGTGCTTGCTGGCAGCAGCGCTGATCATGGTGTGAGTGCCTCCCACTCAGTCTGAAACTGCCCCACTTAGAGCCAGGGTCCATCTCAGAGCAGGAAGCAAATGCAAACCTTGCAAGGCCCAGAAAGAAAGAGATGTGGGGCAGCTCGGCGGGGGAGTCTGCATGAGAATGGGGTTGAGGAGGGGAGGGGAGCCCCCAAATCTCATGTTTGTGTGAACTCACGGGGTATGTCAGCAGTCTGTCCAACCACAAGAGACCACTGAAACCCCAGGCAATCAGTGCTGGGGCAGGACTGGCTTGGTGGATGCTGGCACACCCCAGAGCCCCCCACCATCGGCCATCATGGCTCACCTACTGCCGGGGCGCTGTATCTGGCAACGGCTTCTGGACTCCAAAGGCTGTGATGAAGATGTTGACCACCACGATGACAAACACCAGGCCCGTGGCCAAGTTGTTGAGGAAGTCCAGCTTGGCGTGCTTAGCTGGGTTATTCAGGTCGTACTTGACTGTGGGTGAGAGAGGAACAGGTGGTACTGAGGCAGCCTAGACCCCAGATGGGGACACTGACACCTCATCTGGCAATGGGGTTGCATACAGGGGTGGCCCAGTCCAATGTGTGTACCCCACCTTCCATAGCCCCTTTTCTCCACCATGAATGGAATCCCAGTGGGTCAGGGGCCAGAGTTCACGCCCTCCTAGATGGGAAACTGCCCTGGGCCAGGCTAACCACAGTGTCGCCCTGCACCTCCAGATCCCCCAGCTGCCCACATTCTCTCTCACAGCTGGGCATGGGCAGCCAGGGGGTCCCCGGTTCTCTGTAGCAGGAGGGGAGATCAGCCCTGCCCCACTACCAACCTCTGTCTACCAGAGATCTGAGGTGCAGACCCCCAGGTCTTAGCCTGGCGGAGACCAATGTTGGAGGCAGCAGCCAGGCTCAGGGTTTGCACTCAGCAGAGCAGGGCTGCAGGGCTGGTCCCTGTCCACTGGGAGGGTTTTTGGGGGGACAGTGTCTAGGGGTCCCTCACTCCCCTCCTGGGTAACTCAGCTACTCTGAATTCCTTGTAGGGCAGCTGCTGCTGGTCACCAGGGCCAGCAAAGGCAGCAGGGAGAGCCAGGTGACCAAAGATCCCTAGTCTGATGACCTTGACCCAGGTGGCCCTGGAATGGGGAGCAGCAGAGCTGCAGGGTGGCACCCACCCTCAGGGGTGGGCAAGGGGTGCCCGGGGAACCTACCAAGGAAGATGAGCAGCACACCTACACCAATCTGTAGCGCCAGCGACACCGAGATGAGGACCACCAGGGGCACGAAGAAGGCGAAGCTGGGGCCCTGCTCCACCACGGCCTTCAGCTGTGACGCATTGGCCATGAGCAGCGCGATGTCCAGCATGCTCTCGGCCGCGCTCTTCTTGTTGGCATAGTGGTTCACGTTGATGGGCTGGTGCCTCCAGCCCCAGCGGGACGGCTGTGGAGAACAGGGCGGTCAGGGACCAGGGCGGGGACTCCCCGCGCCCAGACCTGGGGAAAATGCTCACTTTCGTGAGGACAGAGGGTGCTGGCTCTCTCTAAACTTCCTTAGAATAAAGTTTTGGAGAGACAGGAGACACAGACAGCTAGGCCAGTGGGCAGGACCCTGCCCTCCTGCTGTGGGGGTCGGCTGAGGGGGCACACTTGTCCTTTTGCAAGCCTCCCCTCTCGCTGGCCAGAAGGGAAGTGACGAATTCCCCCACAGCACTACAGGCCAGTGCTTGAAACCAGCTCTTCCTGGCTGACCGGCCCGGGCCATATCCCATCCTTGAGCGACTGTACATACCCAGCCACCTTGCTGGGCATCCATGGCACATAGTGGGCACTCAGCAGAGCCCTTGGGCTCAGCTGCTCCCTCCACCTCAAGGAAAGTTCTGATCACTTCTGGCCCCACAGCATCCCCTGCCTTGGGGGCACTCCCAGCCCCCACCCAACGCTCCAGGCCAGTTTCCACTTTGCTCCCAGCCCACCAGTCCAGCTGGTCATGGGGAGCCTGGCCAGGCCCTCTGCCCCACTGTCAGATACTCCCATGCTCTGAGGCCCTACTGTGGGCCACTGCCTCCATGAAGCCTCCCAAGACTTCCCCTAGCAGCACACAATTGTCTCTTGCCCCAGGTTCTTTCCTGACCACGCCTGGCAGCCCCCATCTCAGGCTGCACCACTGTGCCCCAACCCAGGCACCTGGGACAAATCTACTGCCCCCTCATCCTGGCCTTCTGTGCAAGAGTACCCAAGTGGCAGTTCCTGAACGGAAACCACTTGGGACATTGGTCAGAGCACGGGCAGCGCTAGGGCCTGGTGCACGGCCAGCCTCTTGGAGCCACTCCAGGAGCTCCTGTTTCGGGACTCATGAAAGATGCAGGGAGGGGCAGACCCAGGGATCTGGCTGCTGCTGTTCAGGCTGCGAGTGCTCACAAGGAAAAATACCAGGGGTAACCTCTGCAGAACAGATGGGG
This sequence comes from Ochotona curzoniae, assembly GCF_017591425.1. NCBI lineage: Eukaryota > Metazoa > Chordata > Mammalia > Lagomorpha > Ochotonidae > Ochotona > Ochotona curzoniae. Next base: position 61,067,212 of record NW_024467106.1, read on the forward strand.
GGCCAGAGCTTGGCTTTAGCAAGGTCTGAGGGCTACTGGTAAACTTTAAACAGCTCAATCCCTGTTAAAAATGGGATGGAGTCCCTGTGTTGGGGGAAACAGGAAGCTTGTTTAAAAAGTGTCAGTGTGGGCCCAGCACGATGGCGTAGTGGTTGAGGTCCTCTCCTTGCACACGCCAGGACCCCATATGCCCAGTTCTAATCCTGGCAGGCCCGCTTCCCATCCAGCGCCCTGCTTGTGGCCTGGGGAAACTGTCGAAGACAGCCCAAAGCCTTGGGACCCTGCGCCCACATGGGAGACCCAGAACAGGCTCCTGGCTTCGGATCAGCTCAGCTCTGGCCGTTGCGGCCACTTGGGAAGTGAAAATCATCGCACGGAAGATCTTCTCTGTCTCTCCTCCTCTCTATATCTGCCTTTCCAATAAATTAATTAATTAATTTAATTAAATGAATAAAAAGTGTCAGTTTATGCTCCTGTCCTGTCCCTATCCCACCTGGTGAGGGCAGGCTGTACAAGCGGAACCCACCCAAAGAACCAGACAGATGTAAAGGCAGAACCACTACAGGAAGTACAACTCAGGGAAGCTGTATTTGGAAGGCTAAAATGTTTCTAATTCAGAAAGTCCAGGAAGAAGAGCTTATTGTTCATGGAAAAATAAATATTTAGTAACTATGGTATTCTGATTTTCATGCTCAGGCTGCCTGAGACACTGGTGATCATCCTTCTGTGAAAACACACGGAGATGCAGGTCTGTGATGCAAAGTCGTGAACACTGACTCCTTCCTGCACTGGTTTATAGCTTTCTTTTCTTACCTACTTGCTTAAATACCCCTAATATTTTGTCAGATGCACTAAGCGTTTTGGTTGAACTTACTGTCTTGTGTACTTTGTGGGATTTTTTTTTTTTTGGTTTTGCCTTAATGAGAGGGTGGTAATTTTGAGGGTTTGGCACGCCTGGATGCTGTCCTGGCTTGTCAAGATCACGGAGAGGAATACAAAACAAAAACAAAGAGAATAACCCTCCTGACAGTGACACCTGTAATAAACTCTTGTAGGGCTTTTCAGGATGAGCCATTGAAATGAACGATCCTTCATGGGCTGAAACTTGAATTGCTGCAAAATGAATCTAGGTTGCTGGTTTGGTTGAGTTTTTTTGTTTGGGTTTGGCTTTTCCTTTAGGGTGGCTGGCTGGGCTTCATGTAGAATTTTACACTAAGTACAGAATTTATTGTTGAATATATTCGAATCTGGCATGGTTTGCAGAGGTTAGATTTAGTAGAAATGCATTCATACTGTGAACTGTGCTCGGACGGTTAAAGACAAGCGTGTGAAGCATTCCGTATTAACAGTGAGTGGAGAAAATGTCTTCACATAGATAAACTGTATATGGTGCAGATGTAAAGTTTTTATGTAAAAAACTGTACAGTATTGATTCTCATCTGGCATATTCGAATCAGGTTATAGATAAAGTGCTTGAATTATTTCATCAATGTAATCAAAATCTGGGTAACCCACAAAAAAAAAAAAGTTCATGGTCACCTGAAATGCCATGCCCAGGAGTAAGGGAACAAGGGCCACAGAGACACAGAGGAGCCCGACGCTCGCCAGACTTGCTGCCCCCCAGGACCCTGGGGCTCCCCCAGGCCCAGGGCACAGCTGCTCCCTCCCCTCAGGAGCCTGAGCCTGGCCCCACGTGCAGCCCCAGCTCTGTCCTTAGTCCTTACAAAGCCACCTGGCTGGCCACACCCTGGCTGGAGGCTGCTGGTCCACTGTGGGCACCTGCTCCTACTTGCATAAACCAGAAGTGCCCAAGCGCCATGGCTCGAAGCCACCCTAATGCCCATCTGGTCCCCACCCCAGGACCTGATGGTGAGAGGAAACACGGGTGTACACGCCATGGGGAGGCCCCACCCTCTGCGGAGACATTACCTGTGGACACATCTACACATACATACATATGCAAAGGCAAACACACCCACACAATCATGGAAAGTGTACAAACTACACTTTGCTTACATGACACACAAATAAAGTACACACACACACGGCCACAGAAACACACAGGCATGCACCAATATAACCCACGTGTGCCTATAGTTACATGTGCATGAAAATCCAGAAACACACAATTTATTCACAAGTATGCACACAGCACAACATATATGTACACACATGGATACCCAGACTACACAATGCCTTCTCATGTGTGCACATCCTGAACACACATGTGTCCACACAGTTACACCTACAACACAAAAAAACACACACACGACCCAGGCACACACATGCCCATGAACACACAAATGCACAGGCTAGCTATGGTGCTCTCTGGCAAGAGGAAGAATTCTTTTTCATCCAAGGCTCTGTGAGTCACTGGAAGACCTGCCAGTCACGGGCCTTCGGCAAAGACTGCAGAGCCCTGAGTCCTTGGTCTCAGGGGCCTGTGGCCATGCAGCAGCAGCACAGCCCCAGCTCTCGGCTCCCCCAGCCACAGGGTCTGTGGACCCGCTGTTTGCATGCCAAGGTGGGCAACTGAGGCTTGGTGCGGGGGGCTACCCATTCTGGAGCCATGGAACAAATGAGAGCTGCCCTGGGATTTGACTCCAGGCCCTGGGGGGCCAGAGTCCTGCTGAATGACACCACTGCCCGCAGGGGTCACTGAAGGTGGGCCCCAGCGACTCAGTGTCCCTTGTGGTGAGGTTGCTTCTGGCTCTTCCGGCCATCTGCTTCCTGTTGGACCTACACCATGATAAGCAGCACAGCTGGGCTGCAGGACTGTGCCTGGGGTCAGCCACAGCCCCCGCAGCCTGACTCTGTGGACCACACAGCAGATGCCCTTCACTCCCTCAGGCTCCCTGTCCTCACACCTCAGGCCTCCTGTGGAAAGCCACCCATCCACTGAGTGACAGCATATGTCATTCTCCCATCCTACAGACCAGGAAACTGAGACTTAGCTAGGACCGACCTGGAAGACCTTGAGGAAGGAGCAGGCCCGCATTGTAGCCCAGGCCTGTGTGTGCCCTGAAGCCACACGATGCAAACTATTCATGTCCCCAGTCAGGGTCCTGGAGGAGGCTTTGTGCAGGCTGGAAGTGGGGCCATACTGAAGCTGATCCCTACACAGGTGAGTCCCAAGGAATGTGGCCAGTGGCCCCAGCCCCATGGGCCAGAGAGCTCTCCGGCCTGACCCACTGCCAAGAACACAGCGCCATGGCGCCGGTACTTGAGGGAACACAGCCCCTGGTTAATGTTCATCAGAGGCAGCAGGCCTTCTCCTGAACCTCAGCAGCAACCAGGAGCTGGGCTGGGAAGAAGGCGGCAGGGCCCACACTCCCTGCCGCCTCCTGTGGACAAGCAGTCTTAGTCGGTGCAATTCCAGGACCACCTGCTGAGCACACCAGCTCAGGCGGGAGGAGAAGGCACTAAGCCAGGCGGCCCATCCCCATCAAGGTTTGCCTGGGAATAGATAGGGTGGGGGGTTGGGGAGCCACAACCACAGCAGCTGTCCTTGCCCCAAGGCCTGCATGGACTGGGGCTGGCTGGGAGCGGTGGTGGCCCATGTGCCCACAGCAGCAGCCAGCAGGTGACCGCTCTGTGCCTCAGTCTCCTCAGTAAGGCAGCCAGGGACTCAGATGGCACCAGAACCATCCAGGGCCACGGCAGGGGACAGCAGTAAGAGGAGATTCCTCCATGTCTCCCTACTGCAAGACTCCACCACCCCAGCAAACCCTACCAGTCAGGGCTGCTGCACCTGCAGACAGCAGCAAGGGCAGAAACAGCCACCCTGGCATGGCTCTTTCACGTTGAGCAGGCCCTGGCACCCATGTGCCTCTGCCTTGGACTCCAGCACTGTCTGCTCAGCGACCCTGGCCCTCAAGGTCACCAGCTGGGCACCATGGAAACTGGAAGACCTAGAACTGAGTCCTTCCGTTACCCCCAGGCCAGGACCTGCCCAGAGCATGAGCCCAGCCTCAGGCTCAGCTCGGCTGAAACAACCTGTCGTGGGTCCCACAACCAGGCCAGAGGTGGGGTCTAGGAAGCCCACCTTTCTGAGTCCCATGCTGTCATCATGTCCCCTCTATCTCCACCCACCTGGAAGGTAAGCACCAAAACACCTTCCAGCGTTAGGCCTGTGTGCCTGGCGAGAGGCCCCGCCAGGAGCGGCATCCCCACAGAAGCTGGGCCAGGGCTGGCAGGGCTGGGTGGGGCGAGGCAGACCCATTTCCTATGGGCAGAAAGGCCCTCAAGTCCACAGCAACGTCAACATCAGGACTTGGCCAAGACCCCGCAAGGAAAGCAGAAGTGAGGAAAACAGGAAAACGCCCAGCAGCTGCGGGCACGCATGGTCAGGCCAGCCAGAGCACAGGGCGGCACTCTCTTCTCCAGAGCATGTGACCAAGCTGTGGCTCCAGGAGCCTCGCCCTGGGGGCTGTTAGGGTCAGCGAATGGTGAGGCTGGCAAGGGGGGGTGGTTCTCTCAGCTTGTGTGCAAACTTCCTGCTGTAAGATCTCACCCTCCACTGTGCCCAGTGCCCAGAGATGCCCCGTGGCTGTGGACCATCTCCAAGTGGAAATTGATGTTTACCACCACAGGCGGTACCAGTGCTGTGGGGGCAGTTCATGGGGCTTCCTGCCCTCTCGCCCCAATGGGACTCAGCCGGCCCCGGGCTCAGGCAGTGTGGGTGCAGCTTGCTCACGGCCCTGGCCCAGGTAAGCCACTCTCATTGGACATGAGAGTCCACGGAGGCCCCTCTCTGGGGAAAGAGCGACCCTTGCTGAACCACTGCTGGTGTCACCCTGGGAGACAGTTATCATGATGTCACTGTCACGTGCCGGGTCCTACTCCCAGCACCCTCCAGCCGGCAGCCTCTGTCCTCACTGACTGCTGGAACGTGCTGCTGTCATCCCCATTTCACAGGTGAGGAACTGAGGCCCACGGTGCTGGCACAATATGCCCGAGAAACAGCAGGACAGGGCTTGAGGGGGGAAGGGGACAATGAGGGGCATCGGGCAGGTGAAGGGACCGGACCGAGCAGCCTTGGGGGCTGGCAACCTCCCCAGGAAGCCTCTACCTGGGAACAGAGACTCCCCCGGAGGGATATACCCCAGCCTGGAGAGGGGTGCCCTGCCGTTCCCTCTGCCCAGATGCTGTTCCCACAGCAGCCTGCCAGCCCCCTGGGGCTGCCCATTCCCTCCCCACCCAGGGCTGGGGCTGCTCCCTGAATCAGCTTGGGTGCAGGTAGGGGTGGCAGGGCTGGAGAGGGCTGCAGCACCTCTCTCTGGCCTCAGAGCCTAGACTGTCACTCCTCCCCCCAAGCAGTTCCCCTCCAATCTCCCTCCCATGGCCTGAGATATGCCCAGAACACCCGCCCACCCAGCTGCCTGCCCAGGTGAGCAGAGGCAGTGCTGAGGGCACAGCTGGGCAAGAGCAAAGGTGGGGCCTGGTACCCTCCTTTCCAACAGCTTCTGAGCCACCTGTCCCTTTGTGATCTGATTTGCCTTGCCCCGTGCCCTGGAGGCAGGCAAGGGTCAGTTCTAGGCAAGGGTCAGTGTAAGGCCACTGCAGAAGGCCCAGACAGGGGAGGCGACCTTGCCAAGCCCACACACCAGGGGTATGCCCGGCTCCACAGTGCTCACCCACCAGGCAGGCAGACCCTGACGTCTCCCACGCTTGGCTGGCCGTTTGTGTGTGACAAGTGGACCTCACGTCTGCCCAGGTGACAGGCCCTGTGTGGCTGCGCTGCCTGCGGGCTTTCCAAGTCCAGACCCCACCTCCCTCAGCAGCCGAGGCCTGGAGTCACCACCTGGCCACTGTGACCCGCAGCCTAGGACATCTCCAAGGACTGCCAGTCCCCACCCCCTACACCAGGGTGGGAAAAGGAAGGAATGTTCAAAAGTCAACAAGTCAGAGGGCCATGCCAAGGCCTGGGGAGTGCGCTGGTCCTGGCGTGGAGATAGCCAAGCCCTGGAAACCCATGGGTCCTGGGACGGAGATTCAGCCTCAGAACCAGCACTGGGGAAGGAAGACAGGAGGACAGGAGGAGGTACCCCACTTCCGAGGTGGGGGACAGAGGCCTCTGCCAGCCCTGCCTGGAGCCAGGGCAGGCTCAGGACAGGCTCGGGGCCTGTGGATGGACAGCCTGGAGGCGTGAGATTTCTCCCAGGCAACTCAGCACAGCGGTTCTCCCGCGGGCAGGCTCGGACCGTGTGGTCACCGGCTGACGTCGCTGTCTGCCCGCCGCTGGCCAGCAGCCAGAGGCTGGCGGTGCTGGGCTCTGCTCACCTCGGGCGCACAGGAAACCGCGCGGGAGGTAGGCAGGCTGCTGAAGGAGACCTCGGCGCTCGGCCAGGGGCGCATGCCACAGCAGCAGCAGCAGCCTAGGATCCCGCGCCTCTCCCTCGCCCCCGAGTGGCCGTAACCCACCCAAGTTCGGTCCCCGTTTGCTCCCCGAGGGGTCGGGCAGGACTCGGTGCGACGCCGCCAGCCCAAGTTTCGTTATGTGGCGTGCACAGCTGCCCGCAGGGCTGGCCAAGATCTGGCTTGCGCGGGGGGTTCTTACCGAGGCGGCGGGGGAGCCAGGACGCGGGTCGCCGTTGAGCTCGTACTCCTCGGGGCCTGAGTCCATGCTGTGGCCTCCAGGCCGCCTCCTCCGCCTGAGCGCGCCCGCGCCTCCGCCCCGGCCTCAGGTCCCGGCTGCGCGGCCGTTCCGCCCCCACACAACTCCGCCTCCGCCGGGGCGGGTCCAGCCCGACCTGGAGGCCACCCGGCATGCTGGCTGCATGGTCTGCATGGTCATGCATGGCTGCATGAGCAAAGCAGAGCACCTGTGCAGCACCCCCTCCCCACGCTACAGACACTTTCAATCTATAAGAAGGAACCAGGAACTAACCTGAAATGGCGCTGTCCTTTTTTTTTATTTTCCCATGTTGGGGCTGGCCCTGGGGGTGCAGAGCTGTCCAGAGCAGCGCTCAGGCGAGGGTCCACCCGGTCACCCTGTATCTGGGCCATCTTGTGTCTTGGCTTCCCGCTGCCTGAGCCCTGGTTTTCCTGCCTGAGAAACGGCGTGGCAGTGACCGGCCCCGAGCCTGGTGCGGCAGCAGCCCTCTCTGGAACCGGAGGGGCCCCTTAATGCAGCGGCCAGACTACTTCCTTGAGGGTGAGGGGTAGAGCGGGGCTCTTCCAGCCCTTGCATCAATGGGCCCTTGTTCCCCAGGGTGTCCCTGGGGCCTCTTGGAGGCGTGGGAAGCCAGGTGGGATGCGGAGGGGAGGGAACACTATCTCCCTGGGAAGGCGGGGTCGCGGGCATCGACACGCGGTGCGTTTTCCGTGTGGTCTCCCCAGACACTCCTCCACAGCCCCCAGCCTTGGGCATTCTTTCTGTAATTCCGGAGAGGGGGGTGAAGGGCCCTGAAGCAGGCTGGGAGGCCTCTTCCTCCCAGAACCATCTCTGGGAACCTTCCAGAGCAATTTCCCAGAAAATAGAGACCTTCTGGTCCAGGCTCAGGACCCCCGGGGGGTTGGGGCTGCCTGTGGGTTTCTGTGTCTGTTCCTCCCTGGGGTACCTGTCTGGGCTCTGGAGTGTAGGGGTGGGGTGTTGGGGGGCGGGCACAGCCTTCCCTGGGGGTAGATGAGACAGGGCAGCTCCAGGCTAGCCCAGCCCATCCTGTCCTGCTCCCCCAGGTCCCTGTGCTGTGCTTGTCCAGAGCTGGGACAAACGCTGGCCCTGGAGGGCTGGGGACAGGGAGCGGGATGAGAGCACGCTTTGGAAGGAAGTGTGCGTACTGGATGGGAAGGCTGTGGACACAAGTCCACCCCAGTCTTGTTCTCCGCTGCTCCCGAGGCAGGAAGCCGGTGGCTGAGGATTGGGAAACCGGCCCGGAGAAGTCCACCACTGGGTGCTGGCTGCCGGGGTGTGGCTGCCTAAGCTGGAGCTGCTCGCTTTCCTGGGCCCGCGGGGCTTCCCCTACTCGGCAGCCTGCGCGGGAGACTTCCCAAAGGCTTGCTGCGTCATCTCCCTTTGCTGTGAAATGTTTCCCAGGGCCTCAGGGCTGCTCACTGGCTGCCCTCTACTGGATCCAGCCTTGGGCATGTCTTAAAGGGACAGAGTCCACAGGGTCCCACTGTACACCTGCTTGCAGATTTCCTTGTCTGTGAGCTGGGAACACCAGGCGGAGGACGTGAGTGGCACAGGCCTCCCTCCTGGCCCATCCTCGGATGGAGGATGGAGCAGGTTCAGAGTGAGAAGCCGGGCACATCACGTGGTCCTGGGCACCCCACGGGTTCCCAGCAGGCTGGGAGGGCAGCAGGCTCTGGCACAGGCCCTCCCACTAAGCAGGCCTTGGCAGGGAACAGGCTCCAAGGATGAACCCCAAGACCAGGCCCCTCCTGCACCCTTGCCGCCCCAGGAGCCACACCGAGCACGGTCTGTGTGGACACAGGTGCCTCAGACCTGGACAGCCTTCCGCCTTGTCACGACCTCAGATAGAGCCACACTTGGGTAGCGCAGAAGGGAGAACAGGCTAGGGAGGTGGCGTGTGGCCCAGGTGGATGCAGCTGCCCGCACAAGCCCGCCACCAGGGCAGGAGGAGGGGGCTGGAAACAGTCTGGGGCTAGAACCATATGGGCCCCGGTTCTAATCCCAGCAGCTCCGCTTCCCATCCAGCTCCCTGCATGTGGCCTGGGAAAGCAGTCAAGGATGGCCCAAGGCTTTGGGACCCTGATCCCGTGTGGGAGACCTGGAAGAAGTTCCTGGATCCTGGCTTCGGATCGGCATAGCATCGGCCGTTGCGGTCACCTGGGGAGTGAATCATCGGACAGATATTCCTCTCTGTCTCTCCTCTCTGTATATCTGACTTTCCAATAAATAAATCAATCTTAAAAAAAAAAAAAAAGAGGTGCCAGGCCATCACCTCCATTCTAAAGATGCCACTGCGATGGCCACCAGAGCAGGGAGCGCAGAGGCGGTACGGGCAGGGCTGCTGGCAGGACAGCAGATCAGGCAGGTGTCCATGGGGGGGCAGTACAGCCCAGGGGGTGATAACCATGGCTACCAGGAGCATTCTGCAGCTGTCCAGGGGCTGAATGAGGGCAGCTGGCTGTGTGGACAGAGAGGAGAGAGGGGCGGGAAGCTCTCCCGGCTCCCTCTTTGCTGCTGTCTGCTCTTGGCTCTGCTCTAGCTCCTCCCCCTCCCCCTAGCTTCCTGAAGCTCAGGCAGGGAGCCAATGCCACCTCACATTTCTGTGTGCCTGTGCCCCCCCAGCACGGTGGCAGAGAGAGTAGTCACCCCATTCTCTCTCTCAGCTACAGACAATTTTACCTCAGCTTCCAGATTTAGAGATGTATTTCCCAGTCTCCCACGCAGCAATGCATGCCTCGTGGCCGCCTTCTGATAATGAAAGAAGTGTGTGCAACGTGGGGAAGGAACCTTAAACAGAGGAGGTGCGCCATTCTTTCTTATTTCCTCATTCCTACTAGATGGAAACCGGATAAATGGCTGGAGCTTCAGCAGCCATTTTGGACCATGAGGAGACATTTTGGGCATGAGGAGACAAAGTCCGGCAAAGGTGCATCCCCACCACTTGGAGCACAGGCCTCCCTCTGGATTTCTAAGTGCAAGGTGGTAGGGGATTGCAGCGAAGTTACAGAAAGCTATCTTATGTTAAACCTGTTGCGATTTTGTTTTTTCCTACTACTCCCATCCAATCTGAATCCGATTTTGAAAAAAATCACACTATGCCACTGACCAGCTTTGTGTGGTCACTCACTCTGAACCCCGCCCAGCCTTTCCTCTCTTCTCCTCCTCCTCCCTCTTCTTTTTAAACATTTATTTATTTTACTTGAAAGACTTGGAGAAATCTTCCCTTTGCTGGCTCACTCCCTAAATGGCCACAATGGCCAGAGTTGGACAGGTCCAAAGCTGGGAATCAGATACCTCTTCAGATCTCCCACGTGGTTGCAGGGTTCACGGCCTTGGGCCATCTTCCCCTGCCTTCCCAGGCCTTTACCAGGGAGCTGGATCGGAAGTAGAACAGCTGGGACATGAACCAGTGCCCAGATGGGATGCTGAGGTTACAGGTGGAGAATTAGCTTGCTACGCCACCGCACTGGCCCCCTCCACTATCTTCCTTTTGCTCCATCAACCACTTTTCCGCCCGAGGATCCTTGTATGCCCTCTCCTTCAAGTCGAATAGCCCACCCCAGATCTCTGAATGGTCAGCCCCTCTGTCTGCCTGGTCCGTGTGTGTGTGGGGTCTGCCCCTTACCCAAGACCAGCATCCTGGTGAGGACCAACCTGGACAGAGGTTGTCCATCTCAGAACCCCCATGGGGTGCAGACCTCTGCCCTTGCCCTGGTACTGCCCTCCTTATCTGACCTCCCGGTGTCCCTGGGCCCAGCCTGTGCTTAGCAAACCACTAATGACAAGGGTGCCTTATTCTTGGCCACAGCATGGACTGCCACCCCTGACCACGGAGCCGCCAGCCAGGGAACGTGGGAGCAGGCCGGATGTGCATGGGGCAGGTGCTGGGCTGGGAGCCAGACCCTGAGGCTGCGAGGGAGGGCCTTTCCCCTGTGTGAAGTGGGTCAAGACACAGAGCTGGCCCGGGTGCTGGGCTCCCAAGTCGCTGTGAGATCCACAGATATGGGCCCGTGGCCCCAGGCAGCAGTCCCCACTCCTTCCAGCTTTGCCGAGACCCAGCTCCACCCTTTCCTAGTTTCCCTGTCTCTTGTACAAAGGCCCAGGCTTTCTCTGCCAACAAGGCTTTTCTCTCCCTACTTGGGAGCCCCAGTTTCAGGAGGCAGAAAGCCACCTGCCATTTTCCTATCCTGGGGCACCCAAAGTGTTTGCCCTAAGAACACAAAGCCATGGCAACCCCACTGAGAAACCAGGATGGAAGGAGTGCTCACTGCTAAGAAATGTGTGGCCCAGTCCTGGTCAATGTCATCGCACCGCCAGGAGGTGGTGCCCATTCTACAGTCAGGGAGACCGAGGCTCTGATCTCCCAAGTCCACTCGGCACCCTTGTGGCTGTGGAGAGGCCCTAGTAGGGCCTGTGCTATGTCCCTGGGGACAACCGCAGGCCCAAAGCTGGGGACAAGGTGGAAGCTTTGATCTGAAGTCCTGGATGCCTCCTGCCCTCATGACAGGCCTACAGTCAGCAGGGGCCTCTCTTGGCCTGTGTCTGGCTAGGCACGTGCATAAAAAGCCAGGGAGACCCTGGCTCACCAGGCTGAGGCCTGTGTTGCTACTTACTTGGGTCCAGAACCCTGATGTGGTTGGCCAGTGGACCCAAATCAGAACTGCTGGTTAAGGGTGGCCCTGGCAGCCTTGGGGTACAGGATGGAGCCATGCTGTGGCTGGCCCTTAGGCGGGCGAGTGGTGACCAGGAAGCAGTTTATGCCCCTCTGACATCCCTTGGCCTGGACGGGTGTCCCCACGCTGCACAAAGCAGAATGCACAGTTGTGGTGCTAGGCTTCTGGGTGGACTCCAGGCACACGGCAGTGGGGACCCCCCCACCCCGCCTGTGTAAATCCACGGTGGGGAGGAAACCTGAACACAGGCCTGTCCCAAGCCCCGACACAATGCCACAGTTTTCCACTGGTTGGAGTGATTGCCAGGTCGCCAATGTACTGGCCAGATCAGTCAGGCAGAAGAGGGTTGAGGGGTGTGTGTGTGTGAACAATACTCTTTATTAGATGTATTTTATTTTTGTTTAAAAGGCAGAGTTAGAGAAAAGGAGAGACAGAGAGATCTTCCATCTGCTGATTTGCTCCCCAGATGGCCACAGTGGCCTTGCTAGGCCAGTCTGAAGCCAGGAGCTTCTTCCAGGTCTTCTGCATGGGTGCAGGAACCCAAGCACTTGGGCCATTTTCTGCTGCTTTCCCAGGCGCATTAGCTAGGCACCGGATGGAAATGGAGCAGCTGGAACGAACTCGAACCAATAACCTGACACAGGATCCCGGCGTCACCAGTGGTGGCTTCACTCACTGTGCCCCCCACGCCAGCCCTGACGCTGCTTCTCTCCTTCCTTCTGATCAGGGAGCATGTGGCCCTCCCAGGTTGGGGAGGGGGTTGGGTGTGAACCTCCGCAACATCCCTTATCCAGTGCAGGAAGGTAATGTCCATCTTCAAGGATGGGCTTGGGGTAGAACCACTGCCCAAGGAGCTCAGGACACCAGTGGGCACCCAAGATGGACACATCATCCCTGCAGCTCCCAGTCCTGCAGGTCAGGCCAGCTGGCCAGCAGCCAGGCCCAGTGAGGGAAGTAGGAGCAGAGATTTTACTCCCTGGCCTGACCCTGTGCGCGTGACTCGGACCACGCAGAGGCTGCAGCCTCCAGGCAGCTCCCCCAAATGCCACGTTTCCTGTCCCTGGCTCGGATGGCGCCTTGCTGGCAGGGGGCCCAGTCAGGCAGGCCTGTTGCTGGGCAGAGCCTGGGCAACCAAGCCAGGCCAGGCTGTGGGCATCTCACAAGCTGATGGAAACCCTTGTTGCACAAAGGGGTATTTGTGAGCTGGGGCTGCCGAGTCTCTGTGTGAACACAGCCAGGCATGGTGCTCCAGCAGGGCTGGGTCCCGCTCGGAAAGATGCTGGCTTTCTGACTCTTTGTGCAAGCTGGATGACCTGTGCAAGGTCACTAACCTTACCCGTCCTGGCAGGGGGATCTGTGCTGTTGAAATGGGTAGGGAACGGGGGAGAGGAGACACAGGGATGGCCAGTTGAGTTTCTCCCGGGATGCCCTCAGTGTTTCCCCAAGTCATGAATGACATCACTGTGTGTCTTGAGTGGCTTACAAGGTCCCCTCCCTCTCTTGACAAGCTGAGAGCAGCTTCTTGCCCTCACACCTGGATACCGCTGACGATGAAGGTATGTTCATTGCAGGACACCAAGGTGAGCAGAAAGGCTGTAATTCTATTGCTTGGAAATAACAGCCAGCTATACATGGATCCTGTACTGTCAGAAGCCAGCGGTGTGGCATAGCACGTTGAGCCACTGTCTGCAACTCCAGCATCCTATGTCAGAGTGCCAGTTCGAGTCCCAGCTCCTCCCCTTCTGGCCTACCTCCTTGCAGTTACACCTGGGAGGGCAGCAGAACATTGCTCAAGTACACCCTGCACCCGTGTGAGAAATCCGCTGGTTCAGCCTCTAAGTGGCCACAATGGCCGGAGCTGAGTCCATCTGAAGCCAGGAACCAGGAGCTTCGTCTGGGTCTCCCACAGAGGTACAAGAGAGAGATCAAGGATGTGGGCCATCTGCCACTGCTTTCGCAGGCCACGAGTAAGGAAGGGAAGTAGAGCATCCAGTTCTTCAATTGGTGTCCACATGAGACGCAGGTGCCACAGCAGAGGAGTAGCCTGCTAGGTCACCACGGTGGCCCGGGTGTTTGACTTTGAGGCTAGGACAGAAGCAACGGACCAGGGCTTTCATTCCTGGGGTGCCATGTTACGAGGTTGCTCAAGCAGCAATGCAGAGGACCACACCCTGTGGGCAGGACCTGAGGCCCCAGGCAGAAGCACCCTCCCTCACCCCACCTCCTGTCCAGTCATTAGTGAGGTGCCTGCAGGTGGAGCCTAGCCCCAACCTGATGCCCTGCCAGGTCTCTCCCAACATCCTGGGCCACAGACAGCAGTCAAGCTCTGGTGCAGGCTCAGAGCCACCTGCACCTCTAACAGGCTAAAGTTTACTTCCTGTGCCCACACATCCGAGGGCTCCACTACCTGCTCCTGGGGTTCCAGGGACCCTGAAGTTTCCCACCCACACCTCTCCCTCTCTCCAACAGGCAGTGGTGAGGCCTCAGTCAGCCACAGGGGGCCGGGGAATGTTTAGCTCAGTGCCCAATGAAATTGCACAGACTGGCACAGTGACAGGAGATGTTAAAGGGCTATAACGTACTTGGGGGAGGAACTCTCAAAGCTACAGAGTTTCAGGCTGAATTTATGATGTTCCCTTTGTGTGCACTAAGCAGCCCCCACCTCTGACCTGGGAGTAGCCAAGCCTTCACCATCACTACATGGCCAACTTCTATACTCAGCCGATAGCAGTAGAAATGGGCTGGGTTTTTCCAGATAATGATCTTCCAATATGTATCCAGCGCCTTTAAAATATTGACGACCTCCGAGCCAAGCGATTTCACTTCTGGGAATCCAGCCTAAGGAGCTACTCTTTCCTAGGAGCAAAGCTTTCTGTCTAATTCCCCAGGGCAGTATCTGAAGTCATACAAAACTGCAGGCCTCTGAAATGCACGTTGTTGGAGGGGAGATGCCAGCACCCCGCGTTGATAGGGCAGCGGCACCTCCCTTCCTGAAGCAGAGGCTGCCACGGGTAGCAGCTGCAAAGCCATCTTTATACCTACCTGGAAAGGGAGAGGGTCACCCTGGGAGTGGGGGAGGCGCCTCCAGGGCCTGTGCTGGGTGTCCCCAGCTTTCCAGGGCAGTGACGCCTGAGTGACCCCGGGGTCTCTCTCTGTCCATCCATTTCCTTGTTGGATGACAAAGATCTCTCTTTGAGAGGTTTGACGATTTGTTTCTTTGGAAGGTACAGTGATGGAGAGAGAAGGAAGAGACAGATCTTCCATCCACTATTTCATCGAGATGGTCACAGTGGCCCTGGGCTGGGCCGAGGCCAGGAGCCAGGAATTCCATCTGCATCCCCCATGTGGGTACAGGGATCCAAAGACTTGGGCCATCCTCCAATGGTTTCCCCAGTAACACATTAGCAGGGAGCTGCATCGGAAGTGGAGCAGCCAGAACTAGAATCGGTGCCTATGTAGGATGTCAGTGTTGCAAGTGGCGTCTTAACTCCCTGCACCACAGCATCCACCCCATCTTATCTTATAAATAAATAGAAATGGGGAAAGAAGCAGCTCCTAGGAGTTGGTGTCTGTACTGATCCCTTCCAGACGCGGAACTCTCCACACGCCCACCCCTCACCAGGTGGGAGCTTCCCAGTGTTCCCTGGGAGACCTCTGGGGTAGCAGGTGGATGCCCCAACCGTGATGTACCCAGTTAGAGCCCTACCTTACGCACCCTTTTCAGTAACTAACACAGGAACAGGCCCAAGGCCAAAGACACCTGTTGGGGGTTCCTGGTATGGAACTACCGCGTAGGGGCAGAGAGGCCATGCAGACAGCACAGACGGGTGGAGTGTGTGTGGGCAGTGCCCTAGGCCAGCAGAAGATTTGCTCCGATGTCCACTGGGGTCTCCATCACAACACTTGGGCCACCTGGTCCCCGCTGTGACCCTAGGAGCTCCACAATCGCCCTGTGAAGCCAGGAGCCAGGGGCCTCTTCCGGGTTTCCCACACGGGTGCAGGGTCCCAAGGCTTTGGGCCATCCTCGACTGCTTTCCCAGACCACAAGCAGGGAGCTGGATGGGAAGCAGGCCTGCGGGATTAGAACCGGCGCCCATGTGGGATCCCAGGAGTACAAGGTGAGGACTTTATCCACTGGGCCATCATGCCGGGCCCCAATAAAAATAAATAAATCTTTTTAAAAAATAAATAAAATTTGGGTTATTCGTCATGATAATATGAACATTTTAAAAGGAATTCTTTATACAGAAATGGGCACATGTCCTTTGTTGGATATAAAGGTGTTAAAAAATGTCTTTTCAGCTCTGTGTTTTGTCTATTTTTTTTTAATTTATTCATTTTTTTATTGGAAAGGCAAATTTTATGGAGAGAAGAAGAGACAGAAAGATTTTCCATCGGCTGGTTCACTCCCACAACAGCCAGTGTAGGGCTATGGCTCAGGCTATGCCAGGGCTTGGTCAGGGCCAGTCATCAATGCAGTTGCTGGCTAACAAGGCTAGTTCGAGTTCATTTGCCTCTGCAGTGTAAATAACCGAGGGATTGACCAAACCCCTCCAAGTCAGCTTTCCCTGATGGCTCCTCCCCTTCCCACGTACCTGTCTCTTGCAGTGTTCCAGTTGCTTTGCATATTGACTGTGAAACAAGCTCCTGTTTAAGGCTAAGAACTGGGGAGATCTTTTCAGGGGACAATACCTGGATGTTCCATTCTCTCTGCCTTGGCCACACATGGGGGGGGGGTTCCCTATGTGGGGCACTGTGTGTGTGTGTGTGAGAGAGAGAGAGAGGGAGAGAGATGGTCCTGCTTGCACACATTTCTATTCTTGGTTGGTGTTTTTTTAAATCCTTGTGCAGCAAGAAGTTGGATTGCAAACACCAGGTCCCCCATATGGGTGCAAGAATCCAACGCCCTGAGCCATCACCTCTGCCTCTCGGGTCTGCGTTAGGCTTTCTGAAACCAGAGCTGCCACTTAACTGCTTACGCTAGCACCCACGCGCATCAATGAGCTTTGGAGGTGGGAGACAAGTTGGTAAGCAAGTGCCGAGTGGCCTGAGTCCCCCCTCCCCGTGAGCATTAGAGCTGTGCGGCCGCCCCCACTCCCTCTCTACTGTCCCTCCCACCCCTCTTGGCTGGCCATCAACCATGTTTCCCTCTGGATCAGCGACATCAGGATGGCAAGCCGCTTGCTCACTCACTTGCTTGCCTCTGCCTCTGCCTCTGCGGTCTGTGGAGCCTGTGCGCTCCGAGCTGCCATTGCCTTGGCACCAAAAGGGCTTTGCTGCCACCCAAACAGCAGATGGCCAGAAAATGAAGCCTCCTGCTAACGTCAAACAGAGGAAAAATCTCACACACTTGGCAGAGCACAGAGCCAGGAAAGAATGCTACCCGACACATGTCATGGCATGAGGGCCACTGGCCTGTCATCTGGGCTGGGGCGCTGGGAACCGCGGGGGGCACAGACTGGAGGCAGGTGGCACTGACCAAGAGCAGCTGGCAGCAGCCAGCCTGGGCTGGGCGTGAGTGTGTGTTCTCCCCGTCGGGGTTTCTCCCTGGCCTTCAGGCCTGGACCTGTCCCCTCCACAAGTGTCACAAACCAGGGCCTGCGACAGGGTGTCCTACAGTTTGTCATCCAGCCGCGAGGAAACCACTTTCTCTACTCGAGGTCAGGACTGCTGTGTGTGGGAAGCCAGGAGCCCAGGAGCTGGCTCTCACACCACACCAAGAGGAAAATGGCAGATACTCAGCCCCCACCGCTGCATCTCTGCAGTCAGTCTGAGGGTGAGTCCCTGTCCCGGAGGCGCCAGCAGGGAAGGAAGGAAGCCAGCGGCCACGGTTGCTGAGGCTGCACCCCTCACCGGCCGGGGGCTCCACGGCTCGCGCCGTCTGCCCTGCCTGCGGAGCTGCAGCTCCCGCACTGCCACGTCCCCGGGCATCCGGCAGGCACGCACGGCGCAGGCGCGGAGGCCCGGCGGCGGGGCGGCAGTGCCCGCGGCCGCCAGCAGGGGTCGCGGTGCTCCCGGCTGTGATCGCGGGAGAGGCGCGATGTCCGCCGGCCGCCAGCCTGAGGAACCCATTGACCACTGACGGGAAGACTGAGGGAGCCGGGCCACAGAAAAGCGGAAAGATCTGGAAGGAGGCTGCAGTGAGCTCACAGGATGTGCCTGTGTTCACACACTGCACGTCGTAATTTCCCAAAAGCCACCCAAGACAAAAAGAAAGAGCCAGGTTATCTTTTGTTGTTATTACTGTTCTGGTTTCATATCTGTGCTTTCTTTGAATGATAAAATAACAAAGAAAGTAGACTCCTCAAGATGGCGGCATCGCTGGGGCTGCGCTGGCATGGAGCCAGCAGGCCGGAGGTTATCCCAGCCACTGGCCTGACCTGCTGTATCGCAAGCCCTGGGCCTTGTTGTTTTCTTTCCCATCTTTCCACAGGCAAGAAGCTGGATGGGAAATGGAGCAGCCGGAACATGAACCAGCGCCCAAATAGGATCCCGGAGTCTGCAAGGTGAGGACTTTAGCCACTAGGCTACTGCACCGGGCCTAACAGATAACTTTTTAACAGAAAAGGCAGATCAGGACCACAGTGTTCCCCGGGCACCCCTGTGCGTGGCTGGGGTGTTTTAAAGGCCAAAGTACAAGGACTGTCACGTGAGCATTAGAATGCTCATCCACTGCTAGTGGGAAATAGCACAGTGGAGCCGCCGTGAAGGGCAAGGTGGGATTCCCCACACAGGAAGCAGTTAGACGCAGTGGGCAGGCTGAGGCGTTCCCAGAAGCATCACACGATGCCAGCATCTCACGTGACAATGCTGTTTCAAGACCAGCTCCTCCTGGTCTGACACAGCTCCCTGCCACTGCGCCCAGGGAAGGCAGTGAATGGTGGCCCGGGTCCAAGGGTCTCTACCACCACCCATGGGGGAGAGCGGGAGGCACTCCTGGCTCCTGGCTTCAGGCTGGCACAGCTTTGACTGTTGTGGCTGTTTGGGGAGGGAACCAATGGCTGGAAGAGTTTCGTCTTTCCAATCTGTCACTCTGCCTTTCAAGTAAATAAATCCATGGGGTGGGGAGCGGGAAGCAGCCAGAAACAGTCACACATTGGGTAATTCTGTTGGTTGGAAATGTCCAGAAGAGGTGAATCCAGAGTCAGGAAGTAGTGGTGCCAGAGGCCGGGGGAGGGCCAGTGGGAAGCACTGCTTGTACAGGTGGGGACTGCTTTGCAAAAGGAGAATATGTCCTGGGTTTCCATTGTTGCTGCTCTTTGCACCACCTTGCCAATATACTGAATCCGCGGAGCTATCTAGTTGAAAAGGGTGACTTTTATGAAAGGTGACTTAAGTCTCGGTTTAAAAAGGACTTTGTGGGTCAGTGTGGTCAGCTGACAGCCAGTCCCTTCCCTGCAGGGCCATGTTTCAAGGCTCAGCAGCTGGGCCCCGTTTCCAGACACTGTCAGCTTTCCATCAAAGAAAAAAATCCGGGCCTGGCACGATAGCACAGTGGTTAAACTCCTTGCCTTACACGCGCCGGGATCCCATATGGGCACCGGTTCTAATCCCAGAAGCCCCGCTTCCCTTCCAGCTCCCTGCTTGAGGTCTGGAAAAGCAGTTGAGGACGGCCCAAAGTCTTGGGACCCTGCACCCGCATGGGTGACCCTGAGGAAGTTCTGGCTCCTGGCTTCAGATTGGCTCAGCTTTGACCGTTGCAGTCTGCTTGGGGAGTGAACCATTGGACAGAAGATCTTCCTCTCTGTCTCTCCTCCTCTGTATATCTGCCTTTCCAATAAAAAGAAATAACGCTTTAAAAAAAGAAAAAAATCCTCGCTCACCCCATCATATATCTTTCTTTGGGCCATGCCTGGTGGGTAAGAACGTGTGAGGGGAACGCAGCTGGCGTGGTGCCATTTGCAGGCAGCGCGTCTCCATGTGTGGTGAGGTGGCCACTTGTCAGGCTTGCAAAGGGCTTCCTGACCCCGCTGGAGGGCGCACCACACGGGCCTAGGTGCGTGCGTCATGCACCGCAGGTGTCTGTTTAAGCCAACCCCCATGTCCCATAGCAGCTCAGAGCAGATTAACAGGTTTGTCTGAATTCGAGCGCTGTTACAACTGATGCTGGCTCAGAACCTGCCCAGAGAGTGACCTTTCAACGCCAAACAGGTTTGTCTTGTGGCTGGCAAGATGTCCTCCAGAACAGAAGAGGCCCCTGTGGGACCAAGCCAGGACCCCACACAGTGCAGCCCCCCATCAGCCCCCAGGATGCGATGAACTTTTTTTTCTTTTGGAAAAGGTTTATTTCTTCATTTGAAAGTTCACTCCCCAAAGGGTAGAGCCAATTCGTGCTAGGAACTTTAAGCAGGTCTCTCATGTGGGGGCAGGGGCCCAAGCACTCAGGCCATCTGCCGCTGCTTCTCTCAGGATGATAGCAGGGAGCCGGATCAGAAAAGGAGCAGCCAGGACACAAACCAGTGCTCAGGGCCTAGCACCGTGGCCTAGCAGCTAAAGTCCTCGCCTTCAACGCCCCCGGATCCCGTATGGGCGCTGATTCTAATCCCAGAGGCCCTGCTCCCCATCCAGCTCCCTGCTTGTGTCCTGGGAAAGCAGTCGAGGACGGCCTAAAGCCTTGGGACCCTGCACCCATGTGGTATATTCAGAAAACATTCTTGGTTCTCCTGCCTTTGGATCAGCTCAGCTCCAGCCATTGGCGGCCACTAGAGGCATGAACCGGTGGAGGGGAGATCTTTCTCTCCGTAAATCTACCTTTCCAATAAAAATAAAATACATCTTTAAAGAAGAAGACACTCCCCTGGTCTGGAAGCTTCAGGAACTTGGAACCCAAGGCCAACGACCGAGTTTCTCCCTTATGATTTGTTTTCCACCATGCGTGTCTGTGACAAGAGCTCAGGCAGATGCCCAGGAACTCCTGCTGACCCAGCTAGAGTCAAATCCTACTTCAAGTCCTTAATGTACACTGCCTTCTTGGTGTCATGGGGAATCGGCCCAAGGGCCCTAAGAGCTGCCAAGCCCTACAGATGCTCGCTTCCCCTATGTAAACTGGCGTAATAATTGCACGTAACCTGGTTTTATCTCCAGCACACGTAAGATCAGCTCCAGAGAACTCGCACTACCACGTACATACTATATACGTAGTATTGTGTTGTTCAGGAAATGTGCCATCTGTTCGGTACAGATGCGACATTCACTCTCGCTCGTTCAGATCCATGATTGGGTGAGGGGCAGGTGCAACACGCCGGGACAGGCAGGCTGACCGGGTTGTTGACCTGTAACTTTGTCCATTCTGTCCGTCTGCCTTGCTTTCCTTCCCTTCCTGCCTGCTCCTCATCCTCTCTCTCCTCTCATCCTCTCATCTTGTCCTCTTCTAGTCCGTCTAGCTGCACATTCCACTGCGGTGCTTTGCTGATAGGGAAGGCAGCTGGATGGGCGGTCATGGGACCTGCCCCAGGTCACCACAGCACCTCCTGGTGCCGCCTTTAATCTGCTCCACATGGTTGAGTCCTGCTTGATGAGACGTGAGAGCATGAGGCTGAGAGCTGGGCGGTCCTTAGACTGTAAGTGTGTGAATGGCACATCAGAGCGAGAGCAGGGAGTTGGAGTCCGTGGGCAGTGAGATTATTGGACAGCGGTCTTGTTACAAAGAGAGGGGAGCCTGTCTCATGTGGGCCTAGGTCCATTGGGAGCTGTGTCCCCAGCCCCTAGCAGGCCCATAGAGGGTAAAAAAAAAAAAAAAAAAAGGAAGATGTCTCTAGAGGGTGCACGCCAACATGGGAGCCTTCCAAAGCCTGGCAGCTGACATTTTGGGGTTTGGGGTGTTCAGGACCACCTTTTCTCAAAGGGCGTTTTTACCAGGGACAGTGATGTCTTAGGGGACATGACACCTCATGGAGGCACACAAGTGGAAGCAGCCTATGTGAGCGTCCAGTCTGCCTACCCACACATGTCAGCTCAGGGGACACCGGGGAGGCAGGGAAGCCCTTTGTGCCCCCATAGGCCTTGCTCTCCTGTGCGCCTGCCTGGGCACCTGTCTTGTTGGAGACTGGCAAGGCCATTGCAGTGCTTCGGGTGCTCCTGGGTGTCAAACTGACGAAAAACACACAGCCAACCAGCGAGTACATAGTTGCTGTTTAGGGCCCACTTGGGTACTGAGACCCGAGTGGGCAGAGATGCAATCCAGGTGGGGTAACTTGGCAGTCATCCTCAGAGCTGCTGTACACACTTTTCTGGGTGTGTGTCTGGCAGGAGAAAGGGGTTTCCAGCAGAAAAGGCTGGCACTTGCTGGCAAGCACGTAGCAGCTTGCCTGGCCCAGTTCTACCTAGGCAGGCAGACACAAGAGGTTCTGCTAGGTAAACCATGTGTGTATGCCGAGTGTGCTCCAAGGACGCAGCCACTGGCTCCTCCTGGGGAGACGTAGGTGGAACGAGGGCAGGATGGGGTGAGAGGGAACCCCTTGGCTTTGGGCTCTGAGTGCTGCTGAAATATTTCCTGTTGAAAATGATAAAATTGGAGTGCTGCATAATTAAAATCCTCATGTTTTGCACATGGCAGGTTTTGTGCACTGGGGGCCTGGGCTGGCCCCAGGTGCATCTGTAATCCTTGGGACACCCAAAAATACCTTCAGTCCCAATTAGTGTCCACTGTCATCAGTTCATGGGGTGAGATGGCTTCTGGCCCTCAGGTGTGGGGCCCATGCTGATCCCCCCTGGAGATGGGCCTCTTGGAGGTGCCTGATGGGTGACCATAGCAGTGAGGCTGCGGCCAGCAGAAATCCAGCCTGGGTCATGAGGCCGAGGAGAGGCCCTGGCTAGACAGGAGGGGCCCAGTGTCTCTCACCGACTAAGGTGCAGGCTGAGAGGCCCACCCAGCCAGGTCCTAGCTGCACGGTGCTACAGCAGTAGCTCTTTTACTTCCTGGCTTGAGCCGCTGGCTCCCAGCACTCCCGATGTCCACTTGGTCCTCCCTGTGCGACTGACAGTGACATGATGACAGTGACAGGCAGGAAACCAGGATCCAACAGCCCCCTAGTGGAGGGTGCCTTGTCCTCGGGGTGGTGGTGGCAGGTGACAGTCTCAGGGGGCTGAGGGTGCCTGCCCAATCTCCTGCCTAGCTCTGAATTGGGAGCAGAGCTGGTTAACGCTCCCTCCTGATCGAGCTCCAGCTATTAAGACCCTGCTGTGGGCCAGAGGCAGCTGCCACACGCTGAGCTCTCGGGTTGGGTCGGGAGACAGCAGCACTCCGAGAGCAGTTTCAAGCAGAACTAGGAACACATGCACATGCACACAGGTCACAGGGACCTCTTCTGTCTGGGGAGTTGTCTCCTGAGCCGAGACCTCACCAACTGCACTGGGACCGAGGGAAGGTGTTAGATAGACAGGGGCACTTGGGAGCAGGGAGGGTGACAGGTCCAGGGTCCCAGCCAGCCCCTGGCTGTTCAGTGCCCCAAGATAATGACGGCAGGCCCAGGGGCCTAGAATGAGCCTCTTTGTTGGGGTCCATGCAGTGGATGTGGGGGACACGAAGGTGTGAAGAGTATTGTTCCATTGCAGGCAGGGCTGCAGGGAAATTCCTGCTGTCTGGAGTGGATGTGTCTACAACCACCTGAATGCAGCCCCACCTCCCTTTGCATGGACACCAGACCACCCTGGGGAAGAATTCTTAATCCATCCAGGCATTGTTTGTTACTGTGAGGCTGGCCTTTTACTCAATGTGAGCTTGGAGGTTAATGTCAATAATGATGTCTTGCAAAAGGGCCTTCTATTATTCCTACTGTCTTGGCTGTCCCCATTGACCTTATGCTAATCAGGGGACCTGTATTTAGGGTTTCATTCTTTCCTTGATCTTTAGGTTCTCCTTTTCTTTGTGATACAAGATTAAGTAGTAGAATAAGAACTGTAGTAGGAACTTCTATTGTTTCTAGGTAAAACAAATGGCGGAATTATCCTTAGAAACACCCACTTGACCATGACGTAAAAAGTCTGAGCCAGAGTTTGACTGTTTCTGTATAAATAAAGCGGACAGCTTTCGTGCCTTCTCCATTATGATCATGAAATCCTAGTGGTCCGTCTTTCTTTCCTCTTTGCGCCTCATCCACGCACCCTTCTCAAGTTCCGAACTCAACTGGAGCTGGACTCCGGCACCTCTTTTACTCCGACAATGCAGAGGCCACGCAAGCACCTCTTGGAGGTATGGCAAAGTGCTGAAGAGGCCACCGTCTCCTGCAGCCTGTGGAGGGCCAGTGTTCCCATCCCACAGGTGTGGAGATGGCCAGCGTGTGCCAGTCCAGGGGCAGAGCCTGCTGGCACTCTGTGGGAAGATGCCCCATCCACACTGCCCGGAAGCTCCTGGCACGACTGTAGGCCTTTGCTGGTGTAGGAGAACCTCCGCCTGGCATTCCCTCTGGAGCTCAGAGCTGGCAGCTGAGCAGGACAACACCGGCCCCTGACCGATGGCACGACATACCATGCTGTAGAAGGACATTGTGATTCTAGAAGGGACAGCGAGAGCATACGATTACAATTGATAGGATAACATTTGCATGAGAACAACTGATTGGATACCATTTGTATAACTGATTGGATATCATTTGAATGAGAACAGTTGGTGGGATATACAAAACAAAAGATGGTTCCAAACAAGGTTGTGGAAACGATAGATTCTGTAGAAAGGTTGATGGGAACTGTGTAAACTCAATACCTCCCCCTTTATCCTATGTGACCTTCAGTCTATAAAAGTCTGATGCCACTAATAAATTTAGGCTATCTCACCAAGACAGTAGTCCACGCGTGTTCTTTTCAAGTCCATTGCTGCAGAGCAGCGAACACCACGCTAGGGTGGGAGGCTGAGCCTAGCTCCTAATGAGGGACCCGGAAATTGCCACTCTCCTCCTGATGCTGGACTCAATTAGCGCTCTCTGCAGGGACACAGGCTCTCTGCCTCGCTGGCAGGAGTGTGAACCAGTATAATCTCTCTTGAGGGCAATTTGACAAAATGTATGAAAATCACAATTGCATGCACTTTTCAACCAAGGCTCCCACTTCCCGGAATCTCTCATGCAAATGGGCTCCTTGAAAGCAAGTCACAAGCTGGCTGCAGTCTTGCCTGTGCCGTGGAACATGCTGGTCCACTCAGACACAGCTGGAAGGCTGCACAGCTGTCAGAAAGGGCCAGGGTGCTGACTGTTGGGGCAAGAGGTGTCAGGATTTGGGGGCAGGCTGGGAAGCAAGTGCCAGTGGCGGGCTCTGCATGCATTTCCTGTTGGCTGGTGCAGGGATTAAGCACCTGTACCCTTGCTTTTGTGTAAACTTCCAGCAACTGGAGATGTTGTCATCTGTCAGCGGACACAGGCTGCGCAACCGGTCAAGGGTGCAAGAGAGAACTTCTCATACCATTTTGTGTGTTTTTGTCTTTAAATCAGGTGGCTATTATGTTTATAAACAAATTTTACAAACAGGAGGCTGGGGCCAATGGCATTGCAGCCTAAGCCTCGGCCTGTAGTACTGGCATCC
This sequence comes from Ochotona curzoniae, assembly GCF_017591425.1. NCBI lineage: Eukaryota > Metazoa > Chordata > Mammalia > Lagomorpha > Ochotonidae > Ochotona > Ochotona curzoniae. The sequence goes on from NW_024467106.1 coordinate 61,092,034, forward strand.
CATATGGGTGCTCTGGCCCGAACACTTGTGTCACCTTTCTCTGCTTTCTCTGGCACATTAACAGAGAGCTGGATCAGAAGTGGAACCGCCAGGACTTGAACTCACACACACGGAATGTCAGTGTTGCAGGTGAAGCTGATGTGCTATGCCGCAGCGCCAGCCGGTGGGTGCACACTTCCTTGTAACAGTTCTGAGATCACATACATGTTTTCTTTGGGTTTTGCGACCTTTTCTAGTTCTTTCTTGCGTGTCTTTCTTTTGGAAATTGGGTCTTTTCCACATTGATTCACAGAAGCTTTAGCTGTTCATGATAGTATTGCTGTTTTTCCTAGCTTTTTCTTCCAGTAGATGCAGGTCATTCCATTCCGCTTTCCTTCCTTCCTTCATCCCTCCCTTCTTTCCTCTTTTCCTTTCTTTCTCTTTGCTTTATGTATTTACATATTTCCCCAGATGCTCACAATGGCCAGGACTGGACCAGGGCAGAAGCTTGGACTCAGGAATTCAGAGCGGGCCTCCTACACAGGTGGCAGGAACGCAGCTACTTGAGCCAGCACCACTGCCTCCCAGGATGCCACATCAGCAGGAAGCTGGAAGCAAAGCCGAGGCATGGCTTGAACTCAGGTTACGGCAGTATGAGCCCAGTATGAGCCGTAGGCATCTTAGCTACTGGGCCACATACCCACTATTGGTGTTGATTCTTCCTGTTTTCTTAGGAGATCAGCTTCAGCTTTCTCCTATTCAACCCTGTCCCAGCCCCTGGGGCTTTGTATTCAGACATCCACCCACAGCTGTTGTCAGTATCACAGGTACCGACTCCCTTTGGCCTGGACTACAGGCTGCGTTGAACCCTGAGCACAGGGTGTCCTGGGTCAGCCCCCTTTGGACCTTGCTGTCTCCGCGTGGGATGAGGATAGAATGGCCAGGCTGGGCACTCGAGGAGAGCTCCTACCTCCTCTTCATCGCTTTCGGCCAAGTTACTCCCCTCTCCCTGGCTTCTGGTCTAGCCTTGGGTTACCCCCAACCCTGAGATCCTTACAGATACGGGGCAGAATGCACTTGAAGCGCCCTGAAGTACAACCACCCTACCATCCTCATCCTGTGGGCTTCAGGGCCCTGCCCCTGTCTGGCTGCCCTCCTTGCCGCAGCATGTGGAAAACTGGGCTCAGGGGCCTGGGGGGGGGGGGGCGGGCTGACCTGCCAGTGGTGCCTGGCAGATGCTGTCCTCTTTTCTCACAACAAAGGAGGCTCTTGGTCATCCCTGACCAATTATCTTGCAAAACAGCAATCATCTCAAAGATCAATTTTGTACTGGCTTGCCAAAAGGGTCACTGCTGTGGTTTATTGATCAGTGATTTGGGCTCCTGAATACACAGCTCACATTAAATCTCTAGAAAAGCAGGGTTTCCATTCTGGGACTCGCTTAGCAGGTATGTGCTGAGTGGGGAGCTGAAGGAAGATGAGGCACCCCTGTCAGTCACTTCCCTGTGATTCCCCCCGTGGTGGGCTCCGCAACGGGCAGAGGCTCAGGGCTATAGGAGCTACGCAGGCCTTCAGGGTGAGCAGGTCCTGGGCAGGTGCAAGAGTGAGGTCTCCCTTCTGTTGGGAGCAACCCTCTCCTCCGATGCCCTTTGATCCACAAGGAGGAACACAACACCGCCTGCCATGGGGATTGGTCCAGGGATAGGCACGTGACCCAAGCCAGCCAATGAAACTCTGCCCCAGGCTCCTGGGCTTCTTTAGGAAGAAACCATCAGGCATGACATCATGACACTTGCAGCTGAGGAGGCCGAGCGGGAAGGGGGCAGGTGTGTGGGTGGGTCAGGGCCTCCTGGATCTGGCCATCCCTGAACCTTACTGCTCCCTGGCTTTCCACTGCACAAACCAGCAAATTTCCTTTTTCGTTGAAGCTGACCTGAGCCAGTGCTTTGTCATATGTCCTGATTTATGCACCACAGAGGGAAGACATGAAGCAGAAGCGGCAGTATCTCTTGTGTCGGGGGTTGGGGCAAGAGAAGGCTACCCTACCACAGCATGCGGGTCCCTGGTCGCTAGTCAGGGGCAAGGAAGTAGAGACAGGGACAGCTGAAGGCGATATGGCAGGAGTCTGTGCCTGTGTGGTCTGTGCATGGAGAGAAAGCAGAAAAGCCGAGGTGGCCGGATCTGGCAGTTCTTCCTGAAGGTCTCAAACTCTTCAATGAAACCTGAGGGACAAGCACCGATGACTCTGCAGCCCGGCCTTGTTTGTGACCCAGCAAGATTCCGGGAGAGTTGTCATGTGGCAGCCCCACCCTCCCCCTGAGCACCCTGGAGCAGGCTGGCTTCATTCGACATCTGTAACGCTGGGGCCAGCATGTGACCTGGGGGGGCGGGGAGGGACACAGGGCACAGGCTCACCGTTCCTACTTTATGGAGCCTGCTGCTCAGTCCCTAAGGGGTGCTGGAGGGACACACCCTGGGCCAGGTGTTCAGCACATCCTTGGGCCAGGTGCTCAGCACATACACTTTTTTTTTTTTTTAGATTTATCTATCTATTTATTTATTTAAAAGGTAGATTTTACAAAGAGAGGGAGAGACAGAGAAAGATCTTCCATTCCTTGGTTCACTTCCCAAATGGCTGCCACAGCTGGAGCTGAGCTAATCTGAAGCCAGGAGCCAGAGCTTCTTCCGGGTCTCCCATGTGGGTGTAGGGTCCTAAGGCTTTAGGCCATACTCGACTGTTTCCCCAGGCCACAGGCAGGAAGGTGGATGGAAAGTGGACACGAACCAGTGTCTCCATATGAGACACCAGTGATTACAGGTGGAGGATTAGCCTGTTAAGCCACCATGCTGGCCCTAGACCATGCACTGTTGCATTGGAAGCCAGGAAAGTCATCCCTGTGGGACCTCAGGAGTCCACACCCCCCCGTTCTGTCCCCCAGTCTGTAGATGCTGGGGAGAGGAAAATCGGGGTCTTCATCCAGGACAGCTAGTGGGGCATACGCCCACTCATGGTCTGTGAAATGAGTTCACAGTGATTGCAGCAGGATCTTCCTGGTACCAGCTCACCAGGCACTCCTGGGCCACTGCCATGTGCCTGGGACTGGGACTTTACTAGAGGCTCCAACACAGGCTTGTGGGGTGGTCCACTGCACAGGCTGGGTGCCAGGAGCCCCGGGATAGTGACCAGTCTGTGTTGGAGACTTGGTCCACGGTGCAGGAACCTCTGGGTGGTGACTGCATGGTGGACACTCTGTCGTGGGGGATGGACCTATGCACACTGTGGGAGTAAGTGACAGGATGGAGGGTTGTTGGGGGAGTAGCTTTGATGTCCGGCTATCATGCTACCATGCAGCAGGGCCCTCAGTGTGTGCCGGCAGGTGCCAGTACCATGCTCTGGGATATCCCAGCCTACAGGACCCCTACGCGTGTTTTGTTATGGCAACAGGACATTGACCAAGACACCAGACTACCAGACAGAGGAGATGTGGGGTATACTGCAAGACCTGCTCCCAAAACCTAGGAAAGAGGTGGGCACAGCGCCAGGTGAAGCAAAGCCAAAGGCTGGGCTGCCAGGATGAATGCTGTGCCCCTGAGCTGGCAGGTGCAGACTACCTGGGGGGTAGCGGTGAGGCTCCATGGTAAGGACCAAGCAGTGTTTTTGTGAGTTCCCAACGCACAGCAAGGGCGGGGAGAGTCTGTCCCCCAGCATGGTTCTCAGGGCACATCCAGTTTTTTTTTTTTTTTTTTTTTTGCTAACCTAAGAGGTGGAACACAGCTTCTTGAAGGCTCCCGGTGGGCTTCTAACTGGTGGTTTTTTCTTGGCAGAATCAGTGTTACCGGGTGTGAGCGAGATCACATCAGACATGTCTAAGGTTCATTAAGGACCCAGCTTCCCCAACAATATGCATCGAATGTCTAAGAGACATGCAACGAATAACCTGGACACACTTACAAAGCTGCAGACAGTCACCTTTCCCTGGCTTCTCTGCCCACATTCCACTGCTGCTAGGCCTCACCTCCCCTGTACCTCCTGATAGTACACAGACCAGAACAACATTGCAATATCCATTGTCCCATCTAAGCAGTACACAGGGACCATGCTCAGGGGATTACCTGTCCTGGGTCAGCCAAGAGTCGAGGTGCCAGAGTAACAGAAACACCTAACCAGAAAGAGTGAGCCCCCACTTCTCACGGGCCTTTTAAAGGGGCTTGTGAGGGGGGTGGTTACACAACAACGCAATACGTCCCCTCTCAGGTATTCGCTCCTGTCCACCTGTGGCTCACCTGTGTTGTGAGTTAAGGAGTCGGGCCGGTGCGGTGGCGCAAGTGGTTAAGGTCCTCACCTCGCACACCCGGATCCCATATAGGCGCCGGTTCTATCCCGGCAGCCCCGCTTCCCTTCCAGCTCCCTGCCTGTGGCCTGGGAAAGCAGTCGAGGACGGCCCAAAGCTTTGGGACCCTGCACCCTCGTGGGAGACCCGGAAGAGGCTCCTGGCTTCGGATCAGCATAGCATCGGGCCGTTGCGTTCACTTAGGGAGTGAATCATCGGAAGGAAGATCTTCCTCTCTGTTTCTCCTCTCTGTATATCCGCCTTTGCAATAAAAAATAATAATAAAAATAAATCTTTAGTGAGTTAAGGAGTTGATTAGTGCTGGTTGGGATGGGCAGGAACAGGAACTGGGCCTGTAGCTAAAAACACCCAGATTAATTGGACTCATCTGTACCCAATATCCTGGCTAAATTAAGACGTGGGGGGAAGACTATACAAGGAGAGATGAAGGAGCAATCACTAGCTGCACTCCGTAACAATCAAAGCCACGCTTTTTCCCAGTCTGAGCACCACGTGCACTCGTTTTGGTAGTCTTTTTTTTTTTTTTTTTTGAGATTTATTTATTTATTGGAAAGGCAGATGTACACAGAGGAGGAGAGACAGACAGGAAGATCTTCTGTCCGATGATTCACTCTCCAAGCGGCCGCAATGGCCAGAGCTCAGCCAGTCTGAAGCCAGGAGCCAGGAGCCTCTTCTAGGTCTCCCATGTGAGTTTAGGGTCCCAAGGCTTTGGACCGTCTTGGACTTCTTTCCCAGGCCACAAGCAGGAAGCTGGATGGGAAGCGGGGCCTCTGGGATTAGAATTGGTGCCCATATGGGTTCCTGGTGTGTGCAAGGCCAGAACTTTAGCCACTAGGCTACTACAGTGGGCCCTGGCAGCCTTAAGTTTCTGCCCATTTGAGCATTTTCCCATGGGGTTGTTGGTCTTGCTGGTGCCAACCTCTCAGTGCTCTTGCTGGGCAGTCTCCCTGATTGGGACAGCCCCATGTAGAGTGCTGAAGCCAAGCTGTGCCAATGGGGACCTGAAGTGCACGGGTGGGCAGCAGAGGGGAACACATTTGCTGATGTGTTCGAAATGCTGAGATGGCTTCGAAAATGCCTTCCTTTAGGGCCAATGGTCCTAATTCGCGGTCTCTGACAATTCCGTGGAATGTGATTCCCATGACTTATTTTATTTATCTGAAAGAGAGAGAAATCTTCTTTTTTTGGAGATTATCAATGTTGGTTAAAGTATTTCTTTTTTTAATTTTTTTTTTAATTGATTACATTGCATTATGTGACACTGTTTTATAGGCACTGGGATTCCCCCCTCCCCTCCCCCAACTCCTCCCCCATGGTGGATTCTTGTTGCATTACCACAGTTTAAATTCAGTTGAGATTCTTCCCTTGCAAGCATCTACAAAGCATAGAGTCCAGCATCTTATTGTCCAGATAAGTTCAACAGTTTTCTTGGGGAGACCGTGAGAGACAGAAATCTTCCATTTACTGGTTCACTCTCCAAATGGCCACAGTGGTCAGGCCTGGGCTGGGCTCAAGCCGTGGTGTCAGGGGCCTAAGCGCTTGAGCCATCCTCTGCTGCTCTATCAAGCAGGGAGCTGGGTTGGAAGTGGAGCAGCTGGGACTCAACTGGCATCCATATGAGATACTGGTGCTGGAAGGTGGGAGAATTAGCCTATTGAGCCACTGTGGTGCCCCCACACCAAGTGGTGTCTTAACCACTGTGCCAAACAAACCTCTGGATTGCCATGCTTGGAAGTCATCCCTACTTGGATCTTGGAGCAAATAGCACTGTCCATCTCCTCCTTAGTCCTTCTCCCTCTTCCGGCTCCACATCCCTCCTTCAGGACACCCTCCCCAGAGCCCCAAGTAGATGACGTCTCCCACACGGACTGTAATTCCACGGGGTCATTTCTGATGTGAACACAGGGCTGGGCGCACAGGTGTCACCTGTCCAGCCAGAATGACCAGATCCTTCCAAGGACAGGTGTGCATGGTTCATCCTCAGTCTGCTGGGGGCCAGACCCGAGCGGGCTGAGGCCATTGCTAAGGAGGAAAAATCACCTCTCCTCTGTCACACAGACACTGATGCAATCCTTCTGGGGTTGCCACAGGGCCTGAGTCCCACTGGGGGCACCCTGGAAACCGGGACACCCGCCCTGAGCAGTGAGCGCAGGGGCAGGATGGGCAACGGCCAGGCTCCGCCTTCTGCTCTGTTTGTGGCCTGTGCCGCTGAGCCTCCGTGAACCTGCACGCTCCTGTGCAAATGGGGGCCCCTGGCAGACTGGGTGGCCCTGCCGTGGTCCAGTCCTGCTTTACGTGTGGGCCACTGGGCGGGGTGAGGGCGTACAAGCTGGGGAGTCCCAGGCTCGACAGACATGTGCCCAGAGCCAGGTGAGGGCTGCACACGCAGCACACGCAGCTCCCACCACACCCGCTGCCCGGCTGACTCCCCGGCCCCCCGGGCCCCCAGCAGCCGACTGGCCTTGGGGGCTGCCATCTTCACAGTATCGTCCTCCTTCTGGGTTGCTGAGAACTTTGGGACAGTTGCCAGGGCTTCTCTCCCAGGCCTGGGAGGTGAGCATCTCTACTCTCGCACTGACTAACAAGGAAATGATGTTCGGGGAAATTAACAATTGGGCCAAAGGTCAAGGCCAGCAAGCAGTGCCAGGCCTGGAGTCAGACTCACAAACCTCTAGACCTAAGGCTGGCAGTGCACACTAGGCACTCCCTGGCACATATCTGTCCATCCTGAGGACTCTGCAGTCTCTCAGCACCTCCATTCAAAAGACACAGGCAGAGCAGGTATTGTATCAGGCTGATCCTCTGTCTGCAGTGTCAGCATCCCATATGCGTGCTGGTTTGAATCCTGGCTAATCCACTTCTGACCCAGCTCCCTGCATCAGGGAGCTGGCAAAGCAACAAAGGGTGGCCTAAGTTCTTGGGACCCTGCACCCACATAGGAGACCTGGAAGAAGCTCCTCACCCCTGGCTTTGGATTGACTCAGCTTTGGCTGTTGTGGCCATTTGAGGGGTGAATCGCTGGATTTAAGATTTCACTTTCTGTCATTGTAAATCTGCCTTTCAAATAAAAATAAAATAAATATATATATATATATATAAAAAAAAAGATACAGGCAGGGTGGATGTTGGTCACAGCAGGTGGAGCTGCAGCCTGGGACAGCTGCATCCCATACTGAAGTACCTGGGTTCAAGTCCCGCCTGCGCTTCCCACCCAGTTTCCTTCCCACACACAACCTGATACCAGAGGTCAGAGAATGGCTCAAATGCTGGTATCTGGGCCACCTGTATGGGAGACCCAGACGGAGCTTCAGGCTTCTCATGGCAGTCTTATGCCGCCTCTGGTTGTGGTGGGCATTTGGGGTGGGGGATGAACTGGTGGAGAGAAGATTGATCTGTCTTACATACATAAATGTTAAAAAGAAACAAAGACACAGGCCATGCAGGTGCTTTGTCCCAAAGGCAGAAAAAGGCACAGCCGCAGAGGCCTTCTTGGTGGCCTGCCAGCGGTGGGTGCCCCTTCCCGATACTCTGTACCACTTCTCACCACTTCCTGTGTCATCATAAAATGCTACAGATAGCAGGGAAATCGCTCCACCACCTCTGGGTAGGTCAGCATAACCTGGCTTATGTAACCAGTTTCCAGTTGTCGAAGGTTTACAAGATTTGTAAGGCTTATCATAACTAACCCCCCAGTGGATGTCTTTATGTATTGCTATCTGCACCACCTGTCCCTTGGCTCGGGTAAATTTCCCAGAAAGGAATGACTGGCGTGAACGGTATGAGCCGTGTTTAGACTCTGGCTCCTGTCACGAGGCCTTGCCTGTGTGCGAACCGACTCCGTTTAAAGAAAGCAGGACTCGGCGGGTGAGCCGAGTGAGCGGGGCACGAGCTGCCGTCACAGCCCAGAGGAAGCCTGACCTGGAATCAGGTTCCTCGCCAGCAGTGGCCATTCCTGCAGGGCTGAGAACGGGCGGGCCTGGGCCTGGTGTCCAGCTAGATCGGAGCAGTGTGAGGCTCTCATGCCTGTCCTCAAATCTGGCCTTCTGGACAGCAGCCCTGGGGATTTATGCTGTAGAGGGCTGTGTCCTGGAGGGAGGCAGCTGCTGGGCAGGGAGCCGTGACTGCCCTCCTAGGGTCCACCTCGGAGGCACAGCCTGCTGGGCGTGGGTCTCCCCCTGTGGATTCTTCTTTCTTGCCACAGCCCCACCTGATGATGGTGCCATCCCCAGTGGTCCAGCTCTAGCTGTGTGTGTGTCTGTCCCTTAGCAAGATCTAACAGGGATCTTACCACTCAGATTAGGACCCACCGACCCCCACGAGACTTCTGAGTCTAATGTCGCTGGTCCAGGGGCAGCCCGGCACAGTCTGGGAGTGCTCTGCTCAGCAGGGGGCTGGGGTGATCATGTCCTCTGCTCTGGGCAGCTGATCTCATTTCAGCAGGAATCGTAAGTGGGGGTGAGGCAGAGTCAAGCACCCATACATGCCAGGACATTTCAAGGACTGAAGCCTTACGCTCTGGGCTGCGACAAAACGGAGTATGTGATCTTACACCTGGTGTGTGCCTGTGTGAGAAATATCAAATCATTGCACTGCTTGGGGAAAAACCATTCATGTCAGGTCTGCTTCTTGGAGACCTGCTTGCTTATTTGTGCCTGCTGCAGGAGGTAGTAGGGTTCATGTACCATGCTACTGCACATGATTTAAAGCATTGATCAGAGCCAGGAATGTGGCATAGCAAGTCAAGCTGCTGCCTGCAGTGCTGGCAGCCCCAATAGGGGCCGGTTCGAGTCCTGGATGCTCCACTTCCAATTCAGCAACCTGATAATATGCCCAGGAAAGCATCAGAAGTGCTAGGCCTATGGACCTATGTGAAAGATCCAGAAAAAAGCTTCTGGCTCCTGACTTTGGTCTGGCCCAGCCCTAGCAGATACAACCTTTCATGGGATCAACTAGCAGATAAAAGATCTGTCTCTCTCTGTCTTTCCACATCTGCTCTTTTATGCACGTTCCATAATGAGTCTGTGCTCTCACAAAAATCACTAGGTATGTCCAGACAATGGAATATTGTTTGCATGTCTAGGAAGTGGTGAAGTGCCAGCACTTGCTGTAGCATGGAGGGATCCTGAAACGCCAGGCAAAGTGATTCCACTTGTAGGAGATGTCCAGGATAGAGGAAACCGCCACAGCGATAGAATGTGGTCAGCAGATGCCAAGTGACTGCTAGCTGGGGCTAAGCCTTCTTTCAGCATGATAGGATATTCTGGAATTAGATGGGGATGACAGCTCTCCAATTTTGTGAGTGTACTGGAAACCTGTGACTCGCACACTTTGCAAGAATCAACTCTGGGTCCAGCACTGTGGTATAACAGTCTTTCACCTATGGCACTGACATCCCATATGAACCCTGGTTTGAATCCCGGCTGTTGCACTTCCAATCCAAGTCCCTGCTAATGGCCCGGGAAAGCAGCAGAAGATGGCCCAAGTGCTTAGGTGTCTGCCACCCAGGTGGGAGATCCAGAGGAAGCTCCTGGCCTCAGACCGGCCCAGCTCTGGCTGTTGTACTTAGGTATAAGAGGTCCTCGAACCATCCTCCACTGCTTTCCCAGGTGCCTTAGCAGGGAGCTGAATCAGAAATGGAGCAGCCACGATTCCAACTGGCATTCATATGGGGTGCCAGCATCTTAGGTGGTAGCTTTGCCTTCTATGCCTCGGTACTGGCCCCAAGGACCCTCTTGCCTTGATGCTCTTACCTTCTGCCTTCTCTCCAGGCTCCCTGTTGCTCTTCCTCTAGACCCATGGCATCCAAGGCTGGGGTCTGTCAGCAAGTGGCTTGTCCCCAGGAAGCCAGACCGTAAAGAAACAAGTTGGCTTACATACAACTTGCATGCAGCTCCCAGGGACAAGTCTGGAACCAGTGTCCACCTGGCTGGTTCTGGTCCCTAGGAAAGCTCGGGCACTTTCAGATGGCTGAGTGTCCCTGCTAATATGGCTTGTTCATCAGTTCCAGCTGGCTCTGCCTGAAGACTCGTGGCCTCAGTGCACAGGGCTTGTCAAGGACTGTCACAGGTGTCGACTGTGGTGAGAGGGTTTTGGGCAGCCATAGCCCTTTGGCTGCAGTCTCTTTTCAAAACTTTGAGACCTCCCGCTCCGAAGCACTGTTTCTGCTTGCCCAGCAGCCTGAATGGTGCCAACCCTGCCCACCACCCGGTGACCGTGGGGGGCTGCTGGCACTGATTGCATGCTAAGTGTTAGGGTCCGCTGGAAGTTTCCAGACTCCCAGCTCATGCCTACAGCAAACCCTCCCAGGTGGGTAGAGGGAGCTTCTCACGCCTCCTGGAACCGAGGCAGCACCACTGCCCCATCTCATGGATGTGGAAACTGAGGTAGGAGAGGCTGTAAGAAAGACCAGGTGGACTCTGCCTCCCTGTACCTGTGTGTTCTCTTCTTTCCAGGGCTCAGAATGTTTGCTTTAAATCTGCCAGGGCAGAGCTGAACATCCCCTGAAGCTCGCCTTCCCCTGCTGGACCCTTCTGGTAATGCACTTCCTTCACAACCAGTGCAGGGTCCTTCCTGATGTATGTCATATTCTGATAGAAACCTCTGTCTTTGGTCGCTCATCCACCACAGCAGAGTCATAACAGAAGTACTAGCTTCTCCCGCACCACCTGACCCTCCCTCCCCGGGCTCTGCCCACAAACAGCTCCCCTTCCAGCTGTGGAGCAGGGCACAGGCCAGGAGCTGCTGTGGTCCAGCCACCTGCTGACCTTTGCCTGCCTCCCCCCTGCTCTCAGCCACTGTATACCCTCTGTCCTTTGTCCTGCTCCCTCCATTCCTACAGCTCCTTTGAGCTCAACTCTCCTAGCATTATCCCCACCGAGGGAGTCTTCCCATGAGGAAAGGAGCTGAGCCCCCAGAGACCTGCTGGCCTGGGGGTGGTGGGACTCCTGTGGCAGGGCCTGTCTCCTTTGCTTCTTTTAGCTGGTGAGCTAGGAGTACCCTGATGTTAGCAGAGATGCAGGATGGCCCCCACACTGGTTCCCACAGCGTGTGCTGAGACTCCTGGCCATGACTATTGTACTCATCTCTGGATGGCAAATGGGAGCTTGGCCATGGGCCTCATCTGCAGAGAATGGGTACCTGCTGGCAGGTGCTTTACTGGCTAAGTCATAGCAGCTTAGGTTGGGGCACAGGGGGAGCTGAGACATAGAGGAGGCTTTCTCTTGAAGACCTTCCTGGAGCTGGGGGTGCTTAGTTCTGGGGGAGCTGACACAGAGGGAAGGGTACTGTCACTACCTGCTCTCTGTGGCCTTGACCTAGTTTCTTAAAGTGAGGGTCCCTGGACCAGGCCCCAGTGCAAAGGTCTGGGTACTGCTTCTTCCATCTGCTTTACAGATGACCGGTGACCTGTGAGATGGCCAGTGACCTGGCTATGGGCCCACAGCAGCTATCATTCAAATCCTTGCTTCCTAGGCTTCAGACTGTCTAGACCCAAGGCTGGCTGCAGAGCCCAGCCTGAGAATCCTTGCCAAGGGGATTGTGTTGTCCACTAGCCGTACAGACCTCTAATGGTCGTCAGCAAGCAGAGGAAGTGAGCTCCCCATCAGAGCAGGTATGCAAGCAGGCCTGAGGTAAGTCACCTCCAGAACGGCCCTAGGACCCAGAGCACTCCCCTCTGTGGCCCCACTGCTCCTCACCTACATGTGGATGGAGCCATACTTCCTCACACAGACCTGTGGAAGTGGCAGGCATGGCATGCACGCAGCCAGGGCCCTCCTGACAGACCCTCTGTTGGGAGCAGGAGGGGTCCAGACTGAGTGTTTTGGGTCCAGAACATGCTTGGTTCCAGTCCTTCTTGGCTTTCCTTTTGCTGGACCCGACCACACCCTGGGCTCCAGGGGACCCGACCACACCCTGGGCTCCGGGGGTCCTTCCTGGCCTAAGCCCAGGATCAACAGGCAGCTCTCTGAAGTGGATGAGCCAGGACGACCAGGGTTGCTCTGGGGGCTGGGAGACTGAGGCTCAGGAAGAGCTGGGAGCGCTGGGGTCACCCACACTGTAAGGCGCACATTGTCTTTAGGGAAGACAAAAAGATCCTTGCCTTGTTGCTTCCTCTGCCTGTGAGTCTCCCCTTACCCCTGCAACCAAGCCAGGGAGATTCCCTGAGGTCTTGTGGTACAGCCGCCTGCTGTCCACTTCCTCCTGGCATGGGCTCTGGGCTCAGGCCTGTCTAGCAAGGTAGATGTGGGATAAGAGAACACACGTGGCAGTGCCAACTGCTTAGCATGCTGCCGAACAGCCACATCTCTGGGGGAAGAGTCCTGGCTGGAGGCGCTTGCCAATTTCCACAGCATGAACACTCAGCGTGGCTGACCTCAGGCTGCAGTGTGGCATTGCCAAACTCAAAGCTGGGATGACATGTGCATACGTGGCCGTTTGCCTCAGGCTCAGCCAGCAGCAGTACCTGCTGCCAGTGTCCAGCAGGCCCCAGGAAATCCTGCTGCCCTCGGGAAGGGTTGGCTCGGCACACACTCTGCCCTCTGGTCCCAGTGCCTTCATACCGGCCTTCATGTCATGTGAGGGACTTCATGCCAGGGTGCCAGGGCTGGCAGCCGCCAGGTACCCTTTCCTGTGCAGATGCTGGGGTCTGCCAGGGTACCCCATCAGGGGTGGGGATCCATGTGACAAAACCTTGGTGCCTCCCTCAGGCCTTGGCACTCTCCTCTGAAAGTGGGTCCTAGGACTGTGTGCCATGGGATGGCAGAGGTGGGGGCAGGGTGAGGTGTCAGTTGGGGGACTTGTCTGGATCAGGCTTCTAAGGAGCAATGGGCACAGTGTGACAAGGACAGAGACCCCCAAGTGAAGGACTTGTCCCTAGGAGTCAACAGCAAGAAGGCAGAGGGAAAGATAACATGAGGTTCCCTGGAAGAGGTGGCTTTGGGCAGAGGTGGGTGGGGAGGAAAGACACTCTAGTCAATTGGCTTCGGGAAGCCTCTGCATGCCCTTATCCAAAGCAGCTTCTTTTGCAGGAGCTCTGGGATTTATGGCAGGTAATCGCTGCCTTAGGGGCTTCAGCTTACTGTACTGTAAAATGGGTGCAATGAGCGCAAGATGCCACCTCCTGGGTTATGGTGAGGTGCTCTTAGATCTGCTGGCGGGGTGACAGGGAAGGGATTCCAATCTTCCGCTGAAATGGGTTGGGGCTGAGTGCCTGAGGATATTCCAGCTCTGCGCCTTGCCCAGCCTGGCTGTTCTGTCCGTGCACGGTGGGTCGTGAGCCGGTTTTGGTCCCACGGCTCCCGGAGCTCCGGCGGCTGGGGGCGCTGCGAGGCGGAGAGCCGTGCAGGGGCCGGCCCGCAGGTGGTTTGCGCGCGTCTGCCGCCAGGTGGGCGTGCAAGGCCCCGCCTCGCCGGGAGGGGCGGGCCGAGCCGAGGCCGCTCCCCCAACGCGCCCGGTCGGAGCGGGTGGTGCGGGAGCGGAGGCGCGCGGAGCCGGCAGAGCACGCGGGAGCGCGGTCCCGCAGCGGCGGGTCCAAGGAGCTGTGCGCAGGAGACGGAGCAACGCGGCGGCACCCGCCCAGTGCGGGCCCCCGCCCAGAGACCCGGGCCCCGAAGCGGAGACCTCGGCTCCGGAGCGCAGACCTCGGCCCCGGAGGGCAAGACCCCGACCGCGGAACACAGTCTCTCGGTCCCGGAGCGCAGACCCGGCCCCGGAGCGCGGCCTCGCCCGCCCCGGCCGCCCGGCCGCGGGCATGGACGGCGCCCGCTCGCCCTGTGAGTGCCGACCCCCGCCCGCCGCCTTTGTGTGCGCGCCGCGCCGCCGCCGCCGCAGCCCCCTCCCTGCGCCCCTCCCGCGCCCGGGCCCGCGTCCTTTGTGGAGCCGCCGCCTGGCCGGTGCCTCCCCCCACTTGGAGCCTCCCTGTCCCTTCTGCTGCCTCCCTCAGGACAGCCTAGCGGGGCCCTTCTCGACCCGGGGCTGGGCAGGGCGCTGGCCCACTCCCCCCGGCCTCCGGGTTCCTTCTGCAGCCCTTTGGGGACCCCCCAGCAGGTCCTTCCCAAGGTTCCCCGGACGGCCCAGGGAAGGCTTTCTCGGCGGCCAAGGCTGAGCCCTAACCCGAACCTCCTGGTCCTTTCCGTAGCCTCTTCCTCGGGTCCCCCGGGGACTGGCTGCCCGGGCGGTCCCTCCGCGGCAGGGCTGGGCAGGGCGCGGGCCGGCGACGCTGTCTCATCCGCGCCGGGCAGGTGCGGCAGGGCGGGCGCTCACGCGGGCCCGTGCGTCCTTGGCCCGCAGAGATGGACGGCGATGGCGGCCGAGGCGCCCCCGGCACGTTGACGGAGGCCGGGCTCCGGGGGCCGGCGGGCATGGCGGAGCCGCGGGCGAGGGCGGCGCGGCCCGGGCCGCAGCGCTTCCTGCGGCGCAGCGTGGTGGAGTCGGACCAGGAGGAGCCGCCGGGCCTGGAAGCGGCCGAGGCGCCGAGCGCGCAGCCCCCGCAGCCTCTGCAGCGCCGGGTGCTTCTGCTCTGCAAGACTCGCCGCCTCATCGCTGAGCGCGCTCGCGGCCGCCCAGCCGCCCCCGCGGCTGCTGCGCCGCCCGGAACCCTCGCCGGCCCCGGAGCCCCCACGGACCCGGGGCCGGAGCCCGAGCGCACGCAACAGCAGCAGGCTAGCCCCGACCCCTGCGCGGCTGCGCCTGCTGCCGAACGGGCCCCGGCCGGCGGCCCTCCAGAGGAGCACGGGGCTGCCGGCGTGGGGTCTGCGGGGCAGGAGGATGCGGGGGTGGCCGAGGCCAAGCCCGACCAGGGGGAGTCCGGGCGCGCTCGGCGGGAGGAACCCGGGGAAGAAGAGGACGACGAGGATGACCTCAAGGCTGTGGCCACCTCCCTGGACGGCCGCTTCCTGAAGTTTGACATCGAACTGGGCCGCGGCTCCTTCAAGACGGTCTACAAAGGGCTCGACACGGAGACCTGGGTGGAGGTGGCCTGGTGCGAATTGCAGGTGAGCCAGCGGCAGGTGGGCTGGTCAGCTCCTCTGTCCTTGAGCGCGTCCTTCTGGCTGGCCTTTGGAAGCCCCTGTGGGTTACCCACTGTGGGTGGCTGGCAGGGGGTACCAGGTGCCAGTGCATAAAGGGGAGGGGGCGTGCTGTCTGCTACCCTAGGGGTGTGCACCTGCCTCTGGGTGTACACTGCGCTGAGTGGAGAGTGTGACTTTCGCGAGCTCTTTCCCACCTGACTCACCCAGGTGGGCTGCACTGCTGCTTTGGGTTAGGAGACTGTGTCTGGGTTCCACCTGGCTCACCCAGGTGGGCTGCACTGCTGCTTTGGATTAGGAGGCTGTGTCTAGGTTCCACCTGATACCCAGGTGGGCTGCACTGCTGCTTTGGGTTAGGAAGCTGTGGCTAGGATCCCTGCGAGTGACCAGGCAGTTCTGAGCTGCCTTGAAGTGTGCCATGTCCAGTCAGGGTACCTGCAGGGCATTCCTTTGAACCTAGCTGCCATGGTGCATGGTGGGGTCCTGGGTCCGCTGGGCCAGGCCGCCTTTCAGAGTTTCATGGTTCTCAAAATGGATGTGTGAGGTCTTAAAACCAACTCATGCAGAAGGCGGCTGGGCCGCGTCCATCACCTTGCCCTCATGCCGGGGAGATTATATAAAAGGCAACCCTAGCCGGCAGGGCCAGCTTTGGAAGAGGAGGCAGGTCCTGTCACTGGGGTGTTTATGGGTCCTCCCTTGGCTGGGGGAGGGGAGGAAGGCAGCTGTCCTGCAGGGCTGGCCTGGGAGTCTGGCTGGACGTGTAAGCCTACCCTGCTGGCCTGTAACGTTAGCTGGTTTTCCAGGGCTGACACAGGCTGGGCGAGCTGGGGCAAGCTGGGTGCTAGGGCTACTGGCCACGCTGTGGACTGTCTATGTTCTGGCTCACAGCTAGGACTCAGACCCCTGCAGGGTGTGCCGCCAGTCTGCCGGTGGGTGGGTATATCCACCTGCCATTCTGCCAAGACAAAAGACCCCTGGCCTCCCCTTGGCCCTGCAGCCCTCCTCGACAGGCTTAGTGGTGTCAGGCTTAGTGGTGTCCTCTGCTAAGAGGTCTTCCTGGAGGGGCTGAGGACCTCCTGTTTGCCTTCTGGGTCCCTCTAAGGAGGCAGCCTCCGGTTTGCATGATGGGGGCTGCGGTCTGGGGGCAGGGGACTTCCTGCTGTGGGAGGGGGCAGAGGGAGGAGGGGGTTGAGGGAGGAGGAGCAGGGCATTTACGCTTGAGTCCAGTGCAGTGTCTCAGTGACTGCGGGAGTGGGGACGGTCCAGGGCTACCCCTGCAGCGGCCGAGCCTGCTCTTGAGGCTTCCTAAGTCCATGTGACTCACGGAGCGTGGCAGCTCCCCTTCCCTTTAAGGAAAGGCCAGCCGTTCTGTCTGGGTCTGCCTGCTGTGGGCAGAGCCGCATGGGGTGGGGCCTGGCTGCCGTCCAGGGGTCCCTAGCTGCTCACCGCTCACGTGCAGCACAATGCATCCTTAGGAGTGAGTGCCCTCTGCTTGGTCATTGTGACTGGAGCCACAGTGAGAGGGGTCTGGGCCAGGGGTGGTAGAAGGGGGGGACACCCCCTGGCTAATCCCCTGCTGCCATGGAGGATGCTGTGGAGCTCACCCCCAGGCCACTGGCGAGGAGGAGGCCACAGGTTTGGGAAGGTGTGGAGGGCTGGGCGGGGCTGACTTGGTGGGGAGGGGCCTGTGGTATCCTGCGTGTGGGGACGTGACTGGGGGAAGTGGAGGGTGGCTGGGAGTCCATAGGCTGTAGTTCCCCAGAGCAGGGCACAGAGGAAGTCGGGGGTAGGGATCAGCCCTCATGGCACCCTGTCACCCAAGGATGTGTTGGTGCTGTGGCTGGGGACGGGCCTTCTGGGGGATATTTCTGGCACCTTGGGCTCCTGGGGAGGAGTGTCAGCAGAGCGCTGCCTTCAGCCAGGGCAGCTTGGATGTTGTCGCTGCTTCCCCAGAGCACCTCAGGACCCGGGCCCTTCCCCAGCTCGGGCTCAGCACCCAGGTGCCTGTGGCTCCCTGCTCCCTCCCCACTCCGGGCACCTTCCAGTGAGTCAGGCCAAGGGGCTATCTCATTTTCTACAGCAAACAGGGGAGCTATTTCACCTTTGCAAGTCTGTCTTAATGTCTGAAGTTGAAACTTGAACTGGGGTTTTCAAGAGAAGCCTTTTTAAAGCGTTACTTCCCTGTCATTTTTCTTTTGAATGAACTTTTGTTCTCCGTGCCAGGGCACAACAAGGAAGGAAGGAAGGAAGAGCGCCCCTAGAAGCCCTCTGCTCTCGCCCTCTCACCTTCCCTGTCTTGGTCCTGCTTGGGGGTGTGTATGTGCCGTGGCTTGGGGCACCCTCTTGGCTTTGCGAGTCACCAAAGGCGGCGGGGGGAGCAGATGTGGGCTCCCCCTGAGTGTCTTCCTGGCCTTTCACCAGGCGTGGAGTGAGGGAATTGCCTGGTGCTGATCAACCCTAGTACATCTCAGCCGTTCACTGTGCAGGCCCCCTTGAGTGGACCTGCAGCCCCAGGCCTCCCCTGGAAGGCGCTGACAGGCTGCAGTGCTTGTTCCAAGATGGTGCTCTGTGCCTGGCATGGGGTCTGTCTACCCAGAGGAGATTCTCAGGCCTTGACTCTGGGCCCTCAGCACTTGTCAGGCCTTTGCAGGGTGACCTGAGTCCCTAGGTAGGGGGAGCTGCTGCCGTTAGGCCCAGGTCTAGTGGCTAGGGACAGAGGTGCCCAGGGAGCCCGGGGCATCAGTGGGGCTCGTCGTTGCTGGGCATTACCTGGTGAGGGCTGGGCTCCCAGGGCGGCCGTGGCTGTATTTGAGGGGTTCTGTGCTCCCGCGTTGTCCATCTCTGTTGACTTTTCCATTATGCGCGGGCCTGGCCAGGGGTGTGCAGCCCGTAATGAAGCCTTTCCCTGGCCTGGGCTGCCGCACTCATCTTGGCCAGCTGTAAGCTCGTCTCTGAAGGTCTTGCTTGGAGACACACCCTCCTCCCTCTCCCTGATCACTGCCCTTCCTGACAGGGGCTGCAAGGCAGCAGGGAAAGGAGGAGGCCCTGCCCAGGGTCTCATTTCCTGGTGCTCGGCTTTGTTGGGAGAGCTGTGATGTTGTTGGTGTGCCTGGCAGTATGTTTTGTGGGCTTGCTGACCATGTGTTGGCTGGGTTGGCAAGAAAATTGGCACTGGCCACCGAAAGGCCCATGGAGGGGGCTCTTCTGCCCTTGTTCCAGGTGTGAAAGCTGTGGCTGTCTGGGCACTGGGTGCCCCTCCTGGCCTTGAGTGGTGTTGGGAGGGGTGTGTGGTTAGTGGTGTGGTCAGCAGTGATTGATGACTGGTTGCCCAAACTGCAGCCACCTCATGGGGGTGCGTGGCATCTCAGGAACCCACAGCTCATTGCTTGGGGGTGCGTGGCATCTCAGGAACCCACAGCTCATTGCTTGTTGGAAGGGGGAGCTCTTGTGCCCAGGACTGGGCCTTCGCGGGGCAGGGGTTACCTGGTTGAGCCCGAGTGAGGACAGACTGCTGTGTGAGTTGGCCTCTGTGCCCCAGGGAGCGCCTAGTGGGTGGCGGGTCGGCATGTGCTGCTTGCGTGGCTCGATGCTCAAAGAGGCCTGCCCCAGGCAGCTGGGGGGAGCCTCCTGTGGCCGTGGCAGCGGTGTGTCTATCTCTGTCCTGTCCCTGTGTGCCCTGTGGAGTGCGAGTTGGGATGGAGTAGTAGCTCAGCACCTGTGCTCTCAGTTAAACACAAGCGACTGCCCTCTGGGCTGGCGAGGCTCCCGGTTCGTTCCCAGAGGATAACACCGGGCTCAGGTGACCTAGAGATGATCACCAGGACGCCAGACAGAGCAGCTAGGGACCAACTGCAGCCTGGCTCATGGGGAGGGGCAAGGAAGGGCTGGGAATGCGTGACTGGCCCTGACAGCATCCACGGAGGACAGGAGGGGTCTTTTGGGCTGGAGGAGGTTGGGTCAGGGGCCACTTAGGTTCTGGAATGAACCATAGCCAAGACCATGACAGGCCATGGATCACCCAGGGCATCCACAGGCAGGCTTCCTCACTGTGTGAGGATAAGGGGAGGAGTGAGTATTCCAGAAGGTTCTAGAGGTGAAGTCCCAGGCCCAGGTTCAGTAGTGCAGGGTGGTGTATGTGACTCAGTGAACGCTCTAAGGTGTGTCTGTGTTCCAGGCTGTGGGGTGCCACAGCGAACTGGACAGTCTGCCATCCTGGGAGCTAGAATGTCTGAGGGATATGAGAATGGTGGGTGTGACACTGCCGGGGTAGAGAGCCAGGTCCTCCAAGTCCTCGGTCCTCGGAGAAGGCCTGGGGGAGGGAGCTCCCTGAGGCAGGAGCTCCTACAGGCTGCCCTGGGCAGGTGGGAGCTGGCAGAGCGGGTCTGGGATTGGATTCTGGCTGCGTTCAGAGGGAGAGATGCAGGATGTCGAGCAGGCTGGATTTGGGGGCAGAGAAAGTCGGCATCGGAGGGGCCGCAGTGGACATGACAGCTGACCCCTGCGTGGATGAGGGAGTGGTGACCATGGTGTGGTCACCCACCTTCTGGGCACTCCAGGGGCTTATCCTTTGGGCATCCTTCAGTCTGCATCTGAAAGATGCCCGAGGTGATGGCTTAGATGCCTGTCGCTGCCTTGATGGAGGAGAGCTTGGGTTGGCCCAGCAGAGGTTTGTGCCACCTGCCTGGCAGAGAGGTTTACATGGGATATTGGCATCTACCTGCAGTGGTGGGAAAGGGGCTTGGGAGGTTTCCTGAAAATACTCTGGGGGGAAGGGGGGAGGCCTGCAGTTTCCTAGTGTCCTCTCGGAGCCCTGTTCCCCTTGGTGCCCTGGGGATGGTGCCAGCTGACCCTCAGGGTTCTGGGGCTGAGGAGGGGCCAGTATCGCTCCCCGGTACAGAGAGCTTCCCCAGCTGCTGCTGCTTCTCTGCACGGTTGACACTTGTCAGCACAAGTCAGAAGCAGGGGCAAGTTCAGAGTGGTGGCTGGGAGCCTCCTGCCCTTCCAGCACCTGGGGTGATGTTGCCTTATCTTTGGGTTGCCACGATAAGAAGGGTGTGAACTGCAGCAGCTGGGAGTTTTTTGAAAAAGCAGGTTAGGATCTGCTTTTTGGCCATGGCAGCTGGAGTTGCAGAGGCCTTTGTGAGGGCATGGTGGTGGTAACCTGAACATGATGGCTTTCAAATAAAGAACCTCCCCTTCCTATTTCCAGGAGTCTTCATATCCTTTTGTGTTCCCTAAAGGGTTGAATTGTCAGGATTTCCTAGAATACCTAGCTGCTACCGCTTGTGTTGGCTTTTTTTTTTTGAGATTTATTTATTTTCATTGGAAAGGTAGATATACAGAGGGAAGGAGAGACAGAGGAAGATTCTCCATTAGATGGCCCACTCCCCAAGAGGCCGCAATGGCCAGAGCTGAGCTGATTCGAAGTCAGGAGCCAGAGCTTCCACCAGGTACCCCACGCGAGTGCAGGGTCCCAAGGCTTTGGGCCATCCTTGACCGCCTTCGCGGGCCACAGGCAGGGAGCTGGATGGGAAGCAGGGCCACCGGGACTAGAACCGGTGCCCATATGGGATCCCGGCTCGTTCAAGGCAAGGACTTTAGTTGCTACACTATCGTGCTGGGCCCTCGTGTTGGGTTTTATGAGATATGTATTCATGTGGTTTTGAAGAAGAATAAGATGCAGGTGATAAAACGAAAGTGTGGTGTTTGTGGAGAGCAGGTGAACACACCAGTGGAACAGGCTAGAGAGCCTGGAAATCTTCCCCCAAAGAATCTGCTGATCCTTGACGAGGGAATAAAGGTGTTTTTAAGAAGCACAGGTGAAGCAGAACCACGGGACCTGCACAGGCGGAAGGTCCCACACCTAGGCACAGACCCAAGGTGGCTTTAAAACTGAGAAGGGGACCTGGTGTGGTGGCCTAGGCGGCTAAAGTCTTCGCCTTGAATGTGCTGGGATCCCATACGGGTGCCGCTTCTAATCCCGGTTTCCCACCCAGCTCCCTGCTGGTAGCCTGGGAAAGCAGTAGAGGACGGCCCAATGCCTTGGGACTCTGCACCTGCGAGGGAGACCCAGAAGAGGCTCCAGGCTCCTGGTTTCAGATCGATGCAGTTCCAGCTGTTGTGGTCACTTGGGGAGTGAATCATTGGACAGAAGATCTTCCTCTCTGTATGTCTGACTTTGCAAAAGAAAAAAAAAATCTTAAAAAAAAACTCTGAGAAGGAAATGTAGACAGCGTTGGACCCAGCGATGATGGTTTGGTTTTGTAGTACCGTGGGCAGAGTGCGTGAGAGAGAACGACGAGCTGGCTTGGATTCGGGGTTAGAGGCTTGGGACGTAAGTGGCAAGGGTTAGGATGGGAAGACGAGAGTCGCCCGATGGAGGACTGCTACCCAACGAATCCGTGACCCTCCGACATAGCCACCAGGAAGGCATGGGCCGGAGGTGTGAACAGACGCTCTGCCAAGGACGACACCTAGATGGCAAACAAGCTTGTTTAGGCTCCCTGTGATGGAGGTATCAATTAAAACAACGAGCTGTGCTACACACCTAGCAGAATGTCCACAGTCTGTCACGCTGACAGCACAACCACAAGATGCTGGGGAAGATGCGCAGCAAAAGGGAGCCCTCAGTAGCTGCCAGTGGGAATGCAAAATGGTGCAGCTCCTGTGGGAAGAGTTAGGCAGTTTCTTATAAAAATGAACATGCTCTTAACCAAATGATCTAGCAATTGCAAATACATAGACAGCTTAAGTCTCCACACCAAAACCTGCGCATGAATGAATGTTTGTAATAGCCTTATTGGTCATTTCCAGGACTTGGAAGCTACCGCAATGTGCTTCAGAAGGTGAATGGAGAAATAAACTGTACTACATCCAGGCAAGGGAGTATTGGGGCTAAAAAGAAATGAGTCCTCAAGCCATGAAAAGACCCGGAGGAAGCTTAAATGCAGAGCTAAGCGAAAGAAGCCAGGCTGGGAAGGCTCCAGAGCTGCAGCTCCAGGAAGAAGCTCAGTGGTTGCTAGCAGTTCAGGGCGCAGGGAGGAGGCAAGGTCAGACCAAGTTTCCTGAGACTTCTGTGGGATACCTTAGCAGTGGAGACACATCGTCACGCGGTGGTCGCAGCTCTTAGAGTGTATGGTTCCAAGCGTGGGTCCTCATGCAGACTGTGGCTGGGGATACGTATGATGCTGTCTCTGTTTTGGCTCATGCGTTACAACGGGTCTGCCTCATCAGTATGAGATGTTCATGGTAGGGGAAACTGGGTGTGTGCGTGGGGGTATAGGGGAGTCTGTACTCAGTCCTATAACCTCAGTGTGACAGCGGCATTTAAGTTTGTATAAACAAAACAATCCCCCCAGCTCCCCTGTAAGTGAGTACAACTATTTTTACTTTCATATTGCTCTCTAGTTAGGATGCACACACTGCTTTCCTTTTCAAAGTACAGCTGCCTTCCTGAGGAGCAGGGAGAGTGTATTGCAGCTTTTCGAATCAGCCTTCCCTCCACCCAGAGGATATTTTGAAACTGTTAGTTTGCAGGGGATGGGGGAGGATGCTTACTCTTGTGTTGTTTCTCTGGGGGCGTTGCCAGAAGGGCTGGCTCTTCTGCACCTTGGGGTGCACGAGGGTCAGCTGAGCCTCCTGGTCTTGTGAGGTGACCCGGGGTTGTGGGCTTGTGGAGTCCCTCTTCTCAGGGCCTAGGCCTCCGTGTACTGAGCAGGGGTTGGGTCCCCTTGTGCCTGTCTCCCTGGCACTCCAGCAGGGTGTATCTCCATGCAGCTCCAGGAATTAGAGACATGGTGGATGTGAGCACTACCCATGCACGTGGGCAGAGAGGCAGAGCTCACACCTAGGGCTCTGCATCCTGGCTGTGGCTTTAAGGTTCCCTGGGCAAGGAGGCCCATGCCATGCAGGCCTGCAGGATATGGAGGTGGTGTCAATAGCCTTGGGGTGGGAAGAGAAGGGCGGAAGCTCTGGTTTGGGGACTGTCTGGGTCATCTGGGGTGCACATATGAGCTGTGTGTCTTTGGGTGGGGTTTTCCACAGAAGAGCCAGGAGGCTGAGAGGCGTGGGCTCTTGTTCGAAGCCATACATCACGACACTGGTGCATGACAAGCCTGTGGCCTCTGCCTGTGGCCTGCACCTAGGGAGTTCTGGGCTTGTTCTCTGGCCAGAAGCTGCCCTGGAAGGTTTGTTGTCCACACCACAGCCCCAGGCTTTCATCTTCCCTCGCTGCATGAGCGGTTAGCTCCCAGATAACTTGGGAAGTATCAGCCGCCTCCCCCCAGTCTTGCTTTGTCCCATGTGGCTACAAGGGGGCTGCTGGAACATTAGTGTCTTGAGCGCGTTTGCAGCCAGGAAGGGAGTGGGGCAGTTAGCTGGGCCCCAGCCATCACAAGGCTCCCTTTCTCAAGAGACCCTTTGTCTGCCTTTTAGTCCATGAAAGCAAGTAGTGACCATGGTCTGTTTGGTCTCCCCTCTTTGGAAAGGTGAGGTTGGCATGCCAGATGCAGGGCTGCTGGCCAGGGCTGGACACTGTGAGGAGAGGAGGGGACTGTGGGTGGGCTAGTGCTGCATCTGGGCTGCTTTCCTCAGCTGTGGGTCATGTGCCCCAGCCCCACCATCCCAGCACAACCAGCACATAGCCCAGTGGCCATCTGACACATCTCCTGCCTGCCCTTTGCCCTGGGCAGTGCCCCCTTCCTCCTGTGTGGACTCCCTGGCCCTCGCTGGCCCTGTCTCCTCCACTTTTTATTTTGAGGAACTTGAAGCTGATGCACCAGTTGCTCATGTTTTGCCGCATTCCTTCTGGCTGCGTCTCTGTGTTTTCTGACCCAGTTGTGATTGACCCTTGAATGCGCTAACGTTGAGTCTCCTAGCAGGAACCAGGACATGTCTCCCTACGGAGCTATACACAGTGTCCCATGGGATTCCTCATATGCAGCAATGTGACTGACGTGCCGACTGCCCTTCTCTTCCCCGTTGGGACCCGGTGTCCAGCCGGACATCATGGGCCATGTGTGCTTGTGTAGTCCATCAGAGCTGATCCCTCCACCTGGCTGTTCTTCAGTAATCAGGCCTGGCCTCTGGGGACTCCTGATGGGCCATCTTGATGGGGACCTGTGTGGTGTGTGCATGTAGCCAGGCAGGGTTGTATATGCCACCCAGGTGTGGGTGCTGTGTGTGCATAGATCATGTGTGTTTCTGGCGTGGGGCTGTGTGTAGTTCTAGCATGGACGCCATGTGTGCATGTCTGGTGTGGATTGTTGTGTAGGCCGGGAGGTAGAGTTGCATTTGCTGGCCTGATGTGGAGTTGCTTGTGCACTTTCAGCATGGATTCTGTGCATGCTGGTCCAGCATGGAGCTAGGTGTACCTTCTGATGTGGACGCTGCGTTCAGGACGTGGGCATGACCAGGCTGTCCCCACCCAGAGCTGTTGACCTAGAGGTGACTAGGCTGTCATCACTGCACATTGCAGCTCCGTGGAGGAAAATGTTGTGATTCCCTACTTTACTCAGGGGGAGGCTGCGGCACCAGGAAGTCCAGGATGCTTCCTTGTCAGTGGTGGAATGGGGACTTGCCCTGGTCTTCGCGAAGGCTGGGTTGCAGGTGTGGGTGGTTCCAGGCTCAGGCCTGCTGGCGTCCTTGCTTCTGTGTCTCAGGCATTCCTGCCCATGCTGCAAGCTGAATTGTTTGCTGCCAGGACCTACCGTCTGCCTGGGGAGCTGTGGTCCTTCCCTCTGTACCAAGCCTCTTGAGTGGCCCAGGTCCTGGGGGGTGATGACGGAGAGGGCACCTGTGCCAGTCCAGCTTTGGGTCAGCCTCCTTGGGTCTCGCAGGAGCTGTTTGCCTAGGGCAGGTGGATGTCTGGGTTGTCACTGCCCTCTGCTAGCCCTGGACCTGCTCCAATGAGGGAGCTGGGGTGCTGGGCCTGGGTTTCACGAGGCTGGAGGAGACGGCTCCTAGGGTGAGACAGACAATGACACCTGGTGCAGGGGAACCTGCCCAGGGCCTTCCCCCTGGGACACAGCATTCTCACTTTTGTCTATGCTCTTTTTGTCTTAGTTTATACCCCTGGGCATTTGAACAAAGCCACAGGCACAGTGTTTGTGCTGCTGTCAGTGGGGATGGTGAATCATCTGGACCCCTGCCCCTGCTGCCTGTGGCCTGGGAGAGGCTGAGCAGCTTGGTGGGTGAAGGCTTGGCTCAGCCCCTGCTGGGATGCTGCGGCTTGGCCCGGCCAGCTCTGTGTGGGTCTGAACGGCAAGAGAGTGCCCACCAGCTCCATGGGTGCAGTGTGCCAGACTGGCTGAGGGCCACCTCCTGTTAGGGTGCTTCTCCAAGGCGGTCAGAGCCTGAGCTCTGGACCCTGTGGCTGCCCACTTTGGCCCAGCTATGTCCTGTGCCTTCATGTCAGGAAGTGATGTTGCTGGCATCTGCCCAGACAGGTTCCTCAGAATCTCTTGTTTTTTAATGAAGAGGTGCGGCAGGGGAGTGAGTTTAGGTTTTTTGAGGAAGAAATGGTGGAAACGCTGGGCTAAGGCGGGTAGGGGAGGGGAAGGGTCAGTGTGTGTCCGTGACTTCTGCCTGGGGCCTGTCCTCCTGCAGCCATTTTGCGTGGTGTTGCTGCAGAGGTGTGGACGTAGTGGTGGGAGGGTCCCCTGTAATTGCCTGGAGGACCCTGGAGGTGACCAGAACACCTGGGAGGAGGATGTTAGCTCTGCCTGGCTAAGCCTCTTCCCTCTGCTAGGCTGGTCATCCAGCCCCCTGCCCCAAGGCTCCTGAGGTCCAGGTGTGTCTGGAGATGGGGAAATAGGGAGATAATAATGCTGGTGGCCTCACTGCACCATCCCGAAGCCATGCACAATCTTGTCTCCGGAGCAAGCTCCGCCTAGTGCACTGTCCCTTTATGTTCAGCGGATGAGCGGGTGGCAAGGTGGAGGTGGGGGGCCCTCTGTGGCCTCTGGCTCCTCCCAGGAGTAGGGGATCCTGCTTGGGTGTGTGGAGTTGGTATCTGAGGAGTCATTAGTCACCATGCCATCTTGACCTTTAGCCCTTTGATCCCTAGTGGACGGTGTAGGTGGACCTAGCCACCCCTGCCCTCTCCCCTCTGGCCACATGGCCTCGTGAAGACCCTGCAGTGGTCCTGGCTGGCAGGAGGGGGTCTGCATGGGCTTTGCAGCCAGGCAGGGGTGGGTTGGGAAGGAGGCAGCAGAGAGAATACAGGTAGCCGTGGGCGCTCGAGAACAAGGAAACTGGGTGAGGGAAAAGGGCACAAACACTCCAGACACTCAGCCTGAAGCAGAACCAAGTAAAAGCTGGTGAGAAAAAAAAAAATACAGAGCAACAGTTTTTAAAATAGAAGCGGACACAGGATGCCTTCTGAAAGTAAAGGAAAATGGAACGCCGCAGTGGCCGAGGCCGGCACTGTCTGTCCCAGCTTTTTGGGGGCTGGGAAGCGTGTGCGAGTGGTTGGGGGCCCCTCCTTGTGGAGACTGTCTCCCTCCCCATAGTTAGTACTGGGATTTCCTGCCCTGTGAGTCCAGCTTACCTGGCTTCCTGGGTCCACTAGGATGCTGCCTGCCCTCCAGCTGCATCCCTAAATTCCTGGCTCTACTTCTCTCTCTTGCCCACTCAAGATGCTTGGGCTGCCTCTGGTGGGCCTGCTCCATACAGGACGTGCCAAGCATTCCCAAGGGCAGAGGCACATGCTGGCTGGCTGCCTTCCCTCCTGGTCCTCACCAGCCCTAGGCCCCTGCTGGCCTTGTGCTCTGCTGGGAGGTGCAGCGTGGGAACACACTCCAACTCTTGTGGTTGACTTCCTGCCGGGAGGCCAGTCGCTGGCTGAGCCCTGTGTGTCTGCAGACAAGTAAGCAACAGACCACGGGTGGGATGTGACCCAGGGTGGGGGATAGCTGTATGTGACGCTGTCCCCGTGGCTGCAGGTGTCCTGCTCAGTGGCCACACCTGCCTGCGTCCCCGGTGTGCCTCCTCTTCCATGTCCAGGGAAGAGTCTGTGCGGCTCACGTCTGGCCCGGGCCCCGGCAGCCCCTGTAAATATTTGATGACAGCAGTGATAGAGAGACAAAGGCAGGCTGTGTTCCCCAGAGGGAGCAAGACAGTGACATTGGAACGTTCTGGCCCTGCTGGCTGCTTCCCTGAGCAGTTTGTGGATGGGCTTTAAGGCAGGCCCTTTGTGTACACCTGCTGCGGACCAGAGCCCCCGGGGACCTGGCAAGGCTGAGGCAGGAGGTGGCCAGCAACCGTCCATCAGGCTGAGTACTAGCAGGCAGAGTCTGTCACCATGGGCCAAAGGTCACCATGTGCCCAGAGCTGCCAGTCAAGACCTAGGATGGGTAGTGGCCCTCAAGCCTTGTGGTGGGTGGGCTTAAGCGAGTTAGGGGAGCACTATTGGCCCCATTTCAGCTGGCCATTGTATGTGCTTCCCACGTGCCCATCTTGGGATCTGTGCTCTGCACCTGACCCTAGACCTCTCTGCAGGTTTTTGTGCTGTGCGGCACAGTTGTCTTTGGTCTGCTTGCCAGGGAACAAGCCTGCCCTGGGGCCAGTTCCGAGGGAATGCTGAGTCCTTTGGGGCGCCTAGCAGAGCAGCCACCTGTGGCCAGGCAAGGCCCCGGGATGCTTTCTCTTTGGGAGGGGCAGGAACTGCAGGGGAGCGTGCTGCTCTGAAGGGGTGGGTGTTTGCATGGCCGAGGGCCTTTCAACAAAAGGCTTCTGCTGTTGCCTGTCTTGCCGGGGCGGGACTAGGCCAGGCTTCCTGGTGGAGGCTGAGTCAGCATGATTGAAGGTGTGATTATTAATGGTCACTGCAGCTGGCAAAGCACGCTGTCCTCCCTCAGCTCTTGAGCTGGCAGGGAGCTTGCCCTGGGGACCTGAGGCTGCTGAACTCAGGAGGCTGAGGGGGACCTGGTGCGTGAGAGGCTCGGCCAAGAGGCTGGGACTGTGGATGGACAGGAGGCTCAATGTTTGGCTGTCTTGTATCAGGAGGCAATGAGGGCAGCTATGGTAGAGTAGGGACTGAGGGGAGTAGCCCCAGCAGAAGGGGCGGCTGGCTGGAGCTTTCCTTGCTTCGTTCAAAATAAAACAGCTCTGGCCTGTGGGGTGCAGGCACCACACAGGTGGGAAGGCAGAGTAGTGGCACTGAACTATGGACGTGAGATAAGAGATTGGCGTGAATGTTGTATGGCCAGTGTTGTGTAGGAGGGAGGATCATAAGACTCAGAGGAACTGCCCGCAAGATGAGTGGGAGCCAGAGGACTGGATAGCTTTCCCATCACCCCCTAGAGCCTAGGGCCCTATTGCCCCGGGTTTGACAGTGAGGCCAATGGCATGCTCCGACCTCCAGTACTGCTGTCCCAGCATGCAGCATTCTAGGACTTTAGCTGGGGGAGGCTGTATCCAAGCTGCCTGGCTGCCGTTCTCTACTGCCTGGCCACAGAACCCAGTGGGGTGAGAGTGGCTCCGTATGGGAGGAATGCTTGGAGGGCTCCCTGGAAGAGCTTTCCTCAGCGTGGGGTGGGGTGTCTGGAATCATTCATGGCAAGCAGTGTCATAGCTGGGTGACTGGCGAGCTGCTTCTGCTGAGCGCCGGAGAGGTGGTAAAGATGTGGCGATGCTACATGTGAGGGGCCTGGTTTAGCTGCCTTCCTGACCTCTGGGTACTCCGGAGCCATTTAAGGCTCTTGGGGGAGAGTATATGAGAACAATAGGTGAGGGACGTGGGCCTGACAGCTGTGTTTAAGGTGGCAGGGGTGGCAGAGATGAGGGGACCCCCCCTTCATCTTGTGCTTACCTCTCTGCTGTGGAAACATAGTATGGGCACCTGACACAGAAGGAAAAGTACATCAGCTCACTCAGGTCCCTGCGACCCGAGTGGAGCATCTGGGCTCTTGGGACAGAACTGGCCTGGCTGCAGGCTGGAGTGTTCTTCCAAGGCTTGGGGCAGCCAGGCAGCCCTGGCACACTGTCGCAGGAGCCAGAGGAAGCTGGGACAGGTTGCACAGGAGGAGGCTCCCGGCTCTCCTGGGGCGGGTGCTATGCTCCCTGGGGGCCTCGTGTGGCCACCGCTCTTGCTCCCTGACAGTGACTGGCCTTGCTCTCTGCCCCTGTATGAGTGTGGCAGCAAATCAGTGCTATGTGGGGGCCCAGGTGGTCAGAGAGACACAGACAGATATACACAGATGCCCAGGGCACCAGAGGGGTGCGTGCTACAAGTAAGTGCCTGGGACCCCAGGACTGGCTGTATGCCTGGGAGGCCTGGCTGACCCTGTCCCCACTGGGTGGTCCTAGGCTGAGAGGTTAACCTCAGCCAGGCATGGACAGTGCCAGGCTAGGGCTTGGCAGGCACTGCTAGGAGCCCTTGGACATCTGGTGGGGGTGGGGTCCTGCTTCCTCCTGCTGAAACGGGCCTTCCTTCTGGCCCCTCCTCCCCCAGTTCCCCTCGGCTCTTTTCTGTAAGTTGCTTTCCGTAGTGACCAGTGCCTGGGAGCTCAGGGAGCATGGCCTGACCTCCCCACTTCCCAGGGCTGCAAGAGCAGATAGCCACTGCACTCATCTAGGTGTGATGAAAGGCCGGTGTTACCCTGGGGTGGGGGAAGGGACTGCTGGCTGAACCCCAGGTCTGGAGGGAGATAGCCTTGATGACTGGCAAGTGGATCCAGGTACCTACAGTCTGGGAAACATCCCCCCACCACCACTACCATTGCTGCTACCAGCCCACTCACTTCCTCCTCTGTCCCCTTTGTCCCCCCTCTCTGTCCCTGGCTCTCCTGCGGCCCTGTCTGGAGCCCGGTCTCCATGGCAACGAGTGCGCTGTGGAAGCTGGCGGCTGCTCAGGCTCATCCCGTGGGGAGGTATTTTTGGCACTGCTGAGGGATTTTGCTTTATCTTTGGTGTTGACTTTTACTCTCTGAGTGACATAGAGCTGAGGGCAGCCTTGGAGACAGCCCTTAGTCTGAGCAGCTTGGTGGAGGGGCACCGCTGGTTCGGTGCTGTTGGGGCCATAGGTTCTGGTCCCCAGGTACATTCTAGCAGTGGCAAGGTCTGGGTGACAGGAGGAGAACCAGGGCTGTGGAGCTGGGAGTGCAGAGTGTGCCTGGGTGCTAGCCAGGGCCTAGGCAGCCATT
The DNA here is from genome assembly GCF_017591425.1 of Ochotona curzoniae. NCBI lineage: Eukaryota > Metazoa > Chordata > Mammalia > Lagomorpha > Ochotonidae > Ochotona > Ochotona curzoniae. Next base: position 61,122,532 of record NW_024467106.1, read on the forward strand.
CAACAGGGATGGTTCAGGGCAAGTGTCACGGAGCAGGGCTGCAGCCAGGCGCCCTGCCTGGCTCTGGCCGTGATGGTGTCCTTTGTATAGGTGAGAAAATGGAGGAACGGAGGCCGTCCAGGGGCAGTGCTTGCAGGAGCTTCTGGGGTCCAGGGATTCTCTGATGACTTCCTGCCCTTCAAGGACCACCTTCCTCCCCGCCTCCCGCTAGGAGCACGGTGAACATGGGGTTCATTTCCCTTCTTTGTGGGAGGCCATTTCTCTGAGGCTTGCAGCTGCCTTTCTCAAGGTGCCTGACAGTGGCGACAGGGCTGGAGACAGATTGGGGGGGCAACAGGGACCCAGATTAGGTGTCTGCATGTGCTGCCTCAACTCTGTTGTTTGTCAGGGATCCCAGGAGGCTCTGGAGGTGTACAACACTGCCTTGGCCCCAGCACACTGGGGGTTTGGGAGTGGGCTTCCAGGGACAGCACCATGAGGGTGCTGACCATGTAGCTGGTACGGGTAGGTGGGTCGTCCCAGGAAACAGTGCTGGGCTCCAGTGCCCTTGGACAGGTAGGGACCCTCAGCCATGTGTGTCTCCTGTGTCTGGCTTACAGGAGGTCATGGGTCTCTGGTGGGACCCATCCTATGCCAGGCTTCCGAGAGAGCCAGGGCCACTCCCAGAGGTTAGGCACTGGGGTCTAAATCAGAGGCAGGGTCAGGCCTGCGGGAAGCTAAGCGAAACCCAGAAGCCTGCTTTATTCAGTAGTTTCTACAGGAAATCTCAAAAGACCAGCAAGTGGAGGAGACCTGACAACCTTCACACCTCCTTTTCCCTCATCCCTCCTCCATTCATTCGGATGTCCTTGCTTTTTATCTTGCACCTGGACTTTGAGAGCACCCCCTGCTGTGACCTGCCCCAGATAGCGAGGGGCTTCCTTGGTTGTGTCCTCTTCTCCTGGGGAGGGGCTGTTCTGTCCCACTCAGCATGCAAGCTCAGGGAGCTGTGTTGGCAGTGTGTGAGTGATACTGGATCGTTTCTGGTGCAAACCCCAACTCCATTTATAGAGCACATGCCAAAGGGAGCACTTGAGGAAATTAAACGCCATGGTAACCTCACTCGGGAAATAGAAATGGCCTCGCTCACCGCGGTGCTTCTGCCTGGGTCACGGGTGGAATGCGGCAGCGCGGGTGCCCCACCCCCACCCCTCCCCTCTGCCTTCTGCTGGTCTCTGACTGCTGTCAGTTTTAGGAAGTTGAGGGGATTGCGGAGAGTTTAGGAAGTTGTGGGAAGGAAGCAGCTCCGTGTGGTCATGCTCGTGTTTGTGGGTTTGCCCCAGGACCCTAGTTCTCCACCAGGCCCGAGGTCTGGTTTTCTTGCTTATGAGTAACACAGAAGAGATGTGGGAAATGAAGTGTCCTGTGTGCGTGTGTATATGCATGTGTGTGTGTACGTGCAATGTCTCAGGCACGCATACAAGCATGGTTTAATAAGCCCTTCTCAGTCAGGGTGCCTTGACCTATGGTGTTAGCCTTGATGCCCTGACCTAGGATGCTGCTGCTGGGCCATGAAATCCTGGACCTCAAGACCCTTGCTTAGTAAAACATTCCGGAAGAACCTTTTTCCTTCCCAGTATTTTCCAGGGAAAAATTTCCGGGGCCAGCCCAGTGTGAGGATGCAAACCTTGGGCCTATTCTGTCCCCCACTCCAAATGTAGGGCTCACATGGCGCTTGGCTCCAGTGGTGTCTGCCTGACCGTGGAAGGTGGGCTGGTTTGGGCCGAGGACAGCTGTTTTCCGTGCCTTTGCGCCCTGTGCTCCAGTGGCCTGCTGAAGACCCCCATGCTTGCACACCTTCAGGACAGGAGGGCTGTTTGAGCTCCCCCGTGGGTTTCTATAGAACCTCGTCCCTAAGCCTTGGACACCTTGATTAGGATCCTCTGGGGTCCTCCTGGCTTTGTCCCTTCCACACTACCCTGGGCTCCAGTTTCCATGGCCCAAAGTACTGAAGTTGCAGAGCTCTTGGTGTCCTAGCTCTTGGGGTGACCTAAGCAACATGACCTTGGATTGGGATTCTCTGGTGGAGTGGCATGACCGCCTACCCTGAAAAGGGGCCTCCAGCCAGAGTGGCCATGATGTGATGGGTGATGGATGATGTGTGACATTGGGTGTGAGGTGTGTGTGGCATGTGGAGTGTATGACTTGTGGGCAGTGACAAGCTTGTCAGGTGGGGTGCTGGGGAGGGACAGCAGCCCCATGTGCAGTGGCTGGTACTCAAGGAGGTCCACCTGCTGCTCACTGGAGTCCCCCGTGAGGGGCCTGTGACTGGACTGCCTGGACCTTGCAGACTCTGGGCATCCCAGCCTTCACCCTCCTCTTGCTGTGTTAGCCCTCTCCTCACTCCTTCACCCACTCTCTCATATGCATCCATTTACTTGTTCCTCCGCTAGTGCTTTCATTGACTCATTCACTCATGCTGTTATGCATTCATTTACTTGTTTGTTCATTCATTATCACTCATTTCCTTTTTCTCATTCACACATCATAACCTCATTCATATATTCAGTCATTTATTCACATTGGTTCATGTGTTCATTCACACCCATTCACTTATTCCCTCATCAGTCCTCCTTCCTGGATGGCTTACTCACTGGCTCATCCATCCGTTCCTTCACTAATCCTGACCCTGTGTTGGTGGGATGTTTAGATCCCAGAGTTTTACTCTTGGGCCTTGGAGTGGTTCCCACTTGTGGACGTAAAGTGTTGTAAGTGGAGGTGGGGAAGGTCCCAGGGCATTAGAGCCAGCTTCTCTAAGTGGGCTTGAGGAGGAAGACGGCCTCACCACCCACTGTGCCAGCCCCCTTCTGGTCCAGGGTGCCTGTGAGCGCAGCAGTGTTGGATTTGGGATTCTCTCCCACTCTTGGGGAGGTGGACTGGGTTCCTCCTCCCCAGAGTTGGTTGCAGCAGCAAGTTGGTGGTTGTGTGCTTACAGGGGGCACACCCTGGGGACGCCAAGAGGGTCACTGAGGTGGCTCTGCTGCTTCCACTTCACTGCCTGTTTCTCACTTCTGGTCCTTATTTTATCACATAATTGCTTATCTGCGTGTGTTCTCAGATGCAATTAAAGGAGCCATTCTTGGATCTTTGAGCCTATGGTGTGCACTCAGAAGTTTTGTTATGCATTCGTCTGTAAATTGTCTGTAGATTGTGATCAAATGACCTTGAGTTTGAAATGCGTTAGTACTGAATGACGTCATGGGTGACACAGCCCCTCAGGGTTCAGTTCTGCTTACTCCCCTGCTTTTGTGACACTGTTATGCAAAACGCTGCCCATTCACCTTAATCCCCTATGACATTGCTCTTACTGTTGGCCACTTGTACAGTCAGTGTTAATTGAGATCCATTTTATTGCTTTCTGTTCTTTCCTGCAATTCCATCTGAGACCATCTTCCCCTTTATCTGAACTTTTACCTTTGTATTTCTAATTTAGTAGCTGTTTGGCAGTGAGGACTTCTGTCTGAAAAAATCTTTTTAAAATTTCATTTTATTTTATTTATTGGACAGTCAGATATACAGATAAGAGGTGAGACAGAGAGGAAGGTCTTCCATCCAATATTCACTCCCCAAGCAGCCACACTGGCTGGAGCTGAGTCAGTCCAAAGCCAGGAGCCAGAGCCCCTTCCTGGTCTCCTGCGCGGGTGCAGGGTCCCAAGGCCTTGGACCATCGTCCACTGCTTTCCCAGGCCACAAGCAAGTAGCTGGATGGGAAGCAGGGCTGCCGGGATCAGAACCAGCGCTCCTGTGGGATCCTGGCACATGTGAGGAGAGGACTTTAGCTGCTAGGCTATCACACCAGGCCCAAATTTATTTTTATTGGAAAATCAATTCTACAGAGAGAAAGAGACGGAGACAAAGATCTTTGTTGTCACACGGCTTGTTCGCTCCCTAGGTAGCTGCAACAACTGGAACGAAGCCAATCCAAAGCCAGGAGCCTGGAGCTTCTTCCAGGTCTCCCACTTGGGTGCAGAGTCCCAGGGCTTTGGGCCATCCTCCACTGCTCTCCCAGGGCACAAGCAGGGAGCTGGATAGGAAGTGGAGCAGCTGGAACATGAACCAGCACCCATATGGATGCAAGGCAAGGATTTAGCTTCTAGGCTATTGTGTCAAACCCCCAAATCTTCTTTCTTGATTCAAGAATGTTTTTGCTGGCTATAGAATTGTAGGGCAGGACAGAGACCGGTGTGATGACACAGAGGTAAAGCCGCTGTCCGAGATGCCGACATGCCTGTGGGCCCTGGCTCATGTCCTGGCTGCTTCACTTCCTGTCCAACTCCCTGCTAATGATCCGAGAAAGCAGATCAGCTGAATGTTTGGTCCCTGCCACCTACATGGGAGACCTGGAAGAAGCTCCTGGCTTCAGCCTGGCTCCATCTGGGGAGTGAAGATCTCTTCCTCTCTCCCTCCCCTCCCACCACAACTTTCAAGTAAATAAAGAGGTAGGGCAGGTTTTCCCCTAGAACTTTGAAGGTGTCATTCCATAGCTCTTTTGTGCAGTTTGTCCTGAGAGCAACTCAATCTCTTTGTTGCTTCTTAGAGAGTCTTAAACAAAAGCCATGGTTTTCCAAAGCTGTAGTAAGATACCCACAGGCCCGGCAGTTTGGCCTAGTGGCTAAGGTCCTCACCTTGAACGCGCCAGGATCCCATATGGGAGCTGGTTCTAATCCCGGCAGCCCTGCTTCCCATCCAGCTCCCTGCTTGTGGCCTGGGAGAGCAGTCAAGGACGGCCCAAGGCCTTGGGACCCTGCACCCATGTGGGAGACCCGGAAGAAGTTCCTGGATCCTGGCTTCGGACCGGCATAGCATTAGCCGTTGCACTCACTTGGGGAGTGAATCATCGGACGGACGATCTTCCTCTCTGTCTCTCCTCCTCTGTGTATATCTGCCTTTCCAATAAATAAATAAATCTTAAAAAAAAAACAAAAGATACAAATTCAAGAATAACTGCGTACTTCAAGCAGACTATATAAAAATAAAATCACGCCCGAGTACCTCAGATTTTAAAACTTGTGGAATTCAAACTTGGAAAGAAAGAACAGCAGAGGCTGAATTTCATGTTTAGAGCAACATCCCATCACCTGGGGTATTCATTGCCTGGATGTAAAGATTCCCAAGTGTGAAAAGTTTGAAATCAGAATCACTTCAGGCCCCAAGCAGGGAAACTCAGCCTGTTTTGTGTTCAGAGTTTTATCTTTTTACTTCTAATTTTTAATTGATTCTTATTTCACAGGTTTAATTCTTTTTTTTTTTTTAAAGATTTATTTTTATTTTTATTGGAAAGGCGGATATACAGAGAGGAGAGACAGAGAGGAAGATCTTCTGTCCGATGATTCACTCCCCAAGTGAGCGCAACGGCCAATGCTATGCCAATCCGAAGCCAGGAGCCTCTTCCGGGTCTCCCACGCGGGTGCAGGGTCCCAAAGCCTTGGGCCGTCCTCGACTGCTTTCCCGGGCCACAGGCAGGGAGCTGGATGGGAAGCGGGGCTGCCGGGATAGAACCGGCGCCCATATGGAATCCTGGGCGTGCAAGGCGAGGACCTTAACCACTGCGCCATCGGCCGGGCCCACAGATTTTAATTCTTGCAGTTATTCATCTTGGTATCTGTTTTCTTGATCATGGTAATTTTAAAACTTATGCGGGATAGAAAACTTGAAGGTTTTTATTTTAGTCATGTATTTTCTTCCTCCTTGTTTTCTTTGGACATTTGGTTTTGTCTCTTAGTCTGGTAAATTTTCTTTTCAGTGTTTAAAAATTATGGAGGTATTTGAGGCTTTGAACGATTTTGTCATTTTCTGGGGGTTTGCCTGTGCCTGTAGGCGGCAGAGGGAGCCAGAGCAGGTCGTAGTCCAGCTGGGCCTGAGCAGCCACAGCTCTGTTCTGTACTGACCACCCTGCTGGTGTCGGTACATTCATTGTGGCTCCCAGCCCGGGCTTCCCACGCCTGTGAGCCTGCTCCAAGCAAGGTGAACCACCCATGGGTGCCATGTCAAAAGTGTAATAACAATGGAACTAGTTTTATTATGTATTCCAAATATTATCTATGTAAATTGTGAATAAGATCCTAAATATTCCTTTCCTCCCCAAAATATGCGCGTACACTTCAAATACATCTCAGGCTGGACTGCCTTGCTGCCTGCGCTCATTGGCCATAGGCATTGCCGGCAGCTTTGAGCCACAGAGCTGGGGAGGGAGAGGCAGTGCTGGAATGTGGAGGTCCCTGCTGCCCGGGCGAGGCAGAACCCTAGTAGGATTTTGAGGTGAGGTGAGGTGGGTGGAGCTGGTGTGTGTGCTGTGCACCTGCTTGTCTTGCTTGTGGCTCCCAGGGCTCTTGCTGCCAGCTCCAGGAAAGGAGGTGCTGAGGGAGTCAGCCAACAGATTGGGGAGCAGATGTGGATGGCATGGGCTTCTAACCCCTAAGTTGCTTTGGCCTTGCATGATCCTGCTCCACATGCTGCTGGAACAGTCCTGGTCAGTGACCCCACCTCCCTCCACTTCCCCAGAATCTAGCACAGTGCCTGACTTGGGGACACCACAGACATTTATCTATGCTTCAGGGTCTGTCCAGGGGATACCCTTATCTTGAGGCCATGTGCCAACCTCTGGCACCTACAGCTTGGCCTCCGAGATGCTCTTGGTTCAGGACCCCGGGGAAGGGTCAGTTAGGACCCAAGCTGTCTTTAATCAGGAGTGGCTTAGAGGCTGAATTTAGAATCTGATCCTTGTGCAGCAGCGGGCTTCACACCCTACCCCTTGTGAGGGCCAGGAGCCTGCAGTTGGACATTTTTCCCATGTTGGGGATATGTAGGGGGAGAGGTCTGCCTTGTGGGGGAAGGGCTGTAATCTTCAGCAGGCAGCCACACTCTGTACACAGTGCCCCTGGGTGGGGGCTGGATGGCCAGTCCCAGGAGGCCGAGGACCTCTGCAGCCCTAAGAATCCTAGAGGCCTTGGCTCTGGCTGCTCTGGCTGCTCTGCCTGCCCTCCCCCTCAGGAGCTGTCCTTGGTAGCTGAACTGTTAATCTCACTGACCCGTGCCCATGATGCTCTCCAAATCTATCTTTAGGTGTCCCTGCAGTGAAATGGCCAGTCCTTTCTTGAAACCAGAGATGTGATGTGAGCCAGGGGCAGGGGGCGGCTGCCTGGCCTCTGGCCCTGGCCACCTTGGTGTCCGCTTGGGGAGGAGCTGGGTGTGTCCTCCAAACAGGGCGTCTACAGTGTGGGAAGTTCCCATGGGAGGTGTTTTTCATGGCCTCCGCTGCTCTGAGCCTGAGGGCTGGGCTGGCTACTTCTCTGTGAAGAGGTCATGAGGACGGCAGTGGTGTCCTTCACTGGGGCTGGCCACGTGTGGTGTCTGCTACCAGTGTGGGCAGGTTTCTGTGCTGGCAGAGTGGGTTGGGGCCGATTTACTGCCCCAGCCTTGGCTGGTGTCTTGTCCTGATCTGATTTCCCATCTCTGCCTGCTGACCCCTTACCTGGGTTTCCCTCACCCACCTACCACTGGGGGACAACAGTTGGGTGCTTGGGTGCCTGGGCGCCTGAACGTCAGGAGCCAGTGCTCAGGATGTGAGAGCAGGCCATGTCCAAGGCCTGTGGCCAGGTGCCTGGATGTCCCCAGAGGATGCCAGGCAAGCACTACTCCTACTGCCACCTATGGGCAGGTGCCCTGGGATGGGTGGCTTCCAACAAGATGGGCTTTTCTCTCGGGCATTTCCCTGCAGTGTCAATGTCCTGTGTTATACCAACACCCCCAGTCTTCACATGTTAGCATGTCAGGGGTGGGCTGGCCCTCCATCTGGAGAGCCTGTAGCAGTCCTAGGGAATTCTGGGCGCTCGTTGTTCCTCCTGCCACTTCATTGGCCACAGGCACCTGCCAGTCTGAGTACAGTGGAGCCACCTGTCTCTGAAAGGTGTGCATACGGGTCGTAGGGGGGACTCTTCCGTTTCTGCTGCAGAGGAACTTGCCGTCGGTCAGGGACTTAGTGTGGGTCCAAGTGTCCCTGTTAAGGAAGACCCCTTCCGTGCAGATGGCCAGGAAGGTGCCGTCAGTGTGGGTGTGCCCCACAGAGTGAAAGAGGAGGAGGCTACTCCTTTGTGTCCTCCCACCCTCCCTGCGTTCTGGGCCAACCCTGTAAATTTGGAAACTTCTGTTAGGAATGTGTTCTGTACCCGACTCTCCTGAGCGTTTCCTGCCCCCAGGCTCCTGTATTGTGGCTGAGACCGCTGTGCTGAGTGGGAGTGATGTCTCACTGGTGTTGGCGCCCCTCATAGGTGCACGTAGCACACAGACCCTGCCCCCAGCTTCTCTCAGTTCTCTCAGCTTCTCTCACACAGACCCTGCCCAGGTTTCTCTGGGTAAATGATGGGCAGAACCCAAAAAAGCATCTCTTGGCCCCGTTAGGACAGGAATCTCTGCTCTGAGGCCTTGGGTAATGTAAATGGGCAGTGGCTTCGTTTGCAGAAAGTCCTGCTGGATGACGCCACCTCAGGGGCTCCTGGCATGTCACTGGACGGTGTCTGCTTGTCACTTTCCTTCCGGGGCTAGCTGTAGCCCAAAAGTTCGAGCCCCTCCTTGTTGCAGCCTGCTCCCACCTGCCTGCACAGTGTTCTTCTACTCCCCAAACTGAGGCCAGGAACGAGTGGCTTGCAGTAGGGTCCCTCACTGGAGGGTGTCTCTGCTTGGGCTGCCCTGACCTCCTCCCACACCTCTTGTGGAATTGGAGTTGGGGCTGCACCTTTCCTTTCCCAGTCTGCGTTCTGTCCTTAGCCTCCTCAATCATAAAAACCCCTCAGGTTTTGTCTGTTGGGCCTGTTTGCCAAGGGCAGGACAGCAGTGAGGAGGTGCTAAGGCGAGGCATCTGAGCCAAAGTGCTTCTCAGTGGTCTGTGAGTCATTGCAGCCTTTCTTGGTTTGTGTGTGTTTGTGGGGGGTGGAACACTTGGGGTCCCCAAAAGGTTTGATTGAGAACCGCATGATCCAGGCCAGAGATCCTTGGTGGGAGTCCTGGGCTGCGGTCTTGCATTTGAGTAGTGCTGGGCACTCTCTGGAGAGAGAGGGCCTTCTGGTGTGGTCTGCATGGGGTCTGAGGCCCTGGGTCAGATGTTGGGAAAGGGGTAGGCTTGGGGGTCCCTTTGAAACGCCTTGTGCCAGCCGTCAGATCACCGTGCTGCTCCTGCCTGTTGCCGAGGCAGGTGACAGAGCCATCAGTCCTGCCTGTCCAAGGCTCAGAGCTGTAGGAGGACAGGCATGTGTGGGCTCTGGCCTGTGTCTGCCTGGTTCCTCTTCCTGCCCTCAGCCTTGTGCACACTTAGAGTTGGTGGCCTGGTTTCCACCTGCTCACTCTGCTGTTTCCAGGGCTGGGCTTCCTGATAGGTGTTCTTGTGGGCTGGATGAGGCCCCAGTGAGGTGTGGGAATGGGGTCCTCTGCAGAACCCTGCCCAGGGATGCTGAGAAGGTCCCCATAGGGAAGCCAGTCAAGGATGAAGGCTCCAGGGCTCACTGGGGCTGGCAGAGTGTGGCGAGCTCTTCTGTGGCCCACGAATTTCCTCTGCCACTTGCTGATCAAGAGAGAGTGTTCTCAGAGCCAACGTAAACCAGAGGTGCTCAGGCGCCCACTGTCTCCCATGCTGATGACTGCGCCGTCCTACTCAGCGAGGGGCAAGCTGTTTGTGAATTCTCAGCTGTAGCAGTCCCTTGGTCCAGAAGTAAAACCCATGGCCCCGGAGTCTGCTGGTGTAGGAGGTGGCACAGAGAGCTGGATTCCAGCACGCCCACCTGGGGGAGTCCAGAATGACGTCCAGGCAAAGCCACATCATGGCAGCTGGTCTGTGCCAGATTCTGGACGGGGATGAGGGGGAGGTAGCGGGGTGGAGGCAGATGTGTGTGTTCTTGTGAAACCACCCACAGAGGAGAGGTCACTTGAGGGTGACTGGGCTTGTGAGAAGCCTTCCAGAGCATGGAGTCAGCATTTGCAAAATGCTGGAATCAGAGTCATTTTGGACCATGCATGCCCAACATGGCCTGGTGGCTTCCACTGACCACTGTTCTTTCTGAGTGTGGCTGCTGGGAGCTCGCTGTGGGTAGGGCCTGGTACTGCAGGCTTGGAGAGAGTGAAGCCTTGGGTTGCTAGGCGCCTTTCCTCATCCCTCCTCTTTTGAAGAGAATGGGACTGTTCACAAAGGCATATTCTGGATCTGACTGCCCAGAATTGAAAACCTCCTGGAGCTTTTGACAGAGGTGGCAGAACAAGGCAGCACCTGGCTGCCTGCTTATCTGTCCCGTTCCATCTGTGATGGGGCAGACCTCTTTCTCAGAAGTCAGAGGTCAGGGCCAGGTCTAGCACCAGCCACTTGTGTTCATTAAGGGCAGGAATGTCCTCACTTTGGTGGTGGTGGTGCCTGTTTTTATATGTGCTGCCATGTGGTGTATGGCTGAGGTGAAGTGGGACCATGGTGTGATGTTGCAGCGACTATCACAGGGAACAGGTTGCTCAGCTTTGTGGGTCCTCCCTGTGCTGACCAGCAGCAGGTGCTGGGTGTGGACAGCTGCTCCTGAGAAAGGAGGTGATGGATGACTCCACCGAAGCCACAGACGATTCAGTACCTGCTTCCTGTCCTGGGCCCTGCCATGACACCCATGATACGTGGTCTGAACTCTTGCCTGTCTGGATCTTCTCCTCTGGGAACCCAGGCTCTGTCCACACCCTGATGGGTGGGCAGCTGCTTACAGCCACTGCTTCTCAGGGACAGGAGGTAGCCCGGCTAATGCAGCCCACTCATGCTGGACCCCGCTTTATGGCACCACGTGTTTACTTGCTCTCTTCTGTCATGGCTTCCCCCTACAGAGGCTGAGTGGAGGTGGGGGATGAAGCGATTTGATGTCTCTGACACACTCCCTGGACTCAGACGCTATACCCACTTCTGTCTCGAGTGAGAGGGCCACTAGGAGCACTGTGTCCCCAGCTGGCGTGCACCCCATTCAGGTTCTCTGTACTCTGGGCTTGCAGAGACACCCCCCCCCCCCATCCTCTAGAATGCCTGGGGCCCTTGGGACATGCCTGGGAGCTGAGGAGGACCGAGAGAGTGCATTTGTGTGGTCAAGGACTCATGCTACCGTCTTATAGTGTGGGATGCTCTCACGGAGTTGGGACTTCTTGATGTGAACACTAAAGTAGCAGAAGGAAGGTGAGTCTTTGAGGACAAGGAACTCACCAGAGGCCTGGGACCCTTTGTCCCAGCCAGACCTCCTGAATCAGTTTTGTTTTAATTTGCAGCCATGTAGCACTGGCTGGTCAGCTGATGCTGCTGCCTTGCCCTGTGCAGGGATTGCGCTTGGCACCCGACGGGTCTCAGGGCACCAAGCAGCTCTCATTAGTGTCTGGACCTCAGGCATTGTGGCATCCTGCAAGCAGCAAGCCTGGCTGCTGTGCTCACTGGGGCTGTTCCAGCAGAGCTGTGACCACAGGGTGTGCAGGGGCTTAGATTCTCTCACCGGGCACCACTGGGTGTCTCCCACTGTGGCCTTATGGCTGTGGTGTTTGCAGGACAGCCAGGCCTCATCCCTGGGGCCCTTTAGCCAGTGTAGTCCCAGAATGTTTGATCTTTTGCCATCTAGGGCTGGGACCACTCATACTATGTTGGGAACGTGGTGACTCAGTGGCTCCATTCTCCTGGGTTTGGTGGGCTGGGTGGCCCATGTGGTGGTGCTGGGCCTGTGACTGTCCCTTTTGTCAGAACTTGAGGATCTGTGCAGAACTTTTCACCGGGCTCAGATGGATTCTCCTGCCCTTGCCTACTGGACTCAAATATGTCTAGCCTATCAGTGAATGAACTCAACCTGCAAACGTGAGTTTGCCAGTGGCTGCGTGCTTCAGCATGGAGTTGCCAACCTGCCCGTGAGAATTGTGGCAGCTTCTAGGAGTGGGTGATGGGCGGGCCTTGGAGATGCCTGACTGAGCTCTTCCAGGTGAAGCAGTTGAGCAGTACGCTGCCTTGATAGTCGTGGGTATTGGCATGAAATACGAGGGAAATTCCCCCTTCCCACTCAACCCACCTGTGAGGCTCCATTGTTAACAGCTTTTACCTCCCACGTCTTTACCAACTGTAGCTGCTACCTGCTACTGTCAGGAAGGCTTCCTCCTTGGCACCTGGTTCTCCCCCTCCACCTCTGGTGTTGCCTGCCTGGGCCGTCTGCTGTGGACACTCACTCTGGGTCTTGGGGATTCTGGCGTTTCCCTGGGGTCAAATCAGGACCGGGTCTGGAGCTGGGTCGTTTTCTGTGCTCTGATCCGGCCTTGCAGCTCCTTTATTCTTCCAGCTCAGGGAGCTGCTACTTTGCTGTTTGCGTCGGGTGCTGTCTGCGGAGCACCTGTGGCACGCGTGTTTGACTTCCAAGGAGCTCTCTCATCTACTTGGGTCTTGGGACATGCTCATTGTCTACAGTGGAGTCTCTAATAGATTCTTGGGCTGTGATGAATGCCCAAAGGTGACCTCTTGTCCTTGGCTAGTGTGGAAACCTCCCCTCACTTCCCAGGCCTCTCATCCACCAGGTTTGCCCACCCCCATGGGTACCACGTGCCTCAGTGGCTTAGTGTTCTGCATCACTTCTGAACTTGGCGATCTCCCATTCACGTGGGACCACACTGGTCACACACGTTGGGTTCTGCCTTCTTTTCCTTTTTTTGTTCTGAAGGGGGAATACACATTTAGTTGTATTGCAGCAAACACATGGGTTTAGGGTCTCAAGACTTTGGGCCATCCTCGGCTGCTTTCCCAAGCCACAAACAGGGAGCTGGATGGGAAGTAGAGGTGCCAGGATTAGAACCGGCGCCCTATGGGATCTTGGTGTGTGCAAGGGAAGGGCTTCAGCTGCTAGGCTACCACTCTGGGTCCAAGAGTTATATTTTCTAAAAGTGTCATCTTAGTCTGCAGGGTTGTTTGTTAAGCATCACAGCTATACCTGCTTGAGGGGAAGCTGTATTTTCAGAATGCCCAGTTACCCCACCCAGGCATCTTAATTCCATCGTTTGCTGACCTTCTATATCCCTGTTTTCTTTTAAAGCAGAGACAGTAGATACGTACGCGTTGTTGGATGCTGACTATCCTTATAGAGACGCAGTGTGATCTCTGAGCCCAGTATGCAGAGAAAGGAGGGGGCCAGGTAGAATTCTATGCTGCACCACACAGGGGCCTGGCACCCTCCAGCTCCCAGCAGAGCGGAGGGAACAGAAGGCTTTCTTTTTTCCCACAGAGCATGGTGGTATTGATTTCATACCGTTTTTGTCGAGACAAGAAGGGATAAAATAAATTGGGAGCACAAAGGGGAAGAGACTCCTTCCCCATGTGTTCCCTCCACAATGAGATGAGAGCCATGGTGCAGAGAAAAGAGAACTCCAAAACAGGGAGGGCGAGCACCAAGAGGCGAAAAAGGAAAAATGAGAGCATGGCAGCTGCTCCCGAGGATTGAATCCGCTGGTGTTTGGTCTGAATCGTCTTTCTCCTCTCTTTCCTTACCTTCATCACCTTCACCCTCCTCCTTTGGATCCTCCCCTCTTTCTTCCCCTTCCTCCATATTGAGAAGTTAGTACTATACTGGATTTGGCCAAGATCAGGAGCCTCCTGCACATTCCCCACATGGTGCAGGGACCCAAGGACTTGGGCTGTCCCCTCTTGCCTTTCCCAGGCACATTAACAGGGAGTTAAATTAGAGTTGAAGCAGTCAGGACTCAAACTGGCACGCATATGGCATGTTGGCATTGCAGAGGCAGCTTAATTCTTTGGTGAGAACTTTATTTTTGAAGTTGGGGATTTTCATCCAAGTAAGAACTGTTCTGTAAGCTGGTTTAGTATCTGCACAGCCTGTTGCTTTAGCTGGTGAGAGTGTGTAGGGCCTCTTCGTCCTCTTCCACACCTGTGGATGGGTGACAAATGTAATGACCCTACATTGGAGGTTTTGGCCGTCAGCTCTAACCTCTTGTGAATAAATGGCTGGCAGAGTTGGTCATATTTCTGTTTTACTTTGAGAATCTCACTTGCTTGTTCATTAACTGTTTCATTTTGTTCTCCTTCAGTGCATTCAGTGGTTTCATATTATTCTCTTTGTCCCTTGGACCAACCCCAGAGGCCCTTGTGTCTGCTGGCCTCATGGCAGGACCTGTCTCGGCTTTTCTGAGGCAGAGTGAAGATGGGGCGTTTGGAGCCATGCTTACCAGAAAGTCCCAGGACCACGATCGAGCAGGATGAAGCTCAGAGAACGGGGTCTGGCTTCTTTCAGCTTGATGGTCCTGAAATTTGCCCATGGTATTTTGAGACTCAGGAATTTGTTCTTTTTTATTTGATATATTTATTTATTTATTTTTAAAGATTTATTTTTATTATTTTTTCATTGGAAAGGCGGATATACAGAGAGGAGAGACAGAGAGGAAGATCTTCCGTCCGATGATTCACTCCCCAAGTGAGCACAACGGGCCGATACTATGCCGATCCGAAGCCAGGAGCCTCTTCCGGGTCTCCCACGTGGGTGCAGGGTCCCAAAGCTTTGGGCCGTCCTCGACTGCTTTCCCGGGCCCCAGGCAGGGAGCTGGAAGGGAAGCGGGGCTGCCGGGATTAGAACCGGCGCCCATATGGGATCCTGGGGCGTGCAAGGGGAGGACCTTTAACCACTTGCGCCACCGCGCCGGGCCCAGGATATATTTATTTTTTAAAACAATTTTCTGTTTATTTGTCAGATGAAGTTGTTGTGCTGGTTCACTCACCAAATGTCTAACATCTGGTATGGGGCCAGAGACCTAGAACTCAATCCAGGTCCCTACATGTGGGTGGCAGGGACCCAAGTACTTGAGCCATCACCCACTGTGTCGGCAGATGGGGACTTGAAGGGCTAAATCTCAAAGCCAGGCCCTCTGATGTGAGACATGACATCCTTACCCACTAAATACCTGCCCCAGGATTTGGTTCCTTTTCATTTCTGAGTCATGGTCTGTTTGGAGGGCTGAGGCCAGGGGTGTTCCTGTTTTGTCTGTGGCTGTTAGAACACCCACCTCTGAGTCTGTCATTTGTGGGGGTCCCAGAGGGGGTTTGGGGGACAGAGGGCAGCTGCAGAGCTGCCTAGGGCTGTCCTGTCTCACTCAGTGAGTGTGTGTGTGTGTGTGTGTGGTGGGCAGGTGCTTCCAGTTCCCAGCAGTTGTGATTGTCAGTCTCTCCCATGTAGTCTGGGCAGCAGCATTTCAGTGTGTTTTTAACTGGCCTCTTCCTGGTGGCTGAGGCTTTGAGCACCTTTTCATATGCCATTGGGCCATTTCTGTGTCATCTTCTGTGCTTTACAGGAGTTCTTTGTGTGTGCTAGATTGGAGTCCTTTGTCAGTTTCACATGCTGAGATGAGCTTCTCGCAGTTCTTGGCCCGATCTTTTCTTGAATAAATAACCCTTTTTTGAAGGGTTGATGTGGTGGTGCCATGGTTAAGCCGTTGCCTGAGATGCTGGCATCCCACATCAGAGCACTGGTTTGATTCCCAACTGCCCCACTTCTGAGCTCTCTGCTAATGAGCCTGGGAAAGCAACAGATAATGGCCTAAGTACTTGGGCCCCTGCCACCCATGTGGGAGACCCAGATGGAGTTCCGGGCTCCTGGCTTTCATCTGGCCCAGACCCAGCTGTTAAGCCATACAGGGAGCAGATGAAAGATTTTTTTCTCTTTGTCTTTGCCTCCCATGCCTATGACAGTCTCTCCTCTCTCTCTCACAACCTGCTTTTTAGGCCTCAGCCTGCAGTATTAGCATCTCAGATGGGTGCCAGTTTAAGTCCTGGGATGCTCTGCTTCCTACCCAGTTCTCTGCTTATGTGCCTTAGAAATCAGCAGAAAATGACCCATCTCCTTGGGCCCCTGCACTCATGTGGGAAGACTGGAAGAAGCTCCTGGCCCACTCCTCTGTGTGGTCCTGCAACCCACATCTCGTGTCTGTATTGGAGCCTGGCTTGTTGCTGTATGGGGCCTGGGCTTGTGTTTCCTTTATCTCTGTTCCTCCTGCTGTCTGTCTGGGTTCGCCTGCTCTCTGTCTCTTGGAATTCTTCAACATTCTGCTTCTCTGTGATCCATGGTGTTTATTACTGTCTTCTGAAAATACACATATCCCATTTCTGACATTGCTGTGGCTCCCAAGTTGAGGAAGACAGGCTCTGCCTCCTCTGGGACTCATAGGTGACGCTGAGCCCTGTTCAGGTTCAGAGCGTGTCAGCAGAGCAGGTGGGCATGAGGGGAGTGCTGGGCCACAGCCCTTGGCTTCATCTTCTAAGATGAAGTGGTCAAGTCCCCTTGCCTTGGGCCATGCCAGCTCTTTGGGGGTGGTCCTCTGGAAGAGTGGGTAAGGCAGGGCTGGGGCCTGGATGAGCTGCCAGAATTAATAAGGTGGGACTGGTGTGGTGATGGATGCATGGGTGCCTGCTGGCATGGTGTCCTCTTGGGTGAAATACGTAGATGGAAGATGCCCGAGCTCTTGGATCAGACGGGGTCCCCAGGATAATGCAGATGATGATAGTGGTGGTGGTGGCCGCTATTTAAATTCAGGGTCAGGGGTCTGTTCCACTGACCCATGGCTGTGTCCTGGAGGCTGGGTAGGTGAGGCTGTGTCCTCCCACTGTGCAGGGTCAGCGTGCTGGCCCTTGAGCATGAGATCCTTTGGAATTCTTCATTCTGTGTTCCTACGTCTGGTCTCTGGTGCGTGTCATTGTCTGCTTGGGCCTTGTCTATTGTGTCTTCAGCACTTCCTCTAAGTTGTACACAGGAAGCAAGCGTGTTCATTATTATTCTTCCTGTGGCTTAATAAGACCAATTTAGAGATAATAAAAAGTCTGTGCATCAGGCTGTTTGCAAGAATAACCTCTGGTGTCACATAAGTTTAGAAAGCAAATGTTAAGGCTGTCATGTGCAACTGAGAGTATGCCTTTGACATGCCGTAGTATTGTTTGTGCTGAGCCATCTGCCTGGCGCTGTTAGATCATAGCCTCTCTCACAGGTACTCCCCAGCCAAACCCGGGTGTCTCCTGTGCTTTGGGGTTGAGTATATTCTGCAGCAGGTGCCCTGAGGGGGAGCAGGCCTTTGGGACTAGTGGACAAGTGGTCATCTCTGGATTCCCCAAACTTCATTGCCTGAGGTCTTGAGCAGGGGCTGTACCTGTGCTCCTGGGGGCCAACGCTCTGGGGCTGGTAGCTGAGTGTCCTTGGATGGTCTCCTTTGAGCGGCTTCTGTGCCCTGTGGGTTTTGGGGACATCTGTGTTCCTGCTGTGTGGTTGGTGCGTCACAGAGAGGGAGGCCTAGGGTGAAACCTCCCTGTTCTTTGCTGAGCCTCAGTCCTCTGCCTCTGTGAGGCTCTCCGTAAGGAGCGAGAAAACGGCCAGAGGTCCTGGGCTCTGCAAGCACCACCCACTTGGTGCACGTGTGTCCTGCTGCAGGACCGGAAGCTCACCAAGCTAGAGCGGCAGCGCTTCAAGGAGGAGGCAGAGATGTTGAAAGGCCTGCAGCACCCCAACATTGTGCGCTTCTACGATTTCTGGGAGTCCAGCGCCAAGGGCAAGCGGTGCATTGTACTGGTGACTGAACTGATGACCTCAGGGACGCTGAAGACGTAAGTGCCCCTGCTCTGTGGGCTGGCGTGGGTGGCTGCTAACGGGGCAAGCTGGGACTGGCTGAGATCCTGGGCTGTGGGACAGCTGTCTGTCACCTCAAGGAAGTGTCCCCTACCTAGGACTTGGAAGCCGAGTCAGAAGAACCACATCGAAATGACTGACTGACCCTGGCCAGCTTCTGGCACAATCTGGCCTCCTGTGCCAAAAATGTTCATCTCGCAGAGATGGCCAGGATGCTGTCCTCACCAGGCCCTCTAGGATGGGATGTTAGAAGGTGGTTTCCCTCAGGGGGAGAAGGCTCCTGGGGTTTGCAGGCTGTGGAGCAGGCAGCTATTCAGGCTGAGCCTACCACCTAGGGGAATGTAGGCAGTCAACTAGGCTTCCCTACTGGCTAACCACACCCTGGCTCCACCTGAATCAGCCATCAGCCACACTGCAAGGGGAGTCAGCCATCAGCCACACTGCAAGGGGAGAACCCCATTCGGAGCCTTGCCCACTTGACTATCCCTGCAGCTCCTAGCAGTCACACAGGTGGCTTGGTCTTCTTAACCTATGACTCCACTTGTCCAGTTGGCCCTGGCCCTCTCTCTCCCCACTACTGTGACTTCTGAGTTGGCCTCTCATGCCCTTCCAGGCCTGGGCTCAACTCAGGGCTGGCCTGAGCGTTAGTTAAGGAGGTGCTGCATGCGGAGGAAGCAAGGGGTGCTTGCTTGTGGTCCCGGCCTCCACTGTGTGTGCTCAGACCTGTCCAGGTCTCTGTGTTACCTTCGCTAGCATGTGTCCCCGGGCCATCCCCTGTGTACATGGGCGAGGCCATTCCTGGGAGCCACACCCACACTGTTAGCTGTGTCCTGCCACACAGGTACCTGAAGCGGTTCAAGGTGATGAAACCCAAGGTGCTCCGCAGCTGGTGCCGGCAGATCCTCAAGGGCTTGCTGTTCCTGCACACGCGGACGCCACCCATCATCCATCGGGACCTCAAGTGCGACAACATCTTTATCACTGGGCCCACCGGCTCCGTGAAGATTGGCGACTTGGGCCTGGCCACTCTCAAGAGAGCATCGTTCGCCAAAAGTGTGATAGGTGAGCCTGTGTCTACTGCCGGAGCCCCGAGGCTCCCAGGGTCTTGGCTGAGCAGGGACTGGGGAGGGGGCAGAGAGAATCTGGGTCAGACATGGGGAAGGAGACATGGTGGACAGTGTGTGGCCAGGCACGTAAGCCACTCCCCTAGCCGCTGGTGGTTCAGCTGGCACAGTTGCTGGACCTGCTTGGGACTGGATGGGCGACTCTGCTTCTGCCCCGACTCAGTCCTGGGTGATCTGTGGTAGGCAAGATGAGCCACCTTACCCAGGGTGTGGGTGAGTGCTGTGAGTGCTGTGGCTACTTGGGATGGGGAAGCAGGCCCTAGCCACAGAGGAACTGGAGAATATTATGACAAGTGACACACAGTTGGTCTCAGTGGGCAGGGAAGGGATATTCTAGATTAGGGAGCCAAAGAAGTGACACACTGGGGAGCACCCGGAAAGGTGTTATGCCTGTGATGGGGTGAGGAGGTGGCACGGGGCTATTCAGTTTGCTGAGCGTGTTGGCCTCTCTTGCTTAGACTAACCTTTTGGGGAGGAGATTCCTTGTGTCTTGGGGCAGCTGGCTGGAAGCTGCTTGCAGGGTAGAGGGCTTTCATGTTACTATGCCCACCTCTGGTGTATAGGCTGCTCAATGTCCCCCCAGGTCCCAGGTGGGTCCTTGTGACTTTGAATGCTTGCGGAGCGGCTACTTGGAGGGGGTCAAGATGCCTGGGAGATACTAGCCAGTACAGGGCCAGGCCCGAATAGAATCTCATGGGAACTGAGACTGGGACTCTGTGCCCCCAGTGGGATGGCTTCCCACTAACAGGCCTGGGCAGCTGATCTGGGAGCTTGAGATGTTGATGGTGTTAGGGAAAACAAGGCCCAGAGAGACAACTGCTTTGCTTGAGGTGGGGGTTGTACCATGATTCCTGGGGTGGAGCAGCTGCCTTGGAAGAAGGGGAAGCTGGGCCAGAGGAGGGCAAGGGTTGACCCATGCCTCAGTTTCCCTGATGGGGTCAGGGGAGGGTGAATGCTTAGGCCTGCAGGGGCCCAGGGTGGGGAGCCAGCACCTTGGCTCCAAGCTCTGGGCAGTTTGCGGCTCAGATCAGGTGGCCGAGAGAGCCACTCAGGCCACCTGCCTCAAATGGTATCACTCAGGCCCTGGGCTTCCTGGCTGGGACTTCATGATGCTGGGGCAGAGGCTGAGGTTTTCCAGTAGGGTTAGCAAGGCTCTGCACTCCCATGGGGGCCTGGTTCTCTAGGGTGTCCCTGTTAACACTAATCTAGGCTTGTCCATGGACCCCAAAAGTTGCAGTTAGGGAAGCATGCCCTGCTGCCTCTGCTCAGGAGTCTGCCAATGCTGGGCTGCAGGCCCGACTGGCTCCCCCTGAATCTGATGGCGGGGATCCGATCAGCAGTTGGCACAGGCCTCCTGCAGGGTGTCTACCCTGGGAGAACATTGGCTTCTGGGTCTCTGGTTCTGTCCATGTCATGGCCTCAGGCCACCAGCCGTCCTGTTCTTGGGAGGCAACCACTTTGCTGACTTGTGTCTGGGGTGCCCAGCGAGCCCTTGGAGCTCCGCAGAGCTGTGAGGGTTCACTTTGCACTTCAGATCTGGCCCAGCTCCCTGGGCTGCTGGAACCCCATCAGAGGATATGATACGCCCGTGCTCCCTTGGGTGCTGTTGTCAGAATCAGCTCCATGGCCACTATCCCTTGTTCTGACCTGATTCCAAGTGTTGACACACCTGTGTGCCTCCCTGGATCTCAAAGCTTCCTGGGTGCATCTAGATGGTTTGTGTGTGCTGGGCTGGGCCTGGACCAGGCCTTGAGGGATAGGAAGGAGGTAGAGAAGGTCCTTGCCCACAGGCTATGCGTGGCTGGGGCAGACAGCTGTGCAGGAAGAGCTGAGAGGCGGCAGGGATGGAACTGGGGCTGCTGGAGAGTAAGCTGAGCAAGGGAGCTATGGGAACCGAGAGTGGTTATTCGAGGAAGCCTCACACTGGTGGTAGGCTGGGTATATCTTACCAAGGGGAAAAGGCTGGTGCTTGATCAGCACTGAAGGCCTTTAGCAGGTGTCAGGGTCCCCAAGCAGGCCCTGCTCACCTCCCCCACCCCACCTTCCCGGAAGAAGACAAAAGGTGGGCCCTGCCTGCTGGGGGAGAGGACGGATGAGCCACCTGGGTTGGTTTGACTTTGACCCAGTTCTCCAGGCTAGTTATGGCTTGGAAGTGTTTGACTTCCGTAGAGGAAGTTTTTATTTTATTACAGACCCTGAAGCAGACACAGGCTCATGTGGAGTGGGTTTCACAGGCACCGGGGTTATTTTAATGCCAGGCTAGAGTGGGTTCCTCGCATATCCCACTCCCCACCCAGGCAGTAGGGACTCTATGCCTGCTACAGGGTCCCTTAGCTCCAAAGGACTGGACCACTGCTTGTCTTAAAAGCAGCAGAGAAGTTGTTGCAGCAGAACTGTGTCTGACCTTACAGAAGGGGTTGGGGAGGGGTCCTCCCATGTCTGATGGGCTGGGTCTGGACCAGAGAAGTATCAGACACCTAAGGGTGTTGCGTGAGGAAACCCTGGCAACACTCCTCAGTGGCCGAGGTGATTCAGGCCTGTGCAGCCCTGAGGAGCCCCTTGGAGTAGTTTCTGGGTGCATCCTGAGGCACTCCAGGGCCTGGGAGCAGGTGCTTCCCTCAGCCCTGAACTGTGGCACAGGCTGTGTCTGTGTGTGTGGCCTTCCTGCCATTCACTTCCAGCCCCTGCCTGAGCAGTGCATTTCCTATCCTGTGGCAAACTTGGAGGAGAGAAACTTTAGATGTTTAAAAGCTGCCAGTGCAACAGAAAAAAATGCAAGACCTTGAAGAAAAGCACTTCCAGGGCAAGGTGGCCCAGTGCCATGCAGTCCCATTGGTTCTGACAGACTCTCCAGGGTTCTGTAGGCTCATCTGGGAACTTACATATACCACTTTGTGCTGGTTAGTGCCTGTATTAAAAAAATAAAACACTGGCACAGTAGTCTAATGGCTAAAGTCCTCGCCTTGCATGCGCCAGGATCCCATATGGGTGCCAGTTCATATCCAGCTGCTCCACTTCACATCCAGCTCCCTGCTGGGACCTGGGAAAGCAGTAGAGGATGGCCCAAGGTCTTGGAACCCTGCACCTGTGGGGGAGATCTGAAAGAAGCTCCTGGCTCTTGGCTTTAGATCGGCTCAGCTCCAGCTGTTGTGGCACTTGGGGTTTGAACCAGCCGACAGAAGGTCTTTCTCTCTGACTGTGTTTCTGTATAGCTGCCTTTCCAATATATAAATCTTAAAAAAAAAAAAAAAAAAAAAGAAAAAGGCTGAGAATCTTCCAGGATCCACAAATACTTTTTTTTTAAAAAAAAGATTTATTTATTTATTGGAAAGTCCGATATACACAGAGGAGGAGAGCCAGAGAGGAAGATCTTCCGTCCGATGGTTCACTCCCCCAAGTGAGCCGCAACGGCCGATGCTATGCCGATCCCGAAGCCAGGATCCAGGAACTTCTTCCGGGTATCCCACATGGGTGCAGGGTCCCAAGGCTTTGGGCCGTCCTCAACTGCTCTCCCAAGCCACAAGCAGGGAGCTGGATGGGAAGTGGAGCTGCTGGGATTAGAACCGGCGCCCATATGGGATCCTGGCGCGTTCAAGGCAAGGACCTTAGCCGCTAGGCCACGCCACCAGGCCCTACAAATACTTTTAAAGTGGTCATGTTGAAATCTCTGCTCCCGTTCTCTGCATTGTGCTCAGCAGGTGCATGGGACCTATCTCCCATAGGAAAGTCTCTGTGATGTTGAGATGAGAGCTTCTTGTAGAGAAGCTGAAAGGTGTGAGCTGACTTTGGTAGAGAATAGCTGTGGCATGCCTCCCAAATGGCCTCTGGCCATGTGATGCTGCATGGAAGGGCTGTGAGCACCTGTTATCCTGGATTGTATATGTTATACTAAGGCAATAGTAACTGCATGACGCAGGGATTCCCTGTGTAGATGTGGGCTTGCACTCTATGCTTATAGGACATGCGCAGTTCCCATGCTAACACTTCTGTGGGACCTCACACGGGGATGCTTTTTCCCCAGCTATGTCTGTCCTTCCGGAGAGGGGGAGTGAGCATCCACGTGGGCTGTATGAGGCCCCATGCAGTCATTTGATCTGGCCCTGCCAAGTCAATCACATCAGGATTCTAATTTCAATAAATCAAAGCAAATTAAAAAAAAATTATTCGTATGAAAGGAAGCGTTACACAGAGAGAGGGCATGAGTGAGTGATCTTCCATCTGCTGAGTCCCTCACCAGATGACTGCTACCACCTGGGGTGGGCCAGGCGGATGCCTGGAATTCCGTCTGGGTCTCCCACATTGGTGGCAGGGATCTGCTGCTGCTTTCCCAGCTGCACCAGCAGGGAGGTGGATCAGAAGCGAAACAGCCTAGACTCATACCAGGATGCAGTGGGGGTGTTGACATCATAAGCTTTTTTTTTTTAAAAGAGTTACTTATTTTTATTACAAACTCAGATATACAGAGAGGAGGAGAGACAGAGAGAGGAAGATCTTCCATCCGATGATTCACTCCCCAAGTGAGCGCAACGGCCGATGCTATGCTGGTCCGAAGCCAGGAGCCAGGAACTTCTTCCAGGTCTCCCACGCAGGTGCAGGGTCCCAAGGCTTTGGGCCGTCCTTGACTGCTTTCCCAGGGCTCAAGCAGGGAGGTGGATGTGAAGTGGAGCTGCTAGGATTAGAACTGGTGCCCATATGGGATCCTGGCGCATTCAAGGCGAGGACCTTAGCAGCTAGGCCACGCTGCCAGGCCCGACATCATAGGCTTTTAACTGCTAGATCACAGCACCAGCAGGCTAATTGAGCTGATAATTTCATATGGCTTGCGAGTGATGTTATAAATATCCAGATGGCCTTGACAGAAGAAGGGTTCTTCACCCTTGCCTTAGAGACACAGAAGTCAGGGTGTGTACTGGGTGTGGGCCTTGTTGCCTAGGAGTCAGCACCTCCACCTTTTGGGCAGGGAGCAGGGCTGTGGGCTGGTCACTGGCCTCAAAGTCATGAGGTCCCAGGAACTAACTTCGGCCTGGAACGAGCCATTTTTGTTTAATTGATTTTATGTAAATAGCTTATAGAATGCCTTAAACCATGTTTTCTCAATGTTTGTGTGTTCATATACATTTTAAAATAATTATTTTGGGCCTGGTGCAATGGCCAAACAATAAATGCAGTGAACCAGCAGACTGAAGACCTCTTTCTGTCTTCCTTCTCCCTCACCACCCAGAACTTTTACAAGCAAATAATTTTTTTCCCTAAAGATTTATTTATTTTTATTGGAAAGACAGATCAGATTTACAGGGGAGAAAGACAGAAATAAAGATCTTTAATCCTTTGTTTTTTTTTTTCCCCCAAATGGTGGCAGTAATCAGAGCTCAGCCAATCTGAAGCCAGGAGCGTCTTCCAGGTCTCCCACACGGTTGCATGGTCCCAAGGCTTTGGTCCATGCTTCACTGCTTTCCCAGGCCAGGGAGCTGGATGGGAAGGGGAGCAGCCTGGATGTGAACGGGCTCCCAAAAGGGATCCTGACACCACAGGTGGACAATT
This sequence comes from Ochotona curzoniae, assembly GCF_017591425.1. NCBI lineage: Eukaryota > Metazoa > Chordata > Mammalia > Lagomorpha > Ochotonidae > Ochotona > Ochotona curzoniae. The sequence goes on from NW_024467106.1 coordinate 61,146,872, forward strand.
AGCCATATGTGCCACTGCACCAGCGCCAAATACACACAGTTTTTTTTTTTGTTGTTGTTCTAAGATTTATTTATTTTTATTCCAAAGGCAGATATATATAGAGAGAAAGATTTTCTGTCCAATAACTCACTCCCCAAGTGTGCTGCACCGATCAGAAGCCAGGAACAAGGACCCTCTTCTAGGTCTCCCACATGGGTGCAGGGTCCCAAGGCTTTGGACCGTCCTTGACTGCTTTCCCAGGCCACAAGCAAGGAGCTGGATGGGAAGCAGGGCTGCCGGGATTAGAACTGGTGTCCATATGGGATCCTGGCGCATTCAAGGAGAGGACCCTAGCACACAGTTCTTTGTGAATGTATTCATTAAATCTTTCTGCAGAGGGAGTAGAGAAAAATGAGAGAAGAAGAGGAAGAATAAAGTTTCCAAATGAATCTTCTGGGTTAGGCCCAATATTTGGCAATCACTTACTGCTCTAAGAAATTTTAAGTCTGGGGGTTGGTGTTGTGCAATTGCATTTTAAATCTCTGCCTGTGACACCAACATCCCATAGGCACTTGTTCAAGTCCTGGCTCCTCCTCTTCCCATCCAGCACATAGGAGACCCATACGAAATCCCAGGCTCCTGGCTTTGGTCCTGCCCAGCTCTGCCCTGACTATTGTGACTATTTAGGAACTGAACCAGAGGCTGGAAGAAGATCTAAGTCACTGTTTCCCTAACTCACCCTTTTCAAACTGAGGAAGGAGGGAGGAGAGGAAGAAAGGAAGGAATGATAAGTTTGCAACTTGGGTCTCGGGCTTCAGGACAGAGGGTTGGGGGCATGGGGTTGTCAGGAGCCCTGAGACCCGGTCTGTTCTCTAGGGGCTGCTGGTGCTGAGCCCTGTGTCTGCTGCTCCTCACGCAGGTACCCCTGAGTTCATGGCCCCTGAGATGTACGAGGAGCACTACGATGAGTCGGTGGATGTCTACGCCTTCGGGATGTGCATGCTGGAGATGGCCACCTCGGAGTACCCCTACTCAGAGTGCCAGAATGCTGCCCAGATCTACCGGAAGGTCACCTGCGTGAGTCTCTCCAAGCTCTTGTTAATAAGGATGCGGCCCTGGGCTCCGGGGCCACATGCTTGTATAGACCCCACAGTCACTGTGTTGGGAAGGAAGGGGGTGGCCGTGTCACAGATGAGGAAGATGAGGCTTAAGGGATGGTTGCTCGTGGCTTCTTAGTCAAGGGGTTGTTGTGGGCAGGGCTTGGTTTGCTGCCCCTTGGTACAGTGAGGCACCCCTGAAAGTGAGGCTGAGGAGGTGGGGACTCCAGCTGGGCCTCTAGCCACCTGTCCTCAGCGTCCTGTGCCTGGTCTGTTGCTGCTTCCCCCTCGTCTTTATTTTGGAACCATTCTGTTTGCTTTTTCACCAAATACTCGTCCCTAGCCAAGTGCATCTCTAGGAGGTTGCTGGCGTTGGGCTGCCCTAGAACCTTAATCCCTGTTTTGTTGTCACTGTGAGGTTTTATTTGATGAGATGACTTCAGCTGTACAAACAGACCTGCCTTGCTCTCCTCTGTAGCGGCCCCGCTGGGTGGGAGAACCAAACAGAGCATCCGGTCAGGATGGCCAGCTGGGCTTTTCCGTGCCAATTCCCACGCTAGGGCCAGGAAGGCCCCAGGGAGGTCCTTGGCTTCAGCCCCAGGTTCTCCTCACCCCTGGGTCCAGCCGGGGCGGCAGTGCTCTGCCTTGCTCAGCTCAGGCACCTGCAGATTCAGGTACTTGCAGCACATCCCTGAACATGGCTAGGCTCCGTACCTCCCACCCCTGAGCATGGCCAGGCTCCGTGTCTCACACCCCTGAACATGGCTAGGGCTCCGTGCCTCAGCCTGAGCCCTCCTGTATATGGTATGTGTTTCTCTTCTTTGGTTATGAATTCAGAATGACAGTTGCTTGATTGCTCTGAGCCCTTCCTGTGTGCACTGAGATCTAGAGGTAGCAGGCAGAGCCCAGGCCTGGGCCTAGGCCGCCAAACCGCAAGAGCAGCAGTGGGGTGTGTAGGCGGAAGCGAGAGGGGAAAATGAGATTTAGGAGTTTATTTGCCAGGTCTCGAGGGGTCACTGGGGTAGGCTGCAGTGGACAGGGGGAGTTGGGCTTCTTGATTGAACCATGGGCAGTGGCCTATGGTTTTTCAGCAGGGTACAGGGCTGGCACCAGGATCCGGGGCGCTGGCTGGATCGCTCCTGAGCCTGGGCAATGCTTTGTGTTCCTCATGTACAGGTCTGTCCTGTGCCAGGGGCCTGCTCCATGGTTATACTTCCACTTCCCTTCCTCCCTCCGTCTCTTTCTATTTGGGAAAATTCATGTTTTATGTCTTCTATTAAAAAAAAAAAAAAGAGGAGGAAATCAAAAGCTTTCCAAGGCTGAATCTCATTGGATGCCCTCAGTTACTTAAAACTCTCTAAAACTAATTGTCCTCCCCAGCCCCTCCCACCTCCTCAACAAACTAAGCAAATGCGACACTGCAGTGGAATACACCCTGCCCCACCCCTGCGTTGAGCACCTGTGTCTTACGGGGACGGTCAGGTGGGGTGGAGGAAGGGGGCTGCACTCTGGACACCTGGATGTTTGACTAAGGCTGGCCAGAGTGAGGCTGGCCTCATGTCCTCAGCCTGGTACCTGCCTGGTTCCCTCCCTGCCCTGGAAGCTGCCGGGCCTCGTCCTTGGCCAGCAGCTGTGACCACAATTAGCACCCTTGGCCCCTTAAGGAGCTGGTGTGGGGAAGGAAGGCTGCTCTGTGGGAGACACACAACCCACCACATAATCACTGGGCTGCTCCTGTGGCCTCCAGGCCAGCAGCAGCTGGCACGGAAGGGAGGACTTGCATCCAAGTTCTGGTCAACACCTTTCTTAGACTCCCGAGTGCTATATTTGAGGTGTTAACCCCGCTATCAAATTCTGCAGCTCAGGTGACACCAGCCCCAGCGTGTGTTGCTGCCCAGGAGATGGTCGTTATGGAGATGAGGATGGGAGCGGGTGCCTGAGCTAAGTGGCAGGGAACCATACCACTGGCCTTGGTGGTGAGGGGCAAGTCAGAGGGGTCCTGTGGTCTCTCCCCCCTCCTCCCCCCCGCTTGCGGTTTACTCCTTGTCCACTGTAGAGCATGGGGCTTGGGTGTGCTGCATCCAGGGACTCAGGGCACAGCCTCAGGGAGCGTCTCGTAGTGTCTTCTCTCAGCCCTCTCTCTGCCATCCTGTCCCTCTGGGACCCCAGCTTCATGTGTTCCTCTTGGACTGTTGCTTTATCGTGAGTTCCAAAGCGAGCAGAACAGAGCCTTTGCAGCCATCTTTCTCACTCTGCTGCAGGTCCCGTGGTTTACCCCTCCTGTCTGCAGCCCTCCATCTGCTTCTGTGGGTTTTCGTCTCTGGCTCCACATGGTTCTCTGTCAGTGTTGTTTCTGTCTGCTCCTGTCTCTTTAAGTACATGTATAGAGCCATAATGAGTTCTAGCAGTCCTCTCTGCAATGTCTCTCCCTTGCTGTTGAATCTATTTCTGTGGACTGATTTTCCTGCCAAGTCATGGGTCATATGCTTCTGCTTCTTGGCATCCAAGGGGACTTCAAAAGTTAATGGAAAAATGGAATTAAAAAGGAGTTTTTGTGGATGTGAAAAATTTTGAAATCCACACATAATATTTTTATGACAGTACATTTCTGTGAACGTTTTGCAAAACCTTGTGCCTGGGAATTTTTGATGGGATGCCATACGTGGCGTACAACATGTTGTGTACTGCCCTGTGTGAACTGTTGTATTTGACCCTGCATCTGTGGTCTGGTGTTTGAGGAGACGATGGCTTCTTATATTTGACCATCCATGTGTGGTCTGGTGTTTGAGGAGATCTTATGCAGATGCTGGGTTCCCTGTTTTGTGACATTTCAAGTCTCCCTTAACTCCACCCTTAACTCACAGACCCCAGCTCGCTGCATTTTGGTAGGCTAGCCTTGGAGCTGTTCCTAGCCAGCACGCTAGGCTGGGAGAAGCAGGCCCCAGGTGTCTCTGAGGCTGTGTCCCATGCTGCCAGCTTCCAGGATCTGAACTTGGCCATTTTCCAGTTTCCTTCCATCATGGCTGGAGGAGGGGGTGGTGGCACGGATGGCTTGGAGCCATTGCTGGTTGTTTGGTGACTTGGCTCTCTCCTCAGGGAATCAAGCCGGCCAGTTTTGAGAAAGTGCACGATCCAGAAATCAAGGAGATTATTGGAGAGTGCATCTGCAAAAACAAGGAGGAAAGGTAAGTTCTGAGTGGTTGCTGTTGGGTCCTGGACCTTTTTTTAAAAGGCAGATTTATTTATTTATTTATTTATTTACTAACTTACCTACCTACTTATTTATTTATTTAAAAGACAGAATGACACACAGAGAGATCACCCATCTGCTGGTGCACTCCTCATTGGCTGCAACAGCCAGGGCTGGGTTAGGCTGAAGCCAAGAGCCTAGAGCTCCCTCTGGGCCTCTCACATAGGTGCAGAGGCCTGGGTGCTTGGGCTGCCTTACATTGGTATTCTCAGGTGCATTGATAGGGGAGCTGGGTCGCAAGTGGAGCAGCTGGAAGTCAAGCCAGCACTCCTTTGGGATGCCAGCACAATAGGTGGCAGTTTGACTTGTTGTACCTTAGCCCCAACTCCAGCCCCGGATCTTTCTCCAGCTGATGCATATAGCCTGTTCCTGAGCAGAGAACTCAAGCCACATTGAGTGCTTGGGCACAGTGACTGCAGGATGGACAGCCCTCAGATGATGTCCTCTGGAGTCGGCTTCTGGAGATGTGTTTTTTCCTTTGCCAGGGACAGGCATTTAAGTGCCTGGGACTTGCCACCTTCATCCCCTTGGCTTGTTTGCAGCTTTCCGTGGTTGGGGAAGGGGTATAAGGGTCAACCTCAGGAGGTGGGTAGCGGGGACCTTGTCTATCCCCAGGGCATTAGGAAGCCTTTGCATGCTCCTGGATTGGCCTCAGCCGCCCTGTGTCTTCGCTGAGTTCCAGGTTGCCTATTTTGTGCGTCTGAGCAGCATGGCCATGGCGAGGCCCCCATGTAGGCCATTTTACTCCCCTGAGCAGACATAGCTGCCCCACCTGTGCAGCTGGAAAGGTTGGATATTTCTCTTCCCCACACATAAACCCATGTGACCACACAGCACCCTTGACAGTAATGAGGGGTGGTTGGCTGACGTCACGGCCCAACAGATGACCTGGCAGCCATGACGTGGGAGGAAGGCAGGCTGACAGTAAGGCTTGCTGTGTAACTATTCATGAGAGAGGAAGGCTGGGGTGTGCTTGGGTGGCAAAGCCACGTGGACCTCGGGCGTGGCAGTATCTGGTGCCTGGGCTTTAGCTCCTGGTGTGAAGTCTTCCTAGCTGACTGCAGGTTCTTGCTGACCTCGCACAGTGCCACCTCTGCCTTACAGTATACCTTCTCCACCCCTTTCTGTCTTACCTGCTCTCTCTCTCTCTGTGTGTCTCAGGATTTACTTATTTTTATTGTAAAATCAGATTTGCAGAGAGAAGGAGAGGCAGAGAAGGATATCTTCCATCCACTGATTCACTCCCCAAGTGGCTGTAATGGCTGGAGATGAGCCAATCTGAAGCCAGAATCTTCCTCTGGGTGGGTAGAGGGTCCCAAGGCTTTGGGCTGTCCTCTGCTGCTTTCCCAGACCACAGGCAGGGAGCTGGATGGGAAGTAGAGCAGCTGGGACATGAACTGGAGCCCAACTGGGATCCTGGTGGGTACAAAGCGATGACTTAGCCACTAGGTCATCACACTGGGCCCCTCAGCAGTCTCTCAACCTGTAGGAAACCTGCCTGGAAATGTTAGTCTCATCCAGAGGCAGGTGTCTCCATCTGCTGAGGGTTGGGGGCTCCCTGGCACATAGTGGGGCTGAACCTGGAGGGGCCAGGACGCTTTTGTCTTCACTGAATCTGATTAAGTGAGCATGTTGTTTTTATCAAGGCAGAAAAATAAGTCTTTTTAAAAAAGATTTATTTTATTTTTTCTTTAATAGGAAATTCAGATATACAGAGAGGAGGAGAGATAGAAAGATCTTCTGCCGATTGATTCACTCGCCAAGTGGCCACAATGGTCAGAGCTATGCCAGTCTGAAGCTAAGAGCCTGGGGCTTTTTCTGGGTCTCCCATGTGGTGGGTGCAGAGTCTCAAGGTTTTGGGCCATCCTCAACTGCTTTCCCAGGCCACAAGCAGGGAGCTGGAAGGGAAGTGGGGCCGCTGGGACACGAACCAATGCTTATATGGGATGCTGGCGCATGCAAGGCGAGGACTTTAGCGACTAGGCTTCCATGCCAGGCCCAGAAAAGAAGTCTTAAACAAGGTTTAGGGAGGCTCCATTCAGGTGGGAGCCAACCCTGTGGTACAGCAGATGAAGCCTCCTTCTGCAGTGCTGGCATCCCATGTGGGTGCTGGTTTGAGTTTCAAGTACTACATTTCTGGTCCGTTTCCCTGCTGATGTGCCTAGGAAGGCATCAGAAGATGACCCAAGGGCTTGAGTCATGGCACCCATGTGGGAGACCTGGAAGAAATTATTGCAGGGTGCAAGCACGATCATTCCAGACAAGTCTAAGGTTTATTAAGGCGTCTCTATTATCCAAGCTTGGTGAGAACAGGGCCCACTAAAGAAATAGCAAATTACAAGTCGATCTGGCAATGCAATCAGTCATAACCCCAAGAAAAATGAATGGTCATTACCCTGAAGTCCATCCGTTACGCTGATGACCTATGTCCCAGCTTCCCCAACAATATAAGGTATCCTAAGAGAGATACAACGAATAGCCTGGGTACACTTACAGAGCTGCAATACATTCACCTTTCCCTGGCTTCTCTGCCCCCATTCCACTACTGCTAGGCCTCACCTCTCCTGGAATTCTTGAAAGTACACACATTAGAAAAACAAAGCATCTTAGCTTTGTTGTCTTTACTGTCCCACCCAAGCAGTGAACAGAGGGTGAGGAATACAGACACACAGGGGCCATGCTCAGGGGCTACCTGTCGTCAGACTGTCCTCCGGAAGCCAGAGAGCAAGCAGGTACTGGGGAGACCAAGAGTGCCAGAAGCACACCGAGGGAGCAAGCCCCTGCTTATCCTGATCCTGTATAGGGGCTGGTGAGGGGAGTGGTTACACAACAGCATAATACCGCCCCCTCTCAGGTTCCAGGTGATGATAGGTGAGCATCACAGGTGGGCAGGAGGGGACACCTTGGGGCGTGGCTTCCAAGCTGTGACCCTCAACTAGCTGCCTACCTCACTACAAAAATCTGCTCCTGGCTGCGGCCTGGTCCAGCCCTGGCTGTTGCGGCCACTTAGATTAGTGAATTGGCAGATGGAGAGCCTCTCCTACTCTGGCTTCTACTCCCTTCCTTTCGCTCTGTTTGAAAATCTTCCTTTCAAAGAAATAACTCTTTCTAAGTCTCTATTCAGGTGACAGTCTTGTTGTCCCCTGGGTTTCTGGGATACAGTGCTTATGTTGGGAGCTGCCCGCGGGGCAGAGCCTGCCACCAGGCAGTAGAGTCAGACAGCCTCTGAAGGAGAAGGCTGTGCAGATCACAGCCTGGCGCCATGTGGCCGCCCGTGCCCTGCAGGCAAGTCGTGTAGGTGTGCCCTGTGTGTGACCGCTATCTCTCTGCAGGTATGAGATCAAGGACCTGCTGAGCCACGCTTTCTTTGCGGAGGACACGGGCGTGAGAGTGGAGCTGGCCGAGGAGGACCACGGCCGGAAGTCCACCATTGCCCTGAGGCTGTGGGTGGAAGACCCCAAGAAGCTGAAGGGCAAGCCCAAGGACAATGGCGCCATCGAGTTCACCTTTGACCTGGAGAAGGAGACTCCTGAGGAGGTGGCCCAGGAAATGGTAACTTGCTTGGCTTATGCTGCTGCCTGTGTAAGATAGGCCTGCTGGGATAGGCCTGCTGGGATAGGCCTGCTGGGATAGGCCTGCGGCGGGCCCAGGTATGGAACCGGGAGGAGCTCAGGAATTTGCACGGGAGGACTGCCCTGGGAGGACACTTCTTTTGCTTGTGTCTTTATGTTGGGGCTGATTTGGGATCTTTTGGTGCCTGTAGTTCAGGGGCATTGTGCTGGTGTGTTTCCAGGAAGAAGCATGCATTTCTCTTTGTTCCCCTTCTTGCTCTTTCCCTTCTCCTGTACCTCCGTCTGAAAGTGGAGCTGGGGCATCTGTTGCCCTCCTTCTGCCGAGGTATTCACCGGGCCTCTCAGAGGAGGCCTTCAGCTGACTTGGGGGAGAGACAGGAAGTGGAGCCAACGGCCACTGGTGAGGGAAGGGAGAATTAGGTGCGGGCCAGGGTGAGAGGAGAGGCTGCCCTTAACTGGGAACATTGCACCTCTTCGGTTTAGGGGGTTCTCGGCTGGCAAAGTCTAGGCACATGTTCTGTATTTGGGAAGTCACAGGCCTCCTATGCCCAGCTGTTCCGCAGCAATTCAGAGAAGGGATATTCAGCACCAAATGAGGGAAGTGATCATTGCTTGGAGTCTGTGGTGGGCGGGCAGGGCTGTGATGGACATGGAGAGCCCTGAGTGGAAGACTCAATTTCCTGGGGCTCTGCTGTCCAAGATGGCAACTCGCACATTCTGCTAGACAGAGCTACCATCGGGGGTGCTGTTAAAGTGGGGTGCAGGTGGGACTCATTTGCTGAATTGAGGGGGTCTGACTTGCACAGGTGGTGGCTGGAGTATAGATGGGAGTATAGTATAGATGGACAGGGGCTGCTCTGGTCACCTGGGTGGGGTGTGAGAGAGACTCAGCTGTCCATGTCAGTGGTGACAAAGATGGTCCATTTTAAACCACAAATCAGTCTACTGGATGAACAAACATGAGACTGGCCCTGAAATGGGCAGAGCACAAAGTGTCTGGTGAGGCTGTTGCAGGTGAAATAAATGGGAGAATGGCAGTAGCATGCTCGCAGCTTGCTGCAAAACCTCATTGTGGCTTCCCTCCAGCGTCTGCATCCTTTGCCCCATCTGCTGAAGGTGGTGCCTGTATGTTTCCCAGAATGGGGAGCAGGTGCAGTGAGTCCCTGGAGGGAGTTAGGGAAGCCACTCTGTGCAGGTGGGGATACTGAAGCCTGAGGGATATACGGGGAAGGGTGTGAGCCCTCAGTTTTGTCCACCCTGAGGACTCGGCTCCTCCTGTTCCCTTGGAAGGGGTAAGAGGTCAGCAGGTAGGGGGTTTTGGTTGTGCTGTGAGATCAGTGCTGAGAAAAAACCTCGTAGCCCTGACCCCCAGCAAGAGAGCACAAAGCCTCTTCATGACAGCGGAACGGCTGCCTCTGGCCCCACCTGGCCGCCTGAGGGACATGGACCTGAGGACAGAGCCGTAGACCTGTGTCCAGGCTGTGGTCACACTTTGTGGGAAGGGCTGGGGTCCATTGTCCTTCTTTCGAGCTGGACTCCACACTGGCAGCTTCTCCACAGGGCTCCTTCTGTGAGCTGGCTGCGCTGTCACCCCTGGGTGCTACCAAGGGGCCACTGTGTCCCCAGGCCAGCCTGTGCCCACATGGCTTGCTATCAGTCATGTCCCTGGCCCGAACAAAAACTTCTAAAGGGAGCAGATCTGTGCTGCTCAGCCTCTGGGACTCTTGGGGACTCTGTGGTACACAGGGGGTGTTTTTAGCCAGCAGCTCAGCCTTCCTGTGCCTTCAGTGCCACTCCGTGGTCAGTGTTGTGGGGGTATGCAGCCATGTGCATCTGATGCTAGCTGTATACTAAGAGCATCCCCCTGGGGGGAGCATGTACTGGCTACTGTTGATGGACTGTGGGTAGTGGAGAGCAGGAGGATGGGGATGGTACACAAGCACCTGAGGGATTGAGGAGGTACCAGGGCCACACTTGCTGTGGCCTTGCAGGGAGTGTGGATATTTTTGTCCAGGACTGGATGCAGCAGAATTGCCTCTGGAAGGCCAGGTGGGGCGAGATTCTTTCCTTCTTTCTCTGAATGTGGTTGCACCTGCTTGGTGCTGGGCTACTCTGGCCTGGCAGGAGGAGCCTGGGAGTCAGATGCTGCAGAATGGCTGAGCCACGCTAGGGTATGGGAGAGATCAGACAGATCCCGATGCAAGGAGATACCGAAGGACGCTTGGCTATAGCTGGACTATTGCCTGCAGTCTGGATTCAGCTGCTTAACCCCAAGGGTGTTCAGGGTCGACTCCCCAGTCTCAGCCCCGCCTGCATCACAAGAAAGTACTCCTGTCTATCTTTGGCATGTGTGTGGCCTCCTGCAGGCTGAGACTGTCCCTAATTCCCGCCCCTGGCGCTTGGCTGTCCACACATGGGATATGCTAACCAAGGACCAGGATGTCCAGGCAGAAGTGATAGGGCTCATGTTCAGTGACAGGACAGCAGTAACACCCCTGTAACCCCCCAAAGGAAGCAGGCTGAACTCTGGGGGCTGCCTGGTCCTGTGAAGGGCTTTGTTCTCTAGGAGACTATCTCCAACCATCTCTACTCTCTTCTCACCTCCCAGCAGCCTCGGTGATACAAGCCCTTCTGCGGGATCTCAGGAGGCCTTTCCAGGTTCTGCCCTGGCCCTCCTGCCCTGGCCCTTAGAGCTCATCTCAGTGGGTCCTGATGCCCCCGCACACCTGGACCTGGGCTGGAGGAGCCTTGCTGCCCATCATTCCCATAGCATGTGGCCACTCTTTAACAAATCTTTAAAAAAAAAATTGTTTTTAAATTTACTTAAAAGGCAGAGTTAGAGAAACAGATCTTTTGCCTGCTAACTCATTCCTCAAAAGGCCACAGTGGCTAGGGCTGGGCCAGAATGAAGCCAGGAGCCAGAATCTTCTTCAAGGTCTCGCACATGTACGCAGAGGCCCAAGCACTTTCTGCTGCTTTCCAGGGGTTTTGAATTGATGCCTGTCAGATGCCAGCCCCCTGAAGCCACTCCTGCTCTTAAAAAAAAAAAAAAAAACAAACATGATGAGTAAGGGATGTTTGGGGGTCCAGATAAGGCCTTGAGTGGGATGAGGCTGAAGAGGGACAGCAGCTGATCCCCAGGCCCAGGGGCTGGTGGGGCCAAGTGGGGGTCTCAGCAGGGATGGTGGAGAAAGCTCAGAGAATGTGACTAAGTGCAGTTTTGTGGGGTCCCTACATCTGATCTGAAGTGACCTCAGGTTGTCAGACCCCTGGGGTAGCTCGCGAGGCCCAGTTTCAGAGGTGTTCAGATGTCATGACCCTTCCTTTTGTTATAGTGCTAGCGAGATCACACCAGACATGTCTAAGGTTTATTAAGGAGTCTTTATTAACCAAGCTTGGTGATAATAGAGCACACTAGAAATAGGAAATCACAAGCCCATATGGCAATCCAACCAAACATAATCCAACCAAACATAATCCAACCAATCATAGCCCCAGGAGGAACAAATGGTCATTACCCTAAAGTCCATCCGTTAAGCTGAAGACCTATGTCCCAGCTTCCCCAACAATATGCATCAAATGTCTAAGAGACATGCAACGAATAACCTGGACACACTTACAAAGCTGCAGACAGTCACCTTTCCCTGGCTTCTCTGCCCACATTCCACTACTGCTAGGCCTCACCTCCCCTGTACCTCCTGATAGTACACAGACCAGAACAACATTGCTATATCCATTGTCCCATCTAAGCAGTACACAGGGACCATGCTCAGGGGATTACCTGTCCTGGGTCAGCCAAGAGTCGAGGTGCCAGAGTAACAGAAACACCTGACCAGAAAGAGAGTGAGCCCCCACTTCTCACGGGCCTTTTAAAGGGGCTTGTGAGGGGGTGGTTACACAGCAATGCAATGCCATCCCCTCTCAGTTGATAGGTAAGTCACAGGTGGGCAGGAGTGAATACCTAAGTGTTGTGGGCTGAGGAGTTGATTAGTGCTGGTTGGGATGGGCAGGAACAGGAACTGGGCCTGTAGCTAAAAACACGCAGATTAATTGGACTCATCTGTACCCAATACCCTAGCTAAATTAGAATGTGGGGAAAGAGTATACAAGAGAGGAGAAGGAGCAATGAAGCGAGACTTCAAAGAGACTTCTACCATCACCGGCTGCAGTCCTTAACACTTTTCCCATACTGCAGTTGGGGAGGGGATACTCCCAGTGTGGTGCAGGGTGTGACCCCGTGCTTCCCTGTTGGGAAGGTGAACACCTTGGAGGGAGGGCTTGGTGCTGTGCAGACAGACCTGGGGGAAAGTAGGTGGCAGGCTGTGGGCTCTGCAGAAATGTCCCATCGTTGGGGGGAGTGTTAGCATGAGCAATGTCTGGTCAGGGTAGCTGTGCCTGGGCAGAGATAGATGGGGTGCCAGCTTTGGTGTGACCTCAGCTCACCTCGTCCCGTAGCAGTGGTCTTGGCAACATGACCACTGTCTGCGCACACCTGTCCCCAGGTGTCCACGTCAGGAGCATTGCCTGCTGGATGGGGGCCTCTCTTGTTAATATTCCACTTGCCTGCTGGGTCTCCTGTGGATGAGTGTTGGTCTGTAGGGTTCCCTGGGATAAGTCCATTCCTATGCTGAGGGCCAAGTGTAAGTGTTGCTCGCTAGTTTTCCAGGAGGGCTGGTGGCACTACCAGCGGGGCTTATGGATGAACTGGCCTATGTTCACCTCTGACCATTCCTCTACTGACTGCTTGTCCAGCCGTGTACCCAGGCTGCTCCTGCCTTTGTCTGTAACAGGGAGGCCTCAGCCTAGGTCACTGCCAAGAAGGGACTTTATTCTGCGGAAGGGAATTGTGTTTTGAAACAATCACAAGCTTGCCGATCCATTAGAGAAGCATTCCTGGGGCTGACGTTCTGCTGTAGTATGTTGTACTGCTGCCTATAGTGCTGGCACCAGTCAGGACCTGCCTGCTCCACTCTGACCCAGCTCCCTGCTAACGCACATGGGAGAGCAGTGGTGGATGGCCCGAGGGCACCCAGCGGGGCGACCTGGGCAAAGCTCCTGGCTTCATTCTGGCCCAGTCCCAGCCATTGTGGCCCTTTAGGGAGTGAACCGGTAGGTTGGGGATCTCTCATTGCTTTGTCTCTGTGTCTCTTCCTCTCTCTGAGGGTGAGTTGCTGACATGGTGCCACGTGTGCTGAGTATTTTTATGTTCTTTTTCTACAAACTGGGCCATTTTCCTGCACAGCTGCATGCAGCATTCAGCATCGAAAGCACAAGCCAAACATCTCTGCCCTCTTGTCTCAAATCCCCGGCAACACCATCACAGCAAGGGCACTACAACAGGGTCAGGCGTCCCCTTGGCCCTGGAGTCCCTCTGTCTTCTGTGGCCTGACCCTCAGGAGAGCTCGGGCCCCTTCTTCTACTTAATTTATGTATTTAGTGTTCATTATGTTAGAAAGCAACCTTGCATGCTCTGCCTCACTCTGTAGTTGGCCCCAGTAGTAGTCCAGGCTGAAGCTGGGAGCCAGAACACCGTGTGCCTGTCTTGTCTGGATGTCATAGATGCAGGGGCCAGAGCCATCACCTGCTGCCTTCCAGGGTGTGCATCAGCAAGGAAGCTGGAATTGGAAGCTGAGAGGCAGGACTTAAACTCTGCCATGTGGGATACACCAATCCCAAGTGGTGTCTTAGCCCCAGTGCCAAATACCCGTCCTTGGGTTCCTGCTGGGGCAGGTCACTCCTGGGCTGTGGTCTTTCCAGGACTCGCAAAGAAGGCACTGCGTTCTTGTTGGTCGTGACTGGCGGTGCAGGTTCTGTCCGTTGCAGAGGAGACACGCTGAGGGCTGGGAGCCGGTGTGTCATCTCCACCTGCTGTGGCTGATGTGTGATGCTTGCGAATTGCAGCTATCCTGGTTTCCATCAAGGTGTCTGATGGGTTTTAGCCTCAGGGTGTGCTGCTTCCTGACAAAGCATCCCCAAATGCAGCACTTGAAATACTCTGAGGTTAGGGCCCCTTTTACAATACACTAAGAGCTGATTCGGGTCTCATGGCCAAGACCCCAGTTCCAGTTTCTGCTACAGTTTCTCCCATAGCCCAGGATCCTGGAGAGAAAGAGGCTGAGACAGAAATGCAGTGGGATGGGGAGAGAGCGAGCTGTCATACCCACCCACAGTCCTTCCACCTCCCAAGCAGCAGGGACACCCCATCCCCTTGGACTCTTGTAGTCGGTTTGCATTCCTCCCACACCTCCCCCCACAGCATGCAAAAATTCCTTGGGACTTATGGGTGCATCCTTTTTTCTTTCTTTTTTTAAGGTTTATGTATTTTTTTTTTTTTTTTATTGCGAAGTCAGATATACAGAGAGGAGGCAGACAGAGAGGAAGATATTGCATCCAATGGTTCACTCCCTAAGCAGCCACAATGGCTGCAGCTGAGCCAATCTGAAGCCAAGAGCCTGGAGCCAGGAACTTTTTCCAGGTCTCCCACATGGGTGCAGGATCTCAAGGCTTTGGGCTGTCTTCAACTGCCTTCCTAGGCCACATGCAGGGAACTGGATGGGAAGCGGGGCTGCCGGGATTAGAATCGGTGCCCATATGGAATCTCGGCACATTCAAGGTGAAGACTTGATATACTGCACTATCGCGCCTGGCCCATGGGTACATCCTTTAACCCTCACGATCTGCCTGCTCGCCTGATATCCGACTGTGCTAGATTTTCCAGTGGGAGGCCCTGCCTCTGGTTCCATGTGTCTGCAGGACCCATTGTAACCCTGCACATCTCCTTGCTGTCTTGTTCATTCTTGGCCCTGTGCCTGCCTGGGCCTAAGCTGTGCCCTTCCCTCCAAGCTGCACTGGTTTCCTATGGGGTGTTGGGGGTACACAGAGCTCATAGGACACGTGTGGCATGTATGTTGGTAGCCAAAGCTCACGTGGTCAGTCTGTATGGTTTATGTCCTCGTTGATGGTTCTGATTCCCGGCCAACACCACAGGTTGCTTTCTACATTGGAGGAGCTGGCTGTGCCTCTTGCTAATATGCTCTTGCTTGGTCAGCCATACACACTTACTAGCCTCTGAGCTCCTGACATGTACTGGAGTCACAGGGCTGTTTTACTGATGCTCTTGGATCTTTTGTAGAGAATCCATTTTAGGATTTGGCAGGCATGGGACCCCTTCACCCTGGGTATACTCCTGCCAAGTGCAGGAAAGCACCTCCTGAATGTGTTTACAACTTGGGTGTCTCCCCATCCCCGAAAAGCCCCCAGTCTCTAAGACGACTCAGGATTCTGAGCACAGCCCTGCCCTCCAGCACCCCTTTTCCCCCTGTTCCTGAGCACTGCAGTAAGCTTGGATTGGGCGTCAAAGTGCCCAGGACTGGCAGCTGAGCTGCTTGAGGTTTTCTGTGGAGGTACCAGGTTGGGGCCTAGAAGGCTACTAGTACCTGCCATGGACATTTGCATGCAGCCCCAGTAGCTGGAGTGTGCAGATTTTGGTCAGCGAGGGCCTGTGATGGTCCTGAGATGATGGGAGCTTTCTAAAAGAAGCTACTTTAGTTAAGGGCTATCCTTGCCAAAGGACTCCACTAGTGGGACCTCTTGACACACATGCTGTTGGGTGTCTGTCAGTGGTGGGCCTCGGAGGGCAGTATGAGTGGTGTCTGGGATGCTGACTCCATGACTTTATTTTTTTGCAGATTGAGTCTGGATTTTTCCACGAGAGCGATGTGAAGATTGTGGCCAAGTCCATCCGTGACCGTGTGGCCCTGATTCAGTGGCGGCGGGAGAGGATCTGGCCTGCATTGCAGTCACGGGAGCCACGGGACTCGGGCAGCCCCGACAAGGCCAAGGCTCCTCCGGTGCCCCTGCAGGTTCAAGTGACCTACCACGCGCAGGCTGGGCCGCCAGGGCTGCCAGGCCCCGAGGAGCCAGAGGCCGATCAGCACCTCGTGCCTCCCACGCTGCCAGCCAGCGCCACCTCCCTGGCCTGTGAGTACTAGAGTGGGACGCTGTGGCAGCCCTGCACCTTCCTCCAACACCCACATCCAAACTCCAGGAAGGTCTCTCCCTTTTATTGGAAGGTTTCATAAGGCAGGCAGGATGGAACTCCATGCTGTCCTTATGAGTTGGTCATTGCTACAGGCCCAGGGTTCCCGGGGACTCTGGCATTGCGATGGGCACCCATCCTTGGTTACCCAGGCACATCATCAACCTTGCAAGCAGGTGCATCTGGAAGGATGGGGTTGGTGGAGGATTGCTACAGGTTGATTAGGACCAGCGTGGGGCCTGAATCCCGAGCCCATCCTGAGGGGTCTGGATGTGAGGTGTGCTTTGGGGATTAGGAACTTGGTCCCGGCTTCCAGCCATCCCTTATCAGGGGGATTTAAGGCTCATTGAAATCTGGCTTGAGAGAGATTGGGATGAATGTACCTGTAGCCTACAGGGTCTGATGGGAGCAGGTTTGGCCCCAAGCACTCTGTTGTGGACTTGGGTCCCAGTCCTGATCCTGTCTGGGGAGAAGATGGGGGTGAGGGGCACGCGAGGTGGCTGCGGCTGCTGCACCAAAGGGGCGCCTGCTGGACAGAGGTGGGGCCTGTCGTCCTGACCTGTGCTTCCCGCTGGCGTCATCCCCATCTCAGTGTCCTGCTCATGTCTTTGGGCCCAGGCAGAGGGGCTGGAGCCTGGAGCAGAATCCCTCCAGGCCCGCCTGAAAGTCTTCCCGTATGGATAGACTGAGGCATGATTGATCACCTTCGTTGGTCCTGAGAATAGCTAAGCGTTCTTTCTTGGGAGCTGTGGCAATTCAAATCGACAGCCCTCACTTTGGGGTGATGGCTGCATCGCTACTCCATGTTTTGATAAACCTAAAACATTAGATACACACCCCACATACTGTTGACCCTTCTGTCCTCCTTCTCCTAAGTGGCCCTGCAGTGTCCCATAACGCTGACCATGATTCATGGTGAGCTGATGGGGTTCACAGCAGGTCCATGGAGCAAGGCCATCAAACACGCACATTCACCAGAGTACACCTTTCCATGCTTCCACTCTTGTGCGTCTCTCACTGCAAGTGGTCCATGTCGTGCAACAGCATGGTTTGTGAGAAAGTCCAAAAATGCTTCCTAAATTTCATCTTTCATTATCTGAGGAATAAGGACACTCACAATGGAAACAGTGTCTCATACTTCAAGCCTGCCAGGTCTGTCCATGCAGCCCCTCCCTGCCTGAGTGGAAATGACTGTGCAGATGACCAGCTGGCTCATTATAAATCAGAGATAATTGTCTAATTGGTTTTGCAGAATTAATCTCTGCATTCCTTTTTAGGTTAAGTAAGTTCCAGTCAGTCCCTGGAAAAAATTATGCAGCCTACAAGATCTCCCCTGTAGTTTGTTAAGTCACTAGTTTGAAAAGCAGCTGGCACTCAGAGGTGGCTTCTGTGACTTGCGGGATCTGAAAGTGCCTCTTCAGGCAGGCTTCTGCTTGTCACACGGGCCTGGCCATGCAGGGAGAGCTCCAGGCCTGAGGTGGTGAGGTGTGCCCATGGGCCCCAGGTTCCTGCCTGCCGCCTGTGTGACCTGCGGGCACTCGGGGCTGCTTCTGCCTTGAAGGCCTCCCACCTGGTGCTGCAGCCCTTCTCGAGGCTTCTCCGTCCGGTCATGGTAGGTCTGATCTGTGCCCTGGCTCCCTGTCTGGCCTTTTGCCCCAGTCAAGGTAGTTGGCATCTCAAGAGCCCTGTGCTAGAAGAGTGGTGCTATTTCTCAGTTAAGCCGTCAGCTGTGTCCTAGCTTGTCCCTCTGTTGTTGAGGAGTTCGATAGCATCTCTCCCTCCGTGCAGGCTGTGCACTGAATGGGATGATGGAGTCTGTGGGTGAGCTATGCCCGCCCTGGCCTTTGTGCTGCCCGATGCTGGGTCACGTTAAGGTGGAGCAGCTGCGCCCCGCCTCCCACCCCCCGCACTGTTCTGAAGTGGCTATTTAGACAACAAGCGATGTCATTTATGAAATCTGCAAAGATGATCCAGTTCATTTGGCAGCCAAGCCCAGATCTGCCCCCGTGCAGTGCCCTCTCTCAGCCTTGCCTGTGTCCCTTGCAGCGGACAGCACCTTCGACAGCGGCCAGGGCTCCACGGTGTACTCGGACTCGCAGAGCAGCCAGCAGAGCATGGTGCTCGGCTCCCTCATGGATACAGCACCCTCAGCCCCCTGTGTGTGCAGCCCTCCAGTGAGCGAGGGACCCGGCCTCCCACCCAGCCTGCCCTTGCTGGGATCCTTCCAGCCACCCACGGCCACGGTGAGTCCCAGAGCTAACCCCACCTCAGTGACATGTGCAGGGCCTTGAGGTTGCCCAGTCTGGACCAGCTGTGGTCGGGGTGAAAGAGACCCTGGCTGGCTGATGGTCACCTTGCCTGCGAGACCTTCAAGAACAGACCCCAGGGACCCCAAGATCTTTTCCAGGAACTAGGGAACGGTGGACCCTGACATATTCCTTGAGACCTCCCGTAAGAAAAGCAGTCGGGAACAGAGACTAACCGTTCCTGGGGTTGAGATGTGGGAGGGCTGGCCCTGCCTGACCCTTGAGCAGGTACTAGTGCATACGGCAGCAACAGGCCACTTCCCGGCACCCAGAGTTGGCCTAAGATGTCATCTCCAATTGTCCCAAAGGTGGCAGAAGCACATCTTTGTTTGCAGCAAAGCCTGAGACTCAGTTTCAGTGTCTTGATGTTTGTTTCCAAGCGGGAAGCCAGTCTAAACATGTACATTTATCCATCTAATTAGAAAGCCAGAGACAGACAGATACTGCCATCTGCTGGATCCCTCCCTAGGTTTCCGATTCAACAAGCGCTGGTTGGGGTCTAAAGTCGCGAGCCAGGAACGCAGTGCAGGTCTCCGTGTGGGTGACGGGAACTGCATTAGCAGGCAGATGGGGTCGCTAGCCAGAACTGAGCATGGAACCCAGGTGCTGTGCTGTGGATAGGAGGCAAGCGTTTTAACCCCTGGCTGAATGCTCACACGGGGTTTTTCTTTTCTTTTCTTTTTTCTTTTTTTTTTTTTTTTTTGCAATAAAACAGTCAGCGTTCACTTCCTAATCCCTAGTTCCCAGGACAGGAAGTCCTCAGAGGGAGAAGCTGACCCCTGCAAGGGTGGGCTCTGTCTACACCACTCCCTAAAGAGCCTCTCCCAGCCAGTTCTTTGCCCCACTGTGGTTCTCACTCCCTCACACCGCTAAGGCCTCTCCTTGACCGAGGTTCTGCTGGACACTTGGTCCTGCCAGCTGCCCACCATGCCCCTGCCTTCACTGATGAAGTCCCTTGGAGAAGCAGCCAGAGCTATTGGCTTGGTCTGCCCCCTGCCACCTGGTCCCCCAGACTTGGGCAGTTTTGTTCCTTTCACAGAACACAGCCAGATGCAGCTCAGAGCAAGAGCAGGCGCCCCTGTGAGGGATGGCTTTTTGCTGCCCCAGGGTGATGGTTCCTGGTCGTGGAGACACCTGAGCATGGGCGGAGGCTTCTGGCTGGGCTGGTTCTCGTTGCTGGCGATAATGCTGTGGTGTTGCCATGCCCGACTTGTGCTGAAATCCCTGGGAACAGGGTCCTGGCAGGGGCCGGGTTCAGGGATGAGGGGACAAAACCCAGGGCGGCCACTGAGTGTGTCCTGCCTTTCCACAGCCTGGCCTGTCGGTGGGTCCCATCCCAGCCCCTGCCCACCCTCAGCTCCTCCAGCCTTTCCCGGAGCCGGCGATGAGCTTCCCACCTGTGCTGCCACCATCCAGCACTCCCGTGCCCACGGGCCCTGCCCAGACAGCACCTCCTGGCCAGCCAGTGCCCCCTGGACAGCCAGTCCCTCCTGGGCAACAGGTGAGTGTCGTACACCATTCAGGTCCTAGGGGCAGGTTGTCAGCTCTGTGGTCCAGGGTGAAGCTTCATGAGCATCTGTGCAGGTCCCTTTTCTCAGTCTCCCAACAGGCTGTGTGTGCATGTAGTGTGTTGTGTTCACACACCTGCAGTTCATAAATAGGTCCCATACACGGAGGGTTCAGAGCTTTTCTGCCAGATCTTCATGTCGCTGGCTACAGGCTCAATGGTGGGAGGTGGGTGGGTGTGTGCACGCGCGCCTGTGTCATTGTGCGCACATGCAGGTATGTAAGTGCTAGTGTGAACATGTAGGCATGTGGGCACAGCTGTGGATTTGCACAACTGATGCTAAGCCAGAGGGTATGTGAATCTGTGTGTGTATGTGTGACTGTGCAAGTGTGGATGTGCTGCTGGTGAGTGTGGGCTTGCACTGCGAGGGTCATTATGCATCCCCCTGTGTCTGTGCACACGGAGTGCCTCCTGCCTCAGCAGGCCAGTGGTCTGTGGCCCCTTTGTCCTACAGCCTCCTCCACTGGCCCAGCCGGCGCCCCTGCCGCAGGTCCTCACCCCGCAGCCCGTGGCCCCTCTGCAGCCTGTAGCCTCCCATCTGCCTCCGTACCTGGCTCCCACCTCCCAGGTGGTGGCTCCTGCTCAGCTGAAGCCCCTGCAGATGCCCCCGCCAGCCCTGCAGCCACTCGCTCAAGTTCCTCCACAGGTACCTGGGTTGGTGGGGGCGGGCCAGAGGGCACTGCTGCTGGGAGGCCGCATGGTGTAGGAGTGTCACCTTAGCCAGTGGCTGGGGAAGATGGGTAAGGGGGGTCCCAGAGGCTTTGCTTATACAGGGAACCTCCAGTGAGTTTGGGTCCTGTTTGCCTTTGTTCGTGTCAGGGGAGCAGGCTGATGCGGTTTTGGGCGTGGGAGCGGAAAGCAGTCTTCTGGCCTGACTGTCCCAATCCAAACACTCCAAAGCTTCAGACTTCTGTGATCCCCTCTGACCCCTCCTGCCTCGTCTTGACCCTTTCGGGGCATGAGCTAAGTGTGTTATGTCCAGGCTGCTGCAGTAGCTTTCTGTCTTAAAGACTTAAACTGCGTTTATGTCTGGGCCCCTTTGGGAGTGGTTAGATAGTAAGTGCCTGGAGACCAGAGCTGCAATCCCTTTGTCCTCCGACCCTGACTCCATGCTGAGGGTGGGGGTCCCAGCTGATGGCTGCTGTGAATCTTGCAGATGCCTCCGATGCCCGTTGTGCCTCCCATCACACCCCTGGCGGGAATTGACACTCTCCCTCCGACTCTCACTGACCTGCCGGCCGCCAACGTGGCACCTGTGCCCCCGCAGCAGTATTTCTCTCCTGCAGTGATCCTGCCCAGCCTCACCACCCCGCTGCCCGCATCTCCGGCCCTGCCTCTGCAGGCTGTCAAGCTGCCTCACCCCACTGGGGCGCCCCTGGCTGTGCCCTGCCGCACCATCGTGCCAAATGCCCCAGCTGCCATCCCGCTGCTGGCCATGGCCCCGCAGGGTGTGGCTGCCCTGTCTCTCCACCCAACGGTGGCCCAGCTCCCGGCCCAGCTCCCGGCTCAGCTCCCGGCTCAGCTCCCGGCTCCCCCGGTGTACCCGGCAGCCTTCCCACAGATAACGCCCGCTGACATCCCTCCATCCCCCCACCACACGGTGCAGGGTGTGAGGGCCGCCCCCCCGCAGCCGGTGCCACCTCTGCCACCTCAGCCCCTCCAGCCCGGCATCGTCCACCTGCCTGAACAGGCTCCAGCTGCTGCCCCAGGAAGCCAGGTAATTCTCTACTGGGCTGGGAGGACTCTTAGCACCCAGCAGTTGAAGGCATCCTCAGTGCTGTCTTCCCTGCACTGTGGCTGTGCCTCGGCACCTGGATCAAGGGGCAGGTGGTGCTGACAGGAGGCCACTCTGCCCTGGGCATCCCTTCTGGTTGAGAGTCACTGGCATTGGAATGGGTGATGCTCCTTCTGACCTGGCACACCACCCACTGTGTGGGGGTGGTGGAGAGCTGAGCCATGCACTTACCTGTGCTCAGGTCCCTGAGGCCATCAGGGCTGAGGTGCATCTTGAGTCACCCTCTCATAGAGCACCTTGTTAGGATAAGCTGGGACATTCTGTCTTAGCAGCAAGTTGCAGGAGAGAGGAGGGGTCTGGGTCTCCATGAGACTGGGGGCCTGCCCTTATGTCAGGTGGAAACCCTAGGCAGCTCTCTTAGCTGGCTGTAAGGATGTGTTGGCACCAGGGCCATGGCGGGTGCAATCCTGCCATTAGACTCCACATGGCACACTCCAGGCTGATCTGTTCACACACACAGCTGGCATGGGAGCCCCCTGTGGGGGCTTCCCTGCACCTGTGCCTCCTTCCTGGAGCCTCCCTATCTCTGCCTCCCAGGAGTTCTGTGGCCTGTACATCTTCTGCCCCTCCCCTGTTGGCAGGTCCAGACCCTGCTGCTGTGGGGAAGACTGACCCAGAGGCAAGCAAGGGGGCTGGAGTTGAAGGGGCATCCTGGGTGCTCCCCACCCTAGCTTTGCCCAGGCTGAGACCTTAGGTGGGCTCCTTTACATGTGGAACTCTCTGAGCATCACTTCTGGACATCTGATTTCCAAGGGACTTTGCGCTTGGAGAGGGAAGGGACAGGATTTAATGGCCAGTGGGACAGTGGTGGGGAGGAAGCACATGAGGTCTGGGCCCCAAGCCAAAGCCTGCTGCTTCCTGGTTGGAGCTGTTTCTGAGGAAAGCCCACAGTGACACAGCTGGCCGGCCTGTGGTGCATTGAGGTTTGGCTGCCTGGCACCAGCCTCTGGACCTGTAGCATCTCGGCGAAGGCAGATGCCACTCTGTGAGTCCCTCCAGGCATGGCTGCTGAACAGCTGGAGATGGATTTCCCATGTGTCCATGACCTTGGCTGGCCACCCCTGTACCCCCACAGCTGGGGCATCGGATCAGGAGAGGAATGACCCCTGCTGGCTCAGTGAGGCTCCTCCTGAGCCTGCCTGCATTTGGCAGAGGACCTGTGGCCAGTGGGCCCGCATGGACCGTCATTTGCCTTCATGAGAGGCAGAGAGATTGCCCTAAGTCCTCAGACTTCTCTGCCCTGTGTTACACAGAGAAGACAGATGATCCTGTCACTTTAAAAATTCACACCCTCTTCTCTCCCCATCTCACTTCTTGTCCCCAAGGACAAGAGAGCATGGGTGAGCCGTGGGTGGCTGGGCATCTCTGCGGGAGGCGTCAGGTGCTCTGTGGGAGCAGCTGAAGGATTCCAATGTGCTCCAAACTGAGCAGGCCCAAACAGAACAGACACTTCTGCACACCCTACACTTTGGGCTTGGTCTTAAGTAGATTCGTTACTTAAGAAGGGTGGGTTGGAATATTGCTACCAATGGACAGGTTGCTCTATGGAAGAGGGTATGTGGTGAGCATTCCTATGTGCTTCTGCAGTATCTGTGTGCGGAATGTGCTCTGAGGCTAGGGCTCACCTGCAGCTGGCATGCGTACTGCAGAGGAGCAGCCCCCAACTCCTCCTGGGGGTTCCCTTGTGCAAATGGGTATGCCCCACTTTGCACTCCCAACCTGCATCCCTGTGCCTCCAGGTCCTGCTGGGCCACCCGCCTCCGTACCCCATAGACGCCACCCCTGTCCCCGCTGTGCCTGTGACGCCTGCTGCAGTCCTGTCTCCACCGCTGCCGGATGTGCGGCCGCCTGCCGCTCCCGAGCTCATGCCTCAGTTCCCCAGTTCCCTGGCCCCTATGGTGGTGGCAGTGTCTCAGAGTGTGCCCACCCAGACAGCCACGCTCCTGCCACCAGCAAGTGCATCGCTGCCCGGCGCGCCTGTGATTGCTCCCCCTGGCCCGGCCGTCCAGCTGACGGTGGAGCCAGCTCAAGAGGTGCGTGTCCCTGTGCTTTTGTTCATCCTCTGGCCGGAGACCATGGATGCTGGGAGGGTGCATTCTGTGACCTGGGGCCTCAAGCCCTAGGAGTCAGAAACACTTGTGGCAGTTGGGGTGTGCTCCTGTTTTTCTATCTCCCCAAACTCCACACACCATGTGCAAATCTACAGCAAGATGGAGAAGAGGGTGTTTTGTAAGTAGTTGTGCACAGAGCTCACCCGCAGGTTGCCACAGCTTAGGGGGAAAGCTGCTGTTAGCGGTTCTGGAAAGCAGGCAGCCTCTGACTTGTAGAGACCCATGTGACTTCAAGCTTCTCAGTAAGATTAACAATCTCTGGCCTGCTTTCTGTGGTCCCCAATCCCAGGGGCGAGTGCAGATCAGAGGGCTCAGGGTCAGGACAGGGAGGCTGGGCAACCGGAGCAGAAAGATCCCACCTGTCTCGTACTGTTTTTCCTTTCAGGAGCAGACTTTGCAGGACAAGCCTCCTGGCCTCCCGCTGAGCTGTGAGAGGTACTGGTCCACCCTGACCTGGGGTGTAGGGCGCAGACCCAGACACGGGCTTGTGGGAAACCCTGCTGCCATTTCCCATGTTGCTGTCCAGGATCTAAGCAGACATCAGCCCCTTCTCTGTCCCTGACTGGGGAAGCCCTAGGCACCTGCTGTGTTGTCTTGGTCAGGCCCAGGTTGTCACCTGGTTGCCTGAGCTCCAGCGAGGTTTTAGATATGTATTCTGTGTCCTAGTAGCTAGGATGTTGCAGATGAACAAGGCCGTGAGAGGTCTGGGAAGGACCTTAAGAACAGGGTAGATCCTGGGTCTCCCGGTTGCCCCAGCTGCAGGAATGGGCAGTGCCTTCATTGGGTCTGTTCTGAGGGAGTGGCCATTTGTTCCGTTGGCTGGGTTCCAGGCTCGTGTGCCATCCTAAAGCAGCTTCCGATAGCTTGTGGGAACCTGTTGCACAAGGAGACAAATGAGTCTGGAAGGGTAGGGTTCACTATTCCCAGGTCAGGAGGCTGGTGGGGCCACGGATGACATGGCCAATAACCAGAAAGCCCAGATGTTACTCAAATGGACGCTGCAGTGAGGAGACAGGCCCTGAGGGACCCCTGGCAGGGAGGCCCCCACCTCCACAAGTCACAGCTGCAGACTCTGGCCAAGCCATGTTGTGTAGAAGCTGGTTACCTATCAGAGTCCTTAGGTGACCTCTGGGTCATGGACTTGCTGGCAGTCCATGGGTGCCCCTGACTTTCTTGGTTCTCACTCAGCTGTGGAGGCTCTGACATCCCTTCCGGCAAAGAACTAAGCGATGGCTGCGAAGGCGGCTTTGGTGGGGGCAGGCTGGAGACCAGAGCATCACGGAGACACCACCGCAGGTCCACACGTGCCCGCTCCCGGCAAGAGAGGGCCAGCCGGCCCCGGCTGACCATCCTGAACGTGAGTGGAGGGTGAGGGGGGCATGGGTGCGGCATGCTCTCTCTTGTATGATCTGATGCCCGCTGACTGTCCTCGTCCATCCTGGCAGGTATGCAACACAGGGGATAAAATGGTGGAATGCCAGCTGGAGACACACAACCGCAAGATGGTGACCTTCAAGTTTGACTTGGATGGAGACGCGCCTGATGAGATTGCCACGTACATGGTAAGGTGGGGCCCCAGCAGCGGTGGTGCTGAGGCCGTTAACCTTGCAGGGCCTGGGGCATGCATGGGGACAGGCAGTCCAGGGTGGCCCTGTGAAGGGCGTCCAGTAGCCTGTGGATGTGATGTGGTCTCTGCAGCTGTCTCCGGGACTGTGGGTCTGTCTGCACCTGTTCTGTCTGCAGAGCCTTTGGGTGTGTATGGTGATAGCTTGCAGGGTACGACCATAGCTGCCCCCAGGATGGTGAACGTGAGTGACCCTAGAACACCTTGCCTGGGTCTCAGGTTAGCAGGAGGGAGCAAAGCAGGCGGTGTGGTGTCAGCGGAAGGAAAAGTGTCCCCAGTGCTTCATGTCCTTGAGTTTCCTGCCAGCCTCCCCGCTGGGCAGGGACTTCTGCCAAGCCCTGCATCTCTGTCCCTGGTCCCCGGTTCTACCGACACCTCTGTCCTACCCATGAAGTCCTCTTTGCTCATAAACTTCTCACAGTGTCACGCTTACTGGCCCCAGGGTGTTCCGCTGTGCCCTCAGCAGTTCTGTGAGGCCCTAAGAAGACACCCAGCACACACAGAGACGCACAGACGAAAGAGATGCTCACACACCCAGGACTCCCTGGGCCAGGGAACAGAATAATGAAACATTTTAAGTCAGTGACCTCAATTGTTCTGTGTGGGTGATGGCCTGTAGGCAAGCAGCAAGCTGCACCTTGGGCCTTGGCCTTACCCTGGTTTCATTAAGTCCCAATTTGGGCTTTAAGGGGAGTCTTACCTGTCTGTCTGGAGCAAGTGGGTTCCTTGGTATCTGCTCCCCAGAGGTAGCCTGGATAGGACCCCATATCTGGCCCACACATGTGGCAGGGGCTCCATATATGGCCCCCACAGTGGTAAAGAGGATATAAATTATTCCCATGCTTTTTAGTAGCACCGGGAAGCTGCTCTTCAGGGCCGTGGTGGTGGGGCAGTGACAGGCATAATACTGCTGGGAGCCAGTTGTTCATAGGCCCAGGAGCAGGCAGGGAGAGAGGGCAGAGTTAGATGGAGCAGGTAGGGGAATTCTCACCAAGCTGACTCAGCAGGATTCCTGCTACCATGGGGTTAGGGCAATGGCTTGTTGGGACCCAGGTTGAGATGTGGTGGGGAAAAAAAGTTGCAGGTAACTGTTTTTGCCTTCTCTATTGCAACAATAAAATCCCTGAAGCCGAGTAATGATAAGAGATCAAGGTATGTGGTCATGTAGCCCGTTGTGCTGGGGACCAGAAAGTCTGTGAGCAGGGTGCCAGCATCGCTTGGCACCAGGTGAAGGCTTCCTGGCAGGGTGGAGCAGGTGCCTGCTGTGGGATGCCATCGTGGGGCCTGATCCACCTTCATTCCCAGTCCCCCAAAGGCTCTGCCATCACATTCCATCTGTTTTTGACCCAAAGTACAGCAGCAGCCTCAATTCTTGTCTCACAGGAAAAGAGAATTTTCATGTGGACAGTTTTAATTTTAAAGCAAGATTTATTAGAAAAGCTGAGAAAAGTGGCTCCAATCTTAGTGACAGGAGGGGACTTTAAGAGAGAAAGAACCCTCAACCCCTGCAATAGTGGCAGGAGGAAAGAAATAAAAGCTCAAGTTAATGGTGTGGGGGATAGGGTCTTTTAAAACTTCACATCCAAGGAGTTTCTCCATAAACAAAGGAGAATTCCTGGTTTCCATGGTGCCTGGCCTTGGGACAAAAGGCCCAAAAAGGTGTTATTGGTGAATTTCCTCAGACCCTTAATAATGATAAAGAAGCCAGTCTGACACTGCACTCCTTGGCAATGGCCAGAGCTGGAATTTAGGTGGGGAACTGATATGTTAATGTCACCCTTGTTGATAGGTTAAATATGCACTTGTCTCTTGGGAGAATCCAAGACATGGTGGAGAAAGTAACATTTTATATTTGAGAAAAATGGGCGACCCAGAATACCCTAACTGCCTGCTACCCAGTCTGACTCCTCACACATCCACCTAGGGATTTGCGGAGTAGGCTTCCAACACAGGCGCTTCTGCGAGACTTGGCAAACCCTGGCAGGGTCTTGGTTGGCAGTGAGCAACTGAGCGATCACTGAGGTCTCACCCAGGTGCTGGGACAGCGTTTCAGGAGATGTGCCATGCGGGCCTTTACGCCATGCATAGATCTGTTCACATGGTGAAGCTCAGTTCAAGCATGAGGGCTTGTAGCATGCTTGCTTGGCTCTGGTGGCAGCACCATTGGCTGGTGTTGCTTCTGTGCTTTCCCCCCCTACCCCTGCCGCCCCACCTGCCTGTGACCGTAAGAGCTGTGGGTGCCCTGTTCCTGGGTTTGTAGCAGTTTCCTCAGGGGTGTGTCTAGGCTGTCATGCGTATGGGCACACCAGCCTCCACACACCAAGTGATGTGGCAATGACTTAACAGAGAGCCTTGTAAAAATGCCATCTTCTCAGCCTTGTTTTGACTTAATACTGTTGTGCCCAGATTTTGAGATCTCTGGAAATCACCAGGAGTCTGAAGTCGATCCAAGTGCACAAGGATGGTTTATTTAAGCTCAGCACATCCGAGCCTGGGTTATTGGTTGAGAGCAGGCAGCTGGCTGACGGACTGGCCAGCCGGCTGGGACCAACACCCCTTCCTGGAGCGTGGACCCCAACAGCACATTCATAGGGTTTTTATAGGGGTTGCCCACCATAGCTTGAAAGGGGGCAATTCACAATAGCGTGCAAGGTGAGGGGAAATACTACACAATCCCTGCCTATCTGCTGGACAGCCCATGCCTCCAGCAACTAAGGGAGGCACCCACTTAATTACTTGGAGCTACTTGTGAGATAACCAGTCAGGTGGGCCTTGATTCATAAGAATTGGGGCCCATCAGTGCTAAAGGTCACCTGGGCCGTTCGACCTGCAAGCTCATGCAGTTTCTTAGTAGCAGTGAGCTATGAATGAATGGTTGGGCTTTTGACACTGAGGTTCTTCAATACCCTGACTCTCGCCTCTTTGCCTTGCCTTTACAAGCATGCCCATTGCGGAGGATTGGAATTTGACACTTTTGAGCCCAGTCATCAAAAATTCCCCTGCAAAGCAAGCATGACGACAGTACCTGCATTTGGCCCCCTGTGGGGTGCCCAGCTCCTGTCCCTCACACCTGCCCCTTTCCTGTGCCTCTAGGAGGCTGAGTGGAAGAAGGGATGCTTGCACGGTGGGGCGGGTGCAGTTCAGTGTTCCCCTCTTCCTCACATAGCGACCACGGAGGGTCTCAGCAGCCGCAGATGTGTGGCATCTGTGTGGATGAACTTAGAATGTCAAGGGTTCATGTTTTGGCATTGACTGCCACTCAGACCACGACACTCTGTTTTCTCTGTACATAAAAAGAGGCGTGTTTTTCTATTCATTCATTTATTTTTAAAGCAATCCTCCAGTTTTCAGGGATTCTAGCTCAGTGATTTTTCCCAAACTGGGATATCACATGCCCTCTTGCCTGGCAGGGCACCCCCCATGGCATCTTGCCCAGCAAATGGTCAAGGTCTTCTGTGGGGATTGATAGGACAGACAGCAAGACAGTGCTTAAGGGAGAAATGATTGTGTTAAACTACACTGCTGCCATCATCCAGGCTTTTAGGATGACACACCTCGTCTAAGAAGACTGACCCCAAAAAGCCAGCCTGCAAAGCTCTTGTTACAAAGGCCAGGATATGCAAGCTTTTGTTAATTCACTATCTTGGGTGGAACTAAGAGTCTCTAGAGTTGGTTTCCCTATGTTAATTAATTAAAGAAAGCCTGAAGGGAAGAGCAACACAGCAATCCTGAACAAAGGGAGAGGAGGAGGAGATGGCCTTGGGGATGGGGAGCCTTCTTCAGGACAGGAAGAAGAGATAATATTGGACTTGATTGCTCCAAGATACCAGGTGTTTTGGCTGGTGAAAAGTCCCTGGGCCACAGATAACTCTCAGCTCCTTCAGCTTTTTTTTTCCTTAAGATTTTATTTATTATTATTTTTTTTTATTGGAAAAGCCAGTTTTTAGAGAGAAAGAGAGGAAGATCTTCCATTTGCTGATTCACTCCTCCCAAAACAGCAAGACTACCGAGACCAGAATGATGATAAAAGCAAGGTTTTATTGGGATCTGCTCCCGGGGGAGGTTCACTGGTTCAAGGTCACTCCTGGACTGAGCCAGGCCTTCCTTAAGTAGTCATGCTGTGGGCCTTGAGGTTAAGGTGTGTGCTGTCTTCTGCTTGGTTGGGGCCGGCTATTCTCGGCGGGAACTTTTGATACCACCTAGGGGTTTTCTGCCTTTTCCGTGGTCCTCCTGACTAACACTCCCCAAGTAGCCACATCAGCCTGTCCAAAGCCAGGAGCTTCTTATGGTTTTCCCTTTTGGGTGCAGGTTTCAAAGGCTTTGGACCATCCTCGATTGCTTTCCTAGACCACAAGCAGGGAGCTGGAAGGGAAGTGGAGCAACTGGAATACAAACCGGTGCCCATGTGGGATCCCGCGTGTCCAAGGCGAGGACTTCAACCACTAGGCTACCGTGCTGGGCTCCAGTTGTAGTCTTCTTGCCCTACAGCTCCAGTCACAGCAGGCTGCCTGGTCTGCAGCCATGGCCTGTCCCTTGGACAATGTCACGGTCACATGCACCCTCAGCAAGGCTGAGACCCATCCACTTCTAAGTGGCCTGAGCCACAGGCCCGCCTGTCCCACTCTGGGGACTCTTTCTCTGAGAAGAGCCTTGGGGCTGCTGAAGGGGACCCCATGGGGAGGCCAGGCCCCAGCAGTTCTGGTGAAAAACAGGTGTGCCCGCATAGCCAGAGCTTGCCGCTCAGCTAGGCATTTGGGCTCTTCCCCCAAAAGGGAGAGTAGTTGGTAAGGACTGCTGCTGAAAGCTCTTCAGGGACAGGGAGCACGGACCACTTGGTGGCCACTGGGCCTCTCGGAGCCCTGCTTCTCCAGTGGAGCCACTCATGCTCCTGGCCCACCCCAGAGTGGCCCTGCTGCACTTGCTGAGCAGTATGACCTCTGTGTGGGGATGCAGTTGCTCGCCCTGTCAGGGCAGTAGAGTCCTCACCAGCCATGCCTGCCATAGGTGGAGCATGGTTTCATTCTGCCTGCTGAGAGGGACACGTTCATCGAGCAGATGAAGGAAGTGATGGACAAGGCAGAGGACTTGCTCAGCGAGGACACAGACGCTGACCGGGGCTCGGATCCTGGCACCAGCCCCCCGCACCTGGGCACCTGTGTGCTGGGTGCAGGCGAGGTGAGACCTCAGAACCCTGGGCAGTGGGCTGGGCAGATGGCTGCTTCCCTGAGGCAGCCGTGCCGACTGCTGACGCCCACCCTTCCACAGGAGAGTGGACAGTCACAGGTGAATGCCCCCGTGTATCAGCAGAACGGTGAGTCCCTTGCCCGAGTCGTGCATGCTGACTCTCCTCTGTTGACCCTCTCTCAGCAACTGGCCTTTGATAAAATCCCCCACCTAATACAAACCGGCTAGCTCCAGCCGTTGTCTTGTGGGAGTGTGTGGTGACCAGGGTCCCTGGTGGAGGACAGCCACATATTCTAAGTACCTGTTACCTGCTGACCTACATCACCACCACTATGGCTGGTGCTGAGGCAGCCCCAGAACTGCACCCAATCCAGGCTGCTCTGGGAGGTTTGGCTGCCAATGGCTGGGGGTGAGGGGTAAGAGAAGAACAGATAGAAGGGCCTTGCCTTCAAGGTTCATGGGACTCCTGTGTCTTGGAGGGAAGCTGTTTAGAGTTAGCATGAAGAATGTGGGTTCCTTGCCCATCAGTCCCCAGTGACCTTAGGGGCGGCGGGTTCATTGCAGGGGCGGGGGCTCTCTGCGTGCAGAGGCCCTCCCTCAGCGCACCGTCCTTTACAGTTCTGCACACAGGGAAGCGGTGGTTTATCATCTGCCCTGTGGCTGAGCACCCACTGGCCGATGCCCTCGAATCGTCACCTCCTCTGCCTCCAAGCTCCCTGCAGTCTGAAGCCAGCCAAGGTAGGAATGGCAGCACGCCAGCCCCACCTCCCGGAAGTAACCCTCCTCACTGCCCATTTGCCCCCTAATCAGCAGAGCGAGGAAGTACCACCAGGACCTTTGCATGTGGGAGGCTCAGGCAGCAGGTGTGTGCTGAGCACTGGCCTGGCCTCTTCCAAGCTGGGCTGTGGGCAGTCTGGGGAGAAGCCCGGTTGGGGCCTGGAGGAGTGTGACTCCAGCCGTCAATGAAACTGGCCCACTGCACCTGCCGGTGCAGATCATGACAAACTATGCTTAGGAACTTTGGAAACATCCTGATTTGATGCTCTTTTAAGAAGATGTGACTGACTAGGTAACCAGACCTAACTTCATTGAGCAGCTATGACATAGCTAGAAGTTCATTTCAGTTTCATATCTTCCAGCAACTCACCTTTAGATTTTTGCTGCCACAGTGAAATTCTTAACACGCTGAAAAGTCTACCACTAATGAAACCCCACACACTGAGAACTGGGGCCCTCAAAAGAACGGGCTGGATCCTGCTCAGGCTGGGAGACCAGGATGAGGAGACTCACCTGCAAAAGTCCACTTCAAAATCAACAAAGGTTCAGGGGTGACCTCTTGATTTTAATGCACAGCCACTCACAGGAAGGTGAAGCAAATTGTCAGTGCAGTTAAACTGATAACCTGTAAGCTGAGTGACCCAGGAAACCTTTCCCAGTCATTTTGTGTCTTTAAATAGGTGGAGTAGGTCGCATTGCTAATAATGTGGATTGACATCCACGGGAAAGGGCAAGAAATGGCTGAGCTGTGAAAACGATCTGCTTGAAGGCCTCGAGAACCTGAATGGTGGAGCATGATCTGGCCGGGTCTCGGCAGGATGCTGAATGAGGGATGAGAGCTGTGTGTTGGCCCCATTTTCCCTGGGAGCCTACCCTGTGGGTAGGGCTGCCTAGGAATCCAGGTGTCCTTCCGGCCGTGTGCCTAAGAGAGGGGGCCTACTGCCCATGCTCTGAGGGTGGGCTCTGCTGAACCTGTCTGAGGAGGCAGGGTCCAGTGTCGTGCTGAGTAGCCAGGCCCCAAGGGTTCACAGCTCCCTCACCAGGGCACTCTCAGCTCTGTGCTCTTGGGAGGAGAAATTAAATCTCTTCTGTGGAGGCAGTGTTATTTTGGGGCTAGCATAATTTGTGCGGAGAAATCTGTGGGTACAGTATCCGATATAGTATTAAGGTCTGAAATCGCCCCTCTGTTGGATAGCAAAGAACCAGACGTGGATGCAATCAGCAAGCAGAGTTTATTGAGCTGGCTAGCCAGGGTCAGGCTCCTCAAACGGACACGCAGGACCGGTGGATGAAGCAAGACCCCGAGCCAGGGGCAAGTCAGATTCTTATAGGTCAGTTTGACCGTTACAGCAAAGCCCGCACCCGCGAAAAGCACTCCAATCATTTTAAAGCAAATCTGAAACACTCCAATCAACTAAAGGCCGCGAAATGCCTAAAGTCTCTATTCATCATGACAAGACAAAACTATTCTAAGCTAGGGGGTTACAGATGCAAAGCAATAGGTAGCATATCTGAAATACAGACCATGGGGCTATTTTATTTTTACCCTAATCAGGGCCACTGACCCTTACTTACATCCTGAGCCTGGGTGCAGTGGACAATGGGCTCTTGCTCTTATCAGTGCCTGCAAAAGACCCACTGACCCTTACAACCTACGCCTGGGAGTGTGGCCCAAGTTATTTGTATAAACTTCTTTTTACTTTAAATTCAAGTTGCTTTTGACTTACTCAAGCCACTTCTAATATGTATTCCTTTTAACATTTGGTTGCTTCTAACAATAGAAGGGCTGACTTTGTGGGAGAGTGATTGGGCTGCTGCTCGCCATGCTGGCATCTCGTATTGGAGCTATAGGTCGAGTCTTGTGGCTGCTCTGCTTCTAGTCTGGCTCCCTGCTAGTGCTCCTGGGAGGGCAGCAGAGGATGGCCCAAATACTCAGGTCCTTGCCAGCAACATGGGAGACCAAAATCCAGTCTGGATTCCTTCTTTCCTCTGGATGCGTTGCACCAATACATGGAAGATCTCTTTTTCTTTCTTTTTTTTTTTTTTAAAGATTTTATTTATTTATACTGGGAAGTCAGATATACAGAGAGAAGGCGAGACAGAGAGAAACATCTTCCATCCGTTGATTTGCTCCTCAAGTGGCTGCAATGACCGGAGCTGTGCTAATCCAAAGCCAGGAACCCCGGAGTCTCTTAAGGTCTCCCATATGGGTGTAGGGTTCCAAGGCTTTGGGGCATCCTCGACTGCTTTCCCAGGCAATAAACAGGGAGCTGGATGGGAAATGGGGCAGCCAGGATTAGAATTGGCGTCCATATGGGATCCTGGCAGGTGCAAAGCGGGGACTTCAGCCAATAGGCTACCGCCACGCTGGGCCCAGATCTCTTTTTGTTACTGTCTCTGTTATTTTAGCTTCCAATTAGTAAGATAAGTCTTTATAAAAAATGATCTGGCATATATGATAAAAAAATATTATGGGTTTTAGGCCTGGTATGGTGGCCTAGCGGCTAAAGTCCTCTCCTTGAACGCACCGGGATCCCATATGGGCACTGGTTTTAATCCCTTGCGGCCCCACTTCCCATCCAGCTCCCTGCTTGTGGCCTGGGAGAGTAGTTGAAGACGGCCCAAAGCCTTAGGACCCTGTACCCATGCGGGAGACCTGGAGGAAGTTCCTGGCTCCTGGCTATGGATTGGCTTAGCTCCAGCCTTTGCATCCGCTTGGGGAGTGAATGAATGAACGAAAGATCTTGCTATCTCTTCTCCTTTCTGTATATCTGACTTTCCAATAAAAATAATAATAAGAAAAAAAATATATATAGCCATCTCAGCATTTTTTGATGCTGAGCTTGACTGTAAATCTGGAACAGGCACGTGACAAAGCTGAGTACCTGGGGAAGTAGCAGCCGCATGAGGTTGGGGAACTCAGCAGGAATCAGTGCCCCACAGTGGGTAGGTGACAGGGGGGCTGCGCAGAGATCCTCTGGGAAAGGAAACACCTGCAGTTTAGCAGGTAATCCCTGCCCTGAATTCTTCTGGGTCTCCCTATGCTTTGCTGTAGGCTGAAGGAAACAATGAGAGTCTGCCAGCAGAGTCTCCCCTGCTGGCAAAGGCGGTGGGGACCCAGGGACACCAGACAAAACCCATTGCCCATTGTTCCTTCTGCCACTGCACTGCCTGGCGTAGTCATGGGACTCACTGGGCCCCAGCAGTTGGGAATGGGAATCCTCAGGAATGCGGGCGTACGTGCCAGGGGAGACAACTGTGTAAAGCCAAACTCTGGGGAGCACCCTCACCCTGTGTGTGCTCGGATGTGACCTTAATTAGTATAGAAACAGCTGTGAGAACTGGGCTGATGGTTAGACACCACCTGCCTTCCAGACTGGCCCCTAAGGGACACGCACGTGTGGGAACGGAACTTGCAGGCTGATCCTAACCAGGCCGCTTACCTGCTGGAGCAGAAATACCAGTGTCAGCATAGGCTCCAGACAGGCTGATGACTTCAGAATACTGTCCCAAGTTTGGAACATATTCTAGAATTATTCAGTAAATGAAAAACTCCAAAAATGTCAACTTGATCTGACTCAAGGAGACATGAAAAACTTCATAGAAAAATGAAGTTTAAAAACTAAGTTTATTTTATTGCAGTGAATTTTGAAATCCATGTAATGCTTTTTTTTTCTCATAATAATAATTTTCATTTATTTGCTGAGGAACCCTTTCGTACAAGGTTTTAAAAACTGAGCCCCAGAATCAACTTAAGTTGTAGTACTGTTTTTCACAAGCTTTGTGAAGTCTTGTCATGCCAATGACAAGATGACAGAGATGTCAAAATCTGGCTGTCACCTTGTGAATACACTTGAACAAGCCATCACAGACCTTCAAATGAATGCTAAACTAGAAATTATCAATAAAGATAAAGAAGGCACAAAGAAGTAACAGATGGGAGTTTTAACACTGAAAATTAAAATACCTGAAGTTATCTAACTAGAGCAAATATGACAAAGAAAAATGAAGCATGCCAAGTAACGGAAGGTCTAATGTTGTCTAATTTTGGAGTTTGAAAAGGAGAAAAGAAAGTGCAATGCTGAAAACATATTTAAAGAAATCGTTATGAAAGCTTCCCAAGTTGGGAGAAAGGCTTCGACCTACATATTCAAGATGCTAAGCAAACCCCACGTAAGGTAAACAGAAATCCATGCCCGGAAACAGAATCAATCTGCTGTAAAATTAAAGAAAAAGAAAACAAACCCATCATGTCAGCAGCCATCCTTTCCTTCCTGCCTGCCTTCCTTCTGTCTCTGTCTTTCATGTTTGAGAGATCTTCCATGCCTTGGTTCACTCCTCAGATGTCTGCGACAGCTCAGATTGATCTGCAAACAGGAGCCTAAAACCCGACCTAGATCATCTCCATGGGTGGGCTGCACCTAAGTGCTTGGGCTGTCACCTGTTGTCACCTGTTGCCTCCCACGGTGCATGACAGCAAGAAGCCAAAATTGAAAGTGGAGCTGTACTGGAACCCAAACACTTCAATATGAACTGTGGTCATGCCAACTGTTGTCTTAACCTGTGCACAAAAAAAAAAAAAGAAAAAGAAATCACCTAGAAGAAGGCAAAGAGAAACTGAGGATTAAAAACAGAAGGGAATAAGACAAAAAGACAATAAAATAGTGTAAACATACCAATAATTAAATTTGAAGCAAACATTTTTAAGGATTTATTTTTACTTGAAAGACCAGGGACACAGAAAGAGATCTTCTGCCTTTTGGCTCACTCCCCAAATGACTTCAGTATCAAGGACAGAACTAGATTGAATCCAGTATTCTAGAACTCCATTTGGGTCTCCCATTTGGGAGGCAGGAACCCAGGTACCAGGTCATCTTCTACTGCTTTCCCAGGAACATTAGTAGGGGGGTCAGGTTTAAAACAGAGCAACTCGGACTTGAAACAGCATTCTGATATGAGTGCCAGTGTTACAAACATTGGCTTAACCCACTACTCCACGAAACTGGCTACGAAAGTGTCTAACAGATACAGATCGTGAAAACATCCATATATGTTTTGAAGCCTCAGTGTCTAGTATGTATATGTTCTCTACTAGAAACTTTAAATACAATGATAAATACTAATTTAAAAAGACATTGTGGACCCGGCATGGTAGCCTATTGGCTAAAGTTCCCACCTTGCATGCACCAGTATCCAATATGGCCAGTGGTTCATGTCCGGACCGCCCTACTTCCCATCCAGCTCCCTGTTTATGGTCTGGGAAAGCAGCAGAGGATGGCCCAAAGCCTTGGGTCCCTGCACCCATGTGGGAGAGCTTGAAGAGGCTCCTGGATCCTGGCTTTTGGATCGGCTCAGCTCCACTTGGGGAGTGAACCATAGGATGAAAGATGTTCCTCTCTCTCTGCCTCTCTCTGGCTTTCCAATAAAAATAAATAAATCTTTAAAAAACAAATAAAAACAGAAACAAGATGAATTAGGGGTGGCCGTTGTGACTCAAGAGCTTCACTTCTGAGTCAGCTCCCTGTTGACGGCCTGGTAAAGCAGTAGAGGGTGGCCCAGGTCCTTGGAACCCTATACCCACAGGGAAAACAAGAGGGCTGCTGGCTTTGGATCAGTTCAGCTCTGGATGTTGTGGTCATTTGGAAAGTGAACCAGCAGATGGAAGTTGTCTCTCTCCTCTCCATAAATCTGCCTTTCTAATAAAAATCATTTTTGATGAATTGAAAGCAAGAAACCTGCAAAATAAAGATAAATCAATTGGTTTTCTAATAAAAATGATAGATCATTAGGAAGACAATGTCTTTGTGATAAAAACAGAACACAAAACAACACAAAAATAATGAACTGTAAAATAAAATGTCAAGTCAGTAAGATGACAAAAAGAGCTGCCAGGAAGTTCCGCTATCAAGAATGAAAGAGCACACCAATGAAGATAAAGGATAAAAGGCTATTCCTGGAGTTCTTGGGACAAGCCTATAGGCAGAAATTGGACAACTTAGATAAGTCCAAATAAACTGTAAACTACTAAAATATATCCAAGATGCAATTGGTAATCTGAATATTCCTATACCTATTTTTTTTGAAAGATTTATTTATTTTTATTGGAAAACAGATTTGTAGAGAAGAGGAGAGAAAGAAAGATCTTCCATCTGCTGGTTCTTTCTCAGGTGGCCGCAACGGCTAGAGCTGAGCCATTCTGAAGCCAGGAGCCAGGAGCTTCCTCTGGGTCTCTCATGTGAGTGCAGGGTCCCAAGGCTTTGGGTCCTCCTTGACAGATTCCCTGGGCACAAGCAGAGAGCTGGATGGGAAATGGAGCAGCCAGGATATGAACTGACACTTGTCTGGGATCCTGGCACATGCAAGGCAAGGGTTTAGCCACTGAGCCTTCACACCGGGCCCGACCCTTCTACACCTATTTAATAGAGAAAATTCGTAGTTTAAAAATATCGTCAAGATTTTTCTTTTAGGGCAATCTACTGATAATGACAAAGTGATTCTACCTAACATTTTTGAAGCATAATTCTCATTCTGTACAATCAAGAAAATAGAGAAAGGAACTTTAAAAAAAAAATTTATTATTAGTTTGTTTGAATGAAAGGCAAAATTAGGTCTTCTATCTGCTAATTCACTCTGCAAATGGCTGCAATGACTGCAGGAAGCTAGGAGCCAGGAGCTTCATCCAGTCTCCCACTGGCTGTGTGACCCAAGGACCTGGGCCACCTTCCATTGCTTTCTCAGGCACATTAGCAGGGAGCTGGGTGGGAAGTACACCAGCCTAGACTTGAACCAGTGCTCATATGTGATGCTGGTAACACACTGCCTTTGTCCACTACATCACAGTGCAGTCTCAAAAAAGGCAAATTTTATAAATGCTGTTATAAGGCCAGCATTGCCCTAATTAAAAAAAAAAAGAAAGAAAGAAAAAGAAAAATATGAGCAAAAGCAGTGCTAAAAGTGAAAATAACAGTTACCCAAGTATCATGAATGTGATAGGACAAAATCCTCAATTATAAGTTAGCAAGACAGCTTATTTTTTAAAGTGATTTATTTGATATAAAAGGCATAGTTATACACACACAGAGATACTCAGAATAGGAAGAGAGAACGAATCTGATTTGCTGGTTCACTTCCCAAGTGACTGTAGCGTCTGGAGCTGGGTCGGTTGGCAATCAGCTTCCTCTGGATCTCCCACGTGAGTGGTCCGGCTCCTAACACTTGGGCTACCTTCTTTTGCTTTCCCAGGCACATTATCAAGGAACTGGATCAGAAGTGAAGGAAATAGGGACACAAACTGGCACCCATATGGGATGCCACACTGCTGGCCCTGGCAGAAGTTAATTCATTACAGGAACAATATACCAAGACAAAATGGAAAGAATTTAAAGAGTCAACTAATTCAACATATCAATGGTCTAACGGCAGAAACAGCTGAACAAATAAAAAATTCATTTATAAAAAGTTTTCAACAAAACTGGAACTTCTCAACCTGGCTAAAGACTTCAGGAAAAACAAAATAAAGCCTGGAGCTAACATTACTATTTTAGTGGTGAAAGACTGAAAATCCTCTCCCAAGTTTTGTGAAAAAGGAAAGAATGTCCATTATCACCATTATCATTGAGCATCAAACTGGAGTCTTTTTTGTTTTTTTAGTGCTTTATTCATCCTCATTTATGCTTTAAAAAAAAAAAACTTTAATTTTATTTGGAAAGTCAGATATACAGAGAGGAGGAGGGAGAGAGGAAGATCTTCCTTGATTTGTTACCCAAGTGGCTACAAAGGCCAGATCTGAACTGATCAGGAGCCAGGAGCCAGGAGCTGCCTCTGAGTCTCCCACACAGGTGCAGGGTCCTAATGGCTGGGGCTATTCTCAACTGTTTTCCCAGGTCACAAGTAGGAAGCTGAATGGGAAATGGGGCTGCCAGGATTAGAACTGGTGCCCATATGGGATCCTGGCATGTGCAAGGTGAGAACTTTAGCCACTGGGCTACCATACCAGACCCCAAACTGAAGTCTTAACCAGACTCCAAGAAGGCAAAAAATAGAAACAAAAGTATGTGATTGGGAAAGAAAGAACCAAGATCTGTCCTGTCATCCACTGATTCACTTCTCAAATGGCCACAATGGCTAGGGTTGAAACAGACTGAAGCCAGGCCTGGGATCTTCATCTCGGTCTCCCATGTGGGTGTCTAGGGCCCAAGCTCTTGGGTTATCTACTCTGCTCACCCAGGCACATTAACAGGAAGCTAGGTCAGAAATGGAGCAACCAGGATTTGAACCAGCTCCCACATGGGATTCCAATAACCCTCTGCACCCCAGCAGCAGCCCCAGCAGATATTCATAGTGCAGTGTTGGATGGTTTCTCTTTGACGTGAGCAACAGTAAGAGTGCTCACTAGTGCCCCCATCTCCATCTGGTATTCAGTATCCAATGTCCTGATAGCACAGTAAAGGGAAGACAAAGAGAAAGAAATGAAACACAATGGAGTAAGAGAAGCCCAGGCCCTGCCTCATGCAGTCAGGTCTGGATTTGGGGGACTGGAACCCAGCATTTCCCTCTAGGCAGTTGCAGTCTTAAAAGCCTTGAGCAATTTTTGTAAATGTATAAGACATGGCACTTTCTTATCAGTAATTTTCATTTAAAGAAAATGCTGTTCTTTTGGGAAAATGGTTTCCCAAAGCAAATGTCTGCTTCTTTGAGTTGTTGCCAGCTCAAGTTGGGCTTCTTCTGTTATCTGTTCCAGCATCAGCCTCTTTGCCAAGTAGAAATAAATACTCAGTGCGTGCCGTTCCCTGTGGTGACGCCCAGAGCTGAGTCACTGCCCTCTAACGTTAAACAGCCCAGTTAGGCTGTGCAAAAGGTGCTGTTCCTTCCAGCATTACTCCTTGGCATCAAAATTGTAGATAGAATAGGGTGATACCTTTTTGAAGTTGTTTATTTGGAAGATTTTTAAAAATGAAAAAAAGGAAAGAGATGAAGTGGGCAGAGGGGAGAGATTTTCATGCCTCACTTCCTCCTGTGTCTCCCTGCAGTAGCTGAGTGAGAACTCCGTGCTGCCTCTGCCCCCATGGGTGATGCGGCCCTAAGCACGTGAGCCATTAACTGCTGCCTCCAGCATGCACGCTTGTGGGGAGCTGGAGTGGGTGCAGAGCGGAATTTGATCCCAGATACTCCAGTAATGGAATGCAGGCATCCCGAGTGGAAGCTTTGCACATAGCAACATAACACTCCAAGAAAAACCATCTTTGACTCACAAGCTTTGGCTCTAAGATACATGAAATTGTTTGCAAGGGATACACTTGCTAACTTTTTTTCCCCCCACGTTGAAGTGGAAATCATTGCGGAGTGTTTTGGCAATAACATGACTTTATGGGTTTATTTTATGGGTTTTAATGATTGCCTTGAAGAGTAGGAATTTGGCTCAGTGGATGTGATGCCTGCGTCCCTCATCGGGAAGACCTGGTTGGCTTGAATTCCTCGCTCAAGCTCCTGATAATTCCAGATTGCTGCTAATGTGTATCCTGACAGGAGCAGTGATGGTTCAAGCCAATGAGTTCTTGCACCTGTGCTGAGGCCTGGGCTGAGTTTCTTAGTCCCAGCATTAGCCTGGCTGGCCTTGGCTGTGAGAGGCCCTGGGGAAATGAGTCAACAGATGGAAGCTCTCTGTCTCACCAATGAGTGACTGACTGAATGAATGACGTGATAAGGATTGGAAAGGAAGAAATTGTATCTGTGCTGATAAAGTGATGGTACATGTAAGAATTAATACTTCCCATAACTTGTTAGATTCATAATGAGTTAATGAGACAGATGCACAATGCAGTTTCTTTGTAAATACTAGTAACAGAAAAGTGGAAAACTGAACTTTTTTGCTTTTATTAACATTAAAATATCAACCATAGGTGAATATAACGAATTTATGAACGGTATATAAAAAATGGAATGAAAAGATATGTCATGTTCTTGGACTGGCAGATTCAATATCATAAACATGGACTCAGGTTTAGTGTGATCCAATTTAAAAATTTAGTAATTTTTAAAAGATGTATTCATTTGAAAGGCAAAAATTGGAGAGACTCCGGAAGAGAGGTGTTTCATCCACTGATTCACTCCCTAAATGACCTTAATGGCCAGGGCTGGACCAGGTCTGGAACTTCCATCTCCTTTGTGGGTGGCGGGGTCCAAGCCATCAGTTTGTCTGCTTTGCCAGGGATGTTAGCAGGGAATGGGTCAGAAATGGAAGAGCCAGGATTCAAACCACTGCTCACAGGGGATGCCAGCGTCACAGATGGCAACTTCACTTGCCGAGCCACAGCAACACTGCCTCCAGAAATACAACAGTTCTAATGGCCATGCTGATGCTGTGATGCTTGTGGAAATGTAAAGACCAGGAGATCCAAGACTGTTAGGGACCAGATGCCATGGCCCACCTGTACGTCTCTAGTCTGGGGAACCAGGATGGGAAAGTTGAGCTGTGGTGCAAGAGCCCAGATGCAGTCACTTCCGGATGAATGGCTGACAAGGGAGGACTGCCTGCCCAGCTGCAGTGTCAGGGTGGTTGCCTTTGCAAAACAAGGATGAGACAGCAGGCTGTGCAGTCGGGCAATGACCCTGGCTGCCAGTCGCACACCATTTATTCAGTAAGAGAGATTGTGAATCTTAGTGTAAAAGGTGAAATTCTTAGATGTAATCAAAGAGGATGTCATAGCCCCTCTATGGGAAATCATATTAAAGTTCATTAAAATGCTGAGGGAAAGGTGGGCATAAGCTTAGCTATATGAAGATCTGCCACCAGCAAAAGATGCCCTCTGTCTAACCCAGACCGGGAGAATTTGTGGGGATATTTGGCTGCTGCTTGTCTAGGATATGTGAAAAACTCTCAGGATCAAAAGAGGAAGACGTGATGGGACATGGGCAAGAGGCCGGGACGGCTGTGTTATGGAAAAAGACATCCAGACGACCTTGAACATGGGAAGCGTGTGCTTTGAGAGTTTTCGTTTCACTCTAGTTGGAGTCACTGTGATCATAAAAATCAAAAGACAGCAAGTGTTTAACAAGGATTTGGAGAAAAGAGAACCCTGTCCACTGTCGGTGAGAATGTTCTGGAAAACAGTATGGAGGTTCCTCCAAAAGTTAAAGCAGATCTGCCTGGTGCCCAGGTATCTCGTTCTGCGTGTACACTCAGAGTTGAGAGTAGGTTCTGGAAGAAGTACCTGTTCCTGCATATTCCTGGTACCGACGACGTGGAAAAAACCCTAAATGTCACATATACGCCATGGGATACTGTTCAGCTACAAAGAAAAGGCAGTTCTGTCGTTCGTGATCCCAAGGATGAAACCTGGGAGATGACTGTCTTGTGGTTTAGTGGCTTAACTGAGCCCAGTGCAAGTAACACAGCTCAGAGCTTGCCAGACTCCACTGACACACAGTCTGTAAATGGTCAGACCTGAAGAAGCAGAGGGCACAGTGAGGGTTGGCGGGACTGCAAGAGGCAGAGCAGCAGACTTGCTCTTCAGCGGGCCTCTGGTTTCATCCTTGCAAGTGGAGAGCATTGCAGAGACTGGCAGCTGCATGGCGAGGGACCCACAGGGGACAGAACGGTACTGCGCTGCGTGCTTGCTCGGCTGCTGAGAGGGTAGCGCTCCTGTTTGTTTGCTTCAGTTATATTTTTACCACAATTGAAAATAAAAACCAAATTAAACCACACACACCCCAGGATGACTTGGGAGAAGGGAAGGGAGCCCCAAGAAGGTGCAGACACTGCTGAAAAGCAGCCTGGCTCCGTGCAGTCGAGGTCACATGCTCCCATGGCAGCTCCTGGACATGCATGAGCCACTGGGGGACCCAGCATGCACTCATCCAGGACGGGTGAGCGTGACAGGTGTAGACCAGAGCCCAAGGACAGGCACTGCTGCCCCTTGGGGGCTGCTTCATCCCTCGGGTACGGGGAGAGTTGCATGAGAGCCATACAGGAAAGCAGAGGAGGGATGCCCGGCACAGCTTGTTACTCCGATGGCAGCGAGTGGGGCTGCCAAGTGAGTGAGCTTCCCACCTCCACTTTTGTGTTTAAATGACAGTTTTTGTTTTTGTACTTTCGGTTCATGTTTTCCAAGGAGTCAGAGGTTTGTTGGGTTTTAGTTTTCAGGAAAGAAAGAGCTCCTAGGTGTGGTCAGTTTGGGTGGTGCTGCCTGTTGGGTCCTGCCAGAGGGCAGGTCTGGCACCAGGCACGACTAACAAGTCATGCAGCTCCATGAGGTCTGGGTGAGACGCTGCTGGCTGCTGCTCCCTGGCCTGGTCTCTGGGTGCATCCCTGCCCCGATCTGCACCAGCTACTTCAGGA
Source organism: Ochotona curzoniae (assembly GCF_017591425.1). Taxonomy (NCBI): domain Eukaryota; kingdom Metazoa; phylum Chordata; class Mammalia; order Lagomorpha; family Ochotonidae; genus Ochotona; species Ochotona curzoniae. The sequence continues at coordinate 61,190,509 of NW_024467106.1, forward strand.
CAAAGACCTACAGCTGTTCTCTGACCTTACCAAGAACTCGGCATCTGATGGCTTGGGAGTTTCCAGCTTCTTGTCCACCTCTGGGCAAGCAAGGAAGTGCCTAGCAGTTAGCTGCTGCAGCAACTGCAAGCCCTAAGTGAGAACTGGCTGCTAGTCGAAGCTCCCAATGCAGGTTGTGGTTCATGCTGAAGCTGCCTGCAGGGAGCCAGGACCATGTACCCGGTGGTGGTGAACATCCCTGCAGCTGGGGAGGGCAGGCCTGGTACCAGCCATGGCTAACATGTGTTTCTTGTTCCTTCTAGATCCAGCCCCCAGTACAGACCAGCTCCCCTTGAAGGAAGCACCCAGCTTCCCAGCCACTCAGCAGCTCCTGAGCCAGGCAGCCCTCAGTGACTCTTTGGGTAGCACCGCAGCCCCCTCTGCACCATCATGCCCTCCTGGGACTGCTGTACCCCAAGACAAAGCAGCACCGCCTGCCAGCGCCATACCAGAGCCAGCACTAGTGCCAGGGACTGCCATCCAGGCAGGGGGCCCAGCTAGGGCGTGTGAGACTCCCCAGGCACTGTCCGAGACTCGGGATGCCCAGCTCACTGTGCGGCCCCCCAGTGCAGGCCAAGGACCTGCGGCCCCAGTCCCAGAAGCTCCCCGCTATCCCACAGGCTTCGGGGAGACTGCCCCAGCCAGGGAAGCCAGTACCCCAGGGGAGTCCTTTCTGGCCCCGGCCCCTGAGCCCAGCACCCCCAGCAGGGCCTTAGGTCAGGCTACCCTAGGTCATCCAGCGCCCCCGCTCCCCTCTGCTGTGAGTGTCGTGAGCTTGTCCGCCTCTCAGCTCCCCAGCCCACCCCTGGGGCCTGTCGCTCCTCCGCCACCACCCTCAGCCTTGGAGTCGGATGGGGAAGGGCCACCCCCCAGAGTGGGCTTTGTGGACAGCACCATCAAGAGTCTGGATGAGAAGCTGCGAACCCTGCTCTACCAGGAGCACGTGCCCAGCTCCTCAGCCTCGGCCGGGACCCCTGTGGAGGCAGGTGACAGAGACTTCACACTAGAGCCCCTGAAAGGAGAACAGCCCCATGCTGAGGCCTGCAACGGGGACCCAGCCTTGACCCCAGCACCCAGCGGTGCAGCCCCAGGGCCCACCCAGATGTCCCAGCCCTCGGTAAGGAGCCAGCTTCGCCATCCCAGCCATGCAGAGAATCTCCTGCCCAGAACTGGCTGCACCACAGGGGATTTGCCCCCAAGTTGTCCCAGTGGGGTCTTATCAGGCACATGGAGGAACTAGGTGGCTGAGGGCAGCTCTGGACCAGGAGGGGGAGGACTTGCCTCTTAGTCGACATGGGGATAAGACAGGCCTGGCTCAATCCCTTGCCTGATTGTGTTTCTGCCACCAGTTGGAGAAGCTGGAAACAGCCCCCATGCCAGGAGGTGAGACGGAGCAGGAGCAGGGTGCGTCGTCTTCAACAACAGGTAACAGAGCTCAAGATTGCCCAGTGCTACCAGCCCCTTTCAGGCCTGGGACCTGCGCCTGCAGCCTCACCCTTCAGAATCTTGGGCTGGGGCCACCGCCGCATCAGAGCTCACTGTGGCTTATAAAAACCGCTGGGTTCCAGAAGGAGCATTGGGGCAGCGGGGTACAGGGGGCTTCCAGAATCAGTGTAAGGTTCCATATCTTCTACCACCAATGTCACAAAATCCCCTTCCCCCACCAAATGAACCCAGCATTATTTTGGCTGGAGTGTGCAAGGTGGGGGCTGGGGTTGCTACAACTCCTAGAAGCTGTCCCTTGCTACATGCCTCCCTTCATTGTCTGACATCTGAGCCTCCATCACCACAGTGCTAAGCTCACCTGCTAAGGTGCGTGAGGTGTGAGGGGGGCCTCCTCAATCTGGGATTTCTTGGGGCTGGGAAATTGACAGGAGGTGGGAGCAGGTGCGCCTTGGAAACCTCACTGTGCGCCCTCTGCAAGTAGAGGCACTCAATCCCAAGCTGCCTTCCCAGAGCCAGGACAGTGGCTGTTGGACGGGTGGCTGCCTCGCCCAGCTCAGCTCCAGTAACTTGCTGGATGCCACACTTTGGGCTGAGGTAGGAGGAGGTGGCATGAGTCCTGGGGCAGGAGCTGTACACAGGTGTGGCTTCAGCTTCCAGGGCCCTCACTGTGGTAGCCTTTCTGGGTCCCACTCCCTTCCTCCCTCAGTCCCCGTGCTGTTGTCCTGTTCCTACAGCAGAGTCATCTTCCAGCAACACGCTGGGCTGTGACAGTGATGGCGGGCAAGTGGCCTCAGACTCGCCTGTAGCGCCCAGTGCCACCACCCAGGTAAGGGGGAATCAGCTTGGCCTCTGGTGGGCTCTGTTCTCCACTGTGAGGATCCAGGGCTCCTCTGGACGCTCCTCATTTCCCCTTGTTTCCCAAGGACGCCCCTGCACGCATGGAACCCCCAGACCGGAGCAGTGGGCACCCCAGGGAAGTCTCTACAGAGCTGGCCCAGAGCTGCCCAGGGGGAGTCGCAGACGGCAGCCAGTCCGGTCGCCACCTGCCGCATGGTGCCCGGTCCTCGGGCTCCTCTCAGAAGTGGATGGGACAGCAGGACAGGGACTCACCTGCCAGAACTGTGGGCCGCTTCTCGGTGGTTAGCACACAGGATGAGTGGACGCTGGCCTCACCGCACAGCCTGCGCTACTCAGCCCCACCCGACGTCTACCTGGATGAGGGTCCCTGCAGCCCAGACATGAAGCTGGCGGTGCGCCGGGTGCAGACAGCCTCCTCCATCGAGGTGGGTGTCGGTGAGCCCGCATCCAGTGACTCCGGAGATGAGCGCCCACAGGGGAGACCACTAGTGCAGAAGCAGGCATCCCTGCCCGGCAGCAGCACGGCCAGTGACTTGGTGAAGAAGGCCACCGCCTTCCTGCACAGGTCTTCTCGGGCAGGCTCCCTGGGGTCTGAAACACCCAGCAGGGCGGGTGTGAAGGTTCCCGCGATCAGCGTCACCTCCTTCCACTCTCAGTCGTCCTACATCAGCAGCGACAATGACTCGGAGTTCGAGGATGCTGACATCAAGAGGGAGCTGCGGAGCCTTCGGGAGAAGTACGTGGGGGAAGCTGAGGTCCTGGGAACGCGGTGGGCAGAGGGGCCTGTGGGGGGTGCACTTGTGCCAGGCCGGAAGCCCCTGGGTGGAGTTCAGTGCACTTGGAGCAGTGAGGCAGGGACGAAGCCGGCTGAGACCCAACCTGTGATCTTAAGATGTGCTCAGGCCTGCACCAGCGCCACTCACCGTGCACTCTGCCCGCTTCCTGCTTCTCTGGGGGTTGTGTCTCCCCATTGTGCACGTATCCTCAGCCTGCAGCTGAGATGTTTGCTCCACAACCTTCGGGGAGAGATCTTCTTTTGAGCATGTGTGCATGCTCGGTGCGTGTATAAAAATGTCTTTGTGTCCTCCCACTGTGTCCCTGGACCCTCTGAGATGCAGTTGGAACCTGAGCTGTCCTCGGGGTGTACGTGGCAGTGTGGTTCCAAAGGTGTGGCTGATGCCACATTCCCCAAGGACAGAGCAGATTGGGCTAGCACTGTGGAAGTGCACGCAGATCAGGGGGCTCCCAAGAGGGCCATCTCGGGCCCAGGTGCAGAAGAAGGCAGAGCATGCTGGCCAGACGTGGGAGGAGCTCAGGGCAGCCCAGGAAGGATGCTCCTTGGTCGTCCATAAGAGAATGAGCAAAACGAAAGAAAGGCTGCTGGTATAAGGCACACAGGGAGGCAGAGCCAGCAGCTGTGCCTGGGTAGTTTTAGCTGAGGTATGAAGGTGAATGGGCCTGAGGTACGCACCACCTGAACCCATTCAGGTTAGAAGAGCAAGGGCACCTTGGCACAGCCTCTTGGGGGATGGATCGCTGAGAACCTGTAGTCGGGTGCAAAAGCGAGCTCCATGCAGGCAGGCTCCTGGCTGTGAGGGGCCCTTGTGAAGAGGGCCTGGTGCTAGGATGTGGGAACCTAGGGGAGGAGCTGTCAGACTCTAACGGCCTGTGTTGTTTTGAGAGAGGCCAGGGCCAGGACCAGGACTTGAGATGGATGGGGCCTGAGGATGAGCAGCAGGTCTTAAAATAGCAGAACTGGGGTCCTAAGCAGGCGAGGTCTGAGACACACCTTCCAGGAAGGGGACTCGGAGGACCCAAGGAAGCAGGAATGAACTCTGGTGGGAAGGGGGTAGCTGCATCAAAGGTGTAAACATCAGCTGAGGTTGAGGACCCTTGGTGGCATCAGCTACAAAGTGGCACCCCTGTGTGGCATAGACATCCCATGAACTCCCCAGTGGGGCACAGATGCCCATGCCCCTCTCCTTCCCCAGGGTTTCTGAGCAGCCCTGTGCTGGGCCACCCTTACTCTGAGGAGCCTGAGGCCCATGGAACCTGCAAGGAGAGCCTGGGAAGATGTGCATGGACTGGGTGGGTGCCAGTGTACAAGTCTTGAGGTGTCGGAGCTTTGGGGACCAGAGCTCTGCCTGGAGTCCCTCTGGCTGCCTGGCAGCCCATAGCCTGCCCGGCTCAAGTCCTGACTTAATGATCCTTCTGAAGCAAACCTGAGGCAAACAGTGGGCAGTTTTCCCTTTCCCCCTGATGTTTGTGGGGAGGAAAACCTCGGAATCATGTTGCTTTTTGTCTGTTGGTTTGTTTTGAACATCTGTACACTTTCTTTTAGTAAAGGAGATTGGACAGTTCTGAACGATACGGGAGAAAGAATCAGAACATGTTGGCTTCATTTCCAAACATAAACATCACCTGTTTTCCCTAGCTGGGAAAGGTGGGCGAAGGAAAGGGCTGCAGGCCTCGTGGGTACCCCAGAAGTTAGGAGAGGCAGACAGGGGTGCAGCCACCTCCTCTCCAGGTAGGCCCAGCAGGGACATGCTGTCTCCCTTCAGGGATCTCCATATCACCCCCACCCACCACCAGTGTGCCTTTTAATCTGAGGCAGCCCTTCCCTCCCATCTCCTGTCCAACACGTAGGGCTCGATTGCAAGCACAGGGGTGATTCTGTATCTTTGACAAGGTGGCATCCTTGAGGGGGGAACCGTTGATGCTGGAGGCCCCCAGCCCAGCTTACCTGACTTGATCGTCAACCAGAGGGTGCAAAGCCCCCTGTTATCCTTCTCAATGTGGCCCACCTGCCTGCTTCCTGTCTCCTCTTCCCAGGCACCTGAAGGAGATCTCGGAGCTGCAAAGCCAGCAGAAGCAGGAGATTGAGGCCCTGTACCGCCGCCTGGGCAAACCGCTACCGCCCAGTGTGGGCTTCTTCCACACGGCGCCCCCCACCGGCCGCCGGAGGAAACCCAGCAAGAACAAGCTGAAGGCGGGCAGGCTACTGAACCCCCTGGTGCAACAGCTCAAGGTCGTGGCCTCCAGCACAGGTTGGCCCACCTGCCAGGTGGAGGGCTGCATTGCCAGCACAGACATAAAGGGGCTGGGAGAGGCTCCAGGGAGGCACTCATGGGTAGGGGCCATTCCCCCTAGACCTGGACAAGGGCTTAAGGTCTTCTTTCTGGACCTGCTTCTTCTGGAACAGGACAATCACTGCCGGCTGAGAAAAGCCTGGCCTCTGTGGTGGGCACAGAGACAAGGCCTGAGTGTGGGTAAGGGCAGCCCGTGTGCCTCAGAAGCTCCAGGCCCCCCGCCTTCTCCCCTCCTACCCCATAAGCCCTGGAAGGGACAGCTCGTTTACCCCCAGTTTTCAGGCCCGTGCCACCCCGTCTGCTCAGGGGGGACTCAGTGGCTGCCTTTAAAGGCAGGGGCAGTGGAAGATGGGGACAGCTTCCTGGCTTTGTTAACACAGCGCTTGGCCACTGTGATGGCACTGGCCTGGCCAGGCACTCATGTCCTTGCATGCAAAGAGCTCCTGCAAGGCCTTCGGAGCAGCACTTGCAAGGTGAACTGAGCTATGCCAGGCAGGAAACTAGCAACAGCCAGCTGATCACCAGTTCATGAGCTGCCCAAGTTCCATGAATTCGGTGCCAGTTCCTCAGCTTAATTTGTGGAGATTAAGTCATGTGAGTGTTGTGTGCGGATCTCTTTAAGCCAAGGTGTGTCAGCTTTGGCCACAGGGATAGCACACGTCCGGCAAGGGCTTGGTGGAGGCTAGGCACGTCCATTCGTCATCCCCCTTACTCCCGAGGGGGAGATTCAGCCACCCTACCCATTGTCTCTGGGAAGCTCTGAGCTTCCTCAACTTCACCCGGTAGAGAAACAGGGGACACAGCCCCATCCCATGCCCTCCCCTGCCCGGTGGCGCTTCATGGTGCCTGTCGCCTCTTCTCCCCTCTGCCCAGGTCACTTGTCTGACTCCAGCAGAGGCCCTCCCGCTAAGGACCCTGCCCACGTCAGCACGCCCCTGTGCGCCAAGGCAGTTCAGACCCAGCAGCCCTGCTCCGTTCGCGCCTCCCTGTCCACGGACATCTGCTCCGGCTTAGCCAGTGACGGAGGCGGAGCGCGTGGCCAAGGTGATTCCAGTTTGCCTGTGTCCATCCAGCATGTGCCGGCCGTGTAGGGCTCAGTGGTGTCCAGGAGCACGCCCCTATGTGCAGAGGGTTTGTGCGCTGCGGCAAAGGCTGCTGGGCGGCTTCATAGAAGAGGAGGCAGAGGATGTAGGCTTTAGAAGAGAGGATGGGATTGCCCACCCCACCCCACCCCACCCCTTGCCAGATTGCTGTAAGCAGCCCGAGGCTGGTAATGCGTTAACAGAGCCAGCCTGGGGGACCGTGGCCAGGACCAAGGGCACTTGGCCCAATGATGGGAGGGCATGGGGCCTGGCATCACACCGTATGACATGGCACCAACCAGCTGTCCCCTACTCCTTGCCTGCTCCCGTAGTAGAGTTTGGGATGGAGCAAACCTCCATGTCCTTCCCAAGCCCAAGGAAGGGCAAGCCTGGGTGAAGGAGGGCTCAGCTCTTAGCCTGGGAGCATGGCCCAAGGAGGAAATGCTGTCTTCAGTGCCGCCGCCATGGCTGGATCAGGCGCTCTCCTGGCCTCACCATCCCTGCCCAGGTGCCTGCCCCCTCCCTCCCCGGGCCATTCCTCTCTGCTGCTCCCGTGGTTTCCTCCCCATGCCGTCTCCGTGCCATGGTGCTGGGCTGGACTAGGTGCAACCGTGGATGTTAGATGTGCCGAGGCTGGTGTGGCTGTTGGTTACAGAGGAGCAGGTGCAGCAACTTTACTTGATGAGTGTCTCTTTGTTTTCTTCCCTCTATATTCATTTGCAGGCTGGACGGTTTCCCACCCAACGTCTGAGAGAGGGGCCTATAAGTCTAGTAGCAAGCCTCGCGCTCGATTCCTCACTGGACCCGTATCTGTGTCCATCTGTCTGTATTTGTTCTTTTGTATTTTATCACCTCCCAGCCCTTGGTTTCTCCTCCCCCACACCCCAGCCCCCCGTCTTCATTCCCTCTCATGCATTTCAGAGGATGCCTCCTCCCCTATCCCCAGAAGCTACCTCTGCAGTGTCGCAGGGGGAACCCCCCCAGCCCTTCCCTGGAACACCCTGGTCGGCTCGCGTGCATGCTCTTGGCTGCGCCCGGGCACCAAAAGCATGCGCAGCGGCTCGCTGCCTCCGCCCCCAAAGCACCTGTGCCACACCTGTCAGGGTGCCTTGCATTGTTTTCGTCGCCTCATTTATTTCATTTTTTTTTTTAATGTTGGACGTAGTTTGGTTTCTTTTTTGCTTTTCTGTTGCAATTGTGGCAAGTATCCATGTCCACTGCCCCCAGTTTTCCAGTGACAACCCAAAGGCAGCCCTCAGCCTCCAGACGTGCGGTGTTTCCCCACGTGTCTGGACCCTTAAGATGTGCATGTAGCAGGCCGGTGCCATCCAGGGGCTCCCTGGAACATGAGTCCAACCCCCAGCCGGCAGGCTTCCAGCACCCCACTCCGCATGGGTGGACTTGCTGGAGAACAGGTGCCTTACCCGGGCTGTCTTGAGTCCCCTCTATGCCTGCACAGGAAGTCCTAGAGCCTCCCACAGTCATTCCTCATCCTGTGCACCCTTCAGCTCCAAGTGCAGTGGTGAGGCCCTCCCCGCAGCTCCCCAGGAAGGCCTGTGCCCTGCCAGCCTCCTCTCCTTATGTGTCCAGCCAGAGCACACTGCTGGCTGCGTTGTTCTTTGACCCCCACGTGACCTCATGGGTACTCATTGATGCGGGTTCCTCAAAAATCTTCCGAACTCAGGGCCAGTTCAGGCTGTTTCTGGTCCTGGTCCCTCTGGAACCTGCTCCTGCCCCCGGTTCCCGTATCCCAGGCACGCACACTTGCTTGCAGCCACCCAGAACTGTGGCATTTTGTTTCAGACTTTGAGCCTGATTGGCAAGTACATCAAGATCTTGTGGAGGTTTGAGCTTTTTAACCTTTTTAATAGGACAAAAAAAAGAAATGAAGCTTTTGGACAATTGGCTTGGATATGCTGGTGTGGGGCACACTAGTACAACAAAGATACATTGTGCTTGTGGAACCGCAGGCTATGTCCTGGGTGGATGCTGTTGCTGCCAGCCCCACCCAACCTTCCTGTCAGAAACCCTCATGGGTCATCGTCACTGACGCAGTGATGACAGGACACACAGGGCAGGCTGGGTGGAAGGCTTTGGCCATAGCGTCACATGGTGGTCTTGTGCGTGGGTCTGGTTAGTTGTGTGGAGGACAGGGCGGGGCCAAAAGTCCCCTACTCCCCTTGCTGGGGCTGCTGGCCCCTGCCTACTTTACACTTCTCTTGTTTTGGTCTTGTGTGTGTTTACGTGCACCTGTGGCTTGCACTGGGGTGAGACCTGTTGGGTTCTAACATCTCTAGTCCCTGGCCAGTGCTGCCCAGTGTTGGGGGTGCCCAGTGGTGTGGACTGCAATGGTAGCTGAAACACACCCAGCCTTTGTTTTTATGAAAGGTTTCTCCTGGTGTTACCTTTGCCGATGTATGTTGTTTTTGTAAATGAAGCATGGAATGGGTGGTGGATTCAGGGTTTAGCTGTGTTGCTGTGATGTTGCTGTGACCGGGAGGTAGAGCTGTGTTGGCAGGCCTGCCACCTGCCACACCCCATGATGTGTATGTTGCTCCTGGTTTCACTGCCTGGCCCCTTACAGACCAGCTTTGGCTGAGACCTGCTCTGTCTGTCAAATGTCTACTCCCAGGTGGAGCATTGGGGAGAAGTCAGGTGGACTGCGGCCTGGGCTGGGAAAAGAAGCCTGGCCGCCAGGTCAGCCCCGGGCCCCAAGCTCCTTCAGCTGCCCCCCTGCCCTGTGTGCCACCGGCCTCTCAAGGCTGCCTCAGTTAGGGCTTCTTATCGAGCCTTTGCCATTTGTGTGTCACCTCTGTGGCTTCCTGGGTAAAGCCCAAAGGGACTTTGGAGAGCCGTCAGCTCTGCAGGGAGTTCCAGCCTGGAAGCCAGGCCACAGGGGTGTGGAGTAGCTGAGGACTCTGGGTCAAAGGGACACGGTTGGCTGGGTGTGGAGGTTGAAAGGTTGAGCAGGACGTTGGCTGCCTCGGGCACCATGTGATTCCATGGCGGGGGCATGGCAGCAGGACATCCACATCCCTGTGTGTCCTGTCGGCTTTGTGCATCCAGGTGTGGCACCTGGAGAAAAGACCACCAGCCCAGCTGAGCAATCCCCTACCACTAGTCCACTGCCTTGATTTGGGAGCCCCTCTCCTCCTTATTTTTGGAAAAGCCTGCAAGAAAGCAAAATGCACAGAATTTTGAAGTCCCAAAAGGAGTTTCCTGGCAGGGTAGGGTGGGGCCAGGCCCCTGTAGCAGATGGTTCCAGAAGCCAGAGTGACCTTATGTGGAGTGCTAAGACTGGTTTCCTACCCCAGCAGTGGGGTGGAGGGTGGGCTTCAGGCAGTGGGGTCCTGAGTGGCTCCTTGCCCCTGGCTGAGGCCCTCAGCTTAGACTGCATCCGCTGGGTGTGTCCTAGTGGGCGCCGGACATGCGTGGAGGCATATCCTGAGGGGTGACGAGTCAGAGGCTGTGTTCCCACTGCTCGCTGACCTGCCTCACTGGTGGGCACTAACACCCTTGCAGACCCTACTCGGCATCAGGAGTTGTGGGTCTTTCACTACCCTGTCAGCTCCCGCATGTTTGACCTGGGGACCCTCATATGGGAGAGCGAATGCTCCGCCAGTTCTCCTGGGCAGGGGTGCCCTGGGAAGAGGGATCCTGATCTCTCATCCCACCCCTACAAAGAAAAAACAAATTAGTCCCCATCTATGTCCTGGTGGGGTGCATCCTGCTGCTGTGAGCTAGCAGGGCCAGCTGATGTGTTATATAAGCTTATGTAGCTCAGGCTGCCATGAAAATGTCCCCATTTGCTCAGCAAACAGGCATGGTTGCGCGCACGGACATCCCAGGGCGTGTGTGGGCCCTGGAGAGGAGCACCAATGGCGCTGTCCAGCAAGGCTGACTCCTGAGGCCGTGTGGTGTGGTATTGAGCAGGCCACCTGGAGAGGGGCACCGATGGCGCTGTCCAGCAAGGCTGACTCCTGAGGCCGTGTGGTGTGATGTTGAGCAGGCCACCTATCAGGGTTGCTGTTCCAGACGTTGCCACAAACACTGCAAAGTGAGGAGCTGCTCCTGGGCCTGACCTACTTTTTTTTAAAGCACTACCTAAGCCCAAAACTAGAGACCATCTTTTTTTTTTTTTTTTTCAAGATTTGTTTATTTTTATTACATAGAGGAGGAGAGACAGAGAGGAAGATCTTCCGTCCAAGTGAGTGCAATGGCCGGTGTGGCGCTAATCCAGAGCCGGGAACCAGGAACCTCTTCCAGGTCTCCCACACAGGTGCAGGATCCAAAGGCACTGGGCCATCCTTAACTGCTTTCCCAGGCCACAGGCAGGGAGCTGGATGGGAAGTGGAGCTGCCGGGATTAGAACCGGTGCCCATATGGGATCCTGGTGCGTTCAAGGAGAGGACTTTAGCCGCTAGGCCACGCCACTGGGCCCCTGACCTACTTTTTAAGAAAATTCCCTATTTGGAAGGCAGTCAAAGATCTTCTGTCTGCTGGTTCATTCCACAAATGACTAACTGAGGCTGGGTCTCAGAGCCCTGCAGGGACTCGAGCCACTTGAGGCATCGCTTGCTGCCTGCCAGTGTAGCGGGAAGCTGGAGCGGCAGCAGAGCCTGGACTTGCATGCCCCGAGTGGTGCCTGCATCATTGCACCTGGTGCTCACCCTGTGACCCACTTTTAAGTATTGGCCTCAGGCTTTGAGTCCTAGTATATGTTACAATAGCTGGGTGGCGGCTACCACCTCCAGAACCTGGGCTGACCTGCTTCAGGCCCTTCTGCTTCCTGCTGGGCTGCCTCCAGGGCAGCAGGGACCCAAGGTGCTGATTCCAACCTAGGCTGGCAGGAGAGCTTGTCCATCAGATGCCCTCCATGGGGTGCACCTTGAGGCTGTGGCCAGGTCAGGTGTCTCCCCATCCTAGAGAGATGGCTGTATCCCTGAAGCCTCAGAGCAGCAGGGCCTGTAAGGTGAGGGACCTGATCCATTTGTCCAGAGGCCAAGAGCCTTCTGTGCTGTGGTTAGCCTGCAAGTCCATGGCTGTTTCTTCCGCTAATCTTTGTCCAAGACAGCCATGGTGGGAAGGGCTCAGCCTGGAGCCTGCCCAGGATGGCTGTGGTGCTATTGGATCCCCTGGGCCCGTATCCAGGAAGGCTGTGGCCGTGGGAGCCAGCTCTTTGGTCACTTGGGGGTTATGTCCAGGAATGCTGTTGCGGGGCCCTCATGGGTTCATGTCGTCTTTGGTTGTGAAGATACATCCTTGGGACCCCAAGGAGGTGAGAGACAGTTCTGGGCAGAGGCCCAGCTGTCTGTGGTGGCGCCTGGGCAGCAGCTGGCATCTGTGGTGGTCTTCTAGCGTTGAGGGTGGCCAGGAGCTAGTTAGGAACACCAGAGTTTCCAGCCCCATCTAGAGATCCATGCAGGCTTAGGTAGCCTTTCATGCCCCCTTTGTGACATCTAGGCCAAGGAACAGAGTATGACCACAGTCCCTCCATCTTAAGGCCATCCCAGGTGAGAGGGGACACTGCAGTCTAGAAGGGTTCTGATACTTCCTGTGCCAGACGGGCTAGCGGCGGGTGTCAGTACCTTTCCTGGATCTGAGTTGTGGCCATGGTCACCGGGTCCCCTGCCTTGCTATAGCAAGTGGTCCACATTCCCTGTGTGCTATGGTGTGCCCCAGGGGGACATCAGCCCTGCATATCTGTGCCAAGTCTGTGGGATGACAGCCAGCAAGGACTTGATCTGTAATACCTGTTCCACCTCCACCATCCCAGAGCTGGTCTGTCTGGATCCCTTGCCCACCTCCTTCCTTTTTTCTTGAACATTAAGAAACTGGCAGAATTTTCAGCGTATGTTTCCCTACAGTGGCCTCAGAGGACATGTGGCATGAGCTCAAAGTTGGTTTGAGCTAGGTTTGCAAGTCCAGGGTTTGCAACCTGAATGAGCTCAGGTCAGATGCGGAGAGCCACCATCCAAAGGTCTCCCTGCTCTGTCCATGTTCAGATTGCTGCCTTTTGGTGCGAAGAGGGCTGCACAGGTGCACCCACTTTGGGCAGTATGACATCAGGGGACAGGAAGACCCTCTATGCCAGCGTGGCCTTGCTGAGTGACCTTGGGGGAAGTTGAGGCCTGTATTGTCCATTGCAGCTCTGGCTGTCCAGCAACACCCCCCCCCTCCGGGGGTAGCCAGCAGACAAGTGGGTGTGCCAGCACCCTTCATGCTCCGAGGCCCTGCTGGATGTTGCTTGGTTACCCAGATGCTGGATGCCACCCTGGTCACGGAGAGGCTCAGGGTGCTGGGCAGGTGTGGACTGACCTGTGTAGAGGTGGTCCTGACCACCAGGAGGCTAGGTGCTGCTGCATGTGGAGGTCCCGCCCTGATACTTCTCACTGACCTCACCCACGCCAGCCACCATGGAGCTAGAATGGGCCTAAAACCTGCAAAACAATGTATCTTTTTGCACTTAGAAAACCTCCGTGGTGGCATCCCTGAGCACCCCTCCAGGCCAGGCCGGGATCTGCCTGAGCCCCTGGCTTTGGCTGGGTTTTCCTACCTCTGCCATGGGGCTCCCAAAAGCCTGGTGTTGGAAGGTCAAGTGGTGTGTTTTGTTCCCCTCTGCCCTCCCTTTTTTTTCCTTCTTTTTCTTTTTATTTATTTAGTTTTTTTTTTTTTTCTGGACTATGCTTCTAGAGGCACACACTTCTCCCTGAGGCTTGGGGAGTGGGCTAGTCCCGGCACCCCGTCCCACCCACAGGAGCCTACGCACTCACTTGGGGTGCTGCCTGTTGCCCCAAGCCGGGGGGCCCCTCCTCTCCAAGCCGCTGCCTTGCGTCTTCCCCTCCCTGCACACTGCCGACTCTGGCTTTGGTGTGGTTCGTGTGCCGTGCGTGCCGTTTCGCCTAACCCCAAGGTCTTGTGTCGTTTCTTCTTCCCTTGCAGGGTCAGCCCTGAAGCGTCTGTGCCTAGGCAAAGAACACAGCAGTAGTAATTATCCGGGTTTCTTACCCCCTCTGTCCCCCTCCCCTCTCATCGCATGGGCTTCCCTGTGGCTAGTGCGCGCCAGGGTCCTGCGGCCAGACGGCCTGGGCCTACCCCCTGCCCGCTCCGTGCCCCTCGCCGGGCAGCCTGGCTTCTGCCTGGCAGGACAGCGCCCTCCGGCCCTCGCTGTGTCGCCGTGGCTCCTAGAGTTTGTGCAGTCTCGCCAGTTCGCATCTGACAGGCTTCCCCTTCTTTCTGGAATGCCCACAAATTCCCAATCATTAATTGGCTCCTTTTCCAAAACCGTAGGAATGAGTATTTCCTTGAGGTGTAAGGATGAATTCCCTCCCCACGAGGAGCGATACCAGCACTGAATGGGTATTGGTCTGCCTGGGCCACTCATCTCTCTCTCTCTGGCTCTTTACTTTCTTTTTGTTTGTTTGTTTTCTGGCTGAAAGTTCATGTAGAAATAGCTCCATGTGTGTACGAAATCTCATCACTAATTTTCAGTGTCTGTGTCTGTGCTTTTCCATTGCTAGCCACTAAAGCACACTACATTGTTGGAACAGCTTGTTTGAAGAGTTGGTCATTAGGTGATTTTAAAAAATAAAAAAAAAAAGGCATATGGGGAACTTTTTAATTGGCTTGTTTGAAATTACCAATTGGTAGTTATGTGTGGGATTGGAGAGGGCAGGCTAGGGGACATGACTTTAGAAAATATTTAAATCTCATCTGTCAAAAAAAAAAGAATCTAGCTTTTTGTGAAGCAGAGGCCCACTGGGAAAAGATGCTTTGAATTCCAACTAACTAATGTGTTCAATTCCAAACAATTGATATATTCAGATTCATGGGAATGCAAAATGGCATGGCCTGCCTTCTGTGCCACCTCACTTACCCACAGGGGTCGCTGGAAGGCTGGCAGGTGCTGGCAGGCGGGGGCACCGCTCCCAGCTCCCAACCCAGGCAGTATTTCCCACCACCCCTCTGCCTCCTCTTTAATGCTGAGGCCACGGAAGCCACAGAGCCCAAGGAATCTACCCCTAGTCCCTAAGATGCCGACTCAGATGTGTCAGGCTATGCTACTTTTCCCACATCTCCCACGTGAGCCTGGTGGGATATGGGCAGTGGCAGCAGGCAGAGTGGGTGCTGAGTGAAGGCTGCTGTCCCCTGGCCTGGGTTACGGGATTAAGTGTCAGCTGCATGGCGCCACCCAGTGACCCGCAGCCAAACTGGACAGCTAGGCTCCCTGTGCAGACCGCCTCTTGAAGCAAGGTGTTACTGGCCAAGTTGGGGCCATGGTCTTGGCCATCTCGTGAGAATGACTACAGCCAGCCCCACTAGGGGCACTGGGCGAGTGTGTGTCGTCACCAATCCCGGCCTGTATGTGACTCCCCAGGGTCCTCCACCAGCAGCCTGGCCCCAGGCCCCGACCCAGGCCCCCAGCCCACCCTGCACGTCCAGGCACAGGTGAACAACAGCAACAACAAGAAGGGCACCTTCACGGATGACCTGCATAAGCTGGTGGACGAGTGGACGAGCAAGACGGCAGGGGCCACGCAGCTGAAGCCCACGCTCAACCAGCTGAAGCAGACTCAGAAACTGCAGGAGATGGAGGCCCAGGCGGGCTGGGGGTCTGCCCCCAGCGAGTCCAGAGTTGTGAGTGCCTGCCTACGGGAAAGGGGGGCTGGGCTGGGTGGGTGGCGGCGGCCTCTAGTTCAGGCAAAGTCTTGTGTGTGTGTCAGAGGGACTTCAGAGTAGACACTTGGCACTTATCTGGCTCAGGGTGTCGTGGATCAGGGGCTAAATGGCATCACAACCCTGTGTCCGGAAGAACAAAGGGACAGGAGGAGCTGGAGCTAGGACCTCGGGGTCCAGGTAGCGCCAGCAGCCCACAGACCTACAGCCACCCATGTTCCCAGGCTGGACACAAGGGCAGGGATGCTCAGCGCCTTAGGTAATAGCTTCTCGTGGGCTTGAGCACCGGGTTCCTGGAACCACCACGGGGGAGGGGGAGCTGCTGCTGGCAGGTTTTGGTGGTGTTCTATCAGGATTAGTTATAGAGGGGACCCTTCTGTAGAAGGAGTTCACAAAAAGATGGGCATTGTTTCTATCCTAAATGTTTAGTAGGTTCGTTGCTTAAAGCCTTCCAGGCGGAATTGTTTCTGTTTGTTGTGTGGGAAATTTTCCTGTCTGATATACTTTGGAAACTTTAAGACCCATGGAATAGATTAAAATGTATGTGCAATTCTATACCAGGACACTTTGAAAAGTCAGAAAGGAGCTGTTGCCTGCAGTGCCAGAGCCTGTTTGGGTGCCAGCTCGAGTCCAATTCCCTGCTAATGGCTGGAGTGCTTGGGCCCCTGCAGCCATGTGGGAGACCCACAAGAAGCTCTGAGCTCCTGGCTTCGGATTGGCTCAGCTCTGGCCGTTGTGGCCGCTTGGGGAGTGAATCATCAGACAGAACATCTTACTCTCTGTCTCTCCTCCTCTGTATATCCACCTTTCCAATAAAAGATTTATTTATTTATTTTTATTGGAAAGTCAGATATGCAGAGAGGAGAGACAGGGAGGAAGATCTTCCGTCCGATGATTCACTCCCCACTGAGTGCAGTGGCCGGTCTGCACTGATCCGAAGCCAGGAGCCAGGAACTTCCTCCAAGTCTCCCACACAGGTGCAGGATCCCAAGGCTTTGGGCCGTCTGCAACTGCTTTCCTAGGCCACAAGCAGGGAGCTGGATGGGACGTGGAGCTGCCAGGATTAGAGCTCGTGCCCATATGGGATCCCAGCACTTTCAAGGCGAGGACTTGAGCTGCTAGATCACCATGCTGGGCCCAAAAGTTGCTTATTTTGATACAGAAGTTGAAATGTAAATACATTTGTCATGATGAGCATTTTACATGAACTTTTTGAGGCTCCTCTGTGTACCACGAGCTGACAGTTTGCTGTGTTTATCACATGCTCCATCCCTGGAGTGTGGCATCTTCCTTATGGATGCAGTTTCTTGTACAATTTTACCCAAGCACCATTTGGATTTTTTGTTGTTGTTGGTTTCTTTCTGTGATGGTTTTGCTAAACCCCTGCTGTTCCTCCAAAGTAAACCAGCTTCCACACTGATCGTCGTAGCATTGATTTTTTTATTATTATTATTATTATTATTCTTTTTTATTATGTTACACAGTTTTATAGGTACTGGGATTCCTACCACCCCTCCCATAACCCTCCCCCCATGGTGGATTCCTCCACTGTGTTGCATGACCACAGCTCAAGTTCAGTTGAGATTCCTTCACCTCAAGCACATACCCAGCATGGAGCCGATGCCTTTGATTTTACAGCTCACAACGCCCATCCCTTTCTCATTCCTGATCCTTGGTGACGTAGCTTTCTCACCTCCCTCTCCTTCCTTCCCTCATGCATTCTTTTAGAGGTTTGTAGATTTTATTAGCCATTTCCTGTAACTCATTTTGTCTTTGCTCGTGATATGTTTTAATTCATTTCTTGTGCCTTTATTTTCTGACTTAACCTTATTCTTCCAGAAGTTTAAGGTGTGCAGTTCTAGAACCCTTGTATAATCTAGGCATTTTAATTGACAAAAACCTCCTCTAATGGTTTCTGAGTTGCATTCCAAGAGTTTTGAAATCTAACATTTTATTCACTTTCATTTCAAAATCACTTGTAATTTCTATAGTGGTTTGCATTTCTTTAACTAGCAATTTTTAAAGATTTACTTATTTTTATTGGAAAAGCAGATTTACAGAGAGAAGGACAGAGATATCTTCGGTCTGCTGTTCACTCCCCAAGTGGCCGCAATGGCCAGAGCTGAGCTGGTGCGAAGCTGGGAGATTCTCCCTGGTCCCATGGGGAGGGGACCATCCACTAATGCTTTCCCAGGCCACAAGCAGAGAGCTGGATGGGAAGTGGAGCAGGTGGGACACAAACAGGCACCCATGTGGGATCCCTGCACTTGCAAGGCAAGGATTTAGCCACTGAGTCATTGCATTGGGCCCAGCAATATTCTTTCTTTTAAAATTCCTTATTTACTTGAAAGGTAAGGTTACTAAGACAGACACGTCCAATTTCATTGAGCCTCTTTCACTGCTTTCCCCAGGTCATCAGCAGGGAGTTGCACTGGAAGCAGAGCAGCTGGAAGTTGAACCAGCAACCATATAAGATGCCAACATCACGGGTGGTCGCCCCTAGTTAGCGATTTTCTGTTGGCCCTTCTTTAGTACTCCTTAGTTTGGTTCCTGTGATAAGAGAATTTGTTTTCCATGTCTTCTCACATTACTGAGTGGTGAAATGATGGGATCTTTAATTATTTCTTCTAGAAGATTTATAATTTTGGCTGTTGAGGCCCATAAGCCATCTCAGATTGATTTTTCTGTATGATTTGATGAAGGACCGTGTTTGGTGATTCTGTGTGTTATGGCTGGTTGTTCCAGCCTGGTTTCCGCATTGATGGCACTGGTCCGCCCAGGCATTCATTGGTCAGGTGGTGTAGATGTGTTTCAGTTAGGTTTCAGTGAGTTATAGTAGGACCACACTCTTAATTACTGTAACTGTGTAGTGAGTTTCAGTGGAGAGAGTACCTCAAATGCTAATCTTTAAGAATGTCTTGATTAGTGCCCTGTTACCTGCCCTGGAGGCCTGAAACTGCAGATGGTACCAACCACTGCACACACAGTTTTTTTTTCCCTGCACATACACATGCAACATAGCCTGAATATGCTAAACCAAGTCATGGCGCAGGCAGGACAGAGACAAGTGGTTTGCGATTTACTTCTCAGAATGGCTCAGAGTTTAGAATACGAACTGGCATTTTTCATTTACTATTTCAGGCTGTGGTTGACCACAGATAACTGAAGCCATGAAAAGTGAAAGTTGATCAGTAGTGGGAACACTGCATGTTTTAGGGGCAGCCTGTCTCTCTCCAAGATAGCCCACTCTGATTTCTGTTGGGAGTGCTGTCTTAGCTGTTAAGCAGTGAGATATGATATGTCAACATTGCTGAGTGTTCCTGCAAAGGTGCGTCTCTGCCTTTTAGTTTATCTGGTGAGGAGGTGTTATGTGTCTTTCAGTTCATCTCCGGATGGTTGGCATCTTGAGATATGTTTACATATTTTATTCTTTGGGTTTGATTGTGTAGTTGCACGTCTGTTGCCAGTGTATGTGGTTGCTGGCTTGGCGGTTCGGTTCTAGAAACTGGCTCGTCTGTTCCTGTGGCTTGACTCCATATAGTCTTGTCCTCTGCAGGTCGTCTTCCTTTTGCCTTCTCCAGTCTGAACCTTATTCCTTTACTTGCTGAGGCTGGGAGTCAGCCTGAGTGTATAATAGGACAAGTTCAGGATCCTTGGGGAGCGTGTGGTGTTAAAGGGGGCTTGGCTGTAAGCTCTATGGAAGGCTGCTCGCAGCCTGGCGAGTGTGCCTTCTGTGCCAGCCCGGGGGCTATAGGAGCCCTCTGCACCTACGGGGTTCTTACTGGAGTTGAGCATAGTGATTTTTGGTGGGATAGCAGCCTGGCATTCCTGGGGCAGACCTAGCCAGGAAGAAAAGTTTTGTTTTTTGGGTTTTTTTTTTGTCAGTTGCTGGATTCCACTTGCCAACATTTTGAGTGTTGGAAGCCACTGCCCTGTGTGTTCCTTTCTTGTGGCAGTGTCCCTGGATGTCTGTCTCAGGCCATGCTGGCTTTGCTGAGCCCCTGGCTGGTCTTCTGTCCTTCTTGGCCTTTCCACTAAGAATGCAAGGGAAGGGCTGCCTTGCCCTCCTGTTCTGCCCAGGCACTGGTCTTCCATAATGGCACTGTTTTGGTTTTTGGGCTTTTATCCTATAATGAAATTCCTGAAAGGCTGACTTGATAAAGAAAAGAGGCTTATTCAGAATGTGCACAGCTTTGGAGGCCAAAGCCCAGGATTGAGTGGTTTCATTGGTAAAGCCTCTAGTGTGAGCCTGCCAGCAGAGGGAGGGAATGACCTCGTTGCAGTGCAGGAAGCCAGAGAGACTGGGATCCCATGGTATCTTTTAAGGGCATCTCCCAGTGACAGGAGATCTCCTATTGGGCCTTACTTCTTAAAGATTCCGCCTTGCCATGTCACTACACTACAAAAGACCAGGCCTCCAATGCATAAATCCCTCCCCTGGAGGGACAATTGAACCACATCGCTGCCATAGCAGCAGTCCAGCAGGAGGCCTGGCTGTCAGCTGAGTGGAGGGGTGGACTACTCTGCCCATAGGGACCAGCTGCTGCTGTGGCCTAGTTGGCCTGGCTGTGTAGCATCTCCTTGGTGCCAGCCCTGGGAATGTTGGCCTGCCATGGGCAGGGTCCACTCTCTTCTGAGGACGGACACCTCAGGGAGCCCGGGAGCCAAAAGGGCAGGCCAGCCAATGACAGCCTTGTGTACTCTGTCCTCTGTTTCTGTCCCACAGATGCCAACAGCTCGAGCAGGAATGGGGACAGCATGTCTGGCCCCAGTGCCCGGCCCTCTGTGCACTGCAGCCATTCCTGGAGCCATCCCAGCCCTGCCTGTGCCCACACCAGGTACTGCCTGCCCCAGCCTCCCCACTCTGCCCTATGCGCTGCCTCTGGGTCAGTACGGAGGCCTGATCCCAGTGCCTGTGTCCTGGGGGCCTTGGGCAGCCCAGAGTAGCCCAACCATGTTGCCAGCATTTCTGTGGCCATCTGCGATCAGCGTTCCTGCCTCTCGGCTCCGCATCACATAGCCTTGTGCCCTGCCACTGGCCGGAGTGAACGTGCTGAACTGCTCAGGGGAAGCGGGTTGTGCTCTGGCCCTGTGTCTCTCCCTGGTCCCCTAGGCACAGGGCCAGCCACGAGGGTGCAACGCACAGCAGCCAGATTTGATTTTGCTGATGCTGTGGGCCCCTTCACTGTCAGTTCCCCACGCTCTTCACACCCACTCCCTGTCCTTCAGCTCATGGTTAGCACCATGTCATCACCTTCCAGGAGTGCAGGGTCTTGATTGCAGCATTTCCTGATGGGAGGAGGTATTAAAAAAAAAAAAAAAGTATGAGAAAAGGTATGTTATTGACAACTGGCCTGAATGTTGATGTCTTCATTTACTATGTGGAGTTGTGTTAGTGTAAAACTTCCCAAGCTGATCTTTGGTTAGTTTTTTTGGTTTTTGGTGTTTTTTTAAGAAAGTGGGGGAGGGGGGGAACTGAAATTGTAATCTTGGTTGTTGAAGAGCTGCGCATGCTAGGCCAGCCGGACTAGGTCCTCAGTCGGGGCAGGCTCCTTGCCTTGCTTCATGGCCAGGTTATTCAGGAAGGAGCATCAGCAGTGAAGCTGGTCTCTGAGGAACCTACTAGAAACTGCCCAGTGAGCAAAGCCTTCCGTAGCCCAGGGCTGGGCTGTAAGCGCACAGGTTCAAAAACTCCCTGCACCTGCCCCTGTACCCAGCAGGCTGAGCACTGCCCCCTCCTGGCTACTTCCCTTCCTTGTCCATGATTTCCAGGGGGGCCTGCTGACCACAGGCTCCTCTTCTGGAGATTTGCATAGGCATGGTCTCTGATAGGCACACGGCAGCCCTGGGTGTGGGTGAAGCCCTCGCCTCCACCACAGGCGGATGCTTCCTGCTGGAAGGCAGCCCACTGTGTACTCAGGGGTTCTGCTGTGCTTAGAGCTGGGACCCATGGAATTATTTTGGTTTAAATACACGCTTCCACCGATTCAGTCAAGGTTGGACTTCGTACGTCATTGTGCAGCCTTTGGTTAGGCAAGACACTGTGACGAGACTTCCCTTCTGTGTAACGGGGTGGTGCCCTGAGTCCTCCCTCTGAGGGATGGAGGCCATGCACCCCTCCCTCGGCCTGAGTCCTTTCCTCACATGGGACGGGAGGGGTGTGGGGAAACCTCATGAGACTGTACATATGAAGGAGAAAATAAATATCTGTGCTTGAAAACACTGTGGAACATCTTTTTCTTGTCCTCTGTCCATGTAAAACCAGTCTGCAGGAAGGATGGAAACATGTGCCTTCAGACAGGCTAGAGCGTGCTATAACTCAGCTCTGTGCCCACAGCCTTGCCCTTTGCATTATACAGAAGGGAATACGGGTGCTGGGGAGGCTGAGGAGGCTAAGGAAGCAGCCAGGCTGCACACAGCACAGAGAATAGAGAGGCTACCTGCCCCCCACCTCCCATGCTGCTCTGGCCTGGTGGGGCCAGGCCCCAAGGATGCTAGCCTGCACAGAGCTGTGCTCCCAAGTGCAGATAAAGGGGAGTGTCATGTGGTCAGCTGTAGGCCTCTGACCCGTATACACTGGGGCTGCCCTCCAGCATGCCAGGTTGCAGACCCCTCGTTTTATCCTGGAGGCTGGGACACCTCCATCATGAGGCCTTGGAGGCTGGGTCACCATCATTTACCTGAGAGGTGCTGGTCTTCTGGTAGGGCAGTGACCTTATGAAATACGGTGAGTTGGGGAGAGGCCCCTCTGTGGGCATCACTGGCTAGCTGTTCCCCCAGCGGCCTCGCCCAGAGCACCTTCCCCTCCTGATTCCAACTGAGGGTCTTGGTGTCTCCTGCTTGTCCAGTTGGGGTTGGACACCTCTGCTCAGGACAAGAAGGACCTGTGTGTCCCAGAGCCAGTGCCCCTGCAGCTTCACTTAGTGACTTGGTGGTTGGGCCATGCGGGAGCCAGGTTGGCCTGGTTTGGGCATTGCCGTGCCATCTTTGCTTCAGGCATCTCCTGGGAGCGCTGGCCATATGTCAGGGTCAGGGTCAGGCTCCCAGTGGAGGCCGGCACCCAGGCAGCCAGCTAACCAGCTTGTGGCGCTCTTGTTTTCTAGGTCCTGAGAGTGAGAAGCCCGACTGAGTTGGCCCCGGATGCCAGGCCCAAGTTGCGTCGTCTGAGCCGAGAGGTGACCGACATTCAGGGCCAGCCGCTCTTGCGTCCGGTTCACGCTGTTTTGTAACCACTTTCTAAGCATTTTGTATTCACGATTGGAAACACAAACCTAACGCAAGAATAAAACATATTTTCGGGGAGAGAGGACTTTGGCTGTCACACTCTCTCCTTTGGCTGGCCTTGGATTCACAGATTGCCCCGTGGAGGCAGGGTGGAGACACGCGCAGGGTTTGGTGTCCCCAGGCAGCCCCTTCTCTACAGCACCCACCTGCTCTGGCCGCCACAGGCACAGGTGCCCCTTTGCTCACGCGAGTGTGAGCTGCTCAGCCTGCCTGTGCTCTGTGAAGGCCTATGGTGAACTTCTTACCAGTGTCCACACAAATATACCAGTAGGGAAGGCACAGGAGCTGAGGCACGTGGCCGCTGGCTCCCAGGCAGCTGTGCCCCAAGGCAGGGCATTGAAACAGACGGATACAGTAGAAACAGCTCCATGACCTGTCTGGGCAGGGAGGAACTGAGACTCGAGGCTAGCATTTGGAGGTCTCGGGCATCGTGATGGGGAGGAACATATCTTGACTTTCACGGTTCTCTAACTGCGACTTAGCATCTCCTGCGGCGGGCTTCGTCTCTGCAGGAGGTGTTGGATGCTGCGATGGTAAGGTGGCAGCCAGTATCCCAAAAGATAATCTGTACTCCTAAGGACAAAGTGCCCAAGTCTGAGAGTTCACTACTGCCCAGGTGGCTGACAGCTGGCAGGCTTCATCCTGGATGTCAAGTCTTGAGAACACAGCAATGTATTCTGGGAAGCTGTGGGCTCAGACTCTTGAGTTTGGGGAGGAATTCTGGAAGGGATTGGTGGGATTCCAAGAGAAGGACTCGGAGGTAATCCTGGGGACCCTGGGTGCCACTGAGTGGCAGAGGAAGGCGGGCATGCTGGGTAAGTGTGGGTGGACTTCTGACGGCTGTCTTCCCCTGTGTGGTGAGCCGAGGGCCATGTCCACAGGCCCTTAGGAATGTTGTTGCCTACGGTGGCTGCTTGTCATGGGTTTGGCTGTCTTGCTGGCTGCCATGACATACCTCATATTTATTTAAAGCGATCTCCATTTAGCAAGCAAGCAACACTGGTGCTAACAGTAAGACTTGGTGGTAAAGGGGTATAGGAGACCTGTAAAGTGATTATGTAATTGTGTGTGTGTGTGTACATATATGCATGTGTGTATACATATGTGGGTATATACGTGTGTGTGTGTGTGTGTGTGTGTGTGTACATATATGCATGTGTGTATACATATGTGGGTATATACGTGTGTGTGTGTGTGTGTGTGTGTGTGTGTGTGTGTGTGTGTGTGTGTGTGTGTGTGTGTGTGTGTGTGTGTGTGTGTGTGTGTGTGTAGTCCCTGCACAGCAGAAGTGTTCCTAGGTGACCTTAGGAGCTCTTAGAAGCCAGGACCTCCCAAGGCCCATGCTGCCTCCCAGATTCCCGGGCCTCTGATTCCTTTGTTGCTGTGTTCATTTGGAAAGGGAGAAGTTCAGGTGGATCCACTGGATGTGCTGAACAGGTGCTCACCCTGCCGCACAGAGCCTCCCGCTGCCTGTAAGTCATTCTGTGAGGGCTGCATGCGCAGCGCCCTGCCTGGGCCTGGCTCACCCCTTCTACGTGAGTGTTGCCCTCTGGCAGCAGCTTTCAGCAGTCACGTTGATTCTTGTAGGTGGGGCAGAAGGCGTGGACGCGCAGCCGCCATCCTCTGGCTGCTGGTTTATATCTTCCTGGTTTTGGGGGCTGTGCACATATGCATCCTACCGCTGCTCAGCTGCTCAAAAGCTCCCGGCAGGCTCCTTTCCCCAGGGTCTCCCAGATGAGCCTCAAGGCCTGTGAGTAAGCCTCAGCCTCAGCCTCAGGCATGTCCTTGTTTTGGGGGTTACCTTCCACGAGCCCCTCCAGCACCCTTCCCCCCACTCCCCAGAGGTGGGCCTCACATCGCCTGCATCCTGTCGCCTGCTTAGGGTGGGGCCCTCAGCCCTCCTGGAGAGGTCACAAACATGTGACTTACTTATTACAGTCAATGTTGAGCATCCCATGGATGGGCGCCTTCTGGAACAGTGGTCATCACAGAGCTTGGCCAGGACACAGTGGAGCGTGGCAGCGCAGTCACACTCCCTTTGCACAGAAGGAGCTTGCAGCGGTGGTGGAGAGTTTGCGTCGCTTTGGTAGCATCCCACAGCTGTTGTGTGGGTCCAGCTCAGGCATCCCAACCCCCTCCTGCATGGTCCAGATGGCCGTTGTCCACCTGGTATCTGCCATGTAGAAACGCCTTGTTTGCAGAGTGAAGAGTTTCAGTTCTTACTAAGAGCTGGTCAGTGCCCTGTGACCTGGGAATGCAGTTAAGTATCTGCAAGGATTCCACATAGCTGAGGTTATGCCATATGACATCCATGCTTCCTGGTCACAGACATCCTCGTGGCATAGCCTAGGGGCCCAGCCTTGACTTCTTTGGTCATTTCTTTGAGAAAAACAAAATGTGTGTCTCACACTTCCAAGGTGCCCAGCATTGAGCAGGTCTCATTCTGAGGCCTCTTCCCTCGGTTTGGGGGGCTTCCTTCCCACTGTGTGAGTCCTGGGCGGCCAGAGCAGTAATTGTTCTGCCTCTCTCCTAACAGGACACAAAGCTTGGCAGACCAAAGACTTAGTTGTGAAAAGGCCCCATGTCCAGCCACACTGACCTTCAGTGGAGGGATCTGGGCCAGGGGTTGGAGGAGCAGGATGTAAACGGCCTGTGACATTCACAAGGCTTATGAAGTATTCCTGGCTCATAATGCATCTGCAAGGTGGACGTGCTCCTGGGCTCTGCTTGCATGCGTAGACAGGAAGCACCCAACTTACAGTGGTTTGACATACAGTGGGGTGAGTGATGTGCTCCGCGAGGCACCGTGCTTGGAAGGCTGTGTTTGTGTCTGTGCAGTCTGATCCAACAGTGCTCCTGTGCAGCAGCAAGTGAGGCTCCAGGTCAGCCCCCGTCACGAGGGGAACAAGCACGGCTGTGCAGAAGATGCGGGATATCGGTGCATTTCAAAGCCCAACTAGAAGTCAGAGAAAGTTTACTTCGGGACAAATACTAAGTGAATACCCAGTGTATGTACAGAGAGAGGGAGGGATGGGGGAGGAAAAGAGGCAAGACATTAACGGGAAAGAACAACAGAGAAAAGGACCTGCTTCCTTTCCAGGGCCCTACGGAGGCTCGTGAGATGGAGTCTGTACCAGTGTGGCCCAAGCCTAAAGCCGCATGAGGAGCCACGGAGGGCAGGCGTCAGCAGTGAGCACAGCAGGCCGGCTGCACAACTCAGTCGCACGGGAATGCTGGAAAAACAAAGGAGAACCAAGAACAGACTTCAATAAGCACCGAATTGCTTACAGTAGACTTGAGCCTTGCTGTGTGACTGTATCTGGTGATGGTGCGTTAACAGGCAATCACATCAGCGACATTGGACCAGGAGTGTGAGACAGGGGTGAAGGTGCTGCTTGGGATGCTCACGCCCTCTTCACACTGCCTGCACTTTGCGCGCAACTTCCTGCCGCTGAGCACGCTGGGAAGCAGCAGGTGTTGGCTCCATGCTTGGGCCTCTGCCATCCGTATGGGAGTCCTGGATGGCATCTTGGCTCCTGGCTTTGATCTGATCTGGCTCTACAGGATATTTGCAGAGTGAAGCAGTAGGTGGAGAATTTCTCTCTGTCTCCCTCTTTCTTTGTCACTCAGTTCTTCACATTAATAAACAGAGATCACAAACTACAATTAGTCTGCGTAGGGTTCTCAATGAAAAAAACTGATTCCTGGGAAGTGTGGGTCAATTAGAGAAGGTAACTGACTTGCATTGTGGAAACAATGAGAAGGAAGACGAGAAATGTTAGAAGAAATAACTGCTGGGAATTTTCCAGAATTATTGACAGACATCAAACCAAACTTTCCGTAGTTTGAGACGAATACCAAAAGCATCTCCAGGTGGGCCTCCAGAGAACTCCGAAAATGACTGAAGCTTGAATAAACCATCACAGAGAAACAAGGACAGGAATGAAACCAGCTCACTCCTCAGAAACCGGACAAAGCAGAGAACTTGGGTGATATTTAAAATGTTGAATGGAAAAATCACCAACTTAGAATCCTATGCCTGTGAATATTACCCTTAAAAAATGGTGCCAAGATGAAGAATTTTTTAAGACAAAAAGGGAAACGAGGGGCTTTGTTAAGTAGATTTACTCTGCAGTAAGTGTTCTGAAAAAACCTTCAGGGCCTAGCACAGTGGCTTAGTGGCTAAAGTTCTCTCCTCGAATGCACTGGGATCCCATATGGGTACCAGTTCTAATCCCGGCAGCCCCACTTGCTGTTTGTGGCCTGGGAAAGCAGTTGAGGATGGCCCATAGCCTTGGGACTCTGCACCCATGTGGGAGACCTGGAGGAAGTTCCTGGCTCCTGGCTTCGGATCAGCATAGCATTGGCCGTTGTGCTCACTTGGGGAGTGAATCATCAGATGGAAGATCTCCCTCTCTGTCTCTCCTCCTCTCTATATATCTGACTTTCCAATAAAAATAATAAATCTTAAAAAAAACCTTCAGAGTGGAGGGAAGTGATACTGGTCTCCATAATAAAAGAACACTGGAGAAGGTGTACGGGAGGCCAATTCTTTTATGACCAATCTTAACAAGTTTATTCGTATCAGAGTGCTGGCTGCCCTGGGAATCGAACTTACGGATACACTGCATATGCAACAGCAGTGTTCTAACAGGAGGGGCTGGAAGCACTCTGCTAAGAAACACTGCTATAGGGGAGGGTAAAAATGAGTAATTGGTGCGTTAAGAAGGGCAAAACTAAAACCAGAGTACTAAAGAGAAAGCGAATGATGAGCGCAACTACAAAACACAGCAACTACTAATCCAAGCAAGCATTGAAGGTGCAGAGCCGAGGACATGTGATCTCGAGCAAGGCTGGCCACACTCCCCAGGCATGTCACTGCGGCCGCGGGACACAGGGCAACAAATCCACGTGGCAGAGCCTTTGCAGCCTGTAGGCCCAGCTGGCTTTCCAAATGTGTCAGCTGGTGGGGTATGATAAGCCGATACAGGTGCCCGCAGCCCTCAGGATCCCCTGGATGATCTATCTGCGTGCTGCCGTGGTGGCTTTCACTGGTGATGAGAAGACTTGCAGGAGGAAGAGGAAAGAAGTCAAGAGGCAGGTACACAACTCAGGCTGAGACTCGCAGAACCGTCAGTGCCCCCATGGGGCTGAGACTACAGGCCCACACTGATGCCATGTTGCCCTGCCCTCCCGATGGCTCTCCACAGACGTGGAGTACGGATCCCCCGGACCTATCTGCATGCTGATGCCATACTCCAGGCGGCTGCCCCTCCCAGTATTGGAGAAGAGGCTCAGGAACACAGAGGCCCATGTGGACATGAACCCTCATCCCAGCACAGAAACCACGAGATGGGAGCAGGAACTACAGGAAGGGGTCGGTGGGGGCAGGCCCTGCAAGGCAGGAAGGGTCCGAGCAGCAGTGCTGGGAGGAGGCCGCTGAGACCTGGGCCTCACCATGCGGAGGGGCCTGCATGTCCTTGTCCTGAGAGTGACCATACAGGACAAGGACAAGGATGGGCGCAGGGTTACAGAGAGGGAGGAAGCAGCCATGGTCCAGCTTCACCACTCTACGTCCATCTAGGGTGAGGGCGCTGACACAGCCCAGCGGGACACAGGGAAGAAAGGCAGAGGTTGGAAGGGCCAGGATGCAGGAATGGCTCAAGGGAGCAAGCAGCTCTGCAGGAGGGAAGGGCCTGGCGGCTGGGAGAGCTGCAGTTTCCACTGAGGCTGCACACGCTGCCCAATGTACCAGGAGAGCAAGGTGGGGACCTCAGCTGGGAGCAGGAGCTGCTCAGACCCAGAGCACACACCTGCCCACTGGGAGAGGTGAAGCTCCTGGGGGCAGATTCGTGGTGTCTATGAGCAGAGGGCCCAGAAGTGACACCAGGGCCACAGACACCCAGCAGCTATTGTCAGCAGGGAGGCCGGGGCTGCTGTGTATATGTCAAGGGACTCCAGGAGCCCCAGGCAGCGTGGGAGTAGCACTGGTGAGGCTGAGGCCCAGGGCCTGTCTGCTGAGCATTCCTTGGGCTCTGGAGCCACACCTAGCCCTCAGAGGCTAGTGAGTCCTTAATGATAGCTATGATTGACATTTGACTGAGATGTTTAAAACCATGAAGAGGGCCCAGCATGGTTGCCTAGCAGCTAAAGTCCCCACCTTGCATGTGCCAGGATCTCATTCTGGCACCGGTTCTAATCCCAGCAGCCCTACTTCCCATCCAGCTCCCTGTTTGTGGCCTGGGAAAGCAGTCCATGATGGCCCAAAGCCTCAGGATCCTGCACCCACATGGAAGACCCAGAACAGTCTGGGTTCCTGGCTTCAGACCGGTGCAGGACCAGCCGTTATGGTCACTTGGGGAGTGAATCATTGGATGGAACATTTTCCTCTCTGTCTCTCCTGTATACCTGATTTTCCAATAATATAAAATAAGTATAAAATTATTTAAAAATATAAAACCATGAAGAACTGGTGTTAGACATATGTATTAGTCAATTTACCTAAATTTTGATCATTTTAAAATACACAAAGCCAAACAAGAAACCCACGTGCTAATTCTGCACCATTCACATCTTGTACCATTGTTCTTAATTTGGCATTAATATTCATAGGTTAATTTAGGAGATTATTTTCAGTAGCCAGTGCACTTTCGGGATTGAAAAAAAAGTTTTGTTAATGGTAAATTTGTTTCCTTATTTAAAAACTTTTATGTAGTGTTTCCTTGATTGTGAATACAGAATGGTACACAGCACAAAATATTTCTTTTAATGTCAGTTACTGAGAAAAATATTGTGCTTACTTCACTTTCAGTTACCCCAAAAGTTTCCTGTATTGTCTACATAAAGAACAGGTGCTTCAGGGGCGGGGCAGGATGCCTGCAAGATCCCTCACCCCACCTGGGGCTGGTGCCAAGACTAGCAGGGACAGTGTGGCTGTGGGCAGGGTGTGCACCAGGACATGGGTGGTGAGGGGCCCCATGCAGCATTCGAAACAGCTGCCCCAACCCTAGGCCTGAGGAGAGAAGGGATGAGATGATGTTCTGTGGTCCAGGGAGGGACAGCCCCAGGTCTGGAAAGCCACCCCACTCTCCGTGGGTCACCCCGTTGTACCCCATATCTGCCAGCACCAGTGGCTCAAGCAGAGCAGAGGAGTCTGTTTCTAGAGCCAGCACAGGCTAGCCAGCTCACAGACTCTGTTAGGACAAAGGGTCATGGACATAGCCCCATCATTCCCACCAGGTGGTGACTGTATCTCTCTACCCCAGCTGCTGTCGTGGATGCTTGGGAGGCAGCGGTGGAGGCCCAAGGCCCCCAGAGATTTCATTGCAGGGAGGGTTGCGTCAGAGCAAAGGGCCCAGGAATCAGGATGGAAGTACGCCTGTGCACACGTAGTGGGTAACAGGTTGACACTGGGGAGCTAGAACCTGGGATCAAGGCCCCAAGAGCTCGTCTCTGGGCCCAGGGGAGTTGACGAGCGATGACAGGGAGTGTGATAAAATGGGCAGTGTGTCCTTGAGCCTGTAACGACACTGGGAGGAGTCAAAGTGGATGTGTGTCATGTGGCCACATAGACCTGTCTATGGAAAGGTTTGAGTTGATGTAGGATTTGGGAAGAACCTGGGATGTGTCACCCTGGGATGGATGGGCTCTGTGGGATGGAGCGTTAGGGAGCCACATCTGTCCTGAATATCTGTGTGGTGTTAGCAACATCTGAGGGCCCAGGACCAGGTGGCCTCCCCCATCACAGATCCTAAGATCAGGTAGGGCATAGGACAGGATGAGGACTCCCAGGAGTGAGGCCTCCACAGCCTGTAGAGCTCACAAAATGTGAACAGAGAAAGAGTTCAGCCTCAGCTTCACTTCTGGGAGTGCCCCCAGTGCAGGTGCACCAGCATTCAGTTGCTAGTGCCTCGCCCACCTCTCTCTGTCCCTGCAGCAGGGCTGGCTGCAGTGGGGAGAGGCACAGTTTTGGTATCTGTTCATCTGTTGGGGACATGGGCTGTTTCTACCCTTTGGCTAATTTAAATGCTGCTGCTAAGTACATACCTGTACTGCAAGTGTGTGCAGGAGTCTGCTTTCGGTTCTTCGCGGGTAAGTATTAGGAGTGGCGTTGCTGGGTCATACAGTGATCGCATGCAAAGTTGTTTGAAGAAGCACCACGGCAAGCGTGCAGCAGCTGCATCGTTTAACATCTGCACGGGCTCTGCGTGAGGAAATCATTCCCCCACTTGCTTACCAACACATGATTTTCGGTTTTTAACCTAATAGCTCTTCTAATGTGAGGTTTTGATTTATGTCATTCTGATTGAAGGCATTTCCCTAAAGGATTGCCAGCCATTTATGTATCTCTTTGAATAAAACGGGAGAAGGTCCCACCACCGTGGCCTAGCGGCTAAAGTCCTCTCTTTGAAAATGCGCCAGGATCCCATGTGGACACTGGTTCTAATCCCGGCAGCCTCACTTCCCATCCAGGTCCCTGCTTGTGGCCTGGGTAAGCAGCCGAGGACAGCCCAGAGGCTTGGGACCCTGCATCCGCATGGGAGACCTGGAAGAGCTCCTGGCTCCTGGCTTCAGGTTGACGCAGCACCAGCCATTGTGGTCACTTGGGGAATGAATCATCAGACGGAAGATCTTCCTCTCAGTCTCTCCTCCTCTCTCTATATATCTGCCTTTCAAATAAAAATAAATTTTTAAAAAGGGCTGTACAAGAATTCCTAACAACTCAATATTGATCTAAAGTTATTTCAGGATAAAAAATTAATCTTGGGTGTAGGTGCTTGGCACATCAGGTAAGACGCTTCTCAGCATACTTAGATCCTGTACTGGACTGGACAGGTTCGAGTCCAGCGTCTGCTTCCAGCCCCGTTTCCTGCGGCTGTACACCCTGACAGGCAACAGCTAGTAGCCCAAGTTCTTGGGTCCCTGTCACCCCCAGGGAGACCAGCATTGGGTTCTGGGTTCCTGGCTTCAACCTGGAACAGCCATGACTCGAGGACATTGAGAAAATGTCTCTCTCTGTCTGCCTTTCAAAGAAAAATAAATGAGTAAACAAATGTTTAAAGCACAGTAAAATGAAAATCATGTATCTTAGTGGAGTTCTGGATTAGTCAGTCAGCAAGCAATATAAATGTTACTTCAAGTTTTAACTTTTCCAGTATAAACTGTTCAATTTAGGTTAGCACACTGAAAAACATGCTGTGGCTTTTAATTTGACCAAGCAGAGCCTGAACCCCAAAGTGCTCATTTCTATCATATGTAAAACAAAGCACTATTAAAGTTACATATACTGATAGCTTTTCTTCCTGCTTTTAATATTTATTTCATTGGAAATGCAGATCAGATTTATGAAGAGGAGAGAAAGATCTTCCCTCTACTGGTTCACTCCCAAAGTGGCACAATGACCAGAGCTGAGCCGATCTGAAGCCAGGAGCTTCTTCTGGGTCTCCCATGCAGGTGCAGGATCCCAAGGCTTTGGACCGTCTTCGACTGCTTTCCCAGGTCACAAGCAGGGAGCTGGATGGGAAGTGGAGCATCTGGGATTACAGCTGGCACCCACATGGGATCCTGGCACTTGCAAGGTGAAGAGTTAGCCATTGAGCCATTGCACCAGGCCCAAAGTTACACATAGTTGTAAGTGCAAAAACAGACAAGCCCCTGGCAGGAGGATAAACACACATATATTTCTTCATTAAAAAAAGAAAATATCATAGGCCAAAATATTGACCGATAAGGTATTGACCTTCTTTACATTGTTGAGTTTTTAAGCTTAGTTTAAAAGTCACAACACTTCCTGTGGTGTTCCTAAATATGAATAATGTGGAAAGAGTTCCGATTGTTACTTTACCTTCAGTAGAGCAGGCAGGAGATGAATGGGTAAGGGCAGAGAAATGCAGCAGGTGCAAGTTTTCTGTTTTACGTGCAGCAGTAAATTGCCTATGTCAGTAAAATGAGATGAATCTTGTTGATATGATGTAACACCAAGAGCAGCCACTGAACAACACACAATATATTAAACAATATATTAAAACTAGCTATACGAAGTCCAAAAACACAAAACAGAAACAAAGAAAGAGGAAACACTAGAGCTAAAAATCTGATGAAGACTCCATCATATTCTTGATTCCATATGTCTAACATATCGAAATGTGCCAATAAAGGACAGAGACTTGCAGAGTGCATTAAACAATACGACATAGCATAGGATAAGCGATATGAGCAGAGCGAAGTGAAGCAGGAACTTCAGTCCTGCACATGGAAGGAAAAACGCATGCCCCCTCGCTGATCCCCACGCCAGAGGAATACGGTACAGAAAGCAGCACTACGAGCCAATACGCCTAGTAAGTGTGAACACACCACGTGTGAGTCAATAGAAGTTAGTGATGCAACAACAGGAATTGTACACCATCACCCAGAACAGTTGTTCTTTCAATGCAAGCTTGTCCATTGTTGGAAAATCAAGTGATCCACCACATCAAAAGGCTAAGGAAGAAAAGTGCTCACGCTCCTAGCAGTACGTTTCCCAGGGAGATTAGGAATCTTGATGAACAGTATCTGCAAAACGACCTGAGGCTGACACTGTGTGCAGAAAACTGTTTTGTCAATGATGAGGAATAACACACAAGTATTTATTTTCATGCTCTCTCATAGCAGTGGCATTATTAGTTAAATTCCATTTCTTCGGCACAGTGAAGTAGCCTAGTGGCTAAAGTACTCATCATACATGTGCCGGGATCCCAGATGGGTGCTGGTTCTAATTCCAATGGCCCTGCTTCCCATCGAGCTACCTGCTCTTGGCCTGGGAAAGCAGTCGAGGATGGCCCAAACACTTGAGATCCTGCAACCCATGTGGGAGACACGGAAGAGACTCCAGGTTCCTGGCTTCGGATTAGCTTAGCTCCAGTTGTTGCAGTCATTTGGGGAGTTAATCAGCAGATGGAAGATCTTTCATAGGAAATGAATCAAATGAAAACTGATACATCAGAAATGAAGAATACAGTGGAACAAATTAAAAGTACAGTGGAGAGTCTCCAAAATAGAATGAATCAGGCAGAAGAAAGAATCTTAAAATTAGAAGATATTTCCTGCCACCCAGGGGAAACAAACAAAAAGCTGGAAGCAGAGCTGCATCAAGCTAAAACAAGTATTCAAGAATTGAAAGACAATATTAAAAGGCCAAATATAAGAGTTATGGGAGTCCCAGAAAGTACAGAAAGAGAAACTGGGATTTAAAGTATATTCAATAAAATAATAAGGGGAAAACTCCCTAATCTAGAGAAAAAATTGGGAAACAACATCCAGGAGGGACACAGAACTCCCAACAGGGCTGACCAAAAGCCATTTTCACCATGACAACATGATAATCAAGCTCTCTTCAATCAAACATAAAGAAAAGATTTTAAATCTGCATGTGAAAAAAAACAGTTGACATATAAAGTATTGCCAATTAAACTCACAGGAGACCTTTCACAGGAAACTCTACAGGCCAGAAAAGAATGTAATGGCATTCCAGATTGTAAAACAACAACAAAAAATTGTCATCCCAGGATAACATACTCAGCAAAGCTTTCCTTTGTCTTTGAAATAAAATTCCTCCACAGTAAAGTTAAAAGAATATGCTTCTTCCAAACCTGCCCTTCAAAGGATACTTAAAGATGTTCTCTCTCTCTCTTTTTTTTAAGATTTATTTTATTTTTATTACAAAGTCAGATATACAGAGAAGAGGAGAGACAGAGAGGAAGATGTTCTGGGTGCAGAGTCCCAAAGCTTTGGGCCATCCTCGACTGCTTTCCCAGGCCAGGGAGCTGGATGGGAAGCAGGGCCTCTGGGATACAAACGGGCACCCATATGGGATCCTGGTGTGTTCAAGGTGAGGAGGACTTTAACCGCTATGTTATCACACTGGGTCCTCTCATTAAATTCTTCACTGAGGGCCCAGCACAACAGCATAGCGGATTCAGTCCTAGCTTTACATGTGCCAGGATCACAGATCGGTGCCAGTTCTAATCCTGGCAGCTCCACTTCCCATCCAGCTCCCTGCTTGTGGCCTGGGAAAGCAGTCGAGGACAGTCCAAAGCCTTGGGACCCTGCACCCGTGTGGGAGACGCAGAAGAGTCTCTGGGTTCCTGGCTTCAGAATGGCTCAGCTCCAGCCATTGTGGCCGTTTGGGGAGTGAAACATCGGATGGAAGATCTTCCTCTCTGTCTCTCCTCTTCCCTGTATATCTGACTTTCCAATAAAAAAAAAAAATCTTTAATAAAAAAAATGACTAACATTCACAATTTGAGTTGGATGAATGTAGAGGAATAAGTTTAAGACTCACTACATAGCTACAGTGATGTTTGGCAGGAGACAGAGAAGAACTAAACAGAGAAACCATACTCACACTAAAACAAATGGGCAGTTTGGACAAAAGTAAGAGTGGTTCAATGAAGGAGGCGTCATTCTCTATTATGATACGGTTGTTTATCATCTGGCAAATGTTGCGAGAACATTTATATAACCTTCAGTAAAACAATAGTAATAAAAATTAACTCCAAGGGACCAGTGTTGTGGCATAGCAACTTAAGCCACTGCCTGTGATGCCAGTGTTTCGTGTGGGTACTGGAATTACGTGCAGTTCCCTGCCTTGGACAAACAGTGCAGGATGGTCCAAGTGGTAAGATCCTTACCACCACGTGGGAGGGCCTGAAGAATCTCCTGGCTCCCAGCGGTAGCGCCATTCCTCCCTGGCCACTCCAGCTATGTGGGGCGTGAACCAGCAGTTGGAAGCATTCTTGCTTTTGCATTCTCTCTCTCTATCTCTCTCTCTCTTTCTCTCTCTCTCTCCATATCTGTGTAACTCTTTCAAATAAGTAAATAAAACTACTTTTAAGAATTAACTCAAAGCTGATAAAAGATTTAAGTACAGATGTGAAAAATCAATCTGTATTATTCAGCTTTTTGGTGCTTTAACAAAATAATCTGAGACACATAATGTTCTAAAGGAAAGAGGTCTGCTGGCTGTTGGAGGTTCACGAGACCAGGTGGACTTCAAGGTTTGGTCTCTGGTGAGAGTATTGGTTGGTTTGTTTGTTTTTTAAGATTTATTTTTATTTGAAAGTCAGACACACAGAGAGGTTGATCTGTCGTTCAATGATTCACTGTCCAAGCAGCCACAACGGCCGGAGCTGAGCCAATCGGAAGCCAGGAACCCAGAGCCAGGAACCTGGAGCCTCTTCCAGGTCTCCCACGCAGGTGCAGGGTCCCAAGGCCTTGGGCCATCCTCCGCTGCTTTCCCAGGCCATAAGCATGGAGCTAGATGGGAGACGGCTGCCGGGATTAGAATCAGTGCCCATAGCCCATATGAGATCCCGGCATGTGCAAGGCAAGGATTTTAACCACTTGGCTACTGCGCCAGGCCCTGGTGAGAATATTCTTGCTGGCAGATTTCCGACAGGAACAAAAGCAGCTTATGTCAAGAGGAAGGGTTCCCAAGGTCCATGTGTCCAAGTTCTCCTTGTAAAGCCACCAGGATTGTATCAGCGCACGTGTCAGAATGACTTTACTCCAGTCAAAACGTTTCCCAGCTCACTGTCTGCAAACACTTTAGATAAAATTCCTACTCTCTCAGTGGCATTTGTTTTGTGCTCCTAAACACCCATATGAGGTCAGGGGCAAAAGCATGGTAAAATTAAACATTTTTTGTTCATGCCCCTTCCGTTTTTTTTTAGATCACTGATTTATTTCTTTGAGAGACATAGAGAGCCCATATCCACTGACTCCCTCCCCAGATCTGCCCAGCAGCAGCACTGAGATGACGGAATGCCAACAGATGCCCCGGCTGCACGACTGTCAGGGTTACGCTGCCGCTTGTCAGCGCTTAGCTGTAGTTCCTGGGCAAAATGGCTAGACCACTGCTGCCACTGATGCCTTGATCGTTAAAGCACCCACGCCCTTGGGAGGAACAAATCTAAGTCCAAGGTGTGGGAAACCTCCACTGGTACCTCTTAGCAAATTCAGAAGAGATAACACCAGCATGAAAATTCACAAATTGGTATCAACAGCTTAACAGAAAACTTCCAAGCTGATCGTCCGTGTAGGACACTTTCAGGAAATGCTTCATTCTCCAATATTCTTGATGGCTCGACTGATACTATTGTGTGGAGAAAGACTTCAATAACTGGGTGGAAAATGGCTTCAGAAAGCTGGTATGTTCAGCGGTGGAGACAGAGAGCAGTATGTAAGCATACAGAACAAGGATGGACTCCCAGTGAAATGGCTCAAGATGTCCCAGCAGCAGGATGCTGAACCCTCCGACATGGTCCATGCCTGATCGTCAGGAGACACTTCAATGGCAGCAGGATGGACTTAGGAAAGACACCCATTGTAAACCAGAGGGGAGGGATTGTAGGGAGGGGAACAGAAAATCCCAGCGCCTATGAAACTATTGAACAAAATAATAATGATGATGATAAAAAGAAAATTGCTTCAGAAGAAGCTAGTAAGTGAGAATGAGAAGCCACAGCCAAGTGTTGACAGATGTTTTCTGCTTACTTTCAACATGTACACAAGACTAATATATGATTTAAGATGTGTATTAGAATAATTCGAAGAGATTTCAATTTTAAAAGGACTATAGTTTAAGAATGATATTTTCAGTATTAATAAAATGAAAACTTGAAGTATTAAAAAACAGTAATTTTTAGATCATACACATGAGAAACACACCAGGACCACACATAATATGCGAAGCTTTACACCAAGGGCACGAACCACAAAAGCAAAACTAAGTAGCCATTGTGGGTATTAAAAAACCAAAACCCTTTTGTTCTAGGAATTATCATGTTGAGAAAAAGAAAAACTAGTATCTAAAGGATAGGAGGAAATGTTTTAAGGCCATATCCCAACAGGAAAACAATGCAATGAGACAACGCACAAATGACGTGGAACAGACACCCCGCCAATAGGCATGCACAGCGGTGATGTAAGTGGCAAGACATCCACTCTACACCGAGAGCCGGCGAGTTTGCAGGGAAACTAGTCCTGGCCCTTGGAGCGTGCTAGGGAACCACGTGACAGTTACATCTGTAAATAAAGGAAAGCGACCCGCACCATCCCTGCACCTCCGAGGACCCTGGGGAGGGCAGGGGTCTCGGGCTCCAGTCGTCCCCCTCCCCACCTCCTGCTTTGCCCTCTGTCAGCTCTGCACAGCACACGCAGGCTTCCCGGGACTCCGACCCGGGACTCCTGGGCTGGAACCCCGCGCGGCCCCGCATCACTCACCCTGAGGGCCACGGCCTCTCATCCTCCCTGACCCCTCGCTGGCTCGGCCTGGGCCTCCAGGGCAGGCACGGGTGGGGAGGAGGGCGGCTCGCCCCGGGGCCCACTCTCACTCCCTGCCCAGAAGGGTGGGCGGCAACGCTCCAAGACTGGAGACGCTAGGACACGGTGGGGGTCGGTGAAGGAATGGAGGAACCCCGGGCCATCACTCCCGTCCTCACCAAAACTCAACAGCCCGGCTCCCGTGGAGCGAGGACAGGTGCACGCAGCCGGCTCACCTGGAGGCCGGCATCGCCCGCGCTCCCGGAGAAGAGCGGATTCCTGGCTGGGAGCCTGAAGTGGGCGCACGGAGACCACAGCCCCTGGGGCCGGGCATGCAGGGCGTGCAGGGCGTGCAGGGCGTGCAGGGCGTGCAGGGCGTGCAGGGCGCACGGGTGCCGGAGCCTCACCGGGGTCTCCGTCGTCAGCCTCCGGATCCCACTGGGCTCGGCCCCGAGGGCGGACGGAGCTGCTGAAGGGACCGCGACGGCTCGACAACCCAGCGTTGTTGCGTGGAGTGTAGGACGGGGTCAACCCAGGCCACCTCGGGGAGGCCGACGTCCTGCTATGCGACAGCGGGAAAGGACCTACAGCCGGAGCCCCGCCCTCTCGCGGCGCCCCGCCCACGCACATCAGCGGCCACGCCCACCGGCCTCCCCGACTCCACCCACCCACCTCCCTGGCCCGGCCCACTTCCTTCCTCGGCCTTCCCCTCCCGCCTCCCAACTCCGCCCACCGACTTCCTCGACTCCTCCCACAGGACGCCCCGGCCCCGCCCACCGCGTCCTCGGCCTCCAGGTCCAACCCTCTCTGGCCCCACCTGCCCGCCTCCCCGATACCGCCCACCGGCCTCCCCGGCCCCGCCCACTGGCCTCCCCGGTCCTGCCCACCGGCTTCCCTGACCCCGCCCGCCGGCCTCCCC
Source organism: Ochotona curzoniae (assembly GCF_017591425.1). Taxonomy (NCBI): domain Eukaryota; kingdom Metazoa; phylum Chordata; class Mammalia; order Lagomorpha; family Ochotonidae; genus Ochotona; species Ochotona curzoniae. Next base: position 61,229,202 of record NW_024467106.1, read on the forward strand.
GGCCCCGCCCACCGGCTTCCCTGACCCCGCCCACCGCCCGTGGCTGGTCCGCCGGGATGACGTCACGCTGGGGCTGGGCCTCACAGAACATTTCAGTCGGCCCACAGAATTTCCACTGAGTATTTCTGGGTTTTGCCCCCTCAGTATTTTTTTTTTCGCTTAGGAAAACGCAATTATATTCTTAGAAAAACTATTTGCATAAGTCTGTAATCTACTTGTTACGCTTATTTTTGGGTGAGTTTGTCAGGAATGTCAATGTGGAGGAACCCTGTGAAAGGAAAAGCCTTGGAAAGGCTCCATGGTCTTAAAGGGCACGAGCGATCCTGACGACGAGAGTGAGGGCTTCCTCACGGAATGACCTCTGGGCACTGGCTTTCTGGCGTTTCTGAACCCGCTCTGTTGGGGGAAGTCTGTCCGGCTGAGCCGACACGGTGATGGGGCACGGAGCCCGATACTGAGGCTCTGAGGAGCCAAGGGCCCACCCGCCTTCCCTCCTGTCTGTTCCTGTTGCTGTCCGCGCTTCAGCCACCCTCTCCTGACCCTGAGGACCCAAGGGCCCAGGCGGTCGCAGTCTCCAAAACGCTGAGCCTCCCCAGACCCTGCCCTGGGTCCGGGAGTGTCAGGACTAGGGCACACTTTAACCTGGAGTCCTTCACAAGCCCTGCCCGGGACGGTAAGTCGCGAACCCAGCAGCTGCAGCCAAGGAGCCCGTTCGGGCCCAGGGCAAGAGCCGGGAGGAGGTCACGGGGGCGGGGCCGAGGGCAGGGGCGGGGCCTGTGGGACAGGGGCGGAACCTGCAGGACGGGGGCGGGGCCGAGAACAGGGGCGGGCTCGGTGTCGTGAGCTAGAGCGGGCCGAGGGCGGGGGCGGGGCCTGGGTCTGCAGGACTGGGGCGGGCTCGACGGGGCGGGGCCTTAGGCAGGGGCGGGGCCAGCGTGTGGGCCTTGGGCGGAGAAATGCAGCCGGCAGGCGTGGCTGGGAGTGAGGTCGGTTGGTGGCTGAACAGGTGGTTCGCGTTGATTCCGGGTAGGAACTGGGTTGAGGTGGAAACAGGGGAGGGGACTTCGCCGACTGAGTTGGATGGAGAGCGGGGCGGTCTATGTGGAGTCAGGCCTTGGGAAGGGAGCGTGCAGAGGGATGCGGCATGCGTGCAGGCGGCCTCGATGACGGGCGGGTCCGGGCGGAACCACCCGGGGCAGGCCCGCACCAGGTGTCTGCAGCTGGTGTCTCAGGAGCGGGGCCCACGGGAGGCCTGGCCCGCGGGAGCCTGGGCCCACGGGAGGCCGGGCCCACGGGAGGCTGGCGGCAGTGCCCTGCCGTGGGCCGACCCTGGCCTCCACACCATGCACCTCTGAAGCACAGACCGCCCTTCGGGTCGAGCCCAGTGGGTGCAGAAGGCTGACGACGGCTTCACCCTCCCCGACTGACCCAGGTGAGGCTCTGGCCGTGTGAACCCAACACGCCTGGCTCCAGGGCAGTGGGCTTGGCCAGTCCACTTAGGGCTGCGCGCCAGGAGTCCACATCCCCACATCCCCCGGCGCACGCCCCAGGTGAGCAGGTCCCCTGCACCTGTCGGTACAGTATCTCACCGTGGGGTTAATTTTCATTGCCCTAATGTCTCATGATGTTTGCGTCTTTTTCTGTATTTATTTCTTATCTATGTATATACGTATTGGTCCAGTGTCTGTTTTGGTCATTTGCCCATTTTCTAACGGATGCGTTTCTTTTCCTGTTGCAACGCTGACTTCCATGTGTGTGCTAGGTACTTTATATGACACTTTGAAATATTTCTCCTTTTTTGTAGGTGGCTTTTCTGCTTTTCAATATGGTTATTACAAGACCAAAGGGATTGATTTAATTTTTGAATTGCCTGCTTTTTCAGTTTCTTTTTTTTTTTTTTTATGGATGACATTTTTCATGGACAGTTGTGTGTGTTGCTGCTGTGGTCGTATGTTCTGGTATGTCTCTCATATGAACTCCGGAGCTCAGGCAGCTGCTTAGTCCCCGGAACCTTAACACTCAGCACGTTAGTTACAGGGTTTCCAGGCACTGTGCTTGGGAGAAAATGCTGACTGATCGTGGTCTTTATGATAGGATCCCCCGTGATGAATGCTGCTGGTTTTCCGAAAAAGGATTGAGCTCGGTATAGGCATGTGCTATCCCATTTCCCTTGACGCATCAGGACTTTGTCAGGAAGAATTAACCTGTGGCCTGCCAGATGTTGGAGCTCGAAATTCCAATCAACCTCTCTGCTTGATAAAATCAGTCTGCCTGAGATGTTCAGTTATATCTGTGAATTGCCGAATATGAAGTTCTATAATTTTGTATTTAAACCCAGGGTCAATGTTGACTTACTTTTTGCACATCGGGTTTCATCTAGACCGAGGTTCAATTTTTTGCTGATGACTATACAAATGCTTTAGTATGTCTGTTACAGTGAACAACCACACAATAAATGATTGAAAACTGTTAGTCATTGAAATGTGCTTGTGCTTTTTAACATTTAGCATTTATTTATCTTTGTTGGAAAGTCAGATTTGCAGAGAGAGGAGAAACTTCTGCTGGGTCTCCCACATGGGTGCAGGGTTCCAAGGCCTTGGGTCAGCTGCTTTCCCAAGCCACACAAACAGGCAGCTGGAAGGGAAGTGGAGCTGTGACATGAACTGGCGCCTCTATGGGATCCCGGTATATGCAAGGCTTGGACTTTAGCCACCAGGGTACAGTACTAGGCCCATGCCTATGCTTTTGTGGGTCTGAGTGTATCAGTTTAATTGATCTCTGCCTATACCTCTTTAGACACTAGCAAGACTACTAAGTCCTGAAATGAGGTGGCCATTCATCCTTCTACTTCAAAATCACTGCTATCCTAAATCCTTCATTTCCATTCATATATAAGAATAATCTCATCTATTTCTATGAATATATATAGCTATATGTTTAAAGTAATCACATCAAACCTGTGTATCAATTTGAGGAAAATAAGCAGATTTTTTTTTAAAGAAAAATATTTATTTATTTGAAAGTAGAGTTACAAGGGCTGGCACTGTAGCATGCAGGCTAATCCTCTGCCTACAGAGCTGGCATCCTATATAGATGCCAGTTCCAGTTCCAGCTGCTCCACATCTGACCCAGCTGCCTGCTAATGGCCTGAGAAAGCATCAGAGCATGACCCAACACATTGCGTCCCTGCACCCATGTGGGAGACCTGGAAGCAGCCCCTGGATTCTGACTTAGGACCAACCCAGCTCTGATCACTGGGGCCATTTGGGGAGTGAACCAGCAGAGAAGATTCTCTGTCTCTCCCTTTCTCTGTAACTCTTTCAAGTAAAAGTAAACAAATCATTTTAAAAAGCAAGAAAAGAGAGAGGAGAGACAGAAAGAAAAATCTTGTATCTGCTGGGTTTTTTTTTTTTAAGATTTATTTATTTATTGGAAAGTCAGATATACAGAGAGGAGGAGAGACAGAGAGGAAGATCTTCCATCCGATGATTCACTCCCCAAGTGAGCACAACGGCCGATGCTATACCAATCCGAAGCCAGGATCCAGGAACCTCTTCTGGGTCTCCCACACGAGTGCAGGGTCCAAAAGCTTTGGGCCATCCTCGACTGCTTTCCCAGGCCACAAGCAGGGAGCTGGATGTGAAGTGGAGCTGCCGGGATTAGAACCGGCACCCATATGGGATCCCGGTGCGTTCAAGGCGAGGACTTTAGCTGCTAGGCCAAGCCACCAAGCCTGTATCTGCTGGTTTATTCCTCTGATGGCTGCAATGGCTGGAACAGGACCAGGTTGAAGCCAGGAGCCAGGAGTTTCCTGCAGGTCTCTGAAGGCGGGTAGTCACAGCCCAAGCACTTGTGACTTTTGCTGCTGTGTTCTCCAAACCATTACAGGAGCTGGCCAGAAATGGAACAGCTGAGACAAGGACCTGCACTCATATGGGATGTTGGCATTGCAGATGAAATGTTAACCCACTGTGCCAAATTGCCAGCTCCCCATTTTGGGGGGTTTAGATCAAAGTACTTTCCTTCTAAATCACTGTAAAATCTGTGAGAGTTTTAATTTTTAGGTCCGTGTGCTTATTGCTACTATTCAGATGAATAATTGGTTTTGTGTTTCTGTTTTCATCTTCTATTCTGAGACCCTGGTTAACACTCTGGTTATTTGTATGAAGTTTTTAAAGATTTATTTATTTTTATTGGGAAGACAGATATACACAGAGAAAAAGAGCAAGATTCTCCATCCACTGGTTCACTCCCCAAGTGGCTGTAACAGTCAGAGCTGAGCTGATCCAAAGCCAGGAGCCAGGAGCTTCTTTTGGGTCTCCCACACAGGTGCAGGGTCCCTAGGCTTTGGGCCGTCCTCAACTGCTCTCCCAGCCACAAGCAGGGAGCTGGATGGGAAGTGGAACAGCCAGGACATGAAACATCACCCACATGGGATTCTGGCACACGCGAGGTGAGGATTTAGCCATTGAACCAATGTGCCGGGCCCATGGTGTATAATTCTTTTTATATGCACTGCTGAATTTTACTTACTAATACCATATACAGAATTTTTGCATAAGGCATACTAATTTGTCATTTTCCTGGTTTGGGAATCACTGTGATACTAGCTTTATACAATGAGCTAGGAAGCACTTTATTTTCTTTGCTCTGAAAAATGATGTGTAGGGCCCGGCGCGGTGGCGCAAGTGGTTAAGGTCCTCGCCTAGCACGCCCGGGATCCCATATGGGCGCCGGTTCTAATCCCGGCAGCCCCGCTTCCCTTCCAGCTCCCTGCCTGTGGCCTGGGAAAGCAGTCGAGGACGGCCCAAGGCTTTGGGACCCTGCACCCGCGTGGGAGACCCGGAGGAGGCTCCTGGCTTCGGATCTGCATAGTATCGGCCCGTTGCGCTCACTTGGGGAGTGAATCATCGGACGGAAGATCTTCCTTTCTGTCTCTCCTCTCTGTATATCTGCCTTTCCAATCAAATAATAATAAAAATAAATCTTTAAAAAAAATGATGTGTAGAAGTGATTTTTTTTTTCCGTATGCCTACTTTTATTTCTATTCTGTGGTTATACGATTATCATAAGCTGTATAAATGTAGTCAGATTGCCTTAATCCACATCACTGTCCTGTGTTTATTTAGGTTGTTTAGATGTAATCAGTGAACAATAGTCTCTGTCAGACATTGTATTTTTTAAAAAAGATTTATTTATTTTTATTGGAAAGGCAGAAATACAGAGAGGAGAGACAGAGAGGAAGATCTTCTGTCCGACGATTCACACCCCAAGTGACCGCAACAGCTGGAGCTGCGCCAATTAGAAGTCAGGAGTCTGGAGTCTGCTCCAGATGTCCCATATGGGACGGTACCCAGGGATAAGGAGCTGCCACCTCACATCAACCCAGGGTCCCATGTGTGCATGTTCCGAGGGTTCTGCTCAAGTCATTTGGATAGCTCTGAAATGTTGTCAGTTTCACTGGTCCAAGGATGGTGCAGCCCTACCATCGGCCACGGGCTGACATAGTCGGCCTCAAGTCTCCATTCACTGAGATTTTTGCTGTCATCATTTGAACGGGTAGTTGTCCAGTTTGTTATGTTCTCCTTCCATTACAGCACCAAATGAGCTGCCATATTCTCCTTTTTCTCAGGGTCTGTTTCCACTGCTCCACCTTTTTCACTAAGTAGGACATATTTTTGCAAGTGAGCCCAAAGACCTGAGCCAGGCGACCCAAGCCCTGCACCCCTGGGGCTCATGAACTGCCACCAACCTAAAAGGTAAACCCCAGGTCTGGCCTGGGCAACCAGAGCCTCACCAGATCCTCTGTCCCCAGGGCTCACAAACCCGGCCCCCCCATGCAGATGGGCACCAGGAAGTGAGCCGAGCTACTTGAGCTCTGTCAGACCCCCTACCCCTGGGACTCACACTCCCTGCCCCGCTGACCCCAGGCCTGCACTACTTGCCTCACCTCAGCATCCACAACCTTATTGTGCATTCTGGCCTGGTCTCTGTTGCCCCCAGTTCCAGCTGCAGCCTATCCCAGCCCAGCCTGATTGTTGTACGGTCCCTAATGTGAACTGGTTGGTGTTGTGGCCCAATCTGGCTCCTTCTGTCCCCTGTCCTTGTTCTCATATCTACCAGTGTTGTTATGAACTGGCCCAGACAGGACTATCCCCAGACCTGGCCCACATGAATGCAGTGGGTGCTGTAACCTGGTATGTCCTGGGCTGCTCCTTGTCTTGATTCTTGCACTCACGTGCAGGGGCTGCATCCTAATGAAGGGGTTTTCCAAGCTGCTCTATTGAGTCTCCTCCCAGTGGCAGTTCTCGCACACACCAGTGGGTCCTTGATCCAGGCTGACTTTGTCCACCTTCTCCCCTGGCAAGAACAATGGCCTTGTTCAACCGGCCCACATCCATTCTGGTCCTTACTGTTGGGTGTTGCAGCCCAGTGATACCTGGTTCGTGCCCAGACACAGTTTTCACGTGGTTCAGAGGGAGTCAAGACCTAGCCCAGCCCATTCTACACCCTACCTCGCTCTCAGGAGTTCCCGTGGGTACTAGTGTCTAGCCCAATCTGTCCCTCCTCAGACCCAGTCCATGCCTGTACCGGTGGAGGCTGTAGCCATGTCCAACCCAGCTTACTGGCCCCAGCCTACTCTTGTCTTCACTAGTGGACCTCAACCCATCTGGAGCGTGCCTTTAGCTCCCAACCAGGCCTGTTCCCATCCACAGTTCTTGGGCAAGCCAGCAGAAATTGCAGTTCCACAGGGGTGAGCCCACATTTCCCCCACAGATTCCACTATAATGCCTACTTCTCTCACTCTTGTTCTCCCCTCCAAATCAATTTGGTGTCAGCCCCTAATTACTTACACGTCTAGTGGTCTTATCTATGTGAGTCCCTCAGCTGTAATTCCTAACCTGGGCGTAAAACCACAAGTCATTGCTCAATACCAACTGTGTGATCCCATCATCCACTTGTAAATCCAGACTCCTCAGATTCCCAGGGCATGCCGCCAGGCCAACCAAGAGGCTCCATCTAGTGCGTTCAGCACCCTGGGTGCCTGGGCCCTTCCAGGGGGAGCACGCAGCCTGGCTGCATGTACCTGTGTGGGTCAAAAAAACTTCCAGGATGAGGTGGATCAAGAAGCCCGCTGAGTATCCCTTCGCCCAAGGAGCCACCGTGCTCAGTTATTCGTACCTGCATTGGTTAGAAAGATTCCAGGTTGGAGATCCTGAAGACCTGCCACAAACTCAAGCTCATGTTGATTGCAAAAGCCATCTCACAGGGGAAAACAATGCCTCAATAGATTACAAAATTCTTAGTGGGGTGGTTGAGTGTCCATGCGAAAGGGGTGAACCTGCGTCAAGGTGGTCAGAGAGAAATCCGGCGGGCCCTGCAAAACATGTGGAAGCTCCCCTGGGCCCTGCCAAGCAGGGGAGCTGTTCTCTACATACCTTTGTGTTATTCACACCCACTGCACAGACCCCAGCATACTAGCAAGTACAGGGCCTGGCACAGTCTGTTACCCCAATCAGCTGGTGGTTGCAATTGCTGAGTCGGTTCTGTTTCCAGACCTGTCTTCCACACGAACCAATGGGTATTGCAGTCCAGTCTGATTCTGCCCAGCACACACTTGGTCCTTAAATAAACCAGTGGGAGCTGCAGCCTAGTCAGAGCGACCCACAATGACCCCCACTAGGCCTGCTCCCTGGCCCTAATTCCTGTGCTTGCCAGTATGTATAGCAGACTAGTCCAGTCTGTCCCACATCCCATTCAGCTCTCCTACCCTGGCTCATACAGACCAGTAGGTGTAAGAGCCTAGCTCAGCATGACTTGTGCTCCATCCTGATTTCTGTTTTTGCTTGTGAGCTAAGGTTTGCTTGGCCCTGCCTGGTCCACCCTGTTCCATTACTGACCCTCACATTAGCAGCCATTGAAGCTACTTTGCCCAGCTTGTCCGACCCCCAGGTCTGGACCATGTGTTCACCAGCAGGAGCTAAGACCCACCAGGAGAGTTTCTGAAGTTCCTCTACTTGATCCACTCCCAGACCCAGTTCTCATACATGCCAGTGGGTGTTAGGCCAGTGTCCAGCATAGTCTGGCCTTCCATTTGGCTGTATATGAGCTGGTGAACGTTGCAGCCCGGCCCACCCCACAACCTATTCAGGATGCACATTTGGGTGCTGCTGCCCTGACCAGTCCAGACTGTTGGGGGTTCCTTTACCTGTGATTGATGGCAGGCTCCTTGGTCACACCTAGTTTAGTCCATCACTGCCCCAACTCTTGAGCTAACCAGTGGGACTAGTATTTCCAAAGGGTTTGCCCACATATCCCCCACGGAATCTACCCCTAGGACTGGTTCTCTTGTGTGCTGGCTAATGTCATGGCCCTGCCTAAGGTGACCTGTCTCCTGATCCATCATTCTGTCAGGTACTAGGGTATGGTCCTGCTAGACAAGCCCCCAGCCTTAGCTTTTGCATGGACTTTTTTTTTTTCATATAGAGAAGGGTTACTTATTCGAAAACAGATTATATATAGACAGAGGAAAACAGAGAGAAAGAGAGGACCTTCCATCTACTGCACATTCCCTAGATGACTGTTGTGGCCATGAATTGTCTAGATCATTATCCAGGCCTCCTAGATGGGTGACAGGGGTCTCACCATTTGGGCCATCTGCTGTAGTTTTACCCAGGCCATTAGCAGGGAGCTGGTTCAGAAATGGGACAACTGGGGCGTGAACCATTGCCCGCATGTGGTGCTAACACTCTGGGCAGTGGCATAACACTCCAGATGACGATGTTGGTCCCATGTGTGTCACTCTCAGGCATGGTTAGGTTTCACGTGTAATGCATCAGGTCTTTGGTTAAAGGCTCAGATCAGGCTGCACGGTCCGATTATGGAAAGGGCAGGTATGAGTGATTCTTAGGAAGACAAACAGAGTTCTGTGACAAACTGGACTCTGAGTAGTCATGGAGTTAACACCAGGATGGTGGGGTGTGGGGCTCCATGGACATCTCTTGGAATATACATGGGGGTTGAGGAGCAACTACATGTCAGAGGGACGCCATGATTTTAAGCTGAGCAGCCAAGAGGATCTGAAGCTCTGGGAGCAAAAACTGACCACAGTGACCTGCGGGGCAACTTCAGACTCTGCCTTGAAGTCCTGCCACCCTCACCTGACTTTGCTCTCCAGAACCCTAACTGTACATGCTTACTCTGTGCATCTCCAAGCCCCTCACGATGTTTGCGTATTGTGTCTGCATCTGTGCCAGGTCTTCTGCCAGAAAAGCCCAGCCCCATCCATTTTTTCCCTCCTACCTCATGTGTATCTAATAGTCATGTTGCTTGACATCTGTAAGAGATTTCCAGATATTATGAGATGTGCAGCGCATTGCAGTGGTCTCCTGTCACCCCCAGTTCTGCAATTCAGGGCCACCTCCTCCAGGGAGTTGTCCCTGGCTTGTCCCATCCATAGTCACAGCAGGGACCATGGTAGGTGGGCAAAGCTGAGGCATTAAGTACTCATGCCACCCTCATAGACACCTATAGACTCACAAGCTGCTTCAGACGGCAGCAGCTCTGAGGACTGAATCCATTTGTCCTCTTGTTCACAATCTGGTGACATGGTATCAGTTCCATGTGAACGATGGAGGTCTCATGTCTAGGAATCCTCTCTCTGTCCCTCACCAAATCCTACACCCACTCAGATCCTTCTCTCCTCTGTAGCCACACCACACATGTCCCCTGCCCTCCCTACAGCTGTGATAGGGACAAGAATGCCTTTGTGCAGTTGGTCCTGCCCACTCCACCCTGCTCTCCCAGGCATCTCTCTCTAGTTCCCCTGAAGTAAGAAGCCAAGTTCTTAGGCCCTTATCCCATCTGTTTCTCTCTCTCTCTCTCTCTTTAAAGATCAATTTTTTTTTTATTGGAAAGGCAGATTTACAGAGAGAAGCAGAGACATGGAGAGAAAGATAGATCTTCATCCACTGGCTCACTGCCCAAATGGTTGGAAATGCCAGAGCTGAGCCCATCCTAAGCCAGGAGCCAGGAGCTTCTTCCCGGTCTCCCACATGGGTGCAGGGTCCCAAGGCTTTGGCCAGAATGGATGGAAGATATTTCTCTCTGTAATTCTGCCTTCCAGTAAAAATGAATAAATCATTTAAAAATATGGAAAACTGTATAGTACATAGATTTCTCTGTTTTAAATCTTATTTCAATATTAGTACCTTTTGTATTTACAATTTGCTGTTAATAAGAAATAGAAGTGCTTTTGCCTATATAGTTGTATGTGCTTACAATAAGCTCTTTTTTTATTACATTTAATTTTAAAATGTTTAAACAATTTTTTTTCTGTGTTAAGAATTTTTTGAAATTTCAAAGCAAGGACAATGGCTACTTAATTTTACCTCTAAATAACTCAGTGAATAATAGTGCTAAACTGATGATGATAATATGAGCTTTACATGGTGTGGAATGCTCCAGCCCTGGATGTTGTGGTCATTTGGGAGCAAGGAGATGGAGAAAGCCCTCAGGCTCCACGCCAGACCCTGACTGCCAGGAGAGCAGGGCTGCCCAGCTAGCTGTCTCCTTCAGCCTGCAGTCTCAATTGCAGTACATCACCAGAGTTGGAACCCGAAGTTGCAGGTCCCCATCTCTTAACACCTGCTGGGGCTGGGTGGGTGGGCCCAGGCCAGGCGGATTGCTTGGGGGTCAGGGGGCTTTGTCCCACTTTGCGCCTACTGAGGGAGGGCGTGACTGCAGCTGCTTTCCCAGGCCACTAGCAGGGAGCTGGATGAGGAGCAGGACTGCCTGGATTAGAACCGGCAGCCTTATTGGATCCCATCGTGTTCAAGGCAAGGACTTTAGCTGTTAGGCCAGCGCCCCGGGCCTGATAGCACTTTTTTTAACAACTTATTTCGTGCGTAGGAAAGGCAGAGGGACAGAGAGCTGTCCTGTCTGTTGGTTCTTTCCCCAAATGTCCTCACCAGTCTTGGCTGGGCAAGGCTTATGCCAGGAGCCAGGAAGTCACTGTAGATGGCAAGTACAAGCCTACTTGAACCAGCTCGTGTTGCCTCCCTGGGTGCACATTAGCAGGAAGCTGGACTGGAGCTAGGAACCAGGGTTTGAGGACAGCACTGTCATAAGGAGGCATGCCTCAAGTGCAGTTGAGTCACAGGACCAGAGACCAAAATACTTCTAACACTCCCTTGTCTGGATGCCACAGATTTTGGTATGTTGTCATTTCATTTTTATTTGTTTTAAAAATATTTTTATTTGCCTTTAATTTTTAAAAAATTGATTGAGAATATATGGTTCAGTTTCCATGTGTTTGTATATTTTATTGTTTTTATTTTATTCCACTTTTATTTCCTGGAGACCTGGGGAGATATATATATATTTTTTTTTCTAGACATATTGAGGTTTATCTAATAGCCTGTCGTATCCTGGAAAAAGTTCTGTGTACTGCTGAGAAAATGGGTTCCCTCAGCTGTTCTATAAATGTCTGTTAGATGTGCTTGGTTTCTATCATGATTTGTTTCACATATGTCTGCAGATTCACTTACCAGATAATCTGTCCATATGGAAAATCGGAGTTGAAGTCTTCAACTATTACAGCATGGAGTCTCTGTCTCCCTTTAGATGAAATATTCACTTTCTATGTGTAGGTGTTCTGGCTCTGTGTTTGAATGTTTTTCCTTTATATCTTCAAGCTGAATTGATTATTTTTATCAGTATATAATGATACCGTTTGTCTCTTCCAACATTTTGTATTTAACATGTGCTTTATCTGCTGTGAGTCTGGCTGCTACTGACTCCCCCAGGGAAGGCCTTTGGTGTCTGGGAAGCATTTGCTCTCATCCCTTCTAATGGAGTCAGCTCTGGCTCTGCAGGTCCAATTCTCGCCCATGGCCTTCACCATGCCCAGGAAATCCGAGCAAGTGAAAACCCAGGGTCACGAGGTCAGCACCAGTCAGCACCAGCATCTTGGTCTTGCTAAATGCTCTTCTCCTGAGGAGCAGGAAATATGTATCAGGAGGATTGTTTAGCAGCATGTAGGAGAAAACCAATAACAATGCAGGTGATCCTTCTCTAGGGGAATTTAGAAGATGAGGGCAGTGCTTGTGGAAGCCCAACCCACACCCATTTGCACTCTCATGGGTTTGCTCCTTGCTGTGGATGTAATCTGCTGAATGAGTTCTGTTGAGAAATGTCGGGAGAGCTGTGGGTAGAGAGGTGCCAGGGGCTGAGGACAGAAGGCCTTGAGGACCCTCAGTGCCTGTGTGTTGATGAACTCTATCTCTGCACATATATGGGAGACTCCTGATTTTGCCATTGTGGCAGGTAAACCAGACTGCACTGCAAAGCTTCCGCCAGCTGCTTCAGGACCACACGTGTGGCTCCCTCCTGCCTGCCTCTGGACAGCATGTGGCTGCTCTCTGCTTCTATGGTGATAGCAGGGTGGCCTGCACACAGCTGGCAGGTGAGGCCGGAGGCCGTCACAACATTTGGTGGTCATGGAGGCCTGCATAGACCATGCCCAGAGCTCATCCCCACCTCAGCCAGCCCTGCGCCAGGACCCAGGACCACAGCAGTGAACACGGAGCCCCAGTAGAGAAGGTCTTTGCTGTCATAGAGGGAGGCTCACAGTTCCATAAGGGGGATGGAAAATAAGCTCCAAAAGTTTCAAGGTCAATGAAACCAAAACGTGTGGGAGATTTCCCCTGGATCTCTGTCTGCTTGGCCTGTGTGGGAGGTCATAGGCACATGGCACACCGTGACCCCGGGGGAACCCTCTGGCAATGGTTTTGGCTAACTGAGACCTCAACCTGGCCTGTTCATTGGCTATATAGGCGGGAGCTATGGGGTAACATCCAGTCTCTCTTCTCTGTCCTTGGACTAGCTGTGCTGAAACATCCTTGATAAGCGTCTCAGAGAAGTAGGTATAGTCCCATGTTGCTTGCCAACTACATGTGTTGTACATGACCTTCAGCTGACCCATAGCCACACATGGTGAACTTGTGATATACCTGTCAGTCATGTGTGTTACCTGTTACATGATTGGAGGGTCCAGAGATAGACATGCCTTCTAACGAACTACAGTGTCATTGTTGGGTGGGAGAACTACTGGGAGACACCCTTCCGCCTTCCCTTTTCTTAGTCTATATAAGATTGTGCTGCTTTACAATCAACAGACATGCTAGATCAGACTGTGGTGGTTCTTGCTGTGGCTGAGCACCGTGGCTTCACCCCATCGATGGTCGCAGGCCTGCTGGTCAGGAAACCCCTAAGGAAAACAAGCAAAAGTAATGGTGTGTGGAAGGGCTGGGAGAATAGCAGGTGCTGAGGCCCTGAGGCTAGAGCAAGGCTGGAGGAGGAGACCAAAGCAGGAGGCACTGCTATGGTGTTACTCACGGAGGACATGCTGACCTTGGGTTCAAACAGATACCTGGATGTCTAGCAGAAGGTAGACTACATGGGAGACATGAGGGGTGACAGGTCATGGGAACAGAAGGCAAAGCTACAAAATATTCCAGAGAGGGAACTGGGGATTGTCATGAGGTCCGACTGGAACACATGACAAGGAAGGGGTCCTTTCTGTGGAGACCAAAGTTCGTCCAGATGGTGATGGAAGAGACAGCTCTGCTCTAGGGTCGCTGCACCACATCCAACCTGGGAGCCATCGCAGCCTCCACAGGGCCACCACCCCTCGCTGTGGGAGTTTGGAGTAGAGGTTGTGATCTGAGCCTCTGACTGGGAAGTTTTAATTCTTACACATATTTTTTAAAATTTATTTATTTTTATTGGAAAGGCAGATATAGAGAAAGGAGGAGAGACAGAGAGGAAGATCTTCTGTCCAATGATTCACTCCCCAGGTGACCGCAAGGGCTAGTGCTGCTCCTATCTGAAGCCAGGAGCCAGGAACTTCCTCTAGATCTCCCACGCAGGTGCAGGGTCCCAAGGCTCTGGGCCGTCCTCGACTGCTTTCCTAGGCCACAAGCAGGAAACTGGATGGGAAGTGGAGCTGCCGGGATTAGAGCTGGTTCCCATTATGGGATCCGAGTGTATTCAAGGTGAGGACTTCAGCTGATAGGCCACGCGCCGGGCCCAAAGTTTTAATTCTTAAGTCACACCTAACACAAAATGCAGAGTTAGCCAAGGAAAGAGAGAGAGAGCCCGAGAGATCTTCCATTTGCTGGTTCACTCCAAAGTTGCCACAATAGCTGGAGCCATGAGCTTCCTCCAGGTCTCCCATGTAGGTGCAGTGACCCAAGCACTTGGGCCATCTTCTACTGCAATCCCAGGTGAATTAGCAGGGAGCTGGATCAGAAGCGGAGCAGCTGGGACTCAATGCCAGCATCTCGGGTAGTTTAACCTACTAGGCCACTAACACCACAACGTCATGGGCCACGTGCCCTTTCAGGCTGAAGCCTCTTCGGTCTTCATGGTTCAGGCTGTCAGTCTAAATAACAAGCCAACAATCAGAGAGAGAGATTCTTTTAAACTAATGATACTGATTTTAGGAGCTGCAGCAGAGCATGCAGGCAATGTGCATGCTTCAGGAACCTGTGATCATAATCAAACAGATGGAGGCAAGGGGAAGTTTTGTTTTTGCTTTGCTTATTTTTTTTAACTTTATTATTATTATTATCATTTTATGATACAGTTCCATAGGTCCTTGGATTTTCCTTACCCAGTCCCCAAGTCCCCTCCCTCCATGAGTTCCCCTATATTATTAATATAATATAGTTCTTCATAAGTAGTCATATGTCCATCATTGCGGGTATGGACTATGGCAGAGAGTCCAGCTTCCTATTGTCAAGATATAGTTAACAATTTCAGGGCCCGGCGCGATAGCGTAATGGTTAAGGTCCTCGTCTTGCATGCGTCAGGATCCCATATGGGTGCCGTTTCAATCCCAGCTGCTCCACTTCCCATCCAGCTTCTTGCTTGTGGCCTGGGAAAGCAGTTGAGGACGGCCCAAAGCCTTGGGACCCTGCACCTGCATGGGAGACCCGGAAAAGCAGTTCCTGGCTCCTGGCTTCAGATCGGCTCAGCACCAGCCATTGCAGTTGCTTGGGTGGTGAATCATGGGACGGAGGATCTTCCACTCTGTCTCTCCTCCTCTCTGTACATCTGACTTTCCAATAAAATAAATAAATTTTAAAAAATTAAAACATCAAAACAATTTCAGTGGGAGTCCATCATTGATCTCGAAGTAGAGATGCATACTGCGTAGTGTCCTCACATCTGGATATGATAGTCTCCATCACACAATTACTATACATCCCCTTAAATGAAAAGTCACAATACAAAATCAACAACAGGAAGAAAAGAAGAAACTAAGACACATGAACTTAAATAATATGCTACTGAATGACTAATGTGTCACTGAAGAAATGAAAAAGAAAATCAAGAACCTTCTTGAAGAAAATGATGCTTCTGTGTGATCTATGAGTCATTGGAGAACTTAATGAGGAAGAAAGTTTTTGAAGAAATGAAGCTAAATGAAAAAAATCCATGAGATATAGTTTCTGCTTCTCTTTGTTGGTGAGATATGTCTTCTGTAGGAAACAAATGGATGGGTTTTGTTTTTTGAATCCATTTATTAATCTATGATGTTTGATTGATGACTTTAAGTCATTTGCGTTTAAGGTTAATATGAATGGGTGGCATTTTGGTCCTGTCATTTAGCAATGGGTTGTTCATTGTTTGATTTACTCTTCTGTTGTTATTTTATTGCGATGTTCTTCATTTTGCCTTTGGTTTTGGTGAATGCCATTCCTCTTCTCTGTTAAGAGAACATCTTTGAGTATTCTGTGTAGGGCAGGTCTGCAAAAGGTATATTCTTTTAACTTTTCTTTGCTGTGGAAGAATTTTACTTCATTTTCAAAGACAAAGGGAAGCTTTGCTGGATACATTATCCTGGGCCGACAATTTTTTGCTTTTAGAATCTGAAATGTGTTACTATACTCTCTCTCTCTCTCTTTTTTAAAAAGATTTATTTATTTTTATTACAAAGTCAGATATACAGAGAGGAGGAGAGACAGAGAGGAAGATCTTCTGTCCGATGATTCACTCCCCAAGTGAGCGCAACTGCCGGTGTCCGAAGCCGGGAACCAGAAACCTCTTCTGGGTCTCCCACACGGGTGCAGGGTCCCAAAGCTTTGGGCCGTCCTTGACTGCCTTCCCAGGCCACAAGCAGGGAGCTGGATGTGAAGTGGAACTGCCGGGATTAGAACCGGCGCCCATATGGGATCCTGGCGCGTTCAAGGCGAGGACTTTAGCCGCTAGGCCACGCTGCCGGGCCCTGCTAGATTCTCTTTTGGCCTGTAGAATTTCCTGTGAAAGGTCTCCTATGAATTTAACTGGCATTGCTTTATATGTCAATTGATTTTTTTTTTCATGTGCACATTTAAGGATCTTTATGCTCTATTGATGAGAGCTTGATAACATATGTCATGGTGAAGATCATTTTTGATCAAGCCTGTTGGGAGTTCTGTGCCTCTCCTGGATGTTGTTTCCCAATTCTTTCTCTAGATTAATTTTCCCTTATTATTTCATTAATAACATTTTAAAACCAAGCTTCTCTTTGTGCACCTTATGGGACTCCCATAACTCTTTTTTTAAAATTTTTTATTTGTTATTAACATTGTATTATGTGATACAGTTTTATAAGCACTGGGGAGTCCCCCCACCCCTCCCACACCCCTCCTCCCATAGTGGATTGCTCCACCTTGCTGCATAACCGCGATTCAAGTTCAGTTGAAATTCCTTCATTGTAAGCTCCCATAACTCTTATATTTGGCCTCTTAATATTGTCTTTCAATTCTTGAATACCTTTTTTTAGCTTGACCCAGCTCTGCTTCTAGCTTTTTGTTTGTTCCCCCCGGTGACAGGAAATATCTTCCAGTTTTGAGATTCTTTCTTCTGCTTCATTCATTCTATTTTGGAGACTCTCCACTGTATTTTAATTTGCTCAACTGTAGTCTTCATTTCTGTTACATCAGCTTTCATTTGATTCATTTCCTGTGTTGTGTATTCCTTAAATTCCTTGAGCTCCTGCTTCATGTGCTTCTCATTGTTGATAAGAAGCTTTATGGCAAGTGTTTTGAATTCTGTATCCCCCATTTTCTCGACGTCTTCCTCAGTTAACTCTGAGATTGGCAAAGGCTTTTGGTCCTTTGCAGGGGAGTCTTCAGTAATATTCATTGTGCCTCTGTCTCTTCTTTTGTTCTTGGTCACTATATTTCTGGTTATCAGAGTCTTCTCCTTGGGGCAAATTTCTAACTTATGTCACCCACAGGTCTACAATTTGGTTTTAATTATTGGGGTTGACACAAGGCTCTTAGTTTGCAGTTACTTGCGCCACTCCCTGCAGCGAGTTCCAGGTCTGGGTTCTTACGTTAGATTTCTACTATAGTCTCTGCAGCCCCAGCTCCTGGCTTACCAGTCTCCACCTCCTGTGATCCCATCCTGAGGCTGCACGGTTGTCTGTACAACCTTTCTCCCACTTCCTGTTAGAGTAGTTCCCAGGATTAGGAAGACACCAGGTGTCCTATATAGTTAGGTTGTTGGCGGTGCTGATCTTGCCAGAACCCCTTGGCTGTTAGGTCTGAGGGCCACATGGACCTCTGAGTCGGTGTTGTTTTCCCTGTGGGACCAGTGTAACACACTGAGCGCATTGAATTCACTCCCGGATCCGGTGCATGCATAGCTCACTGTTGTCTCTGCAGTCAAAGATTTTCCATACTGTACAAAATGACACCTAATGTACCATTTCTAGAGTTCTTGATCTGCTGGCTGTCAGGTCTGAGGGCTACCTGGACCTGTCTTGTGTGGAACCTGTAGGATGCCACGTTGTTGCAATTCACTGAGCCAGAAATGAGTTCATTCCCAGCCCAGTGCATGCACAGTAGTGTCCATAGTCTTTACCTCTCTATGCAACATGGTGCCTGCTTTGCCTCTAGAGGGTGGACTGGGCTATGAAATCTACCCTGTTCCCTCACTGCCCATCTGGGACCTGTTGCTCTGTCTCTGCGCCTGGTCAAATCAAACAGACCAGTAAGTCGGGCAGTTCTTTGTCTGGTTTCATTCACCTCCTGAGCTCCCAGTGAAAGTCCCTTCCCACCTTGTTGCTGGTGGATTTCTTGCTGCCGGTGCAGGTCAGATTGCCAATTGCTGGATGCTGCTGGGTTATCAGTCACTCTAACACCACACCGTTGTATCCGCTGCTTGCCAGTGTCTGTTAGTCCCCAGGTGCCTCTCTGGTGTTGTTCTCCTATTTCCTGGAATGTGCCCTCTCTGCTTCACACTGGCTAATGTTTCTCTGTTTCAATGTGTCTTTACTCTCTTCTGCCATCTTGATTTTCCCCTTGTATTGCGGTTCAATGAATCTGAGTGAGACTCCAAGGCGAGTGAAATGATTTTAATTTTTAGTCCAGGGGCAACCCCTTGCCATAAACAAGAAGTGCCCCGAATAAAATATCATGGGGTTTTTATAGTAAGTATCTGTCAGAGAATCAAAAGGTATGTGACAGTGAGCTAGTACGTCATTAGGGACTTACAGTGACACAATACAGAAAACACACAATGGAATTTACAATGCATGGGTTGGGGGCCCTGATCGCATCACATCAATGCAGACAGTAATAAGACAATATGCCTCGAAGATAGGTGTCTTTCTGTAAATCTCCAAACTCCAAGATTCTCCCTATCTCCTCTCTGCCTCCTGGTGTTTCAGGAAGCAGGAGCCTTTTCTCCTAAAAGGATGCAGGTGTCTCTTGGGAGATTCCAAAAATGACCTCCAGAGTACAGTCACCTTTACAATGAACCCTTTCATTTCCCCCCTTCTTCGAGAATTACAAGGCATGAACATAATGATGCTGTGTGGGCATTGCATCCTTGCTTTGTATCATTGGATCGGCTTTTACACTAAACAGAGACATACTGCAAAAGGCCACAATGTTAGTACAATCAAAATAATAAACCCTATTTTTCCTTAAAAAAAAAAAAGCCATTGGTAAAAACTATATAGAGGACATATGTTCAGTGAAATCAGGTAGAAAACTTAACCTGAAACCTCATCTAATTTCTCTGAAAATGTAGATCGAATTTCTCGTTCTAATTCAAACAGTTAACCAGAAAATTTTCCATGGCACAACAAATGGTATTTTTCACTCTCCCAAGAGAACAAAGATTGATTCAAGGAGTGAGAGTAGCACAAAGGAGGTATAATTCCAGTCACAGTTTAAGGAAAGTCTTTGATTGACAGATTGTAGTTGATCTTCCAGCAGCAGCACAGTTGATTCCAAGTCCGTGAGTTCTGGATATAACTGACCATCAATTTGTCATTGCTATTTCCACAAAGCTTCTGAATGTTGGTGCCATTGCTGGACGACGTGAGCTGTTTGTACCGTCTGCTATAATGCAGTCCATTCAACTACAGCAGTCATCGTAACAGCAATAACGCCAAGGATAGCAGTGAGTAGCGATCCAATGAATTTTGTTTTTTAAAGATTTTTTTTTAAATTTTTATTGGAAAGGCGGATATGCAGAGAGGAGAGACAGAGAGGAAGATCTTCCATCCGATGATTCACTCCCCAAGTGAGCGCAACGGCCGATGCTATGCCGATCCAAAGCCAGGAGCCTCTTCCAGGTCTCCCACGCGGGTGCAGGGTCCCAAAGCTTTGGGCCATCCTCGACTGCTTTCCCAGGCCACAAGCAGGGAGCTGGATGGGAAGCGGGGCTGCCGGGATTAGAACCGTGCAAGGCGAGGACCTTAACCACTGCGCCATCGCGCCAGGCCCAATCCTATGAATTTTTTAAATCTCTTCCTTACTTCGTGAAGAATCGTGCGAAGGAGGACGGTATTTGAATTTTCTGCCCATGAATGGACAATTGGCAGCCAGATACTCTCATAGGCTCTTAAAACATATATAGACTGGGAGGAAAATTTGATGTTGATGCTAGAATTTAAGCAAGTATAGAAAGAACACCTACTACAGGAAACCAAAACCTGCCGATCGATTCCTCGTGGTAGTGCCAACTAAAACAACAAAAGCTAGACAAACACAAGTCTGTATAGGGACTGTCCGATTTTTCTTGGTGATAAATGAAAAGAAACCACTTTGGAATCTCAGTGTTTTCTGCTTCTTTGACTTCTGCTTTGCCTGCTTGGCTGGGGGGCTGTGTGAACTCCGGGCCTGACAGTCTCTGTGACACCCGGCAGGTCACATGGACAGAGCACTCCTCAGGAAGGAGGCCCATGGTGTGCTTGTTGGATAAGAGTTGCTTGCCACCCTATAGCCCTCCAGTTTGTACTGTTTGAAAGTTGCATGCTTCAAACCCACCAATAAAGAAGCCTACCATCTTGCTCTTTTTAAACGCTAACAGTTAAATTGACCAACCGTAACTGTGGAATTGTGTGGAATTGGCCTGAAATGTCTAAAAACCCTGTGCCGTGGGCCCAGCGTGGTGGCCTAGCGGCTAAAGTCCTCACCTTGAATGCATTGGGAAAGCAGCCAAGGACGCCAAAGCCTTGGGACCCTGCACCCATGTGGGAGACCTGGAATAAATTCCTGGATCCCGGCTTCGGATCGGCATAGCATCGGCTGTTGTGCTCACTTGGGGAGTGAATCATCGGACGGAAGATCTTCCTCTCTGTCTCTCCTCCTCTCTGTGTATCTGACTTTGTAATAAAAATAAAATAAATCTTAAAAAAAAAAAATCCTGTGCTGTCCAAGCTTGGCCCTTCTGCGCTTCAGCTTCTTCTGCGCTCCCCCCTTTATTTATTTATTTATGTATTGATTTATTTGTTTATTTATTTATTTTTGCTGCTGATGCTCCCCCAGTCCTGCTGAGCTGGGGTGATGGCTGGTAGCCTAGGCTAACCTGAATAAACCACCTTTATGCATTCACGCTGACTTCAGACTCCTGATGATTTCTGGGGCTCTCAAAACCCGGGTATGACACAACCTGTGCCTGCCAATCCCCAAGTGGTCTGAGTGCCGTTCCTAATTTCCGCAGATGAATGTGTTTAGGATATTGAGGTAAGAATCTGGGATGTTTACTCTCATCTGGAGGCAATCACTTTGGGCCTCCAATACAGTTGGTGTTGAGTATTGCCACTCTGTGCACTTTTCACGGGGCTATCATCAATGACATTTCCATAGGAGATATGAATCAGAGAACGGAGTTCAGGCCCTGTACAAGATTCCCAGTGTATCCAATGAGATGACTTCGGCTGTACTGGAGCTGGCATATTGGTCTTGCGTGAATCTGGTTAGTGAAATGACCATAAAATCCGGTACCATTAATAAAGACAATTGAGGTATTCCTCTGATCTTTAAGCACTGCCAGCCATGGCTGCAGATATGCGTGGAAACAGTGTCCTTGTGTCCTGTGAGGTGGGTAAGCCATCAGAACCTGTCTGCTAAGTGTCATTTAATATCGTCCCTTCTTCAGGTTGAAAAGGGCCCCTAACATCGTAAGAATCTGACAGGCAAATAGTTTCATTAATGTATACTGGAACTGTGACATCAACCCAAGTTACTGGTCTGTTAAGTGGTGCAAAAGGAATATAGTCCAATAAGTAAGATTACTTGTCTGGGAGGAAGTTATCGTGGTAATAGCTAACATCGCCAAGAAAAATGTTTCAGCATTAAAAGATTGCCCTGTTTTCTTCACTAGGTTGGTACCTTCTAGTGTTGGTCGTTTTTGTTGACCTCACGTAGGCGTAGGCAGCTTAGCTCTGGAAGTCACAGGAGCGGATAAGGACAAAGGTCACATTCCAGCAACAGGTGACTAGGTTATCTTGAAAATTAAATCTGGTTTGTTTTCTCTCTCTCTTTTTTTTTAAAGATTTGTTTATTTTTATTGGAAAGTCAGATATACAGAGAGGAGGAGAGACAGAGAGGAAGATCTTCCTTCCAATGGTGCACTCCCCAAGTGGCTGCAACAGCTGGAGCTGAGCCGATCTGAATCCAGGAGCCAAGAACTTCTTCCGTGTCTCCCACACGGGTGTAGGGTCCCAAGCTTTGGGTCGTTCTCGACCACTTTCCCAGGCCACAAGCAGGGGGCCTCTGGAATTAGAATCAGTGCCCATATGGGATCCCGGCACATTCAAGGCAAGGACTTTAACCACTATGCTTTTGCACTTGGCCCAAGGAGAGGGTTTTTAAATGTAGCATGGGAATGTTCAACCATAGCTTGACCTTGGGAATTATAAGGAATATTGTTGTGCCGGATTTTGAAATCCCCAGAAAATCATCGAGTCTGAAGCCGGTGCTAAGGCATAAAGGTGGTTTATTTAGGCTAGCCCAGGTCTCCCAGTCTAGGCTAACCTGGGCGCGGGAGGGGCAGCTGCAGCCAAGGCTGTATCACGAGTAGCAGGGCAGAAAAAGAGAAGGCAAAAAGGGTCGAGGTTGGACAGCACAGGGTTCTTATCCTTTTCAGGACAATTCCGTATAATTATACAGTCATGATTGGTCAGTTCTAACTGTTAACTCTCAAAAACAGCAAGTTGGCAGGTTTCTATTGGTGGGTTTGAAGCATGCAACTTCCAAAAGGTACAAACTGATGGGCTATAGGATGGTGAACCTTATCAAACACCAGGGGCCTCCTGTCTTAGTGGTCAGTCCATGTAACCTGCCAGATGACCTGCCAGGTGTCACGTACTGTCAGGCCTGGAGTTCACATAGCCCCCCCCCAGCCAAGCAGGCAAGGCAGAATCACAAAAGCAGAAAATACCTAGGTTCTTCAATACAAGTGGAAGGGCTAATGTTATGTTGTAGAAAAATGTAGGAGTGTTTGAAATTGTTTTGGTTCTAATTACGGGTTCTAAAATGAAACCTGTGGTTTTGAGAAATTGTCAGTGAGGAATTTTAGGATAAGAATCAGAAAATTGACCATTAAACCCTGCAGGAGCTGTTTGCCGTTGTTCATTTAACTGACATAAACTATTAACCTGTGGTAGAGTGGCAATATAATGTCAGAGTGTTAGTATAATATCAGAGTGTTAAAACAGTGGAATGCTAGGCCAGGCTGTCAGGCCCCTTGGTGCCAAGAAGCTGCTGCATTGCTTAGGTAGGATAAGCCAGGGTCATTGGGAGATGCCACCCTAGTCAGGATGAGTCTATAGAGTCCACCTGGATAGCAGGGCATTTGTCCGGTTCCAGGAAAAAGGATGAGCTATTCATACCAAGAACCCATGGCCATGATGTGTTTGAAGTGTGTTACTCTGATTGGATAATGTGTTACTCTTTAAATTGATTTGTTGTGCTTAGACTTGCGTGGGCTATGATGTATGTAATGCCCAAAGAGTCCAATATAATCACTGGCCTTTCTGGTTCGGGGTTCAACCCCTCCTTTGCTGGCCTGCGTGCCCCAAGAACGGACTGACCCCAGCATGCTGGCACAATAAACTCTGCTTGCTTTTGCATTGCCAGCAAGACTCTTTGTCATTTCTAGGGGTGGCAGACAAAACCGGACCCTAACATCTGTTTAAGAGTCAGGGGAGCAAGAATACAAGTAAAATCCATTCCACATAGTTGTAGGAGGTTTTGAATTATATTAGCAATTTTATCTATGTAAGTCATTAAGCATTTGCAATCCTTGTTAGGTAGAAAAATCCATTCTACAATAATATTAGGGTGCTTATGCAGAGGGTGAATGGGGGTATGATTGATGACCAAAATGTTTTATGAGGATCTAGTTTATCTAAATATTGTTCATATAACTGTTGCTCCACAAACTGTAATTCAGACTCAGCATCTTTGGTAAGTGTCTGAGGACTGTTTAGATCAGAATCTCCTTCTAGTGTATGAAAAAGATGGGAAAGTACACATGTAGGAATGCCTAGTGAGGGTCTAAGCCATCGATATCATCTAACACCTTCTGAAAATCATTTAAAGTCAGTAAAGGATCTAGGTGTATTTGAACCTTTTGTGGTCCGATGCGATTAGCAAGTCACTGATATCCCAGACAGGAATAGGGCCTGACCTGGATTTTTTTTTTTTTTTCAGAATCTACTTGGAGGCCATATTGACTTAAAGCTTGAATAGCTGTCTGTAAGATATTAGTAAGAAAGTCTATTTAGAAGCTATTAAAATATCATCCCTGTAGTGAATGAACAGATCTTTAGGAAACATTTTGTGTAGCTCATTTAAAGGTTGTGCAACATACAGCTGGC
The DNA here is from genome assembly GCF_017591425.1 of Ochotona curzoniae. Taxonomy (NCBI): domain Eukaryota; kingdom Metazoa; phylum Chordata; class Mammalia; order Lagomorpha; family Ochotonidae; genus Ochotona; species Ochotona curzoniae. The sequence continues at coordinate 61,253,377 of NW_024467106.1, forward strand.
ACAGTAGGGCTATTTATCATCCCCTGAGGTAAAATTTTCCATTGCTATCTAGTCTGAAGCTGAACATTGTTTAAAGCAGGGATGGTGAAGGCAAAATATTTACAATCACTGGGATGCAAAGAATTATTATAAAAGCAAGTCTTTAAGTCAACGATGACTACGTTCCAATCTTTGGGGATCATAAAGAGATTAGGAATTCCATAGGTTGTATTATGGCATTGATTTTGCATAAGTCGGTAAGCATTCTCCATTGTCCTGATTTCTCCATTTTCCTGATTTTTTTCATATCAGAAGGTTCAATATGACTTTCTCTTAACTGTTCTTGCACTAATTGATGGAGAGCCTCTAATTTCTCTAGAGTAAGGGGCCAATGCTCAGTTCATATAGGCTCATTTTGTTTCCAGTTTAATTTGAGAATTTTGGAATTTTTAAGAGCAGTAGCCCTTACTCTAAATTTGTCCATTCTAATCCTCTTTTGTTTATGTTATAATTTACTGAAACTGGAGATCTGGTTCTCTGGGAATATTTTCCCAAATCCTGACTTGCAATACATCCCTGTCTGGTAATGTGTGAGGAGTCAGACTGGGTGGTAGGCAGTTAGGGCATTCTGGGTCCTTGAGCCATTTTCTTCTCAAAGATAAAATGGCATTTTCCCCACCATGTCCTAGATTCACCAGAGCATGTTTCTTCCAAGAGACGAGGGTGACATTAATATAACAATTCCCCACCTGAAGCATCAGCCATTGTCTCCAGCCATTGTGGGGGAGGGGCTCAGACTGGTCTCCTTACCATTGAAGAGCAACCAAGGAAGTGGCATGTCTGACACCTTTCTGGCCTTTTGTCTCAAAGCCAGGTACCACGAGGACCAGGACTTTCCTTTTGTCTTTGGGGAAACCCCTTTGAAGTAAACCTTTAAAGATCCCAACACCCAATGGTGGATCCCAGTATACGGGTTTTTTCCACTTTTCCTCCTGCCACTATGGCAGGGGGTAAAGGTCCTTCCTATCTCAAAGCCCCCACCCGTCACTAGGACGGGAGCTTCCTTTCTCAACGTTTCTAATAAATTTTGCTTTAAAACTGAACTGTGTCTGCACGAAAATTCTTTCCTATGAGACAAGAATTGAGGTTGCTGCTGTATTCAGGGTCAAAAACCCTACAACAGTAAGCCTGTTAGAGTTGGCCTTAGAATATCTTATATAAATTTGCATATTAAATTTTTCCAATAGATCTCTGCCCCATAAGGTAAAGCCAATATTAGCAATACAAGGAGTGAAAAATACTGTCTGTTGTTCAAAAGTGCATTGCAATTCATTTTTTGATTGATTAACTTGTTCTAAAGTCCCCACACCTGAAAAAGTTACCAGACCCTGAATTTTAGGCCCCTTAATAGGCCAGTGTTCTGAAGCTATAATAGAAACATCTGCTCCAGTATGAATTAATCCAGTAAATCTCTTATTATTAGTAATCACCTCAATCATGGGATGGCCTAGATATAACTGGTAGGAAACATCCTTACTAGTACTTCCAAAATCTCCAGTTGAATGTTATATGATTGACCCTTAACATATGGCAATAACAAAAACTGTGATGTTGGCTGATCTTGAAAAATAATACATTCATGTTCATTATAAGCTGTTAGACTTAACTCCCCATGGAAGTCTGAGTCTATAACTCCTAGAATTACATGAAAACCTTGCATTGCTAAGCTACTTCTGCCCAGTAGGAGGCCTACCAAATCTGCTGGTAAAGGTCCATAAAGATTCAAAGGAATTTTCTGTTTGTCTTATAGAGGAGAAAATGTTAAGGTTTGGGGGGCTGGGATGTCTATGGCTGTACTTCTTGTGGTGGCATGAAAGAGACTGGAGATGTTTCTCTGGCATGTCTGATCCTGTTGCTCACATGGAGTTTTCAAACGGGATTGGTCTGGTTTTGTTGGTAGAGTGTGCTCTGAACCCTAGGCCCCACTGTGGGTTTCCCAAAAGGAGATTTCCAGTATAGCAAGAGTGACATCCCTTCTTACTCACTGGACAAGGCCTTGGAGGAGGTTAACAGCTTGATGTGTTACAGACCAGCATGGAGGAGTTAGATGTTTTGCCTTTGACAATCACAGAATTTGTTTCCCAATTTTCCACAATTGTTGGGGGCACTGACAATTTCCTGCCCTGTGATTTGCCCTTTGCCCTGATTGGTGTGTCTTGGTGATCTTTAAGCTGATTGGACAGGATTGACATATAAGCCGGGGAGGGGGGGGATGCTTGGCGGGGGAGGGGCTTCTGAGTAACGGAATTAACGGACATAACGGTTTTAATGGAAGGTCTGAATAAAGCACCTCTGAGACTCTCTCCAGTGTCGGTTAGTTCTTCCGCGGGACGGGAGACCCCGATACACAATTATGACATTTAAGATGCTGTTGTTTCATTCCTGAATTTAACCTGAGTGATTGCTTCATCATTATATTGGAGTTGGGCCTGGATTCCCAAGAACTCTCCCTGGCCTTCAGGCTGTGCAGTGGAGATATCAATGCGTGGGTCAGTGCTGTGGTTCCTCCTTCCTGAGCTGAGTGTCATTCTGTGATCAATTTCTAAATTATAAAAACAAATTTCCTTCTAAAACTATTTTGACTAAATTGTCCCAGTCATATGGAATCATGCGGTATTGAGTAGTCAGTTGTTCTAATAATCCTCTGGTAAAGGTGGAATGCATTCCATATGAATCTATAGCCTTTTTGAGTTATTTGAAAGTATCTATATTAAAATGTTGATGTTCAAATACATTGATTCTAGGAAAAGGCTTTACACAATCAGATCTCAAACAATTGTGGCTGGAACCATAAAACAACAGGAAGAGCCACCTGTTACCCTACAAACCCAAATAGCCTTTTACTTTTACCCAATCTGAACTTAATAATTGTACCAAGATGACGTATGGATCATACAAACAAGCACATTTTCCTTTTAAAATATTTTTTTTTTGTTACAGAAAACTCAAAAAGCTAGTTCACAATAAACAAAAAGTATAACATTTCCCTTACCAGCAAACACAGACAGTAAAAAAACAATTTTGAGATTTTCCTAACGCAACTCTAATTGGAAGAATGGTACAAACCTAAACTTTATTGGGAGATCATTCCTTGCTCAATTTCAAGAGGCACTGAAGCCAAACAATGTTACTGAAAATGACATCTCTTATTTATGTAAAATACCTATTCATCCCCGGGGAACTGTCAGTATAGAGCTCTGATTGGCAGTTTTATCTACGTGCCACAACCCAGCCAAGTGACCACTACACACAATTCAGAGACCTGATGGGCCCTCATGGACCCTGACTCAAGAGCATCCAGCCTTCTGGAGTCCTGAATGAGTACTCAGAATAGAAATGAATTGGATGGTACCTTTGAGTAAAGGTCAGTGCAAATCATGCGAGCCAGGCTTCCTAGCTTGGTTGCTAGGGCCGTGTCAGTCATCACCGTGGCCTTCCCCAGATTGCCAAGCTCTCTGACTGGGGCCTCCAAAATGTTGCAGGGTGCAAGTAAAATCATGCCAGACAACCTGGAATTTCTTTTTTTCTTTTTTAGTTTTAATATATTTTTATTTTGAATTTTGAATTATATGGTACAATTTTGTATAGGCTGGGATTCCCCCCCACCAAACTCCCAACCTCCATCAGATTATTTCCTTTTTGTTACAATAGTGTAGTTCTTCATAAGGAATCATAATTCTATCAGTCTCTTATTTAAGTGTACCCCGACATTGTTGGTACAGACAATGTCAGTGCAAGTAAAATCATGCCAGACAACCTAGAATTTCTTAAGGAGTTTTTAATTACCAAGCTTGATGATGGCATGGTCCACTAGAAATTATCAAATGAAGGGTCACCGTGATAATACAGTCTGAATCAAAACCTTGAGAGGAAAAAAATGGTCATTACCGTGAAATCCATCCATTCAACTGAAGACCCGTGGTCCAGCTTCCTCAGCAACATAAAACATTCCTAAGGGACAAGTAGGGAACAGACCGGACACATTAACAAAACTACAAACCTTCACCTTTCACTGGCTTCTGTGTCCATATTCCATTATTGTTCGGCTTTACTTTACCCCATAACTTTCCCTTTTTCAGAAAAGAAGGCTCCATTTTGGACACTTCTCCCTGAAGCCTCTGAGTCTGACTGCAGTGGCTGCAAGTCTAGTGAGTGAACATAAAGTCCATTCTTTCTTTCTTTCTTTTTTACGATTTATTTATTTATTTATTTTAATTGCAAACTCAGATATACAGAGAGGAGGAGAGACACAGAGGAAGATCTTCCGTCTGATGATTCACTCCCCAAGTGAGCGAAACAGCCGATCTGAAGCCAGGATTCAGGAACCTCTTCTGGGTATCCCACGCGGGGTGCAGGGTCCCAAAGCTTTGGGCCATCCTTGACTGCTTTCCCAGGCCACGAGCAGGGAGCTGCATGGGAAGTGGAACTGCCGGGATTAGAACTGGCACCCATATGGGATCCCGGTGCATTCAAGACGAGGACTTTAGCCGCTAGCCCACGCCGCCGGGCCCCAAGTCCGTTCTTTCACAGGAATTTTTTCTCCATGCTGCCTTGCTCTTGTGAGAGCTTTCGTTATTTCTTTCCATATCTTATAACTTAACATACCTTTACCAGTAGATTCATCCCAATAACAATGCTTAGTAATTAAACAAAGAATCACATTGACTCCAGTTCCCTGTAGCAAACCCTGGAGAAGTTCTACATGCTGTTCCCGGATTGAACTAGAATTTTCCATCTGTGAGATGTCGAAAGTTCTCTTACTTTGAGCGTTCCTGTTCTCTTTTGGTTTCTCTGCCTTTATCTAGATGTTCTCTTCTTAAATAAAATCGCCAGAGTTTGCTTACCGTGAGCATTCTCATTTCCTTTCAGTTTCACCATCTTTCGTGAAGCTCCACACAGTGGGACCAGTTGTTGAAGTTCGATGAATCCGAGCGAGACTCCAAGGCGAGTGAAATGATTTTAATTTCTAGTTCAAGGGCAACATCTTGCCATAAGCAAGAAGCACCTCAAACAAAATAATCGTGGGGTTTTTATAGTAAGTATCTGTCAGAGAATCAAAAGGTGACAGTGAGCTAGTACGTCATTAGGGACTTACAGTGACACAAACGGAAAGCATGCAATAGGAATTTACAATGCATGGGTTGGGGGCCCTGATCGCATCACTTCAATGCAGACAGTAATAAGACAATATGCCTCGAAGATAGGTGTGTTTCTGTAAATCTCCAAACTCCAAGATTCTCCCTATCTCCTCTCTGCCTCCTGGTGTTTCAGGAAGCAGGAGCTTTTTCTCCTAACAGGATGCAGGTGTCTCTTGGGAGATTCCACAGTCACCTTTACAATGAACCCTTTCACCTTTGCTTTGCTTTTAAAGATTTATTTCCAAGGCAAAGTTGACAAAGGGAAGCAGAATGAAGACAGAGAAAAAGGTCTTCCACTTACTGATTCATCATCCCAAATGGCTACCACAGCTGGAGCTGGACGAGGCCAAAACCAACAGACTGGAACTCCATCCTGACCTGCCACATGGGTGCAGGGCCCAAGCCCTTGGGCCATCTTCTGCTGCTTTCCCAGCTGCATTAGCAGCGGGCTCGACAGGACAAAGGGCAGCTGCGACCTAAGTTGACATTTTGACCTGGGACACTGGTGCCACAGGCAGCAGTTTAACTCATGCCCTACAACATCTTTAAGAATAAGGAGGGGCTCTTTCCTGACGCTGCCACCGAACTGCGCGGAGGCGAGGCCGGAGTGCATTCAAGATTCGGCTTCACTCGTAACCCACCGCCATGGCCGAGGAAGGCATCGCTGTTGGAGGTGTAATGGACGTGAATACTGCTCTGCAAGAGGTGCTCAAGACCGCCCTCATCCATAGCGGCCTCGCGCGTGGCATCCGTGAAGCTGCCAAAGCCTTAGACAAGCGCCTAGCCCACCTCCTGTGTGCTGCCGTCCAACTGTGATGAGCCCACGTATGTCAAGTTGGTGGAGGCCCTGCGTGCTGAACACCAGATCAACCTCATTAAGATTGACGGCAACAAGAAACTTGGGGAATGGGTGAGCCTCTGTAAAATTGACCGAGAGGGGAAACTCCGCGAAGTGGTTGGCTGCAGTTGCGTAGTCGTTAAGGACTATGGCAAAGAATTTCAAGCCAAAGACGTCATTGAAGAATACTTCAAATGCAAGAAATGGATAAATAAACATTTGGCTCGTTAAAAAAAAAAAAAAAAGAATGAGGAGGGGACTCAGCATGGTAGCCTAGTAGTTAAAGTTCCTGTGTGCTCAGGGATCCTATGTGCATACCAGTTTGTGTCCCAGCTGCCCCACTTCCCATCCAGCCCCTTGCTTGTGGCCTGGGAAAGCAGCAGAAGATGGGCCAAAGCCTTGGGACACTGCACCCACGTGGGAGACCCAGAAGATGCTCAACTCTGGCCGGTGCAGCTACTTGAAGAGTTAATTAGCAGATGCAAGATCTTTGTCTCTCTGTGTAAATCTGATTTTCCAATAAAAATAAATAAATCTTAAAAAAAAAAAAAAAGAATGAGGAGGATTCTGGGCCAGGTGCGGTAGCCTAACAGCTAAATCCTCATCTTAAATGCACTGGGAACCCATATGGGCACCAGTTTGTGTCCTGACTGCCCCACTTCCCATACAGCTCCCTGTTTGTGGCCTGGAGAAGCAGTAGGGGCCCAAAGCTTCAGCACCCTGCTGCCACATGGGAAACCTGGAGGAAGCTCCCGGCTCCTGGCTTCACATTGGCTTTGCTCCAACTGTTTGCGGCCACTTGGGGGAATGAACCAGCATGTGGAAGAGCTTTCTCTCTGTAAATTTGACTTTCAAATAATAAATAAACCTTTTTTTAAAAAAATGAGGAGGATTCTATCAGGAGTTTTGAAACAGTAACTTTTGGTCACAGGTGGCATCAGTTGAGTTCAAGCAGAGATCTCCTTGGCAGGTGTCCGTGCAGAAATGAGTTTTGAGATGATTGCAATGATCTCTTAGTGTGGTAGAGTCTTTTGACAGGTGCCATTGTGCCCAGGAGCGCTTTCTTCCCAGTTTGTTGTATGCTTCGTTGGTGCTACTGCACAGGTTGCACTTTGGCTCTTGGCAACATTCATGTTTTGTTTTTTTTCCCACAAGGTCTTCCTTTCAGAGGAACCCGTGTAAGATGTGTTAAGTAGTAGAGGAGCTTATGCGCTGTTTCCGAACTTGAATGAACACGCAGGCAGAAAGTGAGCCAGGAGACTCAGAGGTCCTGCCAGGTGGACGCCAAGTCATCTTATACAGGTGGGCAGTGATTCTGACCTGTGTCCCACTGACTTAGATTATTCTGTGTGTGTATATTGTGTGTATATATATATACACACAGGAACTGCCCAGTTCTTAGTGTCAAGAAAGGGCATGGGTAGAGACATGGAGCTGACTGCCATTCAAAAAAAAAAAATTCTTTGGCCACATTCCCATGAAAAGAAATTCTATTCCTGAAGTGCGAGGGAATTGGGGCCCCTGGGGAGGAAGCTGCAGTTGCTTTTAAATGGCTTATTTTCGTTAGGGTGGACAGGGCTGTGGCATGATGTCCTGGCCTTCTGCAGTAATCTGGGTAAAACGTATTTAAAAGTGGGAGAGTATTATTATGAGCTGTGTCTAAAGGTGATCGCTCAGTCTGGCCAGGGCTTCTTCAAGATTCTTCTCTCCCAAGAGTGTGGCAAAGTCCCTTTCCCTGGAAGTGAATTGGATATAGAGTTTCACTTCTCAGCCCAGATGAATGCTAGTTCTAATCCTAGCTGTTCCTCTTCTGCTCCAGCTCCTGCTAGTGCCATACGTCAGTAGCCACTGCTACCCGTGTGGGATCTGGAAGATTCACCCAGCCCTGGCCATAGAGACCATCTGAGGAGTGAACCAGTGCTTGGAAGAGATGTCTCTGTTACTCTGGCTTTCCATCTTAAAAGAAAAAGAAAAAAAGAAGTTGGCACGTAAAAGAGCATCCTCTAGCCAGCTGTCTCTGCTGTCAGACACAGGAGGCTTTGCTGGTGGGCAGCCCTTCTCTGCACAGCGGCACTTCTCCCCGTGTCTGCTCATCTGTAGGACCCAGGGAACCACATCCTGGAGCCAGTCGCTCACCCTGGAGACGGCTGTTCACAAGGGCTTTGCTGAGCCCAGGGTAACGTGCTCTGTAAGTTTCCTTGGTGGTTTCCATGTCCCACGCCCCATAGGGCATGGCTCTATTAACCCAGTTTGCCACCACCCATCTCATGATCATGTGGCCAGGTCATGTGCACATGAATCAGTAAAAATCCACATGAAAGGTCTCTTCTCATTGTTCGGTTCCTTTTCAGCAAGGGACAAAGCGTGAGTTCATTCCCCTGGGCTGGCTGTTGTCACCTTTCTCACAGTTTTTCTTTCGGTCACTTCAGGGTGGTACCCTTTGGGTTTGGGTGTTGCCTGTTTACCTTGAAATTGCCATCTATAAAGCAAACAGATCTTTGTCATCCATTGAGAGCTGGTCATCAGACATGATTCTCATGCGGTCACAGATCTGACAGCTCCTCAGTTGGTTCCCAAGGTGGCCCAAGGGAAAAGAGGAGAGCTGCTTGTGAATACAGTGAACGCTTCTAACAAGCCACCCCGCTCCACCCCTTAGACGGGTTCCTGTGTGAATCACTTCCATACTGTCATGGAGGTGCCTCTGGGTGCTGCCTTCCTTACTGCAGCAAGTCTCTGCCATCCTCCAGGACACTGTGGATGTGTTGTGTGTCATTTGATCACAAGGGCAATTTCAACTGATGCTCAGTTGCGAATTAGTGATCCTTTTGCCCACAGGGTCTGTCTGCCCTACCACCACATCTGCACATTTCCTGAACTCAAATTCCAGGTCACCACTAGGTGGCACACGTGGGCCTTTGCCCACGCTCCAATCTGTGGACACACCATGTGAGCTGTTTGCCTAGTTTGTGGGTCAAAATGTATATTGTTGTACAAAGAATTTGTTAGTACCAGGATTCAAGCTTCTAACATATCGTTATTTAATTAGAGATAACATCATCCCTTTGCCTGCTGGGGATTCTGTACTGTCTCAAATTAAGAACTTTTAAAAAAATACATATTTTTATTTTGAATTTTTGAATTATGTGGTACAATTTCGTACACCTGGGATCCCCCCATCCCCCACCAAATTAAGAACTTTTCCAGACTCCGGCAATTCTGTGAGTTCCCATTGGTGTGTCTGGCTAATACTAATAAGAACAAACTTCTGTGTGTCCTGCAAAGCTAGTGGAGGGGTGTTCCCCAAGCAGGAATAATATCCATCCTATTTGAGCATGAGAGGCACAGCCATTTCACATAAACTCCATTCAAGTGTTTCAGTAGCCCTCTACACGTTCACTTTGATCCTGTTGTGCCGGTTTTTTGAAACCCCCAGATAATCATCAAGTCTGAAGTCGGTGCTGAGGCAAAAAGGTGATTTATCCAGGTTAGCCTAGGTCTCCCAGCCACCTCCCCCAGCCCAGCATGGCTGGGCGGGGGAGGGGCAGCTGCAGCAGAGGCTGCAAGGAGGACAAAACAAGCGCCAGCCAGAAGAGCCAAGGGAAGGGGCCCGAGAGCCCAAGCCCCCCAGTTCTTATACATTTCAGGCTATTAATTATGCAGTCATGACTTAGCAGGCTTCTATTGGCGGGTTTGAAACAAGCAACTTTTAAAAAGTACAAATTGATAAGCTATTGGGCTGTGAATCTTATCAAACACAAGGTACCTCCTTCCTGAGGAGTGGTCTGCCTACGTGACCTGCCAGGTGTCCTGCTGGGTGTCACGTAGACTATCAGGCCTGAGGTTCACACAGCCCCCAGCCAAGCCATTAAGGCAGAATCACAAAAGGCAGAAAACGCCTAGGTTCTTCAATCCCATCTGTACACTTAGCATTGCTTCCCATAGCTTTCTCATCTAACAGTAATCCTACCAACACCTCCCCAACAGGTATTGGAGTTGCAGGCCGTCAGGGTCCCGTATCCAGATGTTGTAGTCAAACTTCGTCTCCAGTCCCTGTCTAGCTTACCCATGTGTGTGATTGTGTGTGCCACTGGGGGCCTTCGCAGGATTATTAGGTTCGTATGAAGTCATGAGAAAAGGGTCCTCATGATGGGACAAGCACCTCATAAAAAGAGGCACCAGAGAGCTTTGGATTTTCCCAAATGTCTGATGTTTTGTTCCTTGTCTTCAGTCCCTTTGTCTTCTCCTTTGAACATCATTGCGTTAACCTGGATGCATTTGGCAATGCTAGGTGCCTAATGCTGTTTCTATTCTTTTTCAGGCTCATTTTCCTCTTTGTTTCCAGACTAAATGATTTTTTAATTGGCTTATCTTTAAGTGTGTGGTTGTGCATTGTGACTTGTGAATTTTTTCTTTGATACCATTAGTGCTTGCTTTGTTACTGGGTTTCCCAATTCCAGACTTGAAATTTCCATTGTGGTTCTTTTGTATCAATTTTATTTTTTATTGAGGTTCTCTATCTGTTGATTCACTGCTGTAATACCTCCTGTTAGTTCTTTAAAATGGGCTTATTTAGTCCTTTGAACTTATACGTAATACATGTTTTGGAAGTTTTCTATGCAAAACCCAGTATCTGGGGACAGCCAAATGCCATTACGATTGATTTTCCTTTTTCTGGGTGTCAGTCTCCGTGTAATGAGACATTTGGATTCCAGCTCACCTCTACTCAACATTACTGTGGCTGTTGTATGTTGCTGGACTTGTCTCCCAAACGTTGTATAGCACTTTATTCTCATTTCCACAATTAAGGCTTGCTTTCTGAGGTGTTCCCTTAACTGAAGGTTGATCAGATGATTCTCAGAGACACCCAGGCCATGTTTGGGCAGAGGAACATCCAGTCTAGCCTGCGACCATTTCCCATTACTCTGGCGCTTGTGTCCCACTGCGATCCCTTGCTCTACTCTGCATGTATGGTCATGCTCCGCTGGCCAGAGGCTGTGGATGATGCTTTTCAGTCTTAACCACCTCGGGTCAACCTGCAACAGTTGAGAGTTTATCACACCCCCGGCAGCTGTCTTGCATCCCAGGCAGTCCCCATTGGGTCTGTTTCTTATTCTAAATGAGTTTGACCTCAGATTGGTGGAACCACTGGTCTTCCCTGACTACTTGTCACTGAGATCAACTTCTAGTCTTTTTTTTTTTTTAATTTTTTATATATATATATTTTATTTTAACAATCTTTACATGGTTAATTTGTGCATAAAGGGTCAAGGGCTACAGGAAAGTGGGTAAGACTATTATTTCCATATTGTTTCCTTCATATATCTGAGGTAGAGGGGGATATTGAGGGAGAAGCCCCACCTGATTTCCCACCCACCCCAAGTCCCGCATGTGGGTCATGCTCTGAGATACTCGTTGAGGTGGTTTCAATAGGTCACCACTTTTGAAATTGCTGCCAATCTTGCCTCTCCAAACACAATGAGGTTGTTGAAAAATCCATGAATTGACATTGTCCATCATAGAGTCTCTATTTGCCCGGTATTTTGTTGACAACCTATAGCTGAGGTGGTTGATTAACTTGTTCCATCTTCTGTCCCTTCATGGTTAGGGTTCTGAGTCTGGCATTTCAGTTGGGGAGATCCCCAAAGAAACTTCGTCTGAGGTGTTCCCAGGCCAGATACTCATATGCACCAGCAAGCACAGGGCCCAGCATAGTCCATCACCCGGTCAGCTGGTAGTTGCAATTGCTGGGTTGGTTCTGTTTTCAGCCCCGCCTTCTACTGGAACCAATGGGTGATGCAACTTCTAGTCTTGACACTTAAATGTGATCCTCCTGTCAGTGGGTAAAGACAACAGTTTTCTTAACCTGTTCCTCAGTCACTGAACCAGCAGTGTTGAGAGGTGTTGGTGGGGTCCCTGGGCAAGAGCATCATAGACTTCTGGTGTTTTTGTGAATAAACACTTCTCAGTTTGATGTATCTGTGTGGAAAATTTCCCGTACACCAAAACAGATGAATTGCTTGGCTTTGTTTTTGTTTTTTTATGATTATGATAATTTTCTGCAGATTCACAGATGCCTTACGGGTTGGGAATTCGCAAATCTGCTAAATACATCATGTCAAAACTACAAATACAAGACTCCCGTGTGGCACAGTTAGACTACTGTTTGTGACAATGGCATCCCATATAGGAGTACAATTTCAAGTCCTGGCTGCTCCACTTCCAATCCAACTTCCCACTATGCACCTGGAAAGGCAGCAGAAGATGGTCCAAGTGCTTGGGGCCTGTCGCTTCTGGAGTTCCTAGCTCCTTGCTTTGGCTTGGCCCAGATGTAGCTATTTGGGCCACCTGGGAAGTTATCCAGCAGATGGGAAGAGCTCTCTCTGTCTCTCCCTCTCACTCTGTCATTCAAATAATTAATAAACACATCTTTAAAAAAAATCCTCCAGGCACCATCTTGGCTCTGGCTGGGCACCCGAATGGGACCACCCACCCCACAGGCTGCTTTTGCCTAGAGTGGAGGACGTAGCCTAGCTTCTGAGCCGAAAATTTAAAATGCCAGGTACTGAAAAGTGGCTGGTGCCATCCTGGCTAAGGCAGCCAGTGCGCCAACGGCGCCATTGGTGCACTGGCCACCTGGCAACGAGCTCTGGGGGCTTGGGAGTGAGGAATTACTACCTGGGGACACTGTATTTGTAGGTAAGGAATGACTCTTGAGGGACTCCTAACAACAGGGCCACTGTACTTGCAAGTAAGTAAGGAGACTGAGACCAGAAGACTGGCATGGGTCAGACTGATGCATTAGCCCACATGGGAAACCTGAGTTGGGCTTGTTAGCATGGAACATTGCTGACCACCACATGCCAACCCACATGAAAGCCAGGGCTGGACACCTGTCTGGCAGGGCTGGACCACAGGACCTGACTGAGTGTCAAAAGAGGGGACAGGGGCCCGGCACGATAGCGTAGTGGTTAAGGTCCTTGCCTTGCATGCCTGGGATCCCATATGGGCACTAGTTGTAATCCTGGCAGCCCTGCTTCCCATACAGCTCCCTACCTGTGGCCCGGGGAAGCAGTCGAGGACGGCCCAAAGCCTTGGGACCCTGCACCCATATGGAAGACCTGGAAGAAACTCCTGGCTCCTGGCTTCAGATTGGCTCAGCTCCAGCTGTTATGGCCGCTTGGGGAGTGAACCATCAGATGGAAGATCTTCCTCTCTGTCTCTCCTCCTCTCTGTATATATGCCTTTCCAATAAAAATAAATAAACCTTAAAAAACAAAAGGAGGGGGTAGGTCACTTTAGGCAGGGCCATGACACTAATCAGTATGCGAGGAAACAAGGTCCGGGGGTAGACGCTATGGGGGTTTGTGGGCCCAATCCTGTGGAAATACAAATCCCACTTGACTGGACATGGCTATAACCTCCCTCAGCACGGGTGCGGACTGAGTCTGGGGAGCGACAGACTGGGCTACACTCCAGCACCCACTGGAACTCATGAGTGCCAGGGTGGGTGTAGAGCTGGCTTGACTCCCACTGAGTCAAGTGAAAGCTGTGTCTAGGCAGCTGTGTCTGGTTGGGCTGCAACACCCAACAGTAAGAACCAAAATGGATATGGACTGGTTGAACAAGGGCACTGTCCCTGGTAGGACAAGAGGTAGACAAAATCAACCTGGGCCAAGGACCCTCTGTTGTGGCCAAGATCTGCCACTTTGAGGAGACCCAACAGAGGAGACTGGGAAATTCCTTTGTAGAGACACAGTCCATGCAGGTGAGCACAAGGACCAAGTAAAGGAGCAGCCCCGACTATGCTGGGTTACAATACCCGCCACCCTATGTGTGCGTCAGATCTGGAGACAGTTCGTAACATCCAGTCAGGGCTGGGCCAGTTTGTAACATCCACAGGCAGATCTGAGAACCAGGACAGGGTGCAGGAGAGGCCAGGTCAGGATGCAACGCCAGCCAGTTCACACTGGGGTAACACGATGGCAGATGCTGAGATGAGGTGAGTCATGCCAGCCTAGGGTCAACGGGTGCTGGGTTTGTGAGCTCCAGGGGCAGATGATGTGGCGGGGCTTGGGTCACCTTGAGGTGGGTGTTGGAATCATGAGACCCAGGGGTGGAGGATCCAGCGCGGCTCATGTCACCTGTCCATGGTCCGTGGGCCTGTCCATGAGTGAAAAAGGTATAGTAATGGACGCAGAGCCTGATGCACATGGAGAATAAGGCAGTCCGTTTGGTACCGTCGCAGAGGAAGGAAAACAGAGCAAATTGAACAATTGCCCAAGCAAACGACGACAGCAAAAATCTGGGTGAGTAGACTTGAAGTTGACTTGAGGTTGACTATGGCAGCCAATGGACAATGTGAGAATTGTCTCACCCTTGGATCTGTGAAATCAATAACATTTCAGAACTATTCAAACCATTTGGTCAGAACCCTCAGAACATGCGGGACCCTGGGTTGATATTGAGTGGCATTTCCCTATTCTTGAGTACTGGTACATTGGGAGACCTGGGTGTGGCTTCCCCCTTTCATCTCTTCCCTTCCCCCAGAGACAAGAAGAAATGGAGAATTAGGAAACAATGATTTCACTCACTTTTCCCTAATCCTCAGTTCTCCCCACCTTCGTCAATCTTGTAATCATTATAAAAACTAAGAAAATAAATAACCCTCCAAATAGGATTTTTTTTAATTGCAAGACTTCCATCATTGAAATGCTATACATTGTCTATTTTTACTCACAGTCCATTTCTGCATTCACACCCTCATTCCCTGTGTTGAAAAGGCTTAAAGGCTCATTTCCCAGAGAACTGTCTTAGGCGCTGATCAATTAACACAGATTCTGCCAGTAGAATGTGATTGCTTGAAGTCTGGAAGGCAGAAGGGAGGACACAATCGTGATATGTGCTGGGTTGGCTCTGGATCAGGTAAAACTTGGTGCTGGCTCAGTTCCATGAGAGGCTAAAAGGAATGTGGTGTAAATCTGGGCATCTGTGGCCTTGGCATTGGTCTTTCACAGCTTCTTAACCCATGGGTGGCTGCCTCAGGATGTGCCAAAGCGGGAAGCTGGATTTGGCAGTGGAGCAGGGACTGGAATCCAGATACTCCGGAGTGTCATGTGGACAGCTTACCCAGTAGGTCAAGTGCTGCCCCCACTTTATAGTTACTATTTCAGCTCAGGCATTTGGATCTCAGTGAGGCAGAGCCTGAGGTTCTTGTGCCTGGGCCTCCTTGCTACAGATACCCCTGTGGATCAAAAAACCTGGCCTCCAGGATTGTGTCATCCTGAAAGCCTGCGGAGCCTCCCTCCCCTAAGGGAGCCAGTTTGCTCGGCTGTTTGTATCTTTTGCCAGTATCATACAATTTTGTATAGTCTGGGATTCCCCTCCGCGCATTTTCTGCCCCCCCCCCAGTTAATTTTTCCCTAATGTCACATTCTCCACAAGGAGTTACAATTCCATCAGTCTGCTATTTAAGTGTGCCCTGACAATACTGGTACAGACAATGTCAGACAGTCCATCATCCCATTGTTTAGATATGTCACTTTTGTTGGGAGTCCATGTGACAAGTCCATGCAACAAGCAGAGATGCATGCTGCATTGTGTCTTCACTTCTGGATATAGTAGTCTTCATTACTCCACCGCCATACATCCCAATTTGCATGATGGATTCCTTACATTAGACAAAACATACGGTATATATTTCTTAATGATTGACTTATTTCACTGAGCATAATGGTCTCTAATTGGGACCATCTATTTGCAAATTGTATAATTTCATTCTTTTTAATGGATATATAATATTCCATGTAGTAGATGTACCACAGCTTCTCTAGCCACTCCTCTTTGGATGGGCATCTGGCTTGTTTCCATGTGTTCGCTATTGTAGATTGTGCTGTTGTAAATATAGGGTTACAGATTCCCCTTCTCACACGTAGTTTTCATTTCTTTTGGGTATATTCCTAGGAGCGGGATAGCTGGATCATATGGTAGGTTTATTTGCAATTCTCTAAGCACTCCATACTTCTTTCCACAGTGGTTGTACTATCCTGAACTCCTACCAGCAGTGAAGAAGGGCACTTTTCTCCCCACATCCACACAGCAGGTGTTGTTAGTTGAGTTCTGAGTATAGGCCAGTCTCACTGAAGTTGGGTGGTACCTCAATGTGGTTTTCATTTGTATCTCCCTGATGGCTAGGGAGCCTGAGCATCTTTCCATATGTCTATTAGCCATTTGGAGCTGTTCTTTTGAAAATGTCTGTGAATTTCCTTTGCCCATTTTTCAGGTTTTTTTTTTTCTTTTTTACTGTCACTGTGTTTCTGAAGCTCTTTACAAATTCTGGATATTAAAAAAAATCCTGGGTATTATTCCCCTATCACTTGTGTAGTATGCAAAAATTTTTTCCTATTCTGTTGGTTGCTTCTTCACTTTGTTGTTTTCTTTGTTATACAGAAGTATTTTAGTTTGATGTAGTCCCATTTGTTCATTTTGGCTTTGTTTGCCTGTGCTTTTGGCATCTTTTCTAAGAAGTCTTTCCCTGTTCTTAGACCTTGGAGTGTGCTTCCTATGTTTTCCTTTAATAGTTTGATGGATTCTGGGTGTAGATTTAGGTCCTTGATCCAATTAGGGCTGATTTTTTTATACTGTGACAGGTGTGGGTCTTGCTTCTTAATTCTGCACGCTGCTATCCAGTTGTCCCAACATCATTTGTTGAATAGACCAGGCTTTTCCCCTGGCTTGTTTTCAGTTTTCTTGTCAAAGATTAGTTGTCTATATATGTGCGGGCTCCCTTCTGGCATTTCTATTCTGTTCCACTGATCTTCTTCTCTGTTTCTGTACCAGTACCAGACTGTTTTGGTAACCACTTCTCTGTATTATGTCTTGAGGTCTGGAATTGTGATTCCTCCAGCTTGATTTCTACTTTTCAGGTTAGCTTCGGCTATTTGTGGCCTCTTGTGTTTCCAGATGAACTTTTGTATCATCTCTATTTCTGTGAAGAATGATGTTAGAATTAAAAAAAAAGATTTACTTATTTATTAATTGCAAAGTCAGATATACAGAGAGGAAGAGAGACAGTGGAGGAAGATCTTCCATCTGATGATTAACTCCCCAAACGACCGCAGTGGCCAGTGCTGCACCAATCTGAAGCTAGGAGCCAGGAACCTCCTCCAGGTTTCCCATGTGGATGCAGGGTCCCAAGGCATTGGACCATCCTTGACTGCTTTCCCAGGCCACAAACAGGGAGCTGGATGGGAAGTGGAGCTGCCGGGACTAGAACTGGCACCCATATGGGCTCCTGGTGCGTTCAAGGTGAGAACTTCAGCTGCTAGGCCACGCTGCCAGGTCCGATGTTGGGATTTTGACTGGGATTGCATAGAGCCTGTATATTACTTTTAGTAATATGGACATTTTGATGATGTTGATCCTGCCAATCCAGAAACATGGTAAGTTTCTCCATTTTTCAATATCTTCTTCTATTTCTTTTTTTTTTTTTTTTTAAAGATTTATTTTTATTATTTTTTATTGGAAAGGCGGATATACAGAGAGGAGATACAGAGAGGAAGATCCTCCATCCGATGATTCACTCCCCAAGTGAGCGCAACGGGCCGATACTATGCCGATCCGAAGCCAGGAGCCTCTTCCGGGTCTCCCACGCGGGTGCAGGTTCCCAAAGCTTTGGGCCGTCCTCGACTGCTTTCCCAGGCCACAGGCAGGGAGCTGGAAGGGAAGCGGGGCTGCCGGGATTAGAACCGGCGCCCATATGGGATCCCGGGCGTGCAAGGCGAGGACTTAACCACTTGCGCCACCGCGCCGGGCCCATCTTCTTCTATTTCTTTTTTCAATGTTTTATAGTTTTGATGATAGAGTTCTTTAACATATTTAATTACCTTAATTCCTAGGTATTTAAAATTCCTCCTCACTATTTGAAAAGGGTCTGTACTTACAGTTTCTTTCTCAGCCATGGAATTATTTGTGTTCATCAATTTTGTATCCTGTTACCCTGCCAAAGTCTCTTATGAGTTCTAGTAGTGTCTTGATTGAGTTTTTTGGTTCTCCTATGTAGAGTATCATGTCATCTGCAAATAGGGATAATTTCAGTTCCTCGTTTCCAATTTGGATTCCTTTTTCTTGCTTAGTAGCTCTTGCAAGGACTTCCAATACTATATTGAAAAGTAGCAGTGACAGCAGACATCCCTATCTAGTTCCAGATTTTAGTGGAAAGGCTTCCAATCTTTCCCCATTTAGAATGATGCTGGCATTAGATTTTTTATAAATTGCTTTGATTGTGTTGTAAAATTTCCTTCTATGCTTATCTTGCTTAAGGTTTTCAGCATTAAGTCGTGTTGGATTTTATCAAATGTTGGATTTTATCAAATTCTTTGCATCTATTGAGATGATCATATGGTTTTTATTTTTCATTTTATTGTGTGATGTATCACATTTATTGATTTGCGGATGTTGAGCCATCCCTGCATGCCTGGAATGAATCCCAGCTGGTTTGGGTAATGATCTGCCTGATGTACTGTTGGATCCTGTTGGCTAGTGTTTTGTTGAGGTTCTTCGTGTCTGTGTTCATCAAGGATATCAGTCTGTAGTTCTCTTTTTCTGTTGTTTCCTCTATCTGGCTTTGGTATTAAGTGGTATTGGTTTCATAAAAAGAATTTGGAAGGATTGCCTCTCTTTCTATTGTTTGGAAAAGCTTGTGGAGGATTGGGGCAAGTTCTTCTTGAAATGCTTGGTAGAATTCAGCAGTGAAGCCATCTGGTCCAGGACTTTTCTTGGTTGGGAGAGCTTTAATCATTGATTCAATCTCATTGCATGTTATACGTCTATTTAGATTGCTATTTGCTTCTTGATTCAATTTTGGTGGATTGTATGTGTCCAAAAATCTATCCATCTCTTCTAGGTCTTCTGATTTGTTCACATAGTTGCTTGTAATAGTTCCTAACAATTCTCAGTTATATCTGAGGTATCTGTTGTTGCATTGTTATGTTTCTTTGCTTGTCTCTGATGCTATTGATGTGTATCTTCTCCCTCATTTTTTTGATCAGTTGGGCTACTGGGGAATCTATTTTGTAGATTTTCTCAAACAAACAGCTCTTTAATTCATTGAGCTTATGTACAGTTTCTTGGTCTCTATTTGGGTTATTTCCTCTTTTCTTTTGATGAATTCTTTTTTGCCTAGTAATCTTGGAATTGCTTTGCTGTTGTTTTTCTAGTTCCTTCAAATGTAAGCTTAGCTGATTAACTTGATGCCTTTCTAATTTCTTAACATAAGCATTGATTGAGATGAACTTTCCTCTTAACACTGCCTTGATTGTGTCCCACAAATTTTGATATGTTTTCTTGATGTCTTCATTTGTTTCAAGCAATTTTTAAATTCTCCTTTGATTTCCTCTCTAACCCACTGCTCATTTAGTAACATATTATTCAGTCTCCATGTGTTTGCAAGACTTCTTGGTTGTTTTGACTTCTTGGTTTCTAACTTCACTCCATGATGGTCTGAGAATATACATGGTATAATTTCGATTTTTTAAAAATTTGCTGAGGCTTGCTTGTTTTGTGGCTTATAACATGGTCAATTCTGGAGAAGGTTCCATGTACTGATGAAAAAAAGGTGGATTCTCTATCTGTAGCATGAAAGGTTTGACAGATATCAACTAAGTCCATTTGCTCTAGAGTTTGGATGAGTTCTGTGGTTTCTTTGTTGAGTTTCTGAGTTTTTTTGTTTTGTTCATTGATGATAAAAGGTTATTAAGGTCACCCACTATGATTGTATTGGAGTTTATTTCTCCCTTTAAGTCTATTAATGGTTGTTTTATGTAGCTAGATGCCTTGGTATTTGACGCATATATGCTTATTATGGTAATCTCTTTTTGCTGAATGGATCCCTTGATCATGATATGGTATCCTTCATCTCTTTTAATGTTTTTCACATCAATGTCTATATCATCTGATATAAGAATGGCTACCCTCGCTCGTTTTCCTTACCATTCTCTTGGAATATCTTTTTCCATCCTTTAACTTTCAGTTTCCTCTAACATTTGTTAGTGAGACGTGTCTCCTGTAAGCAGCAGATAGATGGGTTTTGTTTTTTGATCCATTCCTCTCATCTATGGCATTTCATTGATGAATTTAATCCATTTACATTCAGTGTTAACATGGATAGGTGGCAGTTTGGTTCTGTCATTTAGTAATGTGTGGTTCTTTGATTGAGTCTTCTGTTAGTCTTTCAGTGGGATGTTCTGCACATTTGCTTTTGGTTTTGGTAGCTGCTATACCTTTTCTCTTTCCCAAGTACATCTTTGAGTATTAGCTTTAGGGCAGGTTTGGATTCTTTTTTTTTTTTTAAGATTTATTTATTTTTATTACAAAGTCAGATATACAGAGAGGAGGAGAGACAGGGAGGAAGATCTTCCTTCCGATGATTCACTCCCCAAGTGACCGCAACAGTCAGTACTGTGCCAATCCGAAGCCAGGAGCACAGAGTCTCTTCTGGGTATCCCACACGGGTGCAGGGTCCCAAGGCTTTGGGCTGTCCTTGACTACTTTCCCAGGCCACAAGCAGGGAGCTGGATGGGAAGTGAAGCTGCTGGGATTAAAACCGGCGCCCATATGGGATCCTGGCGTGTTTAAGGCAAGGACTATAGCTGCTAGGCCACTCTGCTGGGCCCTGGAGGACACAAATTCTTGAAGCTTTTCTTTGTTGTGGAAGAATTTTATTTCATTTCAAAGACAAAGGAGAGCTTTGCAGGATATGTTATTCTGGCTGACATTTTCTTCCCTTTTAGAGTTCTGGAATATGTTATTCCATTCTCTCCTGGCCTGTAGTGTTTTCCCTGAGAGGTCAGCTGTGAGTTTTAATGGGTTTCCTCTATAGGTCACTTGATGTTTTTTCCTCATATGTACATTTCAGGATTTTTTTCCTTATGTTCAACTAAAGAGAGCTTGATTATCACGTGTCTTGGTGAAGGTCACTTTTTGTCAACTCTGTTGGGAGTCCTGTGCCCTTCCTGGCTGTTGTTTCCCAATTCTTTATCTAGATTAGGGAAATTTTCATGTATTATTTCATTGAATGCTCCTTTAATCTCAGTTGCTTTTTCTGCAGCTTCTGAAACTCCCATAATTCTTACGTCGGGCCTTTTAATTGTATCATTTAGTTCCTCGGCACTTTTTTTTTTTAGCTTGGCCTACCTCTGCTTCCAGCTTTTTGTTTGTTTCCTCCAGGTGACAGGAAATATCTTCCAATTCTGATATGCCTTCTTCTGCTTCATTCATTCTATTTTTTTGGTGGTACACTGTACTTTTAATTTGCTCCACTGTATTCTTAACTTCTGAAATGTCAGCTTTCATTTGATTCATTTCCTGTGTAACAAATTCTTTAAATTCTTTGAACTCTTGTATTACGTGCTTCTCATTGTTGGTCAGAAACTAACAAGTTTTCTGAATTCTGTGTCCTCCATTTTTTCAATGTCTTCCTCAGTTAACTCTGAGGCTGGTAGAAGCTTTATTGAGGAGTCTTTGATAACATTCATTGTGCCTCTGCTTCTTCTTTTAAGTTTTGACATTGCAATCTTGTTTGGTGTATTTTTCTCTTTAGTGAAGATTTCTAAGATGTATTACCTATAGGTCTACAAGTCAATTTTTATGTTCAATCAGTGTCCTGGGTTAGGAAGACACCATCACAGATAACTGGTTTATTGGTGGCGCTGATCTTGTCTAAACACATAAGACAGTGCTGGCAGAGCACTGCCTAAGAGCCAGGGCTGTTGGCTTTCTGATCCTGGGACCACACAGATCCTGCGGGACACAAAGCTGGTGCTGTCCTCCCCATGAGATCAGCCGGGTGTGACTAATTGGAAACATGTCTACTCTAGTGTTCAATCCCTGTGCTGTTAGCTCTGAGCCACCACCAGTCTGCCCTGTGGAGTCCACAGCTCCCTTTCCGTTCATTGCTGGGCCAAAATATTCAGCAGGATTGGCCAGTCCCAGCCTGTCTTCACTTCCCAAGCTCCCTGTGTGAACCCAAGTTCCCACCTGGCTGCTGCAAGGGCTGATCTGTGGCCACCGCTGGATGCCTGATTGTCACCAGAGTCCAGAGCATAGCTCATGGGTGGCTGGTGGGTTTTCTGTTCCCTGTAACACCACTCTGCTATCATTGCCTCTTCCCTATGTCCAGGAGGGAACACCCTATTTAATGATTCTCCACCATCTCACACATGTCTGTACCCTTTGCTGCCATCTTGATTCTCATCTTCTATCTATTGGTTCACCCCCTCAGATAGTCTCAACAGCTAGAGTTGAGTGGATTTGAAGCTAGGATCCTGGAGCATCTGAAGAACCTGTGTTCTCTGCCTTTGTGATCTCTGCCTTTGTGATCTCTGCCTTAGTGGCTTGGCTCTGGGCTATGTGAACTCCAGGCCTGATAGTCTATGTGACACCCGGCAGGACACCTGGCAGGTCACTTAGGCAGACCACTCCTCAGGAAGGAGGCCCCTGGTGTTTGATAAGATTTACCACCCTATAGCTTATCAGTTTGCAACTTTTGGAAGTTGCATGCTTCAAACCCACCAATAGAAGTCTACCAACTTGCTCTTTTTGAACGTTAACAGTTAAAACTGACCAATCATGACTGTATAATTATATGGAATTGTCCTGAAATGAATAAGAACCCTGTGCTGTTCAAACTCGCCCCTCTTTTTGTCTTCCTGCTCTTTTTCCGCTCTGCTGTTCTGCCTGGGCTGCAGCTGCCCCTCCCCTGCCCAACCCTGATGGACTGGGGGATGTGGCTGGGAGACCTAGGCTAACCTGAATAAACCACCTTTATGCCTCAGCACTGGCTTCAGACTTGATGATTTTCTGGGGATATCAACATCTGGCACAACACTTCTTTCAGATCTCCCACATGGGTGTAGGGACCCAAGGACTTGAGCCGTCCTCTGCTGTTTCTCATGTCATCAGCAGGGAACTGGATCAGAAGTAGTTTGCTGGGACCTGAACTAGCACCCATATGGGATGCCAGTGCTGTAGGTAGAGAATTTAGAAATGTATACCGCTGTATTAGCCCCGGAAGCACATTTAAAATTTTGTGAAATTTAATTTATCTCTCTCTCTCATGTGTGTGCATGGTTTGATGTCATACCTAAGAAATCATTGCCTACCCCAAGTCCACAAAGATTTATACCTACAGTTCTCTTCTATGTTTATTAAAGTATACACTCTAACAGTTAGGGTCGTGCCATAGCAGGTAAAGCTGTTGCCTGTGATCCCAGCATCTTATATTATTTCATGGGCGAGATTTGGATGAAGCTCCTTGGCTCTTGGTTTTAGGCTAGCTCAGTTCTGGCCATTATGGTCATGTGGGGAGTGAACCAGTGGGTAGATCTGTCTTCCTACCTCTCCCTCTCTCTATGTGACTCTTTCAAAAGAATAATAATAATAATAATAATAATGATGATGATGTCCTTGACCCATGTGGAGCCAGTGTAAATCTGTTGTGAGGTAGGCTCCAACTTTATTCTTCTGAATATGAATGGAAATTCCCTTGTTGCTGGGGCATTTGTTGGAAATCAGTGCAGTTCCAGCTATATGTTCATTTCTGGGCTCTCAATTCTACTTCATTGATCAGTTCTGAGAGGAGAAACAAAACAAAGCAAAGCAAAGCAAACTGGCTAGGATCTTGGCTATTCTTAAGTATGTGTTGAATCTGCAGGTCAACCTGTGTAGTATTTGGACTATGTCAGAGATTTTCAGGACTGTAGGGAGCCTGTGGAGTAAGAAGGGGCCTGCAAGCGAACACCATGATGAGTCACCCCTCAGAAGGGACCGCTGGTACATCCCTGTGTGGCATGGAGCTCTCAGCCAGGCTGTAGGGCCTGGTCCATGCTTCAGCCTGGCTCAGCCTTTGATTATCTTCCCCAAGACTTGATCCCTATAACATTGTCCAAGTAACCAGTCTGGGGATCTCAACCAGTCATAAACCCCCGAAGGTCTGGTCAATATTAACTTGGGAACCAATCCAATGACAACAGCTCTCCCTTCCCACCTCCTAAAGAGCATGCGTGTGCACACTCAAGCACATAGGCACACACCGTCATGCCCAGCTGCCTTGAATTCACCCCACCTTGGACCACACTCATCTGCAATTCCACATCTTTGTGTCTCTGGGGCGAATCTTATGTGCCCTGCAAACCCCTGCTCATCCCTTAAGGCTCAGCCAATGCCTCCTCACTCTAGGCTGCCCTATTGCTCTCCCCCGCGCACACCACTGCAGCAGACCAAGCTTGTGATGTCTTTCCTGTCTGCAGCATGAATTCCCAAGCGCAAGGCTCTGTCCTGCTCTGCCAGAGTCCAGCTCCAGCTGAGTTTGGAACTCGCGAAGGGTGCATGGATGAGGCGTAAAGAAGAAAGAAAGAGACGGACCACTAGGACTTCATGATCATAATGGACGATGCACAAAAGCTGTCCACTTTATTTATACAAAATCAGTCAAACTCTGGCTCAGACTTTTTACGTCATGGTCAAGTGGGTGTTTCTAAAGATAACTCTGCCATAGTATTACCTAGAAGTTCCTGCTGCCAGTACCTAGAAGTTCCTGCTACAATTCTTATCCTACAATTCAATCTTGTATCACAAAGAAAAGGAGAACTTAAAGATCAAGGAAAGAATGAAAGCCTAAATACAGGTCCCTTGATTAGCATAGGTTCAATGGGGACAGCCAAGACAGTAGGAATGATAAAGGGCCCTTTTTGCAAGATATTGACCTGCAAGCTCAGGCTGAGCAAAAGGTTAACCTTGCAGTAGCAAATGCCAGGATGGATTAGAATTCTTCCACTGGGTGGTCTGGTGTCCATGCAAAAGAAGGTGGAGCTGCATTCAGGTGGTTGTAGAGACATCGGCCAGGCGGGCCCTGCCAAACAGCGGGAAATTCCTTGCGGCCCTGCCTGCAATGGAACACTCTTCACCCCCTCATGTCCCCCACATCTACTGCACGGACCCCAACACTGCTCCCACAGAAAGACTGGGGCATGAGGAGCTGGGTTCACACCCCAAGCTCTCCAGACATAATCCATGTGACCTTGAATGAGTCATTTACCTTTGTTGTACCTCAGTTGCCTGATTTGTAAAATGAGAACAGTGATACTTGCCTTGTAACTTTTTGGTAAGATTTAGGAAATAAAGCAAATAATCCCCAAGTGCTTGGTCCAGAGTTGAGTCCTATAAATGTGTTGCGATCTTCAGCACTGTCATCATTATGATTTTTTTTTAAAGATTTATTTTATTTTTATTAGAAAGGCGGATATACAGAGAGGAAGATCTTCCGTTTGATGATTCCCTCTCCAGGCGGCCACAACAGCTGAAGCTGAGCCAATCCGAAGCCAGGAATCTCTTCCGGGTCTCCCACGTGGGTGCAGGGTCCCAAGGCTTTGGGCCATCCTCAACTGCTTTTCCAGGCCACAGGCAGAGAGCTGGATGGGAAGCGGGGCTGCCGGGATTAGAACCGGCGCCCATATGGGATCCTGGGCGTGCAAGGCGAGGACCTTAACCACTGCACCATCGTGCTGGGCCCCATCATTATGATTTGATCCTCAAGGTCTGCCATAAAGGAGGAGTTTACCAAGTGAATGATACCTGCGCCAAAGACATCCTACAGTGCCAGCCAATTTTACCTGGGCAGACAATTGCCTGAGGGAAGAGGGTTTTGCTTCCTGACCAGCCAGGGGTGGAGAGGAAGCTGTATTCAAGGAGGAAGCGATTTATTTGGGCAGCCATTGCTGCTCAGGGAACAGTGTGGAAGGTGTGAGCAGAGCCTGTCAGCATGGCCCCCCATGGTCACATCTCAGTGGGAGCATCTGCATGAGGGCCCAGAGCCTTTGCTCATTGTGGTAGAATGGGAAGGCTGGGAAGATATCCCTCCCTTTTGTCCCCAGGCCCCTGCTAAGCAATGTAATGCTAAAAGGGGCCACCATATATTCCTTGGCAGCTGCAAGTCCCACCTCAACTTGCTCTCTGCTCTTCCCCTTCTGTCTAAGCTACTTCCAATCTAAGTTGTCTCTTGCCCTCCTTCCAGAGAGGGTACATCCAGGGAGCAGTGCCCACCAGGCTACCTGGGCTGTAGGGCTGAACTAGACCTCCATTGGGGCCAGGAATCAATGGCATGGTCAAAGTGTTTTCTGCAGTTGGAATTCTAGGGGGAGACCAACAGATCAAAGAGAAAACATAGAGTATACAGAGCCCACCAGAGAGGACCAAGCTGGGCAGGGGAGTGGGGTGATGAGGAGTGAGAGAGGGGACCCTCTAGGGAGGCTGTGACTATTTGACTCTGGCAGAGTGGGATGTGACCTGTTTTAGGTATAAGCGAGAAAACACTGGGAGGAGGAAATAGGCAGGACTGGGTCCAGAGGATGGATGGGGCAGGCCAACTCTTAGGCCAGGTTTGTCCTGAGTGTAACCTTTGCTGATGGAGTGAGGGGTAAGGGGAGAGGGGCAGGAAGTCAAGGACAATACCAAGGATTTGACCCTGGGTCTTGTAATGTGGCTAAAGTCCTTACCTTGCACATACTGAGATCCCACATGGGTTTCGGTTCTAATCCCAGCAGCCCTGCTTCCCCTCCAGCTCCCTGCTTGTGGCCTGGGAAAGCAGTCGAAGATGGCCCAAGGTCTTGGGACCGTGCATCCATGTGGGAGACCCAGAAGAAGCTACTGGTTCCTGGCTTTGGATAGGCGCAGCCTATTGTAATCACCTGGGGAGTGAATCAGCGGATGGAAGATCTTCCTCTCTGTCTCTCCTCCTCTCTGTATATCTGATTTTCCAATAAAAATAAATTAAACTTAAAAAAAAATGACAAGACATTTGCACAGACTCAAAATGTCTGCCACCACATGGATTACAATGGGAAAGCACACAGGTAGATGACCAAAGGGCTGCAGCTGACATGGGATGTCTGCCCCTCTCCTGCTGTGCCCAGAAACCGGTCCAGCACAGTGCCAACCTTGTCAGAAGTGGAGCGCGTGCACCTGTGCATCAGTCTGAAGGCACTCAGGAGACCTGTCCACCAAATTCAACTGCAGCCCCCCCAGACCACCACCACACAAAGGACAGTGGACCAGGAGGAACAGTGGCAATGCCCTGTGTGATCCTGGCTTTAGGTAGCCTGTAGCAAATGTCTTGAGCAGCAGGAGTGGTATTGCCTGGGAACATAATTAGGCGCTGTGTGTGTGCACCAGGTAAGAAATCCAAACGTAGGAAATAAGAGTTGCTTACAGGTTCCAGGAGGGAGCTGGGCAACTCCCAGGCTTTGCCTTGGGCACTGTGGGTTGTCTAAAGGAGACTCAGGGAAGGATGCCTTAGCCGACCTCATCAGCAGTGTGTTGTGTTGGTTTTGGAGTCAGTGGGATGAAGTGCAGATAGGTGTTATCCTAAACCACGTCGGGGTCAAGGGCGGTTATCGAGGCCCAAGGAGACGGATACCCCGGTTCCAAGCCTAAAATGGACGCAGCTGAAGCAACTCTTATCAAGCACATTGCCACGACGCCGTGTCTGTGCACTTTATTTCCATGAATACATTCTGAAGGACTAAGGCGTCTTCTTGCGCGAGGAAGCAGGGCCTGGGTCAAGCTTAGATCTTGACCTTCCCGCGAACCCAAGGCACGTGTGTGCCAACGTCTCCACCTACACATACCCGGCTCGTGGCGCTCCGTCCGCGGCACCGGGACGAATCTTGTCACCGAATCCTGTCACCGATTGTGATGGCGCCGCCGAGGACCAATCCACGACCGGCGCTGCACGCGCAGAAGGCGCGGAAGGCACGACAGGCCCTGCTGGCGAGGCGCGGCGGGACTACAGTCCCCATAAGCGCTAGGGCGGGGAGCGCGGGCCAATCAAGGCCGAGGTCGGGCGCGCGCTGGGAACCACGGGTAGTGTAGGCCCTCGGACTACAGTCCCCGGCGTGCCCCGCGCGGGGAGGGGCGGTGGCGGCGCGGGCGGCCGTCGGGGCTGGGCGGCGGCGCGGCGGCGGTGGCGGCGGAGAAGGGTCCGGCCTGCGGCGGCCTCCGGGGAGCCGGCCCGACGCGCGGCCACCATGTCGGCGCCGTCGGAGGAGGAGGAGTACGCGCGGTTGGTGATGGAGGCGCAACCCGAGTGGCTGCGCGCGGAGCTGAAGCGGCTGTCTCATGAGCTGGCCGAGACCACGCGTGAGAAGATCCAGGCGGCCGAGTACGGGCTGGCGGTGCTGGAGGAGAAGCACCAGCTCAAGCTGCAGTTCGAGGAGCTCGAGGTGGACTATGAGGCTATCCGTAGCGAGATGGAGCAGCTCAAAGAAGTGAGTCGCCGCCCCGCGACCTGCAGCCTGGTGGCGCGGGCCTGAGCCTGCACACTGCAGGCGGCGTCCGGGGATGGGGCCGGCCGAGGTCGCCCAGCCCGCCCGGCCTTGGGGGGTGCGGAGGGTCGGGCGGGGCCCGGGCGGGGCGGCCTCGGGATTCGGTCTTGCCGGGGGTCTCTGGCTGCGGGGAGGAGGGAGTAGCTTTAGCGGTTAGGGGCGCAGGTGACCCGCCGGGAGGTGCCTGGCCCGGGTGTCCCCTGCTGTCACTCTCCGGATCCCCCACGCGGGTGCAAGGTCCCAAGGCTTTGGGCCGTCCTTGACCGCTTTCCCAGGCCACACGCAGGGAGCTGCTTGGCCCCGCCAGTGGGGCGACGCCTGGGAGTTGGGGTGCGGGGTCTTCAGGCCCTCTCCGCTGGGATGTGTGACTTCCCGTGCCTCTGTCTTCTCCTCCCGATTCCTCCCTGCTGTGACGTCTGCAGGGACACTTGGGCGACTGTCATCTGTCTGTGGGGAGAGAGCCTTCTGAGGGCCCGGGGGGCGACGTAGTGGCTGTGAGGGTCCTGGGAAATCATCCTGTCAGAATTTGAGTGTTTCTTTTGTGCGGCGAGTGACTGCCAGCCTTGTAGTGGAGGTTGGAGGGAGAGGTTGTTCCCGGGTGATGCTGTGCCATGCTGGGGATGTGGCTGTGGGTCGGAACCCTCTTGTGAGGGCAAAATGGAGGAGCAGTGTTGTGTTTTGAAAAAGGCTGCTGTGCTTGGAAAGGCCTGGTCTAGCGGGTATCTCTGACAGGTGCCCTGTCCCCTCCTGTCTGTGCTAATAAGCTCTTGGCTCACGTCCAGGTGCCTCTGCTCCCAGCCAGCCTCTGTAGGGTCCTGCACCCTTTGGAGCCTCCGTGGCCTCCTGTGGAGAGGAGAGAGTGAGTTAACCCACAAGGATGTTTGTCCCCTGGCCAGAGCAGGCTGCTCAGTATGCGGTGGGTCCGGAGCATCACCCGCAGGTGGGGCATGGGTGTCCTCTGCCGGCCAGACCCTGCTGTACTGGATCCAGGTGTGGCTTTCCAGCAAGGGGAGGGCTGTGAGGTAAGGGGGTGGGAATGCCCTGCAGCGATTCTGCTCTCCTGTGGTGAGGCGCGCCCACTCTGCCAGCTGCAGTCCTTCCCTCCCTCCAGGCAGGCAGCTCTGTTCTCTGTGCAACAAGCGAGCCAGCCCTCCCCGTGGAGTGTGTGGGGAGCTCCTCCCCGGGCAGCCCCCACAATCCCTGTCTATGTGCAGTGTTTCTCTGGCAGCGTCCACTGTAATAAGGGACTGTCACTGACCTAACTGGTCTCCACTGTGGGGCCTTTCAGTAACCAGCTCTTTGCTGATAGGGACACATTCTGGTACCATGAGAAATCTTGGCTCAGTTACCCAGCATGCATCTTGTGAGTTCCTGGCACAGTCGGGAGGAGGGTGGAACTGCAGCTGCAGGTACTTTTGGGCAGCTGCTCCGCCCGTTCAGTCACCTCCCAGCTGCCTGTGTCCTCGCAGTGTGGTTTTACACAGATTGCCCTCTCGCCTCTGTAAGGTGGGATGAGATTTCTGCTGGAGTAAGCAGGTGGTAGAAAGCATGCCTCAGATCCAGGAGGGGATCCTGGAAAGTTTGCATCAGTCCCTCTCACCCCGCAGTGGGCCTGGTCCTCACTCGGGCCAGCACAGGCTCTTGTTAACCTGTTCAGTTATGGCCAGTATCATCGCTGAAAATACCGTGTCTTATGTCACATCCCAAGATTTGTGCTAGTGTTTGTGGTGTTTGTGGGGGGTGTTCTCCCACAGATGAATTCTTTCAAAGGTTATTTCTCCAACAAAGTGGGTTTAATTACTAGCAATTATGCTGCAAATGGCATTGCTTATGTTCCCTGGCGTTGATAGATGGTGCAGTCTCTGAGAGACGGAAGCTGGCACCACATGAGTGGGTGGAAGAGAATCCTCTGTAAGGTTGAGCGGGGTCGGGGCTGGCTTGCTGCCTTCCTCGCTCAGTCTATGCCTTGGTGACGCTGTGGCCTGGGTTTTGGTTGAGCGTTGGGGTGTGGAGGATCCCCAGTGGTTTGTTTTCTTTTGTTCTTTTGAGCCTCGGTCGGTGAGGGCTGCATCTGTCCCAGGTCCTACTGGACCCTCTCGCTGTCACGGTGGGGAAGAAGCCTAGTCAGACTTGGCTCAGGCATGTGCTTTTCCTGGTGCTGCGTGGCTGTGTGGGGCATCCAAAGAGACAGGTGGGTTGGGGTGGCACAGCAGGTCCTGTGGGTAACTCGAGGGCTTTGGGAGAAGGGGCGCTCAGTCGCACAGCTTGTAAAAGCCTGATATTGGGTGGAAGCTAAGACCTGAATCCCCGAGGCATAGAATAGACCTTGTTTCCAGGGTCCTGTAGTCTCAGAGAAGGTTACGGCCCTGTGTTTGCTCATGTCACTAACTGCTAGAGTGTGGGTTAGGGGTCCTGAGGGAGCTTTAAGAGCCCTTCTTGAAAAACGTCTGAAACTCCCAGTTTGAGTCATGGTGCTTTTCCTCCTGTAAGGCACACCTGCGGCTCTCAACAGTTGTGGGATCTGGCGTGGAGTCTGCCAGCTCTGGACATGCAGTAACTCCTCCAGCTAGTCTTGGCAGCATGAGGAGGCGTGGCCCTGGCCACCTTCCACTGGACAGGCGGCTGGCACAGCTGCAGTGGATACCAGGCGTGCTTGAGGCTTAGCAGGTGGGGCCAGAGGGAGGCCTGAACCCAAGGCTGGCAGTCTGTAGGCCCAGGGGATGCCAGCACCATCAGGCAAGAGAGGAGTGGCCTGCCTGTGATGTAGTTCCATGGTTTTCATACTCTGAGTCGGAGTGATTTGGACCCTGCACAGAGCCACTTGCCTGTCTGGGCCAAAATGATTAATGCCTGGTTAATAATGGTGCCTGTCGCCCCATCAGTTTTCCGTAAGCCTCAGGTAGTCACTGTCCTCCCCCTTGGATCTGAGCTTGTGGCCCTGAAAGAGCCGTAGCCCAGGTCTGCGTGAGGTTCCTGCCGAGCCTCCTTGTCGTTCAGGGACCTCAACTCCTTGCTTTGAGAGCAGAGTCAGTCTTGTCTTCGTCATTTTGGAGTGCCTTCCCCATGTTTGGATGAAGACCTGACTTTTTAGTTGATATGTGGGGTGCCTGAAGTGGCATAGAGACTGGTGAGCAGTGATTGTCCAGCACCATATAAGGCTGTGGTGGGTGGGTCATTGGCCCTTGCTGTTGTAGTGTCCAGTGCTGAGTGTGTGGCCCCTAGAGCTGACCCCCTGGGACAGGTGTGCTCAGTGTGCGGCTGCTTTCTCGGGATCCAATCCTGCTGTTCCTGGCCAGCCTCACCACGCCATGGGAGCAGTGAAGGTGGCTGAAGACGGGGCAGGATTGCCTTTGCCGCTTTCAGCAGTGCTGGACTTCCAGGTTCAGGGGCACTGAGGGCTGGCTGCTTTTTGAGAAGTGACTGAAGATTGCATGGGAGCTGAGACCTCACTTCCTGCCGACTCTTGCTGCTGTGTAGGACACAGATGCCATGCAGTGGGCATGCGTAGTGCGTGGAGCTTGACCCTTTGAGTCACAGCAAGGCGCGCTGGTTTTCATGCATCCGAAGGTGTTGTGATGCTCCTGTAGTGTTGTGCATCGGAAGCAGTCACAATGGTTTGCTGTGTATGGATTTTCCCTTTTAAATGCAGATTTTTGCATGGCTTCTCTACTAGGCTTAACACTTTTTAAAAAGCTACCTTCATTAGAAGTTTAACCAAAGTGGAAGTGAGAACAGGGAGATGCCTGTGCCCACGTCAGCCTGGCCTTCTGGTTACTCTCCCTCAGTTCATCTTATATGACTACTTATCTAGGTATGTCAGTTGTTCTGTTGAGAAAATAAGGCACTTAAAAAAATTTTTTTTAAAGTTTATTTTTATTGGAAAGGCAGATTTATAGAGAAGAGATACAGAGAGAAAGATCTTCCCTCAGTTAATTCACGCCCCAAGTGGCTGCAACAGCCAGAGCTGAGCCTGTCTGAAGCCAGAAACTTCTTGTAGGTCTCTTACGTGGGTGCAGGGTCCCAAGGCTTTGGACCATCCTCGACTGCTTTCCCAGGCCACAAGCAGGGAGCTGTATGGAAATAGAGCAGTTGGGACACGAACCAGCATCCTTATGGGATGCCAGGGCTTGCAAGGCAAGGATTTAACCACTACCCCACCGTGCCGGACTCTTAAAAATGTTTTTTTTTTTTTTGTTATTGTTTATTTGAAAGAGTAACCTAGATAAGGAGAGCAAGAAAAAAAGATTATCCGTCTGCTGGTTCACCCAAGTAGCTGCAGTGTTCCAGGATGGGCCAGGCCAAAGCTGGGAGCCCAGAATTCCTTCCAGGTCAGCCACATGGTGACAGGGGCCCAGATACATCATCCGCTGCTTCCAGGCTTGTTAGCAGAGAGCTGGGTTGAAAGGAGAGGAGCCAGGAGTTCATCACTCTGATGTCTCAAGTAGCAGGTTAACCTGAGCTGGCCCTTTTTTTTTTTTTTTTAACATAACCACAGTTTTGAATTTTTACCTCTGAAAACCTGTTAATAATTCTTTAATGTCGTCTGTTGTCCATGTGGTGTATGAATTTCCCCCAAAACTGCATTTGGTTTGAAGTTGCAGTTTTCATAGCAGCAGCTAACTGCATGATGCATTTGGTTGGAGAGTCATGCTTGGCTCATCCTAGGCCGCTTGTCCATCCCTGTGCAGGTACAGCCAGCAGTGATTGGCTGAGATTCCCTCTTGAGCTGCTTCTCCAGGCATACAGCTCTTGTCTTTTTTTTTTTTTTTTTCTTTTTTTCCTCTTCGGGTTTAGAAAACTGATTAGCTAGCTTTTGTACTGCTGCATTGTTGTTATCTGTTCCAGGTCATTCCCCTTACCTGTCCCCCCTGGGGATAATGCATCTCAAGTAGCAGGGCGCATTCTGTCAGTTGAGATAACCAGTGCTTTAACCCGTGAGGCAGGACTTGCTGTCAGAATGACCCTAAGCCAGCCCTCCTCTCTGTCCCTCACTTTATTGCAGGCCAACTACAACCCTGGCAGCCGCAGGCATGTGCTGCTTCCAGCTGCGGGTCTGATTCCAGCAGTTTGTGTGAGCACTGGGGTCAGGAACCAGCAGATCACAGTGCTTTCTGGCTCATTCCTTCCCTCACAAATAGAAAGATAGAAGTGAACTACTTTGTAATGCTACATTTGTAGAAAGATGACAAAGGTAGTCCATAGAGTTCCTGTTTATTCCACATCCAGTTGCCTGTGTTAATAACATGGTGTATGTACAATGTATACTTACGTGTATACTTTGTGACAAGTGATGGATTAGTGTCCAGGCATTGTTATTAAAGTCCCCGCTTCATCCAGATGGCCTTAGCTCTTACCTAATGTCCTGTTTGTGTGCCAAGGCCCCACGCAGGCTCCTACGTGATATTAGCAGCTCACAGAGGCCTTCCCACTGCAATGTGTTCTCAGGACCTTGACAGTTTTGAGGAAGATTGGTCAGGGGTTTTATGGACCGTCCATGGTTGTCTGGTGTCTTTCTCAGGATGAGTTTGTAATTACAGGTTTGAGAGGGCGGATCAAAGAAATAAAGGGCCCTTACATGTTTCAAGGGTGCCTGCTGTCTCTGTTGCTGGCACTGTGGCTGCTGACCTTGACCACCTGGCCGAGGTGCTGCTCGTCAGAAGCCTTCACTCCTGTTACTCCTCCTCCTCCTCCATACTTGGGGAGTGGCCCGCTGCACAGCCCACCCCAGGAATAGGAGGCTGGGACATGTCCCTGAGGGCAGAGTACCGATGTGGATTGGTGCTTTGCTGCCTGGGAGACCCAGGTGCCCACCCTCCGTCCCCTCCGTCCATTTGTTGATCAGTGTAGACCATGGCAGTCTGTTTTATACCTTGGGTTATAATTCAGTTTGGCTCTTAGGCCTGTCTAACATACTTCATCGCTAGAATTTTTTGTGTTCTATGTAAAAAAAAAAAAAAAAATTCTTAATGGAGAGAGAATTCCCATCCATTGGTTTACTCCCAGATGCCCATTGATACAGACCAGAGCTGGGAATTCAAACCAAGTCTTTGCTTGTGGATAGTAGAAACTCTTGCTGGAGTCATCAGTTTATCTCCCAAGGTCTGTATTCGCAAAAACCTGGGATAGGAAGCTGGGCCAGGGCACAAACTTAGGTGCTTGTTTTAACTGATGGGCTAAACCCTTGCCTCTCTCCCCTCTCCTCCCCCAGGCCCGGCTGGCTGGCTGGCTGGCTGGCTTGCTTGCTTGCTTGCTTGCTTTTTTAAAAAAGCATTTCCTTGCTTTGTAGATTAACTGCCCCAGCGCTAGAATAAGTCTTCCTCCTCAGGAAACCCTGGTTTCTTTACTAGAGAAGGTCTTAGAACCAAGATCCATTTGCTAAGTGTGCTTGTTGCCCCTGGATGTCTTTAATTCCAGGCCCTCTTAGCTACAGAGCCAGGAGGTGTATGTATATTAATTCTGTGACATACATGATTCAACAAATACAGCTAGAGGAGGCCACCTCTGAGTTCACATTGATGTGCCCAAACCTGAACAGCCACATGGCTAGGCCTCGCCACCTGCTGCCACCATCACCACACGGTGCCTGAGTGCCCCGTTCTGCTGCACCCATAGGTTAGTGTCTGGGATGCTAACCTCTTTTCCCTGGGTTACAGATCAGTCATCCAGCGGACGGCTTTAGTGTAATTCCTTTTGACTCTTGTCTTACCAGTTGCTCTTCCAAATGACTTCAGCATCTTGTGTTCCCATCCTCTTCTGTGAGCTGGTTTTATAGATGTGTAGTACATGATTATTTTGTAGTACAGTTAGATTGTTTACCACATTTTTGTTATATTTCTGTGTCTCTTTTTTTTTTAATTTACATGTTTAAAGTTTACTTATTGTTCTGTGAAGTTACCTAGATTTGGAAAAATGGATTATCCTATTTCTCTTCCATTATGGTGTAACAGAGGATCATTTTACTATTTTAAAAATGAATTCCAGAGCCTGGCACGATGGCGCAGTGGTTAAGATCCTCGCCTTGCACGCCCAGGATCCCATATGGGTGCTGGTTCTAATCCCGGCAGCCCCGCTTCCCTTCCAGCTCCCTGCCTGTGGCCTGAGAAAGCAGTCAAGGACGGCCCAAAGCTTTGGGACCCTGCACCTGCATGGGAGACCCAGAAGAGGCTCCTGGCTTCGGATCGGCATAGCATCGGCCGTTGCGCTCACTTGGGGAGTGAATCATCAGACAGAAGATCTTCCTCTCTGTCTCTCCTCTCTGTATATCTGCCTTTCCAATAAAAATAAAATAAATCTTTAAAAATAAATAGATTCCAGGCACAGAATAATGGCCTTGCAGCTAAATTCTCACCTTGCCAAGCTTTGGGATCCCATTTGGGTGCTGGTTCGTGTCCTGGTGGCCCCACTTCCCATCCAGCTCCCTGCTTGTGGCCCGGAAAAGCAGTTGCAGATGGCCCAAAGCCTCGGAACCCTGTGCCTGCATGGGAGATCCAGAAGAGGCTCCCGGCTCCTGGGTTTGGTTTGGCTTAGCTCTGGGCATTGTAGCCACTTGTGGAGTGAACCAGTGGATGGAAGGCTTTTCTCTCTGTCTCTCCTTCTCTGTAAAATCTGACTTTCCAATTAAAAAAAGTCCAAAAATAAATAAATAAACAATTCTGGGCCCAGCACAGTAGCCTACTGGCTTAAGTCCTCGCCTTGCATGCACCAGGATCTCAAATGCATACTGATTCATGTCCTGGCTGCTCCACTTCCCATCCAGCTCCCTGCCTGTGGCCTGGGGAAGCAGTCGAGGACGGCCCAAAGCCTTGGGACCCTGCACCCACGTGGGAGACCCAGAAGAATCTCCAGGCTCCTGGGTTCAGATAAGCATAGCTCTGGCTGTTGTGGCCACTTGGGGAGTGAACCAGAGGACGGACGCTCTTTTGTCCCTGTATTTTCTTCTATCTGTATATCTGCCTTTCCCATAACAATAAATGATCTCTTAAATAAGTAATTCTCCCATGCTTCACTGCCTCAGTTACACACGCCATTCTACACAAACCCCTGACAATCACTGATTTTTTTTTTTTACCATATCTGTAGTTTTGTCTTTTCCAAAATGTCATGTAATTGGACTTGTGTGATATATATATGTTGTCTTTTTAGATTAGCCTCTTTGATTTAGCAATATGCATTTGTATTTTATCCGTATCTTCTCATCACTTTCCTCCTTTTTGGTAGTGATATTTCAGCTTATGGATGGACCGGTTTGTTTATTTACCTTCTGAAGGTCATTTTAGCTGCTTTCTGGTTTTGACAATTATGGATAAAGCTTCTTTACACATTCCTATCCAGTTTTTTGTTACACCTATGTTTTCACATCATTTGGGGAAATGCCTAAAGAGATGGCCAGATTATATGGTTGGTTTAACTTGGCAAGAAGCTGCCAAACTGTCTTTGAAAGTGGCTAGAACCTTTGTATTTCTCCCCTTTCCACAGCCTTTACTGGTCCACACTTCTGAGTGCAGCTGTTATTGCTGTTGATGCTTTGGAGTTTGGACATTAAGTATATTGGGGCCTGTGACTGTTTAATTTGCAGTTCCCTAGTAACATAGGATATTGAGCATCTTTTCATATACCTATTTGCTGTTTGTTTTCTTTGATGACTTATTCTGATATTCAGGGTACGTGTGTGTGTGTGTGTGTGTGTGTGTGTGTGTGTGTGTGTGTGTGTGTGTGTGTTAGATGCAGGTCTTGTACATTTTGGATATACATTTTTGACGGAGGCAAGGGCTACACACTCTGTTCTTTATATGTATATATAAAGAGCCAGGAACTCAGTCCATGTGTTTGTTGTGGACATAGGGAATCCGGCTTCTACTGCCTGAGCCATCGTCTGCTGCCTCTCAGCATACGCGTTAGCAGGAAGCCCGAGTCAGAGATGGAGCTGGGGCTTGCTCCGGGTGCTCCTGCGTGGGGTGTCAGCCTCCCAGGCAGTGTCCAGACTCTTACACCAGGCGCCTGGCCCAGGCTGCTGTTTTGCTTTGCTTTGTTTTAAAAGCCGTTTTTGCTCTCATGGATCATGCTTTTTGGTGTTGCGACCTCCGTCATCAAACTCAAAGCCACATGGGTTTGATTTTTTTTCTTTTTAATTAGTTTTCTGCTGGACCAGTATTACAGTATGATAATTTAAAGCCACACCCCGCAGTGCCAGTATGACTCCTGACTGTTCCGCTCTGGTCTTCCAACTTGCTATCCTGTGCTTGGAAACACGGCGAATGTGGCCTGAGTGTTTGAACCCCTGATACCCATGTGGGGGGACGCAGCTGGAGTCCCAGACTCCTGGCTTTGGCTTTTGGGAAACATGCCAGGGGATAGAAGATCTTTCTTTCTGTGTAGTTCTGCTTTTCAACTAAATACATCTTTTAAAATTTTGTGTTCTAGTTTTTCATTTTGTATTTGGTTCTGTGGTCACTTTAAATTCATTTTTGTGAAGACAAATACATCTATATCATTAGTTTGTGTCTGGATATCCAGTTGGTCTGGCACCATTTGCTGAAACCCTGCTTTATTAATTTAGCTCTGTTCCTTCATCGAAAATCGGTTTGTGTGGATCTATTTTTGCACTCCCTTTTGTGTTCCATGGATCTGTGTGGTTATTCTTTTGCCAATACCACATTGTCTTAATTATGTGCTATTGTTTTTTACTAGGTTTCCGTATTTCTTTATTATGCAACAAATGAAATTATCCCCCTAACCATCTTTCCCAGAAGTCCTGGTTTCTGTTCGTGATTTTGTGCAATGTGGTGATGTATAGAGGTGTGTATGTCCTGGGAGCTGGGGACCAGGTTTTATTAGCCCTT
The DNA here is from genome assembly GCF_017591425.1 of Ochotona curzoniae. Lineage (NCBI taxonomy): Eukaryota > Metazoa > Chordata > Mammalia > Lagomorpha > Ochotonidae > Ochotona > Ochotona curzoniae. Next base: position 61,291,604 of record NW_024467106.1, read on the forward strand.
GGCTTCGGTCCTTCCTTTTTTGTTTTCATCTTGCCAGATAATAATAGAATCGCATTTTTTTTAAAAAAAAAATCACCCATTGTGGTTGGTTAGTCTAGATATGAGTGAGTGTGGCATTTCTCTTCCTCCAGTGTATCTTGCGTTATTGTTTTTTAAGTGCTCTACAAGACAGTCTTGATGTAATTTTCTGTTTGGCTCAGCCCAAAGAGCTGACTAACTTAAACTGTATGTTTTGACTCTGTGTGTGTTTAAAGAATATTTATTTTATATATTTGAAAGGTAGAGGCAGTAGAGAATGAGATCTTCCATCTGCTGACTGGCTCCCCAAATGGTTCAGCATGGGCTGGAGTTGAACCTGTCTGAAGCCAGGAGCCAGTAGCCTCTTCTGTGTCTCCTGTGAGTGCACCAGGACCCAACGGCTTGGACCATCCATTGTTGCTTTCCAAAGCTGCTACAGGGAACTGGATCAGAAATGGAACAACCAAGGCTTGAACTGGCATCCACGTGGGATGCCAGCACTGTAGGTGGAGGTGTAGCCCTCCATGTCTTGGTGCTGATCCCAGACCTTGTGTGTTTGGAGGGGACTTGGAGTCAGCCACTGGTGGGATACAGGTTCAGATCCCGCTGGGGCAGTCACATAGGCGAATGCTGGGTCCCTTGTGAAGTGTGAGAATGGTGCCTCGTTTGGGTTTCACATGTCTCCTTTGGAATCTCAGTGTTAGATGCCCTTTTCTGTCTGCCTGGCCCCTTGGTCTGCTCCTCATCCACTTCACAACTTTCTCTTCATTCTCAGTCTCCATGCTACTATGAGGTCACCAACCTCAGCGTTCTCTCCATAGCTGCCCTTCCCCTTCCCTCCCCTGAGACAGCTTTCCAGGCACCGCGTGTGGATCAGTGGTCATTCAGCAGGTACTCCACAGGCCCCGTTCCAGCTAAGAAGCATAGCTGCTATAGGCCACACCAGTGATCTGGGTCTACAGCTGTGCCTCCCACACAGTTTCTCTTCTCCCCTTCGCTGGCTGGAGTCTGAACAGTGCTCCTGTTGGGTGGGTCTGACCCTCATCTGTTCCCCAGACACCTGCCAGCTGCAGCTGTTGAGAAACCACTGTTGTTTACAGAGACCTGAGTTTCCGCTGGGTCCTTTCTGTAGGGAGCCCTCACACAGCCACACGCTGCAGGCGCTTGGAGGGGCTTAGGACGTGAAGTACTCCTTCTCCCCAACAGTGGTGGCCGATTGTTAGCTTTGGTTTTCATGGTGACTGCTACTCTCGGGAGCGGTATTGCCATGTGGTGTGGGCTGTATCAGTGTTTTTTTCATAGCTTCGTGAAGGAAAGAATGCCTAAGATTGAGTAATTTCTCAAGGAACGAGGTTTATTTTGGCTCAGGGTCCTGCAGGCTCCAAGCCCCAGAGCATGACAGCAGTACTGGGTATCTGGGGATGGCTTCCTGCTGCTTCGCGTCCTGTCGGAAAGCAGAAGGGCAAGTGGGCCCATGCAGAGGAGAAAGGAGGCGATTCTCCTGTGGTGGCTATCCGGTTCCTTGAGAAATGCAGTCCACTGATAGGGGCTTGGTCCTGTGGCCCAGACACTCTGTTATCTCCACCTGACACTACTGGCTTGAGGAGTGAAGCCTCAGTGTAAGTGAGTTTTGGTGGGAGAAATCAATTGTTAGACCCTGACAGACATGACATGGCCCGGGATGGTCTCTGTAAGAGGACCTAAGGTGACTGTGTGTGTGGATCTGTGAAGGTCACACCTCAAGGTGTTAAGGGGGTAAGGCAGGACAGACAACCAGGCTCGATCTGTGTTTCAGTCCCTTGCTATGAGGCTTGAGGTCTCAGAGTGTGTGGGCCTCTCATAGCAGGTGACCCGCTGGGAACCTAGGACTGGACACTTTTATTTTTAATTTATTGATTTCTTTTGAAAGAGTTAGAGATCTGTTCACTGCTTCATTCTTCAGATGTCTGCAGGAACCAGTGCTAGACAGGCTGAAGGCAGGAACCAGGAATTTCATCTGAGTCTCGCACTAGAATGGCAGGGCCCGAACACTTGGACCATCCTCTACTGCTTTTCCCAAGCCATTAGTAGGAAATTAGATCAACAGTGGACAGTTAGGACATGGATCAATACTCATATGGGTTGCCAACATTGTAGGTGGTGGCTTTTTGCCTACACCCCTCCCCCCCAGGACTAATATTTTTACCTGGAGGGACCATCATTGAGTGGTTCAGCCCAAGTGTGGATGTCGCTTCATCAGGCTCTTGGGGTTCACGGGAATATCGTTAGGTATCAGTTGTGATGGCAGTTTCTGTGAGCTGGCCTGTGAGCTGTCTACCTTTTGGAGCTCTTGGACCATTAAGCATCAGGGCTGTCAGTTTTGACTTAAGGCCTTTGTGCTACTTGTTGGCTTGTGAGCCTTGCTTGTGTCTTCCTAAAATGGGCTAATAAAAGATAAAGAAATGTGGAGAGGATCAGGAATGAGTAAAGAAACTCCTGGCCACTCTGCTCATTGAGCTGTCCTGCCCTGGCCTGGAACAGATGTGAGCTGGATGTTTGCCCAGCAGAGCCTTCTGGCTTCCCCTTCTGCCTGGACTGCAGCTTGTTGAATGGAGGTCTGTGTCCAGGCATCCAGATGCTACAGATGACCGGGGCTGGTCCCCAGGCCTCAGACTGGCTTCTGTGTCCTTGGGTAGGACAGCCGGAGTCTGTGGGGACCTTTGCCAGCTCTGGGACTCAGTTGGCCAGAAGCCCATCTGTTGACATGGGGGCAATTAGGGTATAATCTTCTCTAAATGACACCCAATTCTGGCTAAATCCCTCCTGACCAGGGATGAATTCCCAGTTTTCTAAAAGCAGCTTAGTATCTGGACGCTGCCCAGGGCAGCTGGGGTTCATGGTTGGTAATGGGACAGCCACTACAAATCGATGCAGGGAGCTGCGGCTTGGGCAGGGGTGGTGACAGCTACCAAAGCCAACATCCCACTCTGACCCCACCCCTGCCATCCTATATATAGACCCTTGGTTCCTATGCTTCCCATCGCTACAAGTGTAGGTGCCCCAGGGGCAAGGGTGGAGAAGGTTTTTCTGGCTAGTTCCATGCAGATATTTATAACATCGATTGTGGACTGTACAAAATTCTCAACTTAAAAAGCAACAGTGGACAGCTACCAGCAGACACTTGAGATGATTGCTGGTTCAAGCCACACCCAGCTCTTCTACTGCTGGTCCAGCTCCCTGTTGATGTGCCTGGGAAGGTAGCAGGGGGTGGCCCAACTGCTTGCTCCACTACCACTTATGTTAGAGATGAAGTTCCTTGCCTCTGGTTTTGGCCTGGCTGTTGTGGCCATTTGGGACGTGAATCAGTGAATGGATGATCGCTCTATTTGCTTCTATTTGTAACTCTTACTTTTTTGTTTTTGTTTAAGATTTATTTATTTATTTTTATTGGAAAGTCAGATTTACAGAGAGAAGGAGAGACAGAGAGAAAGATCTTCCATCCCCTGGTTCACTGCCCAAGTGGCAGCAGTGGCTGGAGCCAAGAGCCAGGAGCTTGTTCTGGGCCTCACCCCCCACCCCCCCCCGTGGGTGCAGGATCCCAAGGCTTTGGACTATCTTTGACTGCCTTCCCAGGCCACAAGCAGGACGCAGGGAGGGAAATGGAGCAGCCAGGATACGAACCAGCATCCATAAAGGATCCTAGCTCATGCAAGGCAAGGACTTCAGACACTAGGCCACCGTGCTGGGCCTTTTAAATACATAAATGTTTTTAAAAATAAAACAAAACCTTAGTCTGTTATAGATTCACTGAATTTCTATTCTTGCCTGTGGTTGCCTTGACCAAATAATTGAAAGGATTAAACCAAATGATTTCTTGGGTTGCCCAACATTCCCCACCCTGGCCCTGGGGAAAGGCAGTAGTCTGCTGAGAAGCTGAGAAGGGTGTGCCTGGTCCTGCAGCCTCTTGCTCTGTGAGAGATGGGTGGACCTAAGTGGGAGGAGGGGTGGCAGCTAGGGCCAGGTGAGCCTGATAGACAACTGATGGTCGCTGGGAGGGATTTGGGTTGTTGAGTGAGCACTGATTCAGAGGACGCCCCTCACTCCCAAGCGCCTGTGTGGCTGGGTATTGTCCCAGGCCAGCCAAGTGAAGCTGTCTTGGCACTGGCCCTGCAGAGCCTCCTGTCCCCTCCCTGAACATCCATGCTTTGCTGGAAGGAAGAAAAGTGGTTTGGGGATGAGAAGCTCTGTGATGCATCTCAGGTGAGTCATGTGACCTTGCTGAGCCTATTGTTTGCTCAGCAGTGGAACGGGGTGAACTTCCGTTCTGTAGGCTGCTGTAATGAGAATCCTGCTCACCGCATTCCCTCCCAGGAGCCCTGAGGCCACGCCCTCCACTTCCCTTGTCTGTTCAGGAAATGTCCTTTGAACAAAGAGAGAGCCTGGGATCCTTCCTGGAGCCTCCTAAGGCAGTAGGGATGATGAGAAGAGCTGGCTGGTGGTAAGATAAAGTCTCTCCTGAAGCTCCTGCAAGGCCCCTTTGAGTGTGATAGTAGGTCCTTACTGGCCCAGATCAGGCTGATTTGGGATCAGGTAGAAACATGTGAAGCTGGGACTGACATTAAGTTTGCCTGCACATGGTCTTCGGAGACTTTCCTCCAAAGCCTAGGCCATACTAGCTTCTGGAATAATCCCAGTAAGAAGGTAAGTGTGGGGTACTTAATTCTGTGGTTGCAGTTAAAGAGAAAGGGGGAGACAGAGAGAGAATATTCCATATACTGGTTCACTCCCCAAATGGCCACAATGGCTGGAGCTGAGCTGATCTGAAGCCAGGAGCTGGGAGCTTCTTCCAGATCTCCCACGTGGGTGAAGGAATCCAAATATTTGGGCCATCCTCCGCTGCTTTCCCAGTCCGCGAGCAGGGAAATCAGAAGTGGAGCGTCTGGGACTCAAACCAGTGCCCACATGGGATGCTGGTGCCTTCAATAGAAGTGTAGCCTATATGCCATGGCACTGTGCCCTGTGGTTGCAGTTTACACTGGGGAATGTGTATTGAACTGTGCTCGTTGTGTTTATTGTGTTTGATTCAGCCATAGTAGGAGAGTGGGGTTCAGTCTTCCATGTTGAGGACCCGGGATGTCTTCTCATACTCTTCTGTGCATGGACCCAGTTGAGACATAGGGGAAGCATAAGCCTGGGAGCCACTTCTGCTGCAGTCACCTGGAATACTGGCTGCAACTCCAGCCTACTCTGTTTCCCTAGAAATCCCCGCACCCCTGACTTCACCCAGTCCCCCTCAGCACCCCATGGGCCAAGCCATACCCTGGACCCACTAGCCCTGTGTACCTTCTGATGTGGCCAATGACCTCTGCAGCTGAGCCTGCAGCATAAGTTCCTGTCTGTTTCTCATTCATTCTACGAATACTTCTCTGTGGGTGTGGGCTTGCCTGTTCCACTCCTGGAACAGCCAGAGGTGACCCTGCCTGATCCCTGGGGCTCTGTGCCCCATGCCATGCCCTGGAGATCTCCCAAAGCAGGATGCCTTGTGGAAAATAGAGAATATATGGGGCTCCATAGGGGCACCAGCCTGCGGGCCGCTCTGCAGGATCTGGAGCAGAGAATAAAGAGCTGCCCACTTACTGTCCTGTCAGAAGTGGTCAGGCCTGCTGCCTTTTATGTCTGTTAGAGCAGGCAGCACCAAGTCCATTTATTGTCCCAGGGACAGCTGGTAAGCACCCTGGTTCTAAGATGTGGCCCAACGAAAATCCCTAGAGGTGAAGTCACAGGGGCCTGTCTGTGTGGAAGACACTACCGCCCATCCTCCTGCTGGAGGTAGTACGTTATGAGGCCAAACTAAGCCCTGGTCGTGGTACAAACTGTAGTTTTTGGGTGGTCTCGGAGCCCCGGGGAGGTGGAGGCAGGTGTTTCCAGAGTGACCTGGGTGTTGCCCCGTGATTGTTAGTGTTTTTGCCTGTAGGAGCAGTCTGCCCATATCAAGTCATGCATTTGCACACTTGTGTGGCTCCCCTCAGGTGATGTCTGATGCCTCAGTCTCACCTGTCCACCCCATCTTCCTCTCGGTGGACGATTATATGTGTCAGATGTTAGGTTTCTCCCTGCCAGCATCCAGAGCTCCGAGAGCCTGCCTGTTGGTGCCTCTTGGAGTACAGTTAGTATAGACATGTGGCTCGGGTCCATCTTCCTGGGGAAGGCTGGGCCACAGTGGACCCTCCCCTCCATCTGCACATTAGCACCTCCTGTGCACAGAGACAGTCCTTTTCCCTGACTTTGGGAGGGTCAGATGCAGGGGTCAGAGACTGCACTTCTAGGGGGGATCTCAGGAATGGAGCCAGTGTGCAGCGGAACTGTGGCTTCAGTCAGAAATGAGCTAATAGGCTCACCCTCCTCTGCAATCCCAACTTTCCAGGTCCTACTTGCCTGTGAATGCAAGTTTCTAGTGTCTGTAGGGGGTTCTGAAGGCCAGAGGGGCTAGGGCAGCCGAGAGTCCAGACCCAGGCCCTGCACGCTGGCTGCTCAGCCCCCTCCTTGTTTTCACTGAGACCCCTTTGGGGACTAGTATGTGGGGATGATGTTCTCAGTTCCATTTCTCATCTGAGAGGGGCTGATGCTCTTGAGGGAAGCTGGTGGGCTTCTACTGGGAAAAAACTCATGTGCAGTCCTGGGACTGGGACATGGTTTTGGTTTTCTGTTCACGCTGTTGTCCTTTATTCCTCCTCCAAACCCCCCCCCCCCCATCAGAGCGGAATAAGCTTGGTAGTCAATGGCCCACCTTACAAGACAGCCCAACATTGAGGCACTGAGGGTATGTCTGGACAGAAGAAGCCAAGAAAACATGCTCAGGATAATCCCCTTGTGGTGGGTTAGGTGGGCCCCACTCCGAGTAACTGCACTGCCTCTGTCTGTCCCCGGTGCAGCTGGGAGTATATCTCATACCTTGGACCTTCTTGTCTGGGACTGGGGCTGCTTCTGGGCCAGGCCTTGAGGCCTTCCATCCCAGTGAAGTTTTACTCTGTGGCCGTTCAGTTTGTTTGGGACAGTAACTTGGAGGATAAGGCCCTGTGAAAACCTGCAGGCCACTGTATGCTGCAGTGCCTTTATGGAAATTTGAGCTGCATCTTTGATGCGCTTCTTTTATCCACAAGAAATTGATACCCTGAGGTCTGTTGAGAGCTCAGTGCATTTGGTTTTATGAACCTTGTAAGGGGCACACGCAGATCTCTCATGGGCATTTGTGTGTCTCTGACTTTGCCCTGCTGCCCTGCCCCTCCGCCAGCCGTGTAGCCTGAGTCTCTCAACTGGAAAAGCTGTGCCGTGTGATCATATTTCACCAGCTCTGCTTTTGTTGCCTGCTTGTTTCAAGAGTTCTTTAATGGTTGATTCTGTTTCATTATTAAGTTTCAGAAACTGTCTTTATTCTCTTTACTTTTTAAATTGAGATATAATTTATTTTAAAATTCTGTGCATCCTCCCCTGTGGGAGACCAAGAAGAGGCTCGTGGCTCCTGGCTTTGAATCAGCGCAGCTCCAGCTGTTGCAGCCGCTTGTGGAGTGAGTCAATGGATGAAAGATCTTTCTTTCTGTCTCTCCTCCTCTCTGTATGTCTGACTTTACAGTAAACATAAAATGGATCTTTGAAAAAATTATTTTTAAAAAATCCTAATTTTGACAACTAGTTTTTTAAAAAATTTATTTAGACTCTCTTTTACAGGAGTGGAAGATCAATATAGGAACTATAGAGTATAGGAACTACACAAATCATATACAACCTGATGAATTCCCAGAGTGGATGGACTTCTATAACCTCAGGAGATGAAGAAATGGTGGTTTCCCAGCTCGTGCTCTGCACTTAGCGTCTTCCTGTGGTGTGATCTTTGTGCTTTCTATAGACGAATCCTGTCTGCTTATGCCGTATTGTAGCCAGAGTCACACAGTACTTAACGTTTGGATTCCCTCAGCACTGATTTCTAAGTGTAGACCTCATTGCTGCTTCCGGTTACTGGGTTTTGGCTCTCATTGTTTTATGGGGTTTGTTGTGTGGTTGCTTCTTCCTCAAGCCTGTTGAAAGACCCATGAAGGTGGCCGGGCAGCTCCCAGAGTAGCCCAGCATTTCTGACTCATGTATGACAGTTGCTTGCTTTGCTGCAGTCTCACTTCCTTTCTCGCTCTTTTTAAAGATTCATTAGTACATTCGTTCATATGTTTAAAAGGCAGAATGACAGAGAGAAAGGTAGAGGGAAGAGATCTTGCATCCGTTGGTTCACTCCTCTGGTGGCTACAGTGGCTGGGACTGGGGTCAGGCCAGGCTGCAGCCAGGAGCCAGGAACTCCACCTGAGTCTCCTGCTGGGCAGCAGGGTTTCAAAGCCTTGAGCCATCATCCACTGCTCTCCCGGATGTATTAGCAGGAAACTGGATCAGGAACAGAGCAGCTGGCTCTCTTAACCTGTGAGCCAGTATGGATGCTGGGATGCTGACTTAGATGTTGACATACGTTCCTCATCATCCTGGGGCCATCGCAGAGGCTTTCAGGACCTGCACCCAGGTTCCAGTGCTGTCTTATTCCTGGTGGTGTGCAGGATCCTGGTACATTCAGGATAGGGGTCCAGTACTGTCAAGAAGAAGGAGCCAGTGTGAGGGACAGGGGTGGCTCTGGCTTCTTGTGCCTGTACCTCACCATGGCTGTGGCATAAATTCTCTTGAGAACTTGGGAAAAAAAAAAAAAAACATTAAGTAATTAGATATGTGTAAGGAGACTTAGAGAGTGGTAGCTGTTGTTACATTATTTTATTTTATTTTTTTATGAAATGGAAAGAGACCTCATATCCATTAGGATGACGCTAATAAAAGCAGTCACCAGTTGTAGTTTATCATATAAAATGGTGGTTGGAGCTGACACAATGGTATGGTAGGTGTAGTAGCTTAGCCCTCAGCTGTGGCGCCAACATCCTATATGGGTGCTGGCTCAAGTCCCAGCTGCTCCATTTCTGATATAGCTCCTTGTTTGGCCTAGGAGGGCGGCAGAAGATGGCCCAAGTCCTTGGGCCCCTGCATCTGCATTAGAGAGCTGGAAGAAACTGGTTTCCAGCTTTGGACATTTGAGGAGTGAACCAGTGGCTGAACGATGTCTCTTTTTGTCTCTCTTCTCTCTGCAACTCTGCCTTTTAAATAAAAATAAATTTTTCTTAAAGATTTATTTTTTAAATTTTTATTGGAAAGTCAGACATACAGAGAGGAGGAGAAACAAAGAGAAAGGTCTTCTGTCCGATGTTTCACTCCCCAAGTGACCACAATGGCTGGTGCTGTGCCGATCCGAAGCCAGGAGCAAGAAACCTCTTCCAGGTCTCCCACATAGGTGCAGGGTCCCAAGGCTTTGGGGTGTCCTTGACTGCTCTCCCAGGCCACAAGCAGAGAGCCGGATGTGAAGTGGAGCTGCCGGGATTAGAACTGGTGCCCATATGGGATCCCAGTGGATGTTCAAGGCAAGGACTTTAACTGCTAGGCCACCATGCTGGGCCTAAAAATAAATCTTTTTAAAAAGCGGAGTAGTCGGGCCCGGCGCGGTGGCGCAAGTGGTTAAGGTCCTCACCTTGCACGCCCGGGATCCCATATGGGCTCCGGTTCTAATCCCGGCAGCCCCACTTCCCTTCCAGCTCCCTGCCTGTGGCCCGGGAAAGCAGTCGAGGACAGCCCAAAGCCTTGGGACCCTGCACCTGTGTGTGAGATCCGAAAGAGGCTCCTGGCTTCGGATCGGCATAGCATCGGCCGTTGCGCTCACTTGGGGAATGAATCATCGGACGGAAGATCTTCCTCTCTGTCTCTCCTCTCTGTATATTTGCCTTTCCAATAAAAATAAAAATAAATCTTTAAAAAAAAAAATGGAGTAGTCACTGTGACAATAGTTGGTGGTTCCTCAAGGAAAAGTTAAAAGATGACCATGTGACCTAGCAGTTCTGCGTCTAGGCATATACCCAGGAAAATGGAAAACATACGAACATCTGCACAAAAACTGATACACGAATATTTGTAGCACCACCATTTCTGATAGCCCATGTGGTAACCACCCAGGTTAACACTGGATGATGCATTCGCAGACAGATGCGGTCTGCTGAGAAAATGGAGGAGATGGGATTCTGACACACGCTGCAGTATAGCTCAGTTTTGGAAGCATGATGTTAGCAAGAAAAGCCTTTCTTCACAGAAGAAATGTGTTTCTGTTTATGGGAGATGTTCAGAACAGACAAACTCCCAGACTAGACTGGTGAGTGTCAGGCCCGGGGAAGGGAGCCTGGGAGTGGATGCCAGTGGAGACAGGGTTTCTTTGCTGTGGGGTGAGCTCATGAAAATGGAGGAATAATGATGGGGGCCGGGGCTGTGGCTCAACAGGCAAATCCTCTGCCTTCAAGGGCTGGCATCCCATCACGGCTCATGTCCCGGCTGTCCCGCTTCCCATCCAGCTTCCTGCTTGTGGCCTAGGAAAGCAGCTGAGGACGGCCTAGGGCCTTGAGACCTTGAACCCACCTGGAAGCCCCATAAGAAGCCCCTGGCTTTGGATTGGCTCATGTTTCTAGTTAAATTGACTACTAGAAAAGGTTAATATTAAGGTCAAGGTTATAAATGTATTTATTTTATTATTATGTATTCCTGACCCAATAATCTAATATGGGGAAATTTGAGATCTTGAAATAACCTTTTTATATATTTTCAACCAAAATCTTCATCTAACAAAAACCACTTATTGGTATGTCGTTGTTTTCCTTTTCTTCTGTACTCTGAAATGTGGTGTAAGTGTATCCAGGGAGACTAACTCAAATGTGTCTTCATTTGCTAATGCTTTTCCATTATGTCTAATCTTGTTTTAAATCTGTCTAGGAAGCTTTGCTTCAGCTACCGATGCTCTTTTTATGACAGATAAGTACCTTGGGCCCGGCGCAGTAGCCTAGCAGCTAAAGTCCTCGCCTTGAATGTGCCAGGATCTCACATGGATGTCGGTTCTAATCCTGGCAGCCATGCTTCCCATCCAGCTCCCCGTTTATCACCTGGGAAAGCAGCCGAGGACGGCCCAAATCCTTGGGATCCTGGACCTGCGTGGGAGACCCGGGGGAGCACCTGGCTCTGGCTCCTGGTGTCAGGTTGGCTCAGCTCCAGCCGGTGCGGCCGCTTGGGGAGTGAGTCATCAGATGGAGGATCTTGCTCTTTATATCTCTCCTCCTCTCTGTATATCTGACTCTCCAATAAAATTAAAATAAATCTTAAAAAAAAAAAAAATAAGATGGAGGTTTTTTTACTCCTTTTTTGTGTCCATGAGCAGAGTCTTTTGATCACAGTGAACAATTGGTAAGGTAAATTGTGGCTTCTTTTGGCTGGGCTTTTGCTGAGTTTCATTTCCCCTTTGAGCACTGGGTGGTCTGTGACCCCTGGCCTTTGTGGAGGTGAGCGCATGGTGTGTGGGCTGGACGCTGCCTGTTGGCTCCAACCGCTCTGTCCTCTCCTCTCTGTCCTTCTGTGCGGGGATGGCAGGGTTGACAGGGCGTGCTGGGACCGGACCTGCTGCTGACTCCTTGCCGACTTTGTGAAACTTCTGCTTGCTGCTTTGTTCAGTTCCTGAGTCTTGCAGAGGGGGCTGTGTCTTTGCCTCACCGTGTTTATTTTTAGTGCAGTTCACTCTCCCTCCCCCTTCCTTTGCTGGTTTGGCAGCTCTCCCTAATTTTGAGATACTGAGTTTCTATTTTTTTTTCTGTTCCTGTTTTTTTTTTTTTTTTTAATGTGTCCTCTCTGGTATGGCATTATTTGAAATAGTTTTTCTTCAATTTTCGTGCTGACAATTTTTTTGTAGTGCTCATTTTTAAAAAAGATTTAGTTTTTAAATTTTTATGGGAAAGGCAGATAGAGAGGGAGAGACAGAGAGGAAGATCCTCTGTCTGAGGATTCACTCCCCAAGGGAGCGCAACAGCTGGAGCTGAGCCAGTCCGAAGCCAGGAGCCCGGAACCTCTTCCTGATCTCCCATGCAAGTGCAGGGTCCCAAGGCTTTGGGCCGTCCTCCACTGCTCTCCCAGGCCACAAGCAGGGAGCTGGATGGGAAGTAGGGCCACCGGGATCAGAACTAGCGCCCATATGGGATCCTGTCGCATGCAAGAAGAGAACTTAAGCCACTAGACTACTGTGCCGGTCCCGCTCATTTTTTTTTAAAGAACAATTTTAAAGAGAACTTAAAGTATTTCTGTTTTATTTTGTTCTCTCATTGTATGTCACCTCCTAAGTGAAATTTCTTCCTTTTTCATATTACTCTGATGTCATCGTTTCCTTGTCTTGAAGACAAGGTTGTACCCTGCCTTGCCTCTGGACAGCCGTGTGCAGTCCTGATCGCTTGTACTGTGGTCTCATGATCTGCTTGGTCAGTTTCTGTTCTTGTGTGTCTCTGACTGCCAGGCTATGAGGATTTTACTAATCACTTTTGGGAGTGAGCTTAATGTCATAAAGCTCAAGTAATGTTGTACTTTGAGCTTTAATAGGCCTGAATCCAGTCTGGAATTCAGGATGTCTTGCTGCCATTTGTTGTCCTGTGGGACCCTGGTGACACAGGAGGGGCTCTGTGAACAGCTATGTGGAGCTCATTCCCGAATGAAGTGAAGTTTGCAGTTGTGACCTCCGCTGACCCTATGTCCCCAGCTCCTTTCGAAGCCTCCGGGATGCTGAATTCTCCATTGGCTGAAAGTATTGAAGGCCGATAGCTTGCTTGTGTCGGGTTTGTTTTGCTTTGTTTTGTTTGGGGGGTGGGCGGAGAGGGACTCTGTCGATCAGTCAGTATTAATTGAACACATGATTGTGTGGCTGCTGTGTCCCGGCTCTCTGAAGTTTCTCTGATTCTTACCTCCCTGCAAGAGTAAAACTCCTGGGAGAGGAAGGCCTTCTTCCAGGGCCCGCATTCCGTGTGCTTCAAGGGACAGAGACAAACAGCTTGCATAGATGCCTGATTCTCAGTGGTAGGGCCACCACCCCCTGGAAACAGAAAAGAAGGGGTGCGTGCCTTGATTCTCTTCCCTGTGGTTAGGACATAGGCCAGGTACAGATGCCATACCTGGCTGCCCTGTGCTCCCCAGGAGATGAAGCTTTGGGACCTCCGCTGGCTTCATGGACCGTGGGATGAGGAACCAACACCTGCTCCTCCAGCCCTGACAGAGGAGTGGAGCTTTGCAATCAACAGGTGGTGAGAGGGCCTGTCTCCAGAGGCAGCTGGAAGACTCAGGGATTCTTGGAATGCCCAAGCTGTTCTGAGAGCTGGGCCCACCCTGGTGCAGGCGTGGTAGCACTTCTGGAACCAGTGTGGGACCAGCCCAGACAAAGGAGTGAACTATCCCAGCATTGTTGTGGAAGCTGCTTCCTGGAGCAAGTCCTTCCTCATGGGATTGCTGAGACTGGCTCCCTTGGCTTGGCAGGTGTGCTGATGCCAGACTGGTTTAGGAAGAAAGAACTCCCCAGGTCAGCCCTGCCCTGGAGTATGTTCCCTGAACCCTGGTACAGGCCTTTTTAAGAGAGCAAGGCCCAAAGGACAGTGGGCAGAGGGTTGTGGGAATGGAGTTGGATGCTCTTTTTATTTCTCTTCTTTTTTTAAAAAGATTTTTATTGGAAAGTCAGATATGCAGAGAAGAAGAGACAGAGAGAAAGATCTTTTGTCTGCTGATTCACTCTCCAAGCAACCGCAATGGCCGGAGCTGAGCTGATCCAAAGCCAGGAGTCAGGAGCTTCTTCTGAGCCTCCCTCGCGAGTACAGAATCCCAAGGCTTTGGGTCCCAACCTCTACTGCTTTCCCAGGCCACAAGAGGAGAGCTGGGTGGAAAGTGGAGCAGCCAGGACATGAACTGGTACCCATATGGGATCCCAATATGTTCAAGACAAGGATTTAGCCCCTGAGCCATTGTGCTGGGCTCTTTCTGTCTGCTCTTGACTCCCCTCTGTGGCCTTTCTTGGTGAGACCCTGGAATCTGGCTGCCCAACCCTTGTGCTGGTGTTTCCATAGAGCTGCCGCCAGCCTTCCCACCACTTTGGTTTTGAAGTCCTTCCCCCATACTCTTCCTGGCCTGAAGCCTACCCCATCCGCTGCATTCGACTGGCAAAACCTGTCACTAGATCATTCCTGCAGGGAGGACCCAGTCTCTCCAGCCATAGATGAACCGCCTCCACAGGGTGTGGCTGAGTTTGAGGACAGCATCCTGGAGACAGTTGTTGGCCAGAAGCAGTATAGGCCAGGCTCCCTCCCCAGGCGTCTGGCTGTCCATGACCTCATGCCTGGCCTCTCCGGGCTGTGTTGGATCTTGCTCGGCCTGCAGAGCAGCAAGCAGGGTGTGGGCCTGGGAGCCTACATCAGCAGCCTCTGCCTACAGCCGGGGCAGCTTTGGAGGGACATGAGCCTGGATCAGTATCATGCTGTAGTCCAGGAGGGTGGGAGCCTGGCTTTTCTAGCTACTATTCCTGTTCTTTCCCAGTGGCAATGCTGAGATGGAGGCTGCCGCTGGGGGAGCAGTGACTTGTGCCCTGTTATGTGCCACCTGGGAGGGCCTGGGTGAGGCAGCTGCTGACTCCTGAGTTGCATGGGAGCAGTGCTTGCTGAGCTCCTCCTTGGGAGCAGGTGAGGGAGTGCCCAGGAGAGTGGGAAGGGTAGTGATACATGCGTCTTCGGAAAGGCATGTTTTGAGAAGGTTTGACCAGAAGAGAGCTAAGTAGTCCAAGTCGCCATGACACATCACCGCTGGCCACGGGGATAGACTTCCTCAGGGATTCCCACTCTCCCAGTTAGGGGTGTGATGTAACACATCAGAAAGTTTTATCCATTGCTCACTCCAGAATGGCTACAAGACGTGGTGTTGGGGTACGCTGAAGCCAGCAGCTTCCTTCAGGCCTTCCTCATGCATAGCAGAGGCCCAGACACTTGGACCATCTTCTGCTTTCCTAGGTGTGTTAGCACGGAGCTTGATCAGTAGTGGAGCAGCTGGGACACAAGCTGGTGCCCATGTGGGATGCCAGCATTGTTGACTGAGGTTTAGCTTACTGTGCCACCGTGCTGGCCCTGTTCAACTTGTGATTCAGCTGGAAAGCAGCAGAAGATGGCCTACGTGCTTGGACTACTGCACCTGTGTGGGAGACCCAGAAAGAGCTCCTGACTTCATTATGGCCATTTGGGGAATGAACCAGTGGATAGATCGATCTCTCTCTCTCTTTTTTCTTCTCTTCCTCTTCCTCTTCCTCTTCCTCTTCTCTTCTCTTCTCTCCTCTCCTCTCCCCCTCTCCTCTCCCCCTCTCCTCTCCTCTCCTCTCCTCTCCTCTCCTCTCCTCTCCTCTCCTCTCCTCTTCTCTTCTCTTCTCTTCTCTTCTCTTCTCTTTCTATACTCTGCCTTTCAAATAAATTAAACTTAAAAGAAAAAAAGTGATGCAGCCATGACAGAAGCTGTCACCGTATGGAACGCTGATGTTGCAGATGGTAGCTTAATGTGCTGTGCCACAGCACCAACTGCCAGAAAGCTTTCTGTATCGTAATCCCTAAATATGTTATAATAACTATAAAGCATTCATATTGATTAGATGTTTAAGTAATGTAGAAATGCTTTAAAGTAGGTTGTGTATAAATATTTAATTTTATTTAAGAGATTTGTGAATCCATGAATTTTGCTGTACGTTGGAGTCCTGGAACCGATCTGCCATGAATACCAAAGGACTATTGTATATGTTTAACTCCCAAGAGACATCTTTCAGGTTCTTTCCCAGAATGGTTGCACCATTGTTTCACACCCGTGGCAGCATTCGGTAGGGTCGGTCATTTAATGTGAAGCATAAGTAGGTTATGGCAAGCTAAAGGCATCGCCGAGGGAGTGCTGGTTTGTCTCGGCTAGTCTGGGTCTGCTGCAGCTCCCCGCCCGTGTGCCTGTGACCGAGCAGGTGACAGCTCAAGTACTTGAGTGGCTGCTACCCACGTGGCTTCAGGCTCCTCCTGCCTTTGTTCTAGCCCAGCCCTGGGTTTGGCAGCTGTTTGGGAAGTAGCAAACCAACTGGTGGAAAATTCTCTCTCTCTCTTCACTCTGCTTTTCAAATATGTATGTGAAAGAAATTCTAATAGGTACTTATTTGGTAACTTAAGGTGATTGGTTGTAATTTGCATTCCCTTTTGACTCATAATGTTAAGTATCTTTTTGTATGATTCTCATACATATATCTTTTTTTGGATGAAGTAGCTTTTAGGTTCTTTGTCCCATCCCCTCCCCACCTTTTCTTTTATTATTATTTTTTTTCTTTTACTTTGAGAGTCCTCTGTTTTCTAGATAGAAGTCTTTTATCACATAGGTGATTTGCCAGGTTTCTTTCCCAGTCTGTCTTTTGATTCTTTCAGACAGCATTAATTCTTAGTTTTGAAGGTCAGCCAGCTTACAGATCAGATCCAAGTTTCACTCTCTCTAGCTCTGGCTTGTGTCTATTTGGGGAGTAATTCTCTCTTTCTCTCTCTTAATCTCTCACTCTTTCTTCTTCTCCCTGCCTCTTTCCCTCCGTCCCTCCTGCAACAGAGCTGGGTCAATTCAAACCCTAGAACTTCTCTGGGTCTCCCATGTGAGTGCAAGGGCCCAAGGACTTAAGCCCTCCTCTGCTGCTTCTCCAGGGAGCTGGATGGGAAACGGAGCAGCCTGGACACAAGTCAGGGGTCTTCTAGGATGCCGACACTGTGGGGTGGTAGATAATTCTTCTAGGCTAACACTCTGCCTTGCAAGTTAACCATCTTTTAAAATGACTTTAAAAATAAGAGAAAATGACTTTGTATTTACTCATGTGGCCAGCATTTCTGATTTTTTTCATTCTTCTTGTAAATCTAGAATTCTAAATGGTATTCCTTTCCCTCTGAGCACGGCATTTCATTAACGTACCGTGTAATGCAGGCCTGCTGTTGATAATTCTTTCAGTATTTGTCTGTTGAAATCTCTTCCACCTTCAGTTGTGAGCACTTTTCACTGGTTGGCTGTGTTACCCGGGATTGTTTTGTTTTGTTTTTAGCTTGTTGCTGTGCTTGCCTGCTGGCTGGTCACAGGACTTCGCTACTGCCCTTGTCTTTGCTCCAGCATAAGTTACATGTTTTTTGTCCTCTGACTAATTTTTTAGCATTTTAAAACCATGTCACTAGCTTTCAGTAACTTTTATGTCGGTTTAATTTTCCTAATCATCCCTGCATTGAGAATGAGAAGCTAATAACATTTATGGGTTTATGCTTTTCATCAAGTTGTGAATTTAAAAAAAAAATGTTTATTAAAAGGCAGAATCACAGAGAGAAAAGGGGAGGGAGAAAAAGAGAGAATTTTCCATCTTTGGTTCACTCCCCCAAATGGCCACAATAGCCAGGGTTGGGCCAAGCTGAAGCCAGGAATCAGGAACTTCTAGGATCTCATGTGGGCACTGTTTCGTGTACCAGCTGCTCCACTTCCCATCCAGCTCCCTGCTTGTGGCCTGGGAAAGCAGTCGAGGACAGCCCAAAGCCTTGGGACCCTCCACCCATGTGGGAGACCTGGAAGAGGTTTCTGGCTCCTGGCTTTGGATCAGCTCATCAGCTCAGCTCCGGCTGTTGCGGCCACTTGGAGAGTGAACCAGTGGGTGGAAGATCTTTTAGTCTCTGTGTCTCTCCCTCTGTAGTCCTGCCTTTCCAATAAAAATAAATAAATCGTTTTTTTTAAAAAAAGTAGAGCATCTGGGACTCAAACCAATGCCCGCATGAGGTGCCAGCATCATAGACAATCATAGACAGTGGCCTGACTTGCCACACTCTACAATGTCAACTCCAAACTCAGAAATTCTTCAGTCATTATATTTTTGAATATTTTTCCTGTTCTCCCTGTTTGATCTTCTGGAAACTCACCTTACCTGTATTAGGTTACTTGAATTGACCTGTACTTTATAAATGCTGTTTTGTTTGGGGGTTTTCTTATTTCCTTTTTCTTGTGTTTGATTTTGGGTAGCTTGCTGTGTTTTAGGATGGACTAATCTTGCCATCTGCAGCGCCTATCTGCTGTTACAATGATGTGGTTAATTTTCTTCCCTGGAAGTTTAGAGTGGATTGTTTTACATCTTCTTATTTTCTGCTTAGTGTGCTGAGTCTCCTGGCTGTGGGGCCCATTTCTGATAGCTGTCTTCGTGCCCATTGGCCCCACTGTTGACAACCAGTTAGAGCTGAGTGCTGTCTGTGAATGTCCCCTGGACCCAACTGGAGAGTGGACATCTTCGAGCTCTGTTCTGGGATGCAGGAAGTGGTGTGGAAACCGGATACTTTCGGTGTCTGTCCTTAGTTTTGCCCTGCAGTGCCAAAACGACATATAATCCAACTTGACTTCCACAGTCCCCGGGAGCATGCCAGTTGATGCCTGTGAGTCAGGAAGGCTCCCTGATTGGTGGGAATGAGTCCTCCCTGTGGGTGGTGGGGTACTGCCCTCACCCCTGGCTGAGCTTCTCCTACTCGTGGCTTCCTTGGCCCTGCGCTCACCCATCCGCATTGAGGACTTGTCCTGGCTGCAGGCCTGCCACTTTTGCTTCTGTCATTGTCTTCCCACTGTCTGCCAAGCACCTCTGCTCCCAGGATCGCTCAGTCCCTTCCTGTTTGCTGGTGGGAAGCTCCTCTGGGGAACATTCTGTGCATTCATGCTATCATTTTCCAGAGCATTTTACACCTTGCACACGGGAGCAGATGGAGTCCCTGTGAGTACTTTTTCTTGATGGAGGTAGAGAGGTCTACCTCAGTGTGTTTGAAGAGCGACTGGATGCCCAGCTTGCCCAACTGGAGCTGGCAGGCTGGACTCAAATGATGTTGATGTGTCACCACAAAGAAGCCTCTGAGAAGATGTTCACAGCCCCAGTAACAGGTCTTGGGAGTGGCCACAGGTGCTGGTCCCTTGGTCAGCCCTGCCTGAGTGTCAGGAGGCTTGGCCAGACTTTAACCCAGCTCCTCAACCAGCAGGAGAGTTAGAACTGGGGCTACTGTTTGGGCTGAGAGCTCTGGGATGACAGCCAGCAGGAGACAGGTGCTGTGCGGACGTAGTGATTTATGGTTTTGTTTTCCTGGAACCAGGATGGAGGAGAAAGAAATGCCATAGCTGAGTTCTTTTGCTTTGAAAAGTTGGAGCTCTAGAGCCCAGTGCGGTAGCCTAGTGACTAAAGTTCTTGTCTGGCATGCGCCAGGATCCCATATGGGCCCAGTTCACATCCCAGCTGCTCCGCTTCCCCTCCAGCTCCCTGCCTGAGACCTGGGAAAGCAGTCAAGGATGACTCAAAGCCTTGGGACCCTGAGCCCACGTGGGAGACCCAGAAGGGCATCCTGCCTCCTGGCTTTGCATTAGCTCAGCTCCAGCTGTTGCGACTATTTGGGGAGTGAACCAGTAGACAGAAGATCTTTATCTCTCCTTCTCTCTGTAATCTACCTTTCCAATAAAAATAAATGAGTGTTTAAGAAGAGAGAGAGAGGGGCCTGGCATGGTGGCGCAAGTGGTTAAGATCCTCACTTTGCACGCCCGGGATCCCATATGGGCGCCGGTTCTAATCCCGGCAGCCCCGCTTCCCATCCAGCTCCCTGCTGTGGCCCGGGAAAGCAGTGGAGGACGGCCCAAAGCTTTGGGACCCTGCACCCATGTGGGAGACCCGGAAGAGGCTTCTGGCTTCGGATCGGCATAGCATTGGCCGTTGCGCTCACTTGGGGAGTGAATCATCAGACAGAAGATCTTCCTCTCTGTCTCTCCTCTCTGTATATCCGCCTTTCCAATAAAAATAATAAAATAAATCTTAAAAAAAAAAAAAAAAAGAAGAGAGAGAGAGAGAGAGAGAGGAAGGAGGGAAAGAAGAAGGAAAGGAAGGAAAGAAAGAAGGAAGAAAAGATGGTGCTTTGGCATCACTGCGTCCGTGGGCTGGGGGCAGATGGGCAAGAAGAGGCCTTGTGAGGGAGCAAAGTTGACATGGGCATCCATGTGTCTGCAACAGGGTGTCAGTGCAAGCCATCGGCTGCCATGCACAGCCATGGCCATCCTGCTGGGCTGTGATGTCCTGTTAGCTGCTGGGGATGACACACTGTAGAATGGGGTCTGTTGGAAGTCACATACCACAGGCCCCTGGTCCCCTCCCTGGAGACAGAGAACTGTGTGGACCCTTCACCCTTAACCATAGCATCTTCTTCCTGAGCCTAGGCCCCACATCGCTTTTCCTCGTGTGACAAAACAGTTGCCCTTTAGCCTCATCATTTTGTATGGAAAATGCTGGTTGTGAATTTGGGGGCTCCCACACACAGTGCTGGCCTCTCTAGCTGATTCGCATTGCCAGCTTCTTTTCCAGGCATAGAATTCCAGCCACCTATCTTAGGTTTACTCCCACAGCGAGTAAAGGTGAGTTAGCCTCATGTAGCAGGGTGAGCAGGCTCCGCTGCCCCTAACATGAATGGCAGGTACATCTCCCTGAGCCCCAGTTTCTGCATCCAGGGTAGGGAGGAGTTGAAGAATGTGTATGCAGCTCTGGAGTTCACTCCTGGGCCAGGCCAAGGGTACCTGAGCTTTCCAGCTAGTCTCCGGGGTGGGGTCCAGGAGAGCGCTCCACCCCTTTTGTGCTCCCAGCAGTTGTGAGGTTGCGCCACACTGCAGACTTGCTCCTCAGAGACCTGGTTTTATTTCAGGGAAGGGTGTGTCTTGGTTCACATAGCCCTCTCCCTGATCAATGGGTCCTCCTGGCCTTGTCACACAGCCTTGGCACTGCCACTGGATAGGTCTCGAGGACATGTGCCCCAGGCTGCCTACAGCTCACAAGCCTCTTGTCTTCTGATGCAGGCATTCGGACAGGCGCACACGAACCACAAGAAGGTGGCCGCGGATGGCGAGAGCAGAGAGGAGAGCCTGATCCAGGAGTCGGCCTCCAAGGAGCAGTATTACGTGCGGAAGGTGCTGGAGCTGCAGACGGAGCTGAAGCAGCTGCGCAACGTCCTCACTAACACGCAGTCTGAGAACGAACGCCTCAGCTCGGTGGCACAGGAGCTGAAGGAGGTGGGCCAACTGGTGGGCCTGCGCTGTGTGCCAGGGGTGGTGCGGCTGGGCTGCCTGCTACCATCCTTTAGTCCTCTCCTCCGTGGTTCAGACATGACGCACAAGCACTGCTGTGTCTCGCTGCCTCCAGCTTGGGGGTGAAGCAGGCCCAGAGCCTGGAGGTGATCAGTAGGTGGGCAAAAGCCCCCGTGGGAGTGACCCTGCCACTGGTGCCCTTATCTGAAAGACATTCCATCGTACTGGGGACCTGGTTATCAATAAAAGAATATATCCATGGGGACTCAGAGCGACACACATGAACCCCAACTGCTGCACGCCAGCCTTCTGTGCACAGCAAGGTGCCGTGAGGGAGCAAATTAGTGCTAGTCACCGCCCAAGCTTGGCTTTAACTGTTGTGTGTCCTCGGTCTCTGCAGTCTTCCTGACAGGACGTGGGACTAGTGTATCAACTCATGAGCTTTTGAGCAGAACCAGCTTGGCCCTGTCAGCTGGGTAATCCAGAGCAGGATTTGGGGGGCAGGTCGCAGGCAGGAGCCTACGGAGGAGAATGCAGCACTCATCCTGCAGGGTAAGGAGGGAGGGGAGCCTTGTGGAGATCAGTTTGGAGCTTTTGTATTTCTCCTTCCTGGACTCCCTCCTCGTGCCTCAGGGTGTGCAAATCCTGGGACCCTTCTGGCTCTGAGCAAAGCTTTTATCCCCTGGAGTGGGTGTCTGCGTGAGCATGGAGGACAAAACCCCACCATGTGCTTTGTCCTGGGGCAGACGCCTATGTCTTGGGGGGCGGGGGCAGAAGCTGAGCCTCCCAGATTTGGCTTTAGGGATCAACCCCAAGTTCAGGTTGCCCTTCAACTGCCCGCCCATCACTGAAGCTCAAGACAGCAGGTCATGTCCTCACTCCCAGCCTGTTTGTCTGTCAGCCAAGTCACCAGAGGCTCTTGGAGGGAACACCCTACATCACTTAACTCCACGTCCGAGTCCCTGAGGTCTTTGTCCGCGCCACAGGAGCGCATCCTCTGTGATGGATGGTCTCTTGCGGTGATTGGCAGAGCCTAAATCCTGAGGTGTGCAGCAGTCAGACCCCACGCTGGGGGACACTGCCAGGAACCAACTGTATGAGCTCATTTCCTCTCAGAGGGTCCTGGATGGCGGGGGAGGGACTTATTCTGCAGAGACTCCCCTTGCCCTGGCCGCTATCCCAGTCCTCCAACAGCCCTTCTTCCTGAAAATCCAGGGAAGTACTCCCTCCTGTGCAGTCTTTTCCGCCCCTTCTGCCTTTCAAAGGCCAGAAAAATCTGAGTGACCCTGCAGCCGGAAAGGAGCCCTTCACATTGAAGATATTCGGGTCTGGAGATGGGTTCCTGTTGTTCCTGCTGAGCTTCAGCAGGAAATCCTGTCCATCCTGCCATACCCCTCAGCCTGTTTTCTCCCGAGGGCTGTGTCCCTCCCTGGGCAGCTGCATAGCGGAATGGAGCCCCAGGGTCTCTGCTGCCTTCGTGTCACTGCCACCTGTTCCAGCCTCACCCAGCTCCTGGCTCCCCTGCCATCAGTGTGTGGTCTTAACCGCCTGAGCGGCTCGTGTGTGGCCCCACCCTGGCCTCCTCCCTCAGGGGCCACCTTGCACCCCCTTGAACTAGAGACTAGTCTTTGTACCCTCTGGTTCTGCTGTCTGCAAGATGCCCCATTTCTCCTTCTGTTGTGACTGCCATGGTTTGTGTCCCCTGCACACTGCAGTGCACTTGGAGGACTTCCGAGGCTCTGCAGTGCCAGGGTCCTCTGAGTGTGCTGGACCACCTCACACCCAGTGCTCTTGATGGCATGCCTGGTGTCCTGAATCTGACAGGGATTGCAGCTGCAGGGTGCTGACCCCTGCACTGTACAGGAATGTGGGTGAACAGCTGTGGCTTCCCTTCCCAGCTGGGGAACTGGATCCTGTACATACACTGAGGCCTGATGGGCCTTGGCCCATTAAAGTGGAAATAGATGTGCCTACAGGGTTGTGTTGGGAGTCTGGGGACAAGATCTGGGGAAGCTGACCCTTTGAGGCAAGTGTCACACCCTTCTTTGCAATGATCTAGAGGAAGAGGGTTGAGCTGAGACAGAAGCCCAGGCAGTTGGCCTTGATCCATGCTCTGACCTCATCCATCTGGGCTGCTGGACCACACACAGTGGAACGTGTCTCCTGTGCTGTGTGATGCTTGTGTGTGACCACAGGGCTGCCACCCCTACACCTGCATGGGCCCAGATACTCCACCCACAGCTCACCAGCAGGAGGGTATGTCTGTGGGCAACACCCTTTTGTTCTAGGTCTGATATTAGATCCTTTACAGAATGCTTAGTGCCCCTTGCTAGGGCCAGGCTAGTGTCAGACTCTTAGGACTTAAACGGACAGAACGGGAGCTGCCATGGGCTGCAAGCCTCTCTTTGCCTCAGCAGGTCTCTAGGGCTGTCAGGCTGTGGCCTGGCCCTCTGCCTCAGTCTTCAGGGCCTGCCAGGCCTGGCAGTCTTGATGTGCAGACCTAGGGAAGAAGCTGGGACACAAACCTTGTCTTCAGGAGTTGACAGGTGTTTCTGGCAGAGCAGTGTCTGAGTGCTAGGCTTGGGCCTGCAGCCCTACTCCAGGGTGGCTGTGTGGAGGCTGTGTGCCCTGTGTCTGTCCCAGCCCTCCAGGGCCAGCCCTGTCAACCTCCGCTTTCCTGTACAATGTACCTGTTTCTCCTGGTGTCAGTTTTGGCCTCCTTGGACCACTCAGTAAGAGAGCTGTTTCTGCCCATTTGCCATAGATTTTTTTTTTTTTTAATACAGGCTTTGTTCTAAGTAGTAAGCATTTGTCAGTGGCGCTAGGTACATCTTCTGAGCTTTCCTTTTTCCTTATTTGTGTTTTTGGTCCATTTCTTATTTGTATGTACCCCCGGGTATCTTGTGTAAAGCATGTGTCAGTCAGATGAACACGTGGTTATGACCGGGAGAGATCCTCACGTGAGTTAAGAGGATGGTTTCGGATGTGTGAGCTGGCCTGGGGGCCAGACCTTTGCTCATACTGAGGGGTTGGAAAAAAATAGGGAGCTTATGAAGGGCATGATCTTGATCCCAGGGGAGTGTCGCATTGGCAGATGTGTTCAGTTGTCTCGGTGACTGAAAAAGGGGAACCACTGAACTTCCTGCAGTGTGCAGGATGACCCCATCAGCAAGAACGATCAGGCCTCGACTATAAGGATTGAACCCCAGGCCCTGACACAGAGCAGCAGGTAGAAGGTTCCCGGTCTGTCCTCACTAAGCTCTCCTTGTTATAGGATCGCCAGCTCTTCACAGGCGACTCGGTGCAGGAACTAACATCTGATAGCATTGTTGATCATTCGCATTCCTTGACCCTCATCTGGTTCAGATGCACAGTACTCTTGGCTTTCAGTATATTCACATATGGGCACTCTCCTACAATCAGTTTTAGACCATTCTGTCACTCTAAGAAGCAGCCCTGTAGTATTGAGTTTTCAGCCGCTGACAACCACTAACCCTCTCTGAGTCTGAATGCTGTAGACACAGTACTTGAGCTCCTGCAAGGGGACACACTGTGTGGTTTCTTACAGTTGGCTCTCCCACTCAGCAGGAAGTTCTCAGGGCTCCTCAGTATTGTAGCAAGCGTCAGGAAGTCTTTCCTGAGCTATAGCTGAGCACTACTCGGCTGTGTACACGGGCCGTGCTGTGTTGTCCCTGGATGCTTCGGTGGACTCGGGCAGCCTGTGACTGCCATGACTGTGTAGGTTTGAGTGCACTGCGCTGTGTTCATTTCTCTGGAAGATGCTGTTTAACCGTTGGAGCATCTGCAGATAGCATTGCGGCGCTGCCCCTTCCCTGCCCCTCTACTTAGGGACCCACACTCAGAGGGCTGGGATTACTTCAGGACCCTCTGCCACTCCCTGGGTACGCCACACCGAGGCTCCTCACGCCCCTTGGAAGCAGAGGCACAGTCGGCCACTCACTTAACCTCCCCTCTCCTCCCCTGGCAGATCAACCAGAATGTGGAGGTGCAGCGCGGCCGCCTGCGGGATGACATCAAGGAATACAAGTTCCGGGAGGCCCGCCTGCTGCAGGACTACTCGGAGCTGGAGGAGGAGAACATCAGCCTGCAGAAGCAAGTGTCTCTGCTCCGGCAGAACCAGGCAAGTCTGGGGTGCTGAGACGGGGTCCCCTATGCCAGCCCTGCTGCTGTGTATACAAGAGGTGCAGCCAGCGAGGCTCAGACCCGTCAGTGGCACCAAAAGGCACTTAGCCGTGGCGTTCCCTGACTGTTGGCCAGGGATGTGATTCCCCCAAACTGGAAAGCAGTCTGAGAGGATTACAAGATGGCACTCCCAAAGCTCCCGCAGACTGAATCTGCAGACGCCGTCCCATCCCAGGTGCTGACTGGGCGGTCTGGACATGGCAGTGCCTCTGTTTGGTGGAGATGAGCTGTTCCCCCTCTGCTTGGGCTGGGGAGAATTGGGGTCCCCTCTGTTCTTGTTAACAGGCAGCTGGGGGCTCTGTGAGTCACTCAGGGCCTAACATGCCACAGCCTGACAGCCACAACCCTCAGCGTGAGGAATGGGAAATCTTTTCTCCCCAGAAACTGCGTACTTGCCCCCAGATGCTGTGGACCCCATCCTCGCTGCCTTCAGCAGGGCTGGCCCACCAAGTCCTTCGGAGCAGAGTCTTGCCATCAGCAAACCTGCCATTTCTCCTGGATAAGGAAGCTCATGTGTACAAAGGTCTTGCAAAAGCAAGCAGCGAACTGGTTCTGCTCCCCAGTACATTAGAACTACATGCAGACCCACTTCCAATTGATTAGAAGTTGTAGCAGTGACCTTTCGTGGGTGCCATTTGTTCTAAGTAGTACTGTTGGCAGAACCTGAGGAGAGGGAAACCAAGTCTCAGAGGGATACAGCCCTCGGGTTGGCACTCAGGAACACACACACCTCCTGGTCTGTGCCACCTTTACAGCCACCTCCTGGGAGCACATCTTTGTGTCAGTACTGGGTGCCCTTTCATATCCAAGACTCACAGAAAATTACACAGCACTTCTTTTTATGATTTTTATTGTTTATCTAAATACTGCAGAGTGTTAAGAAACATATATATCTACTCAGCTCATCCTTGCCCGCCTGCAGGTGTAGCCTCACACACATGACAGCCTGTGGGCTTCCTGCGTCTCTGAGCTCCTGCAGGCCTGTGTCATGTGTGTACTTTGGGGGAATTTCAGTCCCTTCATTTTGAGATATGATTAGAAAATAACGATTATGGCACACATCCAAGTACTTGAGTGCATCTTATGAGCAATGAAGGCATTTACCGAACTACTTGTACTGAATCTCGCAGAGCTCTCATGGAATCTGCACTTGGAAGATTTCTAAGTAGCCCAGCGAGCACTGGGTAGCATAGATGTGTGTGGCTCTTAGATGTCTGTTTTGCAGCCCTGGTGTGCAGTGTTCCCCCCTCTGGCATTCTGAGCACTTGTGTGTGTTTGTGCCTTATGCCTGGATGCCTTCGTGTCCACATCCCTTGGGGCTGGGCTATAATCTCGGCCTGGAAGGCTGCAGCCCTTTGGCCTTTGGTTGGGGGCATGCCCGTGGCCTTTGCTTTTCCATGCTCTGATGAGCTGCATGGCCTCTTCCCAGGTGGAGTTTGAGGGGCTCAAACATGAGATCAAGCGCCTGGAGGAGGAGGCTGAGTACCTCAACAGCCAGCTGGAGGATGCCATCCGGCTCAAGGAGATCTCGGAGCGGCAGCTGGAGGAGGCCCTGGAGACGCTGAAGACGGAGCGGGAGCAGAAGAGCAGCCTGCGCAAGGAGCTGTCGCATTACATGAGCATCAACGATTCCTTCTATACCAGCCACCTGCAAGTCTCCCTGGATGGCCTCAAGTTCAGTGACGACACTGCAGCCGAACCCAACAATGATGCTGAGGCTCTAGTCAACGGCTTTGAGCATGGCCTGGCCAAGCCGCCACCAGACAACAAAACCTCCACTCCCAGGAAAGACAGCCTGGCGCCGCCGTCCCCCAGCCTCGTCTCTGACCTGCTCAGTGAGCTGCATATCTCTGAGATCCAGAAGCTGAAGCAGCAGCTGGTGCAGGTGAGCCAAGGGTTTGGTTGCCCTTGTTCCCTTCGCCTTCCCACATCCTGGCATATCTGCCCACACACAGTCTGCCCCCTGGAGAGCTTCCCTGACTGCCAGTGCTTGCCTGCCCTTTACCCTATGCTAATTTCAAATCGTACATTGTGAACACGAATGAGGCTCCCGAGCAGAATCCCAGGTCCCTGATGACTGGGTTTACTGCCCACATTGCCGCCTGGTCACCCAGATTGTGTCAGAGTGAAGTGATTGTACCCGAGCAGCAGGTTTGGTGATGGGCTGGTCTCTGGGAGAAGGCAGTCTCTTGAACCAGCAAATCATTTGATGTGCAGGGAAGAGAACACCAGAGCTCCCGTCCTCAAGAGCCAAGAGGGGCCGGGCTGGAGCAGGGTAGTGGGAATGGGGATACTGGTATTGTGTCATAGTAGGTAAAGCTGCCAGCATCCCTTATGGATACCAGTTTCTTTCCTGGCTGCTGCACTTCCAATCCAGCTCCCTATTAATGACCTGGGAAAGCAGCAGAAGGTGGTGCAAGTTTCTGGGCCTCTGCTACTAGTGTGGGAGACCCAGAAGAGGCTCCTAGCTGCTGGCTTCAGCCTGGCCCAGCCCCAACCCCAGCCATGTGGCCATTTGGCAAATGAACCAGCAGATGAAAGACCTTTATGTGTGTTCGTCCCTATCTATGTAACTCTTCCAAATAAATAAAACAATTCTTAAAAAGCAAAACTAAAAACAAAAAACAAAAAGCCAAGAGTGGCACAGAAGGGCCCTTCCACTCGCCCAGCTCAGAGCTCTCTAGTCGGGGTAAGCACAGCCACTGCAGGGAACCACTGTTGCTGAGGACGGGTGGTGTCCTGCGGGATCGGTGTAAGTTCCGCCTAGCCCATGGCCTGCCATGGCAGATGGGCTGTGGCTGGACTGCCCAGGGCTTCTGTTCCTGCTGACAAGCTTTCCTGCTGCCTGTGCCATTGCAGATGGAGCGGGAGAAGGGAGGCCTGCTGGCAACACTGCAGGACACGCAGAAACAACTGGAGCAGGCGCGGGGGGCTCTGTCGGAGCAGCACGAGAAGGTGAGCCATCTCACGGAGAACCTTAGCGCCCTGCGGCGCCTGCAGGCGGGCAAGGAGCGACAGACAGCCCTGGATGATGAGAAGGACCGCGACAGTCGCGAGGACGGCGACTACTATGAGGTGGATATCGACGGCCCCGAGGTCTTGGCCTGCAAGTATCACGTGGCCATGGCCGAGGCCGGGGAGCTCCGAGAACAGCTCAGGGCACTGCAAGAGACACATGAAGCCCGTGAGGCCCAGCATGCCGAGGAGAAGGGCCGCTACGAGGCCGAGGGGCAGGCCCTCACTGAGAAGGTCACCCTGCTGGAGAAGACCAGCCGCCAGGACCGTGAACTGCTGGTCCGACTGGAGAAAGAGCTGAAGAAAGTGAGCGATGTGGCCGGTGAGACGCAAGGCAGCCTGAACGTGGCCCAGGACGAGCTGGTGACCTTCAGTGAGGAGCTGGCCAGCCTCTACCACCACGTGTGCATGTGTAACAATGAGACGCCCACCCGTGTCGCCCTGGACTACTATCGCGAGGGCCAGGCCAGGGCTGGCCGCACAAGCCCAGGGGGCCGCACCAGCCCCGAGGGCCGGGGCCACCGTTCCCCCATCCTCCTGTCCAAGGGGCTGCTGGCCACAGAGGCCTGCCGAGCTGATAGTGGCCCTGGGGACAGCAGTCCCTCCCCTGGCTCCTCCCTGCCCTCTCCTCTGAGTGACCCGCGCCGGGAGCCCATGAATATCTACAACCTGATCGCCATCATCCGTGACCAGATCAAGCACCTGCAGGCGGCCGTGGACCGCACGACCGAGCTGTCCCGCCAGCGCATTGCCTCGCAGGAGCTGGGCCCCGCCGTGGACAAGGACAAGGAGGCGCTCATGGAGGAGATCCTCAAGCTGAAGTCGCTGCTCAGCACCAAGCGGGAGCAGATCACCACGCTGCGCACCGTGCTCAAGGCCAACAAGCAGGTGCGCTGGCCGGGCTGGGCACTGTCCTCCGTCAGAGGGCCCCGCGTGTGGAGGTGGCCGTACATCAGTCAGGGATGACAGCAGGGCAGTCGTTCAGGGCCACCTGACCAGTAAGAATGGGTAGTGATGACTTGGTGGCTGTCGGTTCCTGGTGCTGAATGCCTAGGAGTGGGTGTGATGGGGCTCTCTCAGGGGGGTCCTGTGAGACTCGCTGAGGCCTGCTGAGAGCAGAGCTGCACTGGAGGGAGGGTGAGCATCTCCCAGTGTGCCCGGGAGACGGGTCCCACCTGAGCCCAGAGCTTGGCCAGTGTCATACCTTTACCCACCTGCCGTGCGCCTGTCTGTCCCCTAGACAGCGGAGGTAGCCCTCGCCAACCTGAAGAGCAAGTATGAGAATGAGAAGGCCATGGTGACTGAGACCATGATGAAGCTGCGCAACGAGCTCAAGGCCCTCAAGGAGGACGCGGCCACCTTCTCCTCCCTGCGAGCCATGTTCGCGACCAGGTACCCACACTGCCCGATGCCCCTCCCCTCCTCTTCCACCTTTCTCTTAGGCCTGTGTCCAGCACCACTGGGAGTGACACAACGTGTTTGGAAAGCGTGGCACTCAGCACTTGCCTGGTATACACAATGGGAGCTGGAGTTGGTGACAAGGGAGGGTGAGCTTCCTACACACCCTGTGAGAAGGTGCTGAGTGCAGAGTACGCCTGATAGGCGCCGAGTGTGGCCAGGGGCATGTGGTTCTTCCTCTGTTCCTGCTGCTGCCCAGTTAGTCCCAGAAGCCTTCCTCTGTGGAGCTATTTCCATTTAGCTATTAACAAAACCCAGAAGCCCAAATAAGCCCCTGGGTTTGTCCTGCTTTGTATGCAAGGAGCACAAGGGGAGCAGGCTTGGAGGTAGACCAAGTGCCTGATTTGGCTGGGGCCCTGGTGGCCAACCAGGCTGACTTCAGGCCAGCAGATGGACAGCCCGTCTTGAACTTGGCCAGTTCAGGAGTTGCCCTCCTGGCTGGAGTGGGATCCTGCCTTTGCACAGCTCCGTGCTTCTGCATCCCTGTTATCCTTGGAACTCAGTTCCTCTCCCTCATAGAGACTCTGAATTTGAGTATCTTGAGTGAGCTGGAGGCTGTCCTGAATGTGCACGACCTGCCACTGGCTTAGGAAAGTCAAATTTCAGGGCTGGGAGGCAAGGCTGAGGGTGCTTGGTGCCACCTGCTGGCTGATTTGGAGACTGCAGGAACAGGCCCAGCAAAACAGTTCCCTGGGCCCTGGTTTTTCTAGCGACATTGTTTTTTTCCCTGGGGGTAGGAAAGTACTTGAGATAGATTCCACAGATGCTTTGCATCTGGAAGGGAAACCATAGCTTTGTCAACTTGTAAAAGTTCTGACTTTACAGATGGAGCTAACATTCAGACCCAAGTGGATGTGTTGCCAGGTAGATGCTGTTGAAAGACTGAACCCCTGTCGGCATCAGGCAGGGTAGGGCCCCATGTGTCAGCATCTCCTCCAGGCCCCAGAGAGCCCCTCAGTGAGCAGGTGTGCAGGCAAACAGAGGCCCAGGGACAGCCCACGCTCTGCCTCTTTGCCAGCTCTGTAGCGGGGTGGAACACACGAGTCACGGTTCCGTGGAAGCCCAGACACCGGGACACGCTGCTGTGGCATCCACACCTTTGCTTTGCACTGGGTGTCGCTCGGCACAGACTCGACGCTGGCTGTGGACCTGCAGCAGGAACCAGCCCGGGCCTGCCTGGAGTGTGGGCCCACGCCTAGATGCCTGTGATGTCTTGTCTCACAGCTGCACTGTTAAGGAGCATTGTGAACAAAGCGGCTCCCCTAAAGAGAACACTGGCTCCCCAAAACCAACACCAACATCTGCTTTACGGGGCTGCCAGGGGCCTCACCAGGGGCCCACGCTAAGTGAAACCGGAAAAGGCTCAGCCCCCAAGGCCAGGGGCCACTGAAGCCACCGATGTCCTGCCTTCAGCCGCGCTCTGGTCCCCACAGGTGTGATGAGTACATCACGCAGCTGGATGAGATGCAGCGGCAGCTGGCGGCCGCGGAGGACGAGAAGAAGACACTCAATTCACTGCTGCGCATGGCCATCCAGCAGAAGCTGGCACTCACCCAGCGCCTGGAGCTGCTCGAGCTGGACCACGAGCAGGCCCGGCGGGGCCGTGCCAAGGCCACCTCCAAGGCCAAGCCAGCCACCCCCAGTGTAAGTCACACCTGTGCCTGCGCCAGTGACAGGGCCGAGGACGCCGGGCTCAGCAGCCAGGTGTTCTGCAGCAAGAAGCACAGCATATACTGCGATTAGGTCGCGGGCTTCGCACACTGCAGCTAATGTCTGCTTGACTGATCTAACCCCAGCACAGCGGGACAGCAGGCTAGGCAGACCCTAACGTGACTAACGCGCACAGGGCAGGATTTGGGCCACGTGGCATGGGGCACTGGTCGCCAGGACATTTTGTGAGCTTCACATGGCTTCTCACTTCTCCTAGCCTCCTTAGGAAGTCCTGGGGGCAGGGGTGGGGAAATAGCCACACGCGCTGGGGGAAGACAGATGGGTGGATGTGTCTTCCAGTGCCCTGGGTGTTGGCAGAACCCTGGGGGGGGGAGGGGAGGATCCCGGTCCCGCCCCCTTGGCCACCGTGGAGGGGCAGGGTCTGAATTGAAATCTGCATGATCCTCGCATGTCTAGGAAAAGCAGTTTTTAGGAGGTTCTGGCCCATGTCTCAGTAGGGCCTCAGACCCTGTGCTACACTGAGCATGGTTTTATGGAAAGAATTTTGTAGTTTGTACAGCATCTCCCTGCACCTCAGTCAGGACGAAGGTTCATGGTGTCTTTCCCCAAAACCCAGAGCAGAGCAGACCTGGGCTCCCCTCTGCAGATAGCAACCCACAACCCACACAGCCAGCGACAGCCAGGAGAGCAGAGCTCAGCAGCCTCCATTCCATCTGAGGCCTCCACACTCATCTGCTGGTCTCCAAGGTGATACACTGGCAACACCCGAAGCCTGGGGCTTTCTTTCTGAGTGGAAAAAAATCTTTCCAAGTGCCTGGCCAAATCACCATCCTTCCTGGAAAGCCTACCCTTTGGTTCTTGGGGAACCCGGGCAGCCTGCCCTTGGACTTCTCGGGGCTTCCATCCTTAAAGTACAGGGTTCCGAACCTCAGCCTGGATCCTGAGTCTCCTGTAGGGCAGCATGGCAGCCACAGTAGGGCAGCATGACGGCCACAGGGTCCAGCAGTGCTGGGAGAGCTTTACACGGGAGTGGGCGAGGCCAGTTTGTGGTAGGAGGCATAGAGGGTCTCTGTTTAGTGCAATGGAGGAGTGGCAGCAGAGAAGGGAAGCCGGCCTGGGACCCTCCCATGTGGAAGCAGAACTGGTACCCATGTCTCTCAATCCACGTGCAGCTGGCTGGACCACAGGCTGATGCCAGCTGCTTGTCTGTCTGGACAGGGTTTGCCATTAGATATGGGGCCATGCTGCCCACACACAACCCGTGCCCTGGCCCCTTCTCCTGGGTACTGAGCGTGCCTCTGTCACTCCAGACTCCGGGTGCCGTTTTGGTGTGCAACGCAGGGCCACGCATAGCCATTCGCCTCTTTCCTGGATGCTGTCGCATGCCTGCCCCCCACCCCACCCCACCTTCTGCTTTGCCCTCTCCTGCTGAGCCAGCTCACAGCTTCTCTCTGAACCCCGTAAGGGGCTCTCAGAGCCACCGGCCCCCTAACCCCCAGCCAGGCCTCCCCTTGCCGACTAACGGCTCGCACCCTCCCAGCACAGCGGGAGCTGTAGTGGTCAGGCCGACAGGAAGGGCACCGGACCGTTTCTAATGCTGTTTTGTTTTCTCCCATTTCCAGCTGTAGAGTAGCTGCTGGGCGGACTCAGCCGCCGGCCTTCCCTCCTGTGCCCACACGGAGGAGGGAGGGCGGCCTAAAAGTCCACTTATAAAACGTTTTTGGATATACCACTGCAATTCTTTCCAAAATAGCATTCCCTGAGGTTTTTAATGCGAGGAAAAAAAAAAAAAAAAAAAACGAAAGCAAGCTTTAATGTTGAGAGTGGCGCAAGTTGCTGCTTGGAATGACCTCTGTATGGCTGAAGAAACTGCTTCCGGGGCCACGCCAGGCTTGCCCGGAGCCTGCCGGAAACACCCACCACGGGATCTCCTTATCACAGATTTTTTTCCTTTTTTTTAATCTGATCAACCTGTGCACTTTTAACATTTTGATATTATATTTGCTTCCTAATTCCTCGCGTGGAGACGGTCTCCGATGCTGCAGTCTGGCTCGCGTCCTGCAGCCACAGCCGTGTCGCACGCTGATTGCTGAGGTCCTGTCGGCGGGAGGCTGTGCCACGTGCTGCATTGCAGGCAGCTCTGGACTGGAAGGAGGCCTCAACCCAGCAGGGAGCGCAGCAGAGTGCATCCGTGCTGTGGTCCAGCAGCCTGGCAGAGGATACGGCATTGTGGTTCATTTTTTGAAATTTCAGATTTTAAATGCCATGTTCATTAAGAAATCCAGGGTATTCCAATTCTGGGGTTTTTCATATTGTATTATTATTATTATTCTTAGGAATAGTTCAATGTAACAAGAAGAAAACTTGACCTTTGCTCTGGTTAAAACAATAATAGGCACTTGAAAAAAAAAAAGATAAATTATTGAATGAGTAGTATTACCTACAAATTCCAGAGTTTTCTGGGTTTTAGGACATGGTAAAGCATGACTGACTAACAGAATTTTATACAACTGTACCAGTGAAATTCCAAATTGGAATTGTTTTGTTATTCTGGTTGTTGTGCCAAATTGTGGTACACTTAGAAAATTCTACAGCTGTCGACTTTTAGGGTGTTCTATTTCCACACCTTTTTGTTATAGTACTCATTGCCAGTAGTGCCTTCATCAGTGAAGGGAGGTGTCCCAGCGCAGGTAACTCCAAGGAGCAGGGTAGACAAAAGCCAGTGGGCACCAACAGGTGGGAGCAGCTACTCGCCTCCCCCCTGGACCTGGGCATCTTCATGGAGGGAAAGAAACAGTAATTGTGCAAAATTCTGTTAGTCAGTGATTCTTTACTTACAAATTCAGGGGCTTAGAAGATGAAAGGAAACAAAAATCTTTGAGTGTGCTTTGGGAACCAAATGGACTTCCTGAGCTGAGCAAGCTGCTGAGCACCATGTTTGTGAAGAGCTGTGTCAGGGGCCGGGCACGCGCACGCGGGCACTGGGGAGCGGGGTAGCCACGGCATT
The DNA here is from genome assembly GCF_017591425.1 of Ochotona curzoniae. NCBI lineage: Eukaryota > Metazoa > Chordata > Mammalia > Lagomorpha > Ochotonidae > Ochotona > Ochotona curzoniae. The sequence continues at coordinate 61,326,018 of NW_024467106.1, forward strand.
CTTTGCAAATGTGAAAAGGAGACATTGTATCTTCTCTTGCTTGGTGTAACTTAATCACTGTTCATTTCAGGAAACAGAACTCACTAACACTCCCCAGCAACCCAGGTGTGCATCTGGCGCCCTCTGCTGGGGAGCATCTTGGGTGTGGTCAGATTGGTACTCAGAGAGGAAAAAAAAAGCTCCTCCCTCCAAAATAAATAAATAAATTATAATCTTGCAAATAGTAAGAATAAAAGAATTCTGTTTCCTGGAATAAGCATTTCTTATTCCTAGTTGTTGGGACTCCTGTTTTTTTAAAATATTCTGTCACAGTGTTGATTCATAAGAAATACTGTTACAGATGAAGTTATCTCAGATAACTTCCCTATGGGGGATTTCATCTGTACCATCTGTATGGGGTATTTATTTGCAATGATGTCTGAGTACTGTATTTTTTTCTGTGCATTACCTTAGTGTCAGATGTTGTCTTTATTTTAAAGTCATATGCATGTTCTCCTGCCAGGGAACCTTTACACAGACCCAAACAAACAAATAATAAGCAATTATTTGTCTTCCGTTTCGGAGAAAATGAGTCTGAAACTGCAGCAGGAGAGGGAAGGAGAAAATTCCTCACGTCTGTGAAGAACCCGGCCAGACGGTGTGAGTGTGGACAAGCCACTGCGCGTAGGAACGGGGCCTGGTAAAGAGTCACATTGGCAGGACCAATAAAGAAAGAATAATGAAAAGACAAAAACACACAGCGTGTGCTCTGATTGCTCTGCCCTGGGCGGGTGGCTGGCTCCAGCAACACGGTGGGTTAAGTACATCAAGGGACCCTGGTATGTGGGAGGCTGGGAGCAGCCTGGGGTGGGGGAAGTGTGGTGTGCCATGTACCCTGGGGCAGGGGCTGCGTGGTGTGTGATGCGCCTTGGTGTGGGGGATGCGAGGTGCGTGGTGTGCCTTGGGGTGGGGGATGCGTGGTGCGTGGTGTGCCTTGGGGTGGGGGATGCGTGGTACATGGTGTGCCTTTGGGTGGGGAATGCGTGGTGCGTGGTGTGCCTTGGGGTGGGGGATGCGTGGTACATGGTGTGCCTTTGGGTGGGGAATGCGTGGTGTGCCTTGGGGTGGGGGATGCAGTGGTGCGTGGTGTGCCTTGGGGTGGGGGATGCAGTGGTGCGTGGTGTGCCTTGGGGTGGGGGATGCGTGGTGCGTGGTGTGCCTTGGGGTGGGGGATGCAGTGGTGCGTGGTGTGCCTTGGGGTGCAGGATGCGGGGTGTGGTGCGCCTGGGTGCGGATGCGGGGTGTGGGCCTTGGGGTGGGGGATGCAGTGGTGCGTGGTGTGCCTTGGGGTGGGGATGCAGTGGTGCGGTGTGCCTTGGGTGGGGATGCGTGGTGCGTGGTGTGCCTTGGGGTGGGGGATGCATGGTGTGCCTTGGGGTGGGGGATGCAGTGGTGCGTGGTGTGCCTTGGGGTGCAGGATGCGGGGTGTGTGTGCGCCTGGGTGCAGGATGCGGGGTGTGTGCTGCGCCTTGGGGTGCAGGATGCGGGGTGTGTGCTGCGCCTTGGGGTGCAGGATGCGGGGTGTGTGCTGCGCCTAGGGGTGGGGGAAGCATATGGGCCGTGCATCCTGTGGTCCCTGGGAGCATCACATGTGAATTTCCCTCAAAGCATCAAGTGTGAACTTCCAGCAGTGAGGTGAGCAGAACAGGTTGCATTTTTGTAGGTTGGGTCAAGGGAGAAACCTTTGCTGCAGGAACCCAAGTGAGTAGGCTCAGGCAACAACGGTTACATAATTGCCGTCCATGCCTGTTTATCTGCAGGAATAAGAACATAGGCACAAGGGCACATTTAACTGTTAACAGGTGGTGTGTGCAAAAGGGATGACTACATGCCGGACAGTGCCCTGGTACCACCTCCGCGTCTGACATCCCTTCTCTCTCACCCCCGACCCAGGACTCCTTCCCCATGGGGATCACCCTCAGCTACCGTCCCATCCCTCTTGTAGCTGCCATGACTTGGAGAATAGAGGAGGATCTCAGTGTAGCCGGCCCTGGTACCTGATCTGGAGGAGACCCTGAAGGAGGAGAGATGCTACGATGCAGCAGGGTTCATGGGGTGCTCCCTTTCCAGTGGGCCCCTGCCTGGGTCGTGTGCTTGCCCTGTACATAGCCCATTGGGGTGTGGGATTCATCCAGCGCGCCCCCACACACAGTGCCCCTGCCCTTGTCAGGCTCTGGCTCCTTCCCAGTGGTGGGGGGGTCCAGGAGCCTGCAGGGTGGAGGCTGTCCAAGCAGGGAGGGAGCGTATCTCTGTACCCTCCCTATCTTCCCTCTCCCTGCTGTGGTTTCACTGGCACCCCCTGGCAACTCAGCCATCTGGGCAGTGGTTGAGTCACGCCGTCCAGGAGCTGACTAAGCCTCTCTGAGCCTCAGTTTCCTCTTGGCATTAGTGAGCGAAGCTGCTCTCGTAAATGGTAAAGCTCCCTCAAACCTTTGGCACCCAGATCGAAGCAGGCACTCCATACATGAATGTCAGCAGTATGCTTCTCTCCTTGTCGTTGCCATCACGTGGCCCAGAAGCCAGGCCACACGCTGAGCCTTGCTCCTGTGGCAGCATAATTGATTTTACATCAGCCCTTTATCCAAGTGTGATTTGTGTCCAGGGAAGGGCACATGCTCAGATGCAGGTGAGATCTGTACATGGTCCACGCGGCCGCTTCCCGAGTCTGCAGGACTCTCTGCCTCCCGACCCTCAGGGTCCTCGGGGTAACAGTCTCACTTGAGCCTGCCTTTGAGCATGCTCCCACTGCAGCGCTGTCCACATGGTGGACCCAGGAAGAGCTGTTAGTGTTTATTGCAATTTCCTGGGCAGGTTTGCCAGCTGCTGTCAGATGGCCTCGTTCACCTGCTTGCCTGAGGCTGATCTTAAGACGTCCCACCGCAGGAAGCTCCTCCTAAAGGTGGCGAGAGGCCGTGACTGCATCTCGCCCTCAGAAAGGACCCCTGTATCCATGCAGGCGGCCAGTGACAGTCTCCTGGGAAGACAAGGTAGGAATCACGTTTCTCACTGTTGTTCGTTGTTTCCTGAAAGTTTCTGTGAAGTACTAGGGGCACACTGGAGCACTGCCCTCAGGGGAGAGGCAAAGGAGGCTGGCTCGCAGAAGCCCTCAGGCTGCCTGCCCGGGTTCCTTATGTCAGGGATAGCTCCCAGCTTGGTCAGTGCCGCGACTTTTTTCTAAAAGGAGGAAACACAATAGAGATAGAAAGTGTGGTACAGTTACTTAAGCAGCTGCATTCATTTAGCACACACTGATCCAGCTGTGCATGGTGATGACTCAGTGACTCAATGACACAGTGAAATATGGGAAAAGATACTCCACGCAAACAGTAGCCAGAAGGGGCCCAGGATGGCTTTATTAGCAAACATGCAAACAGGGTGGTTGTTTCCCAAACCAGAAGGCACTTTGATGAACAGTGGGGTGTCAGGCCACAGTCTCCCCCACCCAGCACCCTTAATCTCTTCCTCAGGTCTTTGGAAGAATTTGGGCTCAACAGTGACAGGGAGCTTTGGGAGCTTTCCTTTTCCCAGGATTCTGCAGCAGCCTGACCGTCCGGCGTCAGTGCTGGGGGCAGCGCCAGGCTTGTTCCCGGCAGTGTTCACCCAGGGCTGCTCACTGACCAAGCGTCCACGACTTAGCAAGGTTGCCCATTGGGCAGAAGCTCTGGTTCCTCTTCCAGTGGGAATGCCTCATACCAGCTTTCCCAGAGTAACCCGGGTGGTACTGGAGTTGGTCCTGCGGTGCTGCACACCACCAGTGTCCCCCGGCCTCCTGGGTGCTCCCGGTCCTTGCCGACGCAGCCTTGGCCATGGCTCGCTTGGCTGTGCGATTTCTGGGTCTTGTTGGCATGTTGGCTGTCAAGAGGAAAGCGCCCAAATAGGCTAAGACAAAAGTTGTAAAGAGAAACAAAGAAGAACATTCTAGAATAGCGCAATTCATTAAGAAGCTGTACCAACAAAAGAGCACTGGAGGTAAAGCCGGCAAAGTATCATCCCAATCAATTAAAAGCCCCAACATAACATCGACTACAATTTACAACATTATGGCATTAATTGTCGTTATATTGATTAACCAATATGTTAATAGGAAAATGCAGGTTCTTTTGCCAGCTTTACCTTCAGACAAGAGATGGTCTCATCAAGAATTCATTGAACTCACTAGGATAATAAGATGCTGGACTTTATGCTCGGTAAATACTTCCAATGAAAGAACCTCAACTGAATTTGAACTGTGGTAATGCAGCAGGTGGAGAAATCCACCATAGGGAGAGGGTTCGAGGAGGGGTGGGGGGAATCCCAGTGCCCATAACACTGTGTCACATAATGCAATACAATTAATTAAAAAAAAACAAAAAGACACTGGAATGTGAAGGGCGAGCCTGGTGTAGCCATGGCTGTAGGTGAGTGTCCTTGCAAGCTCATCTGCTGGGGAAGTGCGCCACCTTGTGGGCAGAGAGTATCTACAAGACACCCCTTCGCAAGCTCTGTTGAGTGTCCCTGGAGCGGCGACAGGACGCTGGTGACAGCTGGACCTTATATTTCTAGACAAGTGATGATTTTTTTTTTATTAAAAAAACCTACATACAATTTATTTTGAAAACGTCAATTCAGCGCATTCCTGGAGAGCAGTTATCAGAAAGCCCAGACTTTGTAAACTTCAACAAAGTAACACAAAGTGGTATTTGAGGACTTAGTATGAGTTTCTCTCTGACTGCAGTGTTCACAGTCCACCAGTGGAATTGGCCAGGGAAGGTCAGATGATGCTAGAACGGGCGACCAGAGAGCAGGGCGGGCTGGCGTATTCCTCAGGGAACTTAGGACATGGCAATAGAAAGGAGTTTGAAAGATTGAAGAAATTCATAAAAGGTACACTAGATACGGATCCCTCTTCTTCAGATTCTCAAATTAATTCAGCAGCTTTAGATGGGTCCTTTTTTGTCCAAGGGTGAATGCCGTCATCAAAGATTAAACTCTGCATTAAATGATATAAGACCTAAGTGTGAAACTTTCAATCGTTAGTTCCTCTTGAGCCAGGAAGCCTTCCAGAGGATTCTCAGGACAAATCCAGAACCAAACCACTGCTGGCGGGGTGGAGGGGGGACCACTAACAGGGAAGAACCTCATCTTCCTGAAAGAGGCGTGTGGTAAACCAAATACTTGACGTTCTTAACACTAAGGATATTTAAAAAGATATTATACATGTTTAAAATGTATTTCACACTGATAATGGAATCTCAATATTTAAGGATCAACTGTTAAGGTTATTAAATGTCTAGTAAATGATTATACCTGCAGGGAGAGGGCAGTGTTAACACTCATATCGAAAACTAAATGTGCCAACAAACTAGACCAGGATCCTTTAAGAACATAAACGTGGGGGCCCAGTGCGATAGCCTAGTGGCTAAAGTCCTCACTAGGGGCGCCAGTTCATGTCCCAGCAGCCCCACTTCCCATCCAGCTCCAGTCTCAGATCCCCTGTTTGAAAGGCAGGAAATGAGCCAAGGTGGATGTCAGCTCCAGGAGCATCTTAAAGTGGTTTCACACCATGACCCCAGGGGACGTGGGGTTTATGACAGCGCTGTAACAACCGTTTTCATTTATAGCACTAAGTCAGTGTCATAGATCAGATGAACAGGATGAAAGAAGAAAGACAATGGCTATTTTAATTAGATGCAAAAAGCACTTGGCATAGTCCCATAACCTTTCGTGATGAAACACTCGGGATTAAAGGGAATTTTCCCAGTCTGATGAAGGACGTCAGTGAGAAACCCGCAGCTGACATCACACTTGATGAACACTTTCCATTTAAGATCAGAAACAAAACAAGGATCTCCACTCCCACTGCTTTTTTTCAATAATGTTCCAGAAGTTAAATTATTGCAGGGAAAAAAAAAAAAACCTACATTGAAAAATGTGAAATGAAGCTATATTTGGGCATGACATGACTAAAAAATGAAAGCCCTTAGGGCCTGGCGCGATGACGTAGTGGTTAAAAGTCCTCGCCTTGAACAAACCGGGATCCCATGTCGGCGCCAATTCTAATCCCGGCAGCCCCACTTCCCATCCAGCTCCCTGCTTGTGGCCCGGGAAAGTCTTGGGACCCTGCACCTGTGTGGGAGACCCGGAAGAGCTCCTGGCTCCTGGCTTCGGATTGTCTCAGCTCTGGCCATTGCAGCTGCTTGGGGAGTGAACCATCGCACGGAAGATCTTCCTCTCTGTCTCTCCTCCTCTCTGTATATCCGCCTTTCCAATAGAAATAAATAAATCTGGGCCCGGCGCGGTGGCGCAAGTGGTTAAGGTCCTCGCCTAGCACGCCCGGGATCCCATATGGGCTCCGGTTCTAATCCCGGCAGCCCCGCTTCCCTTCCAGCTCCCTGCCTGTGGCCTGGGAAAGCAGTCGAGGACGGCCCAAAGCTTTGGGACCCTGCACCCACGTGGGAGACCCGGAAGAGGCTTCTGGCTTCGGATCGGCATAGCATTGGCCGTTGCGCTCACTTGGGGAGTGAATCATCGGACGGAAGATCTTCCTCTCTGTCTCTCCTCTCTGTATATCCGCCTTTCCAATAAAAAGATAATAAAAATAAATCTTTAAAAAAAAATAAAATCCCCCTTTACCTCAGATACGTGAAGGAAACAATGTGAAAATAATAGTCTTAACCACGTTCCTGTAGCCCTTGAGCCTTTTTACCCTAATTAACTATGTAAAGATTGCCAAAAAATAGAATTTTTAAAATGGAAAAAGTTTTTTAAAAAGAAAAGAAAATAGGTCACAAGAGCAACACACATCCCAGCTTTATTTATTTCTTAAGATTGATTTCTTTTTATTGCAAAGTTAGTTACACAGAGAGGAGGAGAGACAGGAAGATCTTCCATCTGATGCTGGCAAGTGACTGCAAAAGCTGGTGCTGTGCCGATCCGAAGTCAGGAGCCTGGAGACTTCCAGGTCTCCCACGCGGGTGCAGGGTCCCAAGGCTTTGGTCCGTCCTCGACTGCTTTCCCAGGCCACAAGCAGGGAGATGGATGGGAAGCGGGGCAGCTGGTATTAGAACCGGCACCTGTATGGGATCCCAGCACATTCAACGCGAGGACTTTAGCCACTAGGCCACTGCACCTGGCCCATCCCAGTTTTTTTTTTTTTTCATTGCTTTATTATGACAGTCTTTACATAGTTGATTAGGGCCCAATGGGTCAAGGGCTACAGGAAAACGGGTAAGACTATTGTTTCCACATTGGTTTTTCTGTATCTGGGTAAAGGGTGAGATAAAGAGAGAAGCCCCACCCAGCCTCCCACCCATCCCAGGTCCCCGACATGGGGCATGCTCTGAGGATCCTGCTCAAGTGGTTTTGATAATTCATCAGTTCTGTATTACTGCCAATCTCACCATTCCAAGCACAATGAAATCTCTCCAGAACCCACTGGTTGACATAGTCCACCTTAGAGTCTCCATTTGCCCAGATCCTCACTGCCAACACATGGCTGGTGTAGTTGATTGATTTTTTCTGACCTCCATCCTCTATTGTGGTACCAGGTGTCCTCTGCAGGTTCTGATGGACCGCCATATCCTCCGTGTGCACCTGGTTATGCTGTCCACTGCTCTGTCTGAACCTCTGAGCAGGCTCAGCTTTGACACTTCCATGGTCAGACCGTGGAACCTGCACTTCTCTTCATGGTTGGGGTTCTGAGTCCGGCAGTTCCGTTGGGGAGATCCCCAAAGAAACTTTGTCTGAGGTGATCCCAGATCAGATTCTTATGTGTATTTGCAAGTACAGAACCCAGCACAGTCTGTCGCCCCAGTCAGCTAGTGGTTGCAATTGCTGAGTCAGTTCTGTTTCCAGCCCTGTCCTCCGCACAAACCAGTGGGTATTGCAGTCTGGCCTGATCCTGTCCACTTCACGCTCAACCCTCATGCAAACTGGTGAGAGCTACAGCCCAGTTGGGGCAACTCCCCATAACCCCCATCAGGCCTGCCCCTGCCCTGGCTCCCATGCTTGCCAGTATGTACCACAGACTTGTTTAGTCTGTTCCACATCCCATTCAGCTCTCACACATGTCAATAGGCATTGAAACTTAGTTCAATCCAACCAGCTCCACTGTCCAGCCCACGCATGCTGTGGTACCATTCTGTGCAACCAGGTCTGCCCCAGTCCTGGTTTTCATGCTTTCCAGTGGGAATGATAACCCAAGGGGGAAGTGTCCACTTTTTCCCTACTGGGACACGCCCACTCCCGGATCAGGCTCTTTCCAGGTGGTTCTGCAGTTTAAACTTGACAAAATCGGCCCCTAGTGCCAGCCTCTGCCAGCTGATGACACAGCAAAGCCCAACCAACCCTCACCATTCTGATTCATGCTTGCACCAGTAGGGACAGTCAACCAAGCCTGGCCCCTCCCTGATCTAGCTCAAATGAGGCCCACAGGTGTTGTAGCCAGTCTGATCTGCCCCCGTCCCAACTCAATGCTCTCCAGTGGGATTGGCAATCCAGCAGGGGAGCCCTCCCCATTCCTCCTACCGGCTTTACCCCCTCCCTCTTTGCCTGGTTCCCAACATGTGCTGGTTGGGTGCTGAGGCCCAGTCTGGCATGCCCACCTCTGTGCCCACTGCCTCATCATTTACAGTGGGTGCTATAGCTTGGCCTGGCCCAGCCCACCCCCAATTCCAGCTGATGCTGGTGAGGGTTACAGTCTAGCCTAGCCCAGCAGGTACCCAATCCCATCTGTAATATGTACTGGTATGAACCTAGCACGACCCACACTCTTCTGGTGCTCGAATTCGCCACGGGCGATCTGAACTGGTTAGCCTGGTCCGCCCCCGACCTGAGCCAAATGTATGCCAGTGGGTACCTTTCCCTGGCCTGGTCTGGGCTGTTCCTTATTGTGCTTCTTGTGCTTACCTGCTGGGATTGTGTCTTGCCTGAGGAGTTGCCCAGGCTCCTCCATCAGAACCTCTCCCAATGCCAGATTTCACGCATATTGGTGTGTCTGTGAGCCAGCCTTACTCGGTCCACCTTCTGTCCTAGCAGGAACAGTGGCCTTTCCTGACTGGCCTTCAACCCATTCTGGTTCTTACTATTGGATGTTCCAGCCCAGCCAAGGCTTGACCATAGAGACACTGCTCACACATGGCTTAGTAGGGACAGAGACCTAGCCTAGACCGTCCTACATCTGTCCTGGTCCACCAGAGCACCAAATGTTATCGGAGTCTAGCCCGGCTTGGTGAGTCCAGTCCCAGTCCACACTTGTGCCAAGAGATATTGCATCCATATCCAGAGCAGAGTGCAGCCCCCACTCAGGTCCCCGCTCTCACCAGTGGAAACCCCAACCCAGCTAAGGTGTCCTCTTAGCTCCCCCACCGGGCCTGTTCCCAGCCATATATTGTGCGCATGCCAGTGGTTGCTCTGACCCAGTTTGGCATAGCCCCTCATCTGTCTGGGCCTTTGCCTTAGATGCGGTGGCCTACTAGCATCCCCGGCTCATGCAGACCAGTAGGTGTAAGAGCCTAGCTCAACATGACCCTTGCTCCATCCTGATTTCTGTTCTTGCTGGTGAGCTAAAGTTTGCTCGGCCCTGCCCAGTCAGCCCCCTTCCACAACCAACTCACACATTAGCCAGCCATTGGAGCTACTTTGCCCAGCTTCTCCTGTCTGGACCATGTGATTCTCAGTGAGAGTTGTAACCCACCAGGGGAATTTCCCAATTTCTCCCAGTTGACCCACTCCCAGACCCATTTCTCTGCATGCCAGTGGGTGTTAGGCCAGTGCCTGGCATAGTCTGCCCTTCCATTTTGGCCTTGTATGAGCTGGTGAACATTACAACCTGGCCCACCCCACACCCTGTTTTAGGATGCGCATTTGGGTGCTGCTGCCTTGACCAGCCCAGACTGTTGTTGATTCCTTTACCCATGAGTGATGGCAGGTTCCATGGTCACATCTAGCTCAGCCCTTCACCAACCCAACTCTTGAACTAACCAGTGGGACTAGTATTTCTTTTTTTTTTTTTAATTAATTAATTTATTTCTTTTTTATTGGAAAGTCAGATGAGAGGAGGAGAGACAGAGAGAAAGATCTTTTGGCCAATGATTCACTCCCCAAGTGAGCGCAACGGCAGATGCTATGCTGACCCAAAGCCAGGAACCAGGAACTTCTTCTGGGTCTCCCACATGGGTGCAGGATCCCAAGGCTTTGGGCCGTCCTCAACTGCTTTCCCAGGCCACAAGCAGGGAGCTGGATGGGAAGTGGAGCTGCTGGGATTAGAACTGGCACCAGATGGGATCTGAGCGTGTTCAACGCGAGGACTTTACTCACTAGGCCACGCCACCAGGTCCAAGGGGACTAGTATTTCCACAGGGTTCGGCCCACACATCTCCCACAGAATCTACCCCCCCAGAAATGGTCCTCTCGTGTGCTGGATAGTGTCATGGCCCTGCCTAATGTGACCAGTACCCCGATGCAACATTCTATCAGGCACTAGAATCTGACCCTGCTAGACAACCTCCAGCCATAACTTTCTCTTGGTGCAGTGTGCGGTGCTCAGCATTGTTCAGTGATAACAAGTTGTACACAGGACTCATAAGTAGGATTTTATATCAGTCTGACCCATACAGATCATCTGGTCTCCCTCCTCCAAACCACTATGTCTCAGTACTTGCTTACCTTCAAGGAGAAGTTACACTGTCATTGGGATTCCCTCAGGATTGAACTGCAGCCACAAGCACAGTGGGCTTAACATGGACTTACCTAGGCAGCAATTCTATACTCCCAAGACCCCAGAGCTTGCTGCCAGCACGCGGAGCCTGGTGCCAAATGGTGCACTGGCCACCTGGGTCCAGCTCACTATGTAGTCGCGGTGGTTGGAGTCAGGGCCCCAAGCATGGAGTCCGACCTGGCCCAAGACCTCCCAGCAGCCAACACACTGCTAGAAGTTCTCCGGCCCAGACCACAAGGTCTTAACCTCCCTGTCTGACCCATCGCATGATGTTGGCGGCAGGTGCAGCCCGGGTCCACCTGGTTCCCCAGAGTTCCCCTTCTGGATCCCAGGCCGGTCCAGGCTTAGCTCATCACGAGGTCGCAATGGCTGGAGCCAGTGCCCCAGAAATAGAGCCTGAGCCAGCCCGGGACCTTCCAGCAGTCACCCAGTTGTATCTTTATGCACTAGCAGTAATAATCAAAATGGACTTGAGAAAATTCCATTTACACTAGCATCAGAAATTAAAAAAAAAAAAAAAAGTACTTCAGGCACTTCAAACCTTAATAGACTTCTACAGTCCTTAAGATGGCAATGTTGGCATAAAGATAGAAAAACAGACCAGGAAAAAACCCTCTCCCATAATGGACTAACATTTTTACCTCGTGGTTAAAACCACCACTTGTGGGCCTGGCAGCATGGCCTAGCAGCTAACGTCCTCGCCTTGAACGTGCCACGATCCCATATGGACGCTGGTTCTAATCCCAACAGCTCCACTTCCCACCCAGCTCCCTGCTTGTGGCCTGGGAAAGCAGTCGAGGACGGCCCAAAGCTTTGGGACTCTGCACCCATGTGGGAGACCTGGAAGAAGTTCCTGGTTCCTAGGTTTGGATCGGCATAACATCGGCCGTTGCACTCACTTGGGGAGTGAATCATCGGACGGAGGATCTTCCTCTCTGTCTCTCTTCCTCTCTGTATATCTGACTTTCCAATAAATAAATAAATCTTTAAAAAAAAAAAAACACCACTTGTAATACATATGGGATCCCGGTGTGTGCAAGTTAGGACTATAGCTGCTAGGCTACTGTGCCAGGCCCTAAACTGCTACTTGGAATATCAGCATGTGATATGAGCGTGCCAGAGGAAGTCCTAGCACTCTGTTTTCAAATCCACCTTGCAGCTTACATTTCTGAGAAGGCAGCAGAAGGTGGTCCAAGTACTGGGCACCCACCACCCATATGGGAAAAGACCAGGGTATTCTTTCTCTGACTCTGCCTTTCAAATGAAGTGAAGATGATGTTAAGATTACAGCTATACTGTAGAGATGATCAAGGTCTGGGGGAAGCGGATAATAGGGAGTGCCTCCTTAGTGGGTACAGAGCTTCTCTTCAGGATGATGGCAAGTTCTGCAAGTTTCTTTTTTTTTAAAAAAGATTTATTTTGTTTTATTGGAAAGGCAGATATACAGAGAGGAAGATCTTCCGTCCGATGATTCACTCCCCAAGTGAGCGCAACGGCCGATACTATGCCGATCCGAAGCCAGGAGCCTCTTCCGGGTCTCCCACGCGGGTGCAGGGTCCCAAAGCTTTGGGCCGTCCTCGACTGCTTTCCCAGGCCACAAGCAGGGAGCTGGAAGGGAAGCGGGGCTGCTGGGATTAGAACCGGCGCCCATATGGGATCCAGGGCGTGCAAGGTGAGGACCTTAACCACTTGCGCCACCGCACCGGGCCCAAGTTCTGCAAGTTTCTAGTGGTGATGGCCACACCTACTGTGAAGACACTTAGGGGCTCTGCATATTGAAATATGCAATATCATCATTGCGTATTTAAGATGGGTGGAACGGTAAGTTTTACATTGTGTATATTTTACCCCTTGCAAGGGCAAAGAGGTGATTGAGAAAGATGCTGCTAACGGACAAAGGAACTTGCAGTAATTCTATACATCTCAGACACTGCAGACATTAGGAGAGTAATCAGGAGTGAAGACACGTAAAAGGATACACTGTGGGCCCGGCATGGCAGCCTAATGGCTTACGTCCTTGCCTTGCACGCCCGGGATCCCATATTGGCACCGGTATTTTTAAGATTTAAAGCATATTATCAGAGACAGCAAGAAGGGAAAGAGGGAGAGAGTGAGACTGAAATACATCTCTTTTTTTTAAGATTTATTTTTTATTTTTATTGGAAAGGTGGATATACAGAGAGGAGAGACAGAGAGGAAGATCTTCCGTCCGATGATTCACTCCCCAGGTGGCCGCAACGGCTGGAGCTGAACCAATCTAAAGCCAGGAGCCTCTTCTGGGTCTCCCGCGCGGGTGCAGGGTCCCAAAGTTTTGGGCCATCCTCGACTGCTTTCCCGGGCCACAAGCAGGGAGCTGGAAGGGAAGCGGGGCTGCCGGAATTAGAACCAGCGCCCATATGGGATCTCGGGCATGCAAGGCGAGGACCTTAACCACTGCGCCACTGCGCCGGACCCAAGATACATCTTTTTTGCCACTGGTTCACTCCCCAGATGGTGACTGTGACCAAGTCTGGGTAGACGAAGCCAGGAGTCAGGAACCTGCACCCTGGTGTCCCACATGACAGGAACCCAAGTACTTGATCCATCATCCATTACCTTCCCAGGAAAACTAACAGGCAGCTGGATCAGAAGCAGAGCAGCTCTGCAGTGCGGCTGGGAGCCGCACTCTCATATGGGCAGCTAGCATCACAAGCAGTGGCCGAGACGGCTGCATCGCTAGGGGAAGCTTACCATGCTGTAGCAGAGGTATTTGAAGGAACTGGCCTGAGTGATGACAGAGCCTGTCAAGCCCAGCTGGACTTCTGAAGAAACCATGCGTGCCCGAGGCAAGCCCGTCTTCCTCTGCTACCCAGGCCTTTCATTAATTGGGTGAGGCTCACGCACACCCTGAAGGGCAAATCTGCTTTCCTCCGTTTATCATATAATGCATCCAGGCTCGGTGACTCAGCTGTGTTGACACAGAACCAGCCATCATAGACGTGGGTGGACCCAATGGCACCACTGGGGACCTGAATCAAATAATACCCTTCCAGCAATTCATCTGCCAGTGCAGACGCCTTCCTCTCAAGGTGGCCTATGCTCTGGAGCAACCTTCGCAAACATAAAGGTGCACAAATTGTAAATGAAGGAGCTGACACTGCACAGTGGGCATAGGCCACCACCTATGACACTGGCACTGGCGACCCGTATGGAAGCACCAGTTTGCATCCTGACTATTTTGCTTTTGATGCAGCTTCCAGCTAATGTGCCTTGAAAGGCAGAACTAAGGTCCCTGCTACCCAATTAGGAGGACTGGATGGAGGTCCCGGCTCCAGGTTTTGCCTGGGCCAAACCCAGCCTTTGTAGTCGTTGAGGAAATGAACCAATGGAGAAAGATAGGCCTCAGGCCTATTGCAGTAGCCTAGTAGCTAAATCTTTGTCTTGCAGTGACCAATGGAATTCCATGTGGGCACCAGTTCATGCCTGGCTGCTCCACTTCTATCCAGCTCCCAGCTTGTGGCCTGGAAAAGCAGTCGAGAATGGCCCAAGACCTTGGAACCCTGAACCTGTGTGGCAGACCCGGAAGAGCTCCTGGCTCCTGGTTTGGATCAGTTCAGCTCTGGCTGTTGCAACCACTTGGGGAGTGAATCAGTGGATAGAAGATCTTCTCTGACTCCCCTTCTCTCTGTAGATCTGCCTTTCCAATAAAATAGATTAAATATTTTTAAAAATAGGTCTCAGGCCCGGCGGCGTGGCCTAGTGGCTAGAGTCCTTGCCTTGAATGCACCGGGATCCCATATGGGCGTTGGTTCTAATCCCGACAGCTCCATTTCCCATCCAGCTCCCTGCCTGTGGCCTGGGAAAGCAGTCGAGGACGGCCCAAAGCTTTGGGACCCTGCACCCGCGTGGGAGACCCAGGAGAGGTTCCTGTATCCTGGCTTCGGATCGGCACATCACCGGCCATTGCGGTCACTTGGGGCGTGATTCATCGGATGGAAGATCTTCCTCTCTGTATATCTGACTTTGTAATAAAAATAAATCTTTTTAAAAAAATAGGTCTCACTCTTGCTGTCTCTCCCCCTGTTGCTCCGCTTTCCAGGTAAGGAAATTAATTTTTTTTCCCCTTCATAATCACAAATGTAAAAGCTGACAGTTCAGAGTAGAGGCTGATTTCCTAGGCAGGTAGCCAGCTGCAGGTTGCAACTCGATTTTACTAGATGCCCTGGCACTGGTCCATGTGTTTAGTTAGTCTTAGAGACTACCCAGTTAAATATGGGCAAAGAACCGGTGTGGGCATTGCAACACAGACCTTGTGGATGACTAATAAGCACCTGAGAACACGTTTTACATAGTTAGTCATCAGGAAATGCCACACCACAGCACCACATCATACTGGCTCACATCCAGCACCCACGACCATGTGCTCAGAAAGATTCTTACCAGTCACCATGGGCAACAGTGATCCCCTTGGCCAGCAGTTTCACCGTTTCTGAAACAGTAGCAGGCAACTCACCATAAGGTCCAGAAATTCTGCTCCGAAGAGTCTACCCAGCACACGTGTCCCCACAAAGCCTTGTATCTGGGTACTTATCACAATCCATCACAGCAAAATGAAAGAAAACAAAAGTTGGGAGGAGCCAGTTTGCCATTAGCTGATGGATGCATCAACGCATGGTTTGTTCATCCAATGGGATTGCTATTTGGTTAAAAACAAAATGCTACTACACATATGAATCTCGGATGTGAACGTTGAAACTACAAGTTTTGGAATTCCCAGAGGCATTAGCCAAAGCCCAGAGCTTGCTGCGTCATAGCCTAGCAGCAGAACCCAGCCTGAGCACCTGCTCCACCTCCCTGCAAAGGCCCTGACTTGACCCTGCTCTTGGTTTAGTGTCCCCATGGTTCGCAAATGAGCTGTCAAAACCTGGGCTGCAATGTAATCCCCAGTGTGACGGGCTTCATGGCTGCAGGCAACTCGCGCAGGAACGGCCCCTCTTGGGAGTGAGCCTCAGATGTGCCAGTCTGTAGCATTGTGCGCTTAATGCCAGGGGTTGCACTCAGATGGCCAGCACCTTGGCCTCAGCCACGCTGCCTGAGAAGGGAGGCCGCAGCAGTCAGCACTTTGCTTCCATGAAATCTTCCTTTCCCTCGGCAAGCAGGTGCTCTGGGAGGACGCCAGGGTCTCCCTCTTGTCCTGGTTCTGACTGCCACACCGGCTCCTGCCACTGCTTCCTAGAATGATTGTCTTTATTTTGATGGAGAGACACCACCTTTTTTTTTTTTTTTAAAGATTTATCTATGTATTTATTTTTATTGGAAAGGCGGGAGGAGAGACAGAGAGGAAGATCTTCTGTCCGATGGTTAACTCCCCAAGCAGCCGCAATGACTGGAGCTGAACCAATCCGAAGCCAGGAGCCAGGAGCTCTTCTGGGTCTCCCACGTGGGTACAGGGTCCCAAGGCTTTGGGGAATCCTCCACTGCTTTCCCAGGCCACAAGCAGAGAGCTGGATGCGAAGTGGGGCCTCCGGGACTAGAATCGGTGCCCATATGGGATCCCGGGCGTGCAAGGCAAGGACTTTAACCACTACACTATCGTGCCAGGCCCGTCACCAGCTTTTTGAAATGTGTCATTGCTCAAAGTGATTGGCAGAAAGTGCATTTGTGCAGGAACCCAAACCTTCAGAAGTCCATGGGCTGCAGGAACAGCTTTTTCAGGGCTCTGCCCTCCTCTCCACATATAGCTTCATCCTTAGGGTGGACAAAGCACCCTTGTGTGGCATCTCACTACCAGCAAGACAAGCTCTGGCCTTGCTCTGGGACCACATCTTGTTGCTTGTCCACCAAAGACCAGGCATGTTATGTGTGAGGCCGCCCGGGGTCAGGGGAAGGAGGTTCATATTTGCCTAGGTGGATGTGGGTGCACCTGCAGCTGGGAGCAGGTCATTGCCAACCAAATTCTATGACTACCAGATGCTTGCCTTGAGCCCCTGTGGCCCCCCCCCCAGATTGCCTGAGCCTGCAGGTCACAGGGTGAAAGGGTCTCTCCTAGCCTGTGCTTGGAACTAGGATGCTGCAGCTTCGGGACCACTGTCAGGCCTCGCTGCAGCGTGTGTGAAAGCAGCCCAGGACCCCTACCCTCTGACACTCCTCCACACAGCCAAGCCCTGCAGGTGGCAGGCATGGAGGCTGCATCCCAGCACACAACGGTAGCAGTTCAGCAAGAACCACTGCTTCCAGTCCACTGCAGAGAGTGCCCGCTGCTACATGTGGTGGTCTGGGAGCTCCAAAGATGGTTCCAGAGGTGACAGTCTCTGGATTTGGGGACAACATGCTACTGATCATGTGTGGCTTAGTTTGGGAACTCCTCCTGGGACTGCCTGATGCCTTGAAAAAGAAACTGGGCACTGGGCTTGTCTGGGGGCTGTAAGAGTTATGGCTGCCTTGAGGCACAACTATCATGGATGAATGAGGCTGGATTTCCTCCTGGCGGAAAATGCACTTGACCCACTGGGTGACGTGACGATGCCTGGCTGGGTGCCACTGGCTGGGAAGCCCTGGCCTGCAGAGCCGCTCAGGGTGAGGGAGGAATGATGTGGTCTCCTTAGTGGGTTGAGGGAGTTAAGAATACAGGTTCTGAAATATGGAGAGGCCCAACTTTGCGTTGTAGCTGGCTTTAAAAAAAAATGCCACTAGACAATGAGTTAAACAGAAGCCTAAGTCGTGCGACAGAAATACATTTCCACTAACTGCAGCCAAAGGCTGAGAGAGAGAGAGAGAAGCTGTGGTGCCATTTCCCACCCATCTGGTATTCCCTTAACGTTAGGGACACTGAACTCTGGCACCTGCAGGGCTGCAGCTCAAGTTCTGCCTTGGCTAGACAATCTGTTGACTGCGAAGACACTGGTCTCCCAGGCTGCTCTGTTCTTTTGCTGTGTCTGTGTGTGTTGGGGAGGTGCTGTTGGGAGATCCCAGGTTGGCAGGGATGGCCAAATGTGTTTTTGCCAAGGCCCAATGTGGATGTGTGGACATCATCCGTGGACCATACACAATAACCAAACTAAATATCAGCCTGCTGCAACCCCTGTATTTATTTATTTATCCATTTCTCTTTCTTTCTTTTTCTTTTCTTTTTCCTCCTTCCCTCCCTCCCTCCCTCCTTCCCTCCCTCCCTCTCTCCCTTTCTTCCTTTCTTCGTTTTTACTATGAAACATTTATTTCCTTTGAAACCTCCAGAAACATGCCAGAAGATCTCAAGACAGGCTTGGGGGTGTGGTGGGGTGGGATGGACTGTAGCCATTGTATTTCAAGTCCCACCTGCAGTTACCTTGGTAGAGCCAGACCCAATTATTTTATCAGTCTGTGCCCATTGCCACAAAACTCACAAATTGAAACCTAATTCCAAAGGGGATTCTTTTTTAAAGATGGAGACTTCAGAAAGTCTAACTAAAGCATGGAGAGAAACCTTACAAATGGGGTGGGGGTGCCTGGCATGGTAGCCTAGCAGCTTAAGTCCTCGCCTTGCACGCACCGGGATCCCATATGGACACCAGTTCTAATCCTGGCAGCCCCACTTCCCATCCAGCTCCCTGCTTGTGGCCTGGGAAAGCAGCTGAGGACAGTCCAAAGCCTTGGGGCCCTGCACCTGCATGGGAGACCCAGAAGAGACTCTGGGCTCCTGGCTTCGGATCGGCGCAGCTCCAGCTGTTGTGGTCACTTGAGGAGTGATTCATCAGATGGAAGATCTTCCTCTCTGTCTCTCCTCCTCTCTGTATATCTGACTTTGCAATAAAAATAAATAAATCTTTAAAAAAAGAAAGAAAGAAAGAATGGGATAGGGGGCCTGTCACATTAGACTATTACCTACAACAGCAGTATCTTACACGAGTGCCAATTCAAGTCCTAGCTGCTTCATTTCTCACCCATCTCCCTTCCCATAAGCCTGGGAAAGCAGCAGAGGGTGGCCCACGTCCATTCCAACGTCGTGCAAGTGTGCACCCTCGGGGACAGCAGGTGACGGCTCAAGTACCTCAGCCCCTCCCACCTGTATGAGTGACCTGGATTGAGCTCTGGGATGTGTTGGACCAAGTGTCTGAGTACCCCATGCCAGCCACGCTAACACACGGAATAACCGTCACGCAGTGCCCAGAGCAGCCTCCTGCAAATACTGGTTGAGCAAGGCTAAGGAATCTCGGCATAGAGGAGCAGGGTCCCAAGGCTTTGGGCCATCCTCGACTGCTTTCCCAGGCCACAAGCAGGGAGCTGGATGGGAAGTAGAGCTGCCGGGATATAAACTGGCACCCATATGGGATCCCGGTGTGTGCAAAGTGAGGACTTTAGCCACTAGGCTACTGCACTGGACCCATGGCTTCTGTTTTAATAGACATTATATCAGGTCTTCCCCTACAAAGCCTGCACAGATGGCATCTCACTGCGGGTGAGCAGGGTGCATGTATGTGCATGCCCTCAGCAGCCGTGTCCAGGGTTTATGCTGGGACCGGATGGCAAGAGGATTCAGTAGAGGCTGGTGTTGTGGGGCCGTAGGTTAAGCTGCAGTCTGCAATGCCAGCATCCCATATCAGAGTGCTGAGTCAAGCCCCAGCTGTCGTGTCTAACAGCCAGTTCCCTAGTCATGTGCTTGAGAAGGCAGGGAAAGGCGGCGCAGGTGCTTGGGTCCATGTGAGAGACTCCTAGCTTTAGCCTGGTCTAGCCAGGGCTGGTACAGACATCTGAGGACTGAATCAGCACAAGAAAGCTCTCTCTGATTGGTCCCAGAGTTCTAAAAAAAAAAAAAAAAGAGTGCTTATCTGAGGATAAGGTGAAGGTGAAGGTCAGCCGCTGCCAGGCACCACCAGGAGATAATCACACCTTTGGTCATATCAGGCTATCGAATGGCAAGTGTTTATAGACTAAGAGCTACAGCCTGCTTGAGGAGCTCAAGCAAGCAAGCATGCTTTATAGAAGCCAGTTTTGCAGTTCATCAAGTTTTAAAGTAGACAGCGGATGTCTTCCAATAATCTGGTCCTGGGTATGTGTCCCTAACAGAACACTTGTTTTTCCTGCTTGCCCTGAGACTCATGTAGAACTTAGATGGCCAAACAAAACTGACACCGTTTTGAATTCTCAGGCTGTCACGTGTTCAGTTGCCATTTGATAACCAGTCAGTGGAACCCTCCCAGTCAGTGGAACCCTCCCTGCCAGGCTGTCTTTCTTGCATTCCAGCTGGCTGGAGTGTTGCCATCTTTTCAACATCAATTTGCAAGTGAGCTTGTATCACCGCACAAGCTAGTCCTAGTTCACACCCCAGGATAGTATAAATGCCTTCAGCGTTCGATCTGTTGGCGAGCAGCGAGTCCAGGCGCCCTGTCCTGCTAGGTCTCACTCTTCTGTATTGATCTGGTAACATGACTCATTGGCTGCTGGCATGCTGCAGCCAGAAATCATTTAAGCGTATCCGGGCTCATCCAGCATGCCACGGCTGCAGAGGTCAGTAAGCTGAGGTGGGTCCCTGGGGTCAGACTGTCTACTGGTGCTGCAGGGGGAGATTCAACCAGGGTCCTGTGTCCATGCAGGGTTGTCCTGGGCTGGGGGGTGGCGGGGGCGGGCCTCCTGCAGCAGCTAGATGCTAGACCCTACCCTAGGCTCCCATCCATCGTCCTGGAGTCAGGGGAGATAGGGAGGGTCACTTCCTGTTTCAGAAAGTCCTGTGGGTCGTCACAGCTTGTCCAGCTACTCTCGCCGCCTCCCCCTTCCCTCGTCTTTCCCCTCCCTCCCCCGTCCCCCCCAGGCACCTCCCAGCCCTCTCCCTGGCAGAGCTCCTCCCACTCAGTCTGGACTTTACACAGGTGTTTGCTCTGCCACGTGTGGTTTTGCCGGGTCGATTTTCTCGTGTGCACAGAGCAGTCTGGGGACTCCACCGAGCCAAGCCTGCCTTGCACCACATTCCAGCCTGCCACAGCTGTCCTCTGTTCTTTGAGCACGATTCAGAGACTTGTACGATCTGCCTTCCAACGCTTTCTTCTTTTTTTTTTTAAAGATTTATTTTTATTATTTTTTTATTGGAAAGGTGAATATACAGAGAGGAGAGACAGAGAGGAAGATCTTCCGTCCGATAATTCACTCCCCAAGTGAGCACAACGGCCCATGCTATGCCGATCCGAAGCCAGGAGCTTTTTCTGGGTCTCCCACGCAGGTGCAGGGTCCCAAAGCTTTTGGGCCGTCCTCCACTGCTTTCCCGGGCCACAGGCAGGGAGCTGGAAGGGAAGTGGGGCTGCCGGGATTAGAACTGGTGTCCATATGGGATCCCGGGCATGCAAGGCGAGGACCTTAACCACTTGCACCACCGCACCGGGCCCCCAACGCTTTCTTCTTACGCAAACAGCACATTGATTCAAACTCTACTTTGTCACCTAACGCACATCAAATTCACACATTTCACATTCACTGCTACGTCTCTTATCCCCGTTCAAGCTACTCCTAGTTCACAAACAAGTCCTGACAGGCCTCTCCATTACTGGGCCTCACTCTCAGCTACACACAATTACTGATGAACTAATGTTTCACACACATTTTACATACAAGTCAAACATCATATCATGTCAGTTAATATTCAGACATTTCACATCTTGAGGGGATGGCTATATATGCTCATCACACAGCCCTTTGGTCTCTAACCCTTCCAGGGAGTTGAGGAGGTGCCTGCCTGCCCGGGACCAGCTCCTATCTTGCCCAGTTGAGCAGGATTGTGCCTGCCTCTCTACGGGGCTCCCCATCAGGTTTTCCTGCTTCTGCTCCAATCCCTCATCTCTGGGCGTTTCCTCTCCTGCATCACCAGGCGAGGCCTCAGGGCCGGGGACTCTCCTACCCAGCCTTGGCCTGTCCTCAGACAGACGGCGGGAGCCCATGGCCTCCAGGCTTGTGGTGAAGTTTCCTGATCCTTTGGCAAATGTGAAGAGAGGAACCTTCCGTGAGGTTCTCCGGTTGCGGAACTACCCCATGATGGCTAAGGCTTCTCTCCAAGCTCACCTGTAGCCCCATCCTACAGGACTCCCAAGAACCATCCCAGCTCCACACCCATCTCCATCTGCATCCCAGGACCAGGCCTCCCCAGAATAGACTCCGCCCCCTTGCCCTGGTGAGTCCTCCTTCTTCTGTACTTCTCTGTCATTTGATGTTTCCTCAGGCTGAGTTCAAGGGTTTTCTTGAGGGCTCTTTTGGCAACCCTCTGACCAGGGCCAGGTCTCCCCTGGATACACAGAACCTGCTTGGGGCATCAGCAGGACAGTGCTGCATACCCAGAGCACCGAACTAAGAGAAAGCACTTCCTGTTACTCACTCACCCCACGCGTCTATTTGGCCACGGTTGGGCTCTTACTGAGTTGCTGTCTTGGCCCCAAGGTTCTTGGGAAACAGCTGTTTCCACTCCCTGGAGCTGATATTGCACTTGGGGCTGGGACAAAGAAGCAATTTGAAAAAAATGCACAGGGTCTTGTGCATGTCTCAGTGGCTAAATCTTCATTTTGCAAATGCCAGGATCCCATATGGGTGGCAGTTCATGCACTGGATGCTCCACTTCCCATCCAGCTCCCTGCTTGTGGCCTGGGAAAGCAGTTGAGGATGGCGCAAGGCTTTGGAACCCTGCACCCATGTGGGATACCCGGAAGAGGCTCCTGGTTCCTGGCTTTGGATTGTCACAGTTCTGGCCATCATGGCCATTTGTGGGGTGAATCAGCAGATGGGAGATCTTTCCTTTTTGTCTCTCCTCTCAGTAAATTCGATCTGCCTTTCCAACAAAAATAAGTAAATCTTAAGCAATTAAAAATGTACAATAAAAAAAAGACTAAAAAATATACCAGCAAAAAAAGAATTCATATGGCAATGGAGAAGAGTGGTCACAAAGACATGTGGGACAGGGCAGTGAGGTCACGGGTGGGCTGGAGATCGACCACGGGCTGGGACTTCTGCAGCCAGGTCAAGAAGATGTGTCCCCTGTAGGTTGGCATCTTGTACTATGACATTGGGACAATAATTTTTGATGGTTACTACGCACACTTGTGACCACAGCCCTCAAGTTCTAGGGGCAACCACAGGGAGGGAAGAGTACTTGGGGTCCCTGCAATGGATGTGGGGACACGAAGCTGTAAAGAGTACTATTTGGGCCCTGCGGTGTGGCCTAGTGGCTAAAGTCCTCACCTTGGATGCATCCAGGATCCCATACGGGCACCAGTTCTAATCCCAGCAGCTCCACTTCCCATCCAGTTCCCTGCTTGTGGCCTGGGAAAGCAGTCGAGGACGGCCCAAAGCCTTGGGATTCTGCTCCCGTGTGGGAGACCTGGAGGAAGAAGTTCCTGGCTCCTGGCTTTGGATCAGCATAGCACCAGCTGTTGCGCTCACTTGGGGAGTGAATCAGCGGACGGAAGATCTTCCTCTCTCTCTCCTCCTCCTCTCTGTATATCTGACTTCGTAATAAAAATAAAATAAATCTTAAAAAAAAAAAAAAGTACTATTCTATTGCAGGCAGGGCCCAGGGGATGTCTCTACAACCACCTAAAGGCAGTTCCACCTTGCTTTGCATGGAAACCGGACCACCCCACTGACAATTCTGTAATCTATTCAGGCATTATTTGCCGCTGTTGAGTTGGTTTTTACTATCAATGTGAGCTTGGAAGTTGATGTTGGTGATAAGT
The DNA here is from genome assembly GCF_017591425.1 of Ochotona curzoniae. NCBI lineage: Eukaryota > Metazoa > Chordata > Mammalia > Lagomorpha > Ochotonidae > Ochotona > Ochotona curzoniae. The sequence continues at coordinate 61,349,415 of NW_024467106.1, forward strand.
CTTGCCAAGGGCCTTTTACAATTCATGCTGTCTCTGTCTCTCCTGTCCCCATGGACCTTATGCTAATCAAGGGATCTATGTTTAGGGTTTCATTCTTTTCCTTGACCTTTAGGTCTCCCCCCCCCCTTTTTTTTTTGTTGTTGATGCATTTCTTCCCTTAACTGATTCAAGATTAAGTTGTAGATGAGGATTGTAGTAGGAATGTATTACTGATTGATTGCACCATCTACTGAGAACTTCTGTTATCCTTGGAAACACCCGCTTGACCATGAACTTAGAAGTCTGGGCCAGAGCTTGTGACTGCTTCTGTATAAATAAAGGGGACTGCTTTCTTGCATTGTCCATTATGATCCTGGAATTGTGGTGATCCGTTTCTTTTCTCTGCGACTACTCCACACACCCTTCTCGAGTCCCAGCAGTGAATGACCGGATGGCAGTCGTCTCTCCAATGGTCTCTGTGTCTTTAATTAAATACATTTTTTGAAAAGGGAAATGGAGGGCTGGGCACAATGACGCATCTTGGCATGTGCCAGGATCGCATGGGCGGCAGTTTGTGTCCCAGCTGCTCCACTTCCCATCCAGTTCCCTGCTTGTGGCCTGGGAAAGCAGTCAAGGACAGCCAAAGCCTTGGGACCCTGCACCTGTGTGGGAGACCCAGAAGAAGCTCCTGGCTCCTGGCCTTGGATCAGCTCAGCTTTGGCCTTTGTGGTTACTCGGGGAGTGAATAAATGGATGCAGAAGATATTTCTGTCTCTCCTTCTCTCTATAAATCTGCCTTTCCAATAAAAATAAATAATTTTTTTTTTTAAAAAAGAAAATGGAATCCAACAAGAGACTGGCAACAGAGCAGTTTTGGATGTCCCAGCTCTTATCTTTTTTGTCTTTGTGCTTTTCCTCCTCTGTCCGATTTTATGAGATCTTCTCACTTGGCCTCTGGTACAGCACATCCTCTTTGAGACACCGGAAATGCCATCCTCCCCGAGCTCCTGTGTGCACGGACTCTGTCCTGAAGGCCAGAGTGACGGACGCCGCGTGTTGCGACTGACTGCACAGATGTACGGTGTGTTCACTCACAAGTGTCCACCCACCATCCGAATGGGCTCACACCGCTCCGTTTCTGCACTTTCTCCGCTCAGCTTCATGTTCTTGTGACTCATCCAGTTTGGATAGATAAGGGCCATGTGCGTTGGTTGTAGCTGCCAAGTAATCTCATGTGAATCATTGCAGCTTATTTATTTATTTCTCTAGGCAAAGGATACTGAGACTGTAAGCTTTGGGTTAATAAGTGTTGTTGGGCCTGGTGCGATAACCTAGTGGCTAAAGTCCTTACCTTGCACACACTGGATCCCACATAGGTGCCAGTTCATGCCTGGCTGCCCCATTTCCCATCCAGCTCCCTGCTTGTGGCCTGGGAAAGCAGTTGAGGATGGCCCAAATCATTGGAACCCTGCACCCACGTGGGAGACCTAGAAGAAGCTCCTGGCTTTGGATCAGCTCAACTCTGACCTTTGTGGTCACTTGGGGAGTTATTCAGCAGACATAAGATCTTCCTCTCTGTTTCTCTTCCTCAGCTTTAGGCCATCTTCTGTTGCTTTTCAGACCAAAAGCAAGGAACTGAATGGGAAATGGAGCATCCAGGACACAAATGGGCACTCAGATGGAAAATAATACCAGCACTCCAAGGTGGAGGATTAACTAGTTGAGCTATCATGCTGGTCTTACATATTTATATATATAATCAGTAGTTTGTTTTTGAGTGCTTTTGAGTAATTCTGTGAACATTTTTCTCCATTCATTGTTGGGAATTTTTATCAATCTCCTCATCCTCACATTTAGCCATTGAGACATCATGCTGGATCTCTCGTGAAGTATTTCAATTCCTTGCTCCTTACCTTTTGGATATATTCTAAACTTTTTTTTTTTTTGAGGTTACCATGGATATTAACTGTCCACAGTTATAATATTCTAACATGAATTTTTAACAGCTTCACCTCACAGACAAGCTACTCATTTATAGCTCTGTTCTCATCCTTGTACAAAAATTGCATCTTGGCATATTCTATGTCCTAAACCACAGCTAATTGTAGAAATGCATTCATCCCTTAAGTAGAAATGTGCCGCTACAAGTTCATACTGACTTTTAGACTAAGATTTTTTGTAACGATTTATTTATTTAAAGGAGGAGGGAGGGAAGGAAAGAGAGGAGGTGGGGGGGCGCGGAAGAGAGAAAGTCTTCCATTTGATGGTCCATTTCCTTGATGGCTCTAATGCCCGAGCTGGGCCAAGCCCAAGGCGACAGCTTGAAACTCCATCTGGGTCTCGCATGTGGGTGGCAGGGGCCCTGTCACTTGGCTCCACTGTTTTTTGCCTTCCCAGGTGCATTTAGCAGGGAGCTGGATCAGAAGAAAGGCAGCTGGGACTTGAACTGGCTCGCTGCTGTGGGATGATGGCATTGCAAGCAGTGATTTAACTTGCTCTGCCACAGTATCAGCCCTCTGGACTAAGACTTTTTTTTTTAAAGTGTGTTAATTGGGCCTGCATAAGGGCTCAACTGGCTAGTCCTCCACATACAAGCACCAGCGTCCCATACCGGCACTGGTTCGTGTCTTTGCTGCTCCACTTTGCGTCCAGCTCTCTGCTTGTGGCCTGGGAAGCAGCAGAGGATGGCCTAAAGCCTTGGGACCCATGTGGGAGATTGGGAAGAGCTCCTGGCTTTGGGTCAGCTCAGCTCTGGCTATTGTAGCCATTTGGGGAGTGAACCAGATCTTTCTCTGTGTTTCCTTCTCTCTGCAAATAATGTCTTTCCAGTAAAAATGAATAAATCTTACAGTGTGTTACTCAATTAACTCATGTAGAAAACGAGTGGCTTTACCCATTTACCATATTTTGTATCACTATGTAGTTTTAGTTATTTCTTTACCCCACTGAGTTATTGTCCCGTATGGCTTCAGGTTGCTGCCTGGCGTCCTTTCCTGCACCCCGCAGGCCTCCCCTGAGTACTTCCTGAAGAGCAGCTTTAGGGATCAAGAACGCACTCACCTGCTGTTTGTCTGGGGTTGTGTTACAGTCATCAATTTCTGAAGGTCAGCTTTCTGGGTATGGGACGCTGGGGTGTTTTGTCTTTTGGGAGATTTGTTTATTTTATTTTATTTTTAAAAAAGATTTATTTTATTTTTATTACGAAGTCAGATCTTCTGGCCAATGATTCACTCCCCAAGTCAGCGCAACGGCTGGGCTGTGCCGATCTGAAGCCAGGAGCCAGGAACCTCCTCCAGGTTTCCCACAGGGGTGCAGGGTCCCAAGGCTTTGGGTCATCCTCGACTGCTTTCAAACAGGGAGCTGGATGGGAAGTGGAGCTGCTGGGATTAGAACCAGTGCCCATATGGGATCCCGGTGCGTTCAAGGCGAGGACTTTAGCCACTAGGCCATGCCACCGGGCCCTATTTTTTTTTCTTTTTTTAGAGAGAGATTATTTGTATTTATTTTGAAAGTCACAGTTGCAGAGAGGAAAGGAAGGGAGGAACAGAAAGAGAGGGGGAGAGATCCTGGCTCCTGGCTTTGGGTCAGCTCAGTTCCACCCATTGTGGTCGCTTTGAGAATAGCATGTGGGTCTTTGATTTCGTCCTACTAGGAATTATTGGAGATTTATATTCATAGCTTTCCTCAAATGGTGATGTTTTCAGCCACGTGAGGTGTGCATTGCTGTATGCTGTGGTACGGCAGGGAGCAGGGTGAACAGGTTTTTTTTGGGGGCGGGGATGGTAAAAGCTGAAAACTGAACAAAATGGAATGTTAATTACCATCTAAGCCTCTCCTTGGAGGTTAGAAGTCTTTACTACATAGAAGAAGTCCAAAATACTAAAATATGATTCTTCCGATCCTTTGTCTATGCGGGAAGCCTGACTTATTGGACTTACTGCTCAGCCATCTTCCCAGAATTCTCATTTTTCACAGATAATTTCATCTAAGTTGGTACTTTTTCTCTCAACACTTTATATCTTTGCAGTTTCCTGAACTTCAAATACGATCTGCCTATGGTGTATTTTAAGTTTTTTAAAGGTAAGCTAACTAATCTGAAAGACATGGATAAAGAGAAAGGGGAGAAAAAGTGGGAAATAGTATCTTCCATCTGTTAGATCATGTTCACTTTTCAAATGTCTACAGCAGGCCAAAACCAGAAGCCATCTGGTCTCCCACACGGGTGGCAGAAACTGAAGTACTTGAGCCATCATTTAATAAGTCTCAGGTGCATTAGCAGCAAGGCAGATTTTAAGCATAGAAGTAGAACTGAATCCCAGTTACCTCTGGGATTTGGCATGTGGCATCCTAAATGGCAGGTTGACCTACTTTGCTGCACACTTTCCTCTAGATCTAATTTTTAACCTAGACAAAAGTGTCAATCTAAAAAAAAAGTATCAATCCTTCCTCTGATGGATTGCACTTTTTTTGTTGCCCTTATGTCAAAGATGATGATGATGGGCCCTGCGGCGTGGCCGAGTGGCTAAAGTCCTCACCTTGAACATGCCAGGATTCTAATCCCAGCAGCTCCACTTCCCATCCAGCTCCCTGCTTGTGGCCTGGGAAAGCAGTTGTGGACATCCCAAAGCCTTTGGACCCTGCACCCGTGTGGGATACCCGGAAGGAGTTCCTGGATCCTGGCTTTGGATCGGCATAGCCATCGGCCATTGTGGTCACTTGGGGAGTGAATCATCAGATGGAAGATCTGACTCTCTGTCTCTCCTCCTCTCTGTATATCTGCCTTTGCAATAATAAAAAAAAAAAAAAGATGATGGTGATGATGGGTTGGGGAAGGAGAAGTTGAGGCATCCTAAATATTATAGTGGCATCATCACTCATTAGCCTGGATTTTTACCACAGTGTAAAGCTGCAGATGTGGCTGCTACAGTTTGAATATTTGTTCCTTGTAAAACTCATATAGACATGTAGTTGTCATTTTAGAAGTATGAAAATACGAGCACTTGGGTCCTATGTCTGTGTGGGATGTGCTCCCATTGATAGGATCGACGCTGTTAGCAGCAGTGGAGTTGGACCCTCTGTGCCTTTCCACTATGTGGTGCCACAGCAAGACCTGTGTCAGCAGCCAGCAGTTTGACTTGAACTTTTGGAACTATGGACTGATGACTTTCTGCTCATGATTTTTTCTATGCAGTGATGTTCTGTTTTCCCAGCACAAAATGGATAGAACAAGTGGGACGGGATCAGAAGCTGTGGACAGCAGACCCCAGGAAAGTAAATGCTACTTTAGGTAGCCACGCAACCCTCATCATATCCCTGTGTGGCCCCTTTGACTCACCGTCCAGGGAATACCCCCCAAAATCCTGGAGTCACCTTGGAACAACTGAGTCTTAGCCCGTGGTAGGCTCTGTTGACCCGAATAATCAGGACTGTACTCTCAAAAAGAAAAAAAAAAAACAAAAACAACCGTCCAGCTTCCCTCTAGCTGGGCATCCCAAGGCTTCTCTATGCAGCTAAACTCTGTGTGTGTGTGTGTGTGTGTGTGTGTGTGTGTGTAAGACATGCTTATTTTGGTTTGAAAGGCAGAGTTACGGAGAGAGAGAGTGAGAGATAGGAAGAGCGCATGCATGAATGAGAGAAGAGCTCCTTCATTCACTGGTTCACCCCCCAAATACCTATAATGGCTGGAGCTGGGCCTGTCTGAAACCAGGAGCTTTTCCTGGGTCTCCCGTATGGGTACAGGGGCCCAAAGATGTGAACCATCTTTCACTGCTTTCCCAGGAAAATTATTAGGGACTTGGATCAGAAGTGGAGCAGCTGGGACATTTAACCAATACCCATAGGGAATGCTGGTGCCCAGGGAGAAGCTTATTTTATTATGCCATGGTGCCAGCCCCTAGACTGTATCTTAATGCTATAGAAACATGTGGTATTGCCCATGCACGTTACCTATAGTCCCCAATTTGAAAGAAATCTCAGTTAAAAGGTACATATTCCTTGAGTATTTTCCTATTCAAACAGAAGCATTCATGTTTCCTGCAGATATTTAAGAACATATCATTTTCTGTATTAAAACATATAGATGATTTACTTCACTTTAAAAATGCGTGTGGAAGTGTATTCCAGGAAGGGAACATGAATGCATTCTCTGCGTCAACGATACATAAGAACAAACTGAGTTTGCTTCCACAGCCTGGTCCTTTCTTTACTGTCTTACCAAAGGGAACGCTAATGATGCCCATTTCCCTTTGCATCTACATATACTCTCTCCCAGACACTTTATACTTAACAGTATACATTGATCATCTTTAAAAAAAAAATCCTGAAAAGCAGAGTTCACACACACACACACACACACACACACACACACACACACACATTCACACACCTTCCATCTCCTGATTCACTGCTCAATCAAATGGCTGGGGCTGGGCCAAACCCAGATCTCCTTCGTGGGTGTAGGGACACAGAGACTTGGGCCATAGGGTGGTTTCCAGGGACACTAGCTGGAGCAGAAAATGGAGCAAGTGAGATGTAAACCAGCACCCATTTGGGATGTTGTCATTGCTGGGAGCATATTACCCTGCTAGACCACAACGCCCGTTCCAACTATGAACATCTTTCAGGTTGGTACATCACAGGTCTTACACATATATTTTTACTGCTTGGCTAAATATATATATGTACATATTTTTGAGTATGTAGTAATTCAGTGATTCTGAGATTCACCTAAGAACTTGTCTCACTAGTCTCAAGTCAGGAACCAAGTCCTATTACCCCTTCCTTTTTTTTTTTTTTTTTTTGGCTCTTCAAATATTTATGTTCTATCCAGTGGTTCACTCCCCAGATGGTCACAATGGTTGGAGCTGGGCCAGCCAAAGCTAGAAACCTGAACGTGTTATGGGTACAGGCGCCCAAGTGTTTGGCTCATTTCTTGCTGCTTCCCCAGGTGCATTAGCAGGGCGCTGAATCAGAGGTGGAACCATAGGGACTTGAATCAGTTGGGACTGGGTGTGTGGGGCTTAACCAGTTGTGCCACAATGTTGATCCCTACCATTCCTTGTGTGTTTGTATGAATCCCTTGTACATAGGAGTATTGTGAGCACTGGAGGGGAAGTATTATAAGATAAATTGTCAGGTGTGGACGTTATGAGTCAATTGAGATTAGCCATTCATTTTAGTATTATGATCAAATTGAGCCCCAGGAATGCAACACTCATGCAGCTCCACCAACAACACACACCCCAGCAAACATTATGCAAGACTAGTTTTATTTTACCATTCTGATTCTGATCAGTGCTTTTCGTTTGCAAATGAGATTTTGATGTTTGAGCTATTCCAAATTTATAGAAATTTTGTAATACAGAGTTATCGTACCCTTACTTACTTTTCCCCAACTGAACACACATAATAATAATATGCTTATCTAAAAATCTTAATGGATAGATTACCATGAACTAAACTCCAGATTTTATTTGGACTGTTTCTGTTCTAGGATGCAATGTTGCGTTGGGCTATCTTATCTCCTCAGTCTTTGATCTGACAATCCCTTTGTCTGGATTACTCTGGCAGTTTGAAGTTCCTGTTAGCTAGTTCTACATCCTTATTTTGCATTTGTAGGCTTATGGGTTTGGGAGGAATTACAGAGGTGAAGTGTCCTTCTCATCAGGTTATGTCACATCAGCTGATACATGGTTTCACATCCTTCCTTGGTAAGGAAAATTCCAAACACATGTTAAAAATAGAGGGAACAGAATAAAATGCCCACCCACCCCTGGACTTTCAGTTATCAACGTTTTGTTTCTGAATGTCCTTTCAATGTGGTTGGATGTTTTCATTTTTCCTTCTTTCTTCTTTATTCTCTCTTTCCTTCTTCCACCACTCCTCATTTCTTTTTAACACAGAGAAAGTATCAGACTGGGTGCCGTCAGGCTGGGTCCTGGGGAGCATCTTTTGGCAGAGGGCCGCCTTTTGCTGTCTTCCTTTGGTAGAGAGAGGAGAAACCATGTTACTGTGTTTGCTTCAGTACTTCTGATCCCCCCCTGGGAAGGGGACTTCTGCCCTGCATACCCCATTGTTACTTTGGATTCTGGGTTATGAGAGGAAAGAATTCAATCAACACTCTTAAGCAACAGATGCAATTCACTGGTCCAAAAACTCAGAAGTCATCAGCGAATGCTATGATATTCCCTGGCTCTGCTTCCTCCGCTGTCACACACGTGATGCATGAACTTAGCACCTGTGTGTGGCTTTCCTCAGTTCAATGCCAATCACAGCAGTAAGCTCAGATGAAGCCGGCGCTTAGCCCTATGCTTCCTGGGTTTACGTCACTTCCAAGGAATGCAATGCCAGATGACCTAAACTGAGGAGGCTACAGCCCAGTCTTGAGAAATTCAGTAAGTTAGACTACATAAGCTAGATGGACTACATAAACTAACACACTGAGTTGATGCTACAGAAGGGAATAGAAATCCAGGCATGGGGCCCGGCGTGGTGGCGCAAGTGGTTAAGGTCCTCGCCTTGCACGCCCGGGATCCCATATGGGTGCTGGTTCTAATCCCGGTAGCCCCGCTTCCCTTCCAGCTCCCTGCCTGTGGCCCGGGAAAGCAGTCGAGGACGGCCCAAAGCTTTGGGAACCTGCACCCGCGTGGGAGACCTGGAAGAGGCTCCTGGTTTCGGATCGGCATAGCATTGGCCATTGTGCTCACTTGGGGAGTGAATCATTAGACGGAAGATCTTCCTCTCTGTCTCTCCTCTCTGTATATCTGCCTTTCCAATGAAAACATAATAAAAATAAATCTTTTAAAAAAAGAAATCCAGGCATGAAAACAACTTATGATTTGTATCACACTGGTGCACATTTTATTCATGCCTTTCTTTTCCAGTCTCCTCTAACCCCTTCAATCATGACCCCTCTCCACTCCCTTTCCTATTACTCGACCATATTCCTTCCCAAGTAATTGGGTACCTTTCCTGAACTCAATTGTGCATCAAATTAGGAAGGGAAACTAGTGTGGCCTGCATCAAGTTCATTATCTCTACAAGAAAAACTATCTTTGGGCCTGGCGCACTGGCCTAGCGGCTTAAATCCTCGCCTTGAATGCGTTAAGATCCCATATGGGCACCGGTTCTAATCCCGGCAGCTCCACTTCCCATCCAGCTCCCTGCTTGTGGCCTGGGAAAGCAGTCAAGGATGGCTCAAAGCTTTGGGACCCTGCACCAGTGTGGGAGACCCGGAGGAAGTTCCTGGCTCCTGGCTCCAGATTGGCGCAGCAGTGGCTGTTGCACTCACTTGGGAAGTGAATCATTGGCCAGAAGGTCTTCCTCTCTGTCTCTCCTCCTGTCTGAATACCTGACTTTGTGTACAGACCAGGAGGAGATACCAGGGTGGAGCAGCAGCAGCATAAGAGGAGGTCTGTATCCTAGTCCCGGAAATCCCTGGAGGCCTTCCAAGTGCTTTTGCTGCAGAAGCACTGGATTATCGGTATGGACATTGAAATCCGTATCCCAGCATCAAGGAGATCACAAGGAAGGTAAGTGTCCTCGGAGGCCGAGAACTCTGAGGTCAGTCATTTCCTGTTGGATTTTTCACACGGGGATTGAAGCTTCCCAGTACCCTGCTCATGGGGTCTGGTGACACTGGAACTACAGCCAGGAGCCTCGGGTGGCACTCAGAGATAAAAGGATTGTAAATTTCCTTCTGGACTCAGGAGAAGAGCTTTCTCTGGTCCTTATCTAGCTCCAGCCTTGGCTCCTACCCTCTCTTACACCAACCATCAGCATTGCTTGGAAGCCCCCAAATTAGTTCAGACAGACGGAGACAGACTAAAGTCAGGTAGCTGATAATCACTCACCCTGGGTCTTTCTACGGATGGGGCTTCCTAGTTGGTTTTTCAGATAGACAGAGAAACACTGATATAGGAGGTTTGAAGAGGCCAGGGAAAGAGCCAGCTAGCCTAGAATCAGCCTGTACTTACTGGTCAGGCTCCCCATCTACTTTTCCTGGACTTTACTAGGCAGGATATAGAGTTAAATTCTTCCTAAGTCGTTGGAGATTTCTCTACTCACCTGCCTAAAACTTTGCTACTCTTCAATTGTTAACATATGACTTGTTAGAATTACAAAACTGTTCTGAATATCCTAAAATGCACGAAATTCTGTAAAATTGTGCTTGAATACCACAAACTGCAAAGTTTAAATTGTGGATTAAGGCTCCCCCCCCCAAAAAAAAACATTTATCAATTTAAAACTGTTAATGCTAAACAAGATGTAACTGCATAGAAACTTTGATGTGAAGTTTGTATTCGGTTGTTACGGCAGGACCAAAGCCAAGCCCTATGAGCTTCTTCCTGGTCTCCCATGGGAGTGCAGGCCCCCAAGGCTTTGGCTGTCCATTGCTTTCCCAGGAGAAGTGAGCTCGATGGGAAGCTGAACACCTAGGATCCCAAATTGCTCAAATGGAATACCGGTGTCCTAGTTGGAGGCTTAGCCTACTGTGCCACTGCACTTATCCCTCAAGGACAAATTTGTGTACTACCGATTCCGACCCCGCTGTTCTTCACTGGGTGCTGAGAAATCCAATCCTGTGTTGTGGGCTTCTCCCACAGGGGGACTGTGGAAGTCTGCGTGGACTTAAATAATCGGAAATTCCTCTCCCTGGCCTGTGCCTGCCACCTCTTGGGGGCCTACTTCCTTCTAAGAGTGGTCCCCGCCCCTCCACAGGGAGCGTCTCCTCTGGGTCCCAGGATGCAGCAAGGGAAGCTCCAAGCGGTCAGCTCGTTATCCTGAGAGACCAGCCTCATTGGCCAGCTGCGCAGGGAGGCTCTAAGCCGGCCGCTTCTTCCAGGTGGTCCTGCTGGTTCTTCCCTTGTCATCCCATACGAGGCAGGATTCCCGTGCAAGCCCACAGGTACGTCCACTGATGCGCGACACGAGACCCAGCTGTTTCCTATCCTGCCCAACTTTTTAAATATGTGAAGCACTATCATCCTATACATGCGTAATGTGTTTTCTTTTCCTTAAAGATATTGTAAACCCGATAGTTTTGATCCACAGTGGGAGAATATTGTGATCCTCGTAGCATGCATGGGGTTGGGGACGCCGGATGGCTGTCAGGTAACCTCGTGAGCGTGCCATTCCTTAGAAGCGAATTCTGGGTAACGCCATGCCACAGAAGCGAACTCAGAGAGGTCGCACCCCGTTACGGTGTCACCACCGAGCGGGGAAAGCGCCAGGATAACCGGCCGCCGTCGCACAGCACATCCCCACTCACGCCACAGGCGCGCGAAGCGGCTGATTCCTTCAACCAGCCTCACATCCGGCGCCCAGGCCGGAAACTTCCTTTCCTGTTCTCAAGACCGCGCTCCGGAAGTGACTCACTTTGCCAACATCCAAGATGGCCCCCGACCTCCCCCTCCCACACTGTCCCAGTCAATAGAGTGGAAGTGGGTGTGAACCCGGAAGTTGCCCAGCTCGGGCATGGCAGCGTCGGGGGCGTGGCTTCCGGCGGCCCGCGCCTGTAAGTCGCCGCGGCGGGGTCGAACGCAGGCTGCGGCTGTCAGGCCCTGCTTGCAGACGGCGGCGCCTGGTGCCGGGCGAGGCGGGCGAATCCCGGATTGGAGTCCCCGCGTCCCGGCCCGCGGGGCACCAGGGCCCAGCCGGGGGGGCATGGACGAAGGGAAGATGGACGAGAATGAATGGAAGTATCACGGCGAGGGCAACAAGAGCCTGGTGGTGGCCCATGCGCAGGTGAGCCGCGGATGGTCCGCGGGGTTTCTCGTCCCCCTAGGACGCCTGCCCTTACCGGTCGAGTTCCTCTGCCTCACTACCCTTCCCTTACTCCCAGGGTCGTCCGTCTTTCCCCGCTCGTTCCCCCAGCCATCCTGCAGACCGGCTCCCTTCCCTTGGTCGGTCTGTTCCCTGTCGCGCGTCCGCGTTCTCCTGTACCCTGGTTCCCTGTCCCCCGGCCCGGCGTCGCTCCCCACGACCCACAGTACTCCTCCGCCGGGGTCGTCCTCATCTGCTTTCCGTCTTTGAACACTCCATCTCCCAAATTCCCGTTTTTTTCTCCAGACCCGGTCCTGTCCCCTCTCGTGTCACTGTCCTCGCCAGGGCCATTCCTGCGAGGTTGTTTGGCGTACACTCCTTCCCCGCCCGTTCACGTCTTGAGTGGGTTGATGCGCTGATGCTGGGGTGCCCCCCGGCAGGCCCTGGGGGTTGGAGGTGGGCGGAGAGCACGGGATGCCATCCTTCCCTGCACGGGGGAGTTCAGCTGTTTACACTGCCGCTCCTCGTCATGACGGGGTATCGCCCACAGGTTCTCCTGACTCTTAGTGTTGCACCAAGGATTCCAAGGGAGGTAAACTTAGGAAAAGGAAGCAAGCAGCAAGAGTTCTTTGGCACATCTTGCTGTTAAAACCAGCCGGATCTGGTGGGCTGGAAGGAACAGCTCCCGCTGTGGGATGGTGTCATGCAGGGAGGCGCTGACATAGGGAAGTCACAGGCAGACTGGGGCTGGGCAGAGTTCCATCTCTCTACTGGGTGGCAGAGGCCCGGTGCCTGCGATGGTAAAGTAGGACTAGTACTAGCATTTGCTTTGGCGACTGCCGGGGAGGTCACTGGAGCCCCACGAGTTACAGCTCTCAGGTGGCAGTGGTCGTTGCCTTGGACAGAGAAGGAAAGCAGGACTCAGAGAGGTCAAAGGCCCATCCCAGTTCATCAGCACTTAAGGACGTGCGCGTGCTCTGTCCTTCTTGTGCTGGCCACAGTGGCTATGGCAGTGTGGAGCTTGGGCCCCTGGGCTCTGCCTGTGTCCCTTGTCAGGAGCTGCATAATGATTGCAGACCTGCTCACGCTTTCTAGGCAGGTCAACCATGGACATGGCCAGGGCTGATGTGTGGTGTGGTTGAGTCGCCACGTGGGATGCCACATTCCATGTTGGAGTGACTGTTTGGAGTCTTGGTTGCTTCACTGAGGATCTAGTCTCCTGCTCAGGGGCAGGAGATGATTGCTTCAGTCCTTGGGTCTGCTACTCACGTGAGAGCCTGGGTGGGGTGTAGGGCTCCTGGCTGTGGCATGGCTCAGCCCTGGCTGTGGTGGACACGTGAGATGAAGTGGATAAAAATCGCTTTCTGCTTTGTTGGCTTTCAACCCAGATGAAGATCAATGTGTGTAAGTAACGAAGAAGGCTCCCTCAGAGCGGTCCTGGGTGTGAAGCGTGCTCGGCTCATTGCGTTTTGAGGTTCCAGAGGGAGGTCCTTTAGTTGAAGGGTGTCTGTGATCATTCCTGAATCCTTTCCCAAAGCAAAAAACTTACCTTCCAGTTGTGTAATAAGATTGGATGTCACAGTTCTGCATTTTAAGGTTCAACTAGTGCTCCTCTGAGCGTGGGCTGCTGTGTTAAGTCTCAAAAGCAGCAGCAGAAGGAGGAACACATTGCAGACTGGGAGCAAAAGGATCCCCAGGGTTGGAAGGACAGGAACTTTGGGCAGTCATCTGACCTGGGAGCTCAGCACCACCTTGTTGCACACGTGCCATTGTTATGGCTGTGTTTTGATGTTTTATTTATTTATTCATTTTTTAAAATTTATATTGGAGAGTCAGATTTACAGAGAGAAGGAGAGACAGAAAAATCTTCCATACGCTGTTTTACTTCCCAAGTGGCTGCAGTGGCTGGAGCTGAGCCAATCCGAAGCCAGGAGCTTCTTCTAGGTATTCCATACAGATGCAGGGTTCCAAGGCCTTTGATGCTTTATTGTGTCTGTTCTTCCTTGTTTGGCTTTTTTCAACCTGGAGGAGTTTACCTTTGTGCCTGTTTCGTTCTGGCGCACGGCCTGCCAGCTCAACCCTTGTTGGCATGCTTACACACCAAGGAGGAGTGGGACCAACATGTCAGCCTACCAAGAGCCCGTGGTCCATGGAGAGGGTGTGGGTGTGTGAGATGGAGGGTGGTGAGAGGGAACAGGAGGGGTGCTGCTCCTGTGGGGGCTGAGCATGTACACAGCCCTGCACCCCTCGAGGTGCCTAGGTCGGGAGTACGTACACCCTGCTTCTCTCTTCAGCCCCTCAGATGCATCTCATTCAGTCCAACAAAGAGGGAGGCCTTCACTGAGGTGTCCTGTCCCGGGTGGGAACATCCAGTGCTCATCCCGCAGAGCTGAAGGTTCCCTTGGGGCTGGGAAGACTTGCACACTCATTGGCCATCTGCGCTGGATGCTGCTTCCTGTACCATCTGCATTGGCAGCAGTAGAGAGAGAAGGGCAGAAAGTGCATGCTGTGACTTGTGGGGCCTGTAGGAAAGGGGGCTGGGGAAGGAGTGGCTGAGCTTGGGTGCAGGGAGATGTGGGATATACCCAGCGTGGGCAAGAAGATGAACAGCAGGGCAACTCATGGAGGGTAGGTGGTTTCTTTTCTTTCTTTCCTCCTCTTCTTCTTCTTCTTCTTTTTTTTTTTTTTTTGATTGTCAGAGAAACAGAATTTGAGAATTTGAGTTCTTTGATTCACTTTCCAAATTTCTACAATAGCTGGGACTGGACCAGGCTTAAGCTACAAGCCAGAAACTTAATGTGGGTTGCTTCTGTGGGTGGCGGGGACTCGAGCACTGAACTGGTACCTACCGCCTCTCTGGATCCCATCAGCAGGAGGTAGAATGGGGAGTGGAGATAGAACTTGGACCTAGGCACTCTGATGTGGGGCATGGGCATCTTAGCTGAATGCTGAATGCCAGCCTCCAAGAGTTGTTCACAGTGGTACCTTTTTCACAGTGGCCCAGGTGGCACTGGCCAGTACTCACTTTGCCTGTCAGGCCGCATTCCGTCTTTGCTGGGGGCAGTGTTGCACCAGGCGCTGGGTCTGGCTGGTGCTTGTCTCGTGATGGGCTTGCACCACTCTCAGCTTGAGTGCACTGTCTCAGGCAGGTGCCTGGAGCTTCGAAAGTGGACCCCTCAGGGGGCTCTGCAGGCAGGGGCATGCCCATCTGGCCCCAGGCTTTGCTCGGTACAGCGTGAGGGTGTTACATTGGTGCCGGCAGCCACCACACAAGTCACAGCGAATACTCTGTCCCTCTTCTGTGCTCTCCTATGGCTGGACTTCTTTTTTCCATGGCTTCTGTACTTGCCACATTTCACCTCCAGCTCACTGGCTTTGGTCCAGCGTCCTGTCTGGTCAAGGTCACTATGCCTGTTGTTTTTTTCCTCTCTGTGAAGTGTCCACGGCACCAAGCCTCTTGGGCCTGCTCAGTCTTGGGAGTGCAGGAGCAGATGGTACCCATGTTTGTCAAGAAATTTTGTGATCCTGAAATTTTGCTTCTTAAAGACTCTGCTATTGAGCTGGTCTAGCAACAAAGAGCTTTTATCAGAAGTGGAAGGAAAGCTGGCCATTTCCAGTCATTCCAGTTTTGTAACTGCTCTGATTCTGAGGAGAGCTCAGATTGCTTACTTCATATTTGTCTAATTTTAAACTATTATTTGAAAGCCACAGAGAGAGATTTTCCATCTGCTGGTTCTGCTCATCAGATGCCCCCCACCCCTCCCTGAGCCTAACCTTAATCTGGATCCCTGACATGGCTGGCAGGGAGACAAGTACTCAAGCCTTCCCTGGCCCCAGGGAGCTGAGTGGGAAGCTGGGGAGCTGGGACTTGAACCAGATCCCTGGAGCGACATCTTAACCCCTGGCCCAGACGCACGACCTGTTACAGCAGACTTCTCTGGTGGCTACGGTGCTTGGGCCTTGAACGTTCAACAGGTGCTCTCACTGTTTCTGTTCTCATCTTGTGTTGTAGGATTTCATCATACTCTGTTGCTTTAAGTAGATTTTGTTTATTTGAAAGGGGGAGGGAGGAATATCTTGCATCTCCTGGTTCACTTTCCAAATGGCCACAATAGCAAGGATTGGGTCAGGCTAAAGCCTGGAACCCAGGACGCTCTGGGGGTCTCACAGGGCATCAGGGGCTCAGCCACTGGAGTCGCCACCAGCTGTGTCCTGGGACTGCCTTAGCAGGAGGTGGGAGGAGAAGTAGAGCAGCTGTGTGCTAGGCCAGGCACTGAGTTTGGGGTGTGGATGTCCCAAGCAGCTTCAACCCACGGAGCCATAGTGCTCTGTTTATTTTGTAGTGAAAGGAGTAAATTAAGCTATGTCTCTTTTAATATAGGGAAAGTTTATAAATAAGTTACAAAAAGATGATGTGCGATTCTAATTACAGATGCAGGTGGTGAAAAAGTCAGTGTTATACGTGTTTTGTTGTTAATTAATTTTTTTCAAATACTTTCTAAGTTTGCTTCAGGGACTATGTAGTAGAATCAGGAAACACTTTCCTGAAAGTTCTTGGTTTAGTTTTCTGTTTTGAGGAGATAGTTAGGAATGTGAGACTCTTAAACCCAGAGGTATCTGCAGAGTTATGTGCGATGTTAACACAGTTCATGCTCTTCCTGAAGACACTGGAGCACGTTAGAGTTTTTCTATTTTGGGCTTATTTCCAAACCTGGGCTGCTCCCTACTCTACTTTTTACCTGAGCCTAGTGGAAGTAGGCTCAGTCTGCTTTGATCTCCTCAAAAGGCAGGGAATGCACCCACCTGCCCCCCTGCCTGCCTGCCTGCCCTCAGCTGGAGTGTCTCCAACAGCCAGGTCTGGGTGGTCATACATGAGGAGCCTGAAGCTTCATCTGGATCTCGCTCTGGGGAGTAGGGGCCCAGGCACCTGAGCCATCATCACTGCCTGCCAGTATACATGAGCAAAAAGCTGGGTTGGAAGCAGAGTGGCCGGGGCTTCCAACTGGCACTCAGTGCAATGTGGGCATTGCAGGTGGTGGCTTAGTGTGTGCCTGCCCTGCCACTAGCCTTTTTAGAAAACAAAAATGGCCTATTCTGGGTTTGGATTATTTGAAAATTACTAGTTATTTGTATTTGTATTTGAAAATTGCAGAGAGAAAGACAAATCTTCCATCCGCTGTTTCACTTCCCAAACAGCCACAAGAGCCTGAGCTGAACTGCCGAAACCAGGAGCTGCTTCTGGCTGCCTTACGTGGGTGCAGGGATCCAAGGATTTGACCCATGCTTCACTGGTTTCCCAGGCCCAAAGCAGGGAACTGGAGCTGAAACGAAACAGCTGGGACATGAACCAGTGCCCACGTGGGGTGCTGGCGCCACAAGTGGAGGCGTTTGCTGTGCCATAGTGCTGGCTCATGCATTTGAATATTGTCCTGCAAGCTGATGTTTCAGATGTACCTTCTTTCTTGAGGCTCTTTGCTGTAGCGGAGCTCACTGCTGCAGCTGAGAGCCCCGTGTGAGGCACCTGCTGGGTTTACACCTTAATTTGTGCTGCAGTGGCGTGGTTAGGAGTGACTTCCAGGCGGTGCTCCCTTTGGTGGTGGCTTCTGGGTGTGTGGAGCTGTGAGGTTCTTTGTCTCATACTAGTGTCCACTGGAGTTCTTTGAGGATGGCCTTGGACTCTGTGGACTAAGGACGGGTCGGGTGGAGCAACTGAGGATAGTGCTGTGCTGGGGGGCAGGATGGGGGCGGGGGCAGACAGTAGTCCATAGCGGGTGGACTCTGCTGCTCAGGACTGGCGAAGTGAGTCCCTCAGCCCTTGCTGTGTCCTGGCAACCACAGGGAGCCTGACCCTTGGTCCAGGCCCACCTTAGCTTGCTCAGCTCCACCGCACATGACCTAGCTGATTCTGCAAATGCTGCTTGGCTGGGGAGCAGCATCTGGTTCCCCTAGATCTGATCTGCCCTAGTGGAGGAACCTCATCTTCTGGAAAGTGAGACCCTGGAGGGGGAGATGGTGGCCTGATGTGGTTTGGGAGTGGAGCCTGGCACCCAGCCTGGGCTGTTGATGGCAGGAAGCGATTGCGCGGATATGAACACTAGTGTAAAGGCTGATGTTATTTCTTACTGGTGAGAAGTGAAGATTAACCCCGGGAGCGCTGCTGCTCTGATGCGCTTTTCTCCTGGACCTGTGGGTGGCTTGGCTTTGCATAGCATCCTGTGTAATTTGTTTTTAAAATTTTCTTCTTCTTTAAAAACAAATTTATTTGTTTGAAAGGCAGAGCAATAGAGAGCAAACGAGAGAGCAATAAGCACTTCCATCTGCTCTTTTATTCCCCAAATGGCTGCAGAGGCCAGCGCTGGGCCACCCAAAGCCAGAAACCTATGGCTGTACCCCGGTCTTCCACGTGTGTGTTAGGAGCCCGAGGACCTGGGCCGTCCTTCCTTCACTGCTTTCCCAGGCATAGCAAGCAGGGAGCTGGATCGGAAGTGGACTCGAACCGGTTCCCCTATGGGATGATCGTTGTTTTTAGGCAGTGGCTTATCCCAGTGTACCACCACATAGACTTCCCCACATTTTCTTCTTGATAAGCTGATGATGGGTTTCCCCACATTTTCTTCTTGATAAGCTGGTAATGGGTTTCCCCATATTTTCTTCTTGATTAGCTGGTAATGGGTTTCTTGGTATTAATGGTGTTTGTGTGTGTGTGAATGTAACATTGCGAAGGAAATCTGTATTTTCCACTTGTAAGTACAGAAAACAACTGCTTCTCCTGCCTGCACTGGGAACACAGTGGTAGTCCTGCAACATGGGAGGTGTGAGTGCTGCCAGGTGAGGGGTGCATCACGTGGGCCTGTGGCTCCCTGGCTCCGGGGAATCTCTTGCCAAGGCTGCCATGGGGCATTTCTGCTGAGAGAAGCTGGCATGTCTTGTCCAGCATTGTCCATCACAGGACTGTTTGCTATGGAAATCTGTTGGACAGCATATCATCCATTCCCTTATGCCTCCAGTTGCCATGGAACTCGGGATGTGCTGTCTTCAGGTGTGAGCCAGCTTTCCTGGTGTAGGTTGAGAGCTTGGGGTAGGCCCTGACAAGGGGGGTGTTTCTGTGCCAGCCTTGTTTCGTGTGTTTTCATGTCTGACCAGGCTAGGCTGAACCTGGGAAACTTACCATTTCCTCACTCGCACTTAGGATGGTTGGAAGTGAGTTGCCATGGTGCTATTGTTAGTGAAGAGCTGTGCTGTTTGGTGTCTCATTGTATTGGGA
Organism: Ochotona curzoniae; assembly: GCF_017591425.1. NCBI lineage: Eukaryota > Metazoa > Chordata > Mammalia > Lagomorpha > Ochotonidae > Ochotona > Ochotona curzoniae. Next base: position 61,368,421 of record NW_024467106.1, read on the forward strand.
CAGTGCCATCCCATCCAGGTAAGGAGTGAATCCACTGTTAGGAGGGTGGGTTTTCAGAAGGCTTTCCAAATTTAGGAATTTTGCATATCAGCTTCTGTTTTTTCCTTGAATCTTGATGGATTTGAATTCCATTAAAATGAGATCTAGTCAGTGGATTCCTGAGATTGCTTGTTCATGCGTGGGACTTGGGAGGAGACAGTGGCAGCATGCTCACCCTTGTCCTCTGCTCCCCAGCACTAGACTAGGGTACTGGGGGAGGGCTGGCCGGCCAGTGGCTTAGCAGGGACTCTGGGATGCAGCGCTGACCCTCCGGAGGGACTCAGCAGGGGCCAGGTCTGAGCCACAGTGGCCAGGTTTGAAGAGAAGCAGCAGGGGCAGGATGTGTGCTCTGAAAGGGCTGGTGGGTAGAGCCAAGGGGAGCTGCCAGGGAGACTGGCCAGGTCTCCGTGGGCTCTTTTGTGGCTTAGTCTGTTTTGATCTAGGAAGCTGCACTTTCAGCCCTTCTCTGGTGTGCTGTTGCCGCCTGCCCCTGTTGGGCTTTGCCGTGTGGCTCTAAGTGCGCGGGCTGCCAGGACCCCTGCCAGAGCCTGCTTTCTACCTGCTGTGCAGATGGGGCCCTCTTAGGCACACTGCTTCCCAGGCAGTGTTCGTTCTTATGTCTGTTAATATGTGGACTAAATGTAAAAAAATATATACAAAGTAAAACATTCAAATAAACAGAAATTTACAAAAATGATTGTAGGAGTTGCCACCTGGAGGTAGGGACACCTTTTCAGACTTCTACAAAGCAGCACAGCAAACTCTTAAAAATTCTTATTTAAAAATTGAAATTGGACCTGGCGCGATAGTGTAGTGGTTAAAGTCCTCGCCTTGCACACAATGGGATCCCATATGGGTGCCGGTTCTAATCCTGACTGTCCAGATCCCATCCAGCTCTCTGCTTGTGGCCTGGGAAAGCAGTTGAGGATGGCCCAAAGCCTTGTGACCCTGCACCCGCGTGGGAGACCCGGGAGAGCTCCTGGCTCCCAGTTTCGGATCGGCTCAGTACTGGCCGTTGCGCTCACTTGGGGAGTGAATCAATGGATAGAAGATCTTTCCGTTAGTTATTTAAAAGAATGGTAGAGTTCTAGTTCTAGGTCATATGATATTAAGATACTTTACGCGCAGCTAATTCCTGCAACCTGGTTCTATACCGTGAGCTGAAAACACCAGACACAACAACATATCTTAGGAAGTTTATTCCAGCGGGGCAGGAAAAGAGGGAAGGAGAAACGGAAGGGGGTGAGGGAGGCCAGAAGGAGGAGAGAGGGGAAGAGCAAGGAAGAGAGGAACCAAGAAGAGGAGAGAGACAGAAAGAGAGAGACAGAGAGAGAGAGAGAACCGAGTGGGGCAGGAACAAGGGAAGGGGGGGAGGAGAGGAACCGAGGAGAGAGAGGAAGAGCAGGGGAGAGGAACCGGGAGAGCAAGAGAGAGAGAGAACTGCACCTGGGGGCCTTTTTTGTCTGCCAGGTGTGGGGGGGCGGGGATTCGGAGGGATTGAGGTCAAGGCCCCAGGGGATTGGTGCCTGCAGGTGAATGCCTGGGGATGATTGGTGAGTGGGCGGGGTTGGGGAAGGGGCTGGGAGATTGGGGGGTGGGATTATCAGGTGGAATGCCAAGTTACATCTGATTGGTGGATGGCTGGACTGGCGCGAATCCCGTGAGCTGTGAGGAAGAAGAAATGGCGCAGGGTCCAGGGTGGGATATTGGAATAAGTCCTTACACTTTCTGTCTCTCCTCCTCACTGTGTATCTGCCTTTCCAATAAAAATAAATAAATCTTTAAAAAGAAATTGAAATTGAAGTGTAACATGCTCAAAGAAAGTACTCAGATTGTTAAGAGTTCAGCTGAATAGTTGCCAGGGACCCATAATCCCATGATCAGTTTTAGAACCCTGCTCACAACCTGTGCCCTGCTGCCCAGTGCTGGGCACCAGCGTGGTACCCATATGTATGTCTGCATGTGCACGTGTTTGTCTTTGCTTCCATGACAGTGCACTTCTATGACAGTGACTGCTCCATGTAGCAGTGTGTGATGACTGAGTGCCCTTCTGCTAATTTACTTGAAAGAGACAGATCTTCAATTCCCTGGTTGAGAACTCCAAATTCTTGTCATTGCCAAGGCTGGGCCTGGAACTCTGAATCCAGGCCTCCCATGGGGACAGCAGGCATCCAGGTGTTTGGGCTATTAGCAGGTACTTGGGTATAGGATTAGCTGCTAATTGGATCTGAAGCTGGGAGGCTGGGGCCAAAACTGGAACCCAGGCGCTCTGGGAATTTGGATGTCCCAACACCAAATGGTTGCCTGTAAAATATATTTATTTTTGTGTGAGAGAGAAAGAGATGGATAGACTGAGATCTGCCATCCATGTGTGGTTCCTAAAACAACTTGGGGCTGGGCCAGACTGAGGCTGGGAGCCAGGAGCTCAAATGCAGATCTCTTGTGGTGGCAGGGACCTAGAGCCATCACTGGTGCTTTCCAGGGTGAACATTAGCAGGAAGTTGATATTGAGCATGGAGGGCCCAGTGACGTGGCCTAGCAGCTAAAGTCCTCACCTTGAATGTGCCGGGATCCCATATGAGTGCCGGTTCTAATCCCGGCAGCTCCACTTCCCATCCAGCTCCCTGCTTGTGGCCTGGGAAAGCAGTCGAGGACGGCCCAAAGCCTTGGGGCCCTGCACCTGCGTGGGAGACCTGGAAGAGGCTCTTGGTTCCTGGCTTTGTATTGGCTCAGCTCCAGCCGTTGTGGCCACTTGGGGAGTGAATCATCCAACAGAAGGTCTTCCTCTCTGCCTCTCCTCCTCTCTGTATATCTGCCTTTCCAATAAATAAATAAATGTTAAAAAAAAAAAAGAAATTGAGCATGGAACCGGACTCAAACAACCCATTCACTCTGATCTGTCCCCGCCCCCCGCTGCTTCTGTATTTAATCATCCTGCTACTGTTGAATTCAGGTTGCTTTCATTTTACTTGGAATTAAAAATGGTGCTTATACAGTAGCTAAAGCCTTCTGTGTTTCCTTAATTATTTCTTTAAGGTAAGTATCTGAGAGTGGCTGGCTGGGTCAAATGCCAAGGGATCTCTCGGGCTGCCATACCCTCCAGGTGCCTGGGGCGTCACGGCTGCTTTGCCCTCAGCTTTGGCATGGGCTCTGTGTGTTGAAGTAGGGCCCACCTGCTGACCCCCGGTGGCCAGGTTTGTGGGAGGTTGATTAGACTGATGGCACTTTTGTTTTGTTTCCCAATAGCGCTGTGTTGTGCTGCGTTTCCTGAAGTTTCCTCCCAACAGGAAGAAGGTAAGATTATTGGGTTTCCTACACAGTCTTTACAACCATTAGCCACCCTCTCTCCTCCCCAGCCCTGCCATGCAGAGGTATTAATGTTAGTTGCAGAAATTTAAGATTGTCTTAGCATTCAAAGAAGGATGTGGTATGTTCTTCATTCCTGACATAAAATATCTGTGCGACCCTGGCTCTTAGACCTGTGGTGTCACTTTGTGGTCCTGAGTGGGAGCTGTCCTGGCTCAGTGTGGGTCCTGATGCTGCCCTCATCACGATGCGGTCACACCAAGACCAGGCCTACACTGTGCCTTGCCTGGGTCCTTGGTGCTTGCTACCTCAGTTTCCCCATCTGTGGACTTGTACCCAAGCCAACTGAGTGCCGCATCATGGTAGGACTGTGTGACTGTCGGGAGAGACCACAAGGTTTCTGTTTGCTGGGCCGTCCGAGCAGGATGCCGTGGTACCTGCAGGCGCAGAGTGTAACTGGCCTCTCTGCTTGCCTGTGTGTTTCAGCAGTCTCAAGGACCTTCCCATGTCTGTGGCTCGCTCTTTGCACCCGTGTCACCCGGGCAGGCCTGCAGGGGAGACTGAGGTTCGCCCAACTCTTACTCTACTGAGGGCTAGTTGAGGTGTGAACCAGGTGGGCTGTGAGGGGGCACCCCACAGTGGGACCTTTGAGGTGGTTGTGCCAAGGGAGGACACAGAGCCATATTGAAGCCATATTGAAGAGTGGTGGGAGATGGCAAGTTGAGGGTCATGGGGTGGAGATTAGAGAAGGGAAGCAGGGGCATTGATTGGTGCTGTGCATGTGCGGGACGTAGCATAGGTTTGGATTCATAGTAGGAGGGGAGAGAGCTGGGTGTTGCTGCTGGTGGAGACTGTAACACTCCATAACTCTAGCCTCAGCTGCCGAGGGACACAGCCCTCTGTTCAGTTTGTGCGGCCAAAAAATATCCTGGGTGGGCTCCAGCCCCCCGCAGGTGCCTTCCCCATTGCGTTTCGGTGGCTGTAGCACCATATACCCTCAGTGGGTCTCTGTCAGATGGGGACAGTGTCTTCCCAGAAGCGTGTGTCTCATCTGTGTGTCATCCAGGGACTGGGGCTGCTTCTCCTGTTGGTGAGGAGCTGGGCTTTGGTCCATGGGGCTCACCGGGTGTGCTGTGGGGCTTGCTGTGGCGCTGCTGAATTTTGATGGGATTCTTCTGGCGTGGGCCACAGGACATGTGCATGAACAGTAGCTGAGCAAGGTGAGCTTGGAGCAAGTGGAGAGTTCTCCAGGAGCTAAAGGAGTACAGGTTAGGATTAGGAGTGAGTGTGAATTCTCCAGGGGCCACAAGGATGCAGGCTTGTCCTGGGACCTGTGTGCACAGTGAGAACTGCAGGTAAGTGGCTCTGTGGTCGTTACTCTGTTAGCAGCTGCCGTTCCTTTTAGCTGCAGGAGGGAGATAGGGCTGACTGCCTGTCTCTGGTCTCACTAGCTTACTGACTTTCAGAACCTCAGACTAAGGGGCAGATGCTTCGTTCTACATTTGGAGGATGAAGAGTTATAGCCAAAGCCCGAACAACTTTGAGCCATGAAAACTTCCCAGTCAAGTTGCACTGGAGACCTATGGAGCTGTGGTACTCCTATGAGGGGTGGGAGAGGGAGGTATGACCTGGAGGTGCATAGATGAGGTTGGAGGGGAACCCCAGCTGAAGGGCCACAGGGCAGCAGTGGGGTCCCTCTCCCAGCCAAGGCCCACTGCCTGGTTCTGTCTGTGGCTTGGGTGCCCTTGCTTGTGCCTGAGTACATTTTGTGTCTGTCTTTTGGGAAGACGCAGCATGCAGGTCCTTGTCTCAGGATGTCCTGTGCTTGTCTTTTGCAGACCTCGGAAGAGATATTTCAGCACCTGCAGAGCATAGTGGACTTTGGTAAAAACGTCATGAAGGAGTTTTTGGGGGAGAGCTATGTTCACTGTGGGGTAAGTGATTCTTTCTGTGTCGCCTAAGTTCACAAGCTTGTTCTGTATCAGCAACATGCTTGGTGTCTCTCATTATTTGGAACCTTATGCTTTAAGATAATCCTCGTGGGTCTCCAAGTATTTTTCCACTTGCTGTGCTGTGCGGGGGCAGAGCAGATGCTGTAGTCCTCATTTTCTAGCTGAGGAATTGGAAGTTTCAGAGAGATCTTCCTTGCCAGGACCCTGGGAGGCTGCTCTTTTGTGAGAGGTCATTGTGTGAGCCTAAAAGGCTGGTGGTGTTCTTGGTTCCCCGGGGGCCCTTGCGGAGGGGTAGGGAACGGGGCCAGGGTCTGTCCTGACCTGATCATGCTGCATGAGATGTGGATCCAGTCTCTGCTCATCGTATCTATCAAGGGCTCCCTTGGCTAATTTAAGTTTTAAAAATTGGGAAGCCGTGAGAGCCCATCAGTGTTGCTCTCCTGGTTTGCTTTCTGAGCAGAGCTGCAGTGCAGCCAGGGCCTGGTAGGGCTCTTGTCCCAGCCTTCCTGGACTGCCACAGCTTGGCACATGTTCGGAGGCCACAGGGACGTGTTGGGAAGATTTGTGCAAGTGCCCCATGGTGTGTCTTGTGGGTGGTGTCTGTGCCCAAAACTGTTTTCTCTTCGAGAAGAGAATATTGTCACTGGGGTGCCCTGGCTGTTCATGTGACCGCATTGTGACCCCTCTGGGAGGATAGAGATGGGGAATAGGGGTTCCAGTGGCCACTGGTCGGTTGGACTTTGAGAGCAGGGACAGGATTGGGAGCATATGGGGACAGCAGATGCTTTGGCCCTAGGTCTGCCTAAGCATGAAGAGCGGTCATGAACCTCCCTTCAGTGATGGAGATTGGCCTACAAAGGTGATGCGCCACCTGTCTCCTCTGCAGTGAGCACTCTCCCAGTGAGACGGCACGCTCTTGGCAGGTGCCTGACGGGACAGGTGCTGCACTCTGGCCCAGGGAAATGAGGGCACAAGCACATCGGTAGGCAGAGCCGTTCTTGGTTCAAGGACACCGGGCTGGGACTGAAAGGGTGGCCAAGCAGAGCCTTCTGAAAGGCATTTCATCCCATTTGTCCTGGCACAGGCCAAGCCTCCTTGATGAGGTCGTGGGGCTGAGATAGACGCCCACACCCCGCCCTGCCGTGGTCTGGGAGACTGCTCTGTGTGTCCGCAGGACCTGGAGCGTGCAGCAGGGCCTGGCCCCTCTGCCTGCTGCCTCTTTCATCCTGGAGGAGCAGGACGTTTGGAAGTGACAGTCCTGAGGTTAGAAGCTGTCCTGGGGCTTTGTTCACTCCCCGCTGTGATCTCACATGTTGGTGTGTTGATGGGCTGGGCACTGGAGGAGGAAGGAGATGCCTGCTTGGCTGAGGCCGTACCTGGAACTCCTCACACGTAGCCACACCTGAACCAGGAGGTGAAGGGCCCGATGGATGTCTGTCCTCTGGTTGGGCGTGGGCCAGGGTGGTGCCTCAAACCTTAGAGAGTATTCTTACTGTAAACATTGTATCTTGACCTGAAACAGTTGTTCTGGTTGTGAGCTCATTAGCTTAAAGCTGCTCAGAAGAAACCCAGCTTTTTACCCTTTAGCTGGCGGTGGGCATGGCTGGAGACCTGCCTGCTGCTGCATCGTGGTATGAGCAAGATGTTTCTAGAGCAACTTCCTTATAGTTATAATCATTAATCCTTAGTCAGTTTTTCCCTCTTGTTAATCTTTTCTAAGATTGATTTATTTTTATTGCAAAGTCAAATATACAGAGAGGAGGAGATACAGAGAGGAAGATCTTCCGTCCAATGATTCACTCCTCAAATGAGCATAATGGCTGGTGCTGCACCGATCCAAAGCCAGAAACTTCGTCCAGGTCTCCCATGTGGGTACAGGGTCCCAAGGTTTTGGGCTATCCTTGACTGCTTTCCCAGACCACAAGCAGGGAGCTGGATGGGAAATGGAGCTGCTGGAATTAAAACTGGCACCCAAATGGGATTCTGGCATGTGCAAGGCAAGAACTTTAGCCACTAGGCTACCACACTGGGTCCTTGTTAAGTTTTAAAAAAGATTTATTTTTATTGGAAAGACAGATTTACAGAGAGGAGAGATAAAGAGAAATATCTTCTATCTGCTTTTCACTTCTCAAGTGGCAGCAGCAGCTGAAGCTGAGCCAATCTGAAGCCAGGAGCCAAGAGCTCTTGCAGGTCTCCCATGTGGGTGCAGGGTCCCAAGGCATTGGGTCGTCCTCGACTGCTTTCTCAGGCCACAGGCAGGGAGCTGGATGAAAAGTGGAACAGGTGGGACACGAATTGACATCCATATGGGATCCTGGTGGATACAAGGCAAAGACTTAGCCTTTGAACCATTGCGCTAGACCCTGATTGTTATGTCTGGAGTTGGCATCTGTGCCCTTGGTTCTTGGGGCTTGCTTGAAATGGATCGAGAACTTGGACTCTCACGGTTGGTGTTGCAGGGTAACAGGTAAAGTCGGGGCTTGTGCTCATGGCATCCCTTAGGAGTGCTGGTTCCTGTCCTGGCTGCTGTACTTCCTCTTCAACTTCCTGTTAACGGCCTTGGAAAACAGCAGAAGGTGACCCAAGTGTTTGGCCTCCTACCACTGCTTGGGAGCCCAGGATGAAGCTCCTGGCTGCTGGCTTCAGTCTGACCCAGCCTTGGCTGCTGTAGCAATCTGAGTATTAAACTGGTAGATGGCAGATCTCCCTATGTGTGTCTCCCTGTCTCATGAGATGATACAAGTTTTGTGTTTTCAGATCTTCATAGTTTCCACTCTTTTGTTGCTTTTCTAATTCAATGTTAGATATTTGTGTTTTTGTTTTAAATCAACTCACTTTTCATCAGGTTAAAGCAGATTAGGTAGGTGATAAAAGTGCCAGGGTGGGCAGGGGGAGCTGTGACTAGCTGGGTCTTTTCTTGAGCAGGATCCCTGCATGCTTGCCTGAAGGAGGTCTGCTGTGTCTACCTGGAAACGAGAGAGGTCAGGGGATATGGTGGACATTGTGTGTTAAATGAAATCTCTTTCATTTGGGAAGTTGCAAGAAGCAGCTGAGCGGAGAGAAGCTGGACATTGGCCAAGTAGCATGCTAGCCACCTCAACCTGTCAGACTTCATGCTCCTGCACAGGTGGGAGTGTAGGACACTCGCCTTGTCTGAGGTCACCGAGGGACTAAGAGCTGCACCAGAGCCCTGCTCCATGTCCATACTCTGTGGGGCCTGGAAGGGGCCCCAGGAAGTGATCTGTGGCAGAGATTTGCTGTAGGAGGATACTGGCCATGATGCTGCATGCCATTCTGGCTGCTCTCATGGGCAGAGACAGCCACTCCTTAGTATGGGAGGGGTTGATGTTTCTTTGTAATCTAAAATGCTCCGAGAATACCTGGCCAGCTTTTGTTCTCCACAGTTTTCATTGTGGTAAGGTACACATAACAATTTATCATTGAAACTATTTTTAGATGTACACTTTTGAGATATTCACAATGTTTTTCACATTGTCGAGTAACCTATACTGTTGCTTGTTTTTCTTACAGGAAGTTGTCCAGTTGCCTTTAGAGTTTGTGAAACAGCTCTGTATAAAGATACAGTCTGAAAGGCCAGGTAAATGCCTTCTGATTATTTGCATTTAAAAATACTTCATTTGAAAACTCTTTGAGATAATCATCCAGGGTAGGGACATGCTGTTTTCTGTAGGCCAGAAGCTTCATTAGTTGAAGTAGTTGTAGGAGCTCAGGGTACACATCTGTGTATTAGTAAACCAGAGTACTGTGTGAAATATTTGGTCAGGAGCTGTTTAACAAAGCTTTACGTAACAACAGTGCAGTGGGAGAGCTGAGAAACTTAGGGAAGGGAAAAGGTACTGGGGAATTTAAGATAAGAATGAAAGCGAACAAAGTGCTGGGTCTGGGTTCTGGCTGGGGCTGGGAGGAACAGGCTGTTGCTCTTGGAGAGGCAGAGAAAACAGGGTGCAGTGGGCGTATTGGCTGCAGTGCTTGCTGGCTGGACAGATGGAGGGCGGCTCCAGGGTTCTGTCTCCAGCTGCTCAAGCAGCCCACTCACCGTTTCATTTTATAATAACAAGCAAAGCTTTGCCACTCAGAGTAGCTAGAACTGTGCTGCTCTCATAATAATGACTTGGAATGTTGCCTAATGAGGAAGGGGGGGAGCCAGTCTTGTCGGTGCGTACACTGCAGTTTCAGGAGTTCTGGGCTGGGAGCATTCTGGTGCCCTGTATATTGGGAAGGGTCTGTGGTGGGTATATGCTGCATCCTTTTCCTGTGAATTCATGGAAAAGGAATTAAGGGACCATCCCAACACCACCTCACTGGGTTTGTTTTTTTTTCTTAAGATTTATTTGCTTGTTTCAAAGGCAGAGAGACAGAGGAGGTGAGGCGAGGCAAGGCGAGACTTGGCGAGGTGAGGAGAGAGCAGAGGTGAGGGGAGGAGAGGCTAAGAAAGGAGAGAGGAGGAGGGGCAAGGTAAGAGGTGATGTGAGGAGAGGAGAGAGGAGAGGAGAAGTGAGGTGAGGCAAGGGGACGCAATTGGAGGCTTGGCAAGGTGAGGTGAGTAGAATTGAGGCAAGGCTAGGAGAGACGAGAAGTAGCAGGAGGAGAGGTGAGATGAGGTGAGGCAACTTGAGGAGAGGTGAAAAGGGGAGGAGAGGAGAGGAGAGAGACAAGGCGAGGCGAAGGGACGAGAAGCCAGGTGAGGAGAGGAGAGAGGAGATGTGAGGAGACGTGAGGCGAAGAGAGGAGAGGTGAGGCGAAGAGAGGAGAGGAGAGGAAATGAGTGCAGAGGAGAGGCGAGGTGAGGGAAGGTGAGGTGAGGAGAAATGAAGAGAGGTAGGGAGAGATGAGGAGAGGCGAGCTGAGGAGAGGTGAGGCGAGGTGAGGCAGGGAGAGGAGAGGCGAGGAAAGAGAAGCAGAGATTACTTGCTAGAAGGCCAAGGCTAGGATAGGTCAAAGTCGAGAGCCAGGAACTCCATCCAGCTTCTCCCATGTGGTTGACAGCCAAAGCACTTGGGCTGTTTCTGACTGCTTTCTCAGGCGCAGTAGCAGGCAGCTCGACAGGAAGTGCAGCAGCTAGGACTGGAACTAGTGCCTGTGTGGGATGCCAGTGCTACAGGTGCAGGCTTAACTTGCTGTACCACAGTGTTGGCCCCAATACCATCCTCACTTTTTTTTTTTTTAAGATTTATTTATTTATATGAAAGGACAGATTTTTCAGAGGGAGAGATCTATTCACTTATTCACTCCCAAATGACCACAATGGTTGGAGCTGAGCTGATCTAAAGTCAGGAGCTGGACATTCTTCCTGGTCTCCCACGTGGGTGCAGTGTTCCCAGCTTTGGGCCGTCTTCGACTGCTTTCTCAGGCCGTAACAAGGAGCTGGATGGGAGGAGAAGCAGCTGGGATACAAACTGGTGCCCATATGGGATGTTGGCCCTTGCAGGTGAAGGATTAGCAAATTGAGCCAATTGTGCCAGCACCAGCTACCCTTGTTTTTGACAGTAGTTGCTCTTTTGGGGTCTTCAAGACCATCTTCAGAGTTGACAATTTACTGGAAGCCTACACAAAACTCACTGTTACACTCATGGCTATGGATCACAGCAGCCAGAGGATGAAGGTGAAATTATCCAATGGAGATCTGAAGGGACTCAGTTGCTAGGTTTCTCCTCCCACGGGCCATGTGGGTGGCTCTGCCCTCCCAGTTTCTGTGTGTGACAGTTTGAGTGTCCAGTCCCTTGGCACAAGGGCCCCCATAAACTGAAGGGTTATAGAAGGGGTCCAGAGCTCCAGGTAGAGATGAGGTGTTCTGTGTCTGTTTTCTTTGAGTTTTAAACATTCACTTAATTCATTTTTACGAAAGGCAGAGTGGCAGAGAAGGAACTTGTATTTCCTGATTGACTCCCCAGATTGTTCGAACCAGCTGTGAACCAGGCTGAAATCAGGAGCTGGGACCTCCTTGCTGGTCTTTAACATGAGTTCAAGTTCTCAAGCACTTGGGTCATTTTCTGCTGCCTTCTCGTCTGCATTAGCAGGGAGTTGGATTGGAAGCAGAGCAGCACCAGGGCTTAAAGCAATGCCCATATGGGATACCATGGTCACAGGTGGTGGCTTCCCCCGCTGCTCCATAGCTGCCTGTCAGAGGTTCCCACTGGGTTTCCACTGGCTTTGTACGTAGGGCTCAGTGGCACCTGCTGATTTTTGCTCTGTCTTGCAGAATCCCGCTGTGACAAGGACTTGGATACTCTCAGTGGCTACGCCATGTGCCTTCCCAATTTAACCAGACTGCAGACTTACCACTTTGCAGAGCTACGGCCCATTCTCTGTGTGGAGATCAAGGTGAGCTTTTGTTGAGGGCAGTGATGGGGGTGGCAGGTAAGGTAGTCCTGTGCTGTGCCGCCTGAGGTGTCTGCCACAAGCTTATGTCCCCACTAGGAGCTGTCATTCCCAGAGTCACTTCCGAGCTGGTACTGCTTGCTCCCCACTCCTTCCAAAGCCTCCACTTGATCCCTTGTGTACTGCCCCCTCTTATTCCTCCCAGACCCTGAGATTAGGATGCCCACCTAGGCTGGGACAGTCCTGCTGGAGGGTGTTCAGAAGGAAGCATGCTGGCTCCCTGCCCCATTTTTCCTGTGGTGCAGCCTGCTGGCTTCCTCCCCCTTGGCCATTCCTTTGGCCACTGCTTGCTGTTCTGAGGAGCCTAGTCCATGGGGTCATGCTGGAAGTTGTGGGGGAGCTTCTCTTCATGGCTTACTCAGAAGGGGTTTCCCCTAGAAGTCATAGAGAGGTAGGTATGTCATGGCCAGGATTCCTGGATTTCCCATCTGATGCATGCACAGGGGCTGGAAGAGGTCCTGCCATGTTAAAGATTGAGTCCCTGAAAGCCTCCCGATGTGTCCTGGCCATGTCCGTCTGCTTGCTCCATTCCTCTGAGGCAGTGACGTTTAGGCCATGCCTGTCGCATGTGGATGTATGTTCCTCAGCCGTGTCCTCCAGGGCCCAGCACTGGCCTATGGGATGGCGTTTAGAATGTGGCTGAGTTCCCCCATGTCCTGGTTGCCCAGCAATGCTGAGCTGGGTGCCTTTCAGGCATGTGCTGGTGTCAGCAGGCACGGTGTTTGTTGTGCTTCTCAGTGTGAAAGCACAGAGCTGCTGCGTCAGGCCCCGCCACCCTTCCCTGCTGAGGAATTGTCCTCTCAAGGCAGAGACATCTGTACCGTGGAGGGAGGCGTGACTCTCCCTGGCGACTGGAAATGAACACAACTTTTGCACAGCTCTGCCTGAGACTCACTGCGCCTGATCCTCCTGTAATAATTGTTTATGTGTCTGCCTCAAGGGATGTGATTTCTCCTGAACAACACTTTTTCATTTTATAGCCAAAATGCGGGTTTATTCCTTTCTCGAGTGATGTCACGCATGAGATGAAACATAAGGTGTGCCGTTACTGCATGCACCAGCATCTCAAGGTGAGCGTGGGGATGCTGGGGATGCTGGGGATGCTGGGGCTGGTGGGGCTGGGGGTGGGGTCGGGGGTGGGGCTGGGGTGGGGCGGGGCTCTGGCCATGCGAGTTTTCAGAATGAAAGAAAATGTGAATATTTATTGCTGGCTTTTCACTTCACAGTTCATTACGATGTACTCTTTTATTTTATTTTAGTAAGTGTTAAAATAAATGATGGAGTGGGTCTCAGTCCCTTCGGAAGTGGTGTAGTCACCACTTGTCAATTCCAGGACTTGGAATACGTCCCGAAGAAGCCCTGACCCCGTTGTGGAGGCACTTTGGAAGCCCTGCTTCTGCTAGCCGCTGCCCACACTGATCTGCCTATAGTCTCTAGATTTGCCTCTTCTGGACATGATGTACAAATGGAATCATGGGGCTAAGTTTTCTCACGTTGCATAATGGTTCTTGTTTAACCAAAAAAAAGCTGTAATAATAATTTTGTAAATATATAACACAAGAATGTCGACATTTCAAAATGATGGCCAGCTCGAGCTTAGATGATGTTTAGAGTGATGACGTAATTTGTCATCTGCATTGTGACAATTCTGGGCCCTAAATAAACTCTTTTTAAAAATATATTTTTTTCAAAAAAAATTTTTGTCTTATTTGTTTGAATGGCAGACACACACAGAGACAGGGACATCCAGACCGAAGCAGGGAAGCAGGGTTTCAGTCCTGGTTTCTCACGTGCTTGTTAGGAACTCAGCTGGAATTTTTTTTGTTTGTTTGTTTATTTATCTGTATTGGAAAATCAGCTATACAGAGGAGAGACAGACAGGAAGATCTTCCATCCGCTGATTCACTCCTCCAGTGGCTGCAATGGCCAGAGCTGAGCTGATCTGAAGCCAGGAGCCAGGAGCTGTTGCAGGTCTCCCACACGGGTGCAGGGTCCCAAGACTTTGGGCCATCCTCCACTGCTTTCCCAGGCCACAAGCAGAGAGCTGGATGGGATCTGGGCAGTCAGGATGAGAACCGACACCCTTATGGAATCCCAGCACGTGCAAGGCGAGGACTTTAACCACCAGGCTATCATGTTGGGTCCTCAGCTAGAATTTGAAGTGCAATTTGGGGACAGGTGGATGGGCTCAGTGTGTCAAGCCACTGCTTGCAGTGCCTGCAGTTGTTCCTAGAGTGCTCTTCTGAGTCCGCTGTCTCCAGACCGCGTGGCCCTTTTGGGAGTGAAACAGCAAGTGGAAAAGATCCCTGTCAGTTGCCCTGCCTTCAAATGAACGGATAAATGATTCTTATGCAAACTGGAACTAACTCAGGCACCCCGTTAGGCATCTTTTAATTCTATTTTCAATGAACTTTTTGGAGTGCCTTCATATAATATGTAAAAGTGAGCCTTTTGTCCATACTTTCTTCTCTAATTGGGCAGTAAAAAATTGTATACATTCGTAATGTACAGCATAATATTTTCCATGTTTATGGTGTGTCGTATAAAAAATTTGATACATGCGCACAACACGCAGTGTTTAGGTTTGCCGTCTGCATTTGCTGCTTTGGGGTGTGAACCTCTGAACTCCTCTCTTTTAATTTTATGAATATACTGCGTTAGCAGAGTATCTGCTGAATGGAGTTCCAGTGTGTGGCTTGCCCTGCCTGCTGGCTGTTGCCAGTGGTGCTGGGGACATGGTGCAGAAGCATGTGCACCGTTTACAGTTTTCTTTGGTAGGTCTCATAGAGTAGAATTGCCGAGTCTGTTTACCTTTTGGAGGCACCCGAAGCTGTTTACCGAAGCAGCTGGCTCATTTTTGATCTTCAGCAGCAGCATCTGAGGGACTCCCACGAGCAGTTCTTGCCGGTCTGTGTGCTCAGCGCTCGGGGTGTGCGGTGCTACCTCAGGGCGGTTTTGATCTGTGCCGCCCTCATTGATGCTAGTGTAGCTGAATATCTTCTCCGGGCATAGTGGCCATTTTATGTATTCGGTGGATAAAAGTCTTCCCAAGTGCTTTTCCCATCTTGAAGTTGAGGTTTTTGTTGTCATTGTTGGGTTATAGGTGTTCTTCAAACATCTGTATCTTCCTGCTTTCTGAAATGTGAATGATAGATATTGTCATCCTGCCGGCTGAAGTTTTTCTTTGTGGGTAGCGTCCTGTGATGCCCGAAAGTTTTCAATTTTGATGAAGTTGCATTTTTTTTTTCTTTTGGTGCTTGTGCTTTCGGTGGCATCCAAGAAACATCTGCTGAGCCCCGTGGCAGGGCACTTTCTCTTGTAAGGAATTTAGGTTGTGTGTGTGTGTCTGTTTCAGAGTCATCTTTTTATGTGGTGTTAAATATCAGACTTCATTCTTTGGTATCTGGGTGCCTGGCTTTTCCAGCGTCTGTTGACAGGACTGTCCCTGAGGCCGTGCTCCTGGCTCCTGTCGGCCGACCTTCTGTTCATCCACATGAGGGCTGCGTTCATTTGCCTAGTGTGTCTGTCCTTATGCCTGTGCCACCTTTTTGTTTTAAGATCGATCGATTGATTTGAGAGACAGGGATAACAGAAAAGGGGAGCTAGGTGGGGAGAGCGCTTCCATCCCCTAGTTTGCTTCCCAAGTGGCTGAAACAGCCAGAGCCAGGCCAGATGGAAATCAGGATCTTCATGTGGGTCTGCCACAGGGGCACGAGGGCCTAAGGACTTGAATTGTCTTCTGATGTTCCTGCATGCACTAGCAAGGAGCTGAGTTGGAAGTGGAGCAGCACTGGGACTTGAACCTTCACGCATGTGGGTACTGTTGCTGCAAGTGATGGCTTTATGTACTGTGCCACAATGCTGGTCCCGTAAAATTACTTCGTTAATTTCCTTTTCAGAGGTTTTATTTAGCTCTTGTGTACAGAAACATGGCCATTTTTGTGTGTTGATCTTGTGCTCTCCCACCACTGACGGATTCACGAGAGAGCTTTCACTACTGACTGATTCATTCCGCAAGCCAGAGCCAGGAGCCTCATCCAGGTCTTCCACGTGATGGCAGATTCTAAGCCCCTGGCTGTCTTGCACTGATTTTTCTGGGCCCTTAGCAGTGATCTGATCAGAAGTGAAGTAGCTGGAACGTGAACAGGCTTCCAGACGAGACGCCAGTGTTGTGGGTAGTAGTAGTGGCATAACGTGCTATTCCGTAGTGCCGGCCTCGCTGCCATCTTAACAGGGATAACTTGGTGATTGCAAACGCAGGATCTCGTTCCGTTCATTTAAGTCTTCAGTTTTGTCATTGGTGTTTTAGTTTTCTGTGTGTAAATCTTAAGCTTCTTTTGTTCAGTTCATCCCTGTTTTATTCTTCCAGATGTTATTGACAATGAAATTTGTTTTATTTCCTTTTCAGGTTATACATAAAAACAATTTATTTTAATTCATTTGAAAGACAAAAACACACACAGGTATTGTTCGTCTTCCAGCCTGTGGCTCATTCCCCAAATGCCTGCAACAGTTAAGACTGGACGAGGCTGAAGCCAGGAGCCAGGAATTCCTCTGGCTCTCCCCTGTGGGACACAGGAACTCAGACACTGCAGCCTCACAGAGCATATATTAGCAGGAAGCTGGATCAGAAGCATAGGAGTGAGGTCTGTGTGGTGGTGTGACAGGTTAAGCCACTGCCTTGGTTTGAGTCCTGGCTGCTCCACTGTGCACCCAGCACCCTGCTGATGCCTGGGAAAGCAGTACAAGATGGTCTCTTCATCTACAGCAGAGACCTAGCGGATACTCCTGGCTGTGGCCTGACCCAACCCCAGTGCTGTGGCCATTTGGGGAGTGAGACAGTAGATGCAAGAGCTCTGCCTGCCTCTCCCCCTGTGGCTCTGCTTTTCAGACGGGTACATCTTTTGCTAAAGTGGAGCTGGGACTCCATCCCAGGCAGTCTGATGTGGGGTGAAGAGATCCCATGCTGTGGCTCAGCCTGCCACATTATTTGTTTCTTTGCGTATTATTTGAAAGTCAGAGAAACAGAGAGTGATTGTATCTGCACTAGCTAAGGCCGGGCCAGGGCAGAGTTCCCATCAGGGTGTCAGGGACCCGAGTGCTAGAGCCAGCGTCCACTGCCTCCTGGGTACACGTTAGCAAGAAGCACAGGAGCAGGACTCGAACAAGGTACTTCACTGTGGAAGCTGGCATCTCAGGCAGTGACCGAACCTCTGCACCCAATGTGTGCCCCCACGGTTGATTTTTAGCTAAGTGTTTTAAAATGGTGATGGAATGTGTGTAACATGAAATGTGCTTTCTCAGCAAGCCTGCAGTTCAGTGACACTAAGTACATGCACAGTGTTGTACCAGCAGTCTCCGGCTGCAAAACTGTTTTCATCTTGCCAAACTGGAACACTGTTCCCATGAAGCACTGACGCCCGTTCCCTCTTTCCCTCAGCCCCTGGCACCCGCCACTCTGCTTTCTGTCTCTGTGAATTGACTTCTCTAGGGACCTCATGTAAGTCGAGTCGTACGGTATTTGTCGTTCTGTGACGGGCTCATTTCACTTAGCATGACAGTCCATATTGTTACACGTGTCATAGTTTTCTTTCTTTCAAGGCTAAATAATACTTCGTTGTCTGTAGAGGATCTTTAAAAAGTTCATGGAAAATGTGCATTATGGAAAAAACTGCATATACCTCAGAATTTTTTGAATCAAAATAAACTTCTTTTAAGAAAGATGTATTTTATTGATTCAAAAGGTGGAGGTAGAGGGGAAGGGAAGCAGATATTCCGTCTGCGGGTTCACTCTTCAGATGGCCATTAGCAGCCAGGGCGGGCCAGAGTAGAGCCAGGAGGAACCAGGAATGTCATCTGGGTCTCCCGTGTGGTTGCAGGGCCCCTTGGGTCCCTTGAGCCATCTGCCTTCCCCGGCACATTAGCAGGGATCAGGAGCGGGGCAGCCAGGAGTGGAATCGGCACAGTCCTCACCTGGGATGCTCCAAACTCACTGTTTTAAGCCACTTTGTTTTTATTTCATTTTATTTGAGAGGAAGAATGCAATGGCGACCTTCTGCTTGCTGTTCTCCCCGAGTGCTGACAATGGCAATACCAGTGGCTGGCTAGGCCAAAGTCAGGAACCTGCAGTTAGTTCAGGTTTTATATGTGGACCACAGGGTCCCTAAGGCACGATCACTTGCTGCTGCTCCCTGTGGTGCACGCATGCGTGAAGCTGGAACTGAAACTGGAGTTGAGCCTCAGATCCAGCCATTCTGAAGGGAGATGTAGCATTTCAAGAAGCATCTTTAAAAAAAGAGATTTATTTATTTTTATTTGAAAGGCAGAGTTACAGAGAGGAGGGACGGAGAGAGAGATCTTCCATATGCTGGTTCATCCCCCAGAAGGCTTCAATGGCCAAAGCCATTTTTTATGAGAAGCACTCTTCTGCCATATGGTTGTACCATGCTCAGTTCCCGGAAGCAGTACACAGGAGTTCCAGGTTCTCCGTCACCTTGCCAGTACTTATATTCTGATAGTGACTCATTCTGGTGAGTAGGTGATGAGAAACAAATTCATTGTTGATTATTACTTGATCATGTCACTTTGCTGAACTTTTTAATGCTCTGATTTCCATTTTTTGTGTGGGTTCTGGAATTTGTGTACGGTGATAATATCATTTATAAGTAAATAATTTTACTTCCTTCCCCCCCCATATTTATATTATGTATTTTTATGTTTAATTATTCCTGGTTGTCTTACCTAGAACTTGCAGTGCAGTATTAAGAGTGGTCATCTGTTCCTGGCAGCTGAGCCTGTAGCATGGACACGGCGAGGGTCAGGGAATCAGACACCGAATCAGACACCGACAGGAGACCAGTAGTGGTGGAAGACGTCCCCTCTCACCTCCCTTTATTCAGCCATATATACTTTTCCCCCCAAGCCTCTAGCAGAACAATTGGATGCTAATGAGTCTGACAGACAAGGTGCTACTACTCTCCAAGCCCATTTCCTGCAGGAGCCAAGCTTAACAAATGCTAATCAACTCCTCAGCCCACAACAGATCCCCCTTTTTTGTTTTAAAGCAGACTTGTCTGGGCCTGTCTTAGGTTGTGGACTCTAGGTTACCAGCCTTACCCGTCATTGGGAATCTCCGTAGCATGACGGAGCCCCTGTCTTAGGTTGGTCAGTGCCCAGTCCATCTTACCCGTCACTGGCTGCCATCCAACGCGCTGTCTGCTGCAGCTGCACAAACCATACTTGGGGAGGTTGGTTACCCTATTCCATGGCTAGGAGTGATTTTACCTCGGTAGCAACAAGCAGGCAGCAATTCTCGGGCTTGAGAAAACATAGCACTACATAGGTGAAACATACATAGAAGCATAATGGGAGACAAGAGGCCCTGACCATAGAAACATCTTAGTTCGGTAGCAATGCACAGACAGCAATTCCCGACCTGGAGAAACATTTTGCACTACAGGGGAGTTACACACAAAGAGGCATATGATGGAGTACAGGAGGCCAAACCAAATCTCACAGCATCTGCTGTTCTATGCCAACAAATCAACCCACAGTTACAGCGTAAGCGTGCCCACCCCTCATGTTCATAGTAAAGTCCTGTTGTTCCATAACTCTGGCAGTCTGATCTGCGACCTCGATCACTGTCACCACGATAGCTGCTGGTGGCGGCTGCGGATGTACTGGCTACGATGGTTGCCGTTATGCCAAAGTCTCTTTTGAGCTTATCAGGCCAACAGAGGCATCTCCCTCAGTCCCAACAGGCACAGCAGGATTCAGGGCGGTTGCAGGATAACAGCAGAATCACAATTGTCATTCTAGCATGCTGTCAGGGTGCACTGGAACTCGGTGTCATTCACTTTAGAGGCCTTTTCTGTATATAAGAGAGAAACATAGGGATAATACAGGCAGACACAAGTTCAAAACTCAAGGAGTTGAGGTACATCCACGTGAGTGAGTCCTCAAGTCCAGAGGAATGATGGAACTGATAAATTCCATAGGAATAATTGCATTCCTAAAGAAGGGAAAAATGGGGTGCATGCCAGTGCATGTCCATACCCCACAAAGCTGCCACATAGAAAAGGTGGGTATTTTCCCCGTGGTAATAACAGGGGAATGATAAGAAAAAGCACAGGCAGAAATTGAGCTATTTATAAAGGGCCAGACCCTTAACAACTGGGGTCGCACACCAGATAGTCTGAAGTCTGGTTAAAGGAGAAACTGGCAGGAAATCCATAAACAAAGAAAATTCCTGCTTTCCATGGCACTTTGCCTTGGGACAAAAGGCCACAAAGGTGCCAGACATAGGACATTCCAGGCCTAGGGCAGATGTGTATTACTTCTTCCTGCCCTACTTTCAATGATAAAGAGATCAGCCTGAGGCCCTCCCACAATGGCCAGAGGTAGTGGCCGATGCTTCAGGTGGGGAATTGATATGCTAATAGCACCCCTGTCCCTTGGAAGGTGCTCTGGTGAATGTAAGACACGGTGAGGGATTTTATTTCTGAGAAAATGACTTGGGTACCCAGAATACCCTGACTGCCTACTACCCAATCTAACTCCTCTCTCAATAAGACAAAGAAAAGATAAAGAGAGGGGTGCTTACCAAATACTAATATACTTATATAAAGGTCTAATATACTTGCTTGTCCTGTCGATCTTCTGATTCAAATGCCATCATCTTGGCTAGTACCGAGCTTTCACAAGACTCAGCAGCAGGAGCTTGCCGGACAAGCCTCTCAGGAATCCACCTTGGACCATTTTCGTTTTCTGGGAAAACACAAACTGAACCTTGCCCCCATATGAGGACGGGGTCTGGGCCTTGCCACTCACCAGTCAAGGGATCCTTCCACATCACATAACCCTTCTGCTTCTGAGATGGATTCCAATGACGATCTGCAGCAGACTGTCCTTCAGCATCCAATGTTAGGAAATTTAAGATAAATAATACAAGGTTCAAATGATCTCGGGGAGTGCTATACTCCCCCTTTTTAGTTTTAGTAAGATAATCCTTGATAGTACTGTTGGCACGTTCTATAATACCTTGTCCTTAAGGATATTAAGCAGGGGGCCTTAGGTCTGAGTTTCCAGGTTGCTTACTCTTATATGGACAGTATAGAGTGAAAACTGTCAAATAATAGCTTTATATCAATGACATAATATTTTTTGAAAACAGACTATTAGTAATTTAAATTATAGAAATTAAAGAAATTGTGTTAACCAGTAATCTTATTCAAAGTAAATGAGTTTGTAGCAAAGTTTAAAATCATTTAGATACTTTTATAGTCCTATCAGAAAGCTCTGGGAGTGCCTGCAGAATTCAGAGCTCAAGGCAACCTGCATTTACTATTGATATGCAAATTATGTGTCCTGGGTTTGCAGCTAAGGATCCAGATAGCTGATGAGACAGATGTGTAAATTTACCTGCTTTTTAAAATGTTTCCTACAGGAAGTTTAAACTTAATTCACAAAAAGCTAGACCATTTTCTGACTAATAAGGAGACAGTAACACATTATTACAATTTTAAACAACTTATAAGGAAGACAAACCTTAAGACACACATGTGCGAGCGCACACACACACACACATACACACACACACACACTTTTGGAGACAAAAAAAATTGTTCTCAATTAAACTTAGTAGTAGTAGTGTTCACCAGAAACCAGTAGCAGATAAACCATCAAGTAAATAGCTTTGAACCACGACTTTGAGAGAGAAAAGTCACTATTATGAAATTCTTTTATCATAATAAGGATACAAATTTTAGTCTTTTCAGTAAAATAGCTATGCTAAGAATACATAGTGAATAACCAGATACAACTGCAGAGCTAAATCATTAAAAGTGTGTAAACTAAAAGTTAAACCTTCACAACTCCATATTTAGCAATAATCTTAACCCAATCAACCTGATTAACTGTCTCCACAAAACGGGAGATAAATTTGTTGGCATTCCTGAGGCTTTATACAAATACCAAGGGAAACCCTAGAATTGGAAACTTGAATTCTTGGATGCCTTTTTAAGGATGGCTAAAAATATCTAAAAGGTTTTTGTTGTTGTTAGTATAACGCATTATAGATTAGACTCCGTTATTGACATGGAATCATCACTCAAATACAAAAATCTTTACCAATTTAAAACAGTGAGAAATTTGATAACCAGCCGAAAACACAAGACTTATTTAAAACTATAAAAAGGCTTTGTATACAATACCACATTAATTTAACTTATACCTTGAAATAATTTAACAATGTGTTAGAGTTTACTTCTAAAACAAATTATTTGAGATAAAATTTCACATTTTTGAAAATATCTCAAATGAAACTTAAGAGATCTGCCTTGTATTACTTGTATTTCTTAGAATTCTAAAACCCTAAAAGTTGCCATGGGCCATGGATATGCAGATGAAGCTAGCTTGCCAAACATTTATCACAACAAAAGACTTACCAAAGTACAATTTGCAAACCTAGAAGACAAGTTTTGTAAAATCATTTTTCTTGACTTTTTCTTCCTGATCATATTATAAAGATATTTAACAGGTGGACAACCAGGCAACAGAAAACTTAGAGTCAGGTATTGGAGGTCGGGATGAATCAAAAAGCGGACAGCAAAAGCATTCAGCCAAACTTCCAATGGGCGGGGGATCCTCGGAAGACTCACTTCCATCCTCTACCCCTTCCTCGTCCTCAGAAGAGGACTCTGAATCTACTTCGCACAATTGCTCTAGACTTTGTCTGTTCTGCGGTTTCTTTTCCTTATTTGCCCTGGTTTGGAATTCCTTCTGTCTACTTATTCTGGTTCGATGTTGCTTCTGTCTACTATTCCTGGCTTGCAGCGCCTTCTTTGTTACCCTGGTTTGGAGTTCCTTCTGTCTACTTACTCTGGTTTGTGGCTCCCTCCCCCTTCTTACAGATAATTTTTGAAGGAAGGGATGCACCACCGCTTGATGGGATGACAAAGCAATATTTACCAAGTGCCAGAGGAAAAAGGGGGCTACAAGGAGAGCAAACCATGGGGATACGTCGCAGATAGTTTCAACGAACTTCTGCGAGGCCTTAAGCTTACTGTCGGTGCCTTGTGAGTGGAGCAGATCTCGGACTCCCTTAATTACCTGCATTTTAGCGAGTTATTGCTCCCTGATAAATTTACTTATGTCCCTGCGAAATTTTTTAAACCTGCCTCTACATTTCCGGGGTCCCTCAGATTGTCCCTCGTGCCCCTGAATGGGGAGAAGGTCTGGGGATGAAATCAATTATGCCCCTCCAAAGTTAAATCCTAAACTTGCCTCTGCATTTCCGGGGTCCCTCAGATTGTCCCTCGTGCTCCTAAACGGGGAGAAGGTCTGGGGATTAAATCAATTATGCCCCTCCAAAGTTCCAGGGGTCCCTCAGATTGTCCCTCGTGCCCCTAAATGGGGAGAAGGTCTGGGGATTAAATCAATTATGCCCCTCCAAAGTTCCGGGGGTCCCTCAGATTGTCCCTCGTGCCCTAGCGCAGGGAGAGGGTCTGGGGATTAAATCAATAATGCCCCTGCAAAATTCTTAAATTCTAAACTAACCTTCGCAGGTCCAGGGGTCCCTCAGATGTTCGTGCCGTGCCGTGCCCCACGTTAGGTGCCACCTGTTCCGGGCAGCTGAGCCTGTAGCATGGACACGGCGAGGGTCAGGGAATCAGACACCGAATCAGACACCGACAGGAGACCAGTAGTGGTGGAAGACGTCTCCTCTTGCCTCCCTTTATTCAGCCATATATACTTTTTCCCCCAAGCCTTTAGCAGAACAATCGGATGCTAATGAGTCTGACAGACAAGGTGCCACTAGCCTCCAAGCCCATTTCCTGCAGGAGCCAAGCTTAACAAATGCTAATCAACTCCTCAGCCCACAACAGTCATCTTTTTCCGTGGTCCTGGTTTTAGGGAGAAATTCTCAGTCTTTGGCTATTGAGTGTGGGATGCTTACCCTGGATTTCTTAGAGATTTGCTTTTTGAGTGTTGTTGGTTCATTTGTTTAATCTGACAAGATGCTCGACTTGGTGAAATTCTGTCCTTAAGCTACTGATGTTGCTTATGATGTCATGAAGTATATTCTATTAATATTATGTATTATGTTAGTTTTTGTTAGGCTACCCTTCAGTTTTTGGGATAAATCTCACTTACTAATGGTGGATGAGCTCTTTAAATGTATCACTGAGCTGTTCCCTAACTTTTGAGGCTTTCTTTATGGGTAATAAGGGTTATTGGCCTATAGATTCTTGGTGCTCTTAGAAATAGGTATGTATTTTGTTTGAAAGGCAGAGAGAGAGAGGCATACAGGCAAATCGGTCTTCCTTCCACTAGTTCACTCTCCAAATGGCTGGTCCAGGCTGAAGCCTGGTCCTGTATGGGTGATGAAGATCCGAGGACAAAAGCCATGACCACCTGCTTCCCACAGTGTGCATTAGCTGGGAGCTGCAAGGAGGCATGCAGCTGGCGCCTGACCCAGGCATTCTGCTATAGGATGCATGTGTTCTGACTGCAGCATTAAGTACTTGCCTCGATTTCTTTTCATCAGTCTTTAGTTTTGTTTGGAAGCACTTGAGTATTAGTGTTGATGTTTAATAGAATTCTCCAGAAAAGCCATCTGGTCGTTGGGTTTTCATTTTTCCCCCTCCCTTCCTCTCTCTTCCATTTCCCTTTCTTTCTCCTCCCCTTTCCTTTTTCAGAGATGTATTTATTTGAAAGCAAGTTAGAGAAAGTTCTTTCATCCACTGGTTTATTCCTCAAGTGATGGCCGGAATAGGCTGAAGCTGGGAGCCAGGGACTCCGGTTCTCCCACGTGGGTGCAGGGCCAAGTGCCTGAACCGTCTGCTGCCGCTTTTGCACATGCGTTAGCAGGGAGCTGCATCGGAAGCGGAGCAGCTGGGACACGGCCAGTGCCCAGATGTCTAAACACTGCTTGCTCTTCATCCCACAAATTTTGTGTGTTGGGTTTTTGTTTCAATTTATCGTATTTTCTGAGTTTCCCTTTGATTTATTTTTTGATCTATTGGTGATTAGGAGTGTTTTAGTTTGTGAGTTTCATTTAATTTTGTTATGATTTTCAGTTTTCATTGTTACTGATTTTTTTAAGATTTATTAATATTTATTGGAAAGTCAG
Source organism: Ochotona curzoniae (assembly GCF_017591425.1). NCBI lineage: Eukaryota > Metazoa > Chordata > Mammalia > Lagomorpha > Ochotonidae > Ochotona > Ochotona curzoniae. The sequence goes on from NW_024467106.1 coordinate 61,393,249, forward strand.
GTATATAGAGAGGAGGAGAGACAGAGAGGAAGTTTTTCTGTCCAATGATTCACTCCCCAAGTGGCTGCAATGGCTGGAGTTGAGCCAGTCCGAAGCTAGGAGCCAGGAGCTTCTTCCGGGTCTCCCACTCAGGTGCAGGATCCCAAGGCTTTGGGCTGTCCTCAACTGCTTTCTCAGGCTACAAGTAGGGAGCTGGATGGGAAGTGGGGCCGCCAGGATTAGAACCAGCGCCCATGTGGTATCTGGGTGCATTCAAGGCTAGGACTTTAAGCACTACGCTATCATGTCGGGCCCATTGTTGCTGATTTTAATTGGAGGACATTGTTTGCATGATGCTACTCTGTGCATGTATGTAAGTGCATGCTTAGGCGTGGGGGTGAGGAGAGGCAGCAGGCGGGCAGGCAAATAGAGAACTACTACTTGTTTGTTTATTCTTCAAATATCTGCAACATCTGGGACTGAGCAAGGCTGAAGCCAGGATCTAGAACTCAGTTCAGGTCTTATGTGTGGCTGGTAGGGCCCAGCCACTTGACTGTCGCCTGCCAGCTCTCAGTGGATGCATTAGCTGGAAACTGAGTGAACAGCAGAACTGGGGACCCGGCGTTCTGATGAGGGACGCCCTACACTGATGTCTTAAGTGCTACCCCAAACAGCTGCTCTGTCACTTTTTATTGAGATATGCTTTGTGGTTAATGTAAGGTTGGTCTATAGCAATGTTTAATACCTACTTGGGTTGGAGCGTTCCATGTTTATGTTAGGTCTAGGTAGTCTATAGTGCTACCCACGTCTTTCATGTTGACTTTCTGTCTAGCTCTATCTATTAGTTTGCCATTTTTTGGGTCAGATTCCTAGTCCATATGGTTGTTGCCCTTTGCTGCTGGGCTGTAGGCTTTATAGCATGTTACTATACTGAATATTACAGGCAATTATAACAACGTTGAGTATCTGTGTATCTAAACATAGAGAAGACACAGTAAGAATGCCATATCAAAGACAGAAAATGGTATGCCTGTATAGGACCCTTTTTGCTGACGTTGCTCTGGGTGAGTCGGGGAGTGGACCTGGAGGCCGAGCACATCACGACACACGTGGCTGAGCCACTGAGGGGTGTGTCCATCCCACCTTGGGGTACTGCGTACAGGCTGCACCTGTGCTCTTGGCGGTGGGTGACGGTCCACGTGGTGAAGAGCCCGGACTGAGACCCTGGCTCCTGGCTGGCGCTTGGCCAGGTCCTGGTGGCTGCTAGCATTTGGGGAATGAATTAGTGGATGGAAACTTTGCTTTCCTGTCCCTTAAATAAATCAAAATTATTTTTTCTGTTTCTTTAGTAATAAGTAACCTGTTAATAGTAATGTCTTAACTTGGTAATTTTAAACTTTTTGATTATTTTGTAATATTTCTGAGCTTAAAATGAATACATTTTACAGCTACATACATAAAAATATTGATATTTTGTATCTTTCGTTATTTTACTTTTTTTTTTTTAAAGATTTATTTTTTTTTAATTTTTATTGGAAAGGCGGATATACAGAGAGGAGAGACAGAGAGGAAGATCTTCCCGTCCGATAATTCACTCCCCAAGTGAGCGCAACAGTCGATGCTATGCCGATCTGAAGCCAGGAGCCTCTTTCGGGTCTCCCACACGGGTGCAGGGTCCCAAAGCTTTGGGCCGTCCTTGACTGCTTTCCCGGACCACAGGCAGGGAGCTGGATGGAAAGCGGGGCTGCCGGGATTAGAACCGGCGCCCATATGGGATCCCGGGCGTGCAAGGCGAGGACCTTAACCACTGCTATTTTACTTTTTAAACTATTGTTAAAATCTCCAGCACTCATTAGCCTAGGCCTGCACAAGTTAGCCAGTCAGTGTCACGTCTTCTCTCCCCGTCGTGGCCCCCTGGGAGGCCTTCAGGACCATCAGCACTGGCATCTGCTGCGGAGGTGTCACTGTTTTTAGAAATGTGTCCTTGGGTATCTGCCTAGCATGTCTGTCTCATCATAGATTTGCCTGTAAGTAGATATTTTACTATGATCTTTCCTCTCATCACTCCTCATTGTGAGGTTTTTTTTGGAGAGGGGGGGCGGATGCGGAGGACAGTTCTTTATCCTGTGCGTTTTCTTTTCTCTTGTGTGTACTTAGCTGTGTCCCCTGGGTGACGTGGAGTCAGCGTTCAGCTCTTCTGTAACCTGTGGGACGGATGTCTGTGTGGTCTGTGGGCTGACGGAAATTTTGGTGGTGCGTGACTGTGTGCACCTGTGTAATTACCTTTACCTTAGAAGCATCTGTAAAATGGTTGATTGAAGTATATTTGTCTAGTAAATCTGGACTCTGGGCTACGTAGGGACAGTCTGTTGTTGACTTTTCCCCTTGAATATGGACATTTTATGCTGAATACGGTCTGTCTGGTTCTACCCTCTGCAGTTTGCTGGTGCTTGGTGGAGCGACTGTTCTCTGTGCTGTTCTTTGCCATAGCCAGCAGAGTCTGCTCAGCTCACTCAGGGTGCAGGGAATGGTTTCACAAATATTTTCTTCTTTTTTAAAGATTTATTTATTTATTTTAAAGATTTATTTTTATTACAAAGTCGGACATACAGAGAGCTGGAGACATAGAGAGGAAGATCTTCCATCTGATGACTCACTCCCCAAGTGAGCGCAACGACAGGTGCTGTGCTGATCCGAAGCCAGGAGCCAGGAACCAGGAACCTCCTCCAGGTCTCCCACACGGGTGCAGGGTCCCAAGGCATTGGGTCGTCCTCGACTGCTTTCCCAGGCCACAAGCCGGGAGCTGGATGGGAAGTGGAGCTGCTGGGATTAGAACCAGTGCCCATTTGGGATCCCGGTGCGTTCAAGTCGAGGACTTTAGCCTCTAGGCCATGCCGCCGGGCCCTAAGATTTGTTCATTTACTCAGAATGTGGAGTTACATGCCAGTCTAGCAGAGGCTAGACTGATTGAAGCCAGGAGTCAAGAACTAGCGAGCTTCTGGGTCTCCCACATGTGTGCAGGAACTCTAGGACCTGGGGACATTTTCTACTTTCTCAGGTGCATTAGCAGGGAGCTGGGTTGGAAGTAGAGTGGTCAGGACACAGGCTAGTACCATATGGGATGCCAGTCCCGTAGGCGCCAGCTTTGCCCATTGCACTGCAGCATCGACACCCAGGTGGACACTGCCCAGGCTGTGCTGGGAGGCTCTGTGTGTGGAGAGCACCTAGGCTGGCTGCCAACTCTGCCCTGGGGAATAGGCCTTCTGTACCAGGTGCGTTTTGAGTTGGAGAGTGGGATCTTCTTGACAGCCAGGGGACAAGTGCTCTGCTAGTCTGCTAGGAATGAGGCTTTGGTGGGTACGCTTGCCTTCTACTGCCCCATCCGTGACTGCCAGGTTGTGATTGTCTGTTGGCTCCAGTGGAAGACAGGGCTGGAAACAGAACCAACCCAACAATTGCGACCACCAGCTGATCGGGGCGATGGATTGTGCTGGGCCCTGTACTGTCAAGTACACACAAGAATCTGGTCTGGGATATCTCAGACAAAGTTTCTTTGGGGATCCCCCAGTCGAACTGCCGGACTCAGAACCCCAACCATGAAGAGAAGTGCAGGTTCCATAGTTTGCCGTGGAGTGCAAATGCCAGAGCCGAGCCTCCTCAGAGGCTCAGACAGAGCAGTGGACAGCACAATCAGTGAAAAAACTGGGCAAATGGAGATTCTAACGTGGACTATGTTCATCAGTGGATTATGCAGCGACTTCATCGTGCATGGAATGGCGAGATTGGCAGCAGCTCGTAACTGCTGAACTATCAAAACCACTCTAGCACAACCCTCAGAGCATTCCTTACGTTGGGGACCTGGGATGGGTGGGAGACTGAGTGGGGCTTCTCCCTTTATCTTCCGCTTTACCCCAGATACAGAAAAAGAAGAGAATGTGGAAATAATTGTCTTACCCACTTTCCTGTAGCCCTTGAACCTTTGTGCCCTAATTAATCATGTAAAGTTTGTCAAAAATAAAGAAAAAAAGAGTTATCTTCATTGGAAAAGCAAATACACAGAGAGGAGGAGAGACAGAGAGGAAGATCTTCCACCTAATGATTTACTTCCCACGTGACCGCAATGGTTGGAGCTGCGCCAGTCCGAAGCCAGGAACCTCTTTCAGGTCTCCCACATGGATGCAGGGTCCCAAAGCTTTGGGCCATCCTTGTCTGCTTTCCCAGGCCATGAGCAGGGAGCTGGATGGGAAACAGAGCTGCTGGGACACGAACCAGTGCCCTTATGGAACCCTGGTGCGTGTAGGATGAGGATTTTAACCACCATTAGGCTTCTGCGCCAGGCCCAGGATGCTACTTTTTGTTTTATTGTGGTTGTGGCTGTTAGCTTCAAGTTTCCCTTTGTATGAGCAATGGGAGAGTAAGAGGGAATAGAGTATTTGAAGTATCAGAAGGCTCACTGTGTTCGCTTAGACTTCACCGTAAAAAAACAAACGACTTATTTATTAGTTGATTTGCAAGGCAGAGTTGGAAAGAGAGTGAGATTTTCCGTCTGCTGACTTGCTCCCCAAATGGGTTGCCACAGCCAGAGCCCTGCTCATCTGAAGCAGGGGCTGAGAGCTGCTTCTGCGGCTCTCATGTGGGTGGCAGTGGGGGTCCCTGGGCATCTTCCGCTGTCCCTGGCCCTCAACAGGGAGTTGGAGTGCAAAGAACACAAACCAGTGCCCATATGGGTTGCTGGCACTTCAGTAGGCACTCCATAGGCCACAGCATGGGTCCCCATATGGTAAATTTCCTTCTTTTTTTGTGGGGGTGGAGGTGGGATGGGGTTGTTTTTGTTTTTCATTTTAATTACTTTTCAAATTTTATTTTCGATGATGTTTACATAGTTGACTAGGGTGGAAGGGTTGAGAGTTAAGGGAAAGTGGGTGAGACCATGGTTTCCTTATTTTTGTTTTTCTTCCTGTATTTGCGATGGTGGGGGGCCCCCAACCTCCCAGCTGCTTCAGTGCCTGGGAATGGGGAACGGCCACCTGATGTCATTCCACGGTCCCTGGTGTGGAGCATGCTTTGAGGGTTCTGCTTAGGTGGTTTTGATAGTTCTGAACCGCTGTTGATTTCATTGCTCCAAGGATGAGGAGATTCGTCCGAGGTCCATTGGACGAATCTGTTTGCCCAGATATTTGCTACCAATGGTTGGCTGGGATAGTTGATCAATTTGTTCTGCCCTCCTTCCTCTGCTATGGTACCAGATGCTCTCTGCAGATCCCAGTGGACTGCTATTCCTCCATGTGCATCTGGGTATGCCATCCACTGCTCTGACTTTTCCACTGAGGAGACCCAGCTCTGATACTTGCACTCCATGGTCAGACCACAGATTGTGCCATTCTTCCATGTTTGGAGATCTGAGTCCAGCTGTTCAGTTGAGGGAATCACCAAAGAAACCTTGTCTGAAGTGATCCCAGACCTGACTCTTGTGTGTGCTTGCCTGTATGGGGTCCAGCTCAGTCTTTCACCATGAGCCTATGCACATGTTGATAGTTACAATAGCTGGGTCAGTTCTGTCTCCAGCCCTGTGTCTTACACAAACCTGAAGGTGTTGTAGTCCAGCCCAACACCACCTACTACATGCTTGGCCCTCATGTTCACCAGTGGGAGCCACAGCCTAGTTGGAGCGACCCCCAGTAAGCCCCACTAGGCTGCACAGGCCAGTATGTGCAGCAGAGTGTTGCAGTCTGTCCCATAGCCCATTCAGCTCTCGTGCACATCAATGGGTGTTGAAGCCTAGCTCAACCCAGCCAACCCACACACTCAAGCTGGCGGGTAATACTGTCTAGCTAGCCAGGCCTGCCTCCATCCCTGGTTCTCACGCCTCAACAGTGAGAGTTGCAACACATGGGAGAGGTGCCCACAGCCTCTCCACTCGGCCCACTCCCAGTCCCGGATCTTGCACTCTCCAGATGGTTCTGCAGTCTATCTTGGCGGGATTTGCTCTTAGTCCCAGCACTTGCCAGCTGTTGCTGTGGCAAAGCCCCGCCAGCCCGCACCCACTCTAGCTCTCCCTCTAACCCAGCTCACATGCAGGCCAACAGGCACTGTAGCCCTGCCTTGCCTGGTCTATCCCTGATCCCAACTCTCATATTCAGGGAGGAGTGGCCTAGTAGGAGAGTCCCCTCAGCCCCCCCTACCAGTGTCACACCCTCCTTGCCCAGTCCCCAGTTTGCCTCTCCAGACGGCTCAGTCTCAGCCTCCTTGCTAAACCTGCAAGTACAAAGGCTTTGTTGCTGGGAGTCCCTCAGCAGTCCTCCCTCCCCTTCATGCCCCTGCCCCTTCCTGTGTGGGTTCCCCATTCCAGCCTTCTGAAGTCCAGTGGGTGGTGTGCTGGCCTGAAGCACTGCCCTCCCACCAGGGTCCCAACCTTCTGGCATGTGTGCTGGCCTGGGACCCCCCGAACTCCACACACCCTGGATCACCATGAAGCAGTACCTGCTGATGTAGCTGATGAACAGTGCTGCTGTGTGAATTGAGACCTCTCTCCTTACACTTCCCATGCTGTCAGTTTGCATGTCTTCTGAAGTTCTTCCTGGACTAACACAACACAGATCATATTCAGTGTGGGGTGAGAAGGTGCCTTTCTCTCTGCATGTACACGGGTGTAAGAGAAAAATGGAGTCACACTGTGTTTCTTCATTCCTTCTTGGTGCATATGTGGAAGTAGAGATTTGTACATACCCTTTGTTTTTTGAAGCGAAGGCAGCACGCAGTTGCTTTCCTCCCTGAGTGGGTCCTGTTGGCTTTCAGCTGTCTGTGCTGGCGGCTGTATGTCATGTCCCACAGATGGCTTGCCGCGTGCCTGCTCTACAGATGCTCTGTAGGTGGGGTACTTGGTCATCTTCCTACTGACAGCTTCCTGTCTTGGCCCCCCCCAGGGCTTTGCTGTTGTGAATAAGACGGCCATGACTATCCTTATCCCTCTACATCTTTTGCCATGTGCAAATTCTTCTAGATCTTTGGTGGATTTGCTGAGTCAGGGGATGTCTTTGTCTTAAATTTTGAAGGATACCAGCCAACACGTTGCCTCTTAGAACACTGTGCTAATTTTCCCTCCTGCTGGCGCCGTGACATTTCTTATTAACCACCCCCCTGGCTGTTCCTGGTTATTAGGCTTTGAAACATTCGGAAACATCTCATCCTGACGTACCTCTGTTGGGGTAGTGGTTAGGTATTTGGGACAGCTGCATCTCCTCCTGAGTGCCTGGTTCAAGTGCCAGCTGTTCCACTTCCAGGTAGATGTGTCCTCGGAGGCAAAGGTGATGACTCAGGTACTTGAGCCCCCACACCAAGTGCATGTCCCAGGTGGAGGTCTGGGTTTATCTTGGCCCAGTTCAGGATGTTGGGATACTGGGGGAATAAAGCAATGGATGAAAGATCTGTCTCCGCCTGCCTCTCTGTTTTTTGTTGCTTTCTTCTTTCATATAAAATGAAAATAAAGACTTAAGAAAATGAGTGATGTGATTTTCAGGTATTTGCTGTTTTCCTAGGGTTCCTTGTCCTGGTGACGCAGCCTGACTCTTCCTTGGATGGGAGTTAAGTGGGTTCTTGCTGTTAGTTCTGTGCACTGGCAGAAGTGCTGAGACTTTGGGGGCAAGGCTGTAGCTCATCTTAATGATCAGATGTCACTTACCCTGCTTTCTGCGTTGGTGTTGGCGCAGTGAAGTCACAACCAACCTTGTGCTGGTGTTTTCGCAGGTGGCAACTGGGAAGTGGAAGCAGATCAGTAAATACTGTCCGCTGGATCTCTACTCAGGGTGAGAGGCACTTGTCATTTTCCCTGCTGTCGGGTGTAGTGCCAAGCCTGGGGTGTCCTGGGAAGGGGGAATGGAGGGATGGGGCCCTCCTCTGTTTCCAGGGACGCTGGGCGGTGAGCTCACAGCCTGAGGGGTTGCCGACTTGCTGGTGTCCCTTCATCTTGTTGGAACCTGATTTGTCTTCAGTCTTGCAGCAGTGGCTGCTGCTGCTGACTTCCTGAAAGAACCTCTGTGGTGTGGTCATTTATACCTTTGCCTTCTAGTTTCTCTGCTGCTCCTGGAGTGGCTTCCGCCTGACAAGGCTGCTCATGGCCAGTGCTTAGGCTCTCAGACCTCCTGCTGTGTGCCCCCCTGCCCCGCAGGTAGCCAGGGCACAGTCCTGGCCTGAGTATATGGGGTCAGCCATGTGGTGGCTAGAGCAGGAGAGGGTCACTGGTCAGACCCTGGAGCGCAGGGAGCACCTGACAGGACCAAGGGGTGGCAGGGAGGGGTGAGCTGGGACTGCGACGTGGCCCATGCCCTGGCCAGCGCTGTTGTCTTGCTGACAACCAGGAGGCAGAAGGCAAGGCTTGTGCCCTTTGTTGCTCTTTTTGATAAGCTCAGTCCCTCCTTCCAACCTCTTTTGTTCTCACTGTGGCCACAGTTAAGGCCAGGACTACTGGAGACCTGCTCCAGCTGAGTTCGGAGTTCACGAAAGATGTGTGGAGTTGGTGTTTTAAACTAGATAAAGAGAAAAGGTGGACCACTATAATTTCATGATCATAATGGACGATGCAAGAAAGCTGTCCCCTTTACTTATACAGAAGAAATCACAAGCTTTTGCACACTTTTTAAAAAAAGATTTGTTTTATTATTATTTGAAAGTTAGATATACAGAGAAGAGGAGAGAGAGGAAGATCTTCCATCTGTTGCTTCACTCTCCATGTGGCTGTAACAACTGGAACCGCACCAATCTGAAACCAGGAGCCCAGAGCCTCCTCTGGGTCTCCCACGCCACGAGCAGGGTCCCAAGGCTTTGAGCTGTCCTTGACTGCCTTTCCAGGCTGCAAGCAAGGAGCTGGTTGGGAAGCGGGGCTGCCAGGATTAGAGCCGGCTCATATGGGATCCTGGGTTGTGCAATGCAATGACTTTTGCTACTAGGCTACTGCACCAGGCCCTCACAGAGACTTTTAATGTCATAGTCAAGTAGGTGTTTCCAAAGAGAAGTTTCCAAAGTGTTTTACCTTAAAGCAGGGCATTGTCCATTCTGACCTTGCAACCAGGAATTCCTCAGCTGGCAGCCCATGTTAGTAACACTCCTACCACGTTCCTCATTCTGCAACTTATCAGTTAAAGGAGAAAATATTACCAAAGGGAAAAACATAAAGATCGGAAATGAAAAGTTTTAAGTATAAATCCTCACTACAGCCACGGGCTTAACAGCCCCTTCGTTGGTTTGAAAGCGTGTTTTATAATGTGAGTACAAACATCCGTGAGCTCCTGCAGCCAGAGAGTCAGGGAGTGGCCAGGACAACACACATTGTTGAAGACCTGCTCACCAAGACGTTATCCATGACGTGACTTCCTGAGCTCGCGTCAGTCCCAGAGACCATCGCACAAGGGCAGACGACAACGCATCAGCAGATCCCAGTGGTAGCTGAGTGTCTGTGAAGCTGCGTTGAAGTAGCTGGAGGGACGTCGGCCTCGCGGTACAGCTCCTTGCCAGCAGGGGAGCCACTCTCTGTGCACCTTTGCCTCGGTGACACAAAGCTGGGAGCCTGTCCTCTTGCTTAGTGGATTCGTTTCTCATCTCTCCCATCCTCCCTGTAAACTCATCTCCTGGCATGCGTGCCTGTGGTCAGATGCTGCAGCAGGCAGAAAATAGAGCTCGGTGCTTTCGTGTGGCCCACCGGTAGTTGTTGCCCCCAAAGTTTTGAAGGAGTCAGTAGCAGGTCGTTGTGGAGACTTTAAAAACCTTGACGTGTGAGTGGAGCTTCTTCCACAGACAGCCATGGAGTGCCCGTTCCCCATTCTTGCTTGGGATCACTTAGCCCCATGGGCTCCTGCTGATAGCTGTGGGAAGGAGGTTGTTAGGGACAGTGATGGCGGGTGAGGGGTGGTGGTGACAGGGCCACAGGCCTTGTGGATTATTGGGGAGTAGCTTGGTAAGCGGGGAGTCCCGGGCTGAGGAGGCTGGAACTCTTGGCTGCCTGGAGGCCATTTTTTCCTAGCTCTCTGCACCCCGCCCCCCTGACTGTGTGTCTTGGGGTGTCCCAGGCACCTGCTCAGCCTGGGGAAACTGAAGCACAGGGAAGAACGCACAGGAGAACTGGCCGAGGGTGACGTGACCCTGAGGCTGTGGTCTCATGGGTCCCTTTTGAGGCCCGCATACCCTCCTGCCTCCATAGGAGCACAGGCCAGGCCGGGGGGGGGGGGAGCCCAGAGTGTTACAGAGTGCTGGAGTTTGCGGATTGTGTGTAGGGGGAGGGTGTGAGCGCAGCTCTGTGGACTCTGAGCTCGGGTTTCCTGGGCCATTTCATGGTGCCTGATTCCGGGTGGCCAGACGCAGATCCATCCCAGGAACTTGGAAGTGTGCAACTCCTTTCTTTTTTT